>NW_026637470.1:0-1482197 GCF_028554395.1 Pezoporus wallicus
TCCCCTTATTAGTAGTAGTATTATACTGTACTTTATTTATTAAACTGTTCTCATCTCAAACCATGGGTTTTACATTCTTTTGATTGTCCTTCCAATCATGCCCTGGAGAGGGGTAAGTGGAAAGGTGGTGAGCAAATAGGTGTGTGGTTCTGAGTTACAGGCTGTGTTTAAAGCATGACAAGGTGGCACTAATTTTCCATTTGTTGTAAGTAGAGATTAAAACCAAAATTAAGAAAAAGTATGTTTGTTTTGCTTGTCAAGCGTGCAAGAGTATAAACTTGTTTTCTAACACTCTCAGCATTTTAATGCAGCTCTGTAAATGCAAAGCACAGGTGCAGTTAGTTTAAATTGCAGTGAAAGAATACAGAAAGTACTCAAATATGGCTTCAAGTTGCTTCCGTAAGACAAAGAAACAGCATTACAAGTTCTGTCCATCACATTTGAAATATGTGACCTATGGGGATGCTTGCGAGGGACTCTTCATTAGGGACTGTATTGATAGGACAAGGGGTAATGGGTTCAAACTTAAACAGGGGAAGTTTAGATTGGATATAAGGAAGAAATTCTTTCCTGTCAGGGTGGTGAGGCACTGGAATGGGTTGCCCAGGAGGCTGTGAATGCTCCATCCCTGACGGTGTTCAAGGCCAGGTTGGACGAAGCCTTGGGTGACATGGTTTAGTGTGAGGTGTCCCTGCCCATGGGAGGGCGGTTGGAACTAGATGATCTTAAGGTCCTTTGGAACCCTAACTATTCTATGATTCTATAACTGTATAGAACTTTATGTTAGGGAATGATGTAAAAGGTCTGGGTTTCCCTTCTTGCAAATGTAATTTGAAGAGTAGCCATTACAAAGACTCTAAATAAATGCTTCATGGACTCTGATACGTGTGTTTGACTGACCTGTTTACACAGAAATTTTATACTCATTCAGTTTCTAGAGTTACTCCTCATTTACAATGGTGCACAGAGGGAATCCGAGCAAATTAGCCTGCAGTATGTTCTTATTTGTCTGTACAACTTGTGGCACTTGAGGCAGCTAATCTAAAGTTTGCTTAAATATTTCTATTCTCCTGAGGCACCAGTTGTGTAAATGAGTTGCAGGCATAATCTCCAATTTAATTGCTTGCTTCTGTATTGATTGGCAAATCTTATAATGCAATTCATGCATTCATATAAACTGATATGAAAAAAAATGAAAATAAAATTCCAAGTACATTTACATATATACAAATCTTTTCATGAGCAGTGCAAACTGTGAACCTTTAACTGATTCTGTGTTATTTTTATTCACCTATACTGAAGAAGCTTTTATATTTCCAATTATTGTGCAATCTGTGTCTTTTGTAAATGCTTGTGTATTTGCAATAATTACAATACAGTGCAATTATGCTAAAGCCTTTACACCAGAGAAGATATTTTGTGAATTTCTCCTCCAGTCAGCATAGCAGTTTTCATGAAATCTGTAGGAATTTAGGCTGAAATGTGTTTGGAAAACACCCAGATATTAAAAAAAAAGGGTAGAAACTGATAGACAAGAAAAGTTATGTAGGATATAAGAAACCAAACTAAACTGAAAAGAATCCATAAATCAATTTTGTTTTCTATTCAAAAGTTTCAAAATTATAGCTCACTTTATTAACCTTTTGAAGAAAACTCCCATTACACGCTAAAGTATTGAAGAAAGAACATCCCTAAAGTGTTGACAAATAAGCATTAGTTTTCTTGCTCTAAGAAGTTGCTTCTCTAATTCAGAAGTTGGTGGCATACAGCCAGACTTCCTTCCTAGATGTTAACACTATACCATAAAATATCCCTAATGTAGTTTTCAACAGTTCTGTTTATCTCCCTGGGGATGAAAGAATCTGCTGTTTTGAAGTGTCAGATTTTGTACTGTGTTGCAGTGAGTTATTTATATTTATCTTCCATTCTACATTTTGCTGAGGCACATACAAAAGTAATCTTCAAAGAGCTATTTGTACTATTTCAGTTTTTTTTGTATTTAAGCCTTAGTTTGAAGAAACATCTGGAAAAAAAACCACATATAGCTTACATCCTGGACATTAGACTGTACACATGTAATAGGTTTTTCATCATTTTTCTTCACCTTTTGGAAGACAAAAGAAAGTCTGTCATTCTAAATCATATTTTAAATGGCGCTGTATTCTGAGAACAGATGATGTTTGTGTCACATTTAATTATGTTGTGTAGTTAAGAAATATCAAGGTTGCTTCCTGTTTAATTGTCTGCAAAGATATGTGGATACTGACACGGTCTAAGGTGAAATCTCTCCCATGCTTAGGCTCTCCCCAGTCCAGCAGCAGAGGCAGAGCAATCAGGAAAGAAGTTGCAGTGTCCTGAATGCATGCCACAAAACCTAGTGATGCACACAGTATCCATGTGTTTTTGGTAAAATATATGACTGACATAATGTCCTTTTGTGATCTCCAGTCATTAAAAGTGACAGATATGTTGCATTAACATAAGCAGTTCTAATGTCATGTCTGTAAGGAGTAGCTCTTTGAAAAGAGAATCGTCTGGGGACCATTAGCCCAAACCATCCCTAGTCATTTATTTGCCTTACTGAGCACAGGAGGTAGGAAAATCAGACTTGCAAGTTAAAACAAAAATAAAAACAAACAACAACAAAAAAAAACAAAACAAAACAACCAACAAATAAAGCAACAACAAAACCAAAGCAGAAATGAAAACCACTCCCCCCCCAAAAAACACCCAAAAAGCCCCAAACAAAACCCCAAACGAAACCCCAGATACATGAAAAAGTCCTTTCTGTTTTGCTTAAACAAACAAACTAGCATGATTCCTTAAAATCCACATTTCTTTAAGAGTCTTGAACCTGAATTTCCATCAGGAATTCATTAAAGTAGAAATTCCCCACAGATAAATGTTCTTTCTCTGGTAAGTAGAACTCCTAGCTTCTTGTACAGCTGAGCCCTGCAAATCTCATTAGCATATATTTAATTTGAAGAAGCAGAACTACTGAAAACAAAAAGAATCCCTCTCAGAAGTGCTCACAGATGTAACTAAGAATCCATGAAGGGTTTTGCAGCATGAAATCCTAGTCTTTGGCTAGATGTCAAGGTAGAAAATCAGTGCTTCTCTGTTGATGCGGGAGTCACGGACAACGCAGAGACGATCGATGTGATCAAGCGATTGCCAAATTTATTACAAAGCCTGAACTCCTTATACACTATTTCTTACATGCAGTTACAATGATTTGGCATATCATGATTGGATACATGTCTTGAAGACCCTTAGTGACTAGCATATAATTGGTTAAGCACAGGTGTGAGAACCTGACCTCAAAAGCTTGCCAACAGTCCACAGTTCTCATTAACTCAGTGAATTCCAGCTTCTTCTTATCTTGCTTGCTTAAGCTTCTTTGTGCCGCTCATGGCCTTGCTGTATCTTTCAGGATTATTCAGAGTTTATGTACCAATTATGCATTCTCCCGTGAGAACACTGTCTCCACATCTCCCCCTTTTTCTTTTATATATGTTTTGGGTGACCCTACTTGAGCAGGGGATTTGGGCTAGATTATATCTCCAACATATGCCCATTACAGGCTGCTGGGCCTGCCCCTTTTTTCTGCTGTATAGCTCTCTGATAACAGGGAAGGCAGTCCTTCACATCAAGGTCTGGCATGGCATGTGTCCCCACCGCTCCACGCCTGCCGGATTGCAGCCAACAGAGGAGCTAAAGGTTCTTCTTGGTGGCAAACACAGAGGCCAACCCAGTCTTGCCCTTGACTGTGGTAGCAGGAATTTGGTCAGCCTCAGTCCTTGCGCCTTGTTGTCAATGCAGAGTTTCACCTGCTTCATCCAGTAACAAGTCGCTACTACAGCAAGGCACACACAAATTTACGTTAGCAGAGTAACTATTACAGGGTGCAGCAGCATGTTGAAGATGCTGGTGGAAGTGAGGGACTAACCAAAGAAATTTCTTACCAGTGGAATTCTCCCACCCTCTTAATTTGTTCCATCACCTGCTTTATAACAATACCATTGTATTAGAATCTTTCTAGCTTTTGCCTTAGCATTTTCTAGCAGCTACGGCAAATTTCCATACTCTTTTACATCTCTTTTACAAGTGACAAATCTATACAATACAAGGCGTAGTTCCTCATTAGCAACTGGCTAGTAAATACAGGTGGTTTTATACACAAAATCACAGCGTCTAATAACAGCTACTTTACAAGCACACATATTCAGGATGTTACTTTTCAGTTGCCCTCAAGTGATGTTTTGCAATCATTAGTTTTTCTCTTCCTCTATCTCATTCTGCTTGGGGTATTCACGGTCAGCTCCTGTAGCTGAGGCATCAGGTTTTTCCATTCGTCTGTCCAGCTCATGGCAAGGCTTGACAAACTTTGCAGGCAGGCCATGGACCTGTAGGCAAGAGGACACAAATATAGCCCCTCCTCCAGGTTATCAGTTCTTGAGAAGCAGACAGGTTAAACTGCACATTGTTAACAGTCACGGAGTTTGCTGCATCATTGCCTCTTTTTTTTTCTTTTTTTTTTTTTTCTGCCACCCTGATGCTGCTTAGGTGACAGCTCATAAAGCTTGTGGTTGCACTACCCCTCTCGCTTTTTTCAGTTAGCAGTTCTTATTTCAACCGATCTATTCCTCCAGGTCTTGGATTCACCCCCAGGTTGCCTTAAACATACTAAGCAAGGCTCCTACCATGCACCCACTGTGTTGCAGGTGCTCTTTAGTCTTTGTGGTGTCTCTACAAACTGCCTCAGTACCTCAATAGATTGAGAGGTTGTTTTTTTTTGTTGTTTTTTTCTGTTTGGTTTGTTTTGTTTTGTTGGTTTGGTTTTTTTTTGTTTGTTTTGTTGTTGTTGTTTTTTTTTCCTTCACTCCTCGGCTCTGGTGTCCATCCTGGCCGTTCCGCTGGTGGAGCACTGGGAGCTGAATCGGAGGTCAGCTTTTTTTTTTCTTTTCCAAAAGTCACTCACCCTGCTTTGCACAGCTACAAACGCCGGCCTGCTCGGCAGCAGCCATAAAAGCCTGCCTGCTCGGCAGCAGCTACAGCTGCCCGCCTGCTTCAGCAGCAACCGTAAATACCTGCCGGCAACCGCACTTTTGCATTAACCCTTTCTTACCCGAAATGTTAAACTGCTACCAGTTTAAAACTGTTACATGAACCCAACAACAAAAAACACACAGAACACCGTCTGCCCTCAACACACACACACACGTATGGGATCCCACAAGCACACTCCACGCAGCTACAATATTTGAAGCACAAAATCCAGACAATCATTACTCCCACTACAGTCCCACGTACAGAACGTGGCACAAGGACCCTGTGGAGGCTAACAGCAAACCAGCTCCGAGAAGCATCATTGCAGTGTGAGGTGGCAGGCTCATCCTTAGCGGGCATCCCCGCAGAGGCTCTGCCTCCCCCACATCGTATGAGGCTTGGGCTTTTATACTGACCAAAATGCACACTCATTCCGACACAGGTGGCCAGCCTATGTTGGAAGAAGTGGCCAGCAATATCTATAAAGGTCTCCAAAGGTCGATAGAAACCTGGAGATACTTATATTTACCAACTTCTAGTACATGAGTATCACAGAGAAACTGTATTAAATGAGTTGTATATGGGCTCCCAAGTCCACAGTCCACCACAGTATGCCCAATACCCCTGATAAGAGCATAAGAGAGACCTTCCGACCACCAGACAATCACACAATAAGTCTGTATGCCGCGCTGGTGTCGCTACCCTGGATGTTCGGGGGCGTGGGGGTGGTGGGGTGGTGGTGGTGGGTGTTTTTTTCTGTTGTGTTTTTGTTTTTTTTACTTTAACATAAAAAAAGGTTGCTCGCTTCACTTTAAGAAAGGCTGAAAACATCCATAAAACGGATGTCCTGAGCTCAAATTTCAATTCATTCAATCACTGAAAAGGGGGGTGTCCTGGAGCGGTGCTGACTCTTTCCTGCCATCAAGCTGGCACCCACCGCAAACCGAAATCTGTAATTTACACACATATAAACTCAACCTGTTAGTTTTACTTCCACAGGACCTTTCCAAATGCCGGTTTCCAAATCCTTGTACTGGACCAGAATACCTGGAGTTTTAGTTATATAACCTGAACCTAATGCCTGACCATGTATTATAGCAAGGGAGTCATTAAAGTCTCCTGTCAATCACAAAAAAAAATCCATAACATATACAGCTTGAGTATAAGAGGATTTTAACCCATATGTGGTCACTGCTTGTCATGCCTCCTTAACTATTTTGAGATCAAAAGCTTCCCACTCTTTAACCCCCTGCTGTGTAGTAAACAGGATATGCAGAGAGGTCCATTGCAAAAAATTCACCTGCAATAACTGCATCTTTGATTAACCTGTGCCAACAGTGCGCAGGATTTGTGCCCCCCGATACCTCTCCCACCCCCTCCCCCTTCTTTAAGGAAGGGTTTTTGCGGAGGATAAGGTGGTGGCACCGATAGAGATGTGTCAATCCGAGTCTCGAGGGCTTCAAGCTTTTTCATCAGTTGTTGCAGCTGAGCGTCTCCAAAGCCAGTGTGTAGTTGCAGATGAGCCGAGCAGACCGACCCGGGAGACGAAGAGTCAGAGTCTGCAAGCAGAGGTTATAAATCTGGCTCAGATTCAGGGAACTCGGAGTCTGATCCTGGGTCGAACTCAGGGTCTCCGTTGTTCGCAGCTATGTCTTTCTTATCAGGTGTCTCTCGTTCGGTATGTGGCCATCTGCGGACCTGGCTCTTGCTTTCATCGGCTCGGGGTGTTGATTTTTTCGGTGCCGTTCCAGGTACCACAGGAGGTGCAAAAGTCATAGCCACAGCACTATGATGGGGATTAGGGGAGACAGCCCCTTCTGGAGCTGCGGTGGCAAATACAGAAGCTACTGCCGCCCTTTCCAATTTCATCTCTTTCAAAGTCTCAAACACCAGTCTCCAAAGTGTAGAGTGTTTCTGTGCACCTTTTGTCCCTTTACTAACTTCACAATCACGGGACCCCTTTAACAGCCTCTGTAAGGCGGCACTATCATATTGCAGTCCTCTCTTAGAGAGAATGTGTTGGAGGAGCTTCACCACCGCCTGTTCCTCTTTGGATAGCAAGTGCCCCATCCCCTCCCCGGCTGCTCACCTGATCAGGGTGAGATTCCCAAAGTTTTGCAGATGTCTGACTTCCCAGCGCCAGGGCAGCACTGAATTTCAGCCTGCTCTCCACCCCCTCCTTTTCGTCAGACCTTCAAACTCGTCTTCGTCTAGTTACCAATCGGAGGGTCCCTGTTCGGGTGCCACTTGTTGGCGCGGGAGTCACAGACAACTCAGAGACAATCAATGTGATCAAGCGATTGCCAAATTTATTACAAAGCCTGAACTCCTAATATACTATTTCTTACATGCAGTTTCAATGATTTGGCATATTATGATCGGATACATGTCTTGAAGACCCTTAGTGACTAACATATGATTGGTTAAGCACAAGTGTGAGAACTTGACCTCGAAAGTTTGCCAACAGTCCACAGTTCTCATTAACTCAGCGAATTCCAGCTTCTTCTTATCTTGCTTGCTTAAGCTTCTTTGGGCCTCTTATGGCCTTGCTGTATCTTTCACGATTATTCAGAGTTTATGTGCTAATTATGCATTCTCCCGTGAGAACACTGTCTCCACAACAAACTGTTTTTTACTCCTCCATGGTGTAATGTAACAAAATCAATGTTATTGGTCTTGGCACATTTAAGTCAACATAGCTCACTAAGGTATATCTTTTTATACAGTTTTTAAAAGTAATCACAAAAAAATGGAAACTATCTTTTGGTGGTTACAACATAGTAGATATTTTCTTTCCAGTTTTCCTTGTGATATACGCTGTAACATGTAGTATTAGTTTTTATTATTAAAATAATAAACACAGCAGAATGTAACATATATACATAAAACATCATGTGGTCTTCTACAGGTTACTCAGCAGATGACAGTTTATTGTCAATGGCATTACCTGAATTGGTTGTCAGTGTCATAGCATGAACAGGATGGTTTGAGTATGCATTGGCATAATGAACTGGCAATTCTGAGGACAGCAATCCTCATAAGTCCCATTTAGAGAATACTATGCCAAATAATCATAAATCTTGATGAAGACTAGTAGACCATTGTCTGTGTTGTAGCCACCATATGACATAAAACATATTATAATTATTATCTATTGAATTCCGTGAAAACAGAGTTAGAAATCTTTCAAAAAATAAATCTGTACATTGTTACTCTCTCACATAATTTGAAAGAAACATAGGGACCTACCAAATGAAATTTACCATGAATCCATCAAAGGAACATTTTCTGTGCATGTAATTATTCAGGATATATATCTGTAATTAAGATCTGTTTCATTTTTCCATTGTTCTTTTATGATTTGCGGTTTTCATTGTATTATCTTTGTAACATGAATTTGTTCAGTCCTGGGATCTTGTTTTAGAAAATATAAGCAGATACCTCTAAGGGATAATAAACTGAAACACAGTTGGCATAAACACATTTGGTGCTGAAACCCAAATGAGTGGTGTGTGGGCAGCAAATTAAAACACCAGCTTGCAAAGCAAAATGGTAGTATAACAGGGCAGGGAGGTGATCATCTATCTCCATATGGCTCTGCTGAGACCACACATAAAACCCTAAATGCAGTATTTTTCCTGGGTGTTTCAGTACCAGGGTGGTACTGAATAATTGAATCTCTATTCTAAAACATATTCGTTGATATAAGTTAAGGTCTTTTGGAAACTTTCCTGAGATATGCCCTTTATTTCTGTTAGCAATATTACATAATGTTATCCTTGTGCTTGAATTCCATGGTGGTTATTTTTACCGTGCACACCATCTTCAGTATTCCACTGAAGAATATATCATGAAAATGTGTCAAAATAGTTTAAGCATTGTTTTCTTTTAAAAATTAGCATACTACTTCAGGAAATATACTTTAAATGAGAACTAACTTTTTAGCAGAATTAATATTAAGCTTTTCACAAAACACAAGCCCCTCTGTGTTCTGCCCGACATGAAAGCATAGAGGACCCATTTCTATTTATGTGTTAGTTTTGGTGGTTTTTTTTGTTTTTTTGTTTTTTTCTCTATTCTATTTTCCAAAATGAGAGAAAATTGAGGAAAGTTGCGATTGACTTATAGTGATTTTCACTTCCAGAGTATTTTTTAATTCCAGGTTTGGGATTAGTATATACATAAGTAGTTTTGAGGCTATTGTGATCTAACTACAGCTGCTGTAAGTTTTGTTATTAATGTCAGGTCACTAAAGTGGAAGAGTGAACTAAATCCTGGCCTGCCCTACTGATATTCTAGTCTAGTTTGATTTAGCTTTTACTCCTCTCTCAGGCCAAGGGGTTGTATAGTCACTACTTTGGAAGCTTGTCACCTCCTTGATGACATCTTTGTGCTAAGGGTGCTTTTCACTGTGTGAACAAGATGAATTAGTCTCAGATTAGGGACTGTGCTTTTCCAGTCCACTAAGAACAAAGGACAAAGTCATTTGTTCAGTTTGGTTTTGTTTTTTTTTGGGGGGTGTGTGTTTTTTTGGTTTTGTTTTGTTTTTTGGTTTTGGCTTTTTGTTTTGTTTAACTGTAATTATGTTTTCATTATCATTGCATTTAACACTTAGCCAAGGGTGGGTCGACTCCAGATACTGGAACATCAAGTATGACCAGTACAGACTTCTCCTACAAAAAAGAGAAGATATGAGGTTGAATTAAGGACTATACACATAAAACTTCAAAATAAATTAGCTGGTTTTATAACACAATATGTCTGTTTTCTTTCCATGAACCTAAACCATGAACCTCAGGCCAAGGAACAAGTTAGTATTTCAGTGAATACCCCGTGGTCTCAGCTGTCCATTCATGACACAGAAAAAATATTTTAAAAGAATACATCTCTACTTTATAGGCATATTATGAAGGGAAGTTCAGTAATGGATCTGGAAGCAAAATCAGTGGTTACAGCATTATAGAAATACAAAGATGATCAAAGGTACTTATGCTCTAAGTGCAGAAAATACTTAGGTGATTTTATTGTAAATATTTGAATGTTAATTGATGGGAATATTCATGTTTAATTGTTTTGTCAAGAAAAAAATGCTTGCTATTTTTTAGGCCCAGATCTGCATATACCTGCATACCTGAAATCAAAGATGTAAAAAGCATCACTAATTTCACATAATTACTCTTACATATTAACCTAGGTATAAATGCATTTGCAATATTAACACTTTAAATGGCATTGTAATGCAACCAATTTAAATTAGAACAAGCAGATTAACAATAAAATTGCATTAGGGCTGTATAATGTGAGGTAATGTTAGCACTCACTTAATTTTCAGGTAAATTGGATCCTTTTACTAAATAAATGGCCAAGCCAAAATAAATGAAGGCAAAAAAAGGCAGAATGTGTAATTTTATTCAAGAGAAATCTTGGAACTCTTTAGCTTTTTTAAAAAAAACAGATTTCCTCTATATTTTATATTACATTATTCAAGTCAGTATCATGTTTTCTCATGGACATAGATAAAATCATAGAATTGTTAGGGTTGGAAAGGACCTTAAGGTAAACTGCATTTCTTAACTTTACCATAAGGGAGTAGCTTACCTAAAAATGTTGGAGGAGTAACTGCTTAGCACAAAAAGTACACTTTTTTTTTTTTTTTAATAATATGAATAATCCATGCTTTCAGTGCAAAATACAATGCCTTTCTGAAACATTCCACTTCTAGTTCCATTACAGGTAAATTTTGATGGATTAAGTATTTTAAATATGTAGGAGTTTGGTTTTATTTGCACAAAATATACCGATTGAATTTAGTACTCTAATCTTGATATTTTAAAGGTTCTTCCTAGTGGTTTAGGCAGTATGATCTTTGTGGAGAATCTTGTTTCAGCAATCTGATTTTGATAGTACTGTTTTATCATTGTTTTGTGGCTTTGACATCACTGCAGTCAGGGTTCCCAGTTCTTCACAAAGTTCTCTGCAGCACTGTGTACAGAAGTGATGGACTTGACAACTTTGACTTATTCCATCCTGTTGGCAAGAAGAATGGCTCAGACAGTTATCATATGTAAGGTTTAACTGGGCAAAACAGTCTTTAACCAAAGTAACTTTTTTGTCATCAGATTTCTTACAGAAACCTGCAGGACTTCTTATGAACTTTCTGTGTTCTCTTTCCCCTAAGTATAGACACACCCAAAAAAACTCCATCCAAAAATACAAGAACAAATTCTTCTTGATAACTATTGTAATTTGTACTTTTTTTCATCATGGGTAAACTAGTATTTAACTTAACAGGACAACAGTGAAACAATCCTACTGTCTGACTCTCTGACTGTTCCTATGGCCCTCAAGGTTGGAGGGCCAAGACTTTTCTGAATTCCAGAGAGCTTTCAGCGCTGCTAGTGGAAGATAGGGTAAAATCTTTCTCTTGCAGTACAAGCTCCTTTCCTGGGCTCTGAATATCTACTGGTAGTCCTGTTATTCTTAGACTCAGTGGAGGATGTACTGGGGCACTGCTTAAAGTTTCTCAAGACTTTAGTTTGCTGTTCCTAGACAGGTTTAATACAATTACTTTAAATCACACTTTGAGTAACAAGCCGTTGTTACAATATCCTAAATAAATTACAAGATTATGAGGTCTTATAAACCAAATAAGTGAAGGAAAACTTAACCTCTAATTTTACTAAGTGGTTACAGAGTGTACATGCCTCTCTCTTATTCAGCTGATTTGTCAAAAAGATTCTAAAAAGAATTTTGGCCCCTACTGTTGCCTGTTCTTCATTTTGGTAAATATGGCAGAATGGTGTCACCCTCCAGCCTGACTTTTATTTCCCATAACTCAAGTGACAGCCACCAGTGGTGGTGGTAGCGGATATGTCTGGGTCATGATGATTCAAAGTGAATTTGGGGGGAGAGAGACAACACCACAATAGCCAACGACTAATCTAAGAAACGTGCACACACCCCCCCCACCACAGTCTTGGTCAAGGTCCACCTCAAGCCAAGTTTGGAAAAAACCCAACTTCTGTAGTCAGTATGCAAATTTGACTATAAGTCAATTATCTTACTCCATAAGTAACAGACAGCCCAGGGCCCATTGAGCTCTCCTTCACAGCAGCAGGCTGCATGCCAGGATCTCCCCTTGAGTAGGGATGCTTCTCAAGGTTACTCCTTGAAATTGAGAGATTCCTTGCCTCAACAGATTCTTGATAAGTGATTTAACAGCATGCTCAACTTTGAAATCTTAGCTAAATAGTATAAAGCATTGGTTGTAGACATATAATCCCTTAGACACAAACCATTCTAAGTCTGAATTCAGCAGAAACCTAAACTCCCCTAAAAAATCTTTAGAAATGCAAGGGGGTCCTTACTGACTCAACAGGAGGGTCTTCCTGAGAGTTTTATCTAACCCTAACCTCTATGCAGTGAATAATCAAGAGTACCTTCTCATCGAACCTTGCTAAATCAATGTCTCATTTAGTGTCAAATGTTGTTAAATCACTGTTTTACATCAATAAACATATTGCTACTTCTTCTCACAGGTGAAGTGTATGTCCATCTGCAACAGTAAAATAACTCAGTCTTTATCAGTAGGCCTTTGAGATTTCCTAGTGTTAGGTGGATTGTTTCATTCTGTCACATGAAAGATTTTTTTTTCATTATGTTTTCTGTTAAACTGCACAAGCAGCAACCTTCTTAGGCTAAAATTATCTCCTTTCATGGAAACTGGAAATGATTCTTTGTCAGACTAGAAGTCATCTTCCATACTCTTTTTTAGAAATTATTATTTCAAGAACTTTTAACTTTCTCTTCTTCCTTTGAAAGCTGCTTGGTATTCTTAAGTGCCAAATATATCTTTCACCAAATACCGCATTCTATATCAAAGTGCATTTTAAGAATATGCAAATATCTTAATAGGCTAATTATAGGTTTATTGTTACTGGCTCTTAGCTGACCTCAGACAAGACAGTGAATAAGCACATCTGTGTCAAAAGGGGACTGGTGTGACTTACCTCCACTCTTTTTGTTTTAGTCCTCTTACAAAAAAGAGGGTAAACATAATGTTTTTCAATATAAAAACGTAGCATGATGAATTTACTACAGAATACCTCAGACATTTCAACAGGTAAACAAGTAGATTAAGTCAATGTGTTCGATCAGACGTATTCTTCAGGATTTGTAGTTTATGAACTAGATTGGAATAGTATGACCAACACTCACATGTCATTGAGATTTCCCAGATCAGATGAAGTATATACAAAGTGGAATTGCCTACATATTTTTGTAGGTTTAGAGTTCATGCTTATACCTGAACTTACAGAGATTCAAAACTCCTTCTCATATGAATACCATGAAAGAACCATGCTGGCCTCTAGCTAAGCATCAGGTTCTATTGCTTCTTCATAAGGCAACAGTCTTTCCTAAACAAATGCTGTAAGCAACAGACTGAGTTTCCCATTTGCAACTATTATTAGTCTAATTATCACAATGCTAGTACTCACAGTCCAAATTATCTAATTGTTATGGATAAATATAAAACTTTCCTAGTGTCTGCCCCTCTGTCTTCTGTTAGGTTCATCTTTTCACCTTCCTTTGGGTCCTGTTGTCAGTGTACCACTCATCCTCAAGAGTAGTAGGTGGTATTCAGGGTGAGTTATCAAAGTCCTGATGAGTTCTTTGTCAGGTAGTATTATTTTTCTGTTCTCTTTGTTTCTCTGAAAGCATTTTTACCTGGCTTACAAGGTTGCAATCCTTCAGTTGTCTGTGATTTCAGTTAACAGTCTGAGCACTCTGGTATAATTATGTGTATATGAGTACATTGCCACAATACAGTTTTAGTTAGGGTCATAGGTAGTTCACTCTCCATAGAATGTCTGCTAAACTTTAGTATCTGTTATTTAACAATAGGTGTCATGCCACATAATTGCACAGAGGTAAAGGAAATTTGGGCAACAGTTACCTGACTGCTGCACAGTCATCACAGCTGGAATAAACTAAAATCAGCTCAGGCTAAAGGTAAACCAAGCAAGCGCTGCCACATCAATGCAGTCTATGTACTTTTATTAGCAAGACAAAATCATATGTACTAGGTTAAACACAGAACAGAACAAGATAGAGAGTAACAAAATAGGTTCTTCACTGAGATAGCGGTTGGTCACTGGAACTGGCTCCCCAGGGAAGTGGTCACGGAACCAAACCTGTCAGAGTTCAAGGAGCATCTGGGCAATGCTGTTAGTCATATGACTTAGTTTCAGGTGGTTCTGTGAGGAGTAGGGAGTGGGACTCGATCCTCATGGGTCCCATACAACTTGAGATACTCTATGATTCTATGAAAATAATAGTTCAATAAAATTGGAAATTTTTATTTCAGTTTATTTAACATTTTTTAATCTTCATTGGTAAGCAAATTTAGGTTTTCATCTTTCAACTATTTAGACTCCAGCTAAAATAGATATTTAAGTAAGAGGAACAAAAATCCATCTGGCATCATTCTTCTCCTTTCCTGGAAGAAGATGTCTACATTACACAAGTTACAGAAATATAAACAAATAGTTTATTGATTCTGTTATCTTTCCTACCCGATCTGCAGCATTATTTTCTAAATAATTGATGACTATTTTATTGTGACTATGTGATTTTAGGTAGGTTTGAAGCTGTAGAAATAATATATAACAATAGTGCAAGGAATAAACAAAAATTAGCTGCAGGTTTTCAATATTCTGAAGACCAGAACATTAGTTGAACTTTGTGAGACAGAAAATTTCATGTAGTGATTACTGTGGTAATTCTGAGATTTAGGGTTTGACTTCAAACACTTCAACACTATCTTTCAAAAAAAACCACATACTTTGATTTGAAGATTTTGAATAAGGTCAATCCCGTTATATAGTGTCCAATTATGTGAACTAAGAAGTTGAACTTTATTTGGTGAATCTGTCTAGTTATAGTCCCTAAACTACACATATGAAGCACCATAGTATGAATGGACTGTGATTAGATGTGATTAAGTTGATCAAACATCTTAAAATAAGACAAGCTTCCCAGAATCAGAAAAGTTTGGAAAAGTGTTTGGAAAGCTCCTTTTTTCCAAATCCCCCAGTTTCCCACACTCACTATAAATTCTGGGACACTTATGCTGTTCCATAAAGCCTTCACTAGTATTAACAAAACAGGTGTATTACTACATAACATCATGTCCTGGGTTCAGCAGTAGCAATCATTTTTCTCCTTCTTGGTAGCTGGTGCAGTGCTGTGTTTCGACTTTCAGCTCGGGAACAGAGCTGATAACAACGATGTTTTGGTTTGGCCAAGGACTTTGTGAGCCTCATGCTCTGCCAGGGAGGAGGGAAAGCTGGGAGGAAGCAGAGACAGGACACCTGACCCAAACTGATCAAAGAGGTATTCCATACCACAGCATGTCATGCCCAGGATGTAACTGGGAGTTAGCCGGAAGGGCTGGGAGACTGCAGGGTTGGAGGAGGTATCGGTCGGTGCTTGGTCAGGCTGGGGGGTGCAAGTTATCGGTTGGCTGGCGGTGAGGTGATGTGTTCTCTTCCCTTGTTATTTCCTTTATCATTGTTATTATTGGTAGTAGCAGTAGTGATTTGTGATATACCTTAGTTACTAAACTGTTCTTATCTCAACCCGTGGGAGTTGCATTCTTTTCAACTCTCCTCTCCGTCCCTCTGGGAGCAGGGGGAGAGCAAGAAGGGGGCGAGTGAGTGAACGAGTTACCTGACTGGGTTTAAACCACAACACTTCAGCATAGGTTTTACTAGTTCCCTGCTTTTATTCACTGTTTTTCAGATTTTAAAATATCTTACACACCCTTTTCATTATGGTACTGCAATACGAACTCATGTTTGTGATTCAGTTACTGCTCTCCTTGATACAGTTTACCAGCATTTATTCTTTTTTTTATTTTTTAATCCTAACAGCATTTTGTCTTGTTTTCAATTATTTCAGTTTATTGAATGGTGCTGATTGTTCCATTAGTCTTTAATGATTCACTTGTTCGTATTTTGTTTGCCTCAATCCACTATTAAATAGGTAACAATGAGATAAACAATTTGTTTAGTCCACTGGCAATTCAGTTACCACTCAAGATGGAGGAACAGTATGATGTCTCAGTTCTGAAGGCTTTCGTTTTGAAATATATTGACAGTGAATGGAGATGTTGTTTACTCGAATTGAATAATACTAGCCCACTAATATTTCCATACCTGCAGAAATGACTGTAAAAGTGGAAGGGAAGCATGGAATCAAAAATTTTCAGTATTCTGTCATCTATTCTGCAGCTACATTTTTAAAATCTTTTGTTTTCATTTTTTAAAAGAAACCAGATCGCCTAGCAGTCTTACGCACACAACAACAACAAAAGTAATGAAATAAAATAAAATGGCAAGGATTTTTTGTTGTTTTCTTTTAAGAAAACTCTTATTGTATTCACAAGCTTATGTGGATGTATCTTCCTTATGCAGTATTTATGGACATGTTTTATTTATAGAATGCTGTGGCAGTTATACAGAGGACTGAAAAAATAGCAAGGAATTTTTGTATTTTATAAAAAGCAGCCCTTAAGACAAACTCATTATGCCTTTCTAAAACTGATAAATAACATAATAAACTCCAGCACCTGCTCATTTTCTTAAAGAAACCTCAATTTATCTCAATATTCTTCAGTTCTACAAGTGAGAAATATGCATGTGGAGGACATGAGACAATCTAACTGCATTGGACAGATGCTACATGATTTGGTGTTTTAAATTATGTATGATGCATGAATGTTTCTTTTCATTAATGTGCAAATTGCAACTGAAATTTTGCACAAGTGTTTTTGCGTCCTACATCTCAAGGAAAATAACCTATTTAAGTGTGGGGTTTTGGTTTTTGTTTTTGAATCCATGTAAATGCAAACACACACAAACATGCATTGGGTGCAGTTCCTTAGAATGTCAGGGCCTGCTTTCAGTATATCACACTTTCCCACACAGTAGATACTTTGAATGTGGCAGTTTCTAATTTCTGAGTGAAATATCACTGCCTACTCATTCATAACTAGGGCAATATAGAATCATAGAATCAACTATGTTGGAAAAGACTTTTAAGATTTTCTTGTGAAAAACATTCACAAAGGATGTTACATTTGCCTCCTGGGGTCTTGAACCTATTTAAAGCAGTGGTAACAGCCTCTGACTGTAACAGATCGCTCACACCTGCAGTTGCCATCATTAATTAAAAAGTGACAAGATGTCCAATTATTATAGAGTTATCATGCATATTTTCAGCTAATCAAACATTTCAATATCTAGGTAGGCGCTCTTTCATAATAATTAAATAATTAGACTGTGAAAGGGAAGATGATTACCAAAGCCAGTTCTTATCAACATTAATACCTTTAACCCTAGTTTTACATTCTTTCACAAATATTTATTCTTGCAAATCTTTGTAAACTTCAGTAGCAGCTCCATAAATTCCTGAAAGACATTGAAGATAAGCTTCATGGTGACAGTTCTATTTTCACTGAAAATGTAGGTGTGGCATGAGAGCTAGTTTAAACAAATGCTGCTTTGTTCAGCAGGTATTTATTTCTCTCTTTTGTGGTGGAGTTTAGTGCATGCCTGCAGCCAGGCATGTAGCTATTTCTAGGAAATAATTTTAAGGCAATTGCTATTCTCTAACAGAGCATTTGTTCTTATGCAGATTAAATATAAGATTTTTCATATGTATTTATTGTAAGTTGACAATAATTGTTATTTCAATTTACTTTAATCCTAGATTTTTTGCAACAAAATAATCATTAAAACACTTCTTATCATCAGTAATTCCCATAACAAATTATATAATCACAATATTTTTCATGTCCAAAATTCTAACTTGTTTATTCTTATACAGGTATCATAATCATTATATATTTTGGTTTTGAGATGTCAGACACTTGCAATCTAGAAAAATTGATTCTTCCTTCTTTCCAAGAATTGAAGGACACTTTCTATTTGCTGAAATCAGAAAGAGAAAATATGTTAAAGAAAGCCTAATATAAAGCCAATTAAAATCAGTAAAACAATGTCACATAATTCAGTGTGCGGTTGATCATGCCTCTGCACTTTTTAAAATCAAGGCCTTTAGTCCCTTGCCACCTAGCACAACTGACAACCCTGAATTACATGTCTAGAACCACTTATGCATAGAAATATTATAAATGCAAAACAGAGGTTCCCAAAGTGCAGTGCACACACTGAAATTAAAAGGTAACTCAGTGTATTGGAGAGGGAAAGGAAGGGAGTGCAAGACAAAAAAAGCCTTGGAAATACTAGCATGATGAATGGTTGAGATATGCTGAATGTTGCTAACAAGCTGGTAAGTAGGAGACAGAGACCCATAGGAACAGAAGAAGCAGATTTATATGTCCTTGTTTAATAAGAGGCATGTATTTTCATTACACCATTTATTCATAATTTACAGCTGTGAATGACTCCTTGCACATACTGGATTAGTATTTTCTTTTTCATACATTGTATGCAGTTGTTAGGAATTACTTATTTAAGCTACTCAGCATAAAGCTATCACCATGCCCAATGGTCAAGTAATTCTGCAGCTTGTCAGCTCTCAATTTACCTGAAAGGTTACTATTTAAGGATTGTATTCGAAACAGAGATTATACCTCTGAATAAACAATAAGCCAAGGCTTAGGTAAGTGAATAAAAGGAGCAAAAGAGGAGTTTGTATGTAAAGCCTGAAAGGCTAAGTTTTGTTTCTGAGTACAATGTATGAAACTGTGTCTGCCATAGGGCTGTTTGGTGTAGGAGTCAGACACTGTTCTCAATCTTAAGGTGGCACAGGTATGCTATAAGGATGGTCCCTGGTCCCATTTATGAAAGTAAAAGCAACTCCTTCATTATGAATCCTCCTCATATGTTGAGTGTTTGACAGTGAAATACCAGGCACAGTTAATTCCTAGACATTTTTGTGTGTACAACCCAGCACTGTTGTAGGCAATTAAAGAGATTGGAGCAAATGGGATGGGAAGATTTTTTGGGGGGTTGTTTTGGGTTTGGTTGTTTTTTGTTTTGGTTTTTTTTTTTTTGATCACTGATGTTTAAATATTTGCTTAACCAGAACACATGGAGACATTTGTTTAAATATTTGTTTAAATGCAGAAGGGTGTTTAGAAATCCATCTCACACAAGAACCCCACTCCTTCAAGAATCTAGTCTTTCTTGCTATCATTTTTGGTATGTGAATATGGAAGACAATAGAGACAAGTAACAGTGATATCTGTGAACTCATAAAATGACACAGCTGTTCATTTCATACTGGATTCAAGATGCCTGGACATGGAACAGCTAAGAGGAATGAGGTATATCCACTAAAACCATGTTATAGATCTGAGTATTTTGACACAAGGAAGAAGCTAATAAACAGTATTTGCAGGCAAATTTCTCCTGTGGTTCTAGAGTAGCACAGTTTCATATAAACTAATTCTATGAACTATATTAGAAAAAATCTGGCCTAGAAAAGTGATTCTGAAGGACAGTCACTTTGCATAGGAAAACAATTTTCTATACTAAATTCAGCAGATTGTTTCAGTTTTCAACACAATGTACTTGATTTTTGGAACACACTCAAAATTGAGCATTCATTCATGCTTAAAGTGAAGATGACAGGCAGGACAGCAGTCTGACGTACTGCACAGTATGCATTATATAAGAAAGTACGCAGAGGTTGCACTTAATTCATGTAATCAGTAGTCCAGGATGTCCTGAAAAGGTCATGTAAATGTATGTGGAGAAAAACAAAGTACTTAAAAGATACAGTCTGAAAACGCAAAATTAGAAATAAGGCAGCAAACTGCTGAGCTGCATTTTGTCATATACAATGGCTACAATCAGCTAACTAAGATGCTGGAACTTCCTGTGGGAACAGTACTTTTAAAGCATTTTTTTTTCCTAGCCAATTTATACAAGTTCCATAGATAAGAATGTATAAGTTTATCCAGTAATAAAAAAACATATTTTGGATGCAGGACTATATCATTAACAAGTTTGATAGTATGACTTACAGAACATAATTATTGCATGTTCTATCCTCATTTTATTATCTTCCTAAATTAATGTTTATTATCCTCTACCTTCATTTACTGAATTGTGCATTAATTTAAATAATTGGTGTATTACACTTTGGGAAAGAGAGAAGAAGGGAGGGAGGGAGGGGAAAAGAAGAGAAGGAAAGAAAAAAGGGGATAAGGAGGGAGGGAGGAAAGAAGTATAGAGTGCCATGAAAAAGTAATTGGAAGTAAAAAATTAACTACCAGAGAAATGAGAAAATAAATTTGATACACATTTTTATTACATTTTAAAAGATTGCACACTAGATCAGAGCTAAGAAAAATGTCATCCTCGACCTCAGAAGTGTTCGTAATCTTGCCTGTCAACAGCTCAGTCCTGGAAGTGACCTGTGACTGACACATTCAACTCAAATACAGAAGAGCACAGTTTGCAGTATAGTCATTGACACCGTGGAAAAGAATCAACATCATGAACACCATGGGAAGATATACATATGCTTCCAGTTGATTTTAGAAATGTCAGTCTTCAGCCAAGTTTCAGAAAGAGGACATAGAAAACATGAAGTTTGCACTCTGAGTTTTGCCTTAAAGTATTCTGTTAGCATGGTGTGCTATCAGAACTTCTACATATCTCCAAGGAGTAGTAGTATTTTTGCAAAACTTTGCTTTTATTCATAGTTCTTCAGAAGCAATTATTTGCTTATGTATCTGCTATACTTAATTGGTTCTGAAGGTCCCATTAGGGGCTAATAGACTTTGTGAGAAAGACTTCAATAAGAAAAGGTTGGAGGAACTTTTCCTCAGAAAGAAATGGAGGTTGGAACGTTGAGTTGGAGTTGAATCTATGACTCCTACATCCAGTGTGGACATCCTAAATACTGGGAAGCTGGAAAGATAAGATTGGAGCAACAACAATCTTCTATTTTGTTTTCTATGTAGTCTGATCCTGTAAATGCTTTCCAAGAAAGCTGTCTAGAAGAGTCCAAACAGGTAAAAAGGAAGTCTATGCTTAATCTGCAGCTCCCAATGAAACTAATACTACACTGGATATCCACTTCTCATTGCTGTTGATTGGCTTTTTAGGTGTTCAGAGATCATGGTGGAAAACACTAGGACAAATTCACTAAATGTTTCAGGCACAGTCTTCTTTTTTTCTTTTTTTAATTTTATGTTAGCAAAATATTTGGGAAAGAAACACCTACTGCTTAAGCCGTTCTTGTCCTCTTTCCTGAGCCTTCACTTCTGGCCTCTGCTAAATAAGCCTGGGACCAAATGCTCCTTTTTGATAACTTGCAATGCTTTTTCTACCAGGATTTTTATCACTTCTATTAAACACTGGCCTCTAGTTAGTTTTTGTTCTCTAAATATTTACTGGAACATCCTATTTTAACTAATAAGCCAGTACTTTAACATATTTATTTATAACTAAACTCCAAAATTTGAGCACATTTATGAGAAATAATTATAGTTAATTTATAAAAAATAATAGAAAAATGTACATTTGGGACAAAAAAAAAAGGTACTGAACTATTGTTTTTCAGAATTACTCAGAAAGTATATTTCTTAAAATAATAACAACTCCTTGAGTGCTTTGATATATGTACACTGGTATTGGGAGACTGTAGAAGTTGCAAAATATACAGAGTTTAGAAAATGTTTGGGGACGAGCTTCTAACACACAAGTTTTCGAAATATTGAACAGGCTGCTGTAGAAGGATGAAATAAGAAAACCATGTGGTGAAAACATCTGGCCTAGGAGTAAGGAGGAACTGAAAAATTCCCCCAAGGACTTTTGTCCCGTCTTACAGACTTCCAGAAATCATGAACTATGATGAAACACACACACATACACACACAAAGGAATTTTACTCAAAAATATCTACCTGCAGATAATACAGAATTTTTAATGAAATATTAATCTTCTATTTTTTTTAATTAATATCTCTTTTAAAAGTATCTTTCATTTCCCATGCATCCATCCTACATCTTTTGGTACAATACCAAATGTTTAAATTTGTCAAAGAAGATAAATTCAAGTATATCACGAATATGCAGCACATTCTTTGCAAGGGAATTTTCTCATCAGTTAGTGCTGATATGGCCTTCAAAGATGACTAGGAACTTAATTTAAGTTTGAGGTCATTAGAGTTCAAGGTGATAAATTTAAATTTCTTTTTGTCCTTGTAACATGCACTTTTTCTCCAGAACATGTTAATGGTGCTATAATTTTAATTCTTCAAATGTTCTAATTTACCTCTATGGAAAGGGCTCAGCAATAAAATAATGCATTTGAATTAAGTTTTATGTGTCATTTAAAAGGTTTTTATGTTATTTCTCTGCATAGTTATCTTAACCTTTCTCCTATTCACCTATATATGATCCAGTTAGTGTGTTTTACTCAATATTCACAATTGCCATTCCAATTAGCAGTGACTATAATTCTCATTAAAAGAAAGGCTGCTTAACATATAATATATTGGGTTTAAGTAATTTTCACTTAGGAGTCCTGTAACTTTGCAATGGCATTCTTTTTTATCCTTAAATGCAATAGAACTATGATCTTGACAATGTTGGTCTTCCCTTTTTTTCTGATTTTTTAATTTCTTTAGCTTCTAAATTCTTGACATGAGCCTTCTTGCAGAATATCACACAGTGGAAGTCCCAGTGTGGGATTTGACACATGGCATCACATGCTGAACACATTCATGAGAGTCAAGCACTTCAAACCCCCATTCTCCTAGAAATGAGGTATATCACAAAAACATTTAGTCTACAATGTGGCAATTTTGAGGTGGTTGTGTGGCCTGTAACATTCTCTTAAAGATTACTTTGTACTAGGTTTCAACAAAATAAAGATTTACAAAAAAGTAATCAGTAGAAACAAAGCCAAAATACGCAAGTATGAAATTCATGCCTGTGGAGAAAAAGTAAAGGAGTATTTCAGCTACAGCTGTGCTTACATGTGTAAGTGAAATGAACTGAAAGCTGTAAAGGTCAAAAAGCCATTTCTGAATTGTGTTTAGAAAAACAGACGATGAAAAACAGAAATGCAGTCTTCTTCTGCTTTGGTTTTATATTTTAGTATGTAAAAGTCTAACCTAATGCCATTCAAATCTTTCTTTGATTCAAACTTTTACTGAGTTTTCATGTCTCATCTTTGATCAGCACAGACTCCAGCCTACCTGCTAGGTAGGTAGAAGTACAGTGCGAGACAATAAAACATACAGCATCAGAAAAAAGAAGCTTTATTACTATGATCCTAAAGATGGTGTAATTTACATATGAAAGGAAAAAAATAAGGCAAGTTTTATGTTACTTACTGTTTGTTTTCTTTTTGAATGCCCAGAGAGAGTTGATTTTTAGAAGATCTTTACCATTTATGTTGGTTGTTATCTGACTATGTAAATAATAAGTAGCACAGACAAAGAAGACATAAACCAGTCCTATTACTTAAAGTGGAGAATAGCAATTCCTTATCTGCAACATCAGCTTTCAAGGAAATATTTGCTTATCTGAAAGACATAGATATGCATAATGTGTGTAACTATCGTTTTAATACAGAAGTGAGAGACATCCACAGGAAAAAAAGTTATGAAGAAAACACTGAGCGGGAAGTGTGCCAAATAAAGCCATTTAAATCCAACAGAACAGGAAGACAACAATGTGGAGCCTTCTATTCCTTCTATCTGCTGAGACTAAAAGTCAAGAAATAGTCAAAAAATTGTAACCCAGCTACACAATTCAAGATGGTTTTGGCTTACCTCAAGACCTTGGTTTAACTCTTAAGAACTTCTTGGCTCAGCAGGGGATTATGGTGACAGTTGCAATGGCAGTCTGTGAGTAACAACCTCCTATATCTCAACAAGATTTCTAATTTTAATGTGATAAGTTTTTAACAGTTGTACAATAAAAGAAAATTCCTCCATTTCAAGAGCTGAATCACTATGTCCACTTACCTTGAGCCTTAGCACTTAAGAAGTTGTGGAATCCCAGCAAGGAAAATATGAAGGTCTATGTAAAGTGACTATGCAAAGTGAACAAAGCACTATATTCACTCCCTGTGGTACTGATAAATACTCTTGAACACTTCAGTATGACTTTGTGTGCGTACAATATCAAGATGGACAGAGGACCAGAATTTTTACCTACGACTAGTGTTCCTGAACATTAGGGAATTTTGCACTCAGCATCATGTTCTGTAAACCTCCATCCTAACACACTTACTGTCATCTTCTTGTGTGTTTATATACAGGAGGAAGCAATGTGCTTTAGGCTTCACTAGGCAAAGTTTAATGGAGGAACTTTTCAGGCATTTTGACTACCCTGATGGTGTCCATGCCAGTTCTCAAAAGCTGCTCATTCAAACATGTGATTCCATATCCATTTATCAACCACTATAAGACAAAATCTCCTGAGTATACCCCAAACCAGGAGCTATTACTTACAGTACTACTCTAAACTAGAGCAAAATGTCACACCTATAGAAACAAAATCAAATCATTAGCTTAAATAGGTTATATGGTATGGTATATTAGGACAGTGTCATCAAGGTATTAATCCAAACATTTGATGACTATACGTATTCCAAAAAGTAAGGGGACCTGCTTAAAAAGCAGGTGACAAAGTTGCAATAGTTTAAGTCTTTAAGTTTGGGTATATGTACATATTCATAGCAAATTATTAGTGTCAACATTTTTTAAAATAACATCTCTAGGAATCTCATGTTAGCTTAGGAAAAGGTTCATATGAAGTGTAGGTAATAATATGCTGAATTAAAAATCCCTCTGTCAAGCACCAAATCCCAGAGTAATAACTATTTGCTACACTGTGTATGGCTAGGAATAAAGGAAATTATTTATTTTAGGTTCATAATTAGATGTGAAAGGGTGAGGTAAACAGTGGAGCTCTGTGGAACTTAATCTCTGAAATCTCTCTAACTGGAAGCAACAAATGGCAGTAAAAATAAAAAAAAAACTTGTAATATACAAGCTTTAGTTTTGGGAATGGTTGTTTCTGTATCACCATCTTTCTACTTATTTTTAATAAACTTACATAGATGACAATAAGACAAAAGCATGGGACATTTTTGAAATCCAATGGATTACATTTTTGTAATCCAACCCAAAAATAAGTATGAAACAGGCATGTTTATCCAGTTGAGAAGGAAAGATCATGTATAAAACATCTGAATAATTAGAGAATTATATATAGGTGTATCTTACAACACTGGACCTGATAACTGATTCATTGAGATACTAGGTTACTAAGGGAACTGAGGGCAAAGGCCAAGAAAAAAGAGTCA
This sequence comes from Pezoporus wallicus, assembly GCF_028554395.1. Taxonomy (NCBI): domain Eukaryota; kingdom Metazoa; phylum Chordata; class Aves; order Psittaciformes; family Psittacidae; genus Pezoporus; species Pezoporus wallicus. The sequence continues at coordinate 25,416 of NW_026637470.1, forward strand.
GGAAGATGAGGATTACCAGTGAAAATGTGTTTGTGACTCAGTAAATCTGGAATCAGGCCATAAGAGTGAACAGGAGTCTGACAATATGAAGAAAAAGCTATCCTGAAACAAAAGACTTTCAGCATTACAGGTCAGACTTAAAATAGACCAGCAAGAAAACTTGTGTTCACAGTGGTTGCCAATACAGTGTATTGACAAAAGATGGAAGAAATGCAGTGGATTCTATAATCTTGCAAGAGTTTGCAAATCCTTAGTGTATAAAGCATGGATTATGAATATAGATTATGCTTTGAGTAACTCAGCAAGCCTAAACCAAAGGGACTGTGAATGTGCTTATAAATCATTAGATATTCCCATAGGTATCATTGCAGAAGGTTAGTAATACGGAGTGCTTGACATCTATCTTGTTGTTTTTACAGTGTAAGCTTGCAATATTTCCTTCAATAATTTTAATGTGACTTTTAAGAAGATTGAGTCCAATTAAAAAGCGTGTGTTTAATGGCCTGTATTTAGCTTTATCTTTCACTTCTATTAAGCAAAAGAAATATAATTTGAAATGTTCTTTAGAAACTCATGAAATCAATAAAATGAAGCAAAATGAGGATAAATGCAAAACTATTAGCACACTTCAGGAGAAAAATCACATACAAAGGTAGAAAAGATGAAATATTCTGCTTGACAGCTGTACTGAAAACAGACTGGAAAACTGCTATTAGAATCTGAGTCACCTATAGAGCAAGTCAGGGCAAAAGTCATTTTAGTGGGATTTGACAGAGGTCTAAAATGTAAGACACAGATAGTCATTATTCTGCTCTGCTTGGCACTGGTAGAGTTTTGGTTGGAATGTTGTATTTTTGGCCACTGAACTATAGAAAGATGTGGACAAAATTGTAATCCAGAGTATGGTAACGAAAATGTTTAGAAGCTTTGAAATTTCCCCACAAAGCAAAAATAGACTTAAGCCATAAAAATGGCTTGATTTGGTCTAGAAAAGGCTGAGAAAAAAACAGATAGCAGCCCTCAGATATTTTGAAGAATGTTCCCTGTGCACAAAGTGCACAGAAAATAACAGGCATAAATGGCAACAAGGTGTTTTTCCCATATATATGACTGGGTAAGTTTAGGTCCATTGATAAAATGTTTGACGGGACAATAAAAAAGTGGTGATTCTGCATGTCTACAGTTATATATGTCCGTTCTAAAGAGACAGTTGAAATTTGAGGTGGGCGAATATTCAAAAAGATCAGAATCCTTTTCCAATGGTATCCTTCAAGGCTGTATCAGTATTCACTTCCATTACTTGTACGGCTGAAATAGTGAACTTGTACGTCTATACACTAATACTGGCATGGAAGCTACTCTAGTCTTATCTGCTAATGTATGGCAAGAGCACTTTTCTTTATTTTTATCTTAATAAAGCAAGAGATTCCTTTCTATTCCCCATCACAACACCCTTAAACTTCTTCCTTTGCTGCTAAATTGTAACCACAATTCTAAGATTTTGCAAACGATTTGCATATCCAGTCATTCATTACACTAATGAAAGTGACAGTGAAATATTTTTTCAGCTTTTTATATCTCTACTGAAGTCCAAATTTTTCGTCTACAGTGTGTGAAAGGTTTTAAGTGTGTCAAAGCAGTTTCAATGCAGTTTTCTCTTTCAACCTGGAGTTGAAGCTTCTGGATAAAATCCTATCTTTTTTCGGCTATATTAAAAGCCATTATACTTTTTTTCTTGATATACTGGATCAATGTCATTAAGTCATAGGAAAACACCAGAGATGCAAGTAAACCTGTTAAGCAAGGTTTCAATTTCATACTCGTATGGTAGATCAGATGAATATTGAGGGAAAAGGATGTGCATTTCTGAACACTTTGGAAAAAAACAGCAAGTATTTTTGACAGCTACCTCATATCAGAGTGCATGGCAAACCACCATGTTCACAAACCATATCATTACAGAAAGTTGAAAATGCATGTGACTTCATTGGTTAAGCTTTGATAAGGCCATTTCTTTTCATTGTGGCATTCAAAGCACTTCTTACATAGCCTGCCATTTTCTTGCTGCCAGTGGGTAGGTTTTTTCGTGAATACACAAAGCTCTTACAAAATACCAGTGACCATTTTTTTGAATTCATCAAGACCAGCACAGTAAGACCTGTCATCACTGACATCACTACCCAGTGGGGCAGCACTCCAGAATTAATGAAGACTGGGAGGCCTCCTATAATCCTAGGGTGAAATTGGTGTGCTCAGCTCGCTCCCTGAAATGTCTGTACACCAATGCGCGCAGCATGGGAAATAAGCAGGAGGAGTTGGAAACCTGTGTTAAGTCAGGAGACTATGATCTGGTGGCAATTACAGAGACGTGGTGGGACAGCTCACATGACTGGAATATAGTCATGGAGGGCTATGTCCTTTTCAGGAAAGACAGGCCAGCCAGGCGGGGCGGTGGGGTTGCTCTTTACGTGCGGGAGCAACTACAATGCACTGAGTTCTGTCCAGGGACAGATGACGAGCGAGTTGAGTCTGTGGGTGAGAATTAAGGGGCAGGCTGGCAGGGGGGATACTGTTGTGGGTGTCTGTTACAGACCACCAGATCAGGGTGAGGAAGTTGACGAGGCCTTCTACAGGCAGCTGAGAGCGGCCTCACAGTCACAGGCCGTGGTCGTCGTGGGGGATTTTAACTTCCCTGATGTTTGCTGGAAGGACCACTCGGCAACCTAGCCATGGTCCAGGAGGTTCCTCCAGTGTATGGATGATAACTTCCTCCTGCAAATGGTGGATGAGCTGACCAGGAGAGGAGCGCTGCTGGATCTCATCCTCACTAACAAGGAGGATCGGGTTGAAGCAGTAAGGGTTGAGGGCTGCCTTGGTTGCAGCAACCACGAGATGGTGGAGTTCAGGATCTTGTGAAGTAGGACTAGTAGAATAGCAAGTAGAATTGCAACCCTGGGCTTTAGCAGGGCAAACTTTGGCCTTTTCAAGCAATTGCTAGGGGAAATCCCATGGGCAAGGCTGCTTGAAGGTAAAGGGGCCCAAGATAGTTGGTTGGCATTCAAGGATTGCTTTTTCCGAGCTCAAGATCGGAGCATCCCGACACGTAGGAAATCAAGGAAGAGGGCCAGGAGACCTGCGTGGCTAAATAGGGAATTGCTGGGTATGCTCAAGTGGAAGAGGAGAGTTTACAGGTCATGCAAGGAGGGGCTGGCCACTTGGGAGGAATATAAGGCTGCTGCTAGAGGATGTAGGAAGGCAGCTAGGAGGACTAAGGCCTCCTTAGAATTAAACCTGGCGAGAAGGGTCAAGGACAGCAAAAAGAGCTTTTTCAAATACATGGCAGACAAAACTAACACCAGAGGCAATGTAGGCCCACTGATGAACGGGATGGGTGCCCTGGTGACAGAAGATACAGAGATGGCAGAGTTACTGAATGCCTTCTTTGTCTCTGTCTACTCTGCTGCAGGCAGTCCTGAAGAGCCCTGTACCCCTGAGACCTTAGATGAAGTCAGGTCAACGGAGCGGTTTGCCTTAGTCGATGAGGAATGGGTTAGAGACCAGTTGAGCAATCTGGACATCCAGAAATCCATGGGTCCAGATGGGATGCACCCACGGGTGCTGAGGGAACTGGCAGAAGTCATTGCTAGACCACTCTCCATCATCTTTACCAAGTCTTGGGAAAGGGGAGAGGTGCCTGAGGACTGGAGGAAAGCGAATGTCACTCCAGTCTTCAAAAAGGGCAAGAATGAGGAGCCGGGTAACTACAGACCGGTCAGCCTCACCTCCATCCCTGGGAAAGTGATGGAACACCTTATCCTTGGTGCCATCTTAAGTCATATCAAGGATAAGAGGGTTATGAGGGGCAGTCAACATGGCTTCAGCAGAGGGAAATCATGCTTGACCAATCTCTTAGCCTTTTATGAGGAAATAACACAAGGGATGGATGATGGCAGAGCGGTGGATGTGGTCTACCTTGACTTCAGCAAAGCATTTGACACAGTCTCCCACAGCATCCTCACAGCTAAATTGAGGAAGTGTGGTCTGGATGATCAGGTAGTGAGGTGGACTGTGAACTGGCTGAAGGAGAGAAGCCAGAGAGTTGTAGTCTATGGGGCTGAGTCTAGTTGGAGGCCTGTAACTAGTGGAGTGCCTCAAGGGTCAGTACTGGGACCGGTATTATTTAATATATTCATCAATGATTTAGATGAGGGAATTGAGTGTACTATCAGCAAGTTTGCTGATGACACTAAGCTGGGAGGAGTGGCTGACATGCCAGAAGGCTGTGCTGCCATCCAGCGAGACCTGGACAGGCTGGAGAGTTGGGTAGGGAATAACTTGATGAAATATAGCAAGGGAAAGTGTAGAGTCCTGCATCGGGGCAGGAACAACCCCAGGTTCCAGTATAGGTTGGGAAACGACCTGTTAGAGAGCAGTGTAGGGGAGAGGGACCTGGGGGTCCTAGTGGATGACAGGATGACCATGAGCCAACACTGTGCCCTTGTGGCCAAGAAGGCCAATGGCATCCTGGGGTGTATTAGAAGGGGGGTGGTTAGTAGGTCGAGAGAGGTCCTCCTTCCCCTCTACTCTGCCCTGGTTAGACCGCATCTGGAATATTGTGCCCAGTTCTGGGCCCCTCAGTTCAAGAAGGACAGGGACCTGCTGGAGAGAGTCCAGCGCAGGGCAGCGAAGATGATTAAGGGAGTGGAGCATCTCCCTTATGAGGAAAGACTGAGGGAGCTGGGTCTCTATAGTTTGGAGAAGAGGAGACTGAGGGGTGACCTTATTAGTGTATATAAATATATAAAGGGGGAGTGTCACGAGGATGGAGCCAGGCTCTACTCAGTGGCAAACAATGATAGGACAAGGGGTAACGGGTACAAACTGGAACACAAGAGGTTCCACTTAAACTTGAGAAGAAACTTCTTCTCAGTGAGGGTGACGGAACACTGGAACAGGCGGCCCAGGGAGGTTGTGGAATCTCCTTCCCTGGAGACATTCAAAACCCGCCTGGACACATTCCTGTGTAACATTATCTAGGTGTTCCTGCTCCGGCAGGGGGATTGGACTAGATGATCTTTCGAGGTCCCTTCCAATCTCTAGCATACTGTGTGATACTGTAACGTGTACCATCTGTGAAATTCTGATGTACTGGCCCTAGTCCACATGATTTTCTTGTACAAAGCTATTATCCACATTTGTGCAGGTTTTGGCTGAGATGGAGTTAATTTTCATCATAGTAGCTGGGGCTATGTTTTGGATTTGTGCTGGAAACAGTGTTGATAATACAGGGATGTTTACTTATTGGTGAGCAGTGCTTACACAGAGCCAAGGCCTTTTCTACTCCTCACACCACTCCACCAGTGAGTAGTCTGGGGACGCACAAGGAGCTGGAAGGCAACACAGCCAGGACAGCTGTCCCCAACTGACCACAGGGATACCCCCTACCATATGGTGTCATGCTCAACATAGAAAACTGAGAGAAGAGCAAAGAAGGGGAAGACACTGGGAGTGATGGCATTTGGGCATTTGTCTTCCCAAGTAATCGTTATGTGCGCTGGAGCCCTGCTTTCCTGGAGGAAAAGTATGTTGTATCCTTACCAGTATCCATCCAATGGTAACACCACATGATGGCTTGTCTAAAAAGGAAGATGTGAATAGCTGGAGAAGGAAAAAGGCACAAAATATTACCTGGAAGACCAGAGTATGTTATGCCAGCTTTACTGCCAGTATTGGAAAGAATGGGAAGGGTAAAAATTCAGATCTTTTTCATGGAGTTAACCAGGCAGTCCCCTGAGCTGGAAAATGGAGAGCAGAATAGACTGCCCATAATCCAAGGTGAAATGGTTAGCTATATATGCTACACCATTTAGACACACACAAGTATATGGGGCTAGATGGGATACACCCCAAGGGTACCGATGGAGTGTTCACCAAGCCACTTTCCATCATATAACAGCAGTCCTGGCTAACCAGGGAGGTCCCACTTTGGTGGAATTTAGCAATTGTGATGTCCATCTAAAAGAAGGGCCAGAAGGAGGATCTGGGGAACTACAACCCTGTCAGTCTGACCTCTGTGCCAGGGAAGATTTTGGAACAGATCATTTTGAGTGCCATCACAAAGTTTGTACAGGACAACCTCGTGATCAGGCCTACTCAACATGGGGTTCTGAAAGAACTTGATCTCCTTCTGTGACAAGGTAACCTGCTTAGTGGATGAAGGAAATGCTGTGGATTTGTCTACCTAGAATTAAGTAAAGCCTTTTACACCACTTTCCGCAGCATTTTCCTGGAGAAACTGACTGCTCATGGCTTGGATGAGTGCACTCTTCCCTGGGTAAAAAACTGGCTGGATGGGTTTTGGCCCAAGGGGTTGTGGTGTATGGAGTTAAATGCAGTTGATGGCTGGTCACAAGTGGAGTTCCCCACAGCTCAGGTTTGGGGCCAGTTCTGTTTATTATCTTTACCAAATTATCTGGACATGGAGATCAAGTTCATCCTCAGAAAGTTTTCAAATGACCCTAAATTGAGCAGGAGTGCTGATGTGCTTAATTGTAGGAAGGCTATATATGTATCTGGACAGGCTATATTGATGGGCTGAGGCCAATGGTATGAGGCTAAATGCCAGGTCCTGCACATGGGCCCCAGTAACCCCATGTAACACTACAGCTTTGGGGAAGAGTGGCTGAAAAGCTGCTTGGCAGAAAAGCACCTGGGGTGTTGGTGTGTTGGTTGACAGCTGGCTGAGGCCATTATGCCCCAGGGAGACTCTGACAGCACCAAGGTATGTTGTCACTGCTGCACTGTTTCCTTTCCTATATCCTGACATGAAACATTTATTTTTAAGCTAATTCCTTCTTTGTTTAAAAATCCCTTACTCCATTCTCTGTAGCTTCTTTTTTTAGCATGCTCCAATTTTAACAAATACCATCAGAACATAAAATTTTGGGCACTGTGTACAAACACTGTGAAGACTTGCATTCCAGTTCCATCATCTGTTGTTACACAGGCTATTTTACCAAGACGGGAGGATGTACAAGCACCTGTATGGTATGAACTGCTGTTTTATAGTTGGCTCTTGGTCCTTTTCAGGCCTCTTCTTATCCATCTCATACTTTTGATTTTATTTCACTTGAAATGTTGTGCTTTTTAGTACTGTTATTGCATTTTGTCTTAATTTTAGACCAGCTTTTTAGTTTGTTATGGTCATTGTGCATTTTGATCCTACCCTGCTTCTTGCCTTGGTGAGATGAAAGCTAGCTTAGTGTAATCCAACAGTTTTGTACAGAGCCTCCAAAGTAACCTCTCTGAAGTACTCAGTTGACATAATGAGGAAATGTTGACAACAGTTTTTCAACAAAATTTGCACCATCTTTTAATTGATTTTATTTCTAGCTCTTATTTCCACTGTTTCAGACCATTAACAGATAATTTCCTGTTCAGTTTCTATATTTGCATCCATGGAGTTTTCCGCAGATGTGTTTTATCTGATACATTAATTCGCTTCAATCCTGTATTTGCAAACACGGTACAAAACTATTTAGTTTTTTTTTTTAACTGAAATAACTGACAGATTAGAAAGCACATATTTTGTTCAGGATGTAGCAGCGTATGAATTAGAACAGTCCTTTTCACTAGCAGAAAAACTCCTGACTGAATTCTCTTAGTATTTTTCTTTGAATCAGTATGTGCAATAGATGCCTATAGGAAAATATAGATTGAGTCTCATTAAAGCTCTTGCTAGGAAAAATAGACTCATAGAATAGTTAGGATTGGAAAGGACCTTAAGATCATCAAGTTCCAACACCCCTGCCATGAGGAGGGACACCTCACACTGAACCATATCACCCAAGGCTTCGTCCAACCTGGCCTTGAACACTGCCAGGGATGGAGCATTCACAACTTCCCTGGGCACCCCATTCCAGTGCCTCATCACCCTAACAGGAAAAAATTTCCTCCTTATTTCCAGTCTAAACTTCCCCTGTTTAAGTCTTAACCTGTTACCCCTTGTCCTATCACTACAGTCCCTAATGAAGAGTCCCTCCCAAGCATCCCCATAGGCCCCCTTCATATACTGGAAGGCTGCTATGAGGTCTCCATGCAGCCTTCTCTTCTCCAGGCTGAACAGCCCCAATTTTCTCAGCCTGTCTTCATATGGGAGGTGCTCCAGTCCCTTGATCATCCTTGTGGCCCTCCTCTGGGCTTGTTCCAACAGTTCCATGTCCCTTTTATGTTGAGGATGCCAGAACTGCACACAACACTCCAGGTGAGATCTCACAAGAGCGGAGTAGAGGGGAAGGATCACCTCCTTCAACCTGCTGGTCATGCTCCTTTTAATGCAGCCCAGGATATGGTTGGCTTTCTGGGCTGCAAGCGCACACTGCCTGCTCATGTTCATTTTTTCATCAACCAACACCCCCAAGTCCTTCTCTGCAGGGCTGCTCTGAATCTCTTCTCTGCCCAACCTGTAGCTGTGCCTGGGATTGCTCCGACCCAGGTGGAGGACCTTGCACTTGGCATGGTTAAACTTCATGAGGTTGGCATCAGACCACCTCACAACTGTGTCGAGGTCCCTCTGGATGGCATTCCTTCCCTCCAGCATATCAACTGAACCACACAGTTTGGTGTCATCGACAAACTTGCTGAGGGCGCACTCAATCCCACTGTCCATGTCAGCAACGAAGATGTTAAACAAGACCGATCCCAACACCGATCCCTGAGGGACACCACTTGTTACTGGTCTCCAGCTGGACACTGAGCCATTGACCACAACTCTTTGTGTGAGGCCATCCAGCCAGTTCTTTATCCACCAAGTGGTCCATCCATCCAATTGATGCCTCTCCAATTTAGAGACAAGGATATCGTGTGGGACAGTGTCGAACGCTTTACACAAATCCAGGTAGATGATGTCAACTGTTCTACCCCTGTCCATCAGTTCTGTAGCCCCATCATAGAAGGCCACCAAATTGGTCAGGCAGGATTTCCCCTTAATGAAGCCATGCTGGCTGTCACCAAGCACCTTGTTGATTTTCATGTGCCATAGCATGCCTTCCAGGAGAATCTGCAAGATTTTGTTAGGCACAGAGGTGAGACTGACTGCTCTGTAATTCCCCGGGTCATCCATTTTCCCCTTCTTAAAAATGGGGGTTATATTTCCATTTTTCCAGTCATCGGGAACTTCACCTGACTGCCATGATTTCTCAAATATGATGGCCAGTGGCTTAGCAACTTCATTCACCAGCTCCTTCAGGACCCGTGGATGGATTTCATCAGGACCCATGGACTTGTGCATGTTCAGATTTTTAAGATGGTCTCGAACCATATCCTCTCCTACAGTGGGCGCAAGGTCTTTATTCTCACAGTCCCTGAGTCTGCCTTCCAAGACTTGGGTGGTGCGGTCAGAGCCTTTGCCAGTGAAGACCAAGGCAAAGAAGTCATTCAGAACCTCAGCCTTCTCCAAATCCTGCGTAGCTAGTTCTCCCAAGAGTTTCCAGAGGCAGTCTACTTTCTCCCTAGTCTGTTTTTTATTTGCTATGTACCTGTAGAATCCCTTCCTGTTATCTTTAATATCCCTAGCCAAGTTTAATTCTAACTGGCCCTTAGCTTTCCTTACCTGGTCCCTAGCTTCCCAGACAACATCCCTATACTCTTCCCATGCCTCCTGTCCTTGCTTCTACTTATTATAAGCCTTTTTTTTCATTTGAATTTTCCTCAGGAGTTCCTTATCCATCCAAGGAGGTCTCCTGGCCCTCCTGCTGCACTTCTTTCTTGTTGGGATGCAACACTCCTGAGCTTGTAGCAGGTCATCCTTGAGTGTCCACCAAACTGTTTAGTATTTATTTCCTTCTGGTACTCCTTGCATGATAAAAATGAGATTCTTTGAAAGCTATTATTTTAGTCAGTAATGTATATTGTTTCAGACAGTGGTGGAAGGAAGAAGAGGTGTAAGTCCGAGAATGTTGTTTACGCCTTTCTACAATGTGAGAAACATGCTCATCTTTAGAAAAACTTAACTGGGGACAAAGTCAGTGGAACAAAGGGTTATTTACAGCTCTGGGTGCATGCCTTCACATCCCCTATGCACACTCGTGAGTACAATCAAAGTTTCTTATAGTCAAGCCTTTTACATATTCATAGGACTTTCAGGAAGATGAATCCCACTTCCTGGTGAGTGATGCAATCTTTTAATTCTTTCTTCTGTGTATATCCTGGAGGGTCTTTTAAGACCTAGTTGATAAAGTCTAGTAGTCTTCTTTGATATGAACTTTTGACCTACTTAACCCCATGCATGTACCTAAAGCCCTTACCATATAACTTGTTCTGTTATTTCCAGTTACATGACAGCCATATGTCCTGTGTCTGGCCATAAAAGTCCCTTGTTCCTGTTTGTTTCACAGTTTCAGGAATTTATATTCTTCACATCTGCCTATGCAATTGTGCTTATGCAGGATACAATGCAGAAACAAAGATAAAGCAAGCTTTTGCTGAAGCAAACTATTTATGTTGTTTATCACAAATAACAAAATTAGCCTCTCTTGTTTAATAGATATAGCTAAAGCATTCAAAATACAAGAAATTGCATAGTGCTTCCATATTTAATAGTGGAACTGTGTTAAGATCGTCAGACTAATATCCTTGTTTTGGAAATATCTCTTATGCTGTTGTAAATAAGGACTAAAACCTTTTATCTTCCTTTCAGTAGTGAATAAGTTTTCCTGGGTTTGGTGAGCTGATACTTGAGTGTGCCATCAGCCTTTATGAGAATATGATTCACTATTTGGAAGGGAGGAAATAATTCCTTATTTATACAATAAAAGTATTGAAATTTATCAGAACTTTGAAAGGGTAACTAACCTTTTTTAGACTTTTAAGTACCTTATTTTTAAAAACATTATTTTTAAGTACATTATTTTAACTAGTTGCAGGTTAACTTGTCCACATTCAACTAATAGTTACAGTAAGTAGACAACTTTATTCTTTCAGAAAGTGGGAAAAACTTCTCATACTTTCTCCCTTTCTTCTAATTTGGATTGCATACACCTAACTGATAGCTATAACATGAAGATTAAAGATGTATTTTTTGAACCAAAAAGTAAAAGACTGCAGAAAAATCAGGGAGTAGCAATATTTCTTTTGTTTCTATGAGAAAAAGATGGATGTTCCCTGCATCTTGTCATGTTGAAATACATAGTAAATCATTAATTGCATATTTTTGTTTCTTTATGGCATATTACACAATGTTGTAGCTGTCTGCAAGTTACACTACATATTTGAAACACATACCAAAGGTTACTAAACTGAGACTTATACTGAGAATAATAAACAGATCTACGTCATTGCACATACATAGACTCCGAGATAAAATTCAACGTCAAATTTCTCATTTGCTCCAGAAATTGATATTATTTAAAAATCAGCTGAATATCTATCTGAAACAATATTTCTAATGTGTAAGAAAGAGGGTGGGGAAAGATTAAAATTGTTAGCTGTGCATTTTGAAAATTAGCCTTTAAGTCTGATACTGATCAAGCTTTGACCTGACTTTTCAGATACCCTTCATTCTTGTTGGATGCCTGGTTTTCTTATGCTGTTTATTACTTTTTCAAGGGCTGCAGTTACATTTAAGATTTCCAGTCTCACTTTGGTTCATAACCTATTTCACTGGTGAATCATTGGTTTGCTGCAATAACCTTCATAAAGTAAGGAGTAATTGCCAATCAGATGTTTTCAGTGGTTAATGGTCATTTTTTTGTCGTTTAATCTCAAGTAGAAACAGAGTAATTAACATCTGAGCACATTATCTGTTTAACAGTAAAGAACTTTAAGAGAACCTTTGTTGCACTGATAATCCTCGAATAAATGAAAACAAGGGATTTTGCAAATAGGTTTCATATTACACATTGCAGATTATGTTGAATGTGAATTAATTTTATGCCTCACCAGAGTACTCTGGTAGGACTTGTGTCATGTACTGTAGATCCTAAATGGCTCCTGGCACTATGAGTACTGTGATTTTTTATATTTTTCTTTTTCTAAAACCTTTGCAATACTTAGTAAATGTTAGGCATTTTGAGAGGAAGCAGGAAAATTTTGTGTGCAGCCATGATCAGAAATAATTGGGTAAACTCTGCATACCATTGCAGAATAATTGTCCAAAAAGAGAATGTTCAGAAAGATTCTCTTATCAGTGCACCTATTTTCCTGCTTCCACTGATAAATCTGAAAATTCAGCTGTCTGGTGGTCCTGAAAAGCATGAGACACAGTTTAGTATTTTCTGGTTTTCACCTCCCTTCCCTCATTCTTTTCTAGCTGCTCTGAAGTGTAAGACTTAGATCCATTGCCCTCATTACCATTTATGCTATACCCCAGTATTTAATCTGTTCATAGGTACTCACTAAGGTATTTTTTTTTCTCCTGTTCATCTAACTGTGTCTATCCACACATCCCATATATGATTGTGTATTTCACTCTTATGTACATTATTTATGAATGAATATTCTGAAGACTGAGAATTCAGAGGTTTCATATTGGGTGTGCAGTTTTAACAAATCAAATTAGGATAGATAATCTGAATGCAATCAGGGGATAAACTAATTAAGAGGCCTTTAGGTTTACCATTAGCTCCTCTCCCATTTTCTTGCTGTTGTTGTTGGATTATGTGACCAATGGAAGTGAGATTTTGGCTGCAACTCTGCTCAATAGCCATGCTGCTTCTCTGTTACAGCATCCCTCCATTTCATCGAAGTCTGGTTTTGACAGTCAGTATAGACAGTAATCCCTACACTGAGAAGGCTAATTTTTGCTAATACATTTAAGTCAATTTCAATTAATCAGTTAAATATAATCTAAAATAATTTGAAAAGTTTCCAGTTAAGCTGAAAAAATTCATGTTTAATCAAGAATTCTGGAAATGTTTTCTCCTTTGTTCCACAACTGGGACTTACCCAGTAAGAAAGAAACATATTCTGTTAAATACACCAGTATGCTATTTTAATCATAGAATCATAGAATATTTAGTTTACTAATAGTCCATTTAAGATCATCTAGTTCCAACCTCTTGCCATGGAGCTGGAACTAGACAATGTCACCCAAGGCTCTGTCCAGCCTGTCCTTGAGCACTGACAGGGATGGAGCATTTGCCACTTCCTTGAGCAACCCATTCCAGTGCCTCACCACCCTGACAGGAAAGAATTTCTTTGTTATATCTAACCTGTTTATGTTTGAACCCATTACTCCTTGTACTGTCATTACAGTCCTGATAAAGAGTCCCTCTCCAGCATCCTTTAGGCCCTCTTCAGATTTTGGAAGGCTGCCATGAGGTCTCCATGCAGCCTTCTCTTCTCCAGGCTGAACAGCCCAAATTTTCTCAGACTGTCTTCATATGGGAGGTGCTTCAAAACCTTGTGGCCCTCCTCTGGACCTGCTCCAACAGCTCCATGTCCTTCGTATACTGAGAACACTAGAACCGCACACAGTGCTCCAAGTGGGGTCTCACAAGAGCAGAGGGGCAGTATCACCTCCTTTGACCTGCTGGTCACGCTCCTTTTGATACAGCCCAGGATACAGTTGGCTTTCTGGGCTGCGAGCACTCACTGCTGGCTCATGTTCAGTTTCTCATCAACAAACACTCCCAGCGGGCCTGCTCTGAATCTCTTCTCTGCCTAACCTGTAGCTGTTCTGTTCCAGAATTGAAAGCAAAACCAATGCATTTCTGAGGCTTCCACGTTCTTCAGATGTGGATTACTATAGGTCTTGGACACTATAAAAGTAGATTTAGAAAAATTGATAGACATAGACGTATATAATATTAGTCTTAGATAACGAGGAGAGGAGTGAGCAAGGGAGACGTTTTTATTGCAGAAGTTGATATAATTAAAAAAATGGAAAAACTTCTTCTATACAAAATTAAAATAGTACCACTCTCCCTAAAACTTTTCATTCAAAGGATATGTGGAGGTTTTGTTCATTACTTGTTTCTGTATGGGTCAACAGATGATACAGAACACCTCAGTCTTGTTTGTAGCTGGTGCTGTAGCATATTGGTTGTGCACACTTGATCACACAGGTAGAATAGAGCCATTTGAAATACTCTTGTGACGCACATGGATAATTTACAGTAGCAGCTCTCCTTAAGAATATACCTCATGATAAAAACACCACTCAAGCTGTATAAGTCTGCATTTAAAAGTGTGATAGAGCAGAAAGGAGAAAGAAATATATACATGAATTCTACATATTTCACCTTTGACTAAAAATGTAAACTAGAACCGTCTCTTATAAACATGTTGCAAGAGCCTGTGGTAGAAGTGATTGTGGTCTCAATGCCGCCTACTGATGACATATACTATAGGATAAAACTGTATGACAACATTAGGAAATGCTCATGAGAAAAAACTCCTTAATAGATCATATTGTCTACCATGATTTCCCAATACAGTGTAAAGGAACACATGACTAAGAGTAGTAAAATAAAGTCATAGAAACACTTATTTTAAAAGAATTAAATCTGAGAATTTGCTTATAGAAACAAATCAGATCCATAGCAAAATCATTTCTGAATTATATGGCATCCTTTTATTCAGCCTATGCTCAGCTATAACCTTCAGTGATTCTAAGTAAACAATGTAATGAAAGAATATAGATATGACATTTGCTCGAAGACTGCTGAAAATGCATAAATATATTTTCACTAACCAGACTCAACATTTTTTTTCAAAAATAATATAAAAGCAGACTTTTTATTATTTCTTTTTCCTGAATTGTAGGCTCTTATTAACTTCTTACATAATTCATATGGTTACTTCCTGACTGTTATTCTTATGGCCCATTGACATTCTGGATAATTATTGTAGGTATAAATGGATGTAAATTTAAATCTTAGACTGGGAAAAACCCAATTCAGTAAGAAATACTAATTCAGAGATTTTTAAAAAAATTAGTTAATGATGGATGTCTTAAATTTCTTTTTGTGTAATTTTTTGTCCCATTTACTTATATATGTATATACTACACATATAAACACAGCTACTACAAATGTGTCCACATGTATATATCATTTACTTACTTTATTTAAAAAAGGATAAAATTACACAGATACACATTCAGCACAATTATATATGACGTCTAACTTTATGTAGATAATTCTAATATATGTACTTCTTATAATTAAAAAAATCTTTAAGGCGTCATAAACAATCTAAGTAATAATTTGACTTTGCACATTAAAATGTCGAGAATAATGGCATTCTACCACAGCATAGAAAGAAGGCATCGTTTTGCAGTGACCACTGACCTGTAGTAATCAAAATAAAGGTTATATTCTGCTACCATAACTCATGTTGAATGGAATTATTCTTCCAGTGGTGTAGTTGAAAGAAGATCAAGTATGGATGATAATTTTATATTCACTCATAAACACATACCAATTCATAGTTTTTCATATGGGCAAGAACCATAATGCCAACCAAAGAATTAAAATTTCAATTTGATGGACCTATACAATGACTACTTAACTCACAATATGTTTTAATGGCATAGGAAGTGTGGTGTCATGACACAGGAATTTTAGCAGTTATAGTTCTAAATTCAAAATAAGATGGTTTATTTTAATTTTATTTAGATAATGTAGATTCTCTCTTGTATTTAAGTGGTCCAGCAGAAAATTTATCCTTTATATATAATGCAGAGAGAAAAGAAAATATAATGAACATGTTTGATATTATTATGGATGAATGTGTATAACTACAGGTTTAAATCTGCCAGTCCTGTACTAATGAGACGAAACATTATTTGCAATGAATATGCTGTTAAAAGCAAAATGACTGCTGCAATGGTCTTTTAGCTCTAATTGTATTGTGCTGACATTTCATGTAATTATCTGCAGTTGAGTATCATTTTATCTTTCATGCCACTCAAAGAAATTCTGGAGTAAATTGAGGTACTTATCTGTTTTCAAATTAATTTGATCACTTTATTTTATCCCAGTCTCAGAATTTAGTTAAGAGAGGTCTGAAACCCAGTATTTATCATAATATGCTTCAGTTGTTCAGTCTCCATGCAGCAATACCAATTAGAATTTTATCAAAGTCATCCTTACAGCAATAATGATAATCTTTTAGCATCTATCTGGATTAGGTCTCTGTTTTATTCTACTAATGAATACTCTAGAGGGGTCTGGGCAATTTTACAGAACAAATTAACCTTAGAGCGTACCCTTTTAAGGCGTTCATTATACTGGACACCTGCAAAGTGTACTGGGCTTAAATGTATTTTAATAGACCCTTCAAGGCCTGTTTTAAAACATCCTGAGGAGAATAGGAATAAGACAATATTTAAATTATGATGGTTAGGATGTTTTTTTCTAGCATTTTCAATGACTATCAGATATGCTATATATGAAATAGCAGTTTTGGAGTACATCAAACAGCATATGTAATTGCTGCTTTTGAAATTTAAAATGAAAAATTTCAAAATACTGAAATCTGGAATGAATTTCTCTCTTCGATTCCACCTTTGTGTATAGCATGATCAAATGAATGTCCTACATGTGATACATTTTGTTTCTTATTCAAAGACTCCTATTATCACAAAAATACATTAACTTTAATTCTGAAATAGGTAGGTCTATAATGGAAAGGGACTGGGGAAGAGGGGGGCAGAAGAGCAGAGGGAAATGGAAAACCTAATTGGTATTCTCTGTTTTCAACTATTCCTATCCCTAAGCCTCTCTAAATTAAAAATAAGGAAAAAAAAAGTCTCTTCATTATCTCATTATGCTACAATTATAACATACTCCAGTGCCAAGGCCCAAGAGTGATTCAATTACATTGTTCATCAGTCTAAACTTTTGCCTCTGAAATGAAATGCAAACCCAATCTGAACACATCAGACATGCACACCCCAATTTGAACACATCAGGCACAATAGTTTGGATTGTTATTAGTGTCATACTAATTCAACAGGCAAATGATTTGGTCTTTTTTTAACAGTTATAACAGTTAAATACATAGATATTAGGCATATGATTTGGTCTTTTTTTAGCAGTTATAAGAGTTAAATAAATAGATATTTTAAAATATTTTTAGTCAGCTTCTAAAATTATTTTCAGTCATAAGCAAACTGTGGAATTGTTGCCGTTCTTAATTTATTGCAGAGCAGAAAAACTTAAACAAAAATGTAAATACATATTTAAGTGTGAAAGAGTATATGTAAAATTAAGCCAGTAAGTTTTTCCTTCATCAAATAAGCTTCTGTGGTAGAAAACAGTGACAAAACTGAAAGCACAGAGGAGACTAGGTTTTCAAAATTCAAAAGACACTGGTGGGCAAACAGTAGAATACCAGAGCTAAGAAACTCTGAAACTCTATTGACGTTTTTGTTTGGGCCTGAAAAAAGCTACTGTGATCTCGCAAAGGTTTTCTTCACTTTGTTAAGAAATTCTCAAACTTTAGTTTATATAAAAACCATAAATTTTCCCGATGTCGTCTTTTTTCTTTAATGTGCTACATATTTGAAAGTATATTTAAGTATGCATTGATATCTATTAATCTATGTCTACAGTTTACAGGGATTTTTTCCAGCATGTTCTAGAAGATTGCATTCTCTGCTGCTGCTGAAATCAGGAAACTGTTCTTACTTCTTTTATCTACCCAGTTTATAGTGATTCACCAGACACCACTCTGCAAAGCAAGAATGTACAGAAACCTATTTCTAAGAAAATCTGAAGCTTCAGTCAAGATTATACGTATCTGTAAGTCTTTTTTTTGTGACTAATGTGATATATGTATAAAGACCTAATACAGACACAGATGAATTAGCTCAGGTACTGTGACATGCAAACTAGACTTAACATGAAGATGAGACAGCTGCAAAATGGCTGTGAGTGCATAGGTATGTCAGGTGGGGCTTAGATTGGGGTTACAGCAAGAAAAGAACCTCATCACTCAGTGACATAATCTGAAATCTATTTACTAAAAAGGATGGGTGTAGTGGGTGGATAGCAATGTCTATTATAAAGTTTCTTGTGTAAGATTTCTGTTCTATGGCACTCACAGATAATTTGACAGGGCTCATGTCTCTTCAGTCCCATTTAGACATTTGGTGTAGACCCAGGGAAACAGCACCTTACTACTCAGCATTTTTAAGCCTGGGCTAGTGTCCTGGCTTCTAAGTGTTGGCCACACTGGGGCTGGATGTCAATGCATAGACCTCTTCCCTCCCCGCCTCTAGGTGAATGTTGTCTCAAAAATATTTTTCTTTTACAATTAGATTTTCGGCATGAGCCAACAATGGCATTGCTAGTCTTATAGCTCAAATTTCTTTGGTTTTCCTGTATCTAAAGCCAGTTATCGTTTGTTCTCTTGAGTTTGAAGATATACTGCTATCCAGGTTATAGTTTCTTGATGGTACTTCTATGGAGTACAATGGCTTTAGATGACACTAGAACTTGCTGAGTTTCTACATTTCTCTAGGTAGCAAATCAGTTCCATTTTTCAGACATTTCAGACACAGTTAGTCCATTGGCCCTGGGCTGTACTTTGCCTGTAGATCTTTTTTCCCCATTACAACAGCAACAAAAGTAATTTTGGAAGATTTTAAATTGGTATTCTGTGGCCTGATTTTTATGATCTGTTTGGGTCATGGTAAAAGAGACTAGCTTTCAACTTGTGGACACTGAGTGTGGAATTCAACCGCATAATTATAGACTACCTGAGATGCTCTAGGGCATGTGAAATGAGGTGAGTAATTATGACACCAAGCCTACTGGATAACCATACCTTCCTAAGGTAACAGATGGAGGCCTGATGGATCTTGAACATCTCAAGTTGCACTAGTTACTTGTGCTTAAGCAGCTAACTGCTGCACTCGGTCTGAAAAGCTGGTGTTTGGCAACTGTCCTGAGCTGACCCAAAAATGAGGAGTAGGAAATCATGAGTAATAACTTCTGAGTATTCAGACCAGAGGTTTTATTTAGGTTTTATTATTAAAGTAAAAAAAACACCAAAACCACAAAGCGCCACTATTATGAGTATGCTGGAATAAAATTCCTTTGAAGTTTCTTCACATACACCTCGAGTTTTCTTAGACACTGCAGGTACAGTGCTGAGATCCTCTGTCACTGCATTTCATCAGTGACTTATTAAATAATCCCATCTGCCTGAAGCAATGATTACTGCAGGAATAAAGTGATTATTGTTGTTGCCTGATTTGCACTTCCTTTAAGTCTGATAAATTTAAACACACTTTACTTGGTGTAAAATATCACCATAACATTAAGAGGCTGTCATTTAAATATGTTCATATAGTATCTACAATTCAAACTAACATGCCCTGTGATATAATTCTGGTCACTTAATGCAGCATGGAAAAGCAATTTGAATTAAAATGAGAAAAAAAAAATTAAAACATTGATTTTAAACTGACTTGAAGGTACAGAGGACTGGTAATAAATGAGAACATGCTACTGGTCTAGAAGTTATTTCACACTGTGCATACATAGTGGTGGTGAGACTAAAATGTAAGCAAAATTACCATTAAAATCATATAACAAAAATAAGACAACTGGATTGTAACTTTAAGCCTCCAATATGAAGTCAAGATTATCAGAAACAATACAAGATAAATGTTTTCTCAGGCACCTAACTTGCATGAGAGTTATTTGTGCTTATTCAGGCATTAAATTGTATATTCATTCCAAAGGCCAGTATGAAAATCCAAGCTTTTTTTTTTTTTTTTGGCATCTTACTTCCTTATAGAGAAAAATAGTTGATCCTCCTAGAGTGCAGCATGCTTGGTTGTGCTCACTTAAGTTCTTGTTTTATGCATCAGATAGGGCCAGCACCAGCCCTGTCCTTCTACCTACTTCTACACACACATTTTGTGATTCAGCAAGGATCACCCTTTATCTACCCAAAGACGACTTTCAGGAGGAACAAGGGAGCTAATTTTCCAAATAGCTAGGCTGTGGGGTGGAAAATTGTAGTTCCACTGCAGAAGTGGAAATCAAATGCAGTAGCAATGCGTGTCTGATGTCAAAGTCTGAAAAACAAGGGATGCATAGCTGACCTCTGTAGGAAAAGATTGAGGTGGAGCAGAAAACTGGTCATTACTATTATTGTTGTTCCAGTTGAATGAATACTTCAACAAGTTTTGAAAATAAAGCACAATATAGTGAATTGCCATTTAATAATAAAAAGCTGTGCAGTTAACCATAACCTGTATTCAATATAACAGCAGCTAAAGTTGGGATAAACTCTTTTGATAAACCCCAGTAAATTAAATATCTGCACAAAATATTTATTGAACATAGATGTAAAAGGAATATAAAAGGCTTGTTCATAACCTGGCAGAACACATAAAGGAAATATTTAGATATCAGTAAAATGCCTAGTTTACACATCCAAACACATCAGAAGACTTGTCAAACACTCATAGGACAAATTCCTGGAAAACACAGCAGAAGAAACACCAGAAATTAAATGCTAGCACAGTCATCACTATTTTTTATTCCAAGGGCAAGGAAATTGCCTCTTATCTGTCCCCCTCTAGCATATTTATTAAATTAACAGTAGTAATTAAAGCTCCCTAAAACTAAATCAGTCAATTCTGTATAGTGCTTCAGAAGCTAAGATGAGGGAAAAAAAGCAACAGGTGAATTATATTAGCCATCTGGCTCAGGGTTTCGCTGGAAGATTTTCAGATACTGCAATGATTAACAGTAGATTAGGCTAAGTAGAAAACAAGTAAACTAAATGCAAATTTAATTCTGAAGATGATTCTTTGGGTCATTCATAAGAGATTCTACATGTCTGTCTGTATCTTAGCAGGAAACTTTTTTCTCCATCTTAATTTGGGGTGAGAGATTAGGAGTATTTTTTTTTTGTCATCCTGGTTCAAATACAGGGCTGTGTAAATGACTGTTACACACACAGCAAATTACAGAACACTACATTGTTTTTATACACCCACCTTTGAAACTTTTACTAAATAAACTCTCCAATATTATTCCAGGAGATTTAAAGTTGCATTTCAGTCAATGCTTCAAGCAGTGCCAGAAAATAGTCATTTACATATTCTTATCACTGGCTTTGGGTTTTTGTTAACTCTTATATAGCACTTGATGTGCTCCTGGAATCAGAACTATGTTTCTGGACAAACCACAAACTTTTCAAAGTGTAGTTAATATACAAGAGGACTTGTCAAACCAGAGAGCGACACAATGGAGCTATGTATTTGAGAAGAAATTAAAAATTTCAGGAAAACAGTCTATCTTCTAGAACACTCCTAGGTAATATATTATATTTAGTTGCTGCACACTCCATTTTTCAGTAAGTAAGTCGTGTTCAAAAGATAGGGTAGATAAATGCTGTATTTTCAAGATAACATTTTGGCTTTCAGCAGCTGCCTTCCTTATATTTTACTCAGAGGATGGTGGTAACAATAATGTTGTGGCATAAATAATATGTTTCATAAACCTGCAGAGAACTTTGAATAGTGTTTTTTCTGCTAAAGAATGGTACTCATGTGATAGTATTACTTGCAGAAAATGAACTTGATGCAGTTGAATTTCAGGCACCAATCTTCTTCACAAAAGGGAGCGAAGGGAAAAAATTTAATACATATTTTCATTGTGTGCACAGAAATACAGACAAAGAGGAGCTGAGAAGAGGCCATTCAAATTACACATTGGCAAATATGCACCACTTTCACAATCATATTTTGCAGAAAACCCTGCATTAAAGTGATTCAACACTGACAGAAGCTAGTGTTTAGTGCCAATATAAGTGGCTGTCTCAGTTCAGCACAACTGCTGTTTCCATTTCTTTTAAGTTCCATGGTCATTAGTGTGTGGTGATTCATAGTTCTTCCTTTCTGCTTTCCTCATAGGCATCTTTTTGGTCGCTGGACTGCTCACATTTGTCGCTTGATATGGCCAACTGCAGTTGACATTTCCAGTCACCCAGGGTTAGCCCAGTTTTAATTAAAACATCTACTAGACCATTACAATTTTTCTTTTTCATTGTAATGGATCTTATGCTAATTTTAACTTTCTGCTTCTTTCACACAGAAATAAATCCTAATCTCACATTCATAAGCGTAAATAGCATGTTGAATTTGCAATCTTGGTGCCACTTAATGAAGTCCTTACTTCAATACTTCAGAAACCATTAAGTGTACTAGTTTTTACATATTTTTCAGCTAATCTCCTCTGATCAACAAGTTATGATTTTTCCAATAGTTCTAAAAAATTTTGCAACACCCCCTCACAAAAAAAAAACCTCAAAATTTTTTTCTTCCAGCTTCCTGCAGTACAAGTTCAAGCTTTGAGCTTATTTTTTTAGCAAGGTATTTGCTAAAATAGCAAATATGATAGCTCAGATTAATTTTTTTTCTAATGAGAAATAAGTTGCCTATAATTTTGATTCTTGTTATGAATACAAAGAATTCATATTTACTATTTATCCTGATTCTTAATTTTTTTTATAAATCTGATAGTGCTTATTTTTGGAAATTTCCAATTTTTCAAGATGTAATATTAATTAAAAATAATTAATTTTATTAACAGTAATTATTTCAATTTCTAGTGTAAAAATAAGTTTTCATTCTGGTTGCCACAACAACAATATGGATTAGTTGTCATCTACAGAATATTCTTGGAGCCTTTCAGCATACTGCAGTTTGCATTTACTTGATTGAAAGGGATAGTAATTTGAATTCTTTAGTTCTTTAAATTGTTTTTGAAATCCTGCGTTTATATCTTCTTGAGAAGATGTAGTTTGATGGGAAGAACCTAATAAAAAATAAAGACAATCTGTAACACACCCGGTAAGAAGCAGTGTTCTAAAACAGCTGAGTTCTAACAATCTGGCATAATTATTGCTGTAACTTTTAAATCAGTGGTAAAAGAGGTATATTCAGTGTCATACTCATTTTAATCAGATTTGTTCGAGAAGTTAGACTTTAAAAATGGTAATGATTGTCTACTTAATTGAAGCAGGCAGAAACAGAACATGACACAGGCATCAAGAGAAGTGCTTATTACGTTCTGAAAAAAAAAAAAAAGAAAAGCGGTGAAAACTGGCATGAGTCTCTATAACATACATTTAATTTGATATATAATTTAAGAGGCCTTAATAAATTAATTTAGAAAATAGAAAAGCTGTTGCTTTCAGTGTGCTTATTCTGTAAACAAAATGCCAGATTTAGATGCATTGTTTGTGTTAGTATTAAAAAAAATCTAAATTCCAGAAGTAGTTCTACAAAGGCATTGACATGGTGGTGTTAGAAATTGTGCAGAATATCGTGTATGCTGAAGGGCCCAATATATTACATGGAAGTTTTAAGTGGCACAGTGGGGATTTGCAACAAACTCCATCTTGAACAGGTCAATCAAAAATAAGCAGAATGGACCTGAAACCCTATACCTTCCATGGTCTATAAACTTAATTCTGAGATATAAGAAGAGGTTATTGTCAGAATGGGAATTCTAGTCTGAATTTCTCTTCTTAGGTTAGATGTGTAACCCCTTCCTTTTGTAAAATGAGAAGAGTTTCTCTTATAATACTGTTAGTGCATGTGCCTTTGCCTTTTTATGCATCAGCTCAGTGATTAGACCAGTAAACCAAGAAGTAAGAAACCTGGATTCTGTACAATCATCAGCTTTAGAGAATTTTAACCCATTTTTCTCAAACCTTTGAAGACTAGTCTACTCATGGTGCCTTTCCCCCTCTTTCTGCTGAAATGTGCTGTCCTGGGATATATTTCATGACTTAAGGGATTAGGAGGAGAGAAAAATGGTTAGGGATGTTAAGGATAACAGGAAGGGATTCTACAGGTACATAGCAAATAAAAAACAGACTAGGGACAATGTAGGCCCCCTCTGGAAGCTATTGGGAGAACTAGCTATACAGGATTTGGAGAAGGCTGAGGTTCTGAATGACTTCTTTGTTTCGGTCTTCACTGGCAAAGGCTCTGACTGCACCACCCAGGTCTTGAAAAATCATGGCAGTCAGGTGAAGTTCCCAATGACTGGAAAAAGTTTGCACAGCTCATATACCACATTTTACAACTGAGTTAGTCTGAATATCCCTATAAGCTCTTTAAGATTTCTGTATTTTCCTCCCAGACTGCCTTCTCTATCACACAGCAGCTTTATTTATAACTGCTAATACAACATTTGATCCTAATCTATGAGAAAATCTTGTGGTAATCAACCTGAATAGAAAAAACTTTTCTGCAGTGCTGTAGACCTATGAGCAGTACCTGTTGGTAGTGAGTGTCTCATTTCTGGCATATGCCTATTTAAAGATGGAATTTTAGAAAAGTTGTTACTGTGGTACAATCAGTCTTGATGTATGAGCACAGTTTAGCTAAATGATTCCCTCACAGAACTGGAGCTGTGGCCATTAGCTGAACTTGAGCTACAAGTGTAGCATTTCACATGTTAGTTAAAAGAATTACAACAAAGTAATGTTTTAGGCAATTAATTTTTTACTCTTACACTACATCACCGAGATTTCCACAATTTAAAAATCATTTGTTGGCATGGAAACATCAGCTTAGTTAAAAAATAGATTAAACTAATTAACCTAAAATATCATACTGTGGACTGTTTGATTTAGAATACATTAGAGGAAACAACATTTTTCATTGTCATTCTGTGTCTTTTATCTACTGAAAATGTTTTAGTTCCATGCGAATTTACATTCTTGAACTTCGGGCTATATCCCGAAGGTAAGGATACTGTTGACAAGGAAAGATAAATGTTCCTGTTTCAGGAAAGGTGAACCTTGTGTATATATATATATTCCCTATCCCTCATGATAGTTTTGCTTTCTAATTGTCCATCAAACACCACCATGTGGGATATCATCTTTCCCAGCTGTAAATTTTATTTCATGTTTGATATGCTGACACACCAGAAATTGATCGGGTTAAACAGAAAATGAAGATATTAAGTAGCAAAACGCTCCATACTTTTCTACCAATTTGTTGTATTACAATATAGCAGAAGAAAACAGTAATTATTTAGCTAAATAGTATCTCTGGAGAAAGAAGCCTTAAAGAATCAGAGCTTCTTTCTTGTAGCCACTTCATCTCACTATAATCCCATCATGTTGTATGTTCTTCCCCTTGTATCAGGGTTAATAAGCAATTGTTTCTAATGTTCAATTTCATTTCAATGGGTTTGGATAGTAGACACAACTTCCAAAAGAAATATTAACAATATCATTCACTGTTATTAAATCAGTGATTATATAAGCATTACTTCATGGATCTACATACGTCAGTGCAATTCTGGCTAGATTCTGAATTACTCACTATTAACTTTGATAGAAAGGTCAACTCTTAATGCAGTCTGCATCCTCAGCTTCATGCAAACAGTCTCTCTGCAAGAGCAAAAGAATAATGACCTGGTAGTCAGGCTGAGAAATCCGAGCTCAGGGTCAGATTTGTGAGTTTTGTATTTTTTGGACAACCTAAAATAAAATCAAAAGATGCTTGCAGGTGCTTTTTTTTTTTTCCTAATACAAAACAACAATAGAAATATTGTAATCCAACAAGCAGCTGCTGCTTCATTCAAATGCAGAGCTTAGATAAGGTCAAAATGTCATATCTATGGCATGTAGCATGACTATGAATGTGGAATGTAAAAACTCCAAATACTTCAATGCTGCTTGAATTCTTGGATTTCACTTGTCAGTTATCCTTACTCTTATTTTTCCCAGCTGGGGGCTGAAGGAGATAGAAGACTGAAATCCCATTTAAAAAATATAAATATTGCAGTGCTCTCTTGGGTGGTTATAGATGCTCAACCTGAAACACTAACGTTTCATTTCTTGCAGGATGTGAAAATCTTTTTTATTGGGCAACTGAGTGTCAGCCTTGCCATTCAGCCCTTAATATGGCACATAGTGAATTCTGCTATGCCTAGCAGGTGGCCTGAGGGTTCCCTATCAGCATTTTTGTCATGCAGTGTCAGAACAGTAAAACTAGTTATACAATTCTGAGAACTCTGAACACTTTAATATTGCTCTGAGTTTCCACTTAAAATATGAACATCAGTGACTTTTCAGAAGACTTTTTATTTTTAAAAGACCTCATTTGTATGACTGGTTGATGAAATGACATCAATACTTAGAACGATTTAAGGCTACTGGTTTCTCTTTGTTAGCATGAAAATTGTTGGCTAAAGCATCATAATAATATGGGTCAAAAAAATCAGGGTCAAAAATAATACACAAGTTCAGTGACATGGCATAAGTGTCTGACAAAGACACACCTAAGAAAATCCAGTGTGCCCAAGTCTTGGGTTGGTTCAGCTGAGGCTTCCAACAACCAGAAGATATCTCAATACTAAAAACAATGGAAAGTTGAAAAAAGTTCTAGACACTTAACAGGTTTTATCCTGTGCACTCAACTGAAATCCTGACTGTGGTTCACTGAGGACAGGATGAAAGCTTCTGAGCCTTTGCTTTAAAAGGAAACCCCAATGATGATGAGACTCAGTTCCAGTTTTTAAGAATTAGGACAAAATACCCATGCTTATATGACCTGAAACTATGGCTATGATTTTAACTTGAAGTATGTTAGGACCAGAAGGGGAGGGGTGAGGGGGGGGGGGGAGGGGGGAAGATACTAACTTACTGGGGTTTCTTAAGCGTCCTGGGTAGCTGGTTACTTAATTCCCATGCAGAGGTGCTGCGTTCTATACCACACCAGCACATTTTTATAATATGACTGAAGCTTTTATATCTCAGAGATACTTTTGAGTTTCAGAGAAAATGATTATTTATATCCTAAAACCAGTCTCCATCATGAACCATTTAGGTGACAAAAAAAAAAATCAAGCACTAATGCTAATTGTGGAGAAGAAGCATTAGGGACTTCATAATGCTTGGTTCAGCATCTGTATTCTTAACAACAGACTACATATTTAAAAAATGTCACTGCACACATTTATGTCGCTGTGTTTATTTTAAAGACTTTGTTCCTCAGGGGAAGAAAAGGACTGTTTTCTTTTGTGGCCTGATAAGTATCTGATAAATAGCTAAGTATCTGTTAGGTTCACTATAGTATATCCTCCCAGGTAAAGGCGACCAAAATTTCAAGACCAAAATTTATGGCTGCATAACCAGTTTCTTCTTCAAGTGGTTTGATTTCAAGCATATTTTTCTGTGACATATTATCAGGCAAACTCAGTCATGTAGACACTGTTTCTAACCAACTAATTTGGAATCAAATTTCATAAATAATGAAGTAGAAATTAAATAAACAAAGAGCACATGCAGAGCATCAGTAATTAAAAAAGTAGATTAATTTGGCTTGGTTTTTACCACTTCAGAAGCCTTAAGATTTGGCTGAAACATTAATACCTATATTTTCTAATAAAATAATTGGTTCCTTTTCTCCTAATCTTAATTTATTGAGGAATATTAACATACCTAACCATAAACATATATATTTACTTTATGATTCAAGGCTACCCATTTTTTAAAGACAAACCTATTCTTCCATACTACATTGAACACATACTTAAGGTCATGTTTATGACTTTTGGAAATAGTTTAAATACCTACAGCAACATAGTACATTCTCTCCAAGATGTGGAACACATCTTATTTTGATACAGACAGACAGATGGATAGATAGGTAGATTGTACTAGAACCAGAACAATCATTTGTGGTGGAATTTGGTACTATAAACAAAAACAGGCTAGAATTTATAACCATATAAAGCATATTGCTTCAAGTTCCTGCAGCTTTTGAGGTCTTCATATGAAGATACTACTTGTTTCAATAACACTTTCATTTACCAGCCCGGCACAAGAACTTTTTCCTCAGGCTTTTGCTCAATGCCTGTAAAAGAAAACCAGAACTGCAAGACTTATTTGGGTCAAAGTTGCTGTTATTGGTATGATATTTTCCTTAGATGTAACCTACTAATGGTCTTGAGGTGGGGAAAAAAAGGCACAATTACTGCAAATACACAATAAAAGAAAAAAGTTTGTTAGATGAGAGTATTCTATACTTGTCAAGGGTGGGGGTGTAGTATATTCAGTCACACATTTCTCAGCACTAACAGGAAAACCTGGGAAGCATCATGTCTCCTCCAGATTTGTTTCTTTCATTTTTTCTTGCAGTGTTAAGCATTTGGGTACAGTATCTTACTTGGGCTAGATGAGCATTTCAGTTATCTATTACTTTTTTTCATAAAAGCAGTGCTTTGTCAAAGCATTTGTCCTAGATCAAGTTTGACAGTTATAAATGAAAATATAAGGTGGGATTAATATTCACATTCTTTGAAAATTTTAACAAGCTTCTGAGACCGTTAATTCAAAGATTAAGTAAAACCACTTGCATATGTATGAAAAAAATGGTCCTAATGAAAAATCCAACTTCTGCTGCAATCCACAGCAGTATAATTTAATTCTCAGTCACTTAGCTACAGACAGGAAACAGAACACAACAAACTTAAAATTGCGTTATTAATCTGTAGAATCTGGTCAGAATCTGGATATAATGCACATTGCTCTTTTTGAGATGAATGATTTCCAAAGACAACCGCAAGGAGAAGACACAATTTTGCCAGAAGGTCATTATTAGTGTCAAAGTGAATTTTATGTTTTATATCTGTGGTTGACAATGTTCTAGCTTTTGCTGAAAAGGCTGCATTTTCTACTGCAGTGTGCCTATAACAAAATGTCACTGGGCAGAAGGAAGAGAAACCTGCTTAGAGTCCTTTTTTAAAGAATCTGACTCTTTTAAAAATAAGTTTAAAACACAAGAATGAAAAATGATTTGTTTGTTTGACAGCTTGCTTGCTTATTTGCTTTCTTAATCACTTGTGTATTTGCTGTGCATCCACTCCCATGGTTGTTGTACATGCTCATATTTTTAAGGAAGAGAATTAGATGAAAATAAATACCCTAAAGCATGTGTAAAAGTTCATACAACCCTCATATTGGTTTAGTTATTTACTGTCTTACATGCGACTATTATACTTTGATTCTGACCCAACATAATTTTACACTGTTTTGACTTCATTAGCATTCACAAAATTCATAAAGATCTGAGAAACAAAACTTAATTATCCTGTCTGCTCAAGAAATATTAAAATAAACACCATAAAAATAGTAAGAATTGTATGTTCCAAAATTTAAATAATGTATACATTTCACAAGTAAAACTGAATTTTAATAACATTTATATTATTAACATTGCTGAAGATTTATGATACAAAAGACTGGTAGATATTTCTGTTTCTCCTATGATATAATTCACAATTTACTGAAATTAATAAGCAATATATTTTCAAAGGATAAAATGAGCTCTTTACAATTCACTATAAAGTTTAATATCCAATGAGTAGGTATAATACCTATACAGTGATTTCACAACACACCCTATGCAGGCTAGAGTTCAAAGGGACACCTGTTTTTCGTGACTTCTTGAAGATTTACATTCTGTGATTTGTACTAAGTAGTTTAATAACTAAAATGGCAGTACAGTCACATACTCCTTTTCCCTCTCTATTTCTGTTTTCAAGGGGAAAATTAACCACACACAGGAATGTGTTTAGATAACTAATCCTACAGCTACACTATCAAGTAGTGTTCCACAAAAGGAGCCAGCCTGCAGACTGAAGCAGCAGAATTTCCTTACATTCTGAAAAATTCTTCTACTAATGGTATCTCCTCCCTCACCACACAGAAAAAGATTAAATCAACAACTCATGATTTCATTAATTCTAATTCCTTTCCACAGGCAGCCAAGAAAATAATATAGTAAATATGGACTTCACCCATGTGGTTATACTCAATCTGGGAAAAGCCTAAAGAGCCTACCTGACTTACACCTGGATAAAAATGCTCCTGACTTTTGGGAGCATGTACACATGCAATTTTTGCACTTTTCTGGTATACATAAATGGTGTTTTATACACTCCAAATCATATGTTAATGAAAGTACACTAATTTGCTAGTAAACATCAGTCAAAATATTTAATAGTCATTTTGTACTTCTACTACAATCAAAAGAGATGGCCATCATTCCTATTACTGCTCATATGGTATCACTGTCTTTTCACAACAAAAGCCCAACAATACAAATAGTTATTGTCAGATTTCGCACAGATCTTAGCAGACAACATTTGTATCAATGAAACTTCCTTTCATCAGTTTGCTCCAGTGTTTTCATTCTATTTCTATGACCCGATTTTAGTTCATTGATGATAACACATTTTGATTTCAACTCACTTTGAAGTCAAGTCAGTTTGATTCGAAACTGCTGTTGAACTTAACTCATTTTAATTTTCCTGATGTGATGTTCATTTACATCAGCCAGTACAGGAAGTTTACCTTTAGATTTTTCTGAACTAGCAGAGAATGTTTACCTATAAAATTGTCAAACATTATAAAATTTTTATCTAGCCATTTTCTGCTCACTGGTAAATAATCACCTTCAACACTCCCATGAGATTTCCAATTGGTTTTAACTTAATTCTTAACTTACCAAACATATTCTCTACTTCTCACTTTCATTTTAAATCATTCCAACAATATCTCCTGACAAGATGCCATATTATTTAGACATTTATTTCTTTACAAACAGGAGAATATGAAAACATGATATGCCACGAACTTACGTTAGTGCCTTGAAAACTGCCAAGTTTCATAGATGATGATTTGCCTTGTTAACTATTTTGACAAGACTATCCATTGCAATAGCCTTATTGCTATTTTTTCCCCATTCCTAGATATCCTTAAAACTCACACCTCACATTTGCAGATAAATATCAAGCTCTCTTCTGTCTTCTACTGGCAGAAATATATGAAGCCTGGACTCTAGGATTGGCAATGAATTAGATAGATAGAATTTAAGTGCTGCAAGTTTTCACAGTATCACAGTATGCTAGAGATTGGAAGGGACCTCGAAAGATCATCTAGTCCAATCCCCCTGCTGGAGCAGGAACACCTAGATAATGTTACACAGGAATGTGTCCAGGCGGGTTTTGAATGTCTCCAGGGAAGGAGACTCCACAACCTCCCTGGGCAGCCTGTTCCAGTGTTCCGTCACCCTCACCGAGAAGAAGTTTCTTCTCAAGTTTAAGTGGAACCTCTTGTGTTCCGGTTTGTACCCATTACCCCTTGTCCTATCATTGTTTGCCACTGAGTAGAGCCTGGCTCCATCCTCGTGACACTCCCCCTTTATATATTTATATACACTAATAAGGTCACCCCTCAGTCTCCTCTTCTCTACAGACTCAGCTCCCTCAGTCTTTCCTCATAAGGGAGATGCTCCACTCCCTTAATCATCAAGTTTTAGCTGTAGCCTTTGCAATTTTAAGTCTGAAAATGATCAAAACAATTTCTCAGGTACATGATGTTAGACACAGTCAATAATACTTTTTAATAATTTGATTAATATATATAATATAGTCAGGATTCTGGTTTAATAGAAAATGCCACTCGATGTGAGGAATATATAATATTTAAAAGAAAAAAAAAATCTTTTCTTAAAAAAAATCCAGGAAAATTTATAATGTATATTCTTCATTTTAAATCAGAATCAGTGTTTGTTATGATGTTTTTTTAGCATCATAATTTTGTTTTCTGAGCAGCTCAGAGTTTCACGTTTAGATTGTCTACTTTTTATATCAAATGCATGCTATGCATTAGCATGCAGCCTTTTCACTTAAAACATATTGGCATTTCAGGAGGAACTGAAAATCGAGGCCTCACAGATCACAGTCCTTACTGGACTAATCAGCAGATTTTGTATTCAGTGGGGATTACTGTCACATAATCTGACAGCCTTCATTCTGGAATCATAGTGTTGTTTTTCAGATGTACTTGCTGGGCTTGAACCAACATTATATCTTTCATAAATTCTGCCTTATTAAGACATTTCTTATAGTAAATTAACCACAACCCCTTGGCTACCTCTAAAGTTATCTCTGAATGTTCTATGCCCTGTTCCTATTTTTTTCTAGTTATTGGACCTCACTGTGCCATTGTAAGTGGTTTTGAATAATCTATTATTCCAGTTCATTTTCCTAGATGGCAAGTAAATTACTCAACTGCCTAGATATAGCCTTCTACTTACCTTCAAGATGCTTTATGTATTCCCCATAGAGTACAGTCCATGGCACAATGTTATTTCAGAGGGCACAGTCACCTGAAAGGTCCTTTGACATGCCTGTCAGCATTGTGTAGATCTTTAGCCCATCCTCAGATATTTCAAGGAAAGAATTGAGACCTTGTAAACAATGATAAAATAATGCCTGAAACTCCAAAGCCATGGTATCTTCTTGTCAAGCTAAATACATTGAGGTTTTGAAGTCTTCAATATAAGGAATATTTCTCAGTATTTTAATCATTCTTGTTGACCTTTGATACATCAAGTCCCAGTTGTTACATTTCTTCAAGTCCCAGTCAATGGGGTCTACTTTTAAAGTTTAGACAGTACAGTGTCTTTACTCATACTGTTCATCCTCTTTAATCAATAAAGATGATTTCCAGCAGTTAAGAGTGTAGAATATCCAGTAGAATTCACCTCCATTTAAAGCTGTTACATTTCACATGCATGTTGAAATTGCTTTCACCATGTATTCTGTCAGTAGCAGTCATTTTTCTCCTTCTTGGTAGCTGGTGCAGTGTTGTGTTTTGACTTTTGGCCAAGGACTTTGTGAGGCTCATGCTCTGCCAGGGTGGAGGGGAAGCCGGGAGAAAGCAGAGACAAGACACCTGACCCAAACTGACCAAAGAGGTATTCTATATCACAGCACGTCATGCCCAGGAGGTAACTGGGAGTTAGCCGGAAGAGCTGGTGGACTGTGGGGTTGGAGAAGGTATCAGTCGATGCTTGCTTGGGTTGGGGGGTGCAAGTTATCGGTTGGCTGGTGGTGAGGTGTTGTATTCTCTTCCCTTGTTATTTCCTTTATCATTATAATCATTGGTGGTAGCAGTAGTGATTTGTATTATACCTTAGTTACTAAACTGTTCTTATCTCAACCTGTGGGAGTTGCATTCTTTTGATTCTCCTCTTTGTCCCTCCGGGAGTAGGGGGAGGGAAAGAAGTAGGGGGAAGTGAGTGAACAAGTTGCCTGACTGGGTTTAAACCATGACAATTCCTTGCTTCATATTCATTCAACTTTTTGATGGTGATTTCTTTAGGGCTAAATAATGCCATTAAGGCACAGATTTGCAATGGTTTCACTTTTGAGCCTTGTACTATGATTCCTTGTTTCTTGAAATGTAGTTGCAACCTTGATTTTAAGTAAATGTTGTTTTTTTTATCTCCAAAGCTGAAATAGTTCTGAAGACATACCGGTTCTAAGACAAAATCTTTAATACAAACTCAGTATCCATGAGACTGCTTTCTTCTAAACTTACTTGTGTAATAGATAAGGTGTGACAGCAGTCTTTTCAAAGGTTTCAATGGATGTGTTAATATGCAATGAATTCAGATTATATTACTGCTACTTAAATTAATCTCAAAGTCACCTTTTGTAGAAAAATATGATGTAGTAGTACTTCATCTAATATTTTCAGTATGAAATTCTAGAATTAAAATCATTGCATGAATATTGGTATAATTTCAAGCAGAGATACCGATTACAAAATCCTGTGGTTTTTTTAATATGATATACTGTACTGTATGAAAATACTTTTACGTTATTTTTATTCAATGTGTACAAGATATAATATTAAAAATACTAATATAAAAATATTACACTAATATATAGTACGTGTTGCTGAAAAAAACATTTTCTTCTAGGATTCAACCTGAGAAGGCACACAACCTCAGGAAAAGTCCTGAGACATGTCTCAAAAGACTACAGAACTTCCCATTGAAACTAGTAGTTAAATTCACCTCCCACTTTGGTTAACAATGAAACAGTAATTCAACATATCACTGAGATATAATTTAATCTACAGAAGGGTATTGGTACAGATACTAATTCCCATTTGTCCTCCATCAATACAGAGCAATGCAATGTATTCAGGATTCTACTATCCTTAGCATAATTCCACTAGAAGTAGTGGATTTCTATGAGTGCAGCAATACTCTACAGTAAGTCTGGGCAACTGGGTAATTATAGTTATTGATCATTTGCTTGTGCTGCTGTTTCAGCTGTTAATTGTCAGTTGTATGAGTAGTCAGAATACTGCTTGGTGCTGTTACCTCTGACTCTTATTTGACAGATTGTCTTTGAAAAGTAGAATTAAGATATGGCTGTGAGCTGTCCAGTTACCATCCTTAGGAAAAAAAATCTGTAGTAGTGTTATTTGATATGTCTGTCAAATGAATTGATTTACTTTATTGCTTTGCTACGTAAGTTTCCAGCTTCATTGTGAACACTTCAATCTTTTTTTGGGGGGAGGGAAAAAAAAAAAACAAAAACAAAAACAAAACCGAAACCCCAACCCAGAGATTATCATACAGACTAGTAGATGCACAACCAAAGGGAAACATCTGGGGTACACTGGGTATACATGGGATATAGCAACATCAAGACAAAAACAAGGAAAGACAGGTTTTCAGAATCCTGCAGCTAAGTTATCTGAGTTCTGTGCAATGAAATGTTAGTGATGAAACATTCATATATTAAAACACTATAAAATAGTTTATCTAATGGTGAAAAATAGGCCATGTACTTTTGGGCCTATCAGTGCAGAGATGTTTCTTAATTGCCTCTCATAACAATTTTGCTGTAATCAGGAAACACAATGGTTGCCACTTGGACAGAAACCGTCGCCACTTATGTTTAAGACATAAAAATCTATGGCAGAGATTTCAGCCATGTAAGATCATTCCCACTTAAATAGAAATCGCTTCGCTTACAATATTAGCAGTAAAAGTCCTTAAAGTCTGTCGTGGTTTAAACCCAGCCAGCCAGCTTGTTCACTCACTCCCAGTGAGTGGTGCCGGGCTGGAAGCAAACAAGGCCTGCGTGCCCCCCTGGGGGCTTTCCCCTTCCCCGCTCCCGGAGGGATGGGGAGGAGAATGGAAAGAATGCAACTCCCACAGGTTGAGACAAGAACAGACCATCAACCAATGTACAGTACAAATCACCACCTCTATCACCACCAACAACAATGATAAGAGAAAATAGCAAGGGAACAGAATACGACACCAACCCGCCAAGGCAAGCGCCATGTGCTTACTGTGGTGGAAGCAAACACCGGATGGCTGGAAACATATGCGGTGCCCCACACCACTGCCCGGAACGCTATCCTGGGCCTTGAGAAACAGAGAGAGAATTGAGTCAGAAAACGGGATGATCTAACTGATTTATCCAGCTCCTCACGTGTACCAACACACATCTCATCTATTAACAAAAGGCTTCCTATTGTTCGAGAGAGGAGATACAGGAAGTATATGCCACGGGATACCCTACGGTTTTACCCACGGGATCACGGAGAAGACATGGCAAAGTGGGATGGAAAACCTACTTCAGCTTTGGAGGAACAGGTGAGTGAATTGAAGAGGGGAGCAAGGGCCAAGACTGATCATCCCATGAGAGCGATGGCTTCAGTCTCTGGTGAGCAGTTTCCCAGATGGAGTGGAAGAGCTGATTTTACTCCAGCTCCTGTGATAACGAAGAATAATCCCTTTCAACATGACTTAAGTGTCCAATGCTGTGACGACCATTAGAATGGCCCTGCCTCCAGCCAGGTGGAGGTAGGGGACAATCAGATTTACTGGACTGTGCAGATCAGATGGCCTGGCACATCAGTCCCACAGAAGTATAAGGCTCTCGTAGATACCGGTGCACAATGTACCCTGATGCCATCAAGCCGTCAAGGGGTGGAACCCATCCATATTTCTGGAGTGACAGGAGGATCCCAAGAGTTGACTGAGGCTGAAATCAGCCTGACTGGGAGGGAATGGCAAAAGCACCCTATTGTGACTGGTCCAGAGGCTCCATGCATCCTCGGCATAGACTACCTCAAGAGAGGGTACTTCAAAGACCCAAAAGGGTACCGATAGGCTTTTGGTATTGCTGCTTTGGAGACTGAGGAAATTGAGCAGCTGTCTACCTTGCCTGGTCTCTCAGAGGATCCTTCTGTTGTGGGGTTGCTGAAGGTCGAAGAACAACAAGTGCCAATTGCGACCACAACAGTGCACTGGTGGCAATATCGCACCAACCGAGACTCCCTGATTCCCATCCATCAGCTGATCCGTAGACTGGAGAGTCAGGGAGTCAGCAGGACCCGCTCACCCTTTAATAGCCCCATATGTCGCGTGCAAAAGTCTAGCGGAGAGTGGAGACTAACAGTAGACTGTCGTGGCCTGAATGAAGGCACACCACCGCTGAGTGCTGCCGTACTGAACATGCTAGAACTTCAGTATGAACTAGAGTCAAAGGCAGCCAAGTGGTATGCCACGACTGATATTGCCAATGCATTATTCTCAATTTCTTTGGCAGCAGAGTGCAGGCCACAGTTTGCTTTTACTTGGAGGGGTGTCCAGTTCACTTGGAACCGACTGCCCCAGGGGTGGAAACACAGCCCTACCATTTGCCATGGAGTAATCCAGACTGCACTGGAACAGGGGCAAGCTCCAGAACACCTGCAATACATTGATGACATTATTGTGTGGGGTGATACAGCGGAAGAAGTCTTTGAGAAAGGGAGGAAAATAATCCAAATCCTGCTGAAAACTGGTTTTGCCATAAAACGGAGTAAGGTCAAGGGACCTGCAAAGGAGATTCAATTTTTGGGAATAAAATGGCAAGATGGACGTAGACAGATCCCCACAGATGTGATCAACAAGATAACAGCAACGTCTCCACCAACTAATAAGAAAGAAACACAAGCTTTCTTGGGTGCAGTGGGGTTCTGAAGACTGCACATCCCAAATTACAGTTCTGATTGTAAGTCCTCTCTGTCATGTGACCTGGAAGGACACGGGGTCTTCTGGGTTGGACTCGTTTTTCAGCAGGTGGTATTGTATTCTCTTCCCTTGTTATCTTCTCTTATCATTGTTGGTGGTGGTGGTAGAGGTGGTGATTTGTGTTGTACATTGGTTGCTGGACTTTTCTTGTCTCAACCCATGGGAGTTGCATTCTTTTGATTCTCCTCCCCATCCCTCTGGGAGTGGGGAAGGGAAGAGCCCCCAGGGGGGAACACGGGCCTCAATTGCTTCCAGCCCGGCACCACTCACTGGGAGTGAGTGAACAAGCTGTCTGGCTGGGTTTAAACCACGACAAAGTCTTAAAATAAATCAGACTTTTTCAGTAAATTTCAGACATGTAAGATTATTCACACTTAAGGAGAAACGCTTCCTTTACAATATTAGCAGTAAAAGTCCTTAAAGTTTTAGAATCAATCAGACTTTTTCAGTAAGGGCAACAGTTCATTTGCCTATTAGAAGTTAATTATGTTATTCTTCAGATTTTTTTTACCTAAAATCTATGACCAGAATGACTGGAATTCTTAGGAAACACATGTCTTACTATGAAAAATTTATGCTCCTAAAAGGAAACAGAGGGAGTAAATTCATTCATTTTAAATACATTTTTAAAATGTAAGGCAAATGAAAATATTACAGTGAAACTGCAGAGAGTTTCTAATTCTGAATCTCTAAGCTTGGATCATATTTTACATCTATTTCTTGTCACAAGCCAAACTTTCATTGTCCGTCACTGCTGCTTCTGTGTCAAATTCAACTGACTGCTGCAGCTTGGATTCAGAAGAGTGTCTAATTTTGATAGTGAACAGCAGAAGTTCTTCGCTCCAGTTCTTCATGGAAATATATAAACACAAGCGACAGAAATGAGTGAGGCAAGTGAGCTATTAACCTAATGGATAAAGAACGGGAAGCTCGTGCTGGAGTTTAAATCTCTGGGGTATGGCTCTTTGCAGCTCTAATTTACCAATTAGTTACATTTCAAATACAGCTAAGAAACATTATAGCCAATTAGTTCCAGCAGGCCTATAAGGCTGTATATTTAAATGCCCCACTTGTACTGCTTTCCTGATAAACTGAAATATGTCTCTTTCCAGGCTGTTCTACTGTAGCAGTGTTTTTTTAAATTCTCATTTGGGATAGAAGTTAAAAGTCCTTGAAAATTAAATTAAATTAATTCAATTAGACCAAAGAAGCATCTAACCAAAGAGTTAGCAGGGCTCATTGACAGGGCTTTAAACTGGATATGAAGGGGGAAGGGGAGATAACTGAGACTGTTAGGGACAAGCCCAAGAGAAACATGGTAGGGCTTGAAGGATGGTGGACTAGGGAGGACTCTTAATCTGTTGTTCATTTGAGGGAAAGGATAGTTGTTTAGACCCTGTCCCGTAGGGGAAAAGGGTACCAGAGCAAGAGTTAGCCAAGCTCACTCACAGAGCTTTAGGTTAGATTCAAAGTGTGAGGGGGTTGTAGCTGGGTTTGAACTAGTGGGGCATTGTTATAGTATTAATGACAACCAGAAGATCTCCCTCCTCCCAAGGGTGCCACCAGCGTGCTCAGCTCGCTCCCTGAAATGCCTGTACACCAATGCACGCAGCATGGGGAATAAACAGGAGTTAGAAGTCTGTGTGTGGTCTAAAGGTTATGATCTGGTGGCAATTACAGAGACATGGAGGGACAGCTCACAACACTGGAATGTGGTCGTAGATGGCTATGTCCTTTTTAGGAAAGATAGGTCAGCAAAGCGAGGTGGTGGAGTTGCTCTTTATGTGAGAGACTAGAATGTATTGAGTTCTGTCCAGAGGCAGATGAGGAGCAAGTGGAAAGTCTGTGGGTAGGAATTAAGGGACAGGCTGGTACGGGTGATACAGTTGTGGGGGTCTATTATAGACCTCCTGATCACGACGAAGGAGTTGATGAGGCTTTCTACAGGCAACTGAAAGCAGCCTCACAACTACATGCCTTGGTCCTCATGGGGGATTTTAACTACCCCGATATTTGCTGGAAGACTTACACAGCAAGTCATTCACAGTCTAGGAGGTTCCTCCAGTGCATTGATGATAACTTCTTAATGCAAATGATGGACAAAGCAACTAGGAGAGGAGCGTTGCTGGATCTAGTACTCACCAACAAGGAGGGTCTGGTTGAAGTGGTGATGGTCAATGGCAGCCTGGGCTGCAGTGACCATGAGATGGTGGAGTTTAGGATCCTGTGTGGGAGGAATAGAATACCTAGCAAGGCCACATTTATGGATTTCCAAAGGGGCAACTTTGACCTCTTCAATCAATTGCTAAGGGAAGTATCATGGAAAAGGGTACTAGGTGGTAAAGGGGCTCAAGATCGTTGGTCAGCATTCAAGGACCACTTCTTCAAAGCTCAGGATCAGAGTGTCCCAATGAGTAGGAAGTCAAGTAGGGGAGCCAGGAGACCAGCATGGTTAAACAAGGAACTGCTGGGCAAACTCAAGTGGAAAAAGAGAATCTATGGATTATGGAAGGAGAGGCTGGCCACTTGGGAGGAATACAGGACAGTTGTTAGAGGATGTAGGGAGGCAATTAGGACAGCTAAGGCCTCCTTGGAACTTAATCTTGCAAGTCAGGTTAAGGACAATAGAAAGGGCTTCTTCAAATACATGGCAGATAAAACTAACACAAGAGGCAATATAGGCCCACTGCTGAATGAGGTGGGTGCCCTGGAGACAGAGGATATAAAGAAGGCAGAGGTGCTGAACGCCTTCTTTGTCTCTGTCTTTACTCCTGCAGAGTCTCCCCGGGGGACCCAGATTCCTATAGCCCCAGGGGGAATCAGGATAAAGGAGGAGTTTGCTTTGGTAGATGAAGATTGGGTTAGGGATCAGTTAAGCAATCTGGACATCTATAAATCGATGGGTCCGGATGGAATACACCCACGGGTGCTGAGGGATATAGCAGAGGTCATTGCTGGGCCACTCTCCATCATCTTTGGTAAGTCGTGGGAAACAGGAGAGGTGCCTGAGGATTGGAGCCAGCAATGAGCCCTTGTGGCCAAGAAGGCCAATGGCATCCTAGGGTGCATTAGAAAGGGTGTGGTTAGTAGGTCAAGAGAGGTTCTCCTCCCCATCTACTCTGCCTTGGTGAGGCCGCATCTGGATTATTGTGTCCAGTTCTGGGCCCCTCAGTTCAAGAAGGACAGGGAATTGCTTGAAAGAGTCCAGCGCAGAGCTACAAAGATGATTAAGGGAATGGAACATCTCTCTCATGAGGAGAGGCTGAAGGAGCTGGGACTCTTTAGCTTGGAGGAGACTGAGGGGTGACCTCATCAATGTTTACAAATACGTAGAGGGTGAGTGTCAGGATGATGGAGCTAGGTTTTTTTCAGTGATGTCCAGTGACAGGACAAGGGGCAATGGGTGTAAACTGGAGCATTGGAGGTTCCATGTGAACATCAGGAAAAACTTCTTTACTGTGAGAGTGACAGAGCACTGGAACAGGTTGCCCAGGGGGGTTGTGGAGTCTCCTACATTGGAGATATTCAAGGCCCGCCTGGACAAATTCCTGTGTTATGTACTCTAGGTTACCCTGCTCTTGCAGGGGGGTTGGGCTAGATGATCTTTTGAGGTCCCTTCCAACCCTTGGGATTCTGTGCGCATGTGTGATTAGTTAAAGGAATTTTATATAGTTTATTTCTGTCTAACTGGAACTCTAAAGGGTTCAGATTATCAAAATGGCTGGCATTTTGTGAGCTTAAATGGCAACTGAAATTTTAACCCTATATTTATTTTATTTTCAGTCGTACAAAAATAGACATTTTGTATGACTCTGAAACAAAGAATTTAAAAAAAAACCCAAAAACAAACACATTCCAGGGTTGCCTCAAGAATGCTTTATAAACATACCAAGTATATTTTTACTTTCCACCTAGTGAGTCTGTTGCTTGTAAGATGGTTATCTATGTTCTTCTGTCTCATATTGTTTTAGATGTTCTGACTCTTTGAATGTTAAAAACCAGCAGTCCTGTCCTTTTTTGCATTTTGGAAGATGTGTCTCTCTCTTTGACATTCTAAAATGTATCTTACAGCTTGTACCTGAAGAGCTTAACATTTCAAATGAAACCATGACAGAGAAAGAAACATGACAAAATGTGTTGTTGTCTTCTCTTATCAAACACAGAAGAAGGAGATGATGAAGACATATTAAAATAAATATCTTTTTTAAATAAAAATCCTGATCCCCAAAATTAATTGAAGTCACATCCTGTAGAACATTTTCCCTTTGTTATTACAGCCAAAGGCATTATGTGCTGATCCAAGTCAACCATGATGTGTCCTGCATGATTTAAGTATTAACTACACTGGCATCATCTACCATAAAATATAGGTTACATATGTGTACACACACATATACATATATGTGTATATGTATGTATTTACCAAAAATGCATGTTTTTTATATATATATTCATAGATGATACACACGTTCATGCACACACACAGTCACATATACATACACATATATATGCATATGTATGTATGAATGCATTGGGCAACCAAATGAACTATCTTTGCTTGCTAATAGGGTTAGAGAATTCAGAGATTATAACCTTCAGGAATATATAGGACAATGGCTACTCTTGAGTTAAAATCATCAAGAAATATTTTCCAAAACTCCTCAAAGGATTTGGGAATTTCTGTTTTGCACAGTATTATTATTTTTAAGTGATTCCCAGAGACTTCCTTGATATTGAAACCAAGCAGTTTCTAGTAAACCACCCCAACAATTGCATCCTGATGGAGTTCCTTCACCTTAGACCATCTTGTTTTAATGGATTCCTGTATCACCCTTTTCACAACATAGAAATGCTCTGTACTTAGAGGGAAGTAATTCATATGTATTTTCTATCATCAGAGATTCCTTTGTCCCATTGTCTCAGGTCTAAATCGATACAGACTGATAAGGAGACGATAAAGAACTGTTAGGACAAAGAAGTCTGCTGCCATGTAATGTCACTGGAGTCCTTGAAGAGAGGAAATAATGGACACCCAAGAACACACCTCAAATTTGTATATCTGACAGACACAGTAAGTATAATAACTGCATTTCCTACCTAACACACCAGAATAAAGTCAGATGATTTTAGCTTTACTTATACTGCTTTTGGTCAGTCATTCCACACTCTGGGTCTATAGTTCTCATGAGAACTGTGATCATTACTATCTTCTCCACACTTCACATCACAGCAGGGGCCAGCAGCTTCCTGGGGCTGGGAGCTTTAGTGTCTTCCCAGGGGCAGCGAGGCAGGGTTCACCAGCCAGGCCTGTAAGACCACATGGGGTCTGTGCTCAGGCAGGGTCAAGCACCGCTATCTCAGCCAAAATCACACTTCATGAATGGGGGGATTGTGCTGAACTCCAGGGTATGCTGCACAGATCAGCTGTACTCATTCCTGCCCTACTGACAGTTGCCAAGATAAGTAGCTCCAGAGAGGACCCCTTAGCATGGCAGCGTGGGGAAATCACAGGGTCCTAGCAGCTTGATCCTGAATGGCCAGAGCCACCAATGGAGCCCCAAGGTCTTGCCAAGCCTGGCACAGAGGCCAGCACCGCTGCTGACCGAGCCAGTGACTCATAGAGGCAGCGCAGGAGGGAACGCAGCAGTTCCCATGGGCAGGGCCCAGTATTCTGGCAGGATGCAGAGGTGAGCTCAGCCCGTGGTCATGGAGACAGTGCTCTAGGATGGCATCCTTTGGGCTGAAAGCAAACTAAGTCCTCTCTGCTGGCCAGGAAGGACATGGCGACCCAGGCAGAGGTCCCTTATAAACATGAAGCTGTCCTGGCATCTGGCTATAGTGAGTGCCAGAGACTGTAGGCGATGTTAGATGGTGGCTGTGCAAGATGTCAGCAGGCTGATGATCTGCTCTGCATGGTGGTAGAGCTATAGGAACATTTGGAATGGCTAAGGAGAATAAGGGAATATGAGGAGGAGATTGGTGGACCTGCATTCTACCATCCCTGAAAGAAGCAAACCAGCCACCTAAACCAAAAGAACTTAAGTATCCACCTTATAAAAGGTGGAAGCAAGGACAAGCGGCCTGGGAAGAATACAGGGATACTG
Source organism: Pezoporus wallicus (assembly GCF_028554395.1). Lineage (NCBI taxonomy): Eukaryota > Metazoa > Chordata > Aves > Psittaciformes > Psittacidae > Pezoporus > Pezoporus wallicus. Next base: position 68,421 of record NW_026637470.1, read on the forward strand.
TCTGGGAAGCTAGGGAAAGCTAAGGTCCAGTTAGAATTAAACTTAGCTAGGGATGGTAAGTATAACAGGAAGGGATTCTATAGGTACGTAGCAAATAAAACCCAGAAAACGCAGGCACCCTCCAGAAGCTATCGGGCAAACTAGCTATACAGGATTGGGAGAAGGCTGAGGTTCTGAATGACTTCTTTGCCTCGGTCTTCACTGCCAAAGGCTCTGACCGCACCACCCAAGTCTTGGAAGGCAGACTCAGGGACTGTGAGAATGTAGACCTTGCGCCCACTGTAGGAGAGGATCTGGTATGAGACCATCTTAAAAACCTGAGTGTGCACAAGTTCATGGGACCTGATGAAATCTATCCATGGGTCCTAAAGGAGCTGGTGAATGAAGTTGCTAAGCCACTGGCCATCATATCTGAGAAATCATGGAAGTCAGGTGAAGTTCCCGATGACAGGAAAAAGGGAAATATAAGCCCCATTTTCAGGAAGGGGAAAATGGATGACCCGGGGAATTACAGACCAGTCACTCTCACCTCTGTGCCTGGCAAAATCTTGGAGCAGATTCTCCTGAAAGGCATGCTAAGGCACATGAAAATCAACAGGGTGCTTGGTGACAGCCAGCATGGCTTCACTAAGGGGTAATCCTGCTTGACCAATTTGATGGCCTTTGATGATGGGGCTATGGAACTGATGGACAGGGGTAGAGAAGTTGATGCCATCTGCCTGGACTTGTGTAAAGCATTCGACACTGTCCAACACGACATCCTTGTCTCTAAATTGGAGAGACATCAATTTGATGGATGAAGCACTCAGTGGATAAAGAACTGGCTGGATGGCCTCACACAAAGAGTTGTGGTCAATGTCTCCATGTCCGGCTGGAGACCAGTAACAAGTGGTGTCCCTCAGGGATCGGTGTTGGGACCGGTCTTGTTCAACATCTTTGCTGGTGACATGGACGGTGGGAATGAGTGTACCCTCAGCAAGTTTGTCGATGACACCAAGCTGTGTGGTTCGGTTGATACGCTGGAGGGAAGGAATGTCATCCAGAGGGACCTTGACACGTGTCCTGGGTTCAGCAGTAGCAGTCATTTTTTCTCCTTCTTGGTAGCTAGTGTAGTGCAGTGTTTTGACTTTCAGCTCGGGAACAGAGCTGATAACAAGGATGTTTTGGTTTGGCCAAGGACTTTGTGAGCCTCATGCTCTGCCAGGGGGGAGGGGAAGCCAGGAGGAAGCAGAGACAGGACACCTGACCCAAACTGACCAAAGAGGTATTCCATACCACAGCACATCATGCCCAGGATGTAACTGGGAGTGAGCCGGAAGGGCTGGGGGTCTGCAGGGTTGGAGGAGGTATCGGTCGGAGCTTGGTCGGGCTTGGGGGCCGAGTTATCGGTCAGCTGGTGCTGAGGTGTTGTATTCTCTTCCCTTGTTATTTCCTTTATCATTATTATCACTGGTGGTAGCAGTAGTGATTTGTGTTATACCTTAGTTACTAAACTGTTCTTATCTCAACCCGTGGGAGTTGCATTCTTTTCGATTCTCCTCTCCGTCCCTCCAGGAGCAGGGGGAGGGCAAGAAAGGGGGGGAAGTGAGCGAACGAATTACCTGACTGGGTTTAAACCACGACAGTTCTTTTTTGGCGCCCAACGTGGGGCACGAAGGGTTGAGATAACGACAGATCTGACTGGATTAATAGTCACTCGTCACAATGCTGATTTATTGGCTCTCAGAGTTGTTCTTGTTGATCTCACAGCTTCAGAATGTTGTAACTTACTTAGAGCCGGTATTCGCTGTGTTAGTGTTTATCAAGTGTGGGGCCTGGGCTAAGGTTCTTGTCTCACTGTGCTTTATGGCAATGGCTTGTAATACGGGCGGGCTCCAGCAGCAGGGCGGGACGGACGTGGCCGTGGACTTGTACCTGGCCGTCCGGCTGCTCTTCACCGTCCTGGCCCTCGCCCTACTCTCCATCTTCGTGAGGCTGCGGGGAGCCAAGGGGGAGCTGTCCCGGGAGCCGGCGGCTGCTGAAGCGGCCCGGGAGAGCGGCCCCGGGGACCAAGCGGCGGCGGGAGCGGGGCCGGAGGCCGTGCGGGGACGGCTGCCGGTGGAGGAGGCCGGGGCGGTCGAGGAGCAGAAGGAAGCGGCTGCCGAGCAGCGGGATAAGGCGGCGGAGGAGCCGAGCGCCGCGGAAGAGCCGAGCCCCGCGGAGGAGCCAAGCCCCGCGGCCGAGCCCAGCCCCGCGACTGCCGAGAGCATTCCCCGGCAGCCACCCGCCGAGCCCCAGGAGGATGCAGGAGGCCACGCAGCACTTCCCAGCAAGGCAGAGGAGGAAGAGCTGGACTCAGGAAAAGAGAAGCCGGTGGTGGGAGAGCCGGCAAGCACAGCAGCTACACCAGCCCCAGTGACAAGCACAGCAGCATCGTTTGAGAGTTCTGAAGGCTCTGAATGGCCTTTGGGTATCCTTGGGACCTGCCTGATGATTGTGGTGGGGATCAGCATGTTGGCACACACACAGGCTGTGTTCTACCCACAACCATTTTGTCTGATCTTAAAAGTTAAGCAGAGTCAGGTTTGGGTCTTGTCTGGGGTTAGACAACAATATAGGGGGACCAAGAGATTTTCCCCAAGGCTGGAGAGTCATGAGTGGCAGGGTGTGTGGGACAGTATGGGCAAGTATCTAGTCCACTGGGCTCCTCCAGTGATTTGGAAGCGTTGGAGATGGAAGGCAGCTGTATGGAGTCCCCAGCAACAAGCTGCAGAAACTGCTTAAGGGGACAGTGAATTATTTTTGGCCCGGTGGGCCCATGGCACTTCAGGCCATCAGGGCAGAGATGCAACATATAGATGGGCCCGTGACCGAGGGGTGGACTTAACAATGGACACTATTGCCCAGGTTATTCATGAGTGTGAAACATGTGCTGCAATTAAACAAGCTAAGCGGTTAAAGCCTCTTTGGTATGGAGGACGATGGTTGAAGTATAAATATGGGGAGGCCTGGCAGCTTGACTATATCACACTGCCACCAACCCGCCAAGGCAAGCGCCATGTGCTTACCATGGTGGAAGCAACCACCGGGTGGCTGGAAACATACGCTGTGCCCCATGCCACTGCCCGGAACACTATCCTGGGCCTTGAGAAACAGATTTTGTGGCGACACGGCACCCCAGAGAGAATTGAGTCAGACAATGGGACTCATTTCCGGAATAACCTTATAGATATTTGGGCCGAAGAGCATGGCATTGAGTGGGTATATCACATCCCCTACCATGCACCAGCCTCTGGGAAAATCGAACGGTACAATGGGCTGTTAAAAACTACACTGAGAGCGATGGGTGGGGGAACTTTCAAGCATTGGGATACACATTTACCAAAGGCCACCTGGTTGGTCAACACCAGAGGATCTGCCAACAGGGCTGGCCCAGCCCAGTCAGAACTTTTACATATTGTAGAGGGGGACAAAGTTCCCGTGGTACATATGAAGAATTTGCTGGGGAAGACAGTCTGGGTTATTCCTGCTTCAGGTAAAGGCAAACCCACTCGTGGGATTGCTTTTGCTCAGGGACCTGGATATACTTGGTGGGTAATGCGGGAAGATGGGGAAGTCCGATGTATACCTCAAGGGGATTTGATTTTAGGGGAAAACAGCCAGTGAACTCAATTGTATGCTGTTGCCTGCTGTGTAATGCTTTTATAGCCCATCAACTAGATGTCTCCAGGTCACCAGCGACTGGCCCTGACTTCCCTCCAGCCATCATCCCAACAGAGAATGAACTTGGAACATCATGGACCAAATGGACTCGGCAGCATTATAGGGATTGGTCCATGCACTAAGAAAATTATTTTTTCCTCTTGGTCTGTATGTATATGGATGTATATATGTGGGAGAGCGATGGTGTATTGAAAATGTGGAATCTGAGCATGACGTGAATGGTATGGAATAAGGGGTGGATAGTGTCCTGGGTTCAGCAGTAGCAGTCATTTTTTCTCCTTCTTGGTAGCTAGTGTAGTGCAGTGTTTTGACTTTCAGCTCGGGAACAGAGCTGATAACAAGGATGTTTTGGTTTGGCCAAGGACTTTGTGAGCCTCATGCTCTGCCAGGGGGAGGGGAAGCCAGGAGGAAGCAGAGACAGGACACCTGACCCAAACTGACCAAAGAGGTATTCCATACCACAGCACATCATGCCCAGGATGTAACTGGGAGTGAGCCGGAAGGGCTGGGGGTCTGCAGGGTTGGAGGAGGTATCGGTCGGAGCTTGGTCGGGCTTGGGGGCCGAGTTATCGGTCAGCTGGTGCTGAGGTGTTGTATTCTCTTCCCTTGTTATTTCCTTTATCATTATTATCACTGGTGGTAGCAGTAGTGATTTGTGTTATACCTTAGTTACTAAACTGTTCTTATCTCAACCCGTGGGAGTTGCATTCTTTTCGATTCTCCTCTCCGTCCCTCCAGGAGCAGGGGGAGGGCAAGAAAGGGGGGGAAGTGAGCGAACGAATTACCTGACTGGGTTTAAACCACGACAACACGCTTGTGAGGTGGGTTGATGCCAACCTCATGAAGTTTAACCATGCCAAGTGCAAGGTCCTACACCTGGGTCGGAGCAATCCCAGGCACAGCTACAGGTTGGGCAAAGAAGAGATTCAGAGCAGCCCTGCGGAGAAGGACTTGGGGGTCCTGGTAGTGAGAAAATGAACATGAGCCGTCAGCATGCGCTCACAGCCGAGAAAGCCAACCATATCCTGGGCTTCATGAAAAGGAGCATGACCAGCAGTTCGAAGGAGGTGATCCTGCCCCTCTACTCTGCTCTTGTGAGACCTCGCCTGGAGTATTGTGTGCAGTTCTGGTGTCCTCAACATAAAAGGGACATGGAACTGTTGGAACAAGTCCAGAGAAGGGCCATGAGGATGATCAGGGGACTGAAGCACCTCCTGTATGAAGACAGGCTAAGAAAGTTGGGGCTGTTCAGCCTGGAGAAGAGAAGGCTGTCTGGAGACCTCACGGCAGCCTACCAGTATCTGAAGGGGTCTATAGGTATGCTGAGGATGGACTATTCATTAGGAACTGTAATGATAGAAGGGGTAATGGGTTAAAATTTAAACAGGGGTAGTTTAGATTGGATATATGGAGGAAATTCTTTCCTGTTAGGGTGGTGAGGCCCTGGAATGTGTTGCCCAGGGAAGTTGTGAATGCTCCATCCCTGGCGGTGTTCAAGGAGAGATTGGACAGAACCTCGGGTGCCATGGTTTAGTGTGAGGTGTCCCTGCCCATGGCAGGGGGGGTGGAACTAGATGATCTTAAGGTCCTTTCCAACCCTAACTATTCTATGATTCTGTGATTCTATCATCCAGGTCAGGAGACTCGCCACAGAAGAGTCAGAGAACACCTCGTTTTATAACCAGAGGTACTAGAAAAAACAAGACTGATGGTTGTCGGTGTCTCCACGCTAAGGGAAACAGAGTGCCCCGTATGTCTACCTGACCTGACTCACAGGGCAATCTGGTGTCTCCCTGGAGCCAGGGTGAGGGACATCCCCAGAAAACTCACTCCTCTGGTACAGCCCTGTGACTACTGTCCTTTATGAGTTTTCCAGGTGGGCAATGAGGAAATATATTCAAGAAGCCTGAGGGGACTCAAGAATGACTTCAGGGCTTTGGGGCAACTAGTTCAGGGTTCGGAAGCCTGAGTAGCATTCTCTTCCCTCCTGCCAGCAACAAACAATGACGATGGTTACATTGGAAAAAATCTCACTGGCTCTGTGACTGGTATCAGTGCCAGAATTTTGGAGTTTTTGACCATGGGTTGGTTTATACAGCACCACTTCTGCTGGTGATGGGGTATGCCTGTCCCGATATGGGGAAAGTATTCTAGCCCAGGAGCTAGCAGGGCTTATAGAGAGGGCTTTAAACTAAATTGGAAGAGAGAAAGGAATAATGGCAGGCTTGTTAGAAATGAGCCATGGGGTAGCAAGCTGCTGTTGGAGTCCAGATCCACAGGGCAGCTTAAACGTATTTATTTCAATGTCTACAGCATGGGCAACAAGCAGGAAGAGCTGGGAGCCATTGTGTAGAAGGGATATCATGACATAATCGCCATCACAGAAACATGACAGAATGATTTGTATGATTGGAGGGCTGCAATGAATGGCTTACATGCTCTTCAGAAAGGATTTAGAAGGGAAAAATGGTGGTGGGCTTGTGTTGCATGTCAGGGAGTGCATTGACTGCCTTGAACTCAAAGTTGCGAGTGAGAAAGCTGAATGTTTGTGGATGAAGATCAGAGAAAAGGTTAACCAAGCTGATACGCTGGTAGGAGTCTGTTATAGACCACCTAGCCAGGATGAAGCTACAGACAAAGTGTTCTTCAAACAACTGGGAGAAGTTACATGTTTGTTTGCCGTTGATCTCATGGGGGACTTCAACCTACCAGATGTCTGCTGGAAGTACAACACAGCAGAGGAGAAACAATTAAACAGGTTCTTGGAAGCTGTGAAAGATAACTTCCTAACACAACTGGTTAGTGAGCCAACTAGGAGAGATGCCTGGCTAGATTTGCTCTTCACAGAGAGTACTTGTGGGTGATGCAATGTTTTGAGGCCATTTTGGGCAAAGCAACCATGAAATGGCTGAATTTTCAGTCTTTGGAGAAGTCAGGAAGAAGGTCAGCAAAACCGCCACCTTATACTTCTGAAGGGCTGACTTTGGCCTGTTTAGGATGCTGGTTGGCAGAATACCTTAGGAAACATTACTGAAAGCCAAAGTGCTCCAGGAAGACTGGATGCTCTTCAAAAATGGAATCCTTAAGGCACAGTAGCAGGAAGTCCCTATATGCCAAAAATCAAATCAGCAGGCTGAGACCAGCCTGGCCCAACAGGGAGATATTGCTTGAACTCAGGAAAAAAATGAGAATTTATCACCTGTGGAAGAATATGAAAAATACAAGGATGTTGTTAGGTTATGTAGACAGAAAGTTAGAAAGGAGAAAGCACAGATAGAACTAAATCTGGCCACTGCCAAAAAAGATAATAAGTACTTTTACAAATATACTAGCAATAAAAGAAGTTCCAAGGAGAACCTCCATCATCTACTGGATATGAGGCAATACCTAGTGACTGAGGATGAGGGAAAAGCAGAGGTACCTAATATTGCCTTTGCCTCAGTCTTTAACAGTCACACCAGCAATCCTCAAGATACTCAGTTCCCTGAGCTGGATGGCAGAGATGGGGAGCTGCCTGATGCTAGCGACCCACTGCTCCACTTAGATGTATAGAAGTCTATGGGGCTGGATGGATTACACTCAAGAGTGCTGAAGGCTGGCGGAGGAGCTTGCTAAGCCACTCTGCATCATCTATTTGCATGTCCTGGTCTAGTGGGCAGGTCCCAGCGGGTTGAAGGTTGGCCAAAGTGACACCTCTCTACAAAAAAGGCAGGAAAGAAGACCCTGGAAAGAACAGGCTTAGAGCTCTGTGCTAGGGAAGGTCATGGATCCTAAGTGAGACCATAAAGCATGTGTGGAAACTGGAAGGATCAGGCCAAGTCAGCATGGGTTGATGAAGGGCAGATCCTGCTAAACCAACCCGATCTCTTTCTATGATAAGGTGACCTGCCTAGTTCATGAGGGGAAGGCTGTGAACATTGTCCATTTGGACTTAAGTAAAGCATTTTGCACTGTCTCCCACAGCATTCTCCCAGAGAAATTGGCTGCTTCTGGCCTGGGTAGGTTGACTCTTCTCTGGGTAGGAAACTGGCTGGATGGCTGAGCCCAAACAGTGTTGGTAAATGACATCACATCTGCTTGGTGACAGGGATAGGTCAGTAGTGGTGTCCCTCAGGGTTTGGTGTTGTTTAACATCTTCACTGATGACCTGGATGACCAGATCAGGTGCACCCTCAGTAAATTTGCAGATGACACTAAGTTGGCTGGGAGTGTTGATCTGCTGAAGAATAGGAAGGCTCTGCAGAGGGATCTGGACAGGCTGGATTGTTGGGTTGTGGCCAATGGTATGAGGCTTAAGAAAGCGAAGTGCTGGGTCCTGCACTTGCGCCACAACAACCCCCTGCAACGTTACAGGTTTGGGGAAGAGTGGCTGGAAAGCTGCTTGGCGGAGAAGAACCTGGGGGTGCTGACTGATGGAGCTGAACATGAGCCAGCTTGTGCCCAGGCAGTCAAGAAGACCAACTGCATCCTGGCCTGTGTCAGAACTAGTATAGCCAGCAGGGCCAGGAGAGTGATCATTCCCCTGTACTTGGCCTGATGAGGCTGCACCTGAAAACTTGTGTTCAGTTCTGGGCTCCTCACTAAAATAAAGACATTGATGCTGGAGCAGATCCAGAAAATGGCAACAAAGCTGGTGAAGGGTCCGGAGAATAAGTTTTATGAGGAATGGCTGAAGGAACTGGGGTTGCTTAGTCTGGAGAAGGCTCAGGAGGGACCTTATCACACTCTACAACTACCTGAAAGGAGGTTGTAGTGAGGTGGCGGTTGATCTACTCTCCCAAGTAACAAGCAATAGGATAAGAGGTAACAGCCTCAAGCTGCACCAGGGGAGGTTTAGATTGGATATTAGGAATAATTTCTTCACAGAAAGGGTTGTCAGGCATTGGAACAGGCTTCCCAGGAAAATGGTGGAATCACTGTCCCTGGAAGTGGTCAAAAGCTGTGTAGATGAGACCCTCAATGATATAGTTTAGTGGTGGTCTTGACAGTCCTAGGGTAATTGTTGGGCTTGGTGATCTTAAAGGTCTTGTCCAACCTAGCTGATTCTCTGACAGTAGCTTGATCTGAAACCGTCCATGGTGCTGGTGATATACAGATTATTACCCAGTCTTTTAATTGTTTTGTTATCTGGAAAACTTAATTACTTTAAATACAGAAAGACCCTTATTAGTTTGTATTTTTTTTCTCAAGATGATATATTGAGTATGAGAAGCAACAACTGACCATCATGACACAAATTTCCAATATTAAATTCTTTAATCTTGAGGAATTTGGTCTTCAGTTTATTTTAAATTTTACAAAATTATCTTTGATTCCTTTGATCATCTCCAAGAATGCATAAAGGCAGTGCTTTGCTCCAAATCAGAGAACAAAACAAGCAGTAACATCTGCTTCTGTAACAGTTAATTCCTACCTGAGGAAGAGAGAAAAAAGCTTCCTCTAAGAGAGCTTGCTTGCAATTCAGTCTCAGATAGAATGAGGACTATGCCTACCTGATGTAATTATATGCCAGCTGACAGTAATTACTTGTATATCTTGTAACTGAAAAAAGGACTAGATTAGAAAATGTTATTTTTAGCTTTTCTTATCTCTTTTCCCTCTTACTTCTTCATTCATGTGAGAAATTTTGCCTGTTGGACAAAACCACCGTGGGTAAGGTAAACGGTGGCTGATTGAAAATTAAGTAGTTATCATAAAAGAAGAAAGGGTTGCGATGATAAAGTGAGAAAAATTCTCTAAAATTTGTCCCAGGTTTTTTTTTTTCCATATAATCTTGAGGTTATAAAATTTTAATGGGGGTGGTGGGAAGGGGCAGGGGAGGGAGACAACAAAAGCAGCAAACTGAGAAATATTACATGCCTTAGCTGAAGAAAACCTAAATCTTTCAATCATTCAAGAGAAACAGTTGTAACAAAACTTTCTGGAACATTTTTTAATTTAATTAAAGGACAGAGGTTATTTCAGTTGTAACCAGTAAAAGAGTAGATAATGGAAAATGGATGATATCATGTTTGAAAAAGAGCATGTGATGCACTGAACAGCAATGTGTAGGACATGGTGTACCTTGAGTGGCCCAAGTCTGTTGTTTTGTTTTGTTGTGGGGTGTTTTTCTTTAATTTGTAAATCTGTTCAAATACTAAGAATTTTTCTGGGAGGAGGGGAGTTGGTGAATTTGTATCTTTAGCATAGACTTTTAGTTTTTCAGTCTTCTAGCCTGGATGTTATTGACATGATAAATAGATTAACAAAGTGTGCATGAATGAGCAACTGACAAAATGTTACAGTAATTAGATGCTTTGTAATATGTATGAAATTTTTCATTTGAATTTTATTGGCCTTTACTATGGGCATTAAATGTGTGCTCAGCGAGGAAATAAATGTTATGAGTTTATGTGCAGGCATAGTGTAAAGTAGCCATTACAAAAATCCATAGCTGCAAACAAAGAATTATAGGACACCATTAACAAAAACCAGTGTTCTGTAATGGAGTGGTAGCTCACACATAAATTGAGCTTAATGGTGTCACACTGTCCTGGTGCTCCTCTATCTCCATGACACATGTATTGGAAATTCTCCTTTCCAGTCTTCCTTTTTCTATACAAAGAAAACCTTGTTCTTACAGTTTTCATGGCTAGGTCACTTTTATAAAGCTTTAATCATCCTATTACTGTGCTTTGTCTTCTGTCTAGTTTGTCTTAATGCTTCCTGTAGCATGCTGGTCAAAATGAGGTTCCCTGTGCTTACTGTTATCGTAGTAGCATGGTAGGTCTCAATAATAAATCTCTGTGTGTTACATGATATTGTTGTTAAAAGTATCCAAAAGTTACATTTTCCTTTCTACAAGAGCATCACCAATTTGTGATTGTTTTTTTAAAATCTTCCATTTCAATGTTAATAAATGACAAATACTTCTTATTTTATATTTGTATGTGTGATGTTTCCAAGCTAAGAGTGAGTGATTGTGTACTTTATTGCATTTCATAGCTTTTACTTCAGACTCTTTCTCTGACTTATGAAGATCTTTCTGTCTTCTAAAGTGTTTGGGAAACCTCATGGTTTTGTATCATCTGTATAGCTTATACTTGTATTCTCTAAGCCAACATCTCGTCTTCCATGAAAATATCAAATAATGCTTGATCAAGTACAGATTTCTGTGATCCATGGCATTTATAGTGGAATTTGACAGCACAATATTAATAAAAGGTCTTTGTGCAGGTTTGAAGTTTCCTTTTGTCTTGTTTGTTTAACTATGGCCAAATAAAACATAACATTAATTTAAATAAAGCACAGATTTACCTTTCCTGTGCTATTGCTCTGGAGATAACTTCATTTGGTAAGGCAAAATGTTCTTCTTACATAGAATGGGAAATGTCTTAGCTGTATATTAATCTAGTGTCTCAGAATGATTCCCTTAGCAATAATGGATTATGCAGTAGTAAAAAGAAAGCATTTCCCCTATACTTTAAGAGTTAGATATCCCATATAATGTACTGAAAAGATTTATCTTGAATTTGTGATTCCAGAAATCATCAAATGGTACAGCTTATAAATTTGCACTGAGAAAAGAGAGTAACTGGTAATGGAATGAAACATTCAGAACATGATAGGTAGAAAATTAATCTTATTATAATATTAAGTTAGTCATAATCAATAGCTTTCACAATATGATAAAAGTGTCCCTACTTTCAATCTCTATGTCCTAAAAATTAACATCCAGAATAAATTACTTTTTTATTTTTATTATTGTGGGGCACCTTCTTCTTGGCATTATTGTTAAGGTCACATATAATAAAAATATGTCTTTAAAGTACAAAATGAGCTTGATAAGGAATGCAGAAGCCAGAAGGTAATGGTTCCAGATAAGAGCACGTTTCAAATATGTTTGACATACCAGCAAATTATCTGGATATTTCAGAAACTGTAAGTGCTGGGGAAGTATTTCATACTACAAATTCATGGAATTTTTGCTTGTGAAAATAGAATTAATGACAATCTATAGATCAGATAAACACTGTTAAATTTCACAAAGAGGCTAATGGTTTCTCCATTTATGAAAATAGGTTGCTTTAAAATGCACAGCCTGAGCCTCATTTTACATCCACAGGTTCTCAGGATCCATTGTCTTTCACACAACTTCAGGCATGTTTTCAATAAAAGACATCAGGACGACATCAATTAAAGAGTAATTTAAATATATATGCACACAATAGAGAGACAAAAAGAGAGAAGAATCAACTGTGAACAGAATGTAGTCTTTTCATCAATACAATACATTACATTATTCTTTACAGGATAAAATCCACTTTGCACTGAAAGTAATCATTGTGTGAGAGAAAATGTATGAATGGGATGAAAAGATAAAAATCAGACACTCCACAAAGTAAGCTAAGGTAGGGGACTGTAGTGGAACTTCCCTGTGATGGCTATAGCAACTAATGCAACATAGGAATTAGGGCATCATTCATACTATGGCATTTAGAGTGCTTGTTGCACTTTCCTAGGTTTTATTGTTTGGTTTTTAGGCAGGTCTGCTCAGACCACCTAGGCTGCTTTTCTTCCTGACTTAGGCTTCATATCACAATATATCCCTCCTGCCCTGGGCTCCCTACTACTTCTTTGTGCCATGATTACAATACCATATTACAAGGGGGTTCCATTTTTTTTTTTTTTAAGTTATGTTTCTCTGCCCAGTTTTAAAAATAGAGGTTCAGTTTAGACTGGATTTTGAGACTTCTGAAACAGTTCCTAAGACCTGGGACCCTCTTGTTTTTCAACTGAAGCTTATTCTGATTAAAGATAGATATATTGTCTATATACTTTGTATGAGAACACGTCATAGGCAAACATGGTAATTTACAAGCCAGGATTTGCCTTGAAACTAAGAAAAGGAAGTAAAATTTTTCAATGTCTCATTTTGACATGGTATTGTTACATAGATGGAAATATCACAATTATTCAACCAAATGCAGAGTTGTTATATTTTATCTATTAATTCCTATCAATGAATGTAAGATGTGAATAATCATGGTCCATTAGGATAAATCAGACCCATGACAACTGTAGAAAAGAAACACAATCACCAAACTTATAATGTACATAACAAATGTTTGTGAAGATTCAGTCTTCTGCCACATATTGAAAGTTCATCCACTCACCACTCCTTCACTCCTTCCTTAATCCTTCATTATCTTTATTCTTCCTTAAAGATGCAATTGTGAAAAAATCAATAGTACACAGCTACAAGACATCATCTAGACACTGCAGTTCCATATTTTCTTAAAAACTGCTGTTGATCCTTATAGCGCTTAATATATATCTGATACTAAGTATGTGTCAAGCTTAATTACATATAAAACACAGTTGATTTCTGATAATCTTACAGAAAACTTTTCAGCAATATTTGTAGTTAGGCTACCTAAAGACATGGGTGCTAAAAACAAGGATTTTGACCTGTGTGAATTACATTATACCTTTTTATAGACAAAGATTGTCCAGTAAGTAACTGTATGTTGTAACTGTATGTCCCTCTGTTGGAGGGACAGTACAGCCTAGCACAAGCAATCCAGGAGGCTCCTTGGTTGTGTGGACAACAACTTCCTCTTGCAAGTAATGGAGGAGCTGACAAGGAGAGGTGCCATGCTTGACCTTGTACTCACCAACATGGAGGGGCTGGTGGGGAATGTAACACTCCAAGGCAGCCTTGACTGCAGCGACCATGAAACAGTGGAGCTCTAGATCCTCAGGGCAGTGAGAAGGCCACACAGCAAGCTCACTGCCCTGGACTTCAAGAGAGCAGTCTTTGGCCTCTTCAGGAACCTGCATAGTAAGGTTCCATGGGATAAAGCCCTTTAGAATATGGGGGTCCAAGAATGCTGGTTGATATTCAAGGATCACCTACTACAAGCTCAGGAGTGTTCTGTCTCAGCAAGAAGAAAATGGGGCAAGAAGGCCAGGAGAATGTTTATCCATGGATGGATAAGGAACTTCTGAGAAAACCTAGAAGACAAAAGCAAGCTTACAGAGAGTGGGATTGAGGACAGGTGGCCTGGGAAGAATGCAGGGACATTGCTCAGGAAGCTAGGGATGAGATCAGGAAGGCTAAGACCCAGTTAGAACTGAGTCTGGCCAGGGTTGTCAAGGAAAGGTTTCTACAGGTATGTCACAAACAAAAGGCAGACTAGAAATAATGTGGGCCCCCTCCAGAAGCTATCAGGAGATCTGGCTACCCTGGATTTGAAGAAGGCTGAGGCTCTCAATGACTTAATTGCCTCAGTCTTCACCGTCAAGTGGTCTGGCCACACCGCTCAAGTCTTGGAAGGCAGATGAAGAGACTGTGAGAAGAAGACTGTAGGCCCACTGTAGGAGATGATAAGGTTTGAGATCATCTTAAGAACCTGAAAGTGCACAAGTCCATGGGACCTGATGAAATCAATCCACGGGTCCTAAAGGAGCTGGTGGATGAAGTTGCTAAGCCACTGGCCATCATATTTGAAAAATCCATGGCAGTCAGGTGAAGTTCCCGATGACAGGAAAAAGGGAAATATAACCCCCATTTTCAAGAAAGGGAAAATGGATGACCCAGGGGATTACAGACCTCTGTGCCTGGCAAAATCTTGGAGCAGATTTTCCTGGAAAGCATGCTAAGGCACATGAAAAACAAGTTGGCTGGTGACAGCCAGCACGGCTTCACTAAGGGGAAATCCTGCCTGACCAATTTGGTGACCTTCTATGATGGGGCTACAGAACTGATGGACAGGGGTAGAGCAGTTGACATCATCTACCTGGACTGGTGCAAAGCATTCAACACTGTTCCGCATGACATCCTTGCCTCTAAACTGGAGAGACATCAAATTGCTGGATGGGCCACCCTGGCAGTGTTCAAGGTCGTGTTGGACAGAGCATTGGGTGACACGGTCTAGCATAAGGCATCCCTGCCCATGGCAGGGGGGTTGGAACAAGATGATCTTAGGGTCCTTTCAAACCCTAACTGTTTTGTGATTCTATGATACTATGATTTTATGTTCCATCCCTGCATGCTTACTTCATTTCTTGTTCTGGTACAAATAAGAGCCATTACAAAATCGTAGTAATGGCCTTTCTAAGGGAAACTGGTATTGAATGAACAGATAATTTACCCTGGACTGGTTGTTGTGAAATGAGTGATTTACCTGAGTCAGCAATTATTAGAAATTTTTCAAACCACCAGTAACAATGATAACATTCCACCTGGGCTATGATCAAAGTAAGGAGCTTCTAAGACTGTCAGGGGATGACTGATTATCCCTTCTCTCTTCTCACCTTAGCCAGGGAACAGATTTTCCTGGTATGATCAGTGCCTCCCTACTTAGCCATGCAAGAGCTCCTGGTACAGTCAAGGAACACTTCACTGCCCAACTTGTTACACAAAGGCCAAGGCCTGATGGGAATTCCTGAGATTGTGAGGTCATGGAGCAGACCAGGAGATGAGGGAGTGGGGAGGTTATGCACCATCACATTGGTTTTCAATTCTTGTTCTCAAAAGACCACAAACTGAAAGAAAACATTTGGCATATAGTTGGCAGGAGGTATGACACATAGAGGAAGAACGTAATGGCAGGAATAAAAACACAAAGCTGAACAGGAGCTCTAATATGAAGGTGAGTATTTTATCTGAGTAGACATTTCTTTATTATGCATCAAACCCCCATATATTAGAATGTGTCTCTGCTATGTGATGCAGATCTAACATGTCTGTTTCTCACCCAAAGGCATCCTGAGAAACATACTGATTCAGTGGATGACATTGGTAGCCCTCTACCAGTTATTATGCTGAGAAACATAGCTGCAGGAGTGCTGTTCATAACTTTGAGGTAGCAAGGCAGGGCTTCAGTAATTCTTATGTCTACATACCTCCAAAATCATTCTGTAGTAGAAGGACATGAGTCTGTGGAAGTTATTTCCTGCAAAATCTACTGCACTTCAAAAGGCATCTGATGTGAAACTGATGTAAAAAGTTGTAGTGTTATTCGCTACTTATGTGCATCCATATTTGCTTCAGCTGTTAGCACTTTGAAATTCTAGGACATGATCCTTTGTCTTTTAATGTGCCTCATTCTGTCTTGATAAGCACAAAATCTGATGTTTAGCTTTGTTTTCTTGTTTTCTTGTTTCAATGCTTGCTTGCTTGCTTGTTTGTTGTACGCAGAACTGGGAGGAGGTATAGGATATGCTCTTTCTACAAAATACTTCCAAACATATATAATACAATTTAATATCAGTGATCTACATTATGAAAATAGTAATGGAATTACATTTGATCTAGTGAACTAATGAGAGCCATCAAATTTTGAACTTAATCATTCAGGACAGTAGTTAATATTAAGAAGAGTAGTTCAGAGGTTTAGGAAAAATCCCTCTGGGAATTCAACACAGGAAATGTTCTTATCTGATAACCCTCAATGGACTTTTTTCATTACCTTTGTGTAGACAGCTATAAAACATCCCAGAGGTTGGGTTAGACAGTCTAATTTGGAGGTATAAATGCTCATCATGTGACTGATTTTCTTCACCTCCTGATTATGTCTGACACAGCACACTTCAGAAAGTCACAGTGCATGTAACTATCATGACAGAATAATAGTACTTTCTTACAGTATTGCACTTATATTGATTCATCATAATGTAACTTACTGGTAATAAATTACCAGCAAATGCAGCAAAAGGACATTACTCTTCTATTAGAGAGAATCTAAAGTATTTGAATCAGCAAACAAGATTAATTGTTTTTATTACACAGAAAAATACTTGCTTTCAGTTGGACTATATCAAAATGTATTGGCATTTGCTTGTATTTATTTATACTAACATTCACTAGCATTTTATCCTTTCCTTTAATGAAAAATCAACACCAGATGCATAGTGAAAGAAAAAAAATGTTAGATATAATGCTTGCAATTTTTTTCACTAATTCTAAATAACTGCAGAATAGTTTTTGGTCCCCATGATTTGTGTATTTTCTGCATTATTCAGGGAGCAAACCCCAGGGATCACTGGAATAAACAGGAGCAATACCGCTGACCAGTCCAGCATTACATACAACAGACCCAACAATATGATACACAGAAAAATAAAATTTCAATAATTAATATGTAACTGAATAATCATAACAATCAAATATTTTATGCCATTGATGAATAGTGTGCATCATACACATTATGTGTATCATGTAGTTTATCTTGATGTTATTACTCAAGTGCATTCCAACATATTCTATAGCTTTCAGCAGATACTCAAGAAAAGGAAGAAATAAACAAGAATGGCATGTGTGTCAGAAATTTCTATGTGGATATTAATTTAATGATGTTAGCAAAACGGTGCAATTTCTTTTTTCTTTCAAAACATCAATTGCTGCTGAACAGAAATTCTGAAAAAGCTCAATAAATAATGAAAATACTAATTAAGAATAGGGACAGAAGTTAATTTGTGCACATTTTTGGACTGTCATTAACATCAACTATAGTCTGGGTTGTTGAGGTTTTTTTAAATCAGAGAATTCTTTCTAGAAGAGAGAACGAGAGAATGTGTTCTCGTTTAAAGAATGAATTCTGTGAGTGTTTCTTTATGGTGCAGGCAGGACACTTCTTGTTCTACCCTTTAAGGCTGAGAAGGAGCCAGAGGTTTGGAAGCCAAAAAAATCCCAATTTACAGCAGTCATAATAGGCCTAGTGTGTGGCAGGCCTGATCTTCTCCCTGAATATCACTTGATAGGGTAAAAATATTTTGCTACTCCTGGGTATCATGGTTTAAACCCAGCTGGCAACTGAGCACCACTCAGCTTCTCTCTTACCCCCACATCCTCTCTCTTAGGCAGAATGGGAAGGAGAATTGAAAGAATCTAAAGAATAGTTTAATAACTAAATCAAAGTAAAATATACTGCTGCTACCACTAACAGTAATAATGATAAGGGAAATAACAAGGGGAGAGAATATAAAACTAAAAGTGAAAAGAAAAAAAAAACATAACAAAGGAGCAGTGATGCATAATACAATTTCTTACCAACCGCTGACCAATACCCAGCCCAACCCAAGCAGCCATTAATCCCTTCTGGGTAACTCCCACCAGTTTATATACTGAGCATGATGTGCTGTGGTATGGAACACCCCTTCAGCTAGTTTGAGTCAGGTGTCTTGTCTCTGCTTCCTCACAGTTTCTAGTGCACCTTCTCACTGGCAGAGCATGAAAAGTCCTTGATCAGGAAAAGTCATTGCTAAATTAGCAGAAAACTAAAACATCAGTGTGTTATCAGCATTATTCTCAGACTAAAGCCAAAACACAGCACTGCACCAGCATGTCAACAGCACTGCACATTGTGTCTTTAGCAAACTTCCTGAGGGTGCACTCAATCCCACTCTCCATGTTGCCAGCAAAGATGCTGAATATCTCCTGTCCCTATACTGATCCCAGAGGAACACCACTCATCACTGAACTCCACTTGGATTTTGAGCTGTTGACTACAATTCTTTGATTGCAGCCATATAGCCAATTCCTTATCCACCACGTCTTCCTCAAATCATAGAATCATAGAATAGTTAAGGTTGGAAAGGACCTTAAGATCCTCTAGCTCCTGATCTCTTAAGCAGTGAAAGAATTTTAGCTGAGTGATTTCTCCAGACTATAATGGGAACTGTGTGGCTTAATTCCCAGACACTACTTCAAAATTTCGAGGGCTAATTAACAGTTTCAGTCTTTTGCTTTACATGTTTAATTATACACAGAAACTATATGAGTACATTGCAGATCTGACAAATGGTGAAAGCAATACACTTTTAGTTGCTGAAAAAAACACTGTTGGCACTAAGCAGATAATATTTATAACAATAAAATGAAATATACATTCCAGTTTTAAATTTATGCAAGTTTATTAAGGATAAAAGATTTTTTATGAAATTCTGTGAAAAAGATGAAAGAACTCCCTGTTCTGGAGTTTATATTTAAATTTCACATCACGCCGCCTTCAGTTAAGTGTTAAAGTGGGTCAGAGAATTCTGATGCATTATGTTAACTCTTCATTGAAAATTTGGCACCTTCCTGAGTCACATAACTTATCTCAGTTCAGGAATGAATGTAACAATTAATCTGACTTGTTCCAATTAAGTGACAATCATTTCAAAGCAAGATTATTTGTGGTTGGCATAGAGTTTTCCTGGACTTTGTTGTATTTTCCTCTTTCCTTAATGAAAGGGAAAAAAATGAAATATCGTATCTAGGAAAAAAAATCTATTTCTAAGGAAGAACAGCCAAATGTAATTTCTTATGTTTCGTACCACTTACAGAAAATTGTCTATGTGAAGTGAGTCCAATGGCTTTAAGCCAACAAACACATCTGGATAAACCTTTTGTGTGGTAGTATAAGACTGCCACAGAACAGATACAGATCTTTGTTCACCTAGAAAAGCCTACAGAAGTGCATGCTCTGTGCTGCAGTTGTTCTGCTACTTTCACTTATCATTTCAAGCTGTGTTATTTTGATGGCTTTTCAGTTGCAGGACTACCAGTGCTGATGCAGAGATAATGAAATACTGAAAGCATCAAACAACAGGGATGTCAGTAACTGCTAATGGGCATCCTTCCTCAGTTTATTAACTCCAGCTGTGTTGTTTGACAGTTTTTGTGAAGAGGTACAGCACAATGTGAGAATACTGAACAGAAAATGAAGAAGCTAGTGTCAAGAAGTAAACTGCATCACACACAATCCCTACAAGTAGAACTGCAGAATGTGGAAATCATCATCATCTTTTCAAAACTACAATCTCTGTCTTCTGTAAGACATAAAGTGACCAACATACAGACCTTCAGTGCAAACCTCAGAGAATGGAACATCTATCACAGTGCAGTTATTCTCTGAAATGAAATGCGTTGCCAAAACCTTTAAATATAGGTAGTAAAGAAGATATGTGAAAGCATCCAGTCTTTTTAATAATAAGATTAGGTGGGATTTAAGATTACATATGTAAATGGCAGCGCTGCTTCTGAGAGACTGAACGAAATACTTGGGATTCATTGTTATTATTATAACTTTGTGGAGAATAATGTGGTGGAGGTTATTAAAGCACTGAGCGCTGAGAAGAACTGTTGAGGAGGAAATGGACATAATCTGAAGTTACAGACCTTCTTGCTTCTTACTGGTAGTTATCCTTGGGTTTTAGGGTTTTTAAGTGTCTGAAGGTGAATATGCGAGGAAGCTCTGAAAAACCTGTGAAAGCTTTCTA
This sequence comes from Pezoporus wallicus, assembly GCF_028554395.1. Classification (NCBI taxonomy): domain Eukaryota; kingdom Metazoa; phylum Chordata; class Aves; order Psittaciformes; family Psittacidae; genus Pezoporus; species Pezoporus wallicus. Next base: position 88,371 of record NW_026637470.1, read on the forward strand.
ATAATATACACTAAGTGGGAGTCTTGCACAGTGTGTTCTCAAAAGTGTATGTTGACTTTGACAAAGGCCCATTCTGTGTGAGAGGTTGTGAATGAGTTCTTGTCGTGGTTTAAACAGAACCAGACAACTCGTTCACTCACTTCTGCCCCTTCTTGCCCTCCCCCTACTCCCAGAGAGACGGAGAGGAGAGTCGAAAAGAATGCAACTCCCATGGGTTAAGAACAGTTTAGTAACTAACGTATAACAAAAATCACTGCTGCTACCACCAATAATAATAATGATAAAGGAAATAACAAGGGAAGAGAATACAACACCTCACCGCCAGCCAACAGACAACTCGCCCCCTCCAGCCAGACCAAGCATCGACCGATACCTCCTCCAACCCTGCAGACTCCCAGCCCTTCCGGCTAACTCCCAGTTACATCCTGGACATGACGTGCTGTGGTATGGAATACCTCTTTGGCTAGCTTGAGTCAGGTGTCCTGTCTCTGCTTCCTCCCGGCTTCCCCTCCTCCCTGGCAGAGCATGAGGCTCACAAAGTCCTTGGCCAAACCAAAACATCCTTTTCATCAGCTCTGTTCTCAGGCCGAAAGTCAAAACACTGCACCGCACCAGTACCAAGAAGGAGAAAAATGACTGCTACTGCTGAACCCAGGACAGTTCTACAAGTATCTGCCGGTGTGGATGGAGAAGTACTTATAAGAAAATAGCAGGCCAATGAGAGTAAAAGTAGGTATTGAGGTATCACTTGAACATCTCACCAGAATGGGTAAGATCTGGAGCCTAGTAGCTCTGCTGAATCTGCAAGAACTGTTAAACTCAGGACACTATGTCTGCCCTAGGGCACCAAAACATACTAGCACCAACAACAGGTTGTATAACTCAGGCCACAACCAATCCTGCAGGACTATATAAACATCTGAAACAGAGAAACTTTGAAGGTCTCTCTCACCATGTACCAAGGAGCCTTTGTATATTTGGTTTGTGTGGCAAGGTTTGGTAGTGGGGGATGCCAGGGATCTACGAGGTTTGTTTCTGTGAGAACCTGTGAGGCTGCTAGAAGCTTCCGCTATGGTCAATAGAGCCAATGCCAGAGTGCTCAAAGACAGACCAGCCACTGGCCAAGGACAAGACCAACAGAGATGGTGGTAGAGTCTCTGGGATAACACAGTTAAGAAGAGGAAAAAAAAAATTCTGCAGAACAGAAGCCAAGGAGAGGAGTGAGAGAAACGTCTCTGTGGATACCAGTGTCAGTGAAGAAGGAATGGAAACAGCCTTGTAGCCCATGGTGTAGACCATGGTGAAGCAGGCTGTGCCCATGCAGCCTGGTGGAGCAGGTCTATGGTGGAGCAGACATCCACCTGCAGCCTGTGAAGGACCTCATGATGAAGCAGGGAGGTGCTAAAAGGAGACTGTGACCCTGTGGGAAGCCAATGCTGGAGCAAGCTCCTGGCAGAACCTGTGGTCCCATGGAAAGATGAGCCTGCTCTGGAGTAGGTTTACTACATGAGCTGCGACCTCATGGGGGACCCACGCTGGAGCAGTCTGTTCCTGAAGTACTGCACGCCATGGAAGGGACCCACAATGGACCAGTTTGTGAAGAAATGAAGCCCATGAGAAGGAGTTATGTTGAAGAAGTTCCTGGAGAACTGACTCCTGTAGGAGGGACCCATGCTGGATCAGGGGAAGAGTGTGATGAATTGTCTCCTGAGAAGGAATGTCAAGCACATCATGTGACAAAGAGACCACAACTCTCATGCTGCACCTTCCTGTGCTGCTGAGGGGTAGAAGGCAGAGAATTCGGGTGTGAAGTTAAGCCTGGAAAGAAGGGAGGGGTGGAGTGAAGTTTTTTTTAAGATTTAGTTTGTATTTATCACTATCCTACTCTGATTTGATTTGTAATAGATTAATTTCCTCAGGTTTAGTCTGTTTTGCCCATGACAGAAATGGGTGGGTGATCTCCCTGTCTCTATCTTGACCCACGAGCCTTTACTTATATTTTCTCTCCTCTGTCCAGCTGAGGAAGGGAGTGATATAGCAGCTTTGATGTGCACCTGTCATCCAGCCAGGGTCAGTCCGCCACACATTGGCATGTCAGTATGAGCCTCTCCTTGGTAAAAAGCTGAGTTTGACCTTCCAGCTGTTACTGAAGCTGCATGCCTATGAGCTTGTGTGAGGAAATAACTGAATGAACCATGGCAATACTTATCTGCTGCTAATAATAAAACTTAATTACAAATAAGTGTTCTAATAAATTGGTTGTGATCTGCATCTTTCCTAAGTCAGTCTCCTACCACAAGGATTTACAGCATCCAAGCCCTGTGGTAAGCAACCAGGGCAGATAGCTGAAGCTTCTCATTAGTGCTGGCGGTTGTAGCCAAAGCACACAGCACCCTTCAAGAAGTGTTCTCCTCTCCCAAGGCTGGTATTTACATCTAACACAAAAGCTCCAATCAACTCATAAAAATTTCCTGCTGTTGCAAAGGGTGCCATGTACCTGCTGTCTTCATGGGAAATTGGTTGTGGTGGTGGAGAGGACAAGGGGAAAGCCAAACTACTTCAGATGGATGAAGAAATGCTGGGTTGGTTGGTTCTTTTTTTTTAATTGATCATACATAAACTGTTACAACAACATCAAATGGGCAAGATTATGATATTGCTGCTGTTAACTCTCTTACCTGTAGGTGCTTTGATATTAAAGTCAATGTAATTGGTAAGCTAGAATCTGCAGTTGTCACAGTACAAGGCTGCTTTCACTCATGTCCTGGGGTTTTCTGTCACCAGTTCTCCCTACTAGCAATTCTGTGGACTGATATTTCATTTTCAGATCAGAAGCTAGACATTTTTTTGCTATTGCTGCAGCTTGTCAAAAAACAGGGAGGTATCCAGGAGCCTGATAAATAAACCTAAGCAGTGGCTACAAATGAAAGTTACAGGAGAGGAAACCATGTTCAGAAGAGCATTCAAAAGGTATTGGAAACATGCTTGCAAGGCATAAAATAACACAGATTAGTAAAACATGCAGTTCGGCTATGCCATAGGTGAAATGGAGGTTCAAAATGGGGTCTGTTTGCTGGTTTTGGATGGCTTTCAATTACAGGCTAGTGAATGCTTCCATAGAATGGTATGTGTGTATTTGTGTATATAAAACACTGGCATTTCTATGTAACTAAATCATGAGAAAATGATGTGGGGGGTATTAGATATAGAGAGAGAGGACTGAAGAGCATCAGTGTATGCTTTTATCACTTGGGAAAGGAGTGAGTGTGGCAGCACGCCAACTGCACGACCCCAGGACACAGAAGCCCTGCCTACTCTTGGATGCTGACTGCTGCTGAATTCTATGCACTAGCTGCCAGGATCATTCAAGCTCAACCCGCAGACTATGTTTTCTTGGAAATGTCATACAGTGCCAGTATGTTAGCAAGTCGTGCCTTTTATTCTGGAAAGCTCATATCCTGCTGTTGAAGAAAAAAAAAAAGAGGTTTTTTTTTCATGACATTAAACAAGATCACAAATTAGAATTGATTAGCCTTTTACATCTTCCTTAATTGGCTAGAAGGCTTGAAGAACCATGAGTCAAAGTGCTGGTGAGTTGGACGTATGCCTAGTGCCTAATAGCAATTCCCCTTTGTTAAAAGGATGCTACTGGCTAATCTCAGTACTCGTTTCCAATACTGAGACTGACATTTGGGAAAGGTATTAATAAAAAACAATCTACCTGCCTGTGGCATTGGTAACATCTGGGAGCAAACTGTCTGTAAGTCCCCCAACAAATACTATAACTATGTGACAAGGAGAATCATAAATGTGATCATAATCTTTGTCTTGTTTTCCTTCCTTATAGATTGCCTTTATGACATACCCTAAATTTCAGTAAGAGTAGTGAAAGACTGGACTTCAATCTATGTCTTAACAGAACCCTAATACTAGCAATGGATACAAACCAAATGCTTGGAAAATCACCCAGCAGCAAAATAAAACATTGGGTATAATTTAGTTCAAGACTAGCACGTGTATAAGCACACCACTTACAGCAGAACAGGCTTGTATTACTAAAGCATGGTATCTAAAATCTGAGAATTTTTCCATTCCTTCTTATGGTTTGAGATGCTCCAATTTTTGGGCTGCTCTGCTTTGGTGTTCTTAGTGTCAGAAAAGGTATTTTCATCTGCACTGGAGTCACTGGCATGTTGACAAGAATGAAGTCACAAGGCAGAAATGGCAGCATAGTCCCTGGTGCACCACTCAGGAGACATACCTCTGAGCTGGACTGGAAGGATGCTTTATGCCATGCATCCCTCTGATGCACGCACCAAGTTGCTCTGGGCATTTCTCCTGAGACTGGTATCACGGAGGTGAATTTAGCCTACAGTTCGTGAAAGACAGCCATTGAGATGTAACAGAGATGCTCCAGCTCATAACTGGATCTCAGCCAAATGGTCAATTAGTCACTTCGGTGGTTAAAAAACTGCTCAGTGGTCTGGGTGTCTCTTGATTAAAAATAAAAAAAAGAAAAAAGAAAAAAGAAAAAAAAAAAAAAAAGAAAAGAGAAAAGAAAAAAAAGGAAAGGAAAGGAAAGGAAAGAAAAGAAAAGAAGAAAAGAAAAGAAAAGAAAATAAAAGAAAAGAAAAAAGAAAAGAAAAGAAAAGAAAAGAAAAGAAAAGAAAAGAAAAGAAAAGAAAAGAAAAGAAAAGAAAAGAAAAGAAAAGAAAAGAAAAGAAAAGAAAAGAAAAGAAAAGAAAAGAAAAGAAAAGAAAAGAAAAGAAAGAAAAGAAAAGAAAAGAAAAGAAAAGAAAAGAAAAGAAAAGAAAAGAAAAGAAAAGAAAAGAAAAGAAAAGAAAAGAAAAGAAAAGAAAAGAAAAGAAAAGAAAAGAAAAGAAAAGAAAAGAAAAGAAAAGAAAAGAAAAGAAAAGAAAAGAAAATCAGTAGTGAGATTTTCAGAATCACTTAAAGTTGGCCTAACACTACCCTGACATGAATAGTTTTGATCTTACTCTCAACCCAATATCTACTTCTCTTGTTCTCTCTGTTATCCGCTTTCTTAGTCACTTCTATGGGTTTTTTCCTCACGTCTATATGCATGTGACAATTTTGCTTGAAGTTTTTAGTTCTCACATGTTATACCTGATATCAGTTTAATCATTTTGATCCATATTATTACAATACTCTACAAAAGAAATAAAAATACACTGACATTTTTGAAGCTGCCCACTTTGAACATCGAAAACTAAATGCCTGAGTTTGATAGAGAAGACAAAAAGTTCTGCAGAAATGAAATGAAAAACTTTTCTTAACTACCCACACAATGGCTTGCTCAAGCCAGTGATATGTTTCTTTCTTTCATCACCTCTAAATGCCTGCACAAAGAAGAAAAAAGGAAAGCTACAAAATATATTACATACTCCTGCTCTACTTGCAAAGCATAAGTCTTGTTTCAAAGCCTGGCAAACCTGTTAAGGAATCTTTTGTTGTTTAAGACACTCATACATCATGCAGCATATCACCTTATTCTTCAGCAATCATTTTCTCTACTCAAAGCCTGTATTTTGACTATGAAAAATGTATATGTTTTTCTTTGTCTTGGATTCTCACTTTTAAATTGTGCATGATAAAGAATGTCAAATAGACTTCTAGCATTCTAAATCCACCAAACTAAAATATATTGCACTAGTCCCTGGGTACACACTAGTACACAACTGGGTTCACTTTGGTGGTAATGACCCACCCCAATTTTCAATACTCCTATTATCATTATAAAAATCTTAGCAAAATCTTACAGTGAATTAATTTGACTTTCAGTGCTGGGGAGAATTTATGTCAGGAACACATAGCAAAACACCTTTCTGCAAATCAGATGTAATCCTTAATAAGAAAACAAGTTTTTTCTTCTAAGGAGGAGATACTTTGAAAGGTATGTTAGACTTTATTTTCAGCAACTCTTTTCTGATTGTCAGCTAAATGCACCTTATTCCACCAGGATGGAAAGGAAGAAATAATTCGCAAGGAAGACTATTTAACATAACACTCCAGGAAATCAGGGAGCTAATCCAGTTTACACCCTCTATGTCCTTATCCTATACATGAGGATATAAATGCAAAATCCTTTAAGTGATGCAGGATTTTGGCATATATGTTTCTGAAAGAAATATCTTAGGCTGCTAAGTCAAATATTTTTCATCATTCCTTTTATTTATGTTGACCCAGTTCTGGGTATTTAAGGTGTTCAGTCTAAGCTCTTCAATTCTGGCTTTGCAAAAAAGATTTTTCAAGATAGGAAAGAAAATAAAGATTTTTCTCCTGTATAAACAGCTTAAAGTTATTTTTTTATACTAGTTCCAATTAAGGTTTTTTCTTCTGATCAGTTGTTCTACTTATCAATGAATATTCAAATGAAAAGAGGAAGAATCTGTTAGGAAATAGTAATGAAAATAGAGCCAAAAGAACATAAAATGTATGCTGTTTTCTTTTTAGGGAAATCAGGCATTTTCATTTCTTTAATTAGGAGATATCCTTACCACAAATGCTTCTAGGATGGTAGGCAGTGGTCAGCCCTGTCATATCCTTTTGTAATCAAAGGAAATTGGAACTGCAGTAATTAACTGTATCTGTTGACTAAATGTTATATCAATAGTTATGATCTAATTTGAACAAACCCTACTCACTGAACTGTCATTAGCAGTTATACATACTTGTGTGTGTGGAAGGGTTATGTGAATTTTATATTTCATTGCATTGCATCCAGGTTCTTGCTGGATCGATTTATTTATTTATTTACTCACTCAACTGACAATTAGTAGTTGAGCTTGATGTCAGCTTTATTTTTCAAAGTTGTAGCCATTTTGCAAATGGCAAGTATTTTCTGACAGTACTTTCATGAAACTAACTACTCTTTGTGAATCACTGAAAGCTGCGCTGCTTCTGACTGACAAGAGAGTGACATGTCTGGAAATCTATTATAATTTTTATGAGGAAAACTGCTCATAGACTACATTTCTGAGAATATTGCTGAAATTCTCAATACAAAAATAAATAGCAACTGGAGACTATGAAAAACTATTTAGATGGAGTGACAACAATAATAAAAATATTCTGTATTCTTCTAACTGGGAAATAGGCAACTGAAACCAGAAAAATCTAGCTAGGTAGGGAAATCCATTACAGGCATTCTCTGTCTCCTCCTACCTGATTCTAATGGTCATACCCTAATTATCACTAATTATATAGAAAATATTTATCTATCTTCTAATTATCTAGGTCTCTAGGCAGAATGTATATGCAAAAGATGAACGAAGAATTCAAACCACTCAGTTTTTTTCCACAAATGTTACTCATAACCATGAAGCTAAGCCCAACACTACTTTTTTGGAGGAATGATGTTAGTGAGGAAGAAAAGATGAGACAGGCAGAATAAACTCTGCAAGCAAAAGAAGACAAATAAATAAATAATCCTCCCAAACAAAACAAACCCCAAAATGATTAACAGCCAAAACCTCCACACCTCAACCCACCAATTATAAAAAAAACAGTAAAAGGAACAGCAAAAATTAAAATACTGAAATGAGAAAAATATGAGATAAACTCACAGAGGCAGCTGTGTTCCTAGTGTTGAAAGAATTCAGTGAAAAAATGTAAGAGACAAAGAAAGCAGTGTCTCTTGCAATTTTTGTTCAGAGAACTGTACAGAAAGAAAACCCACTTTTAGTAAGTTTCCTGAAATCAAGCTTTTTTTGTGTAACTGAGTCTCCACCAGGTATGTCCTATGCTTTTGTGGAGCCCCTTGATTTCATACACTGGCTTCATACCTGATGGTTACAGAGCCTCTCTGCATGCCCAATATAACATGAAATCAGTTTGCCCTTGTCGTGGTTTAAACCCAGTCAGGTAATTCGTTCACTCACTTCCCCCTCTTTCTAGCCCTCCCCCTGCTCCCAGAGGGACAGAGAGGAGAATCGAAAAGAATGCAACTCCCACGGGTTGAGATAAGAACAGTTTAGTAACTAAGGTATAACACAAATCACTACTGCTACCACCAATGATAATAATGATAAAGGAAATAACAAGGGAAGAGAATACAACACCTCAGCACCAGCTGACCGATAACTCGCCCCCCAAGCCCGACCAATCTCCGACCGATACCTCCTCCAACCCTGCAGTCTCCCAGCCCTTCCGGCTAATTCCCAGTTACATCCTGGGCATGACGTGCTGTGGTATGGAATACCTCTTTGGTCAGTTTGGGTCAGGTGTCCTGTCTCTGCTTCCTCCTGGCTTCCCCTCCTCCCTGGCAGAGCATGAGGCTCACAAAGTCCTTGGCCAAACCAAAACATCACTATCAGTTCTGCTCCCAGGCTGAAAGTCAAAACACTGCCATGCATCAGCTACCAAGAAGGGGAAAAATGACTGCTCCTGCTGAACCCATGACAGCCCTCTTCTGCTGGTCTTTCTGGAATTGCTGAAGGTAATATTACTATTTTAAACACCTCTTTTCACTTTTATTTCCGTATTTATTGCTGCTCAGATAACACTTACCACAAGTCTTTTTCTGCTTCCTGGAAGTTAACTTTCATGTGGACTGATGATCCACAGGATGCAGTAGCACATATTTTATATCATCCTCATTGGCCAGCATCCACATGAAGATACGTGTGTGGCAGGTGACTATAATAAATAATATTCTTATGGTGTTGTCAAAATCACCAGAACTGAGGAGCTGCATGCATTTAATCAAAGACGAATGTAGGTTATTTTCTCATTATATGAGTGACAGAAACAGGGCTTGCAATTTATAAGTTTGTTTTTTGTATATAGGGGCAATGAGTCTACATCTTTCCAATAAAAATACCTTTAGGTAGCTATTATGATGTGCAAGAAGGCAAAGCAGAAGTAATCTCTGGTACAGCAGTAATCTGCAGTCAGATCATGGGCTTGATTCAGAGCCTTTGTCCTGTTGTACACAAATCCAGTTAAAGCAACTGCAAACAGAACTTGCTAGTCTTTCACACTAACATGGTCATTAGATTTTTGCTAGTATTATAAAACTCTTCTCTCATACTGTAAAAAATAAATAATATTTGGGTTTTGGTGGCTGCACTATGTGTACTGTTCCATTAAACTTCCTGAAAATCTTAGCTTCAATTCAACAATCAGAAAATTTTTGAGGTTTTAATTGAGGATAACAGAAAGAAGTGAACCATAAAACCCAGAAAAAGGGGCAGTAGTTTGACCCTAAAAAAATGCTTTGAGAACAAAATTGTTTCAAGAAATTTAATACCAAGGTTTTAAAAGCTTCACAGAATCACAGAATGGTTGAGTTTGAATGGGCCCTCTGGAAGTCATCTTCTCCAACCCCACCCTCCCCACTACCTCAAGGTGGGCTGCCTAGAGTCAGTTGCCTAGGACCAAATGGCTAGTGAATATCTCTGAGGATGGAGATTTGATATCTTTGGGCAATCTGCTCCAGCACTCACAGTGTTTCCTGAGATTCAGAGGTAACCTTGTGCTTCCATTTGTGCCTATCGTCTCTTGTCCTCTTACCAAGCACCACCTGGCTCCATCCTTTTTGCACCCTTCTTTCACGTATTTCTACACATTGGTAATTTCTTCTTGTGCCTTCTGTTCTTCAGGCTGAATAGTTCCAGTTCTCTCAACTTTCCTTACAGGAGAGATACTCCAGGCCTTTCATCATCTCAGTGGCCCTTCTCTGGACTCTCAGTATGTCCATGTCTCCCCTGTACTAAAAGTCCCAGAGCTGGTCCCAGTAATTCAGGTGTGGTCTCACCAGTGCTGAATAAAGGGGAAAGATCACCTTCCACAATCATGTGGCAATACTTTGCCTAATTCAGATCAGTATACCTTCAGCTTTCTTTCCAGCAATGGCTTGAAACTAAGGCTGCTGCTATATCTTGTCTGGACTGCACAACTCTTTTGCAAACTTTCTTTTTCCAAATGAGCTCAATAGCAGAGCTCCACATGGAAAGGAGGTGTCATAGAAGGGAGGAATGAGATAAAGAAGTATTACATTTTCATCAGAAGCAGAAGAGAGGATAGAATGGGAAAGCCAAATGACTCATAGGTAGGTCTTTTTACTCTGTTTTCACTTTGTTACAACATTGGCTCCTTTTTCTTGACCCGTTTTCTGAGGCAGTTATTAGATCTATAATGAAAACATCCTCCATCTTGTCAAGTCTTATTTTTGGAGTAATGTTTTAGATAGAATTTTACATGTCTGATGTGCAGACAAACCCTATAAAATTTGCTATATGCTGATCATGCACCTGAAGCATCTATAAGTCCAACATGTTCTGCTTCAGGCAATAGTAAGGGATATTTGGGAGAATATGAAAATTATTTCAAATTCTGTTGCTTTTTTCAGTGAAAACCAAGGAGTTTTAAAATCTAAAACTGTTTAATATATGTGTTCCTTTCCATTTTCCTTATTTATTCCTTTTTCTATATCTCTCAGCAACACTCTCATTAGTATCTTTTTCCTTTTTTTCCCCTTTTTTTCTTCTATTTTTAATAAGTTCAGAAAAGTAGTTGTTATTTTACAGAGAGACTGCTAGTCAGAACTGCTGTCATTAAGCTCTATTCATTGGAGCATCTAATTTGTAATAGGTGTTGAAATTCAACTGAGAAATAGTCTTCTATAGTAATTTTTACTTAACAACAATACAAGATATCTGGTCTGTTATGTTCAGATCTGAGACTTCTACTTCCAGGGTGAAACAGACTAGTTTCCTCTGACTGTCTTAGAAAATGCCCCTGGGAAAAGTAGATTGAAATATTCTCCTACACAGATTTTTTTTTTTTTGGGGGGGGGGGGGGAGGGGGCAGAAGGAATGATAGATTTAGGAAATTAATTACAAAATCAAAATTGTTTACAATTTAGGACTTTTTCTGTCATTCAGAAGGTTATTTGGCCCATATCAGAGATCCATATTTGTTAATATGAATCATATGGTTCATTGAACTGTACAACAGAAATTCTTGTTCATACCCTTGAAAAAGTTCATCTTTACTAAAATTATTAGTGGGTTTGTTTAAAGCCTCTATTATTTTTTTATGCTTTCATTTTATACTGAAGTTTACCCTGTAAGGTAAATTAACTTGTGTTTTAATGTCAAGGCATAAGACCTGTAAATTGCATACTTGCTCCCTCAACCTTCATTCTTTTCCTTCATGCATTGCCTTTGGCAGTGAACAAAGTATCTGAAGAGGGCCTACAAGGATGCTGGAGAGGGACTCTTCATCAGTGACTGTAGCAACTGGACAAGGAGCAACAGGGTCAAACATAACCCGGGGAATATTAGGCTGGATACAAGGAAGAAGTTCTTTACTTTGAGGGTGGTGAGGCACTGGAATGGGTTGCCCAAAGGAGTGGTAAATGCTCCATCCCTGGCAGTGTCGAAGGCCCAGTTGGCATGGAGCCTTAGGTGACATGGTCTTGTGTGAGGCATCCCTGTCCATGGCAGGGGTGTTGGAATTTGAGGATCTTAAGGTCCTTTCCAACCCAAACCATTCTATGATTCTATGATGCTGGGGACTGGAGGAGGAAAGTGCAAAACCTGGGTATGGTCCTGCATCACAAAGAATATGAACAAAGGTTACAAAGAGAAGATGTCAAGAAATTTGGTGCTTTGAGACTTTCTGAGTTGAATGTAACCGAAGTTAGCAGTAATGTAAGATTTTTATTGCAAATTTAAAAAAAACTTCAAGCATGTCGTGACAAATCTATCCTTATCCATCAGTGCAGACCTTGAACTCTGACTTTCAGAACTGTGAAATATTGCCAGAGTTTGTTACGGCAACTGAAGACAAGATAGAATGCAAAACCACACTGTGTCCAAGAGCCATGATTCTCCTGGATTGGATGATATTAAAAATCTAAATAAATTATTGAGTAGAAATGAAGTGACAATGCACTACCAGTAATAAGGTCGCTCAGGGTTTGAAGCACTGAATGTCTCTCTCTTAATTTCAGTTTTCTAAGGTTTAAAATATAGATGGCATGTACATAATACCTCTATGGGAAAGAATCATGAAAAAGTATACTTCCTTGCAATTTCTGAAGTTGTTAGCCAATTTCAACCAAATTTTTCAAAGGAAAAGGTTCAATAACATCGTATTTTACTAGGTACCTGAGAATCCTAACAGAAGGTAGTATCTGCACAAATCACTGGAACACATAGCAACGGGTTTCTGTGTGCCAGCATCCTTATTTATATTTTCTTGCACAAGGAGCAAAGGATATAATTATTCATTATACATGGTAGATAAGTTAATTCCATATAGAACTCAGAAAAATCATTATCCCTTATGCTCCAGTGAATAAGCTAAATAGCCATTGCCACAGGTTAGAAATAAACATCTATATTATTCTGTTGCTATCTCAAGTCATCTGAGATACTCAAGGCAACTTATTCCTTAGAGCATAGATTCACAAATTAGTATCAATGAGACTTCGGCTTCCAAATGTCTTTGGAAAAGTAGGTATAAATATGAGGTGCTTTTTTTTCATCATCTCTCGGAATATCTGGCGTAGGACATGATTAGAAATATGGTACTGAATGAGTCGAGCCAGTGGTCTTGAATTCAGTGTTATTTTCTTTGTGCTTTTCTTTTTGTTACTTTAGTAGTCTGGAAATCTGACAAGATTACCAGTGGGAAGAAATTAAATAACAGTGCCAGGAACCTTCAAAACCATCTGCTAGTGCTGTAAAACTACTAATAGCAGAGTGGACCTTCAAAGCATTTATTAAATTGTGAAACATTATTTCAAATAATGAACTGTTTGAAATTAGTCACCATATGAACCATTTATACTTCACAAGCCTGTTGATAAGCATTCTTGCCCCTCTGAATTGCCTTTTTATATCACAATACTGTTCTTACTTATCTTTAAATAGTTTCAGTTATACACACAGACAAAATAGATTATTGTGTTATTGTCTTGCTAAATACTAACCAGTAGGGTGTACTAATCTTTGTACCAAACAACGTTTTGTAGAAGGCAGGTGTAATCTGAGCTGTTTTTCTGATCTGACTTTTAACATGTACCTTGGAAAAGATACTGTCTTGGGTTTAGCAGTAGCAGTCATTTTTCTCCTTCTTGGTAGCTGTATTCTCTTCCCTTGTTATTTCCTTTACCATTATAATCATTGGTGGTAGCAGTAGTGATTTGTGTTATACCTTAGTTACTGGACTGTTCTTATCGCAACCTGTGTGAGTTGCATTCTTTTAATACTCCTGTCTGTCCCTCCGGGAGTAGGGGGAGGGAAGGAAGAGGGGGGAGTGAGTGAACGAGTTGCCTGACTGAGTTTAAACCAGGACAGATACAATGTCTCAAACTAAGAAATCTACTGCTTACCTCAAAAGTAATAATCAAAATAATGCTATCATATGCAGAATATATGTGCATGCCCAGAATAATAAAATCAGTAATCTGAGTAACACCGGGGTTAAAGGTGTGTTAACCTATTTCCCCTGTCCTTTAACAGATGCTGACAACCAACATATTCCTAGTAATAAGCTCCATCTTCTCTCTAGCTTTTTGATCGCATATGAAAGATGAAAGGAACAGGAAAGCTGTTGCAGCACTTGATAGACTCTAGGTCTAAATTGGTGTCCATTTATCACATTAACAAACTTTTGGCAAAGCATCCATTACATAACCCAAAGGAATGAATTGCTTTACTTTCCCATTTCTGGCATTTCTTCTACCCATACGGAAGCAATATTCATGTTTTTCAAGCTCTCTTGTATTTGTGGATCCATCTAGGAAAGAAAAACTAGTGTGTGCAACACAAATAGCTGGTTTCAAACTTGAATAAGGATCATCAAAGTCTGGAACTGGAAAACAGGAATAAAAACTTGAATTAATTCCAGAAAACAAAAGGAACATAATATCAAAACAAGGGCCACTTAACTTTTTCCAGCTACTCCCCATTGACTGTATAAATTGGAGGTGCAGATGTAGAGAAGAGGGTGTTTACATAAACCAATCCTAGTTTTGTGAAAAATTTTGAATTTATCCCAAGAAAATGGGTAGCAACCCGCAAAGATTTTAAGGAGTGTTTGGTCTTTATTTTAAGTGTTTTTAAACTTATATCCTTGCATATTTATAAAAAGGCAAATAAGCATATCTCATCTTCTATTTCTGCATTATCAGTGTCCATTAATTAATTCAATCTTGCAGAACAAGGCTCAGCTTTGAGGGGTAAACTAGAGGGAACACAGGACTGATTTAGTACCAATGCAATAAAAAGCATAAGGTCTGACAGGCAACCATCACCTCACAGGAAGTTATGAGCAAGAAAAGTTTCTTATGGCTTGGTTTATGAACTTCAGTTTCAAAATACAAAAGGCCAGCCCAATAGGTTCCTCACTTTTGCCTGAGCCAGGCACAGATGTCCAGTGGTAGCAAAGACTGACTGACACAATGTCCAAGTACCTTCAGCAAAGTTGCAAAAACCAGGCATTGTGCTATAGCTTGGAGATGAGAGCAGAACAGGAATCATAGTTCAGAGATGGAGAAGTCCCTCTGGGAAAACTCAAAGGATTTTAGCAGTGTCAGGATTTATGTCTGGCTAGAGAAAGATTTGTCTGTATAAGACACATAGTCACTGTATATCTTCAAATAACAGTGCTGCATCTGCAATGCAAACTTTGTGGTGTTTATTAAAACAAATCTCTTTCATATAGTTGCATCTCATCTGTGCTGCTTACCACCCACTAATGCCACCGAGGCATTATAGGTGCTATAGGTGACTACTGGGCTATTTTTCTCACCATAGGAAATGCAGGCAAGCTGGTGTTTAGAAAAAGAAACAAAAAATTCTTCATGTGGGAATAGTTTCTTGGTATAGTTATAATACAAACAGCACTGGAAAAAAACATGATATAGAGAAGTTGGCAGATGAAAAGATTTTTAAGCACTAATAGTAAATACATAATTCATAATCACTCTATGTAAATGTGAAATACATCCAAAAATTTGCTGCATACGCTGCTTTTCTGTTCATGAGTGCAGAGCTGTTAGTCATCTGTGCTTTCAGAGTATTACAATTTTCACTGTGGTCTAGGTAAACATTTGTGTGCAGAATTCAGTAAACAATGGGGAAAAAAAAATATCCTATCGCCACTCCCCCCAAAAAAACTCACAAAAAAAAGTAAAAATCCCCCAAACAGCACCTGAAGGATTAGATTCTCCAGTGAATCTTTTTTAGTTGAAATTAAGTCTTATTTCCATCACAGGTGAATTTTGTGCTGAAAGTAGCTGTCCCAGGTACAGGTTCACATACCTGTTCCTCATCTTCAACTTCTGAGCAGGGAATTAGCATTTTTGGGAGAAAGGAAACTATATGCTGTTTCTATATCCTTACTAGCTTACAAAAGCATCTCTCTTAGCATAAAATACATTTCATTCTAAAGAACTAAAGAACATTTTTAATATGAGCTTTTGCTCCCCAAACTCAATAAAGATGCATTGGATCCACAACATTGCCATAACACTGCTTCTAACATTTATTTAAATTCAATCAACCCTCATGGTTTACCACAATGTAATAAAGTCATTGCCGCATACTAGGTTGGACATCAGTAACAGATCCATGCATGCTCTATCAGTCTGTTGTAATTCAGATGTAAAATGCACTAACTTAAACTCTTTCATTAACTGTTTATGGCATGCATCATCTGAGGAATAGTTACTCAGAAAAACACATTAACTTAGTGCTGTGTTTGAGCCCTGGACAAAAAAAACCAAAAAAATCCCTTTGAAACTACTGCTGTAGTTTACTATGTGTTAAATTAAGAAGAGCTAGCTCCTCAGAGTGTTGCGGAGTAGCTGAAACAAGATGTAGTTGTCACCTTCACGTTTCTTGGCAATCAGACTTCAGCAGAACAGTATGTGATTCTATTTCTATTTGTTAAAAGTCAAAAAAAAATTTGCAAAATAACAAAGGAATGCTGAGTCAGAACCAAAGCTGAAAAACATTACTTTCCGATGCTTAAGCGTGAGTATAGGCTTGGTAGGTTTAGGATCAGATTCAATGTGATTAAATGAAAAAAAAAAACCCCATGAATCAAAAAATATTATGAAAGATCTTCTAATTACCTTTTAATGTATCTGATGGAGGAAAACTTCACATCTAAACTCAGATTCTGTTGAAAGGAAATTTTGAGTCCATCTTGTTATTCTGGTTCTCAGATTTAAATGTGACAAGTTTATAATCAAACTGTAGAGCACAGAAAAGCTGACAACTTCTTGGTACAGAGCAGAGTCAAATGAAATTCAAATATTTACTGTTTGTAAACAAAACATTAATGCAAATTAAATTATGTTTTTCCAAGGATAAAAACAAATCAAAAAAAGTTTCTAATTGCTACAATTAAATGCTTTTATTAATTATTTTATAATAAACAAAAAGCTTTTCCAGTAAGAAGGAGTAAATTTAAGCATTGGTTTTTTTCAGTTCATATTATTGGTTGCATGGCATACGGCACATCTGCATTCCATTAACTTTATTTACAAGGAATAGAGAATATTGCTTCGTTTTCTTTCCCATCCCCTTCTCCCTGGTTTGAATTGTAGGTGCTGGAGGTTAAAGGGAAGTGAAGACTGCTCAGTACCTTGCCAATACATCCACCTCCTGTAATATTTCTTTTCTAGCCTGTCACTATATTTGGCTAGCAGCTAGTTTAGCTAGGAAAGCCAGTGTTCATGACAGGGCTCATCTGTCAAGACAGGAATGTAAGTAAGCTGATTGCACAGGCCTTCTTGTACCAGCTCTGCTCCTGCAGCCAGTTCTTCACTGTCTCCCTTGGAGTGTTGTGTGCAACACTGTCTGCTTGTGTATGATTAGTTCACTTAGGAAGACCTGATATGCTGTGCGCAAATCTGACATGTAGGCCTGGGGGTCAGAGGGCACATTACAAGGATTTCTGCAAGGTGTACAATTTGTCATGTGAAATAAAATTTCCTGTTTGCTAATATCTAGCAAGATACTCCCAGTAAACACAGCTAAAATACCTGG
Source organism: Pezoporus wallicus (assembly GCF_028554395.1). Lineage (NCBI taxonomy): Eukaryota > Metazoa > Chordata > Aves > Psittaciformes > Psittacidae > Pezoporus > Pezoporus wallicus. The sequence goes on from NW_026637470.1 coordinate 105,404, forward strand.
GTCTGTGTAAAAATTGTCTCTGCTGTTAAATATTGATTTTTTTTGTTCGTTCTTTTTGTTTGTTATCTATTAAAATAAATAATTGAGTGAATTTTATGTTTGAATAGTACTCTTAAACACACATTAAATTAAAATATTCAGTACTCTTGAAATACAATTGTTTTGCAACTTACTGGACTGTGTAAAGTCTCAAATTCAATTTTTTGGGGGCTTTATTTCATAATCTTGAAGAGTCTGATTGAACTAATATCCAGAAGCTTTTCATGAAGTAGAGAGAATATAACCTCAATTTTTAAAAAAAACCCAACCAAACAGAAAAAAACAAACCAACAAAACAAAAGAAGAAAAAAAAAAAAACCCAAAACAAAACTACACTTGTTTTATTTACACATTCTTATTCAAGTTCAAAAATACCCCAACTTTAGTTGATGATGGGGAAGAATGATGCACAAACACTTTGATACACATGATTTTCAACCAGTAGGTAAAACTCTTACTACCTGTTGTGCCTCGGTGTTTTCCCTTCTTAATTTAGTCTTTTCCTCTTGGCTGTAAATGAACAAGTTGATGACTGATTAACATTAGACACTTCCTTACATTCAGTTAGCATGGTATGCTAAAATTTTAGCAGTACAGCATCTCTGGAGTATTGCGCGTAAAGAGCTATTATTTTAGAGCCACCTTAAGTGAAGTTCTCTTGGCTAGGCTGCTTGCAAACTTAACCCAGCAAAACCTCAGAGCTGACTGCCTACCCATGGAGTAAATGGTATGTAAGTACTCTATAAGGACCACAGCCCAGGTCCCCAAAATGTGCAGAAGCTACTTCCCAGTCTTTTTTGACCCATAGCTTAAACTATTTTGCCTCTGGCAGAATGCAGTCCTGTTTTGGATATCTTTGGGGTTGTGAGATAGGTATGCCTTACAACTGTACCAAAAAAAAAAAGTGAATTGCGTCTATTCCTCTGAAACTGAAGGTTTTATTTAGAACACTCTGACCAGCATATCCGTAAAATACAGCTAAAATCTCGATGAAAGGTATTTTATCATTCAGTGTACTACTTCCAAATCAAGAGGTAATAGTGTTTATTTTGAGGGAGCAGTAAAGTCTTCACAAGGGAAAGCAAGATTGAAGCCCAGTGAGACAGCAAGGCAGGGGCACAGTCCCAACCATGAATAGCAGAGCAGGTTTGCTGGCAGTAACCTGAGTCAGCCAAGAGTCCATTGATTACCAGATAAGTCAGTCGTGTTGAGATGGAAAGTAGAACCACCAAGACAAGGTCAAGATGCTCAAGTTTGGAAACAGAATACATACAGTGTAGCTTGGTAAGAGCCATGGGCCAGGACCTGGGCTGAATTGTAGCCATGGGCTCAAAGGGAAGAAAGTGAGGGTGGGAAGGGCTTCAAATGAAACTGAGGAGGATAATAATAGACCCTAGCCTTTTTCCCCAGAAGAGCTCTGTAACTCTTGCATCAGTGTGTCGCTCATATCCCCATTCAATAAGCAGTCGCCAGCAAGCTTTCTATTCTCCAGTTTAGTTTTCACAGGTTTGCCTGTTTGAAGCAAATCCTTTCACAAAGAAATCTGTGGGGACATTCTAGTTCTGCACAGTCACAGTCTAGAGTGCCTGAATGTGTAACTAGAGCTGTCCTCCTTTTTGGATTTAGTTTTAAGCAGTGCATTTCAGATGAGTTTAATACAGACTGATCTTTTAGTTTTACTATTTCAGTTACATAAATGCAGTGTCTGGAAAGCTGATAAGAACTGAAATAGATCTATTTGAGTTCATGGATCCATGCCAATTCATGCATGCAATTTTAGCATTTTGTAATGGATGCTGCTGAGCACTTTAACATGTCTGACAGTTTGAGAACTGTTTTAGAGCAGGTATTAAATGAGGCATGTAAAATATGCTATTTAGATATTCAGTGGGACTGACTGTTCATATTGCAAACTTCTGCAGGATTGTTCATCTTCTAGAGACCTAGAGTACTGTCTGAAAATCAAACTTGAAGGATGAAAACAAAATTTACTCAAAATTATCTCTTCTTTCTTGCATTGCTTCTTTACTTCAACATTCTCAGCATATTTCACTTTCAGTTTATATTGTCCATCTCTTAACCTCACCAATGTCATCATGATTATTTTCTTCAAATCCCATCATGACGTCAGCACCATATCAGAGGAATTAATTTTGTTTCCCAGTGGCTCTTTCTTTGTACTTTTCTATTCTTCATGGCAAGATTGTCACTTCATTTCTTTTCCTAAGAAAGTCTTATTTTATCCATCAGTACCTATGAGATTGACACTTCTTCTATTGATACATTTATGCAACATTTCGGTCAAAAGAGTGGTTGTGAGTCCTAGTAGACTTACAAGGATGGTTCCAGTTGAAAAGGAATAATAGGCGCATAGATAGGTAACCTTGTTTTAAAAGATACTAAGAAACACTGTCAGCAGAAGAAGCAAGTGTCATATTGCCTTTGAAAGTTTGTTTATCTTTGATTTTTTTTTACATAAAAATTTCACTTTGACCTGTCTGTCCATACGAGGTGTGAAAGTTATTTGAATGAAATAGCATCAAACTAAAGGATAAGTTCCTCTGGCATTCCTCATGAGATGTTACCTGCAGTGTTGGCTATGGAAAAAATAAAAAGTATCATGGACTCTGGTTACTGCCTTACACTGACCCAGATTAGCATAATCTGCATAACATGGAAATGGTCCCTAAAGGTAGAATTCTTACACTAAATGTAATTCTCTGCATCAGAGCTAGTGACCATATTGCCAAGTGCATGTTTAGTCAGAAGAATCCCATCTGATATCTTATAACCAGCTTAAAGTAGTTAGACTGTAGACAAGTTAGGGAAAATTAATCCTACCTGAAAGATTATTATGCCCATCTGGGTATGATCAGAGCGTAAGGAAAACTACAGTGTTTTCCTTCCTTCTTACTGATGGTAAGTCACTTGTCTAGGGTTTACAGGTTTTACCTATTCTAAGAGACTGAAGGCTTTAAACAGGAACTAGGAATTGAAGTGACCTGAAATTCCTGTTCTGGGGTAAACAAATCTTCACATCTATTTTGCATTAACTATCCAAACTTCTTACACAGACAAAAGTAAACTTTTTATTTATTTCAGAAGGAATTTTGCCTGAGTACATATTGATGACAGGGTTGACTAGTGTACTTTTTGTATAAGCAATAAGAAATCACAACAAACAAGTTACTTTCAGAATCTATATGACCAGTACATTTAACTTCTTCTGCTACATTTATGTATATAATAGAGGCCACAGTGTTTGCTTAAGGTTTAAGACTATGGACCTCTCAGTTTTATCAAATGTAAGCACAAATTTGATAGTTAAAAATGTATCTAGGGCTTAATTTTTCTGGCTGGTGTATTGTATATCAAAAATTCTTTACTAAAAATAGGAAGGAATGTAGTTTGAAAACTCTTATGCCTAAGATTTGGAAGAAAAGATGATCTGCCTTTCATCCAGCCTTCACTAGCATCCTTCTCATAGGTATTATTGTCAAGATTATAAATGCAATTCTTGATTTCAAACCAATTTGCCAGCAGGAAGCCTCCTCAGGAACAGTTTCTGCCTGCAGCAACCCCTGCTGGGCCAATCGGCCTAGTAAGGTAATAAGACAGTCAAAAAAAAAAAAAGAATAAAAAGAGAGATCAACTAAAACTGTTCATTGTTTCTTGCGTCTGCTGTTTTGAGGATCTCTGATTATCAGTTTCCAACTAGGAGGACTGCACTACGCAGGAAATTTCAAAACTATTAGAAGGAAGAAGCAAAATACTTACTTTTCCTTTTTCCACAATTTAAAAAATAAGTTAGAAACACATTATTAAACAGAAAAAAAAAGATTATGCTGAATAAATGATAAATCTGAAGGGTTTTTAAAGTTTCCTGGAATTCAGTATAAGCCCTGAAAAACATTTTGCTCAATGAGGATTTTGAATTTGTCACATTTCTCCAACACCTCCTAGTGTTATATCTCAATTAACATATAATTTTAGACCACTCAGTTGTCTAATCACCTTCCATGAACAAGAATAGATGAGCTAACCAGGTTTTTAAACTGTTTCTTACACAGCACTCTGGAGAAAAAATGTACTATTTTAGGCTTCTCCTGGATACAAGCAGTTCAAAGAAGTCGTTTGGACTGAATGTCAATTTAACTAATAGTGTGCTTTGGATAGTGCATTGTGGACTGAATTAGCTTTGGCTACCTAGAAAACATTAATTTCCATTTAGGTGGATGAAAATATGTATAATCTAAAATGTGCGATACTCTGGAAAACATACATCTGAAAGTAAAGCTGTAATTGACAGATTTTTGCTTTATTTCCTATGCTAACTTTCAATGTTTATAGTGCTTTGGTGTCTTCATGTCCTGAGAGAACAAACCCTACTTACTGATTCAATATTCTCTATTGAACAGTAGATCATCTGGAAAGATAAGCTTTAGAAAACAAAAACCATTGTTTTTATATCACACTCAGACAACTATACAATCTTGGCATCTTTGTCTAGATGACCACTAACAAAGTATATTGCCATTTTAAGTCTTGAAATATTTTAAGTCACTCTAGAATGTTAAAAAGGCTTTGTTGTTATAGCAAGTCCCTCCTTTATGACCAGAAGACCACAGTCAATGTCTGAGGGACATTTTTATTTTTATACTGTCTTTTTATCATCATCTTTGAGCTACCTGTTAGTGTCAGAGCTTATTGTTTCTCTTCAAATGATTAGACAGGCACCTCTGAAGTAAGAATTTACACTTTGCTGTGATTTTTGATAGACCTTTATTAATGAAAAGAAACAACTAACATTGTTATTTTTTTCCTTCTGAAAGCATTTATAGCAAATAAACTCTCAATTTCCTTTTGATTGATATTTTCTTTCCACCTCCCTATTAGTTTTTGTGGTACTTCTCTGCCTGATTTTCTCCCTCCCCCTGTCCTTTAAAATATGTGCACAACAGAAATGAGTAGACTAGTTCAGTATCATTTTCTGTAATTGATATTGAAAAGATAGAAGGTCTTAATAAACAGTGTTTTATTTTTCACAGTTTTGGTCCTCATTAGTTTTTTGCCACATTCTTATGAGACGTTAGAAGGTATTTTCTTATATTAATATTATCCAGACTTTCGCTTTGTGGCTGTGTGCTCCATTCCATGATCCTAGATGAAGAATTGTGTTTTATTTGTGTTAAAACACATCTTATGTTAATACATTTCAATTTACCAATCTAGCTAGCCATCTTGAATTCATGCCACACCCTGAAGATTCATCTGACTGCACAGAGACATCTTTGTGTTCAAGGGAGAGATTTATCAATTTTTAGGGAGTGATTGTCTGAAATCAGACAAATCACACCCTAGAAATGCCTAATTCCTTTTACAGAATGTATATATTGCTAGTCTTTGACTCATTCAGATGCATTAATATAGACACGGTAAACATCTACCTGTTGTAAAATATATTCTTTATCAGTCTTTGTGTAGGAATGACTATGCTTGTGGTTCTGACTTCCATTTAAAAGTCATAACAATGTGTGGCCATAACAATGAGCGCCATAACAATGTGTGGAAAAAGAGACCATCTGCTCCTTAAGTGGTGCCTAGACAAGGACCTTTACAGTGCAAAAAGGGGTAATGAGAAAAGGAGGAAATCACAAGCAAGAACATACAGACACAAACCTGACCAACAAAAGGTAAGGGAGGCAGTAAGGAGAACCAAACCTGGTCAGTTGCACTGGTAATTGGTAAGGGTATGTGGAATATGGTAATGTTTATGTCAATGAGATTATCTGATCTAGGACCTTGTCAAATGCAATGAAAAGGAGAAAGAAACACAAACATGACAGGCAAACCTCATGTGACAAAGACAAGAGACAAGGTCACCACTCACACTAATTGATGAGCCACCAGGAAGCTGTCAGCAAATTGGACTTTGTAACTGGTAAGATTGCAAACCTGGGGGTCCAGGATATTGCAGAGGGTCAGTGGTACTACATAAACTAATGCAGCTGGGGCCAGACTGCAGCTGTGGACACCCCTGGCCTGTGGAGTCAGCTACTGGAGGCAGTGTCACCCACTGGAATGACGGGGGTCTTGGTGCCGTCCATTGGGGTGGGAATGGTGTGGGTCCTGAGAAAAAGCTAGTTTGCCGCTATCTGCTGGGGTTGTGTCTGTATCTCCCCTAAACTGTTTGTGGGAAGGTGTTCATTGTTCACCACAAAACCTCAAGCTGGACTCGCTGGCAAGTAGGATGTCCTGTGTCCAAGCAGGGGTATCAGGCAGGGACAGGGCTCTGGCTGGTATTTGGGGAAGCCATAAGTGTGAGTGCCTATGGGATGAGCATATAAGTGCATGTGTCTATTTCTAGTAAGCACCAAACTTGGGGCCATCAATGGGAGACTTGTGGAGCACATAAGAAAATGGAGGACCTGGGAAGGGTGGTGGGTGTTGTTTGGGCAGAGTGCTTGTGTCAGTACTTGAGAATCCACAGATGTGCGTCTTTGTGAACCTAGTGAGTGTCAGCTGCATGCTTTCACTGGTGATCCCTGTCTCTGGGCTTGTGTTTTATGAGTTGTATATGTAGGTACTGCTGAAGGCAGTTCCTTGTCTGTGGTGGTCTGTGTGAATGGCTGTGTCGGTGTCCTCTGTGTATGTGTGCGCATGTACATGTGTCTCTGGGGCACATATGCAGCTTTGCTACATGCAAACAGGAAAGTGGCAGCTGTGTCCCTCACCCTGGACAGGGACCCTGGGTCTCTGACAACTGGGCTAGATTCCAGTGGCTGAGCAGGAGGGTGTCAGGCTGGAGCTGCAGGAAGAGGTGTCTGTTCATAATGTATCTTAACAAACACTGGGAGGGTATATTCAGACAGGGTTTCTAATGTTTTCTGTGGAATCTCTGAAGAACAATTCTGTTCTATGCTGAGGTTTCAGTCTCAATTTCTTTCTGAGATTTCATTTTGCCAGTGCTTGACAGACTTACTTTGCTTTCTACATACGTATGTTTCCAGTCCTGCTTTCCAGATTTCTTTTTCAAGCCATCAAATGCCTTATTCAGAAGAAAACAAGAAAATGAAAGATGTATATGCCTAAGTAAGATTTTAATTTCGAAGAGGACTTGCTTAGGTGGGTCACATATTCAAATTGCTTAACATATTTGTCCCTGTATTCGTCCTGTGACCACAAGACAAAAAGGAAAAACAATCTCTATTTTACTGCTTTTGCGTATCCTACAGCTATTTAAAAAGGAAAATAGGGCAGCATATGCAAAAAGTGAGTGACAGTTTAAACACTCCCTGGGCATGCTGGTGAGCTCTAGGGAAGACCAGCAAGATGCTGGTAACATTGTATAGCTACCCTCTATATGAAAGTTCATGTAGAACAGATGGTGTAAACCTTATTTACCCTTCAAAAAAGTGGGCTACTTCATGAGAAACATTTTCTTTCCAGATAACCTTGCTGCATCAGAGCAGATTCTTACGTCATGCTAGTATAGAATGAAGATTTGGTATTAACAGAGGAGGAGGTCCTGCTTGAGACAGGAGAAAGGGAAACTTTGCCGGGAGGTGTCTGCTCTGTGGTTATCATTTTTTTTAATTTATCTTGGAAGATGTTCTCTAACTCATTGGATTCAGATTCCTAGAACAAGAAACAGAAGAGTAAATGCTGCCCACAGCCTATTCAAGGCTGCCTCAAAGACTCTTTTGACTATGGTAAGAAGCATTTAACCCTAGAGACTCAACCTGTATGTAACAAAGCTTGTTTTCCAAAAATGAGTCCATCCCACAACTCTCAAAGTGACAAAGATTCCTCTTTCCATATGCATCAGCCTATGATAGTACAGAATAGAATGACAATTTTCCAGAACTACTTCAGATAGGGGGACTTGACTGCAGAACCAGAAATGAATTTGAATCTTCTAATACCAACTGGAAAACTTATATATATATATAAGTTAAACAAAAATAAAAGCGCTGCTTTGAGCTAAAATGTCAAAGAAAATACATTTTAATTTAGCAGGGTTGTATCACAGTTGCTTCTCTTATAGCAATAATTTGACAGAGAAATAAAATTAAATTAAATCTGAATTTGTACTGATTGAGGTCCTTCACTTTTAGTATAAATATGCATAAAATTTGCACTTATAAATAAGATTATAGCAGCCATTTCTTTCATGAACACAACAGCAAACTAAACACCATTGTATAAGCTCAGATAATATTAAAATTGGTAATAGCAAGTGATTGCTAAGAAAACAAAAGCGAAGAAAACTCTTAACTGCTTAAACCCTGTGTGACTTGCATAGTTTACACATTAGAGGAAAATCATTCAGCATTTTCTTCGCATTCAGAGTTATGCTTCTGACATTTAAATATGTGGTGCAAGTCTGTAAACCAATATCCTTATTCTAACAATTTAGAAAGCTTTCACAGCTAATTGAAGTGTCTGTGTCATTTCTGCATGTGATTTTCAATATCAAGGGCTGTAACATGACAAAGGAAATGCTTTTGTTGTACAAAGCAATTTTTAAGTGCTTTTAATTAGCATTCATTTCTAGGTTGAGTTTGAATCCTTAAAGACACTTTTATTAAGCATTCCTGAGGATTCTTCAAGTAACAGCCAGGTGAGAAGTGTCTACCACAAATGTAAAAGAAATTTTGGTGAAGGCAAAATATCCACTGTGACAAAATTCCTTGTATTGTCTGGTATTTGGCATATCAATTCTTCTCCTTCACAGTCATCATAAACAGCAGTTCTATGGTTTACACAAGCACAAAACACACCCTGGGACTTGGAAGGAAGCCTGACGTTGAGATTAATGTGGTATTAGCAGAAGTGCTAAGATAAAAAGCAATCAAGCATGTGTAGGTGGTGGAAGATGCGTTCCTGTTTGTGCACACATTGTGCATTTTGTAATTCCAGAATGAACTCATGTAAAAGGAATCAAAATTACTCTCTTGGGCCAGTCTAGAGATCAATATGGATTACACTTGGACTGTTAAATGTATTCATGACTGAGAGCGTTCCCTACCCTGCAGGCCGAGTGGTCCAGTATGATTTGCCTCCACACAGCTCATGGATAATTGCATCAGGAAGAACACAATACATCCAAATGATCTAGCATTGGATCAGGTCTTCTATGGGTCATATACTTCCTGATTGTCTAAACACCGTTTTTTTCAACCAGATTTGAATATCCCACTTGCCCTTGGTCACTGTGCTTGTAGCAAGCATGGTTAAAGCCCTTCCCAAATCTTCTCTCGCAAAGCCAAGCCATCATCATCATCATATATTGAATATGTGGCCATAATAGAGTAATGTAATATAATTATAATTATAGTGTAATTACAGTTAATGTAATTAGCTAATTTACAGCATGATCCTTTATACCTAAGCTGCATGATATAGGGCTTGGCATGGGAGGATGTGCATTGCTTGAGAGTGAAGACTGAGCTGAAAGAGGAGTAGAAATTCTTGGAAAGGTAAGGAGGAGAAAAGGGTGTGATCCCGACTGTTAGAGGCAATTCCAGGTTTAGGTACTCAAAAATCCATACCTATTATTCCTCTTGCAAGAAGGACAAGTGGCTCGTTTATCCTGAATGTGAGCCCAGCAATTAACTGAGAATGATCAGCTGATCAATACCCGGTGGTGAAATGGGGAATTTCATGATTTCATAGTATATGACTGTTTTGCTGTGTCAATATCATGTCTCCATCAGTTGCCAATAATGGAAAATTTGGGGATGTACAAAACCAGAATAAACACACAGTGACATTTTGCCTCCCAGAGCATTCAATAGTCTTTGCTTTAAGAGATAATACATTATGTAAAATAACCCTTGATAGATTTCTATAAATTTCTCCAGTCTCTTTTTATCTCTTACATACTTTATATCCCCTATTGAGAATACCAACAGCTGTGTTAATGTTGTGTCTTATACTTTCTCAGTGTTTTTAACAGTATTTGGCAAGGAACCTTGATAAATACTTTTAGAAATTAAAAGAAACTATTAGTTGCTTTTTTTATTGTTTACATGCCAAATGCAGTTAATACGAATAATTAGGTAAGAGTATGAGATATGAAGCTGGAAGAGAAATGAAAAAACAGAGGTTCAAATTGGATGCAAGGGGAGCCCTTCTCTTCCTGAGAAGACATTTTAGCAGTGGAAGATGCTTCCCAGAAAGTTTGTTCAGTCTCTACCCTTGGGGGCTCTCAAGACTCAACTGGAACCAGGTCTGACCCTGGAACAGCTCCTCCTCTGAGTGGCTGTTGGCCCAGAGACCTCCTGATGTCCCCTCCAAATTGAATTATCCTGTGATTCTATGGGCTGTTTTTTTTTCAAGTACCTGTTCTTAGTAGTTGTCAGCTGTTAATGTATATGTATTTCGACGTAGCATTATATCCTACATACCTTAGTGCTGGCATAAATGTTCAGAGACACCACTGCTAAATTTCTTCCATTAAACACAACTACAGGTTAAGTTTGGTGTCAAATACTTGTCATCTTCCATGTTTATAAATTTTATATTTGAGCCAATATTGAAAAATAACATTTAAACTCTTGTGTTTTACATCTCAAATGGCTTTTCTCTCTTCCTCATGTTCAAATGATGCATCAGAAGAAAGCAAGTCTATCCATTTTCATCCTCAGTCCATTTCAATTTCATCTAGGGAAAGTCTTTCCCACCCAAGCAGCCTCCTATAATATCTTGAGCAGCCTTGTTAGCTGTCCTAATCACAGGGTGACCTTTATTTCAGATCAAGGCTATCTGAATGCCTTACTTGTTTCATTTTGATTACCCACTAAGAAGAAATTAATAAGAATGATTTTCTAAGAAAATGTAGAATAGTTATCAATGGAAATCTTTTGGAACAAGTTAGACAAACACCTCCCAGAAATTATTATTTATCATTGGCGGCAACAGATAAGTTGAAATTTTCATGTTGATTTTTCTAACCCTGTGTTTTCACTATTCTAGATGTCAACACTCCTTTAAACTCTACTACTAGCACTTGGACATATAGATGAGATTGTGTGCTTTTTTTTTGGGATATAACAACTAATGTTTTCTTACTATGCATATTAATTCTATGTTCGATTCTACTTTTCCAACACAAAATCTGGTGGGCAGGAAAAGGATAGAGGTTAAAAGCAGGAAGGAGGAGTAATATACATCCTGCCCTTAAATAACATTATAATAGATGAGTCTATTAATGACAACTAATATGGTTATGGCAGAATAAAAGTGGTAGTAGAATATTTTAGATGCTGTTTTCTGGACCATTGCTGAAAAATCACATGGACTCCAGGGAAAAACCCCTCTGAGTTCTGGGATAATTTATCTGTTTTCTGGGTTTCCCTAACTCTGGAAGGTTTTATACCACTCATTTATTGAAAAATGCTGTTCAATGTAAAAAAGCTGTAATATGACATTGTAGCACAAGCTGTTTCATTTGGAGTAGTAACATAAGAAACATCTTGCTGAGATAGATACTTGCAGCTTGTGTTTTGTTACCAACAGAGCAATAGGAGATGCTGGCCACTGTTTGCTTTTCATTTCCCTTGCATTCCCTTAGTGTCTATGACTTGTTTGTGAGGGATGTTACAGAGTACATTCAAAACTAGTATCCAGTTATGATTTTTTGGTCCACCAATTTGCCTAATCCATTTCTAAACCTGCAAGGGCTGTTTTCTAAACTTTCTGTGGCAGAAATTTCCAGAAATAAAGAAGTACTTCCTCATATCTGTTTTAAACCAGCTTCCTGCTTGTTTCAGTAAGTGGTCCCTAGTTTTTTGCATTATTGGATGTATCATTCAGGTTATGTTTTGCCTTTGTGATTTTTTAAACTGTGAAATGTTGAGTATGGAAATGAGAAAGCACTGAATACAATCAGAAAACTATAATCAATATCTAAAATCAATATTCAAATTATTTACACTGCTTCAAATTGTCAAATCATTTAAAGCCCATACTGTTGTATAGGCTAGAGTAATAATACTGAGTTTTTCAGTGCTGGATTGATATTATTGAGTGTTCTATTTGAAAAGAAACACAGCTAACAAATATGAAGCACTGGAAGGATATCTAAGGCAATATGGAACACAGCAGCAGTAAGAAGTTGTTTTGAGGACAAACATAAAACCACCTTTTAGCCTTTTTTCCTGACTGAGATGTTGTATCTGCTTCTTTGTATCGGATAGAGCTTGGTAGACTTTTCACTGAATTACTTAATCACATATTGAACCTACTTACACTGCTGGTCTCCACAGCACTTGATAGTAATGAGATCCACAGCTTAATTTTACTCTGTGGGAATGTACTTCCTTTTGCCTGCTAATTTCATTGGCTATTCCTCTTTCCTGGACTCCTAAAGAGAGTGAATAATTGTTCCCTTACAAATTTCTTCACAATGCTGTGCAACTCTACCATGTCTATTCCCTGCTGTTTTGCAGCCTGAGGAGTCCTAGTTTACGAAGTTTTTACGCATATGAAAATTGTTCTATGTCTTTGATCATCCTTGTCATCTTTCTTTGTATTTTTGAAGACTGTACCTTTCTGAGATAGGATGATTAGAAGAGCATGAAACACTCAAGTTGTGCATGCTCCATGGGTTTATACAACAGTGTAATTAAATATTGTGGGGCTTCTAAATTGTTTTGTTAATAATACTTTACATTCTCCCTCTCTTTTTCACTGCTATTGATACTTTTATAAAGCAGCTCATAGTAATGTAAGATGTCTGTACTGGGTAGAATCAGGTAATTTACCTCACAGGGTAGGTGTAACTTTTGTATCTTTTTGACTATGTGCGCTGTTTTTAATCTATTGAAACTATTCACTTGCTGCCTTACTGAATAATCATCCCTATAAAACAAATTTCTGCAATTATTTTTGTAATCTCAATTGTTTTGACTCACTAGCAAAATTTTCCATTTCATTATTTAGTCTTTTCTGCGGTATGCCATGTTTGCATGGCAGAGCTCCTAAAAGAGACAATATTGTACCCTCACTGCTAACCCATGTTGAAAACTTCTTACTTCAATTCCTAATAGTAAGAGAAACTTCATTTAAATGTCTTTCATACAGAAATGGGAAAAATAATGAAAAGGGGTGAATAAATATTTGAAATATTTGTATGACATAATAAAATTAAAGTTCAGTAGTATAAAAGTTAACAGACTAGTAAAAGGGTGATTTAAAATACCAACATGCAATCAGAGGATGAGAAGACATTCCATTCACTTAAAAGACTTACCTAAAAGAGAAAAGAATAATCTACCTCTTACACAGTCTATGAGTTTGATTTAAAAAAAAAAAATGATTACATTTTGAATTGCAGTGGCAGGTACCTCAAGTTGAGGGTCAGAAAAGTTGTAGCGTGCATAATTTCAAAGGTCCCTTGGGAGGACTCTAATCCAATCCCTTGCTCAAAGGGGATCAAATTAGTTCAGCCCAGGTTTCCCATAGCTTTGTCCGTGCCTTGGAAACCTCAAAAAAAAGAGATGTCAGGATTGCCTGGAAATCAGCTAAAATATTAAATATTCTCAAAGCATTTTTTTTCTCATATCCTAGCTGAACTACTTGTATTTTAACTTCCACCTGTTGGCTTTCATTCTCCTGTCATGTAACACTTCAAAAAGCCTGTCAGTATTCTCAAAGACTTCCCTATAGGTTCTGGGGGGCTGCTCTTAATTCCTCCCAAAGTTATCTCTTCTCCAGGCTGGAAAACACCTAGCTTCCTCAGCATCTTCTAATGGGGCAAGAGGTCTAGTCACTGTCTGGTTTGGTTTTGGTGGCTCCCAGTTGGAATAGGTCAAGTTTATAAAGTTGACATTTCTCCTCATTTTATGGCTCTTTTAATACCTCAGAGATTTTAGTTTGGTTATCTAATAAATATTACAATGAAGCTAAGATTTATGAAGGAATAAAATTCCATGTGACTTACAGAAATGTTAGTTAAGCATTTCAGAAATACTGTGATTATTAACCACAATTTCTAAAAGAAGGAAATAAAGTTTTAGCAAATTCTTCCGTAAAGATGAGAGCTGTCACAAGTCTCCTTAAAGGAATCCTTTTCTGCATTTGTTAGTGTAATAAATTTTCACAGAATTTGCTAACATGAAGAAGCTTAACACCTTTAGAATGCTATACATATGGGCAGCATTTGTTATGCAAGTATACACACAGATTTAGATATATATATGTGAGTACATATAGCATCATTGGATATAGAGTTCTGACCAGTTACTTTGAAATAGTGCATGAAATCAAGCTCATTCACAATGTGCACAGCAAATTCAAAAAACAGAATATTTTCAAACTTTTACAGGATATATAATTCAAAGGTTTAATTTTTCTTTCTTGCACAAACAGTATTGCCAAGGATTTCTCATTTACGAAAAATAAGATGTTTCAGATTTTATTTAGTCAAATAAGACTGTAGCCTGTCAGCAATTGTGGTCATAGTATAATTTTCTGAAACATAAGCTCCTCTTTAATGTAATTTTCATGAAACCATCCTTCAGAATGTGTGTAGCTTTCAGGTCAGTAAAATACAGATTTCAAAAGACCTTATTCTCTAAGGAAAAAATGTCTGCTTGTATTCCTATTTGAAAGCATGCACACAAGTAGTCCTCAGTCTTACAGCTTCCTTAGATACATCATTAATTTATGTAGGCTTGGGAACTGCAGTTAGGGCCTGATTTAAACTTATGGTGTTCAACAACGAGTTTATTCTGATTTGTTCTTTAATAGAAAAGTTTAGGGATGAAATCAGGTTGCCTATTTTTATATCAAAGTGATGAAATATATTGAAAGACATCCAGTGTATTTCAGATACTAAAATTAAAGTTCTAGTTATCTACCATCAGTGAAACTCTCTGGAACAGGAAAAAAATGTTGAATTGGCACTTTCTGAAAGCTTTCCTTTATGAAGGCATTTGCTTATTTATTCTCATTTGTGACTTTGAGTCGTCACTGTTTCTTTTGTAAGTGGAAGTAATGACAACACTGAAACAGCTTTGAGAGACTATTCTCTGGTTCAGTGAACTGAAAATTACACAACACCTCTTGAGATTCTGTTTAAATTTCTGAAGCAGTTATACAAAGTATTCAAAGATATTCGCATTAAAATAAGTCAGAGAAGAAAATAAATCTATCTTACCTTACCCATTTAGGTTTTCCTATGGATGATAGCGACACTACTTAACATGAAAAAGATAGGAAAATAAAATTTTATGATACTAAATTTATAGTCAGAAACACATAACATACTTTCAATCCATGACTATTTTTTTTCTTTAAAAGGGTTATATTTAAATCTATTGTTCTGCAGTAATTTCTGCAATGGTCTTTATTTTCTATGGATCACTATTAGATTTTGTAATACTTTTCCATGTTGATGAGGTGACCTAGAATGTAAGTTTTCAAAGAGGTTTTTAGGGAAAAGAAGAGGAGGGAGTATGGGCTTCCAAATATTTATGACTATTTCCTCAGCAGTTTTTCAATGCTTTTTTGTGCTTTTGATATATTGGCTAATCTCCAAGTGGATGTGAAGATACATGTTTTAAAAATAAAAGGTAAATCCTCTATTTCATGCTGACTATTCCTCCTCGTAAAGAGAGAGGGAAAAGGTGAACCAAAAGGTGGCTAAATGCTATTTCCACCTGAACTACAGGTATTAGGAACGAGCTTGCTTCACCATACACACCCTTTTCTGAGTTTCTAAAGAGATAACGTGACATAGATTTTCTTAAAATGCCATTTCTGTGGGTGAAAAATTAACTCCCTGGATTTTTCAGGACTACTAAGAATTAAAATAAGAAATGTTCAATTCGATATGGAATATGAATTGAACATATTTGGAATTCAAGCAACTTCCCAACAACACGTATATTGTCTCTGAATTCTAGAAATATCCTTTCTTACAAAGATTCAGTCAAGAATTCAAACAAAAAAACATAGATGACTTCTCTACTATATGTTATTATCTGTGTTTTTCTCATGTAGGCAAGAAATATGAATCAAAATATCTTCTGACCCTAATGTCCTAAAACTAATTTAGCAAAAAACCAGTAAAGCATGTTAAATTCTCCAGTATAAAGAAGCTAATGGTGATCTCGTATGGAGAGAAATAAAAATATTAATAGAACTGTGAACATTTTCTACAAATACACTATGATGAAACAGAGCATGTTAATCTAATCTGAAAATATGAATACCAATGCCTCTGGCTCTAAAACCAAAATAAATAAATATTTTAATTATATACCATGAATTTTTTACTAAATATAAAACAATAATTTGCAGCATTTTTTGATTAGCATATACAATTTATCTGGAAAAATTATCACTTTTTTCTTATATGAGGCTGTTAAAAGGATTTATTTTATTATTATTAGTTTTTTTATGGTGCCTTAAAACCTTATATATTAAAAACTGAACCTCTATGTATTAAAAGTAGTCACCATTTTTCAGCAGCCCTACTGGGGATGTTCGCTGATGAGAAAATGAACATGAGCAGGCAGTGTGCGCTTGCAGCCCAGAAAGCCCACCGTATCCTGGGCTGCATCAAAAGCAGCATGACCATCAGGTTGAAGAAGGTGATCCTGCCCCTCTACTCTGCTCTTGTGAGACCTCACTTGGAGTATTGTGTGCAGTTCTGGTGTCCTCAACATAAAAAGGACATGGAACTGTTGGAACAACTCCAGAGGGGGGTCACAGGGATGATCAGGGGACTGGAGCACTTTCTGTATGAAGATAGGTTGAGAAAGCTGGGGTTGTTCAGCCTGGAGAAGGCTGCGTGGGGACCTCATAGCAGCCTTCCAGTATCTGAAGGTGGCTTAGAAGGATGACAGAGAAGGACTCTTCATTAGGGACTGTAATGATAGAAGAAGGGGTAACGGGTTAAAACTTAAACAGGGGAAGTTCAGGTTAGGTATAAAGAAGAAGTTCTTTAATGTGAGGTTAGTGAGGCACTGGAACAGGTTGCCCAATGTGGTAAACGCTCTATTCCTGGCAGTGCTCAGTGCCAGGTTGGGTGGAGTCTTGAGTGACATGGCCTACAGTGAGGTGTCCCTGCCCATAGCACGGTTTGGAATTAGATGATCCTTTCTTACCTTAACCATTCTATGATTCTTTAAAAAATAATGTAAAATATGTAAAAAAAATCCTATAATTGCTATGTTGTCACTGATTAAGTTGATGACCATGTATGTCAGTTGAACCACTGTCACAAGTAGTCTATTCACACATTCCTGCCTAACCCTAACCCTTATCTTCCACTGCAGACCCTGTTTATTCAGTGGTTGTATTTTGGGAATAGTTTAAAATATAAACCATCTGGGACAGTCTTTATCTCTTTACCTTTTTTTTTTTATTTTTGCTGTATTCAATACAGTGGGATTCTAATACCTGACAGAAAACATGCAGCGGATACAATTTTTGCTTTGCTTGTGGCTTATCCTATCTGTTTTGGTTTTGGTTTTGTTTTTTTTTTTCTTTTTTTGGTTGATTTTAAAAGGTTATTTAAAGATCTGGTGGATGGTATTCATCTAATCACTTTCTTTACTATGATGTGGTAATTTTTTTAAGCTTTCTCCTGACTGCACAATACATATAGGTATTTATGATGAGTAATTCATCTTGTCTGACCTTTAAATTAAAACAGACCCCTGAATATTACTCTGTTACACCACACTGAAACTAACAAATTGTGTTGAACTTCAGGCTACATGATGCACAACTATATAGAAACTTCAAGTGACAGAAAATGTCGTACCCCTGTTAGTAAAGTTTTCCAGAGATAAAATGGAGTCTGTGTGAAATAATTCTGCCAGGTTTCTTATTTGAATGTTTCTGGCTTTTATACCAAGTGTATTTCTCACGTTTGAGTATCATAACAAAATGAATTCTCAGCCTTCTCTTTAATAAACCAAAACAGAAATATGAAGGTGTTTTGTTCTTATGCTACATTTTTTCCATGTTTTCTTCATTTTCAGGAGGTTTTTCCCTTCATCTTGCATGCTTCTCCCATGTACTTTGGTTCACTATATTGCTAAGCTATGCTCAGGTCTGAGTTTTATTCATTTATACATGTATTTCAGTTTTAATTTCTTTCCATATTTTTCAAGTATATGTCTGAGTTTTTTCTGTAATTTTTTTCTACATTTGCACCTTTAGTGAGGATTAAGCATTCAGAAATTACTTGAGTAAAGCTATGCATCTTACTTAAGTGATATATTTGGAGGAATATCTGCCTAATTCATTTGTGGCTCAGCCTCTGAAGAACGTTTATGCGTTTGAACATTTTCTTCAACATTTTACGTCTCTTATTCCAGGGCCAACTGTCTTCAGGGAAAACTTCCTCCACATCATTGATCAATTTTATCTTCTTTTTACAAACTTTTTTCCCCCTTTCAATTGTCTTTCTTATGCTTTTTATAGTTGAGAACAGTGTTGTTATTGTGAAAATACTAATACACAGATTAGTTTTAAGTGTGCTATTTTCTTTCCCCAGTGTAGCCAATTAAAATTGGCCAGATTTGATTTTCTTTCTGTGGCTTCATGTTGATTTCATCTACAGTCATGACTACAATCCCTTAAATAGCTGCAGTATTTATTGCTCAGTGATTTCCTCTTTTCTCTGGACAGTTCCTAGTAAGGAAGAACATTATTTATACAATGTTTTTTAATACCGTGTTTGGCAAACTGGGTATTTCAGTAATATTTCAAAAGCTCTTAAGTGGACTAAGGAAGAACATAAGGTAAAGTAAAAGGTAAAGTGAGGGGCCTGGATGAAACAACAGACATGAATTCTGCTTATCATTTAGGCTAATTTTTCCTATATCAATATAATTGTCTTTAAAATGAGGGGGGTTTATGGTTCCTTTGTATTGGTAGGGTTATAAAGCAAGGATTTAACCTAAATGAGAGCATAGACCAAAGCAAAATGTGTTTGAACTTTTCCTCACTGAAAACAATGACAAATATCTAAAAGTAAGATCAAGAGCAATTAACAGTTGACAAAATCAACATGAAGATACTCTCTTAAATTCTTTTTTTTTACTTTGACCCAAAATTCAGAGTCAGCTATAATTCTTTAAAAAAAAAAAAAACAGTATTTTTTGTTCTCAGCAAACTGAATAAGAATTATAATTATTAAAAAGTGGATAGTGGAAAGGTTATTTAAATAAAAATTAAAGGTTTGCTTTTACATAAAACTGAACAAAAAAATCAATCTGAAAATATAAGAAAACATAATATTTTGCATTTAATTATTTAAAGACTTTGGAAGTGCATAATCCATTTATGTTTATAAAGAAATTAATCATGATTTTGAGACACTTCAATACGTATATGAGGGTTTTGAGAAGGAAAACATTTTGTTAAAGTTTTTCTGAGGTAACAGAAAATGTTATTTATTTCATTTTTAGTGCACAGATGGGTTAATAGTCAGGTACTGAACTATGAAGCAAAACACTCAGGTTTGAATTCCTATGAGTCAAAGACAATAAGAGGAGGAGAAGCAAAGAAAAAGGAATTAAAAAAAAAAGTCAGGTAAAAAGTAAAGAAAATGAAAACAATGTCTGAAAGAAACAGTTCAGTGGAGAAAAAGCAGGAGGAAATAAAATGGCTGAAAAATACAGAGCATAGGTTTTTATTTCCACACAATGGAGCCTAGAGAGAGTTGAATTAGTTTTATTTCAATAATACACACACAAAAATCCTCACTGTAAACAGCCCAATTACATATTTTTCTTTAGAAGAAAAACATCCTTGAAGCTACTTTCAGTGATATAAATGACAAAGAATACCTGCCCATAACAAAGTATCATTGTGATAAAATACATCTAAGCGTGCTTTCACTTTTCTGAAACTTTATTCATATTTTGAACATGTTATCTAGAATTCACCAAAATAAAAATATTATGAAATTGAAGGCAACTGAAAAGCTCCAAGATGGATAGGATAACTAGATTTCTTCATTTTTATGTACTGGGATCAAGATTTTTCAAATAAGATTTTTGTTCCCAGACCCATATCTTTTGCAATCAATCAGAGTTGATTGTCAGAGTAAAGGAACAGAAATAGCTGTGATATCATCACATGCACCTTTGCATTGTTTACTTTCATTACTTACAGTCAACTGTAATTATGTAATTGGATGCAATGTGAAACACAAAGTCCTTTCAGATAATTTAGAAATGAAATAATATATATTCTAAATTAAACAGTGAACTCAGCTATGGTCAGATCTTAATTTGATAGCAGCAGTGAAAGTTTTGAGAGAATTTTTCATTTAAGAAGGTCACACAAAATCAGAAAAGAAGTACCAGTCTTTTCAGACTAACTATTTTGCAAAACCCACACTGACAGTTTCTGTGCCTTGGATTCAAATATTTAAAAGCTTATTTTAGAATCTAATTTTGAGTTTGAGATTTCTGAATGCAGCCGAGTCTCATCCTCTTGTCCATGACATTTCTGCAAGAAAAAAAAGGTAGTGTCAGTTAAGCTGGCCAAATTAAAACAAAAATAGATGAAACTTTTTTCACCATGGATTCGTAAGTAATGGTCCCAGCCTATAACTGGCTGCTTTGAAAACAGCTGATCCACAACTATCCCTCCAGTTATGAATGTTTGAGATAGATAGGAAATGGAAGACTTGATTATATTAGGTAGCTCTAGCAACTTTAAACACTACTGTAACATTCGTTAGTGGAAAATATGCTGGGACATGTGTAAGACAAGTTTCTGCCAATTTTAGTATACTAACCTCTTTTGCCTTTAAAATTCAGGGTTTTTTTTCCAATGGTAGGAAGCATTATTTACATCATATTACATATTTATACCCTGCTTTCTATGTCATAGACAAGATATATTGCCTTGAAGAGCAGATAAGCAGCAGAAAAGAAGTTAAAAAGAATGAATGATAAAAAAGTTCAAGGAAGAAAAAGCCAGAGTTCCTAATGATGACAGAAATGAGGAGGAATATGCTGAACAGATATCATGTGAAAAACTAATATTGCCTAGCAGCTAATATGAAGGATAAAAACCCATGAAATGCTACTGCAGTTTTAGGTTTTATACATGAAATCAATTATTAATTACAGAGGTTGAAATAAGCTAAGGGTAATATACATCATAAAATGCATATAGCCTTCACTATTGATTAGTTGAAGTTTAGAGTCAAGATCTCAAAATACTGAAGTGATAGAAAAATCATTATTCACATAAGTTTTATTTAGCTTAGATAAGCATATGCACATTTTTCCATTTTGATTCCAGTTTGTGCTAAAAATCTTGATTTAAACTAGATAACTCTCTTCCTAATTACAAAACAGTGTGGAGACTAAAATAACTATGACTTTATGTAAACGTGCTCCTTACAACTACCATAGCACACTCATGTATATGCTCATGGTACTGTGGTTCACACAGGAACATTTGTGAGATCATGCACTAGTTAATTAGCACCATGAAGTTAATTTTAGTTGGAGGACTATTAAGCAGGAAGGTGAGATAAGGGGTGTGATTAATGTAGGATAATCTCACAGTCTCATAGTTTCAATCCTTCTTGAGTCTTACCTCATGATTATTAAACAACTTATTTATTTGTGCCTTATTCTCCCCTAAGAGTTCTATTAAAAAATAAAAAAATAAAAAATTAAAGGTATGTCAAACTGTTGGAAAAAGACGAGATTAGCAGTTTGAAATACTGAACAGTACTGCTGAACCATGTGCTCCATGCAAGTTAATCTGTCCCCTAGCAATAATCTAGCAGCCAATCAGAATTGTCCCTTAATCCAAATAGCTTTATAAGACACTTTAAATCATACAACTTCAGGTGCCTTACACTATTTAAATAAAAAATTACAAGGAAATTTAATCTTATGATTATTAAGTACTTATGCAGTGGCTAAAGGGTATCACCTAGCAACAACATGGCTCACACAGTAAATCTAATAAACTGCAGCTCATTCTTTCTCTCATCAATGATCAAATAATCAAGACAGGTAAAGCACAAGTAGTAATGACATTGAGAGAATCCAGTGATAAAACACAGAAATGTTTTAGGAGACAAAGTGTATTTAGGTAACAGGATATGGTCTGCACAATAATTGGAATGAAGCAAAACTGGACTTCAGCCACAATGAGCTGAATGGAAAGAAAAGATTGAAGTGACGGGGCAGGAAAACCAGAGGAAGAAGATAAATGATTAAACATGGCAGAGATAGGGATTTGGGAAAAGTAAATAAAATAAGACGCTGTCAAGGCATCTTTCCTGGGCAGACTTCTAAAGGAGAAGGGCAGAGAGATTAACATTTTATCAGATAGTTTAAGAGATTATGTTAGTTGTACCTTAAAACATAAAAGCTACTTTGCAGGGCTTCATGCAATTCAGCAGGATGCTGTTGGGTCAGAATTGATATCAGCAATGCGCTGAGGATAACTTTGAAGTAGAAAGGAGAAAAGTTCAGCCCAAGATTTACAATAAGTAAAAAATATAAAAACCTTGCACCAGGGTTTGCAGCAGATAAAAAATGCATTAGAAATGTATGTAATTACAGTTAAGCACTTGTCATATCTTGGAAAGGTAGTATTTACTGAGGCTTACACTGTGCAGAGACTTCTCTGCTTTTTTCCTTCTGAGTCTGTGGTGCTTAATTTTGCATGCAGGTTCGCTAAAAAACAGGGGAACCTTTCTGCCTGAGAGTATTTCATATTCCACACTAATAATATCTATAGGAGCCCAATTGATCAAATAATGGTAAAAGTACATATTAATAATCACAGAACTGTATATGCTTCATAACTGTCCAAATCACTGAATTTCCTCTTTGTTGTATTAAGCACAAACAAAATGATAGACAGTAATAACTTGAATCATTGGACCCCTGACAAAATGTTTCTGAAACTCCTGTAGCTTGTCCTAAAAGACTCTCTGCTACAGGTAGTGCTCCATGTTAGTTTCAGTGCCATTGTTTGAGCTATCTGGAGGGTCCAGAGGTCACTGGAGAGCCTTGTGGAGAATACTTCTTTCCCTGTAATCATGGAAGAAATGGATGCAAAAAGGAATGAAGGCATCTCTAGGTAGGAAGGAAATGAGAAAGGACTCTTTAATCACACTTCCCTCAGCACAGTGTAATGTAATTATTCAAAAGTGAGTTTATTTTAACTAATTTATCAGTCAGAAACAGTAAATGACACTTTCAAGGCACAACAATTTTCACATTCACCCAGGGAATTTATATTTAAGGTTGTAAGACTAAAATATATATCACACATTATACAGGGAAAAGTTAATTCATGTTAGAAGTAAAATAACAGCTGTTCATCATGAACTACTTTCCTCCTTAAAACAGATACTCAGTCTAAATCCGTTCTTTGCAATAACAGGAACTGTAAACAATTGTTTTGTGTAGGATAAAAGAGCATTCAAATATTATTTAGTACTTAGGACTTGATATATCATTTGTCAGTATGAAAAGTCTCTGGTCTCCAGATCCAGCCTTAGAAGTGTATGTTTCCTACAGGCATTGTAATATCTGCCACCCATGCAGATATGCAAGATACCTTGACTACTGAAAAATACGTGGATGAATGAGTTAAGCCTCAGTTTCAGCAGACACAAAATTAATATTTACTCCCCAAAACAGATACCAAGAATTTTTCAGAAGCTAACTTACCATTCAGAAATGGAACATAGTATTACATAGAGCCAGAAGTTATCTTCATTAAAAACAAAAACTCATGTTGCCCTGCACAGTAGGAAACTTCTCTGCAGGAAGGCATTTCACTGAAAGAATTTTGCATACCTATAGTGATACCTGAGAAACCTGAATGATTCAGTCTTCCCTATCATCCTCTTAGTTGCTGCATAGACACATTAGGAACTTCAGTCTTTCATTGCAAATATCTGTAGGCTTTTATAGCTCTACTCCCGTGCAGGCCCAGAACTGCTTTACTCTGTTTAGCCCATTATGTCACTTTCATAAAAATGCAAAAAGAAAAGTTTTCCGCAAAGTCAGCCAGTGCATACCAAAAGGATCTGGACTCACCACAAAATGTTTCCAAAGCTACTTAAGGATGGAGGGTCATAATTTGCAGAATATAGTTTTATGAGCTACAGATGATCAAGAAGTAAGAAAATAAATTAAATTCCCTTATCACCTGGAATGGGGTAAAACACATAATTCTGATTTCTGTGAGAATTTTTGGTAGACTCTAGAATGGCTATGCAGAGAGAAAAAACATACATAACTTCTGAAGCTGGCATAGGGTACTAGAATGGCTATGCAGAGAGAAAAAGCGTACATAACTTCTGAAGCTGGCACAGGATAATGGAAGTTAGGCTTGTTTCATGGGCCAAAGTCTAGGTACAAATAAAACAAAAGGAATAGTAAATCAGATCTCAGAATAACTGTCATTCTTTTTGTGCAATATGAGACCAGGCAGAAGGTAATTAAGCTTAGAACACTGCATGTCTAGGAGAGCACATTGCCATCTCCTGCTATCCTTAGAAGAGAAAGCTTTCAGTACAAAATGGGATTTTGTTCAAATATGCAATGGTAGCAACTATATGAATAGGGCATGTCAGACATGTCAGACAGATCAGACAGCTCAGACATATCAGTTTATAAAAAATATTTTTGAACATATCTTACTAATTCAGCATCCATTTTTGTGATATTATATAAGGCAGTAATAGATACTTTTCTGCCTCTTCTCTCCCCTCTTCCTTTTCCTGCTAATTAGTGCAGTGAAGTTCGTAGTGAATATAAGAAAATCAAAGAGAAAGTTAGAAGCATGTAAAATCTTATATAAAATACAAACCTAGTTGCTGATACTAATCTGAATCAACAATAGCTTTTTTTGTGTGAATGTTTGAACATCTAATAGCTATTTATAGAACCTAAACTTAATAGGACAGATGTGTATGAAATATCTGGGTCTTGGATATTAAAGATTTTCTGAGAAAACTAGAAAGCACCATGAAACTTAAGAAGCTGATATGGAGGAAAAAGACAACTGTATAAATTATGTGTAGTTTGCATCGATGTCCACTTTATATCAATCAAAAAGGAGTCTGTGCTGCCTAGTTTAGGATATCCACTAAGCTGCATTTAAAAAGTCTTTCAATTAAGCTCTAGATTAATATTAAATTTCAATACTATACTTGATAAAACTTAAAAAAAAATATATACACTCCAGAACAGGGAGTTCTTTCATCTTTTTCACAGAATTTTACAGAAATTCTTTCATCTTTAATAAACATGGCTAAATTTAAAACTGAAATATGTATTTCATTTTATTGTTATAAATATTATCTGCCTAGTGCCAACAGTGTTTTTTCCAGCAACTAAAAGTGTATTGCTTTCACCATTTGTCAGATCTGCAACGTACTCATATAGTTTCTGAGTATAATTCAACATGTAAAGCAAAAGACTGAAACTGTTAATTAGCCCTCAAAATTTTGAAGTAGTGTCTGGGAATTAAGCCACACATTTCCCATTATAGTGCGGAGAAATCACTCAGCTAAAATTCTTTCACTGCTTAAGAGATCAGGAGCCAGATTCTAAAGTATTCTTACTCATGGAAGGGTAATTTACACTTTCTGATTTCATATGGATCAATGTATTTCCATTATATATTTTTGTGTCTCTGTATGTTTTTAAAAAACATGAAAAGCTGTTTATTGTGATTTCAGGTGCTCAGCCTTGAAGAGGAGATTCATCACAGCTCTTTACTGACAAACGGAAAAAAAAATCGCTTTAATATAAATGGAAAGAAAAAAACAGGCAAACAGACAAAAAAAACCCACAAAGATACCAAGGTTCTGATTTTCTTAAAAATTGCCAGCTTATTAGTGTAGGAAAATATTCTTTTTGGGGGGTATTTCATTAATATGTATACTATCAAGTGCAGTTAATAAGCTGGTTTTCTAGTTTTTTACTCTTGACACAAAAAGTAGGGAATTTCAGGGATTCTCAATGCTTTGTGAAGACTCAGTTTGACATTTGTTGAGCAGT
The DNA here is from genome assembly GCF_028554395.1 of Pezoporus wallicus. Classification (NCBI taxonomy): domain Eukaryota; kingdom Metazoa; phylum Chordata; class Aves; order Psittaciformes; family Psittacidae; genus Pezoporus; species Pezoporus wallicus. Next base: position 131,476 of record NW_026637470.1, read on the forward strand.
CTTTTGCATTTCAACTGCAGAGAATCTAATTGTAACTTGAATGTATGGCAGGAGGTGGGGTGGAAGGTAACATTTTTTCTTCTCACAATTTTGCATTTGGACAGATGCAATATGCATTCAGGACCTAGCTAAAAATTGACTCCTATCACTGTATTCTAGTTTTCTTTCCCTAACAGGTCTTTGCCCATATTTATATAATGTACACAGTATATGTTAACTCAGGAAATATATATAAGCCTAAGTGTCTATTTCACCTGAATTTGTCTCTTTTTCTTAAAAAAAAATAAAAATTGTTAAAGTCTCAGTGATTACATTTTGACTAGTTTGATACTGAAAAGCTGTTCAGAAATGTTAAGAACAGGTTAAAATGTTTGAACGGGTTCAGACTTAAACAGGGGAATTTTATGTTAGATATAAGGAAGAAGTTCTTCACTGTGAGGGTGGTGAGGCACTGGAACAGTTTACCCAAGGAAGTGGTAAATGCTCCATCCCTGATGGTGTTCAAGGCCAGGTTGGAAGGAGCCTTAGGCTATATGGTCTGATGTGAGATGCTCCTGCCCATGGCAGGGGGCTGGAACTAGATGGTCTTAAGGTCCTTCCCAACCCAAACCATTCTATGATTCTAAGAATACTCAGGATGAATGCAAATTAGAATCAACACTTTGCCTTCCTGGTCAAATATGTGTGAATAAATTAGTCATATAGTTCCATACACTTTTATTCATATTTTCTTTGTCTACTTGGATATTGAGCATGTATTTTAAAATCTTGGTTAAGATTTGGGCATTTCTTGTAAGAGAAAAAAGAAAAGAAGAAAGAAAGAAAAGAAGGAAGAAAGAAAAGAAGGAAGGAAGGAAGGAAGAAAGGAAGGAAAGAAGGAATTAACAAATGAAGGAAAGAACAAGAGAAAAGCAACAGATTTTTATTTTTTTTTTTTAGCCCATAGGCAAACTCTTTTTTTAATAAGAATTTTTTTTATCATTTTTATTATTCTTTTTTTTGGATTCTTTCCAGTTCAGCAAAATCTTTTTTTTGCAATATGGAGCCCAAAACAGTGTAAAGCACTCAAATATGGTCTCACCAATTCTGCACTGAGACAAAAAATTAATTACCTGCCCCCCTTCTCCTGACCTAATTTCTCTCATTATACTGTTCGTGCTCAATATGGTATTTGGCATTTTGCAGCCTATCACTCTGTATTCTTCTGCAGAGTTTATGGTTTAGTCTGAGTTTGGTCTTTTCTTGTAGCCATGGAAATTTCTAAATTAGACTTTCTCCATGTTGCACATGGAGAGTCTTTCACACTTCGCATTTGATTAAAGTTCAATTTTGTTGTATTTAGACCCTGATCATAGTAGGGTGCACTGGGGTCTTCTCATAAGTCTAAAGTTAGAGTAGACAGAAAAAAAGATGGTGTAATTGGAGGCACCAAATTCTTCTGATTCTATAGTTATGCTGAAAATGCAGATCTCTTTTCTGTTGGAGCACAGTGGTGTTGTAGGTTATTTTTTTTATTTCAATGCCTGTACTAAGCTATGCTCTCCTCCTAAGCTTTGTATATCATGACATCAGATCAAGCCTTGTTTTCCTGAGTTCTTGTAATTATTATTACTTCTTCCGCTACACTTTCATTTTATTTTACCTTTATAGAAAGAAAAAGATTTATTACAGAAATTCCCTTTAATCGAATGCATTATGTCATCCTGGTCATGAAAGCTGAAAGAGTGGCACTGTACTAAGGCAACATGAGCATCCTGCTTTCTGCCTTTACCAGTTAGTCAGACATACTGGAAGCAGCAGTGTAAATGCTTTTTATTCTCATGCTGTTACTCATACAGCGTCTAGGACCTTAATCAATATACAAAGATTTTATCACTGCATTGTGCAGCAGATGACACCCTGTGTTTGCACACTTCAAGGAAAAATCAGATTTTTGGCTTATTAAAAATTGGGAACTTGACCCAATGATTTGACACATGTGTAGAGTCCAGGATGAGGAACATGACTGAAATATTCTCACATAGATCTGTCCATCATTCTGTTACTATCTTTAGTTAACATATTCTAATCACATGTGTTAGTAGTGTAAATGTGTCTAAATAGGTAGACAAAAGGTGTCTCTGCCATTCTTATAGCACAGAACTTGTTGCCTAAAAAACAGTTTATTGTACCACTTCACAGTGAATCCTATGCAAACTGTGAAGCATGCCTGATGAATAGCATTGCACCAGAAACAATGGGAATTTTAACCTGTAAAAGGTTAGTAGCCACATTATTCCATAAAACCCGAAAAATTTCCAACGACAAGCACTGCAACAGGCACTTGCTGATACAGAAGTCATAAGAGCCTACAGATTTTGAGTTCAGTTTTTAATTGATGCTGTTGCTCTTGATCTTACAATCATATCTCAAGTAACACAGGCCACAGAAAGGTTTGATGATTAGCCTCATTTCTAAGTTATCTAGGCGTTCTTGCTTTTTAGTCAACAGGGAAAGTAATTTTTCCATAGACTTTTACAGTATTGTTCATGAATTATTTCTGAGAAGTAGCTCTGCCTCTGATGATTCAAGAGGAAGCCTAGATAGACTAATTTTAACCAGATTCCCAGTTTTTAGAGAGTGAAGGGGATGTGTGACCAGTGACACCAGAAGTCACTGCAGGGAGCAGTATCAACTCTTCCTGTGACGCTGACATTTTGCTGGCTGAGAAAAGACCTCTAAAGCCGTGCAAACAGTTGTGTGATTTGGCCTTGTTTGGGTGTTGGGTTAGCTGTTTTTACAATGTGACTGCTACCAATTACAGAAATGAATCCGAGCAGCTGATGACCTTGGCAGAACTGCTGATGTCCCCTGCTGAGTACTAATTATTCAGCAGAGAGACACCAACATGCAAGCTCATGGCTGAAGATCAGTTCATTATGCTAGTGTTAGCCTGTCTGGCCACAGCTAATAAGTGCATTACTGATGAAGCCAGAGACACTGAAACTCTGCATTAGTCTTCTGATCAGTGGAGTGCTCTTATTCACATCAGTTTTCTTCTGATGCAGTACTTTGCTACATTGAAAGCTTAGCACCAATGAACAGTGATATTACTTCTTGCCTGCAGCAAAATATGTAGTTGTGATGAGGTTTCTAAGTGTATCCTCAATACAGAATGGAATATTTGCACAGATTTAGTCTGGTATCTGATGATCCTTGACTGCTATTATTTCAAACACATTACTTTCCATTAAAATGCCACACCTGTTTATTTATTTATTACTTTGAACCACTAGAAGAAAATGCACAAATTCTGAGGATTCCTGAGGCAATTTATTTCTTTATAGACGAAAAATTCTGTCCCTTTTTGTTAGGAGGTGATTATATGTAGAAGAATGTATCTGAATCTGAATCAGTTATATCTGAAAGGAGTGGAAATAATGAAGTTAAGAGCACACACTATTTTTTTAAACATTGTTGACTGGCCTTAATAATGTTACTACTGGTTTAAGATTTTAACCCATCTTCCATAAAGTTCTCTGATAAGGATACCTGCAAGATGACAAGTACAACTTGTTCTTCAGAAGATATCTGGTAAAATGGTGAATGAATGCATACATACAGATATAATGCTGACCTTTTGAATTCTCCTATTCAGAAAAACAAACTGGAATAAGAAAGAATTTAGGTTTTAACTCCTATAAATCCAAAGTTTTTGCAACTGAGAAAGAGGCATAGAACTCTGATCACCAAAAATTATTTGGAATTTTAGAATCAGAGAAGTTAAAATGCCTCCCAGCTTCTAGTTCTGATTATAAAGGCACAGGTGAAATACGTAGCAATAATAATATACGTATGTAAATATGTGCGTGAAATAAACTTTATGAGCCAGAATCATTGCTAATCACTGTTTAGTCTTTTCGCTGTAAGAAGTTACACCAATAGCAGTAAGTTTTTCAGACTCTTTGAGGAATTTCCAGTACTCCCACTTTAATTTTTCAAGTAGTCCCAGGGGGAAGATATTTAACCCAATCTCTCTTAAGCTAAAAAGATCACAAAATCATAAAATCTAAAATTCTTAAAGATATACTGTCTCATTAGTCCAACCCTTTGCCAGCAAAGAATAGGTCTCAAAATTACATTTACAGTCTTTTCTCCACACTTAGCTTTAGTTTGAGAATATTATCTAAGGATTTTTTATTATTTTATTGGTTTGATCAGGAATTTTCAGTAAGCCTTCTCCGTCTCCTTTTCACGTGACCATGCTTGGCATTGTTCCCTCAATTATTCATAGACCTGTCATAACATCTTCTAACTTTCATTTGGCCAAAAAGATGTATTTAGCTCTTTAAATCTTTATCATATTAATTTTATTTTTTTTCAGAACTCAGTACTTGAAGTTTTCCAATCAATGACTGTATTGTAAATCTCTCCTTCCTTTTTGTCAGACAAGAAATTTCTTGTCCGTCAAAAAGTAGCCAGAAACTACTTGAAAATGCTGTTACAGCTCTTTCCCTGCTTGAATCTGGTATAATAAAGATCAGAATGCTGCAGAGTGACAGAAACAAATAAAAATGTTGTGAATGATATCTGGATGATGATACGCAAAGTTTTGCAGATCATTAGTAACATTACTTTCCAAAGTAAAAAATATTTACTCAGAGGTTTAATCAAAGACGAAATCATTATTTTCCTTCTTTATTATTATTTCAAACTCTCATTCTACTCATTTTTCTACATATGAAATTTGTTGTGATTTAATAGGTTAGGACTTTACTGAAATCAGAGGAATTAAGCAGTGCCTATTAACCTTACATTCTGTAACAAATTGTTGAATTTTCTTTGATAGAAGGTTAACTTAATGATTTCTTTATTATGAACTTTTGCTATTTGCAATTTTCCTCAAGATGCTAAAGGATTTATTGAACTATTTCTTTGATCTCATACCTAGTACTTATTTAAACACTTGTAAAACTAATTCTGTAAATGGCCCAATCTACTCTCTGAATTCTTTAAGATGATACTTAATAGTTCTGATTCTGATGCTAACTTAGTAAGTCTATTTATACAATTCACTCACGTTGTTTCATATATATAATATTTAAAAGATACATTCTTTGCCATGATAGCATGTTTTAAAATTTTTCTGTATGTTCTGGATTTACTTTGAACCACTAATGAAAAGACTGATGTATGAAATACATCAGTAAAAAACGAAGTGTCATACTCAAAACTATTATGAATCCACTGCATTATTAAGCAACTCATCTGTCTAGTATTTGAGAAAGAGCCATTTAGTTAAAAACTCTATAGAAAGGTAGATCTAGTAAACTTTAATTCATGAAAGCTTACTAAGTACATTAGTGATTGACAAGTATAAATATTTTATAGAATCAAGGAGGTTGGAAAAGACCTTTAAGATTAACTCCAACCAGTACCTCAGGACTGTCAATTAAACCATATCCCTGAAGGCCTCATCTATACAGGTTCTGAACACTTCCAGGGATGGTGATTCCACCACTTTCCTTGGAAGCCTGTTCCAATACCTGACCCACATTTTGGTGAAGACATTTTTCCTAATATCCAATCTAAACCTCCCCTGGTGCAGCTTCAGGCCATTACGACTTGTCCTATCAGTTGTCACTTGGGAGGATAGACCAACCCCCACATCACTATAGACCAACCTCACCATCTCACTCTTTTCAGGTAGCTGTACAGAGCAATAAGGTCCCTCCTGAGCTTTCTCCTCTCCAGACTAAACAACCCCAGTTACCTCAGCCTCACAAGACATTCTTCAGACCAGCTTTGTTGCTCTTTTCTGGACCTGCTCCAGCACCTCAATGTCTTTCTTGTAGTGAGGGGCCCAGAACTGAACACAGGATTTGAGGGGTGTGGCCTCACCAGTGTCCGTTACAAGGGGATGATCACTGACCTGGCCCTGCTGGCTATGCTATTTCTGACACAGGCCAGGATGTCATTGGCCTTCCTGGCTGCCTGGGCAAGAGCTGGATCAGGTTCAGCAGCCATCAGTGAGCACCCCCAGGTCCTTTCTGCTGAGCAGCTTTCCAGCAATTCCCCAAGCCTATAGTGTTGCATGGGGTTGTTGTGGCCCAGGTGCAGGACCCAGCATTTTGCCTTGTTGAATCTTATACCATTGGCCACGTCAGCCAATATATCCAGCCTGTCCAGATTCCTCTGCAGAGCCTTCCTATCCTTCAACAGATCAACACTCCCAACCAACTTAATGTAATCTGTAAATTTACGGAGGGTGCACCTGATCTGGTCATCCAGGTCATCAGTGAAGATGTTAAACACCGAACCCTCAAGCAACACCACTATTGACCCATCACCAAATAGGTGGGATACCATTTACCACCTCTTCAGGCTCAGCCATCCAGCCAGTTTCCTACCCAGAGAAGAATCCACCTACCCAGGCTATGAGCAGCCAATTTCTCCAGGAGACAGAAAAAATTCTTTACTTAAGTCCAAATAGACAATGTCCACAGACTTTCCCTCATCAACCAGGCAGGTCACCTTATCATAGAAGGAGATCAGGTTGGTTTAGAAGGATCTGCCCTTCATCAACCCATGCTGACTTGGCCTGATCTTTCCAGTTTCCACACGTGTTTCATGATCTCACATAGGATCATCTGCTTCATGACCTTCCCCAGCACAGAGCTCTAGGCCTGTCCTTTCCAGGGTCTTCTTTCCTGCCTTTTTTGTAGAGAGGTGTCACTCTGGCCAACCTTCAATCCTCTGGGACCTGCCCACTAGACAAGGACTGCTGATAGATGATGCAGAGTGGCTTAGCAAGTGCCTCTGCCAGCTCCTTCAGCACACTTGGGACTTTCACTTCAGCACCCTATCCAACACCGTAAACTTGTATACATCTGAGTGCATCAGGAGGTCACTAACCCTTTCCTTCTGAATTATGGGGCCTCCAATCAGCTGCTTGTCTCTGCCATCCAACTCAGGGAACTGAGTACCCCGAGGATTGCTGGCATGACTGTTAAAGACTGAGGCAAAGGCAGCATTAAGTGCCTCAGCCTTTTCCTCATCCTCAGTCACTAGGTATCCCCCATATCCATTAGAGTATGGAGGTTCTCCTTGGCCCTCCTTTTATTGTTAATATAGATATAAATGTACTTTTAATTATTTTTTTTGGCAGTGGCCAGATTTAGTTCTATCTGTGCCTTCTCCTTTCTAACTTTCTGTCTACATAAACTACAACATCCTTGTATTTTTCATGTGGTGACTGCCCTTCTTCCACAGGTGATAAATTCTCCTTTTTGTACTGAGTTCAAGCAGTATCACCCTGTTCAGCCAGGCTGGTCTCTTCCCTGCCAGTTTGATTTTTGGCACATACAGACTGCCTGGTACTGCGCCTTAAGGATTTCATTCTTGAGGAGTATCCAGTCTTCCTGAACTCCTTTATCCATTAGTAATATTTCCAAAGGAATTCTGCCAACCAGTGTCCTAAACAGGCCAAACATTAGTCAACTATAAATATATTTATACCTATTATGTGGATATGAGTGTACGTAACACATGAATGTATAGATCTGTTTGTGTTTTTCTAGGCTGATGTAAAATACGGACACACATATATTCAGGAAAAAGAGGGAGAAAGATGAGATTACTATTAATATGGATATGGTTTTATTGACGTAATGTGGATGGTTATTGTTAAGCAAGATTGTAGCCAACCCTTCAGAAAACTGATATGTAGGAATGAAAGGTATAATTTAGAAAATTTTACATGAGCGTGGGCATGTATACTGGTAGATAGCTGAGAATAAAATAATGAATTCCTGCATCTGTTTCCAAGTAACCATTGAGCAACACCAATGGAAATGAACATTAAGAATCTGTTGATGCTCATATCACCTTTAGGTAGTCTTGGCTACACCTAACTAGTCAAGGAGTACACCCAACAACTGATAAAAGCCTAACTCTGTTATTAAGAGTGGTAGCTCTTCAGAAATGTAGATTTTATACACTTCCAAAGAAATGATGTCAAGGCCACCACTAGCAGACAATAATCTCTTGAAACTAACACATTAATTCACAGTCAAATGCTATCCTTCCTTCTCCAGAGATGTCCCAGTTAAGCAGTTTCATATGCTTTTAAACTTTATTGACATCTTTATTTGGTAGACTATTCAGTTTCCACACAATTTGCAAAATTTCTGATAGTGTTGGATAAAACCAAAGTTCACAAAAATGTTTTACTTTGCCAATAAATGTTGATAAAATCACTTCTGTCTTTGGTGAATTCTCTGTGGAGTTGGCTTTGATGATATCTCAGTAGATTTGCTCCTTTAAATTTGGAGACTGACATACTCACATTTTAATATTCCTCTCCAAGTGCTCCATTAACAAATTCTTTCATAGATTTCCTCCCTCTGTTTGTATTTTTTCTTGTTTATTTTTGTTTGTTTGGGGTTTGGTTTTTTTTGCTTGTTTTTTTTGTTTTTGGTTGGGTTTTTTTGGTGGCTTGGGTGGTTGTTGCAGGTTTTTTAACAGTAAAACATAAATGCAGCAATATTTAAGTTTGTAGTGTCATCAGTATTTGAAGTAATTTTAGTTTCTTGGCTTAAAGTGCATAAAAAGAAGAGACATTTCACTCCAGCAAGGAAACAATGGGATTTCCAGAAAATGGACTTCTATTTAGTAACCCATATGACAGAAACGATACTGATGAACAAAAACAATCTGAACAATTCTGTTAATGATATATTTTCTACCAAATAAATTTAACTGATCTCTGTCAATGCATTTCACTGTCACAGAGTTCTGTAAGACATATTTAGACTTCAGGATGGCATATATGCTCTTTCTCTCTCTCCCTCTCTCACTCTCCCTGTCTTATTGCCATATATAGTTTGAGCATTCTTATCTAAGGTTGAGCTGAAAACAAGGGCCCACATCCAAGTAGCCAAAACACTACTCAAATTATCCTGCTATGTTAGACAAACATATAACAAAGGCAACTTAAGTAACTGGAGTAATTCATGTTTGGAGTCAGATGAGTCCTGTGAGGAAAATATTTAATATGTGCTGTCTGCCATGCAGCAGTTACATTTTTATTTCTGGGTACAACTCACTATGTTGCTTATCCTGGGTATAACCTCAAGCCATCTAAGACTCAGATCAGAAAAAAGAGCTAGTATCAAACTTTTTAGGACAGACAGATTTTTTTCAGTACAAGACTATGATTTCTATATGACCTATTTCACTGTGTTTTGAAAGATTGTATGAAATATGGGCATTAGAGGACCTGAATTTAGCATTTTTCAATTGTTCCACAGCAATCTTCAATCAACTTAAACTAGGTAGTCATTACAAAGTATAATTCTGTCCATAATTATCTTCACCTGCTCATCAGGGTTTCCTTGCTATTTCCTTGTGTTACCTTTACTTATTTTAAGCTATGGTACGAATGATATATAAGAAAAAAAGTATATGCCAGGCTATATGATCTTCTCTTCATATCTTTCCCAGCCCCTGCTTAGTGCCACATATAACGTGGAGTAGCTAGATCAGAAAGGTGAGCCAAACAAAGAGACACAAAGAATTAAGAAGGGCAGGATCATATGAAGAAAGATGACAGGAAGGAGAGCAAAACCACCTGTGTTAGTAGCAGTCCTAATTTAGATTAGATTAAACATAACATAAAACTTCCTCCTTTGATCAATCTAAAATGATTGTGAAGCCTCAGGGCTAAACGTTTGATTACGTCTTGATTCAAAGCTTCTTTGAATTACATTCAGCTGTGAAGACAGTAGTTCTAATGGATTTAATTTATTTCCTATTAACACAATTTGAAGTGAGCACCAACAGAAGGTGTCAATTAAGCTCTCAATAATGCACATAGTCTCAGGTAGCAAGCAACAGAAAGATAGCAAATACAGAAAGGTTTTGAAAATAGAGGTGGAATAAATGCCTTTTGACCACTAGTTCCTAAAAGTTCTGACTTGGTCTGTGTTGTTTAACATAGCCTGAAGTTCTAAGGTATGAGATGTTTTCTCAGCATTTTTCTGGCTACTGAGATGTGGTGGCAGTGAGTTTTAAAGTTCAATTTGAGTGTACTGCCTTTTAATTTAAACAAATGTCTCCTGTTTCCTAAGGATAGGACATGGAGAACAGGTATTCCTGATCACCTGGGGTTTCCTGCTTGTGTTTTTGTTTATGCTTTTAACATATAAACTATTTCTTACCTTCTTCCTAAAATAAAAAGTTCCAGGGTTTTCCCCATCCTGCTCATATGAGACATTTTCCTGTATTCCACTTTTATCATAAATCAATGACGAAATACTTTTCTTGAAATGGGATTAACAATGTTAACCAAAGTATTCAGGATCAAAATATAACACTGACTTTCTTGAAGGGATTACAGTATTTCATTATGTACTGATGTATTAATACACAAGTAATACCTATGTATTACTTTTCCTAATGTATCATTAGAATAAAAAGCATTTTTAAATGTAAATGCAGATTAAGCAAAGTTCTTTATTGAATCATCTACAGCATAAACTCATCCATTTCCAGTAAGGTTATCTCCATAGACTTCATTACACTTCAGATCTGTATTTTGGTTGACAGACAAGTAATTCACAATATCTGGTGAAAATCTGTAGTAATGATTGATAATGTTGAGAGTTTAATGCCATTTTTTATAACAGAAATCACACTCAATATAGACAGCAGAGGCTTCAAGCAAGCTATTGAATGTAGCTACAAAAAAAAAAAAATGTTTCAAATTATGTAGTATATACACTATGTAATACATGGAAATTATATGCATTCTTCCACTGCTGGAATGTAAAATCAGTCCTTTTGTCAAGTGCTCCTATTGTAGACTGCCATGTTGGAGACCTACATTCAAACAAAGGACACGGAGGGTTGGGCACTTAGCTTCCAGGGAGAGGAGTCTTCTGTCATTCAATAATTCTCTTCAGTCGCAGGCAACAAATGAGCTACTGTAGGTAAGAAACTTCAGAAAAGCTTCTGAAAGCCTTTTTGATAAAGTCTCGCATCTGAGGTTAATGACAATACCTAAGGTGTGGGAGTCATGTAATAAGCGTAAATCTGACTTGGAAAATTAAAAACAAAGACTAGGAAACAAAGAAAAAAGTAGCAGTAGTTTGAAAAGAATGGCATTATAATCAGAAGGAGTAAATAATGAGGAACAATTCAGTATGATACATGAAGACTTATATGATTCAGATACTAAAAGATGAAAGTTCAAAGCAGCTAAATAGAGAGCAGTGACAGGTTCCTAGGGAAAAAAGGATATCAAACAATTGGGTGTGTCATTAAATATAAGAAATCAAAAGGTAAAAACAGTCTAAAAGATAATTCTGTGTGCAGCATTAAATATGAATGATAAGTAATAAGGCGAGAAAAGAAAAATCTATGTCTAACATTAAAAACAAAGGAACATTCCAACTATGCCTAAGTAGGGCAAAAAGGAGTTGGGTACAATTTATTAATATAAACAAAATCTAGAAGAAAGAGACTAACTAAGAAGTGAATAACAGAAAAAGGATCCACTCTGTTAAAAAATCTAAAAGTTTATTCACTCCTAGGAGATAGGAGTGCAAAAAAGATACATACTTCTTATACTGTACAATTAAAAGCTCTGCTAGTCAGTAGCTTTTGCTTACTGTACCAATGGCTCAGCTAAATGATCACTGAACATTGTTCCTAGAGCCTACTTTCTCCATGTATTTATTTAGAGGAGACATTTGAGGCCCACGTGGTGATTCATTACGAAAAGGCAAAGCAAAAGAGACTGGATTTTCAAATCTATTTGAGTCACCGAAACTTACAGATTAGAAGAATCCCAAAATCTCAAAATCAGATCTCACAAAAACCTCTTAAAATATGCACCATATGCAATGCTAACAGAATTCTAATTAGCACTGTAAGTTCTAAGGTATGGAGTCTATTAATAGTAAAACCCACCAGTGTTAAATCCTGCTACTATTACATGACATAGCAATATTAAGAAACTGATATTTAATTTTTTTCTTTTCTTCAACGTGGATAGTCTACATTCTCATTAAGAGAACAACCCTGTCACAGTTGACTTCCTAGGTTCCTAGGTTGTTCTTTTTTGTGGTGTTGAACCCATGTGAGTTTGTCCATGACAAATCTTTCCTGGCTTATCATTCATGATACTACTATAAAAAATTCACTCAGGATTTTGGCAAAAATGGTGGGTGATTTAGAGAAGCAGTGATTTTTGTTGTTTGTTTTGTAGGGGTTTTTTTTAATTATTATTTTTTCTCTTTATAAATTAGAAATATAGAGCACACATTAAAAATCTAAGCATTCTAAGGAAATTCAGTAGCTGAATTACTGACAGAAGTAACTTTTAGGAATATGGTAGCTGCATGAAATACTGCTATCTCCCTATCTAGCCTCTGCTTTAGTCCATTTTTATGTACCACTTACTAAAACGAGCAGTGGAGTTCAGACGCTGCGATTCATTCCATTTTCTGGAGCCAGGAGGGTTCACTGCAGCTTTAGTTTGGTGTTTTAGTTCAGTATAGCAATCTCTGTGGGACTGCTAGTGGTCATCTTTTAGCACCCTTAGTTCAGGTTACTGTTCAATGTTACTCTGCAGTATATGCCTGTATTGTTAATTCAATCTAGCTTGTCAAGGTTTTCATGAGTGTAGTGCAAGGAACACTGTTAACTGTAGTACTATATGTTGCCTCAGTCAAAAGTGTGGGAGTATTATAAATTCTAACTGAACAGAACATATGAATTGCTTATAGCACAAAAAGCTAAATGCTTTTCTTTAGAAGGAAAAAACCCAACCAAACTTTTTTTTAAATTAAAAAGAAAATAAAATCCCTCCACTTCTCCCCTTCCCAAAAATAGCTTTTCAGAATTATTTAACTGCTAAAACTGAAATTTCCAATGATAAAGAGTTAAGAATTAACATTGTTTGGGGTGGGCCTGGGGAGATTGCTTTTCATTTGCGGTTTCTTTTTTTTTAATCTGAAAAAACTGTAAATCAATAAAAAAACCCTGCCATACAAAATGTTTAACAACCTCACTAAAGTCTCACCCTTACTAGGTCTAAGTATTGAAGTTAGAAGAAGCCTTACATGAAGATAAGACATGCAGGCAAAATATCTTGCACAAGGGGTAGGGAAAGAATAGCAAGTTGCTAAAGTGGCTATGAGTAGTGTTCTTGACAACACCTCTATCTTCCAAGAGTAAATGTAGATTAAGGAGAATGGTAGTTGGTCTCCAGTTCCATCCTGGATTAGTTTGGACAACCCAATTTCCTACTGCCCTGTGATACAGTAGAAGTGTAGTGAACTGTGGAAATGAGACAGAAGCTCTAAGATACACTAAAAATAAGACTTTTTTTTTATAAAAAATCATTTTAGCAGATCATTTTAGCTCAGTTCTGTATTGAAAGAGGAACAGATGAAGGTAAAAAAGAAAAAGCAGGTGTTCACAAAACCCAGTTCTCTAGGACTGTACGTCTCTTATGTTGTCTTATGCAGTCTAGGCTCTTACAGAGCTGTGACCCATTAACAGTCTAGAAGAAGGGATCCAACAAGTATACTGTATAACAAGCAACAGCACCCTGGACACTTTAGATTCCTGAAAACGAGCACTTTGTGAGATGAAAACAAAAAGAGATATTAAGTTACAATACCAGAGATAAAGAAGAGATAGTATTTTTTTAGCAGATACAGAGTAGAGCCTGAGTCGTATCTTTGGGCTAATTGCATCTATGTATGTGTAGCACAGACCAGAATGGTTTGAAATCCATATATCTTTAGTCCGAATAGATGCTGAAACCTCTGCCTGTATCAAGGGTAGTAAATTAAACTGTACAATGCCATCTAATTGTTGGCATGGTGCCTGGCATAGTTTTTTCTATTAGCCAATTAGCATTTCCTATTGAATGCATATATTTCATTTATACTATCCAATCATGTTCACACACTTCTACTACCCATCGTGTCCTTACAAACAGACTGACCTCATTACTTGCTATAAGACTAACTATGGTTATTATATCTTGCCCATACAAGTCTCACAAACATGAATTTTCTTTGCCTGATCATCTTGGTGGTGTCAAATATCAATACAAATGATGTCTTATATCCCTGGAAAACATTCTGCTATTCTTTTTAGTCATAAAAAAGACATAGCTGACTCACAGTAATCCTCTGTAAAAATTCAGTTTAGCAAAAATCTTTTTAATGTCCTGTTTCCTTTGACATTTATGTCACAACAGTATAAAATAAGATGCTGAAGACCAATACCTGCTGTTGTTTCATTTCACACTTTAGAATAATACCTTTTCTTTCAAAGTGACTGAGTTTCCCATAAGTGGCAGTTGCAATTCCAGGTCTACATAAACTCCCTGAGATCTATTTAAAATGCCTTAAACAGATAGCATTCACCTGCTTTAAGGGTTCAGTACATTCCAACTCATCTTCATATTTACCTAACAATAATTTTATCATTTCAGTAGACAGAAGTGTCATCATTCTTTTTGCTACCTCTCAGCAAAAATGTACTGCTTCTTCTCCTACTCTTTCTGGGTTTTTTAGTCTTTCTGAAATTACACAATTCTCTATATCATAAGCAATGCTGTGCTGATGTTTTTTTTTGTCTCTGAACATACATATTTTCTAATTTTCTACTAGTAACTCGTATTTTGAGAGATGATCTTTTTTCTCCAGATAATGGGTAAAAGGAGCTGATAATTATATACGGTCCTGCCTAATATCTGTTTTAAAGTTAAATCAATCATTATATTTTCTCTGCATGAACATCAAACCTCTGTGACTTCAAAGGATGTAATTTTTAATCTACTAAGTCTAGCAGATTCAAATATAGTCATCCAGATGTGACTAACACTTTAGGAAAATCTAAAGAGCCCTAGACCACTTTCATGTTATTCTCACCATTTTCTCAGAGATACATATGTATTTCCTTGTTCCACTGTTTGTATTTTGTATTGAAATCTAGTTTATAAACATGACAAAAAGTTGAATGCAGTATGTATAACCTATTCAATATTTTCAGAGAACAAGAGGAAATGAGAATGAGCTAAAAGGTATCCCCAGATATTTTAATGACTAAGAATCAGGAGGAACTCTCAAGGTCTCACACCCTTTTTCAGGTATCAAATCATGTTGAACAATTAAATTGCATACTCAGAGAAGTGTACATCTTATATTTTAAATTAATTCTGTTTATGAGGTATGCTATTATAAATTTTTTTTTTCTTCTCTTTCTTTTCTTCTCAGCTTACTCAAACACAGATTTTCACCACAGAATCACAAAATCACAGAACAGCTGTGGTGGGAAGGCATCTATGTAGACTGTTCAGCTCTCAGTTTAGGACAGGGTCAGCTACAGTGGGTTAATCCAGAGCTACGTCCAGCTGAGTTTTGAATATTTCCAGTGATGAAACATTCACAGCCTTTCTGGGCACTCTGTACCAGTGTCTGCCCACTCTCACAATAAAAACGTTTTTTGGATGTTTAAATTAAATTTATTGTATCATAGTTTATGCCGATTGCCTCTTATCCTTTCATTGGCTACCACTGAGAAGAGTCTAGCTCGTATTTATACAGGAATATACACACACTGATAATTTCCCCCTGGACATTTTCTTCTCCTAGCTGAACTGTCCCAGCTCTTTCAGCCTTTCCTCATATAACAGACTCCCATTCCTTAATCATCTTTGTGGCCCTTTGCTGGGCTTGCTCCAGGATGCCCATTTCTCTCTGACAAAGGAGAGAAATGGAGACAGCACTTCAAATGTGTCTCAGTGCTTAGTAAGAGGAGTGATCTCCCTGGACCAGCTGGTAGCACTCCTACCTGTGCAGTCCAGGAGGCTGTTGGACTTCATTGCTGCAAGGACACATAGGTTAAGATACCTATTCTTGTCTGAATAACCCATCTTATGTATAGGACGCTGAGGGTGGTATCTTTTAAATATGCTTAGCTTCAAATTATTTCAACAGGAATTTGGCATTTTAGTATTTCAGAGAATGTGGACCAGCATAAACTTGCTTATTGTCATGCAGGAAGTTACAGTAAAGAAAAAAAAAAGAGGGTCAGATCACCAAAAATTCCTGTTCCTAGACTAATCATCATACATTACTAGATATATATGACATTAATGTAACAGACTGCAAGATACTAACATTATAATAGGTATCTAATGTTGACATTAATTTAGATATATTTTTAACCTGGGTAAATCTGAAAGCAAAGGCATGATTTATTCCGAGTAAAATAAAATACCGAGAAAAGCAACACCACTATTTTTCAAGCTAACCATTCATATGCAGAGCTGCGCAGCAGCAGGAGATCTGACTGAGGAAACATGAAAAACTAAAAGCTATCACCTCCTTAAATATTTTTCTTCAGTCTTGATTTCACAGGAAAAAAAATACATTAGATTAAGGTAATAATTTCTTATTAACTTCTAAGTTAATAAAGAAGTTTTAAAAAACATTGCTTCTATTAAGAAGCTTGGACTAAAACTGAAAGGTGCCACTGCAAAAATATACTGCAGTAAGAAAAATAGAGAATTCCCCTGCTGCACAACACAAAGGAAGGTACAAATAACATGACAGAATAAAAGTAAGAATTGAAAACCTGTGTTATATTAGCAATGCCTTCTCTATATAGCAAAAATGTTAACATTGCAATGAATTTTATGTTTACTAGTAAAAAAGGTCATTGCTAGCATAATTCAAGAACTTCAGAAGTCATTAATAGGGTATAGCTACTCTAATGAAACATTCATGTTTCACTCAGAACAGAATTATCTGATACAGAAGTATTCACATGCTGTAGTGAATTTAGAGGATTATTTGTTTCTAAATACTTGCTGTCTAAATAGGCAAGAAAAATGTATGTAATATGTGTATATGGCAATAATTGCCGCCAATTTGTACCACCACAATTGTTGGCTAAGGTCTTGGTCCACTGGATTTGACCTTTTACTTGTACTAGAGACCATGCTTTTCCCAATAGATTGTTGAGATGATGAGAATTTGCAAGGTGAGGCACAACTCTTGTGTTTGAAAGAGAGTGATGATCCAGAATAAATTTAGAAGTCATTACATAACAAATTCAACTAATACCACAATGGCTGACTTTAACCAAAGTAAGCAAATTTAAGGCTCAACAGCTTTTGTAAATCTACATCCTGTTCAGGAGCCTCAGTTCTCTTGTGTGTTCTGTTGGAAGTGCAGAAGTGTAAAATAAACATCATATTCCATTCCTGTGATCATACGTGCAATATAAATAAGGGAGGACAGAACCAATGATTTAGAAGGAAAACAAAGCAATGATCAAGTAATAGTCAGGAGACCAAATGAACCTTGCAACCTGAACAGTGGTAAAAGAAGGAAAGTAATGTACGTCCCATTTATCTTATTTGCTACATCTTTTATCTTTCTCTGCCTCCTGGAGGAAGCAGAGTTCACCTCATTGCTTTAGTCCCCGGAGGTGGCTTGCAGTGCTGCAGTTCCATGGGAGATGACAGTACAAGGCTTTTAGGCTGCTCTGCTCCTTGCCCTTTTCTGCTTCGCCATGTGTTCAGTCAGGAACAAGTACACTGCCTTTTCTGCAATTTTGTTTTAGCATCTCAGAGCTAATCAGATGGAGGAAGATGCACTAGGAATACTTGGGTGAGAAGATTTCCAAAGCATACAGTCGCAAAGCTGAGCTGGAACTACTCCAGTTCATATTGAAGTTGAATGTGTTAGCCTTGCATGTCAATGGTCAGCAGCTGTCTCCCTCTGAGAGACCATATTTTTCAGAGACTACTAAAAACCTTAAAGCTGAATTCATTCCTAAGCAATTAATTAGCTTGGTCCAAAATACTAGTCTTTCTTAATTAAGCCAATTCCATATGGACCAAAATAGGTTTGCTAACCGAATTTCAGTCTAAATGGAAGCATTTAAGACTAGGTGTATGTTGTTAATGAGACCCCTTTAATGAAGGTGGTGATTTTCTCAAAAGCTAAAGAAAGGGGAAAGAACAGTACCTACAAATAGAACCCTGCATACTCATATTTTTTTAGTGAAATATGTATTTTTTGCCATAAGTTTTTTTTTTTTTACAGTCTTACAAATATGAGGCACTATCATTTAATTATTATGCTATGTAAGCAAAATGGCATTTTTTAATACCACACTCACTCAATCTCTCTCAAAATCATCCTTTGACAAATGAATGATGTAGGATGTTTTCTGATTGCCTGTATTGCCAGTCAGAACTGGAGGCCATGGAATATTACTACCACTAAAAAAAAAATTATTGGCAGTTTGATAAAAATCTGTACAAAATATCTATTTTCTCTCCAGCAAAAGTGGGGTAGTGAAATGCCACAGTTTGTAGGGTGCTGAGTCTCCATCTTTCTGTGTATTTTCTATTGAATAATGGAAAGCTCATGGATATCTTCACAGTACTCATCTAGGGCAGGACCATAGGCAAAATCCATTTCATTTGGTCACAAATATTCTGTATAGTATTTACAGTTCTGATAGACTGAGGAGGCTGCATTAACTCACAGTCTGAAACGATTCTCCATCTGCACATTTTCATTACCACAGAGACAACACAGTTGCACTTATGACTTACCAACTTCTTGTTTTCTTAAGTAATACTATTCATTTCAGGAAAAGGAAGAAGGAATTGCTCCTGTGAAAAGAATATCCTATATTTGTTAAAGCTTTGAAAATTCAGCTTCACTTGATTCAAAAAGTAATTAAATCACCCTTGAGATACTGTAAAAATCCAATACATTTGTGCTATAAACCTAATTATTTTAGTAAGATACTTCTTTTTTAATATGTTTGTTTAGCTGAAAAAAAAACCCACATGCATTTATAATGCCCACATAGTTTCTAATTACGTTGATCTTATAAGTGCAAACTGAAAGCAAGTATAAAAAAATTCTTTTAACCAAAAGATATGGACTTGTTTGCAAAAAATTATTTCAAAATTAATCTAGGAAACCACAGAGAAGCAGGTTTTACATTTTCACTATCTTCAGGTCTTGTAGATTTTAGGAAGAACATGTACTACACTTTGGACTGCCTGACCCAAATGATGTTTATCACTGCTCATCCTGGAGGAAATATTCTGATCCACCACTTTAACTGTTAAAATTCTTCACCTACACTGCAGACAACTCCCTATGACAGTGTTGCAATACGACAATTTTGTGTGATGATACAAGTCATGTCAAACCTGTAAAGGATGCCTTTTTTAAAACAGCTGTATGACTTATTTATTCTTTAAACTCTGCAGAAATTTCCCTGTTTCCTAAAGCAAAGGGAAGAGAAAAAAATAATAATAAAAGAGGTGATCTCACGTAATTCTCCAAATTTAGAATAAAAATCTTTATAAAAGAAAGTACTTTGTGATTCATAGTATAGGAGAAAATCACTGGCTCCTGTAATAAGATATATTTTTTTTAAAGAATACTGAAAGGAAAACGCTATGCACTTGAAATTTACAGCCAATATGAATGGAACAGAGAGATTGCAGATGCTACTAAGAGAGGGAAAAGAAAATACATTAATGATGACTGAAAAGATTTATCTGAAAGAGGACATCTTTGCAGAAAAAGATATATTATAACCTGTTTTCCTGTTTAAGTGGAAGATAATAAAATTATGTAAGTAAGCAACTATCACAATGGCAGAAACTATTATAGTACATTAAGGTGATAAAATATCCTCCTTTTTCCTGCTTCTTCAACATTGTTTTGTCTTTTTTTATGATAGATGAACAGAAAGCCAGACAAGCAGACAATTTTGTTTCACTCTGTCTTGCTGCTGGCAGTCAAATGAATGTGTTCCCAATTAGCATAATTTTTACTTTTTTTTTCAGAGGACAAGCCTATAAAAAGAAGCTGTAAAGGAGAAAAGCAAAGAAGTTTATGTTAGAGGAGAATTTCTCTCCACTTCCAGTAAATATTCATTCTTTGTTCATATTCTGCATATTCCAGCAGCTAATTGTAGTTTTCTAAGAAGTAATTAAGAGATATTTTTATAGAAGACATAAAATTTCTTTTCCTCTTGGAAAACATGTATTGCTTGTTCGGTATCTTTAAGCTCTGTGATTTATTCACATTCACTGATCTAGTTCCTATATAGCTTGGGTTTGCAATATACAATGTCCAGACCAGGTTTTGTGATTTCTCCTTTTTTTTTTTTAATTAATATTATTTTCCTTTCTTTCTGTTTGCATAAGCCTTCAATCATGTAATTTCTCTTTTGGATTGTACGTGACTGGTCTGGGGACCGCGATACATATCTACATAAAGCTTGTCATGTATCCAGCCAGTGAGATACCTAGTAAGTGGAGTTTTCAAATACAATAAGAAGAAAATTCAAGAAAAAACTATTTCTGAATAAAAAGTTATGTAAGTGCCCAGTCAGACTTAAGTTCCCCAGTGCCTGAAAGTCATTTTTTGAAAATAGAAATTGCAATAAATTATACCACTGACTGCCGTTAAACAACATTTGCAATAACTAACATCCAACATATTTAGTTATTCGCCCTAATTCTGTAGCAGCAAATTAAATATTGCTAAGGAATGGAGGCAAGCACCAGAAAGCCATCATCTACACTAATGTTCTAAAGGGCTGTGGCATAGTTTTCTTCTTGCCCCCTAATGTTTAGCTGAAAAATTCAATGTGGTGTATAAGCACAGGGTTCTGGTGGCTAGGAGAGCTTAATAAGAATGTAGCAGGTCTTTGACAGTGTGGCCAAAACCCCAATCTGGCACTAATTATTTTCACTAGCTCAGAATTAGCCTTTGTGCTTGTGTCCAGCTAATAATTTTCCCTGTTATCTCTAGATTAATAGATATGATAATTTTTGTGTGATTTTTTAAATTTAGTTTAAATTTTCTTCTAGATTTCATGTTTTATTTGCATACACTTTTCCACAAGTAATACATAGCCTTCACAAGGGTGATGTTTGAGTTACAGCTGTTAATTGTAATGATACAATAGAGTGCATGGCATTATTTTTATCCCTTTTCTTCATAAATGTTTACAAATTTCAGGCAAGAATATTCACTGCATGTGTTTAAAGACAATAGTTTTCACCTGCATGGAGTGAAATGTATTTTCTGATGAAAATTCATGAGATGAAATGTCACCTTCAGAAAGCTTGTGAGAAACGACCTGTGGGGGTGAATCTTTCTGTCTGAATTCAAGTTCAGACATTGCCACCAGTGTACCCAGCCCATTTCCAGTGACACAAGAAATGTACAGTGATATGTGTACCTTTCGTGAACCTATTACATGCTGTGTCTCTGCACTGGCTTTTTTGCTGCTGGAAACAAGGGCTTGGAGCACAGAACAAGCAAAGTGCCTGGACACTGTACTTGTAATTTTAAAGACATTTACTTGTAGTTTCTGCATGATGCCTGAGCTCATGATTTTCTGTGCTTCTTTAAGAAATCTGAAATCCCCGAGATGCTGCTGTGTGGCAAAGTCTAGAAGTATTTTTTGTTTTATTTTAGGGCAAGGTGCTTCTTAAGAAGGCAGTTAGCTTTTTAGTCTAATGGCAGGTGTATTGATGCACTCCATCTCTCATGTTAATGGCAAAAAAAAAAACTAGTAGCATTTCAGAACAGACTGTAAAACACAATGGACACACCATTTTGCTCAGTCTGACTGTGAATTCTAGATGCAGAAGTCCTGTTGAGTGTGCTAGTCCTTGCACTTCTGATAGCCTTTGAATTGCATTGTTCTTGTCAAATCACGAAAGGGCATGAATGCTGGAACTTTGAATGTTCACCTTTGTTTTTCTACTTTCATGGAGATAAAAGTTCTTTTTGACATAGACAACCATATCAGGGGCTGTATTTGTTCTCTTTCTCTCTCTTTTATCAAAAAATATATTGATTACCTTATAATGGTATTTCTTTTCAGGTTATAGAACAAAGCTTATTCTGTTATTCCAGCTTTCTCAGAACTGCTGTTTGTAGTTTACATTTGCCTGCAACATTTCAGTCAAACAGCTAGCACTGCTTTTACTCACTTCAAAGGTTATGAGATGAGCACTTGCCATTACATCAAGGCTCTATATTGTGCTACATTTTATCTGCAATATTCACATAGTTCATTGTCTTATTATTAGGTCACATTCAGTTATTTCTATTCAAGTTTTCTGACTAAAGAATCCATAATTTGGCCAGCTGTTATTGTTAAAAACAGCTTTCTTATAGAGAAAGCATTTTGGAGTGCCTTAACTGCCTCCACATTCTAATTTATTTTTCTTTCTGATAGCAGATGTACAGGTACATTCACATGCATGCACACACATACACAACTAAGATGAGTATGTTCAAGGCAGTCTTGAATAATGAGCTCTTCTAATATAGATGGGTCTCCTAGATGTGCCTTAAAAGAGGATTTTAATTTGAATACATTTAATTTCAATGCATATTTTTATTTTTTTTTTATCACAGGCATTTGTTTTCCAGGTTTTACAATGTTGCTTTATCTTGCAGATGAACATAGTAGAAATAGAGTGAGATTTTTTTTTTCAGAGTTATTACAGTATGAAACTACACTCAAAACCACATACACTCATGTAAGGGGGCATTTATAAGAATTGGTACATGTAAGTGTATCTGATTTCACAGGTAAGGAATTTAAGATGGGGTTTCCTAAATGGGATAACAGATTATTCAACATCTGCTAATTATTCTAAGAACCATTCTCAGTCTACTGCTGAATTGTTCAGAAAATGCTGTGATTCAGTGTTCAGAAAAAGCAGAAAATAAATCTGTCAATGCTGATTTTTATTGTATTCAGTGATGACAATCTTATTCTATCTGAACACTGCCAGATTCCTTCCTTCCCCAAGCAAAGCATATGTTTTTATTCAATAAGAAAAAGCTTATTTCTGCATTCTGGTAACAGAAAACATGAAACTTCTCTCTTCTTTAAAAGCATACAGTGGGAAGATTTCTCAACAGAAATGAAAAGTCTATCTAACATGTTCTGCATGTGTGGATTTCAGTTTATATATTCATACATAATCATATGTTGGATCCTTTTATTTTATTTGAAACCTTTTCCTTAAAGCAAGCATTTGTATTTTTAACTTTTGGTAAAGTTCTAAACATTAACATTTGTGTGCATTTCATTCAGCCTACCTCATCATTTTCTTGTTTCATGCCCAGGGCTTAGCAGTTGGAGTTTAAAAACAGCCAGCTTTAATGTCTATGACTGACATGTAATTTCTGCTTACTTTAAAGCTTTTTTCTGCTAACTTTGCCTTTTCTAATATTCTTTCCTGTCCATAATCACAAAGCTACATAAGCTGTTTTGTGGTTTAATAAATATTGTCCATTTTTTAAAGTGCAACATGGTGCATTCTTCTTCAAGGATAGTTATTAAGCATATAAAAATAAGCTTGTTAAATTTGTAGATTCATTTTTGTTACTATTATTCCTACTGCTTGTATTTGTATTTAAATGAGAAAATATAATCAATTAAAAAGGTTGAACTGTCAAAAATTCTGTCATATCCATAATTAAGTATAACCTTCCTAGGTTTAAATAACATTATGGTTATGACACAATTAAAAAAAAAAGCCTCTAAATTTTAAATTAAATGCTCTACCTTCCATTGACATTATTTTTCTGGTTGGAAACTCAGCCATGTGAACGCAATTTTAGCTCATAGCTACATTATTGTCTCCCATTTTTAAAAGTGAACAAGTAGCATGCCTATAATATACATGCCTCATCTTAGAGCCTTAGATTACATGTTCAGTAACATGCATACATCTTAGTTATGCAGAATTATTATTGAGAATAGAACAGCTAAAAGACCCAGCAACATAGCTACGCATTCAACTTTGCTTCTCATTATCTGATTAAGTAAATTCTTCTAAAAGATACAGTGCAAGCCGTTTTTCTTTTCACACTGCTTAAGAAGAAACTTATTACAGCTGGAGAGACAGATTTTCCTCATCCAGAGAAGTTTGTTGTTGAGATATTTTTTTAAGAAAAATATTTTGCCAAGCACTTTAAAATTTTCTGTAAAGTAAAAGATACAAATAGTTGAATTATTTATTACATAGATTTTGCTATCATTCAATTAGAATTGCTGGCAGAGCTTATTTGTTATTTGCCAACATATATGAGTTTAAGATTAATGTAAACATGGTACTAATGAATCTGTTAAAATTTTGCCTTCTATGACCCTTACCACCCCACTGAATGGTAGAATATGTGTGAGTAGCTACCTGCAGAGACATACACATCCAAAGAAAAAGTACATGAAAGCAGCATCTGTGAGCTTCAGCATCATAACTCAACCCTCCTACGCTGCAGTTAATAGTGGATCTTCAGGTGCTAAGCTGCAACTGCTTGATTTGAGGATTGCATACATCCTTTCTTCTCTTTCCTACATAATCCATTTGCTTAGTGTATGATGTTTATGACTTATTTTTTTCTAATTGCTTGGTATTTTCCATAGAGTAAAAATCACTAATATTAGTCTATATTGTGACTAATAAGGGGTCATTTAATAGGAATATTTTGGGCAAAACATTTCAAACCAGAAAGTGATGGAGTACAAATGAGTAACAGAGTATTCCAATGGAATGTTGGAAAATAAAGTCATTAGAAAACACTCACTCAATATCAAGGTTTCATCAAAAGCCCATCCTGCGCCTATTGAGTATTTGCATGAGGTTGTTCAGGCCAGGGAAACAATGATGCAAGACCTGCTAACACAGTAAACTGCCCTTTCCAAGTTACACTTCCTGTACTGCTCAAGGGTTCCCATCTTCTTTCTGACTTAATACCTTTCTTAGAACAGAAATGAACCTTCAGCAATTTAATTTTCATCTTTATGTGTAAGTTTAGTTGAAATGAACACTCTGGATATCCTACAAAATTAATTGTCTGTATTAGGCTTTTCTTTTCTTTTCTTTTGCAATAGCTGTAGAGCTTAAAATGGTGCATATTAAGAACATATTGCTCATTTGTTAGAATACAACAGAATACAGTGATATAAGTAGTCACTGCAAGAAACATTTCCAAGAGCCTCTGTACTTATCATTGCATTTACTATATTATATCCATATCAAATTTTAGCAAATTTCAAAGTAAAATACAAACATTCAAGAGTACAAAAAAAAATTAATTTAATTTAAAGTTAAATTATAAAGTTACCAAACAGCATAATATAACATAAAATGTCTTGTTCACAATTTAAAATAAAGTAAATTTTTAAAATCTTTCAACTCACACTTCTGAGCAAACCTTTGTACTACAAACTGAAAGAGTACAGAAAGAGCTGTTTTCCTTACCATACTGATTCATCACTTCTAATGCCAGAGAATATATCACAACTACTGGGTTTTCTTATCTAGCTAGAGAATTTAAACTGCTTCTATAGCTCTTAATAATCTGTTTAACTGGCATTTTAACAGCAACATTAAACCTAGGCATGATATCACTCTCCATGTTGCAAAGATTCATAGGAGGGCTCATCTTTAAGCACATGCATTATAATGCTGACTCTAAGTTGCTTATGTATGTCAAGATAGGAATATCCAATATTTTTGTGTGTTTGTTTTTTTTTTGTTGAGGTGTAAAGACAGCTTTACTATCTGAAGTTCAGTGCTCTGATTTAGGAATCTTGCTTTCCAGGATCTTCTGAAATCCATCCAGAAGTCACTGTTATCTGGTACTTTTAACTGGACTTTGAGGTAAAGAAAGTTTTAATAATGATCTCTAAAGTCCTGAATAATTTGTCTTGGTAATTTCACATAATGTTCCTTTTTCTGCTGAGGTTACAATTAAAATATATTGAGACTGTTTGGTTTCTGGCTTTAAGTGATTTTCTGAACTGGCTATACAATACACATAGCTATACAATGAACTTAGCACAAGTTTGGAAACCATACTGATAAGGAGTCTGCAAGCTGAAAAACTGAGAAATAAAACCACAGATACAGCAATCTTCACAAAAGATCATGAAAACTGCTTCTGTCAGTTATTAGTATCAGAATGGCTGTATTACTAATCCCATAGCATGACCTACAGCATGAGGCAGAAAAATCAACGCCCATCAAAATGAGTGAGAAATATAATAAGCAGCTCTGAATTCATACCATAAAGTTATTTAAGGATAAATGAAACATACTGAACTGAATATTTTTAACCCAATGCGTTCATAAAAATTGGGTACTTATGTTTCAAAAAAGAAAAAGTACTCTCTGGTGGCTCTTTGTGGAAGAAAAAAAAAATTTTTGAACAGAGGATGAAGCCACAAATGTACACAAGTCTGATGCAGCTCTGAATAAGTGGAGAAAGCTCCACATTTTTCTCATTTCCCTGTTAGAAAATTATACTATATCTGGTCTTAAGTATGCTCTAAAATATCTCCATTAATTCTTTGGAAGAAAGAAAGTAAAATATTTAATTTATTTCATTACGTGCCAATTTAGACCTTGAAAAGCTTTTTTCTTCCACTAAAATGCAAGGGTTAGGTACTACTTACTTATGTGATGAAGCTGGAATCAATTCTTGTTATTTGACCCAAAAATTAAAACAGTTTTAATATCTGGTATTAGACCTTCTACTGTGTTTCCTCTGAGGTTTTTTCATATTAGAAATTGAACTAAACTCTATTATGGATTCAAAGTAAATAACATCCCAGCTGTTATTTGTTGTCCCCTCATAACAAGAAGGTATTGTAACATGAAAATAAAACAATTTATTTTCAAAAAGAGAAGTTATAAGTATAGTATGAATGAAACAAAGTTCACTGACCTTTTTCCTTAATTTTCATTGGTTTTATGATTTATGTTAAAGATCAATGGTAAGCCACATGTGACTTAGTTACATCTCCTGGAATAGTTTGAATGTGCAGGAAAAAAAGAAAAACTTAACAAGCTCAGAACTGTGTAATGTTCATTTTGTCTAAAAATCATTTCCATATTTAATCAGACCACAGAGATGATTTTTAAAGCATCACGGTTTTTTATAGACAGACAGGGTCCTACACATTAGAATGTGCTCCCTATTACAGCAAAAAAAATCTTGAATTTCCCTCTCATCCAGCTTCTTTTCTGTAAATTTGACTTATTGTTCAGTACTAGCTGCCAAAGCAGTCTGAGGGCTTTATTTAGAAGGAATCTGAGAACTGATGTAACAGGTTTGCTTTTCCTATCTGCATTGCCTGAATAAGTCCACAAAAATTTCAATTTTCTCTCCTTTGCACACTGGCGCTCAAGGTATCAAACCCACACAGCCTACAGATTGGAAAAAAAGCCCTTGCATCTGTTGAAACCATAAGAGTGAAACCCAAAACAGCCGAACTTCCACTGACAGTGTGAATCTTACAGGTTACTCTAAGTATGGACTTTTTTACTATTCAGTGTTTCTCTTTCTCTCTTTTTTCCCAAGAAGCCATAATTTCCTTTGAATGGCAAATGTCTGTTAGTTGAGCAGACTATATTTATATAGACAGCTAATACTTTCCCAGCTCCCTGAAAATTTATCAGAATAATAACATATATACCTTTTGTTTCAGTTCTACCTTGAGTAATTTCAATTTGAGCATCAGTGTCTTCAAGAATTAATTCTTTACATCCTATTTTATATCCTTCATATTTTGCCAATGAGCTTCCAAAAGTGCATATTAAACAGGAAGAAGGAAGATGAGAAGTAACAATTCACACAAATATGTGAACAGAAGCATAATACTTTTGCTTTCAACAATAATGGTCACCAGTTGACATTTTAAGAGATAATAAGACATGAAATGAAACATTTGAAACATAAGAAAAACTCATTGCTAATGAACATGTGCTATGAAACTTTAGGTTCATGTTTGCCCTTTTGCTCATGTGCCTCCAAACTGAAATTATGTTAGGGTTTCAGCTTTCAAAATGCTGATTTTTCTCTTCAGGGAGAAAATTTTGTTTAAAAAAACCCAAATTTCATTGTGTCTGGAATCTACAAAAATACTCCGCCCTTCCCCGCCCCCATGAGAAGTTGTCTACGGTAAAACATTTTGATGGAATATTATCATCTGCTTTCTTCTATAAAACCCAGTGTGCATTCTTTTATTAGGGAATAATAATGTTGATACCATTCACTTTCAGAACACTAGAAAAGCAATAAACCACAGATACTCCTTCTCTTTTTAGCTCTTTCCAGAAGACCATAATAAGCATAAAACCAGCATTGGTAAGTTTTAATACCCTCTTCTATTTTGTATTCAAATCAAATTTATCATAATAGAGAAGTATTTTATTTACCTTTTTTTCCCAGCTACTTTCCATTAAAAAAAAAAAAAAATTTTTGGAAATAGACCTCTCATGAGTTCTCAAGAATTAGTTTATGAAATGGGGAGCTGGGTAAAAGTGAAGTTTTCTCCCATTCACTGTATTTTTAATATGCAATTCTCCTCAAACTCCCTGAAGAATGATCTATCAAGTTGAATAGCTGATGCACTTTGAACACTTAGCTCCAAAAAATAGATGACATTTTTTTCATTAGTTTAAAATTTATATGCTATCTTATCTGTCACAATAATAATAAAATCTGACAGTGCAGATCATATGGGTATTTCACACAGCAGAGGTAACGTGTTCTTTGGAATATAAAATGACAATTTGTTCAAATCATAGACTTTTAAATTTTAGAAAAACAAGGTAGCTCTCACTCTATGTATCTCACTCTTTCAAAGTAATTTATATGACAATAATACTATGGCAGGACCCAGACTACCCACATTCAGTCTCTGTGGGGCATCTACATTCTGTGGGAATCTTGACAGACTGTAGATATCCAAAAAGGTGATCCAGAAAGCCGGCTCTGCAGTGCTGTTTACAGCAGAGACACTGAAATGCCGCTAGGTGCGGCTCTGCACAGCCTGTGATTTCCCATGACCTCTAAACGTCAGCTTTAGCCTATTTCCAAAATCACCTTCCATCAGTAAAGGGAGGGCCCTGGCTCCCTCATCCTTATCTTGGATGTCCAGCATGGTATGAATACTTAAATACCTTTGCCTTTTTCACAGTGACAAAGGCAAAGCCCAGCAGTCATAACCACTTTTATTAAAAAAAAACCAAAAACAAAACAAACCATGTTGATGGAAGAAGAGCAAGGTGGTTAGCAACTAATAGTAAAGGCAGGCTGCCAGGAACTGGAAGATCTATTATCTCTGGCTGAGGGTACATAACTATAGTTCCTAATTCCAGTTGCTGTGTCACATCATCATCGCTGTCATCATTGTCATTGTGTAGGCAGGAAAACCAGAATCCTGGAGACAGTGCTAAAAAAAATGAAAAGATATCTGGCTCCATTATCTAGAATTTAAGAATTTAACACACTTGGTTATCATTAAATTCTGACATTCTGATTAACTCTACAGCTATACCTTAATGCAACATATCCCCTTTACATCTGAGCTGTGTATAGCACTTGCATCTATTTACTACAGCTAGCTTTTTTGGACCTATTTATTTTCCAACAGAGTGATGCGCTGCACCATTTAGACACAACTGAACTTCACAATTACCATATTCCAAAATTAATTCAATTCTCCACCCAACCACATCTTTAAAAATAAAAACATATGTTCTTACCATTGTTGAGGAAGAGAAGGATAAAGCTCTTTACAGAATAAACTCACATCTTTCCTTTTGTTATTTTCTTTCCTAGGACTTTCACTGTTCTTGCCACTTTGTACTGTGCTCCGTAACACAATTTTTTAAGGACACACCCTCAGGTATAGAAAGACATTCTTCTTTCACAAACAGAACTAATCACAGATAAGTCTAGCACTAACCAGTAGTATTTACAATACCATCAAATTTCATAATAGAGATGCAAAACCAGGAACCAGGAAAGGAAAACTGATTGGTGTATGCCTTAGTTGTCAATTGCAGCAGAAATCTTCCAGGTCATCTCTTAAAGCCTTTAAATTCAGAGCAGCCATCATGGTTTTATTTTCATACAAGAAGTAAGTGTGTACCCATTGTTATTCCTTTTTCATCCTCCATAAAGGAAAGCCACTGTAACAAACTAAAACACTGTGTAATCTTTTTTTCTTATTTTCAATTCAGAATCTATAACTTCTACCCAAGCTTTTAAAGTAAGGAATTAAAATCCAAGCACAGTAGGATCCTTGAACACTGGAATGAGGATTCATATTTTACTTTTAACTTTTAACTTATTTCTTTATTCTAAACTATATTTATGAAAAGATGGTCACCAACATTCTCTCATGCTACCTTTTTAGATCCAGGTTATCCAAATAAATTTAGAGGATTCAATAATGTATTTGCTGTATGAATATACAGTATTGCATAGATAATGTTTAAAAGCTTTTAAAAACTTATTCCACAAAGTAAAAACAAAAAAAAATGAATAATAAAGTATTCAGGGTCTTTGTCAGACAAAATCTTTGCAAGTTTTCAAACATTTTTTTTGTTAAAGGAAAGATTTTACAAGGTTCAGAACAAATAAGCTTTCCCCTTACATTTAGAGTTTATTGGTCAGGAGCAATACTGTAAATTACTTTGAAATAGCTGTTAGGGTTCCTTTGCTCTATATTCCCATACCTAAAATCTCTCTGTCTGTGAGTTAATATTATTTTTATAATTCCAAATTAAAGCTGCATTTGCTAGTTGATCTTCTCTCACATCTACCTGCAGCTATTTATCTTGACTGTGAAAGGTTCTTTTCTGAAAGCTTGCATCATTTCATCTGTAAAGGAAATGGTATGCATGCCAACACAGTGTAAATATATAAATTCAACTCTGTTTCGATAGTGGTTGAAATTAAACAAATCAATCCTTGCATTTCAAGCAGAAGATTTTCCTAGTTACCCGGGAGTTTTGAAAAATGGCCCTATGCTGTATCCTAGTCCCTGGCTGCTGTTAATTTTATCCAGTCTTGTGCTGTTTCCAGTATCTGGAAAGGACTGTTGATCTACTTAGATCAGGTTAATCTCCCCAACTGGTCAGTCTTTGATGAGGTTTTGCTATACGTATTCCAGAGAAATTTGGTATCTTGAGCCAAATGATTGGTACTACTCTAGTAAAAAAATACATGATTGTTAGGCAATAATTTTAACTCCGCAGCAACTCCATATTTTATCAATATGAAATAAGCCCCTGCTGTGCTCTAAAATTCACAGGGCGAGAGTCTCAGCTCCTGCAAGTCCAGATGTGCTTTCAAAAATTATGGATCTGTGTTATCTTAAATTACTTCCAGATCTATTCCAATATGACAAAGACAGGGGTATCTTCAAAGGAGCTGTACATACCAACTCTGTTTGAAAGACTTTTCCAAATATTTATAAATACCTCTTTTCAGCTAAGATTTGCGTGTGACTTCAATCAATTGGACTTCAGTAAACTTCACACCTCTCTTCTATAGTGGTCTGTTAAGATGTTAAGACTTGTGAAGCTTTGTAAGTAAGTTTCAAATACGCTGTTTTCGCTGACAGTGGCTACTTCTAACATACAGGAGCTTCACATATAGTAATGACTCAGGCCCAAGAGAATTAAGTGGAAGAGTATATTTTAACATTGCTGTTGACAGTCCTAAAGAGAATTGAATTGTTTAAATATGAATATATCTCTCTTTAATATTCACCAAATGGTCTGAATATTCCAAAAGCTAATGTTATATATCAACTTTCAGGACATCTTGATCTATACAGCTGAGACTGGACCACCAGGTAGAAAGGATAAGTGACAGGCTAAACAGTGAGCAGATGTATAATAAAAAATTGAATGTTGCCAGACATTAAGCTATTCTCAAACAGCAAGGGGGAATGAGATTCTGTTGTGTACTTTGGGGATGGCATCTTCTACATTAAGAATCAGTACATAAAATGCACAAGTGGTCCAGAATTCAGGATTCTTTGTCCTCCAGAAATATCAAACACACAGAGTATAAGGTTTGTAATCTTACAACAATATTCTGTGTCCAAAAGATAGGTCCCTGGAGCTTTCTCAGACTACAGCTGCATTAACAAACTTATCAGGATGTGAACACAGGCTGTAGGGCTGGCTGTCCATACTGTGGACAAATAGCAATCTTCAAAGAAATGCCAAGGTACAGCTCAGGGAATAGGGTAGACTGAGGACTGTGCCTAGTAGGGGGATTTTTCCCAGTATGCATGATAGCCACCCAGTTTTGGGGAATGAAAGGGACAGAATTTATTTAAATTATTATAACCTGATCTATATGAGTTTTCAGATTGGAAAGAGCTCTGTTGCCATGTGTAAGTGGATAAGCAAGGTTGTGGAGGTAGCAGTGATACATGTGGTCATCTAATATTCCCATGAATTATCCTTCAATTATGTAAGTGTCTGTGTCTCAAAAATATCTTAACATTTTGACTCAAAGGAACATATAATAAAAATTTATAAGCCTATAATTAACAGAACCTCCCCAGTAGGAATAAGAAGACCTTTCTATGCCACATTATGGAATGTCTGTGGTTTGAAGGATTTCATTAATTATTACCTCATTTTCAACATATTTTAAAACTGTATGTCCTGTAAGTTTTCCTTTTATACTATACTATACTTTTTTATACTCCATTTTTATACACATTAAACAAATAATAAGAAGTTGAGTTTGAATTTTTCTGCTACAGTTTTGAAAATACTAGTCATCATATAGGTCATGATCCCTGGGTTTAATTAGGTGACTATACTGAAAATATTTTATAAAACAACTTAGATAAATAAAACAAGGTCAAAATGCTAACCTATTTTCCAGAGGAGAAATATCCTTTATGTGTAATTTTTTTCCAGCAAGGCACTTAGGTTGCAATAACTTGTACCAAAATGAGTTACAACAGAGCATTGTGAAGTAGAAGAAAGATTTTACAAATGTGATGCACAATTTTAAAAGAGAAAAATCTAATTTGTCTGTAATTTTTCTATCTGGAACTGTTTCTAGATGATTTATCTTATTGTTCCAGTTGGAATCAACTGTGAGGGTAAATTGCTGAAGAAGCAGTTTACTAACCTAGTTTATGCCTATTAGACAGCACTGCCTTATAATGAGTAATGGGAAAATAAGTCTCATTTTTTTATGCATGATGTATCCATTTATGTAGTCTTTACAGGTCCAAATATATATGTATCTGCTTCTGCGAACACTGAGGCCATTCTGTTTTAATTTTGATTAAACTAAGTTTCTATACTTAAAGTGTCACTGATGTTTTTCATGGTCATGTAAAATGCTTGAAAGCATAAAACTACTAGACCTCATGTTAAAAATATAATCTTTAAAAATGAGTTTCATGCTTTCTTTGTAGAACAAGGATGACCTTAATCATGCAAGATACTGCTAAAGTTTCTACTAAGCTACCAAATTAAAAAAGAAACAGAGGAAATGTCAGAGCAAACAATCCCTTGGAATATCATTTCGTTTGCAATCAGTCAAGGTCTGATGACCTTCTAAGCCAGAAGCTGTACCTCTACCATTTTCTTATTAGCTACCTGTGCACTCCTCTTCCCTAAATTTGTCTAATCCTTTCTTGAACTCCATTTCAGGAGGTAGTTTTGGGATGTTTTGGGAGGTTTGGGGAGTTTTTTTCCTTTTGACATTCACAATATCCCAAGATAATGAGCTCTACAATTTCAACACTAGGATTAGAAGCTGTGCAGAAATGTGCACAACTTGTTAAATGTGAAGACATTTTTTGATTTAGAAGTGTAAGATCTGTCCAGAAGTTCAACCGGGCCTGCTGCACATGTTCATTTTCAGTGACGAAGGACAGGATGCTCAGACAAGACCTGGAGAAAAAATGAAGGACAGAACGGTCAACATTAAATATTTAAATACAGAGAATAATCTGGATAAAAAAGAAAATCATGTAGGATGATTCAAAAGCTTTACTTACATTTAAACAGACTTGTTGAACCAGTCTGTCAAGAATGCTGTCTAAATGTCCTTGTCATAATTCCAGCCTGGAGGCTGGAATATCACCCACAGGGCACGTGTTTGCACATCTTGCCTCCCTCCAGACTCTTATGCAAGTGAATTATGTAAAGGTTTAAAGAAAAGTCTATTTATACTCACTCTCACACCATTCTTTTTAACAACTGAGAATATTTCCTTACACAAGATAGTTACACTGCTGGGTGAGAACAGGATGAGGAAGGTAACAACAAAATATAGGCAGTTGGGAATGGTTCAGATGAGATCCAGAGAAGAGCAGGCAATGAAGAGGCAGTATGTCAAAAGGCTGCCAAAAAAAGGCAGGATCTTACAGAGGAAAGGTCTGTCACACAGTCTGCCTGGGGACATGTCAAGCAAAAGGAATGTGAAGGAAGGGGCAGTGTGATAAGTTCACGTTGCTTCTTCTGATCTAAAAGTAGGATGGTGTTCCCTGAGAGATAAATGCATTATTCAGAAGCCATTTCAGGCCTTGGCCAAGGGTGGACTTGAGAGTAAATATAGAACTATGAATGCAGAAGAAACCATTTTATTACTAGTTGCTTACTTTTACAGAATGCATTAGTGAAGAGTGGGGAGGCTTTTCCATATTGCTAACTTCAGTGGCATTTTTTTTAAAAGGAGATGTTGAAACTATGGATGTATGTATTTGTGAAGACAGGCTGAGAAAGTTGGGGCTGTTCAGCCTGGAGAAGAGAAGGCTGAGTGGAGACCTCAGAATCACCTTCCAGTATTATAGCAGACTTCCAGTATCTGAAGAGGGCCTAAAAGGGTGCTGGGGAGGGACTCTTCGTTAGAGACTAGTGACAGGACAAGGGGTAATGGGTTCAAACTTAAAGAGGGGAAGTTTAGACTGGATACAAGGAAGAAGTTCTTTACTGTAAGGGTGGTGAGGCACAGAACAGCTTGCACAAGGAAGTGGTAAATGCTCCATCCCTGGCAGTGTTCAAGGCCAGGTTGGACGGAGCCTTGGGAGACATGGTCTGGTGTGAGGTGTCCCTGCCCATGGCAGGGGGATTGGAACTAGATGATCTTAAGGTCCTTTCCAACCCAAACTGTTCTATCATTCTATGATTCTGTTACTTGCCTCAGCGTTATTTGTAAGGGTGGGAGAAGATGATGGGGGAAAAGGAAGAGAAAAAACCCACTTTTTCTTCCCTTCATGTAAAGGAGGGAAAGGCAAACGTAATTTGGAGACTGAACCATGAAATACCAATGCACTATGCTATCACTTCTGTTTGTTTTTCAGGCCAAAAATAAATTGAATTGTAGGCCCTGAAGTGCAATGAAAATAGAAAAATATTGTAGCTTACAATGGTAAGCTTAATGGTAGAGAATAGGGTATATAAAGTTAAGGTGTAAAGCAGATGCTTAGTCATGTCCAGTGAGGAGGTCAAATTTTGTGGACACCAACATTTTAGTATTGTTATTTTTTCTATATGTTAAGAAAATAATAGCTGAGTGGTATAACTTATTTACAGTACACAGAGAAATATTGCGCACACTGTGTAAAATCCATGATGTTGAAAGTTTAGTTCTGCCTTCTGAGCTCTACGTGTCTTTTTTCTCCTGGATATTTCGGCATCTTATTGCAAGTTTTCTTCAGCTTGTTTACTGGATCTTTCTGCTTGCTCAGGAGATTCTTAAACCAGGGCAAGCAAACTGAAAGTAAATAAACTGAAGAAAATGCAAGATAAAAGTTAGTGTTCAAAAAGTAAGAAGAGCTGCAAAGGAATTGGCAAGGAATTAACTCTTCACAATATCTACACACAGACACATATGTTATATGCATGTATGCTTTCATCATGTGCATTAAGCAGATTTTATACACAGTGGCAGGTGTGATTTGTCTTACATACCATGCATAGTAATACATCAGCCATTAGTTGTTTCCCATTTAATTAAATAGGAAAGCCATAAGTAAACTGATGACAAAGACACAATATCACAGACATGCTTAGTGGCTGCCACTAAACCAAATTAATTAATTTAATTAACTTAAATATAATACAACTGAGTGCAAAAGAGAGCGAAATCTAAGCATTTTTTAATCCAATTATTCTCATGTGTGTATAAGCGTAAAAACATGCTCCTAAAAACAGATTAAGAAACTATAAATAGAGTTGTAGAGGAAAACATTTTAAATGTTCTGTTACTTTTCTTTTGGAAGGTTCATTGCACTGAAATTGGCTTTTGTGAGGTCTTAAGAAATAAAAAGCTCCCTCATGCACCATTTTTAATTCTCTCTTCATCTGTATAAAACAATCCAAGAAGTGTTTTAATTTACTGTTGATCACTGGGGAGAAAGAAAAAGGAATGCAAAATTTAAATGATATTCACACACAAAGTTAATAGCTTTTATCACTCTCAGAAGGAAATTGTAGAGGAAATATTACTTCCCATAATATACAACCTGCTTTCAGCTTTATAGTCCCTATAGCTAAGGTAGTATTCTGCAAATACGCAGACACATTAAGACATAAGGGGTATCTCATTAAGGCAACAGCAGTAGGTCTAATAGTGTATTGTATTTTATTGTTATCACAGATTTATTCAGTGCTTTTCCTGCATAGATTTGTCTTTGACACTGTAACAGCTAGCAAAGACAAAATGCAGAGAAGTTGGGAGTTAGGATCCTAGAGGCCAGAAGTCTCCCAGAAAGTGGGTGACAGATCTCCAGAGTCCTAGTCTAGTGCACTTAGTTGCACACTGCTTCTTTCAACGGAAAACAAACAAAGAAACAAAAGGAAACACAAAGGAAAGCTTAGCTAAGGCAACTGGCATGAAATAAAAGCTTCACATTTTGATCAAAATCCATCTGATGAGCAATAGAAAAGAGAGGGGTGTTTTGTACATTTGAATTCTTATTGAGGTAAAACCTGGGCAAATATTTGTCAGAGTTCATGAAGAGTAGTAGAATAAACAATTTATACAAAGTGCAAAAAGTTGCACAGGTGAAAGTCCTGTCCTACAGAACATTTTATATCCTTATTTTCAGTACTCTTCTCATGAGTCAAAAGGGCTTAAAAACCTTCTGATGAATAGGTCAGGGGTTTGGCCTTCATCAGCTATAAGTAGTAGGTAAGGAGAAAGTCACTCAAAGTCTAACTTTTAGCTGTTAAAAACAGGTCTCAGTAAGACAAAATATTTAATTTTCGATCTAACATTGAAATTTAGTCTAGCGAATTCAGTTCAGTCACTCAGCTTATCTATCTCTGCTCTTCACATTTCTCATTTGGAATGATCCCATGGCCTAAAAGAATATTAGCTATGACAAATATTAATTTTGTTTGAAACCTGATGTATTTTTCTTAATTATGCAATACCTGCTTATGCTCATATATTTTCTTTGAAAAGTGAATGATCCAGTATCTGTCAGAATAAATTCTATATTTGTGTTCATAGTTACTATTGCACATTACTAATTCTTCTGCACACGTTAGTTCTTTTTCCTTCTGTTGTGTGTTTCAGGAAGTAATTTCTTCCTTTAGGTTGGATGGAGTTTCACTGAGCTGCAAATAAAAGTCCCAGGCAAGCAAACTAGAATTGAGGAGGTTTTTTTCTCTCCTCATCATCTGAAGATAGAGGATGCAATTAATATGATGGGACTATAGCAGTATCCAGTAATGGCATTACCAACTGGCTAGCTCAGCAGTATGTTTTCAGCATTTTTATGGCACAGCAAACATGGGAGAGATTCCTCCCTGTCAGAGCAAATCAGCTGCACACTCTGAAGAATGGCAATAAGCATACAAGGCACCGGCAGAGTTAGTGCTACTATCGACATGGTTTTCAGTTTTCTCATCACATCTACAGCCTGCTTTTTCCATGTATGAAGTCTTTCCCTGTTTCCATTTCCTACTGTAGGTAATAACAATAACTTTTCCCCTGATATCTTCCCCTGTGAAAAAATTATCTCTTAGGGAAGGATGAAAAGTATGACATCCTCATTAATACCAGCTGAATCAGTTAAAATCCAATGAATAGTTAATGTACTAATGATAATGTGCGACTAGTAAACAGAGTTTATTGTTATTTACACCAAATAGTGCCTTATTTATATGATTCCATAAATCAGAATCATCAGAGTATGACCCTAAAGAATGAATTTATGCCTTCCAGCCCATCAGCACCATCTACTGCAACTTGACATAACAAGTCTTTGCCATAATAAGGACAAGTTTCCATGTGGGTATTTTTTCTTATGTCTGTCATTGTTGGGATTTTCTATTTATTCCCACTTACTGCTCCACTGTGGCCTGTCAAAAATGGTCTTAATTTGCAATTTCTGAAAAACTTTCTGGAAATGTGACTTCCTTTTCAGAAAAAAATCATCCCGCAGACTGGGATTCAACTGGTTGAACTCAATAATTGTAGAAGTTTTGAAAATGCTTAAGGTCAAAACATATTTTCAGTTTCTCTTGCTTTTACCTGTCAGGGAAGAGGCGAAGAATAGAAAGAACAGGGAAAAAAAAAAACCAAACAAAAAACAAACACAAAAACAAACACAAAACCAAAAACCCCTCATAAAATCCCAAACTAAAATTCAGTATAAACTAAGTCCCTAAAATCCTTTCCTGCAAATAAAACAATAGCCCTCTCTTATGTCTGCTCAGAACTGAACAGGAAATACTCATCAGGTAGAATCTCATCAGGTTACCACGTAGATTCTAGACTTTCAGCATAGTCCTCCTCTGAGGCAGAGACTTCCTTTTACAACCCTAAACACCATCAGGAAAGAGGCTTAACCCATTTGATAAAGGCTAGAGATTTGCTATCTGTCATCATATCTAATTTTAGCTATGCAACTTTCTCCTTTGTCTCCTTCCTTTCTTCCCTCCACTCAATGATAGACGAATCTGCAAATCAGTCTGCAGATTTTTGTTACACTGTACTGGACTTGCTGCCTTATAATACCATGAGCTAAATCTCACCTGTTTATTCAGATTAATTCTTGCACAATGCCAATAGCTGCAATAACTATTCTGACTCCAGGATCACACCTGGGCAAAAGAAAAAGTCACATGCTTTGAAATATGTTTCAGTAGGACCTGTCACATCCTTGGCGAGACAGTGCATAACATTTATGAACCCCTGCTGAGAAAAGAGCCAGTATGAGGAAATTAAGAAAATAAAAAATTATGAGAAAGAGAGATCTACTTTTTCCCCATACAACCCAAAGTAAATTTTAGATTTCCCCCTTTAGTTCACTTTACTCCATAAAGAGTACCCTAGCAGAGGTTACACTGGTCCCCCAGACAACCCTGCCAAAAAATCAGCTTATTTGTGCCACTTACTTACAAAAATATGCCTACACATGCTCGCTTTTGTGGGCTTAATAAAATTGGTATGCTTAATTTTGCAGTTGTTTAGTCATTTAAAACTTGTTTTCTTGTAAGAATTGCTGGTACATAGACATAGATTTTTAAAAAATGTAAATTGGTGAGGATATAGAAATAAGTTTAAGTGCTTGGCATGCTGCATACAACAGAACAGCAATCTTCCAGGAAGAATGGTGAAAAATCCAGCTTGCAGACTGAGTTTATGCCTTTACTCTCCTTCTCATTCAGGCATATGATAATTTCTAAAACCTTTTCTATATTTTCTTTTAGTGATTTAAAAGTCACAAATTCCTAAGAATATATGACTCATTATGTGCTATTCTGGATTGTACAACGGCTATTTCCTTCTCAGGCAGACAGACAAATCGAGGAGAACTCAGGAAACATAAATACATAATTGCATTTTTCAAATATATAAGAAAAGCAACCTAATTTTTGATGTGTGCTCTTCATTCTTAAAAGACAGATATTTATTTTTCTTACAGTCACAAAGTGTTGGCGGGGGAACATTTCCTTTTTAGTATGTCCTTCACACTCTTCCCTGTAGTCTCTTGATACTTAATATATTCTTTTCTTTTAGTTTCCAACTCCTCTTTTACCTGTCCATCAACCCTCTATTCTATAGATCCAAGCACGGTTTTCAGCTTTTCTTTTCTTTTTTTTCCTAGATGAAAGGTGGTTGGTTTTGATTCTTTTCACTGCAGTACAGGGAGATGGAACTTGAATCACTTTAATAAAACTTCCTTTCTATACTCCAGTGTTAAGATATCCTTTCCACATATTGTATTTTGTTGTGTTAAAACTTACTCTCTATGAAAGGCAAAGTTGTACAGTTCCAGAAATTGATTACATTTTTAATAGTCATTAATTCATCCATGTTGGACATTTTTAGTGTAGCACAGACGTTAAATCATTATGACTCAGGAGTTTAAAGGAGCTAGTCATAATGTTGAGATTAAGGACATTCACACAAAAAAAAAACCCTCAGAACAGAATAGTGCAACACTTTCTCAAGCACTGACTGATTTACACACCTACAAATGCCAAACAAATGTATTAATATTACAAAATGTGTACTCTGTATT
This sequence comes from Pezoporus wallicus, assembly GCF_028554395.1. NCBI lineage: Eukaryota > Metazoa > Chordata > Aves > Psittaciformes > Psittacidae > Pezoporus > Pezoporus wallicus. The sequence goes on from NW_026637470.1 coordinate 171,889, forward strand.
TTAAAAAACTGAATTTGTAGTAAGTATTATGAATAAAAGTCTAGATCTTTTTCCAGTTTGAAAGGGGTGGGCCTGCTACAAAACATTTAATTCAATGAAGTATGTTTCATTTAAATCAATATTGGATAATATTTTAAGCAAGTCTACATTTGGTGAGGTGGACAGGATCTGCAGCAGATGAAAGCATTTGCCTTTTAAAACTGACATAGTGTTAGACTTTATTCAGGGTAGTCTCTGCTGAATTTAGAGAATAAATTCCCAAAATGGTGCCATGTGGTCTCATGGAGGAAGAGTCCTTCAATATTTCAAAGAATCATTAGGTCAGCACTAAAAGATTTTTTTTTGATTCAAGGTTTGTCAGCATTAGTGCATGGATTAAAATATCTCAGATACGACTGACAAAGACATTTGAAGTGACAGCAGATAGGTAAAAGGTTCAGACAAGAAAGCTCAAAGATATTGTTCAGCTTCTGCGAAATAAATTTCTAAGTAGATGGGAGTCTTCATTCTGGAAAAGTGGTTAATTATGGTATAGAGTGATTAGAGTATGGAATATAGTATATGGTATATGAGTGCCATGAACTGACTGGATAGGTATAAGCTGTTCTACGTCTTTTGCAACAACAGAACTATGAGGAACTGAATTAAGGTAACAGGTAGAAATACTAACAGTTAAAAAATTACAATAATAACTAATAATTCATGAATCAGGAAGCTTGGGAGACTTGCTGCCAAAAGTTTTTGCATTGAAAATTGGAGACTGAGAAACAGAAAGGAGGAAGGAATTCTTTTACAGGCACCCTATTACAGACATTCTTTAAGAAAGGATAAGGATTAAAGCTCTGAGTCATATATTTTTCCAAATGTCTTTTTTGGTCTCTTTTTATAACCTATCAATAGATCCTTTAGGTCCAGCCAAGTCCATTTAAGCTTTCTCTGCAGCAGAATATGGGTCAAAAAACCCAAAAGCTACTAAATGGCCCTATTGGGCGTGTGAACTTTCAAAGGAATTAAATGGTGTTAGAGCACATGAATAAGTCAGTCTTTATGTAATGTCTCTAAATTAGAGAGACATGGATGTGATGGTCAGGACATGCATAAGGAATTGTCTGGATGGTCACACCAAGAGATTTGCAGTTAACTGCTCAATGGCCAAGTGGAGATCAGTGACGACTAGTGTTTCTCAGGGATTGGTATTGGGACGAGCGGTGTTTAACATCTTTGTCGACTACATGGGCAGTGGAATTGGGTGCACTCTCAGCATGTTTTCCAACAATACAAAACTGTGTGGTGTGGTCAACATGCTGGAGGGAAGGAATGCCATTCAGAGGGACCTTTATGAGCTTGAGAGATGGGCCCATGCAAACCTCATGAAGTTTAACAAGGCCAAGTGCAAGGTCTTGCACCTGGGTCATAGCAATCTCAAGCACAAATACAGGCTGGGCAGAGAATGAACTGAGAGCAGCCAGGAGGAAAAGGAATCATAGAATCATAGAATCAATTAGGTTAGAAAGGACCTGATAGGGTTGGCTGGAGAGAAGCTCAACATGAAGCAGCAATGTAGGCTTGCAGTCCCAGAAAAGCAACTGTGGGGTACTGTGTTCAGCTCCAAGGCCCCAGCATAAGAAGGACATGGACTTGTTTCAGGAAGTCCAGAGGAGGGCTGTGAAGATGATCAGAGGGATCAGCACCTCTTGTATGAGAACAAGCTGAGAGAACTGGTCTTGTTCAGCCTGAAGAAGGCTCCAGGGAGACCTTAGAGCAGCCTCTCAGTACATAAAGGGTCCTACAAGAAAGCTGGAAAAGGACTTTTTACAAGGGCATGCAGTAATACAATAAGGGGTAATGGCTTTAAACTGAAAAAGGGTAGATTTAGATTTGACATTATGAAGAAATTCTTTATTGTGAGGGTGGTGAGGCACTGGAACAGGCTGCCCCAAGATGTGGATGACACATCCCAAAGTCCAGGTTGAATGGTGTTTTCAGCAACCTTGAGTAATGGAAGCTGTCCATGTCTGTGGCAGGGGGGTTGGAAATGGATTATCTTTAAGGTCCCTTCCAACCCAAACCATTCTATAATTCTACCAAACTGTCTCTGCTACAAAAAAGATATAGCTGTTTGTACAGTATAAAGCACATAAATCAGTAAATTACAGAGTAGAAAGGACTCTGATATCAGCTACTCTTTCTACATGTCCGCTACTACTCTACTACATGTCTGCTGCTCATTAAGCTGCAGAATTTTGCAAGCAATATGCAGTGTGGGGTGATGAAGAGCTTCAAAAAGTAAACTGATAAAATGACAAACTACTCCCAGAAACTTTCAGACCTAACAAACTTTACATCAAGAAAGCAATCATAGCATAAATGCCTCCTTCAGGCCTCATCTAATGATCTTGGTTCACAGTATTCCATTTTTCCAAAAATTTCAGATTTTTAGAAGCTGTAGTTAAATGGATCTTTACCAGTACCATGTAACCAGAAGAATCTTAGGTCTTGTGGACATGGCAAAATTCCATGCATGCTGTCTTTACTGTATTTCTGCAAAACAGTTAGCTACCTGTTTTCAGTGTAGATGTAAATTACTGGTACACATAGCTGTAAATAACTTCACAAATTAGAGGTCGATGGCAATTCTATTGGGTCTTAAGACTGAAATTTTATTACTGGGTTCATGGTCAGCCAGTAATGACAAGAATTAACTTCCCTGACCATCTGAACAAATAGTCTGGTTTACTTTTGTTCACTGTGCATCTAGAATTAACTCCTCCAACTTTTAGAGAATGAAATAAAGAGCTGCTGAGAGTAATGTAGTGTACATCAAGTTTTATTATTTGAAAAAACTAAAACACCATGTGCACACAGCAGAAAACATCTAGTGCAATATTTATTCTATATCGCCTTTTTGCATTTTATGCTATATTCCACCATCATTCAAGCCACGATGGAGAACATTTCTTGTATCTTAAAAGAGAAAGCTTCTTAAATAAAGCATCTTGTAATCTATTTCAGGTAGTCTTCCACCATTAAAGAGTTTGGTTTGGTTTGGTTTTAAGGAACTACAAGACAACATTTGATGAATCTTATTATGAATCCAACAATGTTTCAGCTAGGAAAACTATATTGTTTTGCCCTCTCATATTGTATAAAGCATTTCAGAACCACTCTGATTCAGCAATGTCTTGGAAAAAGAAATGGAAATCCTTTAAAATGTGAGTCTTATGGATAACTATCAACTATAGCACATTTTGGAAAAAAAGTCCTGAAATGAAAAGTTAAATGGCAAATATCATTTTCATTGGAAACACTAAAGCTTTGCATACTTCTGCCTGGGGAAGAAACAATTACCTAGAACCAGCCAAGCAACAGTAATTCTTAATTACACTGCAGATTTTTTTCCTGTTGTTCTGGTTAGGTCTATTAGAAGTCATTTAGCTGTAGTTTCAACTTTCATTCTCTCTCACATTTAGCTTGTACCCAGTAATTATAACTGTCATGAAAGAAAAGCAGCCCTTAACAATACCAAAATCCCAATAGATGTATATGCATAAGCTTGGGATGTGACACTAATTGTTATGAAAGTTTTGACAGAATCCTCTCCTGAATCCATGAAAATTATTAGCTCAAAATATTGTTACTGGTAAAAGACTTTAGAGCTACTTACACCAAGTAGAAATAGGAGGCCAAATGCTTTCAAAACAGGTTAGGGAGTCGTAATAATTACTAAACAACTATTATCTCACAAACACAAAGAAACTTTCCACACAGTAATTTGTTTTCACACTATAACCTTTGAAACTGGAGTCAGGCTGGAAAAATGAATCAAACTAATATGACTGATACAAGCACTAAAGTTTAGTTCATTAAATCTGTATTTAAGACAGAAATATAAAACCGTTCACAATGGGTTTCGTATTTGTTTGTCGTTACATAAATGTAAAATATCTATAAGCATGCCTAAACTAAGACTGTGACAGACAGTATTTGATAGTACAAATGAAGATGAAAAAAAAACAAAAAAAGCAAAACAGCACTGTGGCAGACCATGTATTTTTATTCAGATATTTTGGCATAAGATACAGATGTTAAAACAGGTTAATCCAATATTTATATAAACCTGTAGGAGCAGTAAAATTGATAGTCACCAAAACAAGAAGTCCCTTAAAGTTAAGTAAAGCAAGACTACAGATTTTTACTTTAGTCATGACAGCACCTAGAGGTAAGATATGTAGCACCAGAACATCAGACCAAGCTGCTTAAGGTAGACGTCTAGGCTTCCAATAATGTCAGTAAAGAGGACAAAAGGAGAGAAGGTGGAGAAAGAAGGAGAAAGGAGAAGGAGGAGAAGGAGGAGAAGAAACAACAACTATTCAGAGTCAGTATGTATCATGTGAAAAGCCGTGATGATCAAGCCAATAAGAGAAAAATCAAGCAAGAAAGCAAGAAATCCTGCAAATTAATAAGTACTTGGCATAGGAATTGCTCCGACATTTGTTCAGGGAAACAGTCTACTAAGGATAGTGTTAATTTTGCATTGTAGAGTCTAGAAGTCCCTCCTTGTCAATCGTTAGGATGTAAGCCTCCAGTTCAGGTAGAGAAATGAGAGCTATGGCTCTCAGTCTTCCTGAATGATGAACCAAAAGCTTTCAGGCTAAAGCAGTGATTGAGAAGCCAGGTTCCACTTCCCAGGTTTGCACTCTAATCAAAAGAATATTATGCAAAATATACGGGGTTTTGAATAAACATTATTATCTATATTTCTGTGGATGGATTGAAACTTTCAAATTATATTGTGGTACTATTCCTTACTTTCTTACCACAACAAAGTTTGTGTGAATCTTAGTTTTCAAACGTCTCTGTGCATTCAAGTGACAGGTGAAAAACCTGGTGAACATAGATTTCTCAGGAGGTAGAAAATTATGAAAACTAGGCTGTGTATTTAACTCTACAAGGGCCTGATTCAGGTTCCATTAAAGTTAATAGAAAACTGTCCACAGATTTCAAAAGTGCAATGAATCAGTGAGGAGCATTGTCCTGCCTAATAAGTATTTTGGTCTTTATAGTCAACATCCACTTGTCTATGATTTTAGATGTAACTGATAGTAGTATTCATATTAGCTTGTCTAGTTATTCATAAATTGAAAGAAAAACACAATTAAATTGCCTGCTTAACTTAAAAATGGTTCATTATGTTACTTAAATTGTATTAGCTGCAACTATTTCAGCATACTGGCTTTCAACATACACTAAAAATGGCTAGGTTTTGGGGGGGTTGTTTGAGGTTTTTTAAGACTTTTTAAAAGGGATACCAGCTATCAAGGAGAATACCAGGTATCAACTGTCAGCTTTTGGTAAACAGCTCATGACGAGAAGACTGCATGGAAACAATCTGAAATGCTTCATTAGCCAGAACTTCCTCACATATCATTCTCTTGTTCATACCTCACGATCATAAGGACCACTTTCAAGTCCCTACAGAAAAAAATGAAGCTACTAAGAAAAGTATTCAATTTGCTGGTGTTTGAACCAAAACCATAGTTTCAAATTCAAAAGGGCATTGAGAGAATTACTTCTTGTGTGTTTAAACCTACTGACAAATATGTACCAATTTTATAGTTATAAACAATAGCTTTTCCTCCATCTCATGTGGCATCCCTCAGGGATCGGTGTTGGGACTGGTCTTATTCAACATCTTTGTCGCTGGCATGGACAGTGGGATTGAGTGCGCCCTCAGCAAGTTCGCTGATGACACCAAGCTGGGTGGTTCGGTTGATACACTGGAGGGAAGGAATGCCATCCAGAGGGACCTCGACACACTTGTGAGGTGGGCTGATGCCAACCTCATGAAGTTTAACCATGCCAAGTGCAAGGTCCTACAGCTCGGTTGGAGGAATCCCAGGCACAGCTACAGGTTGGGCAAAGAAGAGATTCTGAGCAGCCCTGCGGAGAAGGACTTGGGGTTGTTGGTTGATGAGAAAATGTACATGAGCCGGCACTGTGTGCTCGCAGCCCAGAAGGCCAACCATATCCTGGGCTGTATCAAAAGGAGTGTGACCAGCAGGTCGAAGGAGGTGATCCTGCCCCTCTACTCTGCTCTTGTGAGACTTCACTTGGAGTACTGTGTGCGGTTCTGGGGTCCTCAACATATAAAGGACATGGAACTCTTGGAACAAGTCCAGAGGAGGGCCACGAGGATGATCAGGGGACTGGAGCACCTCCCGTATGAAGACAGGTTGAGGAAGTTGGGGCTGTTCAGCCTGGAGAAGAGAAGGCTGCGTGGAGACCTCAGAGCAGCCTTCCAGTATCTGAAGGGGGCCTATAAGGATGCTGGGGAGGGACTCTTCATTAGGGACTTTAGTGACAGGACAAGGGGTAACGGGATAAAACTTAAGCAGGGGAAGTTTAGATTGGATATAAGGAAGAAATTCTTTCCTGTTAGGGTGGTGAGGCACTGGAATGGGTTGCCCAGGGAAGTTGTGAATGCTCCATCCCTGGCAGTGTTCAAGGGCATATTGGACAGAGCCTTGGGTGAAATGGCTTTGTGTGAGGTGTCCCTGCCCATGGCAGGGGGGTTGGAACTAGATGACCTTAAGGTCCTTTCCAACCCTAACTATTCTATGATTCTATCTTCGGTTCACCTGACCTCATCTGCTAACACTGTGCTTCTGAGTTAGCTCTGTGGACCAGCTCATGATGAGATACTCAGAATCAAACTGCCAGTTGACAGCTCTAGTCACCTCTTCTAGGTAATGAAGCTGATTTAAGAAGTCCGTGATGCAAACATAATCATCCCCCCAGTAGTTAAGTTTGCCACCAGTTCAGTTCTTCGAGTACTGCTGCCTAGTACCACAGTATATATGCAGTATTTAAATATTCTAAATGCACTTCTATATGTTATTTATATAACATGTATGTAAGTATCTCTGCGTGTGGTTTTGTGTATATATTACAAAACGTATAGACCAAATCAAAGACATGATTCTGGCTTAAAAAGGAAAACAAACAGGGAGGCAGGAAGAGATGGATGTGAGTAGGAATGGACAGCCAAAACAGAGAATGTCTCACACTGTCTCTCAGAAAGAAAAGATATATGAAACCTTGTATAAACATATATTACCTTGCTGTTGATAAACATAACATAACTTGAAAACTAAGTAGTGTGTAGGAAGAAATTTAGAGCCAAACCTTAGGAAAGAATGTTCTACAGCAGGAACTGCCACCCTCTGGCTCTTTCTAATCTTTACCCAGTCTACAGCCTTTCATACTTTCCCACGTTAGTTCTTATAAATTCTATTCTTGTTTAATTACTTTCCATATTCCCTCCTTAGATTTAAAAACCCATTTTTAGGGGTTTTGAACCATTATACCTAAATTTGTTGGTACTGCAGACCTCAACATAACAGAAAAATATCTGAGCTATCCATAAACAACTCACAGTGACTTTAGAATCATAGAATCATAGAATAGTTAGGGTTGGAAAGGACCTTAAGATCATCTAGTTCCAACCCCCCTGCCATGGGCAGGGATACCTCACACTAAACCATCTCTCCCAAGGCTCTGTCCAACATGCCCTTGAACACTGCCAGGGATGGAGAATTCACAACTTCCCTGGGCAACCAATTCCAGTGCCTCACCACCCTAACAGGAAAGAATTTCCTCCTTATATCCAATCTAAACTTCCCCTGTTTCAGTTTTAACCCGTTGCCCCTTGTCCTGTCACTACAGTCCCTAATGAAGAGTCCCTTCCCAGCATCTCTATAAGCCCCCTAATAGAGGGCTTATCTAGCCTGTCTTACCATGGTGAAAAAGTGCCAGGGATGTGAGTTAGCTCATTGGCAATACCAATCTGTTAGACAAAAAACAAAGTTGTTTCCAGGTCTAATGGTAAGAATAGCGCATACTCTTAAACCACTGAATCAATCTTGACATTGTTTCTTTGGAATGACTACCATATGACAGCCTAATATCAAATGGAATGAAAGGCCTTTGCCTTATGGAAGGGAAAGATTTCTAATGGACTAATCAAGAAAATTTTGACAGAAATATTCTGCTTATGGTGTACAGCTGTTCCATGTAAGTTTCCAAGTGAATAAATCTGGGGTAAGCGCGGTTTTTGTAGACTCAGTAGGATCTGTAAGGTGACAGGAGACAATACGTGTATCTTTAATATGGAACAACAGATGAAATCCCTGAGAGCCTTCAGAAAACATCATTAAGGCTAATGTGTTCTTGTTAATGATCCTATGGTTTACCATATGTCCAGGCAGTAAAGTTAGCTAATACACCATTGTTCTTCTCCAGCTTCAATTTCTTCATAAAATAAGCTGATAGCAATATAACAACATTAACACTAGAGAATGGAAACTACAGAAGAGAAGACACTTTGTTTAGTTCCAGGGAATCAGTATTCAGACTATATTACTTTCATTGGTGTTTACAAAAATTTACTTCCTGACAGTGGCTGTTTGTATAAATTCTGTCCTCGATTACCATTATGACCTATATGAATACGCAAGAAGATGGCATTTCCAATAACAACAGGACACAGGATTAACAAATTGGTAAGTACTGGACTATATATTCAATTTAAGTTACACAAGTAATAAGGAAGCAAACAAACAAACAAAACAAAACAAAACAAAAAAACAACTTGCTGAATGCAAGAAAATGTGGGAGACAAACACGAATGATGAAGACGCTTTGTAGCTACTTCATGGTAGCTTCTGAGCAGCAGTAAATGTCACACAACTTTAGCTCTAGAAGTTAATAACTTCAAAGAAAGATTTCAGACAAAAAATTTGCCTCATTCTTGTTAGTATAAAGACAGAAGAGCTCCAGGGTCAGTGAAACTATCTTGGGTACAACTCATCTCAATACTTAGACTTCAGAAAATTAAAAGTGCACAATTTTTCTTTTTTATTTTTTTCCCCTCTCCAGAAAATACCTGGATTGCTTACTTTGCTTTGTATTTCTGTGTTCTGCATTTTCAGATCAAGACTTTTTCTCACTTCTTCTTATTTCATAATTCAAAGAGTAAGGACATGTATGACCACACAAAGCCACATAGATACAAAAGTTATTTTTCAATTTTGCAAAGGAAAAATGTCAGCTTCAGAAAATAAATCGACATTTTCTACTTTGCATGTCACAGGAATTCCTCATTGCTATTTGGAATACTGTATCAATTTTAAAATGCTGAATGTTTCTGTTAAAATGAATTTGAAGCAACTATTAAAAAATAATTTTTACTTTTGCCTGAATGTTCTATTGTTAAAAATATATATAAAAAAATATATCATTCAGTCTGGTCTGAATAAACTATAACCTCTTCTGGATTATAAAAAAAAACAACAAAAACCAACAAAACCAAACTTTATTGACTGTGCAGTTACACCATGCAGTAAAGTTTGTAACTAATTCTTCCTCTTGTGTCCTAATATCTCACTTTGCCTTTATGCCAATTCAGACCAATAAAATAGTCCATAAAAAGCCTAAAATCACAATTGTTTTCACTGGGATGGAGCTGTTGAGGAGGTCATGTAAACAGGTATCCAACTCTCCTGAGAGCCTGTAGGCATTTGTTATGTTTTTTTTCAGATGTTGGTCATCACCCTAAACCTGAGACTGGTGTTAAAAGGAAGCATTACTTCTTTTCTGCTTCATTCTACTGGAAAGGTGAAGATCTTCATTTAGTCCTTTCGTAGTTTTTGCTGGAAGAAAACATTCACTCCTCAGGCATCTTTATTACAGAAGGGGGCAATTTAATAAGTGTACTTGAGAAGTCTCTCCACAACTCCATTCAGAGAAAACAGCTGGAAGCTTAGGCTTCAAAGTTGCACTTACATAAAGTCAAGAAGAAGCTTTCTCACAGTCATGTATTGCTCAGACAAGGGGGACGTCTCACAGTAGTCTCACAGATGTTGATGTCTGCATTCCAGCTGAGATCATGGCTTAAGGTTTGGGTGTTTTTTCTTCTGTTCCCTACCACAGCAAAATTAAATGGCAGAGCTAGAACAAGCAACTGTCTCTACATAAAGGAAGGAAAAACAGAATAATTGCAGCCTGGGGCAACAAAAAAAGCTGCTGCTGTTTTTCAGTTCAAATACATCAAATGTGGATGTATTTTTCATGTTAGCATGCATGCTATATATGAGTTTGGGATGAAACTTCAGGTCCGAACCATAAAGACCTAACCAGTACATTTCAGAGGACAGAGTGATCTTGAATACCTCATTTGCCAAAGTACATCTTACTTTCTCAATTTTTCTCTCTCTTATTTTAAACAGACATTTTTACACAAGGTGAAAAAACAATGAAACAGGAATTAGTATTAATTTCTATAGCATCCGTCCATCTATAGGTCATAAGTTCATCTTCAGTCAGCCAGTCAGCCAAGAATATGGAAAACACAAACGTTTTTACACATTGCCCAGTGAGTGCTGCTACCCAAATACTATGATGAAAAATTCTTGTCTCATAAAGATCTTTCCTTACATTTAGCTTTAGGAAACTCTCAAAGGTTTAAAGGGATACTACTATATATAATTGTTCTAATTGACTGTCATTTCTTAGAAAAGCATCTCCATTTACAAATTTAATTATAATGTTAACACAGCTTTAAAAATCTGAAATAATTCTCTCTTTTTAGGAGGATCTCATCACAACAGGCCCTTTAATAGGCCATCTGCTTTGTCCAATAACATTAATTACAGCCTGGGAACCTCTGTGCCTTCCAAAATTACACAAAATGCCACTATTGCTAACACAGAGTCTTTAAGAAACGCAGAAAAAATATATAGCGCAAGCAGTTTAAAGACCTCCGTAATCAACAAAAGCATGACAAAAAATTCACTGTACCACACTTGTCAATAAGCAGCTGTGCATTCCTATGCATTCAGATAACTAAAGGAAAAAGATCATTCCTCATGTTGTAGTTATAGCCCTTATTTCTTTTGCCTGTTATCTATATGATTAGTTTTAATACACAAGGCTGCAGTCTGCATTTGTCCCCTTCAGGCACTCTGTTACATTCTGGTGTCAGTGTACACTATTTTTAGTTCCTGCACACTTTATTGTATTCTGTTGTGTCTCAGGCATGATTTATGACCATATCTTTTTTTCTACTGCTTATCAGACAATATAGATAATACAGATACACTAGTTTGTTTCCATTTATGCCCAGCATTCTCTTCTACAGCTTCTTGTTTTAATACCATTCACCAGTGGTCAAAATAGAACTGACGATGCTTAATTCGAATGTGTATGGAACAGCAACTTGTCACCTCAGCAGATTTTCTCCTTTTGCTGTCCATGCAAGTGTCTTCATACTCTTAGCTGAACACTTTATTACACATTTCTTCTATCAACCACAGCAAGCCACCCTCTTTATAATTCAGACATTAAAAGAAAAAACAAAAGAAATTTCAAAATTTACAAACTGAGGAATAAGCATTCCGGTTTAATATACTTGCATGGCTTATCAGAGACTCAGACTGAAGAATCTCCAGAATGACAGGCAGGATGCAGAAAATGTGTATTTTTTTTCTTTCTCTTGGTACAGCTCTGGTGTAACCTAGTTTATAATAGCTGGAGATATATTCAGAATATTTAAGCTTTTAATAAATGGCTGTAATGGTACCTCACAATCTGGTTGCTACTTTTCACTCATAGTGGACATTATTTTTATTTATTTTTATTTTCTTTCTTCTCAGCTTTTGCAGAATGCTGACATGTACATTTACTTAAAAATACCATCTGGAGATCGACATAGCTCTCTTCTAAGCAACTTTTTAATAGATATTTCAATTAATTATTTCTTTTAAAAAAATCTTAATAATCATTAATCATATTCAGTATCAGAAATAAATTCTTCACTGTGTTTGGAAATCTGTTTGTAGTGTTGTAGTATTTGTAACCTCAATGTTCATATTGTAAATTTGTGTACATTTCATAAGCTCACATATATTACTTCTAAAAAAGCTTAAGATTTACTGACAAAATATATCCATGACCTGATGATCTATAATGTATCTTCACCAGTCTCTTGACAGAGATTACAAATGCAACAATTATATGTATTATGCAATCACTGAGACCATAACCTCATACCATAATGATTGAATTAGGTTTTGTCTTGAATACTTGCAGCATATCAAGAAAAGTGGAAGTTTTATTATAAGCCCAGAAATTTGATATTTATGCTCATAAATGGCAGTGGAACGTCTGGTTCTACACTTTACCGAATTCCTCTTAAAAGGAAAGAAACCAAAAAAAGGAGCAACAGGAATGCTCAGTTCTATACCAGAGCAAATGGTCTTCTAGAATTTATTTTTTACTATCACAAAAAGAAATATGGCAATGTCTTATAAAAGTTAACTTTGATATTTCCACATTTAATTATTCAATAATATTATATTGTAAATAAAAATATATATGTAATTACATTACAGAAAAAAAAGGCACACTTTTAGATACCAGAATATCCCACAGAAGAAAACTATTATTACCTATCCAGTTCTAGGAAATATTGGAGTTACTTAAAAAAAGTATTTCAGACATTTATATCCCTATGTTTCTATGAAGCTCTTTCTGGAATAAAACTCAAAGGAAAAAACATGCATTATTTTATAACCACAGTCCTGTAGTACTTTCAAAGAATATTTATAGAATTACAGAATCATAGAATACTTAAGATTAGAAAGGACCTTGAGATCATCTAGTTCCAACCCCCCTGCCATGGGAAGGGACACCTCACACTAAGCCATTTCACCCAAGGGTTTGTCCAACATCCCCTTGAACACCGCCAGGGATGGAGCATTCACAACTTCCCTGGGCAACCCATTCCAGTGCCTCACCACCCTAACAGGAAAGAACTTCTTCCTTATATCCAATCTAAATTTACCCTGTTTAAGTTTTAACCCAGTACCCCCTGTCCCACTACTACAGTCCCTAATGAAGCATCCTTCCCCAGCATCCTTATAGGCCCCCTTAAGACACTGGAAGGCTGCTATGAGTTCTCCACACAGCCTTCTATTCTCCAGGCTGAACAGCCCCAACTTTCTCAGCCTATCTTCATACAGGAGGTACTCCAGACCCCTGATCATCCTCCTGGCCCTCCTCTTGACTTGTTCCAACAGTTCCTTGTCCTTTTTATGTTGAGGACACCAGAACTGTACACAATACTCCAAGTGATGCCTCACAAGGACAGAGTAGAATGGCAGGATCACCTCCTTCAACCTTCACACTCCTTTTGATGAAGCCCAGGATACGGTTGGCTTTCTGGGCTGCGAGCACACAATGCCGGCTCATGTTCATTTTCGCATCGACCAACAACCCCAAGTCCTTCTCCGCAGGGCTGCTCTGAATCTCTTCTTTGCCCAACCTGTAGCTGTGCCTCGGATTCCTCCAACCGAGCTGTAGGACCTTGCACTTGGCATGGTTAAACTTCATAGGGTTGGCATCAGCCCACCTCACAAGTGTGTCAAGGTCCCTCTGGATGGCATTCCTTCCCTCCTGTGTATCAACCAAACCATACAGCTCGGTGTCATCGGCAAACTTGCTGAGGGTGCACTCAATCCCACTGTCCATGTCAGCGACAAAGATGTTGAACAAGACCGGTGCCAGCACCAATCCCTCAGGGACACCACTCACTACTGGTCTCCAGCTGACATTGAGCCATTGACCACAACTCTTTGCGTGTGGCCATCCAGCCAGTTCTTTATCCACCGAGTGATCCACCTGTCAAATTGATGTCTCTTCAACTTAGAGACAAGGATGTGGTGTGGGATAGTGTCGAAGGCTTTGCACAAGCCCAGGTGGATGACAGGATTTCCCCTTAGTGAAGCTATATTCGCTGTCACCAAGCACCTTGTTGTTTTTCATGTGCCTTAGTATGCTTTCCAGGAGAATCTGCTGCAAGATTTTGCCAGGCACAGAGGTGAGACTGACTGCTCTGTAATTCCCTGGGTCATCCGTTTTCGCCTTATTGAAAATGGGGTTATATTTCTGTTTTTCCAGTCATCGGGAACTTCACCTGACTGCCATGATTTCTCAAATATGACGGCCAGTGGCTTAGCAAATTCATTTGCCAGCTCCTTCAGGATCTGCAGATTGATTTCATCAGGACTCATGGACTTGTGAACGTTGAGGTTCTTAAGATGGTCTCGAACCAGATCCTCTCCTACAGTGAGCCTACGGTCTTAATTCTCACAATCCCTGCATCTGCCTTCCAAGACTTGGGTGGTGTGGTCAGAGCATTTGCCAGTGAAGCCAGGCAAAGAAGTCATTCAGAACCTCAGCCTTCTCCAAATCCAGGGTAGCCAGTTCTCCTGATAGCTTCTGGAGGAGGCCCACGTTGTCCCTAGTCTGTCTTTTATTCGCAGTGTACCTATATACTCCTTTCCTGTTATCCTTACCATCCCTAGCCAAGTTTAATTCTAACTGGGCCTTAGCTTTCCTAACCTGGTCCCTAGCTTCCCGGACAGCATCCCTGTATTCTTCCCAGGCTGCCTGTCCTTGCTTCCACATTTCATAAGCCTCTTTTTTCAATTGAATTTTCCTCAGCAGCTCCTTATCCATCCAAGGAGGTCTCCTGGCCTTCCTGTTACACTTCCTTCTAGTTGGGATGCAGCACTCCTGAGCTTGCAGCAGGTGATCCTTGAATATCAACCAAGAGTCTTGCCCCCCCCTGCCCTCTAGGACTGTATCCCATGGAACCTTCCAAAGCAGGTTCCTGAAGAGGCCAAAGTCTGCTCTCTTGAAATCCAGGGCAGTGAGCTTGCTGCACGCTCTTCTACCTGTCCTGAGGATCTCAAACACGACCATCTCAGGATCGCTACAACAAAGGCTGCCCTGGAACATCATGTTTCCAAACAGCCCTTCTCTGTTGGTGAGCACGAGGTCGAGCATAGCACCTCTTCTTGTCGGCTCCTCTATTACTTGCAGAAGAAAGCTGTCTTCCACACAATCAAGGAACCTCCCAGATTGCTTGTGCCAGGCTGTACCATCCTTCCAACAGATATCAGGGTGGTTGAAGTCCCCCATGAGGAGAAGGACCTGTGAGCATGAGGCTGTTCCTACCTATCGAGCACTTCATCCCCAGAGTCCTCTTGATCAGGCGGTCTGTAACAGATCCCCACAGTAATGTCTCCCATAGCTATATTCCCTTTAACCCTGACCCACAAACTCTCTGTGGACTGCTCACCTGTCCCCAGACAGAGTTCCATACTCTCCAGCCTATCCCTAACATAAAGGGCAACTCCCCCTCCCTGTCTGCCAGGCCTGTCTTTTCTAAAGAGCCTGTAACCTTCCATTCCAACACTACAGTCATAGGAGCCATCCCACCATGTTTCTGTGATACCTATTATGTCATATCCCTGTAGATGTGCACACATCTCTAATTCCTCTTGTTTGTTTCCCATACTACGGGTGTTTGTATGGAGGCATCTGAGCCAAGATCCAACTGAAGCTGGCTCATTGGCTGGAGCGGCTGAAATATCTCTACATTGCTCTGAGCATTTATTATAGGTGCTGGCAACTGACTGGGTATGTTGGGATGGAATGATGCCCCCCTGACCCAACACATCTAGTTTAAAGCTTTCTTGACCAGCCTGGGAAGCTACCAGCTCCAACAGCCCCCAGTAGCCCTGGCCTCCCAAATCAAGTCCCACGTTCTAAATACCCAAACTCCTGACTATGGCACCACTGTTCTAACCATTTATTAACCTCGCAAATCCGCCTAGCCTTTTTAAGGTCCTCTCCTGTATCCTGGAGAATTGATGAAAAGACTATCTGAACTCCAGAGCCCCTAACCACCTCTCTCAGGGCTCTGTGGTCCTTTATGTTCTCTGGGCTACTGTTATCTATATGATTAGCACCCACATGGAGCACTAGAAATGGGTAATAGTCACTGGGACTTACTAGAGCAGGCAGCCTTTCTGCAACATCCAGGATCCTAGGCCCTGGTAGGCAACACACCTCCCTTGAGATTGGGTCAAGCCAACAGATGGGTGCCTCTGTGCCTTTCAATGTAGAGTCCCCTCCTACTATGACCAGCTGCTTATTCCTGGCAGCAACAGTAGTAATCCTCTTTACCAGTGGATCAGCCGGTTTTTCATGTTGAGAGGTGTGTGTTTCCTCGTTAGCCGCCTGCAGAACTGTAAGGAGGTTCTGTGTGGGGACAACAGATTTAGGAGGAAGCCCCTTGCTTTTAATTGTCTTCTTCCTCCTTTTTTTGTTGAGTTTTCTTTTTTTTTTGCTTCCTCGGTTAATGGCCTCCTTCTTTCCTGCATGGGCTATGATGAATGCTTGATATCCCTGCACAGTCTGGGCTTGGGGCAAGCATTCCTGCTTCCTTGCAGCTTCCCTGACATCTTGCAGCCTATTGACAGCATCCCACAGCTCAGCCACCTGCTGCAGGAAGGCCTCACCAGGGAGCACCGAGTGCAGCCCTGCCCGTTGTGCACCCTCCCCTCACAATGCCAGTGCAGGCGCTCTGTACACTCTGAGCTCTGCACTGCAGCTTCCCCTCTCATCGGCTTTGCCTGGGTGCCCACGGTGGCCACCTCCGGAGCAGGCAGAGCAGAGCTCCCAGAACAGGCCTTGGCCATAAGGCGAGTGCTCACCATCCCGCTCTCCTGCCCGGTCGCCCTGCCTGAGCGAGCTGCTGTGCAAACTGCCGCGCCACGCCTTATTCGCCATGCTCCTGATCTCTCTCGCTCCCTGGGGCAGGTTTTTAACCAGCAAGGCTGGTGCCATCCCTCCCGGATGTCCCTTTTGACGGGAATATGGGTCTGAAAGTTCACAAAATATGATTAAAAAATTAATTGCCTACTTCTCATGCTGTATTTATTCGGTTATTTTTACAGCTTTGCCTGAGAGAATGCCTTTATTTACTTTTACAATTTGATAATTTTGTTGACACTAGACACATTGACTGTGATCTGTGCTCAGCCCTTGATGATGTTAAACGTTTCGTGTTTTTCCTTAGGGCAATTATTAAATTCTCATTAATCAATGTTTTAAAATATCTCTCCATTATAAGACTGAAGAACTTTACAGCATGAGCTGCTCATTCCCTAAATGTGTTATAGATTAGCTCATGTTTATAACACCCTCTGTTCCCTTTGACTTCTATAGAAATTAGGAATATTCAGAAGCTTAGAAAAGGTATGTAGAACACTGCAAGGTCAAGTTCAGCTTTTTGCTGCTCATGAGATGCTCAAATATAAGCATTTTGGTACACCATCTTCATAGGTCCTAACTGCATCCAGCTCTCTGCTCTATTGTGACAGATGGGACAAAAAAAAAAGACAAAAAACAAACAAAAAAAAAAAAACAAACAAAAAAAAAAAAAAAAAAAAACAAACAAAAAAACCCAAACAACAAACTAACAGAAAGAAGGTAAATGTTAAGAATAGGGAACTCTGGTTCTCAAGGAGCATCACATAGTAACATGCATGTGCATTTGTATCCATCAACATGGCACAACCTTAGTTTTCTACTCTGATTCCTATAATGTTTAATTAAAATAATGTATAAATAAAATTTAGATTTAAGAGGGGTATTGATATAAAAATAGAAACTTTCAACCCTTCTTATAGTATACTTTGGAAGTGAATGCTTTTTCTTTTTGTTTGCCTTTTTTTTTTCTGCTTTTAATACAGATAGGTACTTTTTGAGGCCTCCAGCACTGCCTGAAAGATGCACTCTAAAAACATTTCAGGTGCAAATATAAATTATGTTGCTTGCATAAAAATATTCAACTCTGCACCTCTCTTCAATTTTTCCTGAAAACAGATCAAGGTCTGCTTTCATTCTGTTTTTGATTGCATTTCAGTTCATTCAGTTTTGTTTCCAGTCATCTAGAACTGTGCTCCACAAAACTTTTTAATGACTTTCCAATTCAGGAAGTAATTATTACTCCCATTTCACACAGAAAACAAAAACACATAAAATGCAGTTACCCAGACAAAGCCACTAGAGAGTACTTCCAGGAAATGAACAGACATCTCTTGATTTGAAGTCTAACCTGCTCTCAAAAAAGGTACTTTCTCAGCTGATTCCTGCCTTAGCAAGTTAATGAAACACACATTTAAAGCACTACAGATGATTCCTGTATCTGAACTAGCTCTAAATGTGTCTATATTTTATCTTCGCAAAGGTTTGTACCTACAAACCCCACTTTCCAAACAGTTTTGGTTACAAATCCTTTTTGGGGTACCATGTTTCTGTTAGTAGAGCCCTTCATTTAGAAGGGTGGAACTACAAAGGGATTATGGGTACTGTTTAGACAGATATTTACCTGATAATGATATGTATTCTTGAAGCCTTGCAGACTCAAATTTTCTTCTGGCAAAGATTTTTTAGTGTTTTAAACGCTTGCTGATCATCATGTTCACAACTATAAAAGTCCTGATGGTCATAGTTCATACATATTCTCCATCTATTCCTTTCTGCTAAATTCAGCTGGTAAAGTCAACCAACACATGTGTTTCAAAAAGGCACCCTCTCCTGATCTAAATGGCAGACCAGCTCCTAAGTTTCCAAGTCTGTTGCTAAAAAAAAGGATAAAATGTTTAGTCTATGTTTACTATTCCTTTACCATCAGAAACCTCTTTTCAAGTTATTTACATAGCATTATCAGGTTGGTTGCTCGATTTGAAAGCTAAATATAGTGATTTTATAACTTTAAAATAAATTTTAAAAAATTAAAAATATTCTTCTATTTATTTCTAGACTTTTTTCCAAATGTTAACCCTCACTCTAAAACATGCACCCTAACACTGCCACAGTGTGTTGTTATTGGTCTCAGAAATCATGCCTATAGAATAATAATATTCTTCTCAGTTTATTGGTTACTTTCCTCTTTGTACTATTTGTTTAGCCTCTAGATCAAAGAAAATGTGTCATTATAACACAATTCTTTCTGATTTTTTTTTTAAATGTTGAAATTAGAAGGCTGACTATGTTTGAAGAACGGGACATACTTATACCAACATAAATAATTATGCCTTTGCAGTAGTAAAATCATAGAAGCACAGAATCATAGAATCAACTAGGTTAAAAAAAACTCTTTAAGATCATCAAGTCCAACCATTACCCCAAGACTGCCAAGTCCACCACTAAACCATATCACTGAGGGCCTCATCTACAAGGTTATGAACACTTCAGGGACAGTGATTCTAACACTGCCCTGGAAAGTTTGTTCCAATGCCTGACCACCCTTTTGGTGAAGACATTTTTCCTAATATAAACCTCCCCTGGTGCAGCTTGAGGCCGTTATCTCTTGTTTTATTGCTTGTTACTTGGGAGAATAGTTCAACCCCCATCTCACTATAACCTCCTCTCAGGTAGCTGCAGAGAGCAATAAGGTCCCTCCTGAGCCTTCTCTTCTCCAGACTAAACAGCCTCAGCTTCCGCAGCCATTCCTCATCAGACTTGTGCTCCAGACCCTTCACCAGCTTTGTTCTCTTTTCTGGACCTGCTCCAGCACCTCAAGGTCTGTCTTGCAGTGAGGGGCCCAGAACTGAACACAGTACTCAAGGTGTGGCCTCACCAGTGTCCATTACAAGGGGATGATCACTGACCTGGCCCTGCTGGCTATGCTATTTCTGACACAGGCCAGGATGTCATTGGCCTTCCTGGCTGCCTGGGCAAGAGCTGTATCAGGTTCAGCAGCCATCAGTGAGCACCCCCAGGTCCTTTCTGCTGAGCAGCTTTCCAGCCACTCTTCCCCAAGCCTGTAGAATTGCATGGGGTTGTTGTGGCAGAGGTGCAGGACCCAGCACTTTGCCTTGCTGAATCTCATACCATTGGTCACAGCCCATTGATCCAGCCTGTCCAGATCCCATTACAAAGCTTTCCTATCCTTCAGCAGATCAATGCTCCCAGCCAACTTGACATCATCTCCAAATTTAGTGAAGATGCACTGAATCCCCTCATCCAGATCATCAATGAAGATGATGAAGATATCAAACAACACCAAACCCTGAGGGACGTCACTGGATGTGATAGCAGGGTTATCTGCTCCATGACCTTCCCCAGCACAGAGCTCTAGGCCTGTTCTTTCCAGGGTCTTCTTTCCTGCCTTTTTTGTAGAGAGGTGTCACTTTGGCCAACCTTCAATCCTCTGGGACCTGCCCACTAAACCAGGACCTGCTGATAGATGATGCAGAGTGGCTTAGCAAGCTCCTCTGCCAGCTCCTTCAGCGCTCTTGGGTGTAACCCATCCAGACTCATAGACTTGTATATGCCTAAGTGGGGCAGGAAGTTGCTATGCCTTTCTTCCTGAATTACGGGGATTTCAATCAGCTCCCCATCTCTGCCATCCAACTCAGGGAACTGAGTACCCCGAGGATTGCTGGCGTGACTGTTAAAGACTGAGGTAAAGGTAGCATTTAGTACCTCAGCCTTTTCCTCATCCTCAGTCACTAGGTATCCCCCCATACCCAGTAGAGGATGGAGATTCTTCTTGGCCCTCCTTTTACTGCTAATATAACTGTAAAAGTACTTCTTATTATCTTTTTTTGGCAGTGGAGAGATTAAGTTCTATATGTGCCTTCTCCTTTCTAACTTTCTGTCTACATAACCTAACAACATCCTTTTATTTTTTATGTGGTGACTGCCCCTTCATCCACAGGTGACAAATTTTCCTTTTTTTCCTGAGTTCAAGCAGTATCACCCTGTTC
Source organism: Pezoporus wallicus (assembly GCF_028554395.1). Lineage (NCBI taxonomy): Eukaryota > Metazoa > Chordata > Aves > Psittaciformes > Psittacidae > Pezoporus > Pezoporus wallicus. The sequence continues at coordinate 192,576 of NW_026637470.1, forward strand.
AGCCAGGCTGATCTCTTCCCTGCCAGTTTGATTTTTGGCACATAGGGACTGTCTGCTACTGTGCCTTAAGAATTTCATTTTTGAAGAGCATCCAGTCTTCCTGGACTCCTTTAGTAACACTTTCCACAGAATTCTGCCAACCAGTGTCCCAAACAGGCCAAAGTCAGCCCTTCAGAAGGATAAGGTGGCGGTTTTGCTGACCTTCTTCCTGACTTTCCAAGGCTTGAAAATTCAATCATTTCATGGTTACTTTGCCCAAAATGGCCTCAAACCATCTCATCACCCACCAGGCCTCCTCCCTTTGTGAACAGCAAATCTAGGCAGGCATCTCCCCTAGGTGGCTCACTAACCAGCTGTGTTAGGAAGTTATCTTCCACAGCTTCCAAGAACCTGCTTAATTGTTCTCTGCTGTGTTGTACTTCCAGTGCACATCTGGTAGCTTGAAGTCCCCCATGAGATCAAGGGCAAACAATCATGTAACTTCTCCCAGTTGTTTGAAGAACACTTCATCTGTAGCTTCATCATGGCTAGGTAGTCTGTAACAGACTCCTACCGGGATATCAGCTTGGTTAACCTTTTCTCTGATTTTTACCCACAGACATTCAGCCTTCACACTCACAACACCGAGTTCAAGGCAGTCAATGCACTTCCTGACATACAACACAACCCCGCCACCTCTTTTTCCTTGCCTATCCCTTCTGAAGAGCCTGTAGTTATCCTTTGCAGCCCCCTAGCCATGTGAATCATTCCACCAAGTTTCTGTGATGACAATTATGTCAAGATTTCTCTGCTGCAAAATGGCTTGCAGCTCCTCTTGTTTGTTGCCCATGCTGTGTGCATGGGCATAAAAATACAGCATACATATCCATATAATGTTCTAAGAAACTATCTGCATTTAGATAGTGCTCTGAATTATGGCACATCATGTATTTTCTTTCTAAAAAGGGTGTTACATAGATGTCCATAATCTGGTATATCAATTGTGACATAGAGTACACTGTTACTTGCATATAAAAAAATTACACCTGTAGCTTAAAGTCCTTTGAAGATTTTTCCCAAATTTCATTTCAGATATATAATTATTAGGTAGAATCAGTATCTCAGAATGGGCAATCCATACAACAGGATCTGAAATCTAGCTGAGAAACTGACAGTGAGTTCTGAAATGCATTCTTTTAATGTGTTGACTTTCTTGTCTTTGCTGTAGCTGCAGTTTTCCAGCTGGACTCAATGTAAATTGATGAGTTTCATATAAGATTTTGTAAAAATATCCATCCCAGTGTTTGGACTGCTGGCCAAGCGATTGTTTCCCGTTCAGCATCACTAGTGTAATGTTCTTTCTCTTATGAATTTCTATTTTTATGAGTTTCTGAAGGAAACTTGCCTAGAAAATGCAATGTGGGGCTGCTCAAACATGTCTAATAACTCCAGGTATTTTGATTTGATCAGAGGTGCTGGTGTAAATACAAAAGAAGTTGTCATGGTCTCCTCAGCACAGTGCCCCGTCAGCTACAGGATTTGATTTTGTTGTGTAGGCAGAAAAACTATGGGGAAAACCGAGTTTTCAAGATATTAGGTATTTCTTTCACTCATCAGAAAAAAAAAAAAAAAAGAAAAGAAAAGCTCTGAACAAAAGTATCTCTGTACACAGTACCCACTTGCCTAATAACAAAAAAAAGCCAAAGCAACTGAAAATATATTAGAAATGTGTAACCAGCAGTTTGTATTCTTCCTATAAATGCATATGATTGCTACATGGTTATCTTCAAATACAGATGGTTTAAAATTATAATTGGGATTATGAAGTGAGAATAAGACAGAAAAGCAAAATCCTGCAAACCTGCATGCACACTGCTTTCCAGTGTTAAGTACCCCCAACCAAAAGAATAGCATACAATACAAATTGATGAAGGGAGGACACAAGAAACACCTTGCAAAGTAGTATTTAATTCTGTTAGGCACTGACTGCTGACATAACCTCTTATCAAACACCTTGGAGAAGTGCCAGCAACAGGGTGAGAGAAAATAGAAAATTCCTCCACAGAAGACTGTATTGCCAAAATTACCACTAAATGAATTCTGATAGAACTATGGAAAGTAGGTTCATGCTACATACCTTCCTCCTTTTTGCAAAACTCATGGGTCCAGTTTAATGATAGTTCATGTAAACACAGAAATGGCTTAGTGGTTAGTAGCAAGGGATATCTAAGCCAGTGACCTAGCTCAGTGGTGGCCAGAATGGAGGCACATGGAAGCGTAAGAGCAGGGCAAGCAGAAGAGATCATGTCCAAATATGCTTCCAGTCTGCAGCTACAGTGCCTTTCTCTATTCCTTTTTGACTCTGGTTTAAAGGATAACAAATGAAACACCCAGGTGTTATTTGTTGCTCTTCATGGCAGTAAGGGCAAATGCTTTCTAACACTTTGAACACAGTTTCTGTCCCTATCATAAAATTTTGAAGGCATAGGAAGAGAAAAAATGGTTCAAGTAGTAATAAAAAAGAAAAATACTTAGGAGGCCATTCAGAGACCAAGTAGGACAATAAAGGTGTTAGAAACAGATATAGGTAAGAGAACTACTAACATAGGTGCAAAAAAGCCCAGAAGCTAGTATGTGAATAGAAATGCTTTCAGTACAGCAAGGCACTGAAAGAATTCAGTGCATATCATGTCTCTTATGACCTCTGTTGACCATGTATTGAAGAAAAATGCATCCTTCCCAATACTCACCAGAGCAGTATTGCCATATCAGCTTCTGCACAATTAAGTCCTTTGAAAAATCCTAAGAAATACTGAACATTTTGCTTGTTGCCAAACTGTCATAACATATTATACAGTGATATTCTAATAGTTTGCTGATTTCAAATGTGATGTTTGGTTTGTCAATAAGATTCACTTAAGAGTAATACATGCAAAAAGGTCAGATGTAAGGTGAAGGAAAATGACATGTCATGAGGGGTTGGCAAGAAAGCAAAACACATTGTTTTTTATTTATTTATTTAGCAGTCAGTAAGAAAACCTGGCCCAAGTCTTTTAAACTTCTAATGATTTCAAAGGCAGCACTCATACATCTACCATTTTGGAGTCTGAAACTTTTGATAATTTTGCAATCATTATTTTATTTTCTTATCTACAGAACAGCTTCTGAATTGAATTTTTTTTTTTTAAAGGAGAAAAAAATAATATTTAGGACCTGTTTTGAAGCCCATATGGTAGACTATGAAAAGTTTCCTTCTTATTTTAGTCAGCTTCAGATCGCTCCTTTGTTGCAGAAGCACTTTATCATGAAAATTAAATATTTTAAAAATTATTGTATACCTATGGCACTTCTAAAATGAAACCACATCCACGGTAAACAGAAAAAGTCGAAGTGAGAAGACTTCACACAGCAGCATGTTGCTTAAGTGTGTGGAAAAGAAAATTTATTTCTGGATAACTGAAAAATCTTTCAAATACTATTCCTCTCTCTGTGCCCTCTTAACAATAAAATGGTAATAAAAAATGATGTCTTAATTCTCAGTATTTCTCAGAATGACAATACAAAACAACAAAGGGAGTGAGCTTCTTGGAAATAAAAGTGTCTACTTCACAAAAATAATTTACTGAACAAATAGCATGTGAATTTGAACTTCCAGGAATATTGAGAGCTTAGTTCTGATGACTTTATCCCAAGCCACCCTTTTTCTAAGTTATTTTTTATATGATGTTATTTTAAAATACTGAGACATTTCTACATGAGCTACAGGTTGGGTGGAGAAGTGATTCAGAGCAGCCCTGTGGAGAAGGACTTGGGGGTGTTGGTTGATGAGAAAATGAACATGAGCCAGTTTAGTGTGCCCTTGCAGCCCAGAAAGCCAACCGTATCCTGGGCTGCATCAAAAGGAGCGTGACCAGCAGGTCGAAGGAGGTGATCCTGCCCCTCTACTCTGCTCTCATGAGACCTCACTCGGAGTATTGTGTGCAGTTCTGGTGTCCTCAACATAAAAAGGACATGGAACTGTTGGGACAAGTCCAGAGAAGGGCCACGAGGATGATAAGGGGATTGGAGCACCTCCCATATGAAGATAAGCTGAGAAAGCTGGGGCTGTTCGGCCTGGAGAAGAGAAGGCTGCGTGGAGACCTCATAGCAGCCTTTCAGCATCTGAAGGGGGCCTATAATGATGCTGAGGAAGGACTCTTCATTAGGGACTGTAGTGACAGGACAAGGGGTAACAGGTTAAAATGTAAACAGGGGAAGTGTAGATTGGATATAAGGAAGAAGTTCTTTACTGTGACGGTGGTGAGGCACCGGCACATTTTGCCCAAAGAAGCAGTAAATACTCCATCCCTGACAGTATTCAAAGCCAGGCTGGACAGAGTCTTGGCCAACATGGTCTAGTGGAGAGTGTCGCTGCCTGTGGTATGGGTTTGGAACTGTATGATCTTGAGGTCCGTTCCAACCCTAACCATTCTATGATTCTGTGATTCTAAATCTAGTGTTTAGACAGCAGCAATGCCTCCTTTTAAATAGGTGAACCACAGGAAAAAAAAACATAAAATTACTCTTTTGTAGATGTGAAAAACTACACAATTGTATAAACTGAGGCTCATAAATTAAACACAAGCACACTTGCAGAGGCTGTATGTAGGGTGGATGCAGTTTTTTGACATGTGCTTCTGCTTTAAACAACCACAATGCTTAATGTGTTTTGGAAAGCTAGACTTAGTTAATGCCTATTTCACATTTCAGATTTAAAGCACATAAATAAGTCTTCACAACTCTTTAATTTACCAGTGCCAAGAAAACACATACACATTGTTTATATCGTCATTAAATTCCCTGAACTGAAAGTGGAAAGCAAGGAATTTCCTCATTCTTTCATGGATCTTTTAATATAACTTTGACCTAGTCAGACATAAAACCAGAGTGAATTAAAATAAATATTTTTGGAATTTCCATCAGAAAATATAGTTCATTTAAGACTGTATGTTCTCTTTAAAAAAATACTAATTTTAACTACAGTGTTTGGGAGTTCTGGTCAAGAAAATTTAGAAAAAGAAAGTAGAACATACTTTCCTACAATCTCAAATGCTCTATTCCCATCTATTTCCAGTAGGAACAGCAGTCAGGGCAACTTGAAAATATAGTAAAAACCTTAGTAAGGTCTCTATTTTTTTTAAATACAGTTTTATTATTTTTGAAATTTATGCAGTAAAATAGTGTCTGAAATTGTTCAATTTGCTTTTTGTTGCCATGTTGCTGTGTTATTTTCTATTTTTTCTAAAATTTTCAATTATTAATTGCCTAGTGCTTTGATTGCCGTTTGAGAAAAACTTCAAGTAGCAAGTAATCATAATACAGTATAAAAACACCTACATAACAATATGCTTAAAAAACTCCAAACATCAAAAAAACAAAAGAGCAAGACCAATGAAACAGAGAACTGTCGGAAGTTTCTATGTTTCACTTATCACTATAAACCCTAAAAATCCTTAGAACCAATGAATGCAAAACTAAATTTTGCATATAAGTCAGTGTTTGGATTTTTCTACTCAAAACTAGATAGCTTAATGATAAAGGGCATGTTTTTTTTAAACACCGGATAAGTAATAGGCTGCCCTGTGTATTACACCTAAAATTTTCCAAACATGTCTGAAAGTGAACTGTTTTACTTCTGGGTCATTTTAAGAAAGTGAAAGCTCAGGAAAAAAAAAAAAAATTAATTCTGAGTAAAAAGGTGGGGTTAGTCATTCAGTTTTAAGTATTTTAATTGAGGGTACCCACTAAAAATAAAGATTAAAAAATAGGTGTCATTTCATACAACACAAGAAGATTAGACATAACAACACCAGTTATAGTATCCCCTGTTGTGCTGAAAGTAGACAGCATTTATTTTAAATCATTTGGAGCTGAAATCTGCTTTTTACATTGAAATCATCATTGTCCATCATATTTGAGAAATCATGTCAGTCAAGTGAAGTTCCTGACAACTGAAAAAAGGGTAATATAACCCCCATTTTTAATAAGGGGAAAACGGATGACCCAGGGAATTACAGAGCAGTCAGCCTCACCTCTGTGCCTGGCAAAATCTTGCAGCAGATTCTCCTGGAAAGCATGCTAAGGCACATGAAAAACAACAAGGTGCTTGGTGACAGCCAGCATGGCTTCACTAAGGGGAAATCCTGCCTGACCAATTTGGTGGCATGTTGGACAGAGCCTTGGGTGACATGGTTTAGTGTGACGTGTCCCTGCCCATGGCAAGGGGGCTGGAACTAGATGATCTTAAGGTCCTTTCCAACCCTAACTATTCCACGATTCTATGATTCTATGAAATTTGAAAGAATTAAATACTTTTGATATTTATTAATCATATAAGGAAAGCAGTTTTGGAAGGTGTTGTTTATATCTGCTGCTTCCCTTTACATTTCAAGTTAATGAGAACAACTTAAAAACACATTTATTGAACAGAATTGAATATTTATTGTTATATCCTCAATAAGCATGTATGTCTTCACATATGGCTGATCTATGGAGACTGTTTCACAAAAGGAATTGTCACTCACTTCTGTTTAAATTGGCATCTGGAAGTCTACGTGTAATCTGGAAGTCTATGTGTAACAGCAGTCCTGATAATTGGCTCTATTATGAAGCACTGTCATGGCAAATTTTGCAAGCACAAAACACACTGCTTTTCACTACCTCCCAGGAAAAACAAAATAACACTATCCTGTTCAGTAGCACAAATTTAAATTCTAATTGCATTGAGTAAATGCAATCATACATCACATAATGGAAGTCCCAAACCTGAAATTTGGAGTGCGTAAACAGTATATAGTTGTCACAGAGCTTAAAACAAAGACATGAAACATTACAGTTCAAATTCTTCTCTAAATATAAAAGAATAAAGGAATCCATCTGTCTTTCCAAAGCGTACTACATTGCTACGTTTCTTTTTAATTCACTCTCTAGCAGACCTTTGCTACTCCATTAAAACATTTTTCAACATGTCATATGTACTTGTTGTGTAGCAATCCACAGTTTACTTATGTTGAGTGGCTAAGCTTTCTCTAAGCAATTTAGCAATGTTTCTCCTTCCTCCCTTTTGTAAAATCTCATCTAAATGGCTCTGAAGCAGAACTGGTTAAGAATTGACCTAAACATTGACCTTTTTAATTTTTTTTTTTTTTTTTTAAGAAAACTTGGGGATTTCTTTCTTTCTCTTGGTTCTGGTACATCAGCTTTGCTTTGATTCTAATTTTCATGCTTTTTTCTATCATCCGGGTCCAGCTAGCACTAGAAGAAAAATAATGCATTGTAGAACTGGTTTATATTATTTCAGGTAAGAATGAAACCAAGAAGTTTCCCAGAGTTTCTTAACAATAAGCAGGTTAATTTATGGGGGTTTTATAGAATTCTTCAGAGATTCTTCACTGAACCATCAGGTAGAACATTCATCATTTTTTAGGACATGGAACTTCATTTTGAGGAGTGCTTGATTGGATGGATGAGTCAGCTGATCGGAGCTAGCCTAGCTAGAGCCACAGCCGGCACGCTTCAGCGACCGCGAGGGTCAACGGAGATGAGGAAAATCAGAGGGGAAAGCGCAGAGACATCGCGATTCCCGACATCTCCTGATCCCCGAAGCCCCAGCAGCCCTTGCGAGAGAGAGGCTGACGTGGCGGGGGGCGTTCCCACGGTGACGGTGACCACCCCCCTGCGCTTTGCCTTGAAAGAGCCTCTGAGAGGGCAGCGGCTGCCCACCAGGCGCAGGGAGGAGCAAGCAGGTCGTGTTGCTGACCCTATTGCTGGTGTCCCAGACTGCAGACCAATATGGTCGCCTCCAGAAAGAAAGCTTGCAGTAAGAAGACTGCAGCAACTCAGACAGAGACCCCCGTCCCAAACCGTGGCTGTTCAGGTCTCTGGATGCAGGGAGTGCCAGAGCCTGCTGCTACCGGGGGAGGGAGGACAGCATTCCACCTGCGTGAGGTGTGAGCAGGTAGAAGATCTGCTTAGTCTGGTGGCAAGACTTGAGGAGGAGGTTGAGACGCTGAGGACTATCAGGGAGTGTGAAAGGGAGATCGACTGGTGGAGTAACTCCCTGGCGTGCCACTCGGAACGGTTCCAGGGAGATACCCCCCAAAAGGGGAAGGACCCCCTGCCTTCTCAGACAGAGGGGGAGGGCCTGAGACAGCCCCTGCCCTGTAGCTGTTGCGCAGAGGTAGGGGACCAAAAAGACGACGAGGGTTGGAAGCGAGTTCCAGTTCGGAGTCATGGGAAACCCTCCCCCCTTCCTGCCCTGCTTCCCCAGGTGTCCCTCCGTAATAGGTTCGAGGCCCTGGATCTTGAAGGAGATGTAGGTGAGAATGTGGGGCAAGGCCAGCCTACAAGGCCACATAGGAAAAGGCGGTCGACTTTGCACCTCAAGACTGCCTCTGTTAAGAAAGAAAGAAGGGTCATTGTAGTAGGGGATTCCCTTCTGAGAGGAACAGAGGGCCCGATATGCAGAGTTGACCCTCATCATAGCGAAGTGTGTAGTCTGCCTGGAGCCCGAATCAGGGATGTCACTAGGGCGCTCCCCAGCCTGGTGCACCTGACAGACTACTACCCGCTGCTGATCTTCCAGACAGGTGAGGGGGAAGCTGCTTCCCGCAGTCTGAGGGGGATGAAGAAAGACTACAGGGCCTTGGGGCGGATGGTGAAAGAGTCTGGGGCTCAAGTGATCTTCTCCTCACTCCTTCCATCTTCCACTGATGATGTGGGAAGGAATTGGAAGATTCAGTCCATAAACGATTGGCTTCGAGACTGGTGCTACAAGCAGGGCTTTGGATTCTTTGATAACAGCTGGTTTTACAGGGCACCATTCTGGACAATGACAAGTGGGAAAGGTTTATCTCACAGAGGCAAAAGGATGCTGGGGCACGAATTAGCAGGGCTCATTTGGAGAGCTTTAAACTAGATTCGAAGGGGGATGGGGTTGTAGCTGGGCTTGCCCCAGTGGGGCAGCACTCCAGAATTGATGAAGACTGGGAGGCCTCCTATAATGCTAGGGTGAAATCAGTGTGCTCAGCTCGTTCCCTGGAATGTCTGTACACCAATGCGCGCAGCATGGGAAATAAGCAGGAGGAGTTGGAAACCTGTGTTAAGTCAGGAGACTATGATCTGGTGGCAATTACAGAGACGTGGTGGGACAGCTCACATGACTGGAATATAGTCATGGAGGGCTATGTCCTTTTCAGGAAAGACAGGCCGGCCAGGAGGGGTGGTGGGGTTGCAGTTTATGTGCGGGAGCAACTGAGTTCTGTCCAGGGACAGATGATGAGCGAGTTGAGAGTCTGTGGGTGAGAATTAAGGGGCAGGCTGGCAGGGGGGATACTGTTGTAGGTGTCTGTTACAGACCACCAGATCAGGGTGAGGAAGTTGACGAGGCCTTCTACAGGAAGCTGAGAGTGGCCTCACAGTCACAGGCCGTGGTCGTCGTGGGGGATTTTAACTTCCCTGATGTTTGCTGGAAAGACCACTCGGCAACCTAGCCATGGTCCAGGAGGTTCCTCCAGTGTATGGATGATAACTTCCTCCTGCAAATGGTGGATGAGCCAACCAGGAGAGGAGCGCTGCTGGATCTCATCCTCACTAACAAGGAGGGTCTGGCTGAAGCAGTAAGGGTTGAGGGCTGCCTTGGTTGCAGCGACCACGAGATGGTGGAATTCAGGATCTTGTGTGGTAGGACTAGTAGAATAGTAAGTAGAATTGCAACCTTGGACTTTAGCAGGGCAAACTTTGGCCTTTTCAAGCAATTGCTAGGGGAAATCCCATGGGCAAGGCTGCTTGAAGGTAAAGGGGCCCAAGATAATTGGTTGGCATTCAAGGACTGCTTTTTCCGATCTCAAGATCAGAGCATCCCGACACGTAGGAAGTCAAGGAAGCGAAGCCAGGCTCTACTCAGTAGCAAACAATGACAGGACAAGGGGTAATGGGTACAAACTGGAACACAAGAGGTTCCACCTAAACTTGAGAAGAAACTTCTTCTCAGTGAGGGTGACAGAACACTGGAACAGGCTGCCCAGGGAGGTTGTGGAGTCTCCTTCCCTGGAGACATTCAAAACTCGCCTGGATACATTCCTGTGTAACATTATCTAGGTGTTCCTGCTCCGGCAGGGGGATTGAACTAGATGATCTTTTGAGGTCCCTTCCAATCTCTAGTATACTGTGATATTGTGATATGAAAAGTCAGCTATGAAAAATTCTAAATGAATTTAAGTGTAAGTAAAATGGAATATTTCAATTTTATAAGTCATTTGGATAAATTAGAAATTTCTTTGTAACATTTCTTCACTATTTTTCATATCAGACAATATCTTATCATATTGAGTCAAAAAATCATAAGGTCTCAGGGGAATCCCTGCTTACAAAATTGTATGCTAACTAGCCTTCATTAACTTCAGATATTAGTGGTCATTCACATAAAAAATGAAAAATCCTCATATCTAATTTTTAACAATGGTTTATATTCTCAAATGTGTATACAGACTTACTATAAGGTTTTTCAGAGCACAATTCCTATTTTTCACATTTATCTTGCTTTTGAAACAGCAGTGATTTAAAGTGTAGATATGAGAATAATAAAAGGAACCCACATGAGTATACAAGAAAAGCATAATGCACTGAAGAACAGATTTTTTTTTTCCCCTTTGGATTCCAAACTATACTTCATACCAATCAGCTGGGGGGTAAATTTAACAATAGAGATACTTACTTTCTCAGACAAATAGGAAGAGTTTATCTGCCTGGCAGTAAGAATATTTATTGGATAAAAACAGAGGATGACAAAGACAAGTTTGACCACTGCATCATCCACAGTGATGTTGAAAATTAAATTCTTATCACATTCACAGAGGTTTTAAACTAAATCTTGAAGTATGTAGACAGCTCAGATAACCTACTCTTTAGGCCCCAAAAAACTATGGCGTATTCGTTTTAGACAAGAATAATCACTACACAATCTACTCCATCAAAGTACTGCTGTGATCAAGAATAAAGTATGCATATTTACAAGTTCACTTTTTAAAACCAGGAGTTCCCTTAACTGATCCTCATTTTTGTTTTCTCTTTCATTTGAGAAAAGTCTTTTATGCTTACAGGCTTTTATTTTTAAAGGGTTCTTACTCAAAAGCTAAGGGTACAGAAAACAAAGCTCTCAGAAAAGAGTTTAAACCAGTATTTCATTCACTTCTCGCAACAGCATAGAATTGTAGAATCTGTGCAGGGACAACTTCCACTAGTCCAGGTTGCTCAAAACCCCACCCAACTTGGCCTGGAATCCACTTCCAGGGATGGGCCATCCACACCTTCCCGAGGCAACCTGTTCTAGTGCCTCACTAGCCTCACAGTAGAGAATTTATTCTTCATATCTAATCTAAATCTTCTCCCCTCTGGCAGCTTAAAGCCCTTACCTATTGTCATATCACTCCATGCCCTTGTAAAAAGTCCCATTCTAACTTTCTTGTAGGCTCTCTGTAGGTATTAGAAAACTTGTCTCCCTGGACCCCTCCCTTCTCCAGACCAAAAAAACCTCAATTCTCTCAGCCTCCCTTCATAGGACAGATTCACCAGTGTTCTGACCATCCTCATGGCCCTCCTCTAGACTTACTCCAACAAGTTCATGTCATTCTTATGATGGGGGCCCTAGAGCTGAACACGGTACTCCAGGTAGGGTCTCACAAGAGTGGAGCAGAGAGGGAGAATCACCTCCCTCAACCTTCTGGACACACATTTTTTTGATGCAGCCCAGCATATGGTTGGCTTTCTGGGCTGCAAGCTCACATTGCAAATTCATACTGACCTTCTCATTAACCAACACTCCCAAGTCTTGCACACTGACATTGCCAGCTCATATCGACCTTCTCATTAAGCAACACTCCCAAGCCTTTGTCTTCCAGGCTGCTCTCAATCCATTCTCCACACAACCTGTGTTTGTACTTGAGATTGCTCCGACTCAGGTGCAGGACCTTGCACTTGGCCTTGTAGAACTTCATAAGGTTTGCATGGGCTCACCTCTCAAGCATGTCAGGGTCCCTCCCCTCTAGCATGTTTATCACTCCACACAGCTCTGTGTCACTGTCAAACTTGCTGAGGATGCACTCAATCCTACTATGCTTCCGACAAAGATGTTGAACAGGATCGATCCCAACACTGATGCCTCAGGAACACCACTTGTAACTGATTTCGACTTGGACATTGAGCAGTTGACTACAACTCTTCAAATGTAACCATCCAGCCAATTTCTTAATACCAAGTAGTCCACCTCTCAAATCCACGCTTTGCCAATTAAGAGACAAGGATATTGTGCAGGACATTGTCAAATGCTTTGCAGAAGTCCAGGTAGATGATGTCACTTGCTCTTCCGTTATCCACCAGAACTCTGATCCCATCATAGAAGGCTGCCAAATTTATCAGGCACAATTTGCTCTTACTAAAGCCAGGTTGGCAATCACAAATCACTTCCCTATTTTTGACGTTCTTTTGCACAGATTTCATGAGGATCTGCTGCACGATCTTGCCAGGCACTGAAGTGAGATGGACTGGCATGTAGTTCCCTGAGTCTTCCCATTTTTTTCCTTTTTAAAAATAGGGGTAATACTTTCATTTTCCAGTTAGTGTGAACTTCACTGTCCTTGCTTCCACCTCCTGTAGAGGCAACAGCTTTTTTTGCAGCTGAACTCAGACCATTCCATGTTGGAAGATTCTACCACTCTGCTACGCAGTCAGTTTTAATCCTATCTATCTGCTATTCACTGTACTCAATATTTTTACTTAGATCACAGCATTGTCAAGGACCAGTGTAACAAGCTGGCTAGGCTGCTTTCTGATGCTTTTCAGGTGTATTAAAACCTTCTGACTAACCCATCTATTTTTTCCTTAACTATTACCAGTTTCAAAATAGTATGTAGCCTTCAGCTGTGCTAAATCCTCTGCATTTCTGTACATTGTCTTTCCCTGTTATTTATAGTACCTCTTCCTTGACCTAGAGAATTAACTATTTTTCTCACCTCAGAGTCCCAAACACCTCCCTCACAGGATCCCTAAGGAAAAAAAACCCTTAGGCCGACTCAGAGACCTAAATTAATTATGCTAATTAGACTACCCAAGCTAACCCAAATAAGTTTAATTAGATGATGCTTTTCTTCCTGAAACACCTTTCCTTAGGGACATTTTACCTCTGGTTTTAGCTTGAGAAGTCAATCTCGTCATGCAAACTTGCCTCTTGGCTACATACTTTCAGCAGGGAGAGACTCACAGAGCTAACCTTTTCAAAAGCCTTGATGAAGCTTCTTGTTTCCTGAATACTTAAAACTGTATTGTATTCACATTTGAGCTGTGATCAGAACCAGCTATTTAGCAAGTTCAGTTTCTATGTAGACCCAGAAATGCCATTAATAGCACCCTTTCTTAGTTTTCTCTGTTATTTTAGAGACATTTTAACTTTCTGGTCATATTCAGGAGTGCCTCTGTCTTAAGGTAGCTGAGCCATTGATCATCTTACTTCCTACCTGATCCTGAATCTGTGCATTATTTCACCTATGTCTCCCTTTGATTTCACTGCAGCAATCCTAATTTTATATTTACTAGATAAAATATTTTCAAATCTTGAGGATTTTCTGGGGGTAGGTTAAGTTTTAAAAGTTGAAATAATTTTAGTCTGGCTATCAAACTTTTTCTATTGCAAATAAGTTTAATAATAATGGAAAAATTTCAATAGGTTCAGTAGAAAAAGTGTAATACAAAGACTTTTGCCCAACTAAGTGAACTGCTTCCATTTTTACTCAACGAATATGGGGAAAGCCTTTACTTTGACAATGACGATAAAACCTTAGTATTGTATTTATTGGTTTTATCCACAAGGTTAAAAGTAGTTATTGTAATGAACATACTCTTACTTTCACGCACTAAAAGAAAAGTGATTTTGGACAAACGGACACTAGTTGAAATTAATACTGAAGTGAGCAGTATCATAAATGATGATCCTGGAAGATTTAATGAGTGATATAAGAATTTGGGAACATCATTGCTCAAATCTTTTATCTCATTCAAATCTCTGTATTCTAAAGAAAATGTTGAAATCTGGGAGAGATTCCTCATGGTATTCTAGGGAATATAATGCTCTGAAATTAATAATAATTGAGCTTACTTTGCCAGTAAAGTATAAATTTGCCTCGCATTACTGTCTGCTTAGCTTTTCACCAGTATAATCAAAATACTGAGAAGCATATATGGATATACTGTAAATATTTTTAAATTAAGATAACAAATTCAAGTTTTTATTTGTGGGGGGTTGGGTGGTTTTTTTCGTTTGTTTGGGTGTTTTGGTTTTTTTTTTTTTTGTTTCTTGTAATGTCAAAAGTAAAAAATCAGTCTTTTAGGAAATATTTCTACTGATTTTACACTCCAACAATACAAATATGCTTTGCAAGTATGCCTTCTATACCGGCATGGTTCTTAACAGGCTGTAAAATCCAGAATACTTTGTAGAATACCAACTATTCATATTTCTCCAATTAACTACATTACTAGTATGGTCTTAAACAGAAATAGGAATATCTGAAATAAGGAAGACCCTTATAAAGCTAAATGTTATATTTCTAATTATAACACTTGGGACACGGTGATAGCAAAAAATGCTGGGTGTTAAATACCAGAAGAAACAAGTCAAAACTGACTTTCTTGGAGGTTTTCTTTTTTCCCCTTATCACAACTCTACACAGTGGCACCTTCTGACCTATCATGTTGAGCATGTTCAGGCTATTCAGCTGTTAGAATAAACTCCAGAAGCAAGTATGAAATGAATTTCCTATTGAAAACATGTTGATAAAATATTGGCAGGTAGAAGTAGTGGCACACGATGGAGAGAAAAATGGCTTTGAAAACACTCAATCTAATGTTCATATTTGAAATCAAGTAGTTGCCTGAAGCTTCCCCCGTAATCAGGAAACTGCATATCTTACAAATTGTGTTAAGGGATAGATTCCTCAAGCCAAATAAATAAACTGCAGTGCATATGAAGTACAGATAGCATGTTTCCAAAACTGCTTGTTAGGTATACAACTGTTATTATAACAAATTCTGCTGTGGATTTGCTCCCTTAGCTCCAGTAATGTCAGGTTGTCTGTAGCTTTTATTTAGTACATAAAAATTAGTATAACACTGAGAACTAAAAGATTGAAGCTATAACATCAACATAGCAAAAGTCACAAAATAGGTAGCATATCGTTCAATGACTCGTTACTTTAAGCTAGACTGCTTAGCTCAGTACCCTATTGACCCAAGAAAAGAAATCAAATGTGCGATGCCAGTACATAAAAAACACATGCTACATACAATATATATACGTTTTGAACATGTTATATATATAAAAAACATGTTCAAGTGGCAGAAGTGTTGCCTATGAAATGTGTAGACTTCTAGTTCCAAGGAGATTGTGTGAATATCTAAAAATTATTCCTGAAACTACCATTAATGTGAGTCTCTTTCAAACCCTTACAAGACTATCCTAGATATACTAATATAACTTTCTAGTTAATCTCCAAAGTTATTTGAACTGTACAAATACTTGCTTTTGGAGCATGTTTTATGCACATTCCAAAGTGAAAGAATGTAGTAAATTATGCAATAACTCAAGGAGTTATTAGAGTATGATAGTGACTCAAAAAAGATCAGATGGTATATATTTCTCTTGAAGGCAGAGGATGCTAGTGGAGACGAATAGTACAAAACACAGGAGTAAAGTTCAGAGGAGCCATTCTTTTTCAAGTCTTCTCATTCTTCACCTCATAGTTTCTTTTAATCCCTCATGGGTGCTTCTATTTTCTGTGATCTCATGTCACAGTCAGACAACAGTGACAGAATGCAATTTAGAAGGATGGCATGCTACAGCACCAAAAGATGTGGCAGGGGAGCTGTGAAAGAAAAGGTTTCTCTTCACTTGGTGTTGACTTCTGAAGATTTGTAGGAAGAAAGAGTAGCCCTCAAGACCTGGAAAGATCTGCAGGCATATTTTTGGAGAGGCAAAACCTTCTTTCCCATTGACAAACTTCCCCAAACTGGATTTATTTTCTGTCTTAACTTTGCAAGCAAGAGGCTGAAGTAATTTTTTAAGCCTGCTGATGGCAACAATGTGCTATGATGTTCCAATTTTTAAAGTTGGTATGCTACTGTTTTAGTCTGTCTTTAGCTATCATTGCTATTTGGGGGATTTTTTGGTTAGTCTATACCTGGTCTAATCCCCAGTCACCTTCTACACAAGAGGAATAAGAATTAGTCTTAGTGAATATTTCTATTTCTCTGGCATCATGACTTGGTAAATTCTTTAGCAATCTCTAAAACCTTTACAGAGAAATCCTGCCTTGGTTTTAGAACTTGAATAGTTACAAATTACTATTTTGTGGTGATTTTCATGTACAGGGCCAACTGAACAGGAAATGTGTTTGGGTGCATTGACTGGTTAGATGTCAGACATAGCATGGACTAACAAAATATACCTCAGAATGCTTACAGATCGCTGGGTAAACTGCTCTACATTACACATTGCCAAATAGATCTCTACCCTCTGTGGTTTTTTTTACAATATTCCACTGAAAACTGAGTCATATTGTTTTTTGGGGTTTTTTTTGGTTTTTGTTTTTTTTTATCTTGAGCACTGTTTCTATGTAAAGTTTTAAGGAATATGCATACACCTGGCTTAAACAGTTCTAACATACAGTAGCACCCTGTCTCTTCAACATCTAGTTCTTCAGGCTGTGCTGAAAATTACATCCACATTTTCACTCAAGGGTATTTTAATAAATACTTGAAACATCTTTTATTGTCATTATAAATACAAATTAAAAGTCAAGCACATGTGAGAATTAGTAGGCTTAGCAGTTATGACAGTTTTATGAAACAGCGAAGCAAAACCGTGGAGCTTTACATGTGGAATAATCCGATTATTTTAGGCTGTGTTTGCACTAGCAAGTAATTCGGTGTGATAGAAATCGATAAGAAAAGCAAGAAAAATGGTCCTGAGGACCATACATCTACATTATGCATTTTGTTGCTGCATCTGCTTTGCCCTTGTTCACCCAGAGCCCCTAAACCTAAGATGCAGGCTTAGTCTGGGAAGACACTCCATGAGACCTGGGGGCTTGCCCAAGGTTTTCAGGTTGCCATGAGCTGGTGTCATGACTTTGTCATAATCACATAAGATTCCAAGAGCCTTACCTTATGGTTCAAGAAAACACTAGCACTGAGGAGAACCTAGCAGTCCTAACATACCTCTTCACAGAAAGAAACAGACACTTTCAGAAAGAAATTCATCCCACTGCAAAACTGCCAGAGAGGTACACACTAGAATCTATGTCTTGGTGTATAAACTATGGAAATTCAATCAAGTAGCCTAGCTACCTCAGGCTATTTAGGAAGCAAATATCCACATAACTCCTCCTTTATTAAAAAATGTTTTTGTATTTTAATTAAGGTTAAATCAGTTGTAAAATAGTAGAGACAATATTCATTCAAACTGGTAAACAGGATTCTTTCAAAACATTGTTTTTCTTTATAAAAAAATCACAAAATATGGAATATTTAATCTGGTATACAAAGGGGGAGAAGGAGGCATAGTAATTCAAGGGGAAAGGAGAGAACACACTGGCAAGGAAATGGTCAGAAAAATGGGAGACTATTAAATTTTATGAACCCAAAACATTTCAAACTCACAGTCTGTTTTTATACACTTGTAAAAATTTCTTCCTCATTTTCTTTCTTTTTAATCTAGGCAATTAAAAATACTTAATTAAATCTAAGCTTTATATTTTTCCATTTTTATTAAATTATTATTTTTAAAAGCTTTGTTTTGCAAGATTTCAATACCCTCATCTTATTCTCGACATTAATTTTATATGACTAAATTTTCAGATAATTTAACATCTGTAAAGCTTACCTTTATTATTTGTTAGAAAATTTTGTCCTACATTTTTTCAAAACCTCGGTTGTAGAGCATATGTACACATATGGACAGAATTTGTCCAGTTTTTATACAGATAGTTTTATCTTCAGTATTTTTTGGTTAAAGTAGTGTTAGAGAGGTGTTCAAGCTCATTCTAACCTTAAAAACAATCTGTACCATGGTGGAAAAGAAAATTAATGTATACCATGCACGTTTGAGACCTGTTATTTTCAATGATAGAAGCATTCATTACAGACTAGAAATAACTTACTCTGATAGTTTGCCATGGTAGAGTTCATGTTCAGTGTTGAAACGCTGACAACAAACAGAAAGAAAGCAAATACAACTGGCTCTATTCCAGCAGATGGCATTCATCAAAACAGTGTATTTCCAAGACACATTATTTCTCCTCAGTCTGCAAGTTCAAGGTAACATCTTAACACAAGACGGAGTCAAAGAGATATTTCTCTTAGTTGGCAGCACTGTTCATTTCCCACCCCTACAATAAGTCTAATCTATTTTGAGAGCACTTCTCCCTCAACTTGCAGGTCAGACTTAATTTTCAGATGTCATCCATGGGTTACTAGAAATATGCAAAGCTACCTGAACCTTTGAATGAAACAGTTTTTCTAAAGAAACATGCTTTTGTCAGCCAGACAAATGTTCTCTCTCATATATTTTTGCAGATTACAGCAGTGTTTTGACAATAAATATGGGTCAGATCTTCCTTAAGCATAATCAAAAAAGCCCTTCCAAGTCTTAGCCAGTTTTGGTCCCACTAAGGGAATGATTTACACTGTTTTGGGACTTTTTCAGTCTGTGTATTTTATTGTTCCCTTCTCAGGCAATATTCAAAGTAACAATTGTATTTTTAATGATATTACTGTAATGAAATCACAAAGTGAAAATTCTACTTAATTAGGCAGAAATAATCTGAAAGGTTTTAAGAAAATCAGAAGTGTCTGCAAGCAGAACAGTTTTTGAAAGAAAATGGGAATCTTCAAAATTATAGAAATTATAATAATTTAAAGAATACCTGCAGAAGCTGGGCTACACAAAACATTTAACTGCTTAAACAGCAGCAACTTGTGCCATACCCCATATACCCAACACCCAACATGAAGCTGACTTCATGTTGTGGGGTTGGCTCTGTTTCTAAACAGGACTAGTCAAGAACTGATACTTGTATTAACACCTTTAATCTACTGAAAAACTAAATACATAACTAGTGGACATGACACTGAAGGAAGACATTTGAAAATAAATGTCAATATTTTTGAAAAATGTCTGATAAATTGTCAAACCACTTACAAACTCAACCTTCTGTTCTGAAATCTAATCTAAGTTCCATACTGTGCAGTTGAGACTAAGAGGGCTGCTACTGGCTACTGTCTACATGCTGGCACTGGCTACTGCCATGACAACTTTGAAAACAAGAGTCACCTCAGCTGGTGACATATTTTGTCCAAGCCAATCAAGCCTTGCTGTGAGACACAGTCTTGCACTAATATAGCTGTTATGGTTTTTAACCCTACCCGTTATCGGTGCTATGCCACATGGAACAGTTCTGTTTGGTATGTACATTGACTCAGATCCGCACAAACTCTCAGACCTCTAACCTCAAATTTGATATGTGAAAAATATTCTTGTAGGGTCATCTTCTAAATTTTTTTCCCTCATTACTTTTTGCATTTCTTTCAATTCACTTCTATTTCTTGAATATTAATGGTGAAGGTCTTAGAAGGTATTCCACAAGGAATACCTACCGGGATATTCATCCTTTCCTTTTGTTTCTCAGAAATATTAAGCTTGATGTATCCAAGGGCCGTATTTCTATTTTCTGAAGCTGTAATACATTGATAGCTCCTCATGATTTGGTGGTTGTTCATGGATTTTCTTTTTCCAGCTGAAGAGCTATAAGCATATAGTAAGCATTAAGCCTGAAGCTGGGATTCATGGGGATCTAGTCTAAGCAAACATCTAGTTTTCCTCCAAAAGCAATGTAGTGAGAAAGGCATCTCTAAAAGCCAATACAGCCTGTCTCAGATGACTATTTTAGCATAGGTTAAGCATCCTTCTAGAGACATTTCTCTATGGTTATTTGATGAAGCCCAGGTGAACAGCTTAACATAAGCCTCTGAGTTTTAAATAGTTAATGATGGGTAAGATGACAAGGCAAATTCTGTGACCTTTTATTTCATACTATTAAATCTTACTCCAATTCTGTTACTCTAGTCCTCAAGGTCTCTTAACTCTGCACAATATTCAAGTGCTGCTTGTACTTATAGTTCTTCTCACATTTATGCCATCATCGAATTTCATTAAAACATTTTTATTTCTTGTTCCAGAGTCGTAAACAAATGTATTAAATGACATCAATTCTGAACCAAGCTTTGAGGAACTCCACTAGTAACCTACTTACACCCCAACCCTTTCTGTATAAGATACTCCTATATTATCTTTAGCCAAGATCTTACACAGTGTAAAAACTTGTGGTACTTTGCATCTTTCTAGGCTAGAAACACCAGAAATTTAGAGAGATTCAGAATTAAATGTTGGAACACCTGATTTCTGCAAATTAGTAATAGGATACTTAAATGATCTGGTCAAGGACTTCAGGAGCGCAATTCAGTTGTCTATACACAGACAACTAATGCTCTGACCCTCAGCTGCTGCTTTAGCTCGTCTCCTGCAGGTTCTGTGACATAGTTGCTATCTCCATATAGGCATACAGGGTACCTTAGGATATGCCAGACAACACCAGGGGCCAGTGCTCAGGCAACTGATTTGTGCTCGTCATTAATATATTGGTGTAGGCCATAGGGTTTTGGTACAAGGCAGGCTGCAGGGGTGGCTTCTGTGAGGAGAGACCAGTGACTGCTCTGTGCCAGACGTAGCCAGTTCAGGCCAGTTCCACAACAGATCTACCACAGGCCAAAGCTGAACTATTAGCCAAGTTGGTGGAGGTTCTGTGAAAACCTGTTTAAGTAAGGGCAGACAATGAGAAACAGGAGGAGGGAGCAGCATGAGAAACAAGAGAGGGAACAACAAAGGAGGAGGAGGTGCTCTGTGATGAAGCAGGCACACACATCTATTTCTCCAGAAGAACTGAGGATCCTGAAGGACCCACACCAGAGCAGGTACACCACTTGAAGGGGCGACAGACCACACAGTTCCTACATCAGAGCAGGTACATCCCAGGAGACACCGGGGCCTGCAGATGAGCCCATGCTGCAGCTGGTGTTATTATAATAATAAGTTTTTTACTATCACATTACTTAATATGAAAGTAAATTACAATTTAGAGGCAATGTATACATTAGTAACGAGAAGGAAAATTATTTATAGCACACAGATGAGTTGCAAAATTCTGAGTTCCAGGGACATGGGTATGAGATAGAATCATAGAATAGTTCATAGATACACAAGAAAATGAAAAGGAAACTGTCTATATTATCACAGCATAGAGCATCAATGGTGTTAACTAATATTTAACATGTATAAGTTAGAAAGAAAGCTACCTTCATTGTGTAAGTCTGTAGGTTTGGTAGGTGTTTTTCTGCAACCTCTGACTATGCAGGGAGCATAATTATTTGATTAAACCTGATGTCTACTTTTTTGACAGCTAAAATTAACAGATTATTGTGGACAATGACCATCAAAATCCCACCTAAAATATATAGGAAATTTGATATGCCTCCAATACAGAGAATACAGCTAAGTTAGTACCTCACTGTATTCAGTATTCCCTCTCTGAGGAGTAATACGTTATATCTACTAGTATATACCCCTACCATTTGGGTGAAAATGAGTTATGATTTACACCATTAACTATGATTACTGTTTCAGAAATGGACTTATAATGTTCATATTCCCCATTTTCTATTAGAATTCAATGTTCTTATATGTTCCAAAATACACAATTTTAAATTTTTCCTAGAATACTGCTGCTTTACAGAGTTGAATGGTATATTACAGGTTGTTGATCCATGTTCAGGCTAGCTGTAGTGGGCATACAAGTTAGACAAAACATTTCACAGCAGCTGTGCAATAAAACTACACTATGCAAAAACAGGTGTTATTTAAGGGGGATATACAAGAAAACCTAAATGAAGTTTTCTTCAGTAATCTCACAAAAAGGATATGAGTGCCTCTCTGGGATAACCCGTCATTTTTCCATTGTTGTGATTTAACCTCAGACAGAACTTAAGCGCGAGGCAGCTGCTTGCTCACTCCCCACCCTCCAGTGAGATGGGGAGGAGAAGGAGAGAAAAAAGGTAAACCCCTTAGGTTGACATAAGAACACTTTAATAATTGAAATAATCATCAACAACAACAATATAATGTCATTAAAAGGAGATGACAGCTTAGAGAGAGAGAATAAAAAAATATAAAAAGCAAGGCACAATGCAACTGCTCACCACTTGTTGATCAATGCCCAGCCTGTCCCGGAGCAGCGATTGGCACCTCCTGGCCACCTCACCCCAGTTTATATACTGAGCGTGACTTTCTATGCTATGAAATATCCCTTTCACTTGAGTCAGGTGTCCTGTCTCTATTCCTTCCTGGCTTCTTGTGCCCCTCCTTGCTGGCAGGGGATGGGACTGAAGAGTCTTTGATAAGGGTAAGCACTGCTTGGTACAACTAAAACGTTGGTGTGTGTCGTGGTTTAAACCCAGTCAGGTAATTCGTTCGCTCACTTCCCCCCCTTTCTTGCCCTCCCCCTGCTCTCGGAGGGACGGAGAGGAGAATCAAAAGAATGCAACTCCCACGGGTTGAGATAAGAACAGTTTAGTAACTAAGGTATAACACAGATCACTACTGCTACCACCAATGACAATAATGATAAAGGAAATAACAAGGGAACAGAATACAACACCTCACCACCCGCTGACTGATAACTTGCCCCCCAAGCCCGACCAAGCTCCGACCGATACCTCCTCCAACCCTGCAGTCTCCCAGCCCTTCCAGCTAACTCCCAGTTACATCCTGGGCATGACGTGCTGTGGTATGGAATAGCTCTTTGGTCAGTTTGGGTCAGGTGTCCTGTCTCTGCTTCCTCCCAGCTTCCCCTCCTCCCTGGCAGAGCATGAGGCTCACAAAGTCCTTGGCCAAACCAAAACATCTCTATCAGCTCTGTTCCCAAGCCGAAAGTCAAAACACTGCACTGCACCAGCTACCAAGGAGGAGAAACATGACTGCTACTGCTGAACCCAGGACAGTGTGTTACCAACTTTATTTTCCTACTAAATCCAAAATCCACAGCACTGTACCAGCTACAGGGAAGAAAATTAATTCTCTTCCAGGCAAAACCAGGACACCCCTGCTTAGTGAGGAGCTGTCTAGGGAAAGAAGATAAGAAACATAAGGTTCAAGTGTCTGAATGAGCACTTGCCTCAGGAGACATAGGACAGCCATCCTATTTTTCACCACTGCTCAGTCACTAAAGCACATGCCAGGAAATAGAATGCCTAGGTTTATCTGAGTGTAGCTCCTCTTTCACAGAAGAGTCTTTTTAGGAATAAGCTACTCCCTAGCACTGTTCATCACAAGCACTGCACAACTGCTGAAGATGAGCTATGGTACAGGAAAGAATGGGAAATATCTTCACTGATCCTAAATAGTGATGGGCAACATATCAGTACCATAGTAGTATCACAGTTTTAAAGGTAACATATAATAACATTTTCCAGTACTAATTCTATTCTTATATCACTGTAACTGCTGCCCTAAGACTTTTAAATACTTCATTCCTACCCTAGTCCAAACACCCTGAGGAAAAAGGACAACACAATCTCTCCTCCCCCACCAAAAAAAAAAAAAATAAATAAACAGAACAAAGCATTTCCAGTTTTACACAGTTATTTCTCCAGTGAAGGGAAAATGCAAAAAGTTCTATTCATTCTCATTCAAAATTAAAACTTTCTTGAAATATCAAAATTTCTTCTAGAATGGAAATTCGGAGTGTCAGTCAGCTTTGCCTGAAAATACCTTTCTGAATTTGCTCAACCTCAGAAGCAAGTCTGTGCTGTGATTCTTTCCAAAAATTCTGAAAAGCTATATTGTATTTTCATTTTAAAATGCACATTAGAGCATAACATGTACTATGGTGTGCATTCTCAGCAACAAAAATGCTTTTAACCCTCAGCTTTTAAAAGCAGCTGCAGAAATTTGTTCCCCAGAGAAGACAGTCTTTAAAAGGCCAAACAAATTTCTGGATTCCTGTGGGACCATGCTGGGCTTGTTTGGTTTGTCTCTGGGGTCTTTCGTACAGCTGAGGGAAAAGCAATTTGCTCAGTTATATTTGCTGATCATTCTTTTTTAACCAATTCAGCAAGTACAAATAACAAAAAAAGTGGAGTAACTAGCCAACGTAGGAAACATCTAAAGTTCACACACTTCCACAATTAGACATTCAAAAATTGTATTAATTAAAAGCTTACCTGCATGTATAAAAAAATAAGGATTAGATATATTTTCTTTCTGTCATAAAGTAAACCTTCACTATTGCACACTAGACTGATTTGGGTTTCTCTATTCATCTCTTATAGGAAACTTAAGAAGGAATTGTGGGTTACCTGAAGTTGTTGGTCACCCATGTCACCAAGGTATCTCAGTCAATAGCAAACTGAAAGTTTCTGCAATGTAATTCTTAGAAGCGATTAAAATGTCTGCAGGAAAGTACTTGAAACTCCTTTTGTGTTTAATAATCACACAAGAAGTGCTTGTAATTACTGCTTTGGAGAAAGGGAGAGAAACCTCAACTAAAACGATTATCCTACTTGAAGGCATTGAGCAAACACATTGCAAAACAGTCCCTGTTCCAATTATATGTCAATTTAGGTAAATAAAACAGATAATAGCTGATAATTAAAATGGTTAAATGAGTTACTAAGCATACTTAGCCAGTCAGAGGCAGGAACAAAAATGAGATTGTCAGGTCCAATGCCAAGATGTGGTTTGTAGAATAATCATTATTTTTTTCCTTCAACATTTTCTTCACTGCTTTAAAGTTATAAGATTGTCATCAGAGAGCGTTTTCACACTGAATTCAAACAGCTCAGGCATGGTCAAAGGGCAATGATAACTTTGAAGCTTAACTTCACTTTTAGATAAGTCTGGACAGAAAGCCAGGAGACACTCTTTATTTTTCTCTTTCTTGCCTCTAAGATGGTCTTTTCACTAACATGTCATGACTTTTGTCTTCAGTTCCTGCCAAATTTTCAGTAGCCTAATCTGAAAAAGCTAGTATAAATTTGACTGGATTCCCATCAAAAAAGATGGGATTCTCTTTTACCTGAAAAAATTAACCATTATTTAAAAAAAAAAAAAAAAGTATTACACAGTTTTTTTGGGGGGTTGGTTGTTTGATTGCTGTTTTCTTTTATTACTGAAAGCAGAGATCTTGAATAAATCCATCTTCATGGAAAGGAATATTTAGAATTCTGAGTAGTGCAATAGCAATGCATTGTTATGGTAATAATTGTGACTAGGATCAAAATGGTACAGAGCCAATTTTCATTATCACTTGGAAAATATACTGTCCTACTAGTAGAAATACAAACTTAAATGTCTAAATCAATAACAGTGATGTTTTACTTCAGCTTTGCAAATGCTACTGTAGTCATCCTGGAATGCACTATATCATAGTCAATCAAAAATGCACCACAATTATATTTATATTTCTCTCTTCCCAGTTACATATACATTATCTCTAATAGATCTGAGAACATAACAATCTACTCAAAATACATTACTTAGTCTTATGGTACAATCAGTATTTCAGTCTAATATGCAGTATACTTCGTTATGGTCATGTTTACTACCTAGGCCAAAATACGATAAAAAATGCCTAACAATGTGAAATGGGTCAGCTTCAAATGTGATTTCTATAAAAAATAAAGTAAAATAACTTCTTTTTATGAAAGGTGATATAAATCACACGGAAAAAATGAAATGATAATCTTAGTACAGTGTTACTGAATAAAGGTCCTTAGGAACAGAACAATTTTTTTGTCATATATTTACAATTGCATAACAAGAGGTAACAGATCCACAATACCAAATTTCTAAGTACTAACTAAATGTAGTAATACATAATCAGTAAATTATACTGCTGTCATCATATGATGATAAGCACTGCTAGTTCTTAGAGCTGAGTTGAACCTACATTTCTGATTTCAAATTCTCTTGAGAGAAAAGGTAAGGACAATGAGGTGAGAGTGAAAGTAAAAGGATGCTCTGGTGTTAGCAAGGCTAGAGAACAGGCTTAGGGAATACATTTCATCCAAATCAAGATTTAGGTAACTTTTGCCAGAAAACAGTGAACTACTGTGTAAGGTAAAAACACTAACATGGACAGAAGACCAAGACAGTCTGATGTGATTATTGAGAAAATACCCATCTTATTCATAGAATCATAGAATAGCTAGGGTTGGAAAGGACCTTAAGATCATCTAGTTCCACCCCCCCTCCCGTGGGCAGGGACACCTCACACTAAACCATATCACCCAAGGCCTTGTCGAACCTGGTCTTGAACACTGCCAGGATGGAGAACTCACAACATCCCTGGGCAACCTATTCCAGTGCCTCACCACCCTAACAGGAAAGAATTTCCTTCTTATATCCAATCTAAACTCCCCCTGTTTAAGTTTTAACCCGTTACCCCTTGTCCTATCACTACAGTCCCTAATGGAGAGTCCCTCCCCAGCATCCCTATAGACCCCCTTCAGATACTGGAAGGCTGCTATGAGGTCTCCACGCAGCCTTCTCTTCTCCAGGCTGAATAGCCCAAACTTTCTCAGCCTGTCTTCATACGGGAGGTGCTCCAGTCCCCTGATCATCCTCGTGGCCCTTCTCTGGACTTGTTCCAACAGTCCCATGTCCTTTTTATGTTGAGGACACCAGAACTGCACACAATACTCCAAGTGAGGTCTCACAAGAGCAGAGTAAAGGGGCAGGATACGGTTGGCTTTCTGGGATGCAAGTGCACACTGCCGGCTCATGCTCATTTTCTCATCGACCAGCACCCCCAAGTCCTTCTCCACAGGGCTGCTCTGAATCTCTTCTCTGCCCAACCTGTAGCTGTGCCTGGGATTGCTCCGACCCAGGTGGAGGACCTTGCACTTGGCATGGTTAAACTTCATGAGGTTGGCATCAGCCCACCTCACAAGCATGTCAAGGTCCCTCTGGATGGCATTCCTTCCCTCCAGCGTATCAACCGAACCACACAGCTTGGTGTCATCGGCAAACTTGCTGAGGGCGTGCTCAATCCCACTGCCCATGTCAGCAACGAAGATGTTGAAAAAGACCAGTCCCAACACCGATCCCTGAGGGACACCACTTGTTACTGGTCTCCAGCTGGACATTGAGCCATTGACCACAACTCTTTGCGTGCTGCCATCTAGCCAGTTCTTTATTGTATATAGCCAGGAGAGCTATATACTTTTACTGCAGAAATGTGTGTCTTTTCTGGAGAAGATAACAGCATATGAAATTATTGATAGAAACCAAGACTGAAATCTGGGGGCGCTAAAAGTGTATGTCATCAGACACCACAGAACTTGTGTGTGTTCTAAACACAGCTACAGATAGAATAGTAATGGGAAAAGCTATTCTGGAGATTGTTATTGCTTGATTATCTGTGGCTTTGGATAAAAGGCGATGGAGCCAGTAACTAAGAAGCACAACCAGTAGTGGAAAGAGATACTCTGTCGTAGTATCATGATGAGCAGTCAAATTCTTGATCAAAGTACCAGGATGTTACATCACCTCCTTGTTGTGAAGACAGATAATGTGATAAGGAGGGATGATGGGATTTATTGCTAGTACCATGACATTTCAGAAGAAATAACAAATGAAGAGGGGTTTGAAGCAGGGACCATCTTTTAATGTGTATATTTTACAGATCAATAGGTTACTGAATCTGTCACTGTGGTGTGCATAATAGATTTCTAGCCATCACTTTGGCAGCTCAGTGGGAAGTAGAAAGAAGCCTTAAAATTTGGAAGAAAATATGAGGACACTATAAATAGGGTTAGAGCAGCTAAAAAGATAGGAGGTCCTTGTAACTTTCATTAATAAAACCACAGTCAATTCAACTGTTGTTATGATTTTATAGAGAATGGATTGAGAGCAGCCCTGAGGAGAAGGACTTGGGGGTGTTGATTGACAAGAAGCTCAACATGACCCAGCAATGTATGCTTTCAGCCCAGAAAGCCAGCCGCATGCTGTGCTGCATCAAAAGGAGCATGACCAGCCAGTCAAGGGAGGTGACTCTGCCCCTCTACTCTGCTGTCATGAGACCTCATCTGGAGTACTGTGTTCAGTTCTGGGGCCCCAACATACGAAGGACATGGACTTGTTGAAGCAAATACAGAGGATGCCTATGAAGGTGGTCAGAGGGCTGGAGCACTTCTCCATTGAAGACTGACTGAGAGAGTTGGGGTTGTTCAGCCTGGAGAAGAGAACGATACTTTAGAGGAGCCTTCCAGTACTTAGAGGAAGTCTAACAAGAAATCTAGAGAGAGAGTTTTTACAAAGGCATGTAGTGACAGGACAACAGGAGTGGCCTTAAGATGGAAAAGGGAAGATTTAGATGAAATATCAGGAAAAAAATTTCCTGTGAGGCTGATGAAGCACCGGCACAGATTACCCCAAGAATTTCTGTATTCTCTGTCTCTGGAAGTGTTAAAATCCATGTTGGATGGGGCTTTGAGCAGCCTGGTCTACTGGAATATGTCCCTACCCATGGCAGGGGGATTGGAACTACATAATCCTTAAGGTCACTTCTAACCCAAACCAGTCTATGATTCTCTTTTAACATGCTCTTATAACACACAGCATAACATAGCTTCAATCTTATCTCAATCAGTGCTTCTTTCTGGCATGCAAAATAAATAATAAATACTGTTTTCAATTATTTTACAGAGCAGAAACTTGATGTAGTGAGATTTGGTGAATTTTTTAGCATTATATTCTTCAACATGAAGAATCAACTAAACTGTTATCAACAGCAGTGGTATAAAAGATAAACAGTATTTATTACTTTATATACAGATTAATAAAACAGAGTAGATGAGACTAGCTTATACGAGTAGCTACAGAACATATGCTTCTCCAGGCAGGGAACAGAATATTTGATAGTTGAAGGATCTGCTTGAAAGAATATCATGGGCAGCACTCTGGAGAAAACAGGGGTCCAGGAGAGCTGTTTGATTTTTGTGGATCAGCTCTTCCAAGCTCAAAAGCAATCAATCCCAATGTGCAGGAAATCAAGCAAAGGTGGCAGGACACCTGTTCAGAGTAGCAAGGAGCTTCTGGCATCAGGAGAGAGTGCACAAGAGGTGAAGGGAAGTTCAGGTCACTCAGGACAAATATAGAGATACAGTCTGCTTGGTCACGCAGGGACCATGCAGGGATGTGGTCAAGAGAGCCATTTTGAATTTTTTGCAGCTATTACAGTCTGAAAGGTAAGATAGCTTAGAATAATAATAGAAAGACAGCTTTTCAGCTCCAATGCTTCCAATGATGTTCAGTAAATTTACATTTGATGAGGATCTGGATAAGAGAGCTTTAGGGCGTTAGATTCAACAATTCTTATATAAGCAGAACTGGCAAACAGCATAAGAAAATGAGGCTGAGTCAAGGAAATGTGCTGACATTTAAAGCATGCTTCTCACAGTAAGCTTTCAGGTTTAAGGAAAGAAAAGTGAACTAGCAATTACCATTAACGGGAATGGTGGGAAAATATAAAGGAGTGTTGGGAAAGTGTATGCATGTGGAAAGATGAGAGGTAGAGGTATCCTACACTCACTAATTTAGCAGAAATGATAAATGTTTTAAAATAGATAAAGAAGTACATGCAGAGAAGCAGCTAGAATGCTGAAAGCAAGGTGGCAAAAGACAAAATAGGAAGATTTTAATGATAAGGATGATAGGAGGAATTAGAGCCATTTCATCTAATAAACTGTTGTTTTTAAACTTTATTTCTAAATTGCTTTTCCTTTAACATTAATATAAATAGCCAAATGCCTTCCTTCTCCCCCTTAGGATCTTGGGGTGTTACAGAACTGCAGGAGAAATTCAGGGAATAATTCTAACTCAGTATAAATTTAGCTGCTCTATATGCAATTTATTCCTTCTTCTATGCTTGCTGGCCTAGTAAGTTCTTTCTGTCATTCATTTCTAAAGTTACTATTGATATGAGGCACTATGCAGTACAGCAAATGAGGAGATAAGAATCAGTTAAGTGTTAAAGCAGTTCACTGACAATTCTCAACTGTCTGTGCACCTCAAACCATCAGAGTTACTTTATCCACTCGGTGGATAAAGAACTGGCTGGATGGCCCCACACAAAGAGTTGAGGTCAATGGCTCAATGTCCCGCTGGAGACCAGTAACGAGGGGTGTCCCTCAGGGATCTGCGTTGGGACTGGTCTTGTTTAACATCTTCGTTGCTGACATGGACAGTGGGATTGAGTGCGCCCTCAGCAAGTTTGCTGATGACACCAAGCTGTGTGTTTCGGTTGATACGCTGGAGGGAAGGAATGCCATCTAGAGGGACCTCGACACACTTGTGAGGTGGGCTGATGCCAACCTCATGAAGTTTAACCATGGCAAGTGCAAGGTCCTCCACCTGGGTCAGAGCAATCCCAGGCACAGCTACAGGTTGGGCAGAGAAGAGATTCAGAGCAGCCCTGTGGAGAAGGACTTGGGGGTGTTGGTTGATGAGAAAATGAACATGTGCCTGCAGTGTGCGCTTGCAGCCCAGAAAGCCAACCGTATCTGGGGCTGCATCAAAAGGAGTGTGACCAGCAGGTCGAAGGAGGTGATTCTGCCCCTCTACTCTGCTCTTGTGAGACCTCACTTGGAGTATTGTGTGCAGTTCTGGTGTCCTCAACATAAAAAGGACATGGGACTGTTGGAACAAGTCCAGAGAAGGGCCACGAGGATGATCAGGGGACTGGAGCACCTCCCGTATGAAGACAGGCTGAGAAAGTTGGGGGTGTTCAGCCTGGAGAAGAGAAGGCTGAGTGGAGACCTCATAGCAGCCTTCCAGTATCTGAAGGGGGTCTATAGGGATGCTGGAGAGGGACTCTTCATTAGAGACTGTAGTGGCAGGACAAGGGGTAACGGGTTAAAACTTAAACAGGGGAACTTTAGGTTGGATATAAGAAGGAAATTTTTTCCTGTTAGGGTGGTGAGGCACTGGAATAGGTTGCCCAGGGAGGCTGCGAATGCTCCATCCCTGGCAGTGTTCAAGGCCAGGTTGGACGACGCCTTGGGTGATATGATTTAGCGTGAGGTGTCCCTGCCCACGGCAGGGGGTTTGGAACTAGATGACCTTAAGGTCCTTTCCAACCCTAACGATTCTATGATTCTATAAATTTTCCAAAATCATTCACTTGAGATTCATTTTCATTTCCTTGTTAATTGCAACTATTAAGACAGCAGTTTCCTTCCTTCAAATCACTGAACTGTAAATAAAACACTATTCTAATAATTTTGGGGGGTTTATTCTTGATTCTCTCTACAGCCAGGAAGAATTCTTTAGTCATGCTGAGACTGTTGGAATTAATTCCGACTGTTTCCTCCTTGCTTAAAAAAAGTGAGGTCTGTGAACTAGAGCATTGCCAAAATAAAGATAATTGCAATGTGCCTTAATTTGACTGACTTTCTGCAAAACACTGTTGCTGACAAAGATGTCTGATAGGTACTAGGTGATAAATCTCACACCATAAGTATCTCACTGACATTTTCACAAATCTTCTTCTTTTTTTATTTATTATAACAATAGGGGGGTTGGAGGCTCTGGGGAAGGTTTTGATACCATCTTCACAGTACAGCTAAAGGAAAAAAATGCAAGCTGTGGGGGCTTTTAATATTTTGGTGTGCTCAAACTCTAAAACCATAGAACTCTAATGCAGCTTAAAGGAAACAGGAGAAGTTTATGAAGCTATACTCTTTAAAGTGTCTCATTTTTCATTAGAATAATAGCTAAAAATTGACTTTTGAAGTTCTTTTCAACTTACAGGGAAAAGTTAGCTTTCTTTCATGGACTTATCCCTTATAAAAAAAAGCAGACAAAACATCTGTTACTAATTATTATTTATTCGTATCACAGTAACACTGAAAGGCCCTAACACGAATCAGAGTTTCCATTGTACTTTATGCTGGAAAATACATTCAAGGAGATCGTCTCTGCTTCAAAGCCTTTACAGACAAGGCAGACACATTTTTTCTTCTAAGAATAGAGATGAGGTATTGTAGCACAGAACAATTACATTTCTACAAGTTGCACAAGGAGTCTGTGATAGAGACAAGAATTAAACTTAGATATTCTACTGATAATGCTTTCATCACTGGATGTCCCTTCATTTTCAAGTGCAAAATACTCCCTGGATAGTAGGCCTGACTGTGGAGGCTACAAGGAAACTTTTGGGGCGTATAATTAAATCTTTTCTAACATTATAATACATGGTCAAAATAGGAAATCTCTTCCTACACTGAAAAGGGATAAAATGGATTTTGAATTATTGTCCATACATGTAAAAACTTATTTTTTTTCTTAATAGTTAACACTATACATTTTTGGATTTATGCTTCCTTAGGATTTCATTTTTGCACTGTATCTTCTGTGATGAACCCTGTTTCACAAAATCTGTGTTATTTGATTTCCTAATAGGCTGGATACCATTCCACTGATACAGACTTTAATTTCCTGTGTATAATATGCCTTCAATATGAACAAAGTAATCAATGAATAAATTACAAAACTCTTTCCAAATTGACTATTGATCCTTGTGCAACACACAGTTGGGACACAAAACTCATGAAAACTTGAATGAAACTAAAAGATCCAGAACGTGAATCTTTAAAAAACTCAGAAAGTAAAATAAATGACAGCATGTTTTCTCCAACACTTTACCAAACTAGCTGAATGTGTATATCTCAGCTATCACTAATATCACTAATTGCTAAAGCAGTGTTACCTAAAACCAGTTGATTAAGGCCATATCCAGACAGCTTTTGAATATCTCTAGGAAGGGCAACCCTACAGCCTCCCTGGGCAACCTGTTCAAGAGTTCAGTAAGCCTTACAATAAAATTTGTTTTCTTTATGTTTAAGCAAAATTTCGTGTATTTCAGTTTGTGCCCATTGTCTCTTGTAACTTCCTTAGACAGCACTGAAGAGTCTGGCTTTGACTTCTTTACACCCTCCCTTCAGATATTCATATTCATCGATAAGATTCCCCCCAAGCCTTCTCCAGGCTAAACAATCCCAGGTCTCCCTTATATGATAGGTTATCCGGCCACTTAGCCATCTTAATGGTCCTTCTTTGGGCTCTCTTCAGTAGTTCTACCTGTTTCTTGGTACTGGTGAGCCCAGAACTGGACATGATACTCCAGATGTGGTTTCACCACTGCTGAATAAAGGGGAAGGATTACCTCCATTGACCTGCTGGCCATACTTTGTCTAGTGCAGCCCAGGATACCATTGTTCTTTGCTACAAGGGTGCATTGCTGGCTCATAATCAACTTGCTGTTCACCAGGAACCCTAGATTCTTCCCCTAGTTCTTTCCCTACAAAGATGCTTTCCAGCCCCCATTGTCTACTGGGGCCTAGGGTTCCTCCTCACCAGGTGAAGGACTTGGCCTTTCCCTTTGCTGAATTTTATGAGATTTCTGTCAGCCTGTTTCTCCAGCCTGTCAAGGTCCCTCTGGATGGCAGCACAAACCTCTGGTCTATCAGCCACTTCTTCCTGTTTGTATCATCAGCAAACTTGCTGAGGGTACACTCTACCCGATCATACAGATCATTAATAAGGATGTCAAATGCTATTAGAGACAGTACTGACTCCTGTCTCCCAGAGTACACCACCACTTACTGGCCACCAGCTGTATTTCATTGCACTGATCACAACCCTCTGGGCCTGGTTCATGCAACCAGTTCTCAATTCACCTACCTCATTATCTGCTCTTCTAGCCTCTACTTCATTATCTTCTCTATGTGGAAGACATTGTCAAAAGCCTTGCTGTAGTCAAGGTAGGCAATATCCACTGCCCTCCCTTTATCTACCAAGCCAGTCATTTCATTATAGTTCCCTGGCCCTTCCTTGCCCTTCTTGAAGATAGTAGTGATATCGGAATTCGTACAGTCATAGAATTACAGACTTCTAGAACCACAGAAACATAGAATCATAGAATTATAGAATGGTTTGGGTTCAAAAGGATTATCTAGTTACAATGCTCCTGCCATGGGCAGGGACATCCTGCGCTAGACCAAGTGCCCAAGGCTTTGTCCAGCTTAGCCTTGAACAGTGCCCGGGATTTCAGCCCATCCTGTAGCTGTGCCTGGGATTGCCCCAACCCAGGTGGAGGACCTCGCAGTTGCATTGTTGAACTTCATAAGGTTGGCATCAGCCCACCTCACAAGTGTGTCAAGGTCCCTCTGGATGGCATTCCTTCCCTCCAGAGTATCAACTGAACCACACAGCTTGGTGTCATTGGCAAACATGCTGAGGGTGCACTCAATCCCACTGTCCATGTCACCGACAAAGATGTTGAACAGGATCTGTTCCAACACTGACCCCTGAGGAACACAACTCATTCCTGGTCTCCAGCTGGACATTGAGCCATTGACCACAACTTTTTGCACGTGGCCATCCAGCCAGTTCTTTATCCACTGATTGGTCCACCCACCAAATTGATGTCTCTCTAAATTAGAGACAAGGATGTCATGTGGGACAGTGTTAACCACTTTGCACAAGTTCAGGTAGATTACATCAACTGCTTTACCCTTATCCATCAGTTCCATAGCTCCATCACAGAAGGCCACCAAATTAGTCAGGCAGAATTTGCCCTTAGTGAAGCCATGCTGGCTGTCACCAACCACCTTGTTGTTTTTCATGTGCCTTAGCGTGGTTTCCAGGAGAACCTGCTCCAAGATCTTTCCAGGCACAGAGTTGAGACTGACTGGTCTGTAAATTCCGGAGTCATCCATTTTCCCCTTCTTGAAAATGGGGGTCATATTTCCCTTTTTCCAGTTGTTTGGAATCTCACCTGACTGCCATGATTTTTCAAATATGATGGGTAGTATAGAATGATACAACAGTATCAGTTGGAAGGGACCTTAAAGGCGATCTGGTTCCAACCCCTCTGCCACAGGCAGGGACACCTTCCACTAGATCAAGTTGCTCAAAGCTGCATCCAACCTGGTCTTGAGCACTTGCACAGATGGGGCATCCACAACTTCATTCTTGTGACATATAGTCCACGAATATTTCCTTCTCAGTGAAACAATCAATTTAATCTATGATTTTTTTCCCAATATGGACACAGTATCTCAGAGGAAAAAAATATATGCTACCTTTACAGGACTAATTTATGGCATCTCTGTATTTTTATAAAGGTCTAATACTACCCACTGCACAGGCTGGAAGGGCTTACTCTCACTTGTCTGTATGGACAAGAGAGGGTCAAAATGGTAGGTGACAAGGTGCATGGGAAGCTGAATATCCAACATTGCCTGTGGGCAGACCAGCGCATGGGTAGCTTGATTCAGCTCAGGAGATGACAGTCCTGGTCAGACACTTTCTTATTGCCTAAGCACCCTTTTCCAACCAGATTTGCCTATCCCACATGCCCTTGGTCATCGTGCTTGTAGTAAGCATGGTTAAAGGTCTTCCCAAATCTTAGCTCGTGAAGCCAAGCCATCAGTATTACCCAGATGTTAAAAAGACTACTCAAAACAAATCTCTTCAAGTCTGCTTTTTTTTTTTTTTTTAAATCTGATTTATTCTGTGAGCAGAGATGAAATTAGTAAACTTGCTGCAACAAAAATGCTGTTAAATGGTATTTCTTCAGCTTTTTTGGCATGGCTGACTGCACTCGAAACTTTGCCTTCTTTATTAGTCTTGACCAGACAAATCTAAGACATTTTGAAAATGGACTGCAGGTATGCAGCAAATAGTTACATGCGCACTAGATTTTTTGACATAAAAAATGTATTTTTTTATCATGTTATGTCAAAAGAAAAAGCTATGATTCCTCCATTCCCCCTATCAGTTGTAGCTTTTAGCACCTAAACCAGGAATTTAAATTCAGTTTTATTTAAGAGTCTGTAGGAAGAAATTGACAGAGACAAATGTTATATATACAGTTTGAATGTACTGCATTAGAATTTGAGTTGTAAGAGATCAAGATTGTAAAAAAAAAAAAAAAGCAAACCAAAAACCTCAACAACAAAACAAACAAAACAAAAACCTTTAAATGATTATGAGAGGAGGCAGGAATTAAATCAAGGAGAGACCTGTTTTATACAAAGATAATTGGAAGAAAAAGTGAAACTTTACGGAGATGACTAAGTTAGTAGGGTTAAAGTAAGTGTGACTTCAGAAGACAGATGCAGTGATCCTTCCAAATCTGAATCTCTCCCTGAGAATCAAATGAAATATGTCCTTCATGCAAACAATAATTAGAAATAAAGGAAGCTTTGTTAAGACTATTTTTCCCCAATAATTTAATATATAACAAAATATATTTTCAAATAAACTATCCACTTCAGATTATTTTCTCCTAATATTTAAACTCTGGAATATAGACCAGCTGAAAAGTGTCTCCCTTTAGAACTTCAATTTAGCCTGCTTGCTCAATACTTTTTAATAAAAATCTCTCAAGTTTTCTATAGCTAAAGTTACCTCAAACTATTCTTCCCCTATTATTCTTCATTAATCATTGAGAGTAACACATTTAAGCTTCCTGTGATCCCTCATTACCTTTTCCCTGGACTCTCCATATTAACCTTGGTGAGTCACTAGTGTGATGACTTCAACTATCATCCTAAGGAAGCTCAATAAACAGTAACATAGCCCAGTATTCTCTCTCCAGCAGCAGCAGATGTTATTTAGGGAGTACACACAAGCCCTTCCACTATCTCTTGCCCATTCTCCTCAAATTCTCCCATAATTCACATCAGGAATTGCATTGATTTTAGTACCCATTTATCAACCTTTTGCTCAGGAACTTGATTAATCCTTTTTTAAACCTGCTTGGTATTATTTATCTCCACAACCTTCTGTAGCAACATATGTCAAAAACTTACTAACTACTATGTAAGGCAATACTTTTTTTTATGTGTCTTAAACTCTCATCTTACTAGTTTCAGTGACTGTCTTCTTATTTTAGTACTGTGGGATTTGATGAGTAATAGCAGTGTATTTGCCTTATCTACTGTCTTCACGACTTTGTCAGTATTTATCATCTTTCTCTCTCCAGCCTTTTCTTCCCCAAATTGAACGGCTCAAGCAATTTAATCTTTTATTGTAAGACAGAGTTTCATTCCTGTAATAATTTCAGCTGCATTTTCTGCATCATTTTTAACTACATATCTTTTTTGGAGATGCAAGGAAAACATTGCATTGAGTAATCCAGTGTATCAATGTTTTTGACAGAAAAAAGAAAAAACTGGTTTCTGGATTGGTCTCAGTATTTTTCCTGGTGATGTACAATATTTTGTTTTTTCTTGAGAACAAAGTGCACACCGAGGTCATAATTTCAGGAAACTGCCAGTAAGGAGTCCAAGATCTCCTTCCTGAATTGTTACTCCCACTTCCAAGTTCACCTTTATGCAAACTTGATATAGGTTACATTACCTCCCTTTTACTCACATAATGCATCATCTGGCATTTCTTTGCTCAATATTTCAGTTTTGTTATGTCCTCCTGGGGTTTCTCACCATCAATGTCACATTTAACTGCCTGAAGGACCTCAGTAACACCTACAAACTTGAAGATTTGATTACACATTCCCTCTTCCAAGATCACTGGTGAAAATGCTGAATATAAATGAACCTATACCTGATCCATAGGAATCCATACTCTTCTTTGCCCTGGAAAGGGATCTAAAAGTAAGTTACTGAAGAGTAAGTTGTAAGTACCTTTCCTCCAAACCCATAGCAACTGAATTTTTATAATGGACTTTGTGATGTAGAAGCTCTTCAAGGATTTTACTTTCCAAATCCATACATATCATGTCTTCTGCCTCTCCTTTTGTCCTATGTTCAGCAGTAGCAGTCATGTTTTTCCTTTGTGTTAACTGGTGCAGTGCTGTGTTTTGACTTCCAGCTTGAGAACAGTGTTGGTGAAGCCGATGTTTTCGGTTGTTGCTAAGTGATGTTTACCCTGACCAAGGACTCTGTGAGGCTCATGCTCTGCCAGGGAGGAGGGGAAGCTGTGAGGAAGCAGAGACGGGGCACCTGACCCGGGCTAGCCGGGGAGGTATTCCATACCACAGCACGTCATGCCCGGGGTGAGGGGTAACTGGGAGTTACCCGGAAGGACAGGGGCTTCCGGGTGGAACTCGCTTTCTTGGCCGGTGGTATCGGTGGTATCGTACTCTCTTCCCTTGTTATTTTCCCTTATCATTGTTTTAGCTGATAGTAGCGGTGGTGATTTGTTACTGGACTGTTCTTGTCTCAACCCATAGGAGTTGCACTCTCTCGATCCTCCTCCCTGTTCCCCCGGGAGCGGGGAAGGGGAGAGCCCCGGTGCGGGGTGGGGGGGGGAGACGAACACGGACCTCGATTGTTGTCAGCTCGGCACCACTCACTGGGAGTGAGTGAACAAGTTACCTGACTGGGTTTAAACCACGACAGTTCTTTTTGGCGCCCAACGTGGGGTACGAGGGGTTGACATAAGAACAGATCTGGCTGGATTGATAGTCACTCGTCACAATGCTGATTTATTGGCTCTCAAGGTTGTTCCTCTTGATCTCGCAGTTTCAGTATATCGTATCTTACGTCCATCCGGTATTTGCTGTATTAGTGTTTTTCAAGTGTGGGGCTTGGGCTAAGGTTTTTATCCCATTGTACTTTATGGCAATGACTTGTAATACAATAGAATCATTGATCATGAAACTGATCTGGCTTATGTTCCCAGTGTGGTCACCACCTTTATACTTTGGGAGGTATATGATGGAGGTGCTTAGCAATTACACATCTTTTTTCTCCTTCTCAGGTGCTCAACCTGTGAAGGAGACATCCTTTTACCCTCCCAGTCGTCCCCCCAGACCATTTACATTTGAGAGTTTTGAATTTTTTTAATGGCCTTTTAATGCTGTTGAGACTTGTTTGCTGATGGTGATGGGAATCACCATGCTAACACGCATACAGAGTGTGTTTTGCCCACTACTGATTTCAAGAGTTAAGCAGATTCAGGTTTGGGTCTTGTCTGGGGTCAAACGACGATGTAGGAGGACCGAGAGATTTTCCCTGTGGCTGGACAGCCATGAGTGGCAGGGTGTGTGGGATAGTATGGGCAAGTATCTAGGTCAGTGGGCCCCTCCAGTACTTTGGAATTTCACTACCGAGCAACTGCAAAATCCAGAAGAATTAGTAAAACACTTAAATGAGGTGTGTGGTCATTCTGGCCATACCAGAGATGGACAAATCACGGCAACGTGCTGGGGCTTGGCCTATGCTTACAGGGCCTTGTTCAACACTATCCAGCACCTTCAAAAGGAAAAGAATGTCAGCGGATCTGAGGGCAAAGCGACAGTCGCTACTCAAACTTTGGCTGGAATGAACAGCACAGCTACCCCAGCGGCAAGTACAGCAGCTGCTCAAACTTCAACTGCAACAGACAGCGCGGTTACCCCAGCTCAAAGCACAGTAGCTACACCACCCCCTGCAACAAGTACAGTCGCTACTCAAACCACAGTGATAATCACTGCAGCCAAACCAGAGGACCAATTCGTACCAATATCAGTTGCCCCTGTACGCAAGAGAACAAGCAAAAAGGAGGCAAAAAGGGTGAAGCGAGATGAAGAACCAATGAATTCACCTCCCGGTCCAGAATCTGATCAGGAGTCATCATCACATGACGAAGAAGAAGAAGAAGAGGTAACTTCTCGACCTTGGACCTCAACCGAGCTGCGGAATATGCGAAAAGATTTTACCCGTCAACCAGGGGAGCACATCATCACCTGGTTACTCCGATGCTGGGACAATGGGGCCAATGGTCACGAACTAGAAGGTACAGAAGCCAAGCAGCTGGGATCACTTGCTAGAGAAGGGGGAATTGACAAAGCAATTGCAAGAGAGAAAAAGTCCCTCAGCCTTTGGAGGCGGCTCTTGGCAGCTGTGAAAGAAAGGTTTCCGTACAAGGACGATGTTACGAGTCGTTCGGCCAGGTGGACTACTATAGACAAAGGCATCCAGTCTCTGAGGGAATCAGCCATCGTAGAGATGATCTATCACATCAAGCCGAATAACGGGGATACACCTATAGATCCAGATGAAGTTGAATGTACATGACCCATGTGGCGAAAACTTACACGGAGTTCACCGTCATCATATGCCCATTGATTGGCAACAGTGACCTGGAATGACATAGTACCACTAGCAGTGGATGAAATGGTTCATAAACTCCGAGAGTTCGAAGACAATCTCACTCCTTCCATCATCTCAGCTGTGAAAAAACTGTCCCAGGACCTCGAACAATTGAGGGACGATGTATCTGATTTATCCAGCTCCTCACGTGTACCAACACATATCTCAGCTATTAACAAAAGGCGTCCTATTGTTCAAGAGAGGAGATACAGAAGGTATACGCCACGGGGTACCCTATGGTTTTACCTGCTGGATCACGGAGAAGACATGACAAAGTGGGATGGAAAACCTACTTCAGCTTTGGAGGAACGGGTGAGTGAACTGAAGAGGGGAGCAAGGGCCAAGACTGATCGTCCCATGAGAGCTACGGCTTCAGTCTCTGGTGAGCAGTTTCCCAGATGGAGTGGAAGAGCTGATTTTACTCCAGCTCCTGTGATAATGAAGAATAATCCCTTTCAACACGACTTAAGTGTCCAATGCTGTGACGACCATTAGAGGGGCCCTGCCTCCAGCCAGGTGGAGGTAGGGGACAATCGGATTTACTGGACTGTGTGGATCAGATGGCCTGGCACATCAGTCCCACAGAAGTATAAGGCTCTAGTAGATACCGGTGCACAGTGTACCCTGATGCCATCAAGCTGTCAAGGGGTGGAACCCATCTATGTTTCTGGAGTAACAGGAGGATCCCAAGAGTTGACTGTGCTGGAGGCTGAAATCAGCCTTACTGGGAGGGAATGGCAAAAGCACCCTATTGTGACTGGTCCAGAGGCTCCATGCATTCTCGGCATAGACTACCTCAAGAGAGGGTACTTCAAAGACCCAAAAGGGTACCGGTGGGCTTTTGGTATTGCTGCTTTGGAGACTGAGGAAATTGAGCAGCTGTCCACCTTGCCTGGTCTCTCAGAAGATCCCTCTGCTGTGGGGTTGCTGAAAGTTGAAGAACAACAAGTGCCAATTGCGACCACAACAGTGCACCGGCGGCAATATCACACCAACCAAGACTCCCTGATTCTCATCCATCAGTTGATCCGTAGACTGGAGAGTCAGGGGGTGATCAGCAGGACCCGCTCACCCTTCAATAGCCCCATATGGCCAGTGCGAAAGTCTAATGGAGAATGGAGACTAACAGTAGACTATCGTGGCCTGAATGAAGTCACACCACCATTGAGTGCTGCCGTACCGGACATGCAAGAACTTCAGTATGAACTAGAGTCAAAGGCAGCCAAGTGGTATGCCACGATTGATATTGCCAATGCATTTTTCTCAATTCCTTTGGCAGCAGAGTGCAGGCCACAGTTTGCTTTTACTTGGAGGGGTGTCCAGTTCACTTGGAACCGACTGCCCCAGGGGTGGAAACACAGCCCTACCATTTGCCATGGACTGATCCAGACTGCACTGGAACAGGGGCAAGCTCCAGAACACCTGCAATACATTGATGACATTATTGTGTGGGGCGATACAGCAGAAGAAGTCTTTGAGAAAGGGAGGAAAATAATCCAAATCCTGCTGAAAGCCGGTTTTGCCATAAAACGGAGTAAGGTCAAGGGACCTGCACAGGAGATTCAATTTTTGGGAATAAAATGGCAAGATGGACGTAGACAGATCCCCACAGATGTGATCAACAAGATAACAGCAATGTCTCCACCAACTAATAAGAAAGAAACGCAAGCTTTCTTGGGTGCAGTGGGGTTCTGGAGAATGCACATCCCAAATTACAGTTCGATTGTAAGCCCTCTCTATCATGTGACCCGGAAGAAGAATGATTTTAAATGGGGCCCTGAGCAGCAAAAAGCCTTTGAGCAAATTAAACACGAGATAGTTCATGCAGTAGCCCTTGGACCAGTCCGGACCGGGCCAGATGTAAAAAATGTGCTGTACACTGCAGCTGGGGAGAACGGTCCTACCTGGAGCCTCTGGCAGAAAGCTCCAGGGGAGACTCCAGGTCGGCCCCTCGGCTTTTGGAGTCGGGGATATAAAGGATCTGAGGCCAGCTATACCCCAACTGAGAAAGAGATACTGGCAGCCTATGAAGGGGTTCGAGCTGCTTCAGAAGTGATTGTCACTGAAGCACAGCTCCTCCTGGCACCCCAGCTGCCCGTGCTGGGCTGGATGTTCAAAGGCAGGGTCTACTCTACACATC
Organism: Pezoporus wallicus; assembly: GCF_028554395.1. Taxonomy (NCBI): domain Eukaryota; kingdom Metazoa; phylum Chordata; class Aves; order Psittaciformes; family Psittacidae; genus Pezoporus; species Pezoporus wallicus. The sequence goes on from NW_026637470.1 coordinate 235,057, forward strand.
ATGCAACTGATGCTACATGGAGTAAATGGGCTGCACTAATTACACAACGAACTCGAATAGGAAATCTCAGTCGTCCAGGCATTCTAGAAGTCACACGGCACCCCAGAGAGAATTGAGTCAGACAATGGGACTCATTTCCGGAATAACCTTATAGATATTTGGGCCAAAGAGCATGGCATTGAGTGGGTATATCACATCCCCTACCATGCACCAGCCTCTGGGAAAATCGAACGGTACAATGGGCTGTTAAAAACTACACTGAGAGCAATGGGTGGGGGAACTTTCAAGCATTGGGATACACACTTACCAAAGGCCACCTGGTTGGTCAACACCAGAGGATCTGCCAACAGGGCCGGCCCAGCCAGGTCAGAACTTTTACATATTGTAGAGGGGGACAAAGTTTTCGTGGTGCATATGAAGAATTTGCTGGGGAAGACAGTCTGGGTTATTCCTGCTTCAGGTAAAGGCAAACCCACTCGTGGGATTGCTTTTGCTCAGGGACCTGGATATACTTGGTGGGTAATGCAGGAAGATGGGGAAGTCCGATGTATACCTCAAGGGGATTTGATTTTAGGGGAAAACAGCCAGTGAACTCAATTGTATGCTGTTGCCTGCTGTGTAATGCTTTTATAGCCCATCAACTAGATGTCTCCAGGTCACCAGCGATTGGCCCTGACTTCCCTCCAGCCATCATCCCAACAGAGAATGAACTTGGAACATCATGGACCGAATGGACTCGGCAGCATTATAGGGATTGGTCCATGCACTAAGAAAATGATCTTTTCCTCTTGGTCTGTATGTATATGGATGTATATATGTGGGAGAGCGATGGTGTATTGAAAATGTGGGATCTGAGCACAACGTGAATGGTATGGAATAAGGGGTGGATAATGTCCTGGGTTCAGCAGTAGCAGTCATGTTTTTCCTTTGTGTAACTGGTGCAGTGCTGTGTTTTGACTTCCAGCTTGAGAACAGTGTTGGTGAAGCCGATGTTTTCAGTTGTTGCTAAGTGATGTTTACCCTGACCAAGGACTCTGTGAGGCTCATGCTCTGCCAGGGAGGAGGGGAAGCTGTGAGGAAGCAGAGACGGGGCGCCTGACCCGGGCTAGCCGGGGAGGTATTCCATACCACAGCACGTCATGCCCGGGGTGAGGGGTAACTGGGAGTTACCCGGAAGGACAGGGGCTTCCGGGTGGAACTCGCTTTCTTGGCCGGTGGTATCATACTCTCTTCCCTTGTTATTTTCCCTTATCATTGTTCTAGCTGATAGTAGCGGTGGTGATTTGTTGCTGGACTGTTCTTGTCTCAACCCGTAGGAGTTGCACTCTCTCGATCCTCCTCCCCGTTCCCCCGGGAGCGGGGAAGGGGAAAGCCCCGGTGTGGGGTGGGGGGGGGGGGGGGGGAGACGGACACGGACCTCGATTGTTGTCAGTTCGGCACCACTCACTGGGAGTGAGTGAACAAGTTACCTCACCTGCTCACTCACACTCTCACAGAACTCCATGCTGCCTGGTTCCTAACACGATATCATACCTGTGTTTTGTTAAGTCACTCTTTATTGTAGATTGTCACTTTGGAATGGAAGTCACTTATCCCTTAGTTCCCAGGATTTCCCTTAAAATTCTTTTTTAGATAAAAGATATGCAGGCAACCTGGCAGTCCTGTGACATAGTGGCTGTTTCTAGTAAATTCATGTAAATTCCCCATGAATTCAACAATTTCGCATCTATGTTCCTTCAAAACTCATGGCTGAATGTGATATGGTCCTAGTGAGTTATCCACGTTTGTTTGACACCATGTCATCATTGGATAAAAAGTACAAAATTTCCATCCTTAGGGAGATCTGCATGGATTACAAGTCATAAAATCATAGAGTCACACAATGGTTTGGGTTGGAAGGGACCTCAAAGATCATCCAGTTCCTACCCCCCTGCCACAGGCATGAACACCTTCCACTAGACCAGGTTGCTCAAAGCTCCATCCAATCTGGCTTTGAACACTTCCAGAGATGGGGCATAAAGAAATTCTTGGGGCAACCTGTGCCAGTGCCTCACCACCTTCACTGTAAAGAATTCTTTCCTAATGTTTAAATCTCTCCCCTTCCAGTTTAAAGACATTCCCCCTTGACCTATCACTACATGCCCTTATAAGAAGTCCTTCTCCAGCTTTCTTGTAGGCCCTTTGGAAGCCTGCTCTAATATCTCTCCTGAGACTTCTCTTCTCCAGACTGAACAACCCCAGCTCTCTCAGTCTGTCTTCATATGAGAGGTGCTTCAGCCCCCTGATTACCTTGGACTCTCTCCAGCAAGTTCATATCCTTCTTATGCTGGGGACCCCAGAGTTGAATGCAGTACTCCAGGCAGGGTATCTAGCTCCTTTGAAGCAGGAGTTCATCTTAGAGACATAGGACTGGTATTTGAGATGGAAAACATTTTTGCTCACAAACATATGCACTGATGTTCATAGAGTCTAAAACAAATAGAGTCTAAAAAGATAAGCATAACATTTTATTTTTCTTTTCAGGAAAGGAGGAAATTAACGTTGGTTCACACTGTCATATTAAAATAACCAAATCTCTAATTGAAAAGGGAAATTTATCCTCTAGCTATGCACTAAAAGAAAGCAGCAGTTATCACTGCATGCTCAGTAATCTGTAAGTCTAAGGAAGTTTAGCAAATCATACCTCTCAAAGGAGGAAGTCAGTAGGTGTCTAGTTTCTGGATCCATGAGTTAGGGCTGAATTGTTGAACTACCAAGATTGAGATACTTCCGACAACTGCAGTAACAGAGATTTAAGCATCTGGGCAACTTTAAGGTCAAGAACTGAAGTGCTTACAGATTACAGACCTGTCAAATATAAAAAAGAGCTCTGCAGGAGCTCTGAACCTCCCAAGTTTAGACTAAGACTTCAAAATATGCTGCTTTTCCACTTCAAGTACTTAACTTCTTTCCAAGATCCTGCTTTTGGTGACTTTGTCAAAATTTGCTTTGAGTTTGCCCAGCAATTACATCTTTTTGAAGTAACCAAATAATAGTTGTGAAAAAATTATCTCAGAAAAATTTATGTGGTTTTATCCTTTTAAAAGAGGCCAAAAAGCAAATGAGACTTATATTTGATGTCTTGATGCTTTAAATGTTTTTGGACTTTTGCATGCTTCTTTAAAAAAAAAAAAAAAAAAAAAGTAGAAAGTTTAAAAATGGCATATTATATATGTATAACCCATATACATATGGTATATTATATACATATACATACTGTATTAGAAAAGTATGTCCTTATATTTTCTGTTCCATACTCTTATTCTGTTGTTCTCCCCCTGTTGGTTTAAAACCCTGCTTGGTTTTAAAATCAGAAATATCCTGTAACATAAAAACCTCAGAAATACTTTTACCTTTTCATCACACTAATAAACTAATTTAATTAACCATTTTAACCTGGTTAACTTGGTTAGTACTGCAGAATTAATGCATAAATTATAACACTGTAATATAAATATAATAATAATTATTCTACTGCAAAAATTACTCATTATTACTGGCATTATAGCAAGACTTCTGACATTCTAACTCACATCAGAAGAACACGCCTTATAAGCAGTGGTAGTTTGTTCATTAATTCAAAGTCATCATAGAAACTTGACACTTCTGCACATCAGAAAAATCCACCAAATTGGTGACATTTGTTCATGAATCAAAGTATTACAACAACCTATTACTGCTTATCTCAACTTTGTTCATTCTGAACATATGTCTACAAAAGCACTGTAATTTGAAGCAGAGCATCTATCTCCTTAAATCTTTGTCTACTAAGACACAAAGTGATAAATTCTTTTCTTCTTTTTAGAATACAAACATTGACTAAGTTACTAGCAGATATCCTTCGAGTCCTAGAAACCACACCAGTCATAGAGTCTGGTCTCTTATATTCGCACAGTATAGAAATTTCCCCAGTAATTTCTCCATCATAATCCATATAAACCCATATCTCTCTTTTTTTCATTTTTTTTTCTAATTAGAATGCCTCTTTTTGTAAGACATGGGATTTATTTAAAGTTTTCTTGCAGTGAATATCCACAATTTCCCTAGATAAGATTTTATCAAGATTAATTACTTTTACTTTTAGAAATATGGGCTTTCCTTTTCAACCTTGAATTTATCTAGCTTCACCTTGAAGTAAGATCGCTGGATCTCATTATACCTTTGCAACTAAATTAAAGAGTTTACTTTCTGTAGTGCCTTCCTTGTGAATATGCTTATAGATAGTGTTCAGTAGGTTAACTGTATGCCACATATACCCAGTGATATAACTTCAAAACACGTACTTACCCTACATTTTTAATATCCAAGAATAATTTTATGATATTTTAAAATGTTGCTTGATCAGTGTGACTTTCATATATCATTCAAATAGAGAACTTCTATATTCTTAAGGAAAAAAATAACTTAATATTCACTTTTGAGCTTTGACACCGAGTCCTGATGCACTTGACCCTAAAATAGTGACACAGTTGTTATCTACCTTCTTGTATACAGTTTTCATTCAATATATACTGATTGACATATAAAAGGCCTGCTTGAGAACACTGATGACAAGACATTGGCACTAACTGTTATCACAAAGAGTTGAGAAATGAAGAATTGTATTGACTTTCTAGCTCAGTGAGACAGCAACAAATTCATCAAAGATTGCCCATCATCTCTGTAACTGTCAAATGAGCTAAAGATTAGGTCAGGAAAGATCAAACACACAGTACTTTGCTTTCAGTACCTTCATCTCCACAGAAGCCTTTACAGGTTCTATAAAGAAAAATAACTTTTTAAAAATAATCTTAGAATCATAGAATAATTAAGGTTGGAAAGGACCTTAAGATCATCTAGTTTCAAACCCCCTGCCATGGGCAGGGACACCTCACACTAAACCATATTCTACAACATAAATTTTAAAGAAAAATCCAATATTTATGCATATTATATACATCTAAAGGTATTTATTGACTTAATTTATGCAAGTAAATACTTTAGCACAACAGAGGTAGACCAGTACATCAAAACAGCTGATTATAGGACCTAGCAACAGCACCCTGCATTGTCTATTATTTTATTTCAGACTAAATTTAATCTGGACCCCTGGGCTAAGCACCGTCATATATTTGTTATGAAGTTCAGTCCTTAGTAGGGACTTTTCCAGTGATGAAATGCACAACTAAAGCAGAGCTCCCAGTTTAATTTCCTCTAATGAACAGTGGATTTGTGTGCACCAAAACTTCCCTTTGAACCAAAACAATGTGCAATAAGTTCAGTGATTGAAAGATTAACTTCAGAACTGGTCTGCTGCTTCAGGTCAAAATGATGAAGGTGCATCCATGGAATAACAACTGTTTAGATACCTGATTGAGGACTAAGTGCCTCTGAAAGAGAGAGGTATATGAATTAGAGAAATAGTCAGAAAAAGGGAACTAATCCCATGTTTATTATCCCACCCACTAAAAATATGATGCAACTTCGTGACACAGGTTTATATAAAGAAAAAATCTGATCAAAAATAGCCTCTAAAGCAGTCTGCTCAGGCACTGAAAGACCACAGAAAGTGAAAATCTCATAACTTCACAATATATGTTTGAATTTCTATTTCTTCTGGCTTCACTTCTAAAGCCATTACATCCAGAAAGAATGTATATTAACTTCTCAGCCTGATTTCAGGAGCTGTCATTTAAGGCACAAGCTCCTAAATTTGGGAGATTTAGACTGCACCCTTAAACTAGTATCTGTTCTCTTGATTAGACCAGCAGTCAACCGTATTTTACACTCAACAAAATACCTACATATTCTAGCAACCCCAGATACAGCATATCATGAAGCCATAAAGAAGATGATTTGGGAGTGTTTAAGTCATTTCCATTGCCCTTTCATTAGCTACTTAGAGTAGCAATATAAAAGTATCAAAATAAAATATTATTCCTGAAAATCCAAAAGTGTATTCCTATATGTTCTGGTGTCCTCAATATAAGAAGGACATGGAGCTGTTACAGCAAGTCCAGAGGGGAGGGCCACGAGGATTATAAGGGGGCTAGAGTAGCTCCTATATGAAGGCAGTCTGAGAAAATTGTGGCTGTTCAGCCTGGAGAATTGCTTGAAAGAGTCCAGCGCAGAGCTACAAAGATGATTAAGGGAATGGAACATCTCTCTTATGAGGAGAGGCTGAGGGAGCTGGGACTCTTTAGCTTGGAGAAGAGGAGACTGAGGGCTGACCTCACCAATGTTTACAAATATGTAAAGGGTGAGTGTCAGGATGATGGCGCTAGGTTTTTTTCAGTAATGTCCAGTGATAGGAAAAGGGGCAATGGGTGTAAACTGGAGCATAGGAGGTTCCATGTGAACATCAGGAAAAATTTCTTTACTGTGAGAGTGACAGAGCACTGGAACAGGTTGTCAAGGGGGGGTTGTGGAGTCTCCTACGTTGGAGATATTCAAGGCCCGCCTGGACAAGTTCCAGTGTGATGTACTCTAGGTTACCCTGCTCTTGCAGGAGGGTTGGACTAGATGATCTTTTGAGGTCCCTTCCAGCCCTTAGGATTCCGTGATTCTGTGAGAAGAGAAGGCTACATGGAGACATCATAGCAGCCTTCCAGTATTATAGCAGACTTGCAGTATCTGAAGGGGACCTACAAGGATGCTGGAGGAGGACTTTTCATCAGGGACTGTAGCAACAGGACAAGGGATAATGGGTTTAAACTTGTCCTGAGTTCAGCAGTAGCAGTCATTTTTCTCCTTCTTAGTAGACCATCATCCCAACAAAGAATGAACTTTGATGAAACCCTACAAGCTCGGCAGTTACAGATGAGTTCCACAGTGTCATCAGCAGGCAACACTGCACACCACCTCACCTGTTTTGAAAGACTATTACAAGAGACTGAGCCCGACATCAAGGACCAGATGAACTCAGCAGCTCCATGGGGATTGGTCCATGCACTAAGAAATGCTGTGTGTGTGTGTGTGTGTATGGATATGTGCTTATATATATAGATATGTGTATATATATATATATCTGTGAGACAAGAGTGATGGTATAGTGAAAAATGTGGGATCTAAGCATGACATGAATGGTATGGAATAAGGGGTCGATACTGTCCTGTGTTCAGCAGTAGCAGTCATTTTTCTCCTTCTTAGTAGCCTGCGTATTGCTGTGGTTTTGACTTTCAGCCTGGGAACAATGCTGATAACACTGATGTTTTTAGTTGTTACTCTGACCAAGGACTTTCTGAGTCTCATGCTTTGCCAGGGAGGAGGAGAAGTTGGGAGGAAGCAGAGACAGGACACCTGACCCAAACTAACCAATGAGGTACTCCATATCACAGCATGTCATGCCCAGTATATAAACTGGGAGCAGTTACCCAGAAGGGCTAGATCACTGCTCGGGTCAGGCTGGGTATTGGTCAGTGGGTGGTGAGCAGTTGTATTCTCTTCCCTTGTTATTTCCCTTATCATTATTATTATTGGTGGTAGCAGTAGTGATTTTTGTTATACCTTAGTTACTGGACTGTTCTAATCTCAGCCGTGGGAGTTACATTCTTTCAATTCTCCTCCCCATCCCTCTGGGAGCTGGGGGAAGAAACGGGGTGGGGAGGGAGTGAGCAAGTGGCTGCGTGGTTCTGAGTTAGCGGCTGGTCTTAAACCATGACAATGCCAAAAATGAGTGACAGCAAATATTCAAGCTTATAGTTTGGGATAGTACTGCGCACAAGGGAAGTCCTAAAGGCTGTTTATTGGAGTATTCCTGCAATAACTGACCAGTACCTCTCATATCAGTCTATACTGTAAAGTTGTATTCTTTTTTTATGATTGTTATCTTTTCAATATAGTTGCTGCTAAAATTGCAGCTACAAGTTATTCTGGTAGGTGATGGTCACTCCTGTTTGCCTTGGATACCAGAGGTGATAAAATTATGTTATTTGACATTCACAGCTATCAGTGATGAACAGAACAGTGTTCCGTTCGCAGAACAGTTAGCATTCCAACAAAAGAAATACAGTAGTAAATAGTGCCTTTATACTATCATATGCATTGCTGTTAAGCTTTCAGTGAGCTATTTTCAGTCAGAGCAGAAGACAGCTACTGAAATTTGGAAGGGAGGCTATTTTATTGTATATGCATTGTCCTTTTTTTGTTCCTCGTGCTATTTAGGAACAATAGGAACCTTGGCTTGTAGCTACCAGTTCTCAGCTAGCTCCTCTTGGAGCGTGTGTTTCACTGGTGTACTCTTTTTCTTCCTATCTAGTTTTTGTATGTGTGTATATATACATATATAAAGAGCACATACATATTCTTAGGGTTCTGCTGGGTTAACATGGTCCCATTTCAGGCTTTCAAATTCTTTGGAACAGGTATAGCCTGAAATACAACATCATGAACATGTAGATCTGTGAATAAGGCTCCATCTCTGAAATGATGAGTTATGACAAAAAATACTGTAGGAAAGGATGTTGCCAGAGAAGGCTTGCTGATAACATTAGTGGTAGTGCTGATACAGGCTATGTTTGACATAGCATGACAGAGTTTCACAAGTGCTGCTATAACAACGCTGCAATTCAGTTTTAGACAGAAAGGCATGAAAAGAAATAAAACAGCCAATGAGTATATTTCTATATTTATTGTTCACTGCTTACTCTTAATGATAAGAATACCAAAAACTTAAGACAATACTTTATCTAGTAAACAGTTTAGATGTCTCAAATCTTAATTCCCTTGTCAGGTCCTCAAATCCAAATTATAATCTAAAAAATCATTTTAATTTCCATGTAACACACAAGCTATATATTTCAAAGCTTACCATTGTTACAAGGTTGTGAAGGGGCAAATTTGCACTGGGAGTAAAAAGTATTATGCAGTCATGGTGGCCATGTCAGGAGTGCAGCTTTTGACCTCTTTGTACACCAAGAGCATTCTCGATCTGAGTCACTTGGTAGGCACCTATTTACCACTAGTCCAATTGATCTTCAGGTAACAGGCCAATAAGGACCCCAGACCAAACTGTATTCAGAGCATGCTGAAACTGTGAAAAAGAGAATATGGTGTTATGAGAGATGGTGTCAGATATCCTTTTCTAAGCTTTAAGTTAGAAATCAAAATCCTCTAGATGCTCACTGACCTGGGTGTGAATGGATATTGAGTCCTTCAGGTTGCATACTCAAAGTAGTCAAATTTGATACTAGCAGTATTATTCTCACAGTGCCAAAAATTATAGGTAATAGTGCATTTCAGCTCCACATCACAAGGGACCCTGTACTTGGTGAAGTCATTATCTTGACCTGTATGTCCAGCAAAATAACACATGAGCTTCATGCACAATTAACTCACTGGTTTGTCAGATTCATGTATTTTGAAGAAAGATTTACTCTCTCTTGGTTTCCAGCAGTTCTGAGTTATTTGCATAGATAAGATTTAAACAAAAATAGAGTTTTATTGTCTCAGTAGAAACAACCCTAAAATCCCCCAAAATCTGGCTAACCACTTTTGTCAAGAGACTAGCAATATCATTTTCAATAACATTATTAAAATTCTACTGCTTATCACTTTATTTTAAACTACCAATTCCACAAGCAGCAAGTGCATTTCATGAGTAGTCGAACTTGTTGTAAATAATTGTTCACAACCTCTGGCTTCAAAATGAATGAAACACAACGCAGCGTTTTCATGTTTTTTTTAAATCTACATTATTTTAGCAAAATAATTAGCTTTGGAATCTAGTTTTAACCCCAATTCTTCCTGATCATGCTTTGGGCACTAAGTAGAGGCCAACTAGCATTGCTGGAGTCTTCAAACCTTACAAATAGTAAAATATCCGAAACACATCATTCTGGGAAGGAAAGAACACCTTTTGTATTTAGCTTTTCTTCACCATGTCCTAATACACACACCATCCTATTTACTCTTTACTGTAGCTTAATCTTAGGAAATTTAAGCCTGAAAGAAAAAGATCCATTTTGAAATCCTTTGTGTCTACAGACATGTTAATTGGGAGTTGTAGCTGCTTTTTTCTTTTTTTTCTTTTCTTTCATACAGTAGTGCTTAACTTGTCTTCCTTTGTGGAATGAAAGTTAATGTTTTGTGTGAAATAACAACAGCAAATAGAAAGACAGGTAATTATTTCCAAAAACATGGACTGAGTTTTTTGAAACTGATCAGCTAATTAACTAAGCTATATTAAATGTAGAGTTTGCCTCTGAAAATTACGCATGCATAGTAAATCGGTATGCTGAAGACATTCAAAGCCCGAAAGACCAAAAGTGATGTCCCATTTTACCTGTAACAATCTGCTATAAACGATTTTGTAAGGTACAGAAGTATTTTGGAATGTGGGAAGAATAAGTAGTGCCTGGCATACCTTATGTGCAGTGCAGAATTGCTTTAATAGGAAAGATGGTAATCCTTTGTGAAAAGACTTCCATTTGTAAAAGTGAAATGGTTAAAATGTTACAAAGTAGATGATTATTCTTAATTTTTTGACTCTAATTTGGCAGCTCTGTTATCTAGCAGATCAATACACAAATGATAACTGACCAGAATACTAAATACAACCCCCAACTGGATATGAGGAGCCCTCAGCTCCATAGATTGTTTTTTATGACTACTAGGGCTAAAATAGATCTCAATTAGTGAGCAAAAAGCTTTCTCAGGGTTTTTCAGGTGCTGAATTCTAATAGAATGTGAATTCAGTGAGGATTAAGGCCAAGTTCTGCAATGGCTTTAGGAGTAGGAACAACATAGCCAAAAATCTCACTTTCTCCTGGATTTAGCAGTCTGTGTGAAGCTGGAATTCACAGCTTCAAACTGGAGTTAGGCACATTGATTGTTCTGCATGTCAAGAAACTATTGGCATTTTTCCTCTAATGCATGATGCAAAGCAGCAGGCTGTGGTCTGTGCTGTGAAAACCAGCTGGTGAGGGCAGAGGCAGAAGTGGTGTGCAGCCAGCTTACAGCAGAGCTTCCTCAAACAGAGGAGCCCACGCTGTGTTAGCTGCCTCCTCTCAAAGGGATGAACCAGCAGGCATAATGCTATGGTGACATCAGGCGGGGAACAGACTCTCCACCCTGGAGTATTTGTGCATTAGTTATACTATATACAATGCAGAAACAGGATCTTAAGCAAAACTTGGAACCCAGGTCACCCTTATTGTGACTCAAAGGTTTTACTCTCAGCGTTCTCACAAATCTAGAACCCTTTGCTGCATCACAACACAGCACATGTATCTGCCACTGTTGTACAAATTGAACGAGAGTAACTGGGAGCAGACTTCTCATTTGCAAGCCAATCGTTTTTGCCTTCGACATATATGAACTTCTGATATGATACATTGAAAATATCACAGAATGGAATATCTAGCTGGTATAATACTTAATGAGCATTTTTTTGTATTGAAGTATTTATGTATCTTTTATACTTATTTTAAATTCTACATAAGACCAGTATATATGAAGAAAATATTTTTGCTGAGCATATTCCCTGTCCACCTGCTGAAGCCAGGTATTGTTAGTGGTTGGTGATGAATCCAATAGCCTGACAGAGGTGAGACTGCTGCAGCTCCTTTTCCTGCAGTTCAGACAGTAACTATCATACGTATATAAACCATGTATTTACATTTAGATGTGTCCAAACACACAGATCAAAACAAACAGAAATATTCAGCACTCATGCAAAACCAAACAGAACGTGGCCATATCCTGTTAGCCCCTGTGGCTGATCAGAATGGAGATCTGTTAATGGGAACATATATCTGCAAATGCACAAGGCAGATTCCTCCAGCAGCCAGGCTCAGACACTTGGTATGTACAGTAGCTGCACTGGGTCCATCTCCCCAGCTGCTGGCACTTGGGCATGCAACCTGCATGGCTGGTACAGATCCCTGCTCCCCTTGTGCACCCAGAGACACAAACACGCAGACACACTGTGGATCCTTTCAGTGATCAGTCTTAGACAGTCTGTCCAGTGACTGGCTTGTGCTTCTTGTCTCTGTGTCATGGTTTAAACCCAGCCAGCCAGCTCATTCATTAACTTCCCCCCCACCCTTTTCCTCCCTCTTCTTTTCCTTCCCCCTCACCCCCACCCCTTCCCCACTCCCAGAGGGATGTGGAGGAGAATCGAAACAGTGCAACTCCCACGGGTTGAGACAAGCACAGTCCAGCAACCAATGTACAACACAAATCACCACCGCTACCACCAATGACAACGATAAGAGAAAATAACAAGGGAAGAGAATACGATACCAGTCACCAAAAAACAAGTCCAACCCAGAACACCCCGTGTCCTTCCGGGTAACTCCCAGTTAACCCCCCGGGCATGATGTGCTGTGGTATAGAACACCTCTTTGGCTAGCTTGAGTCAGGTGTCCTGTCTCTGCTTCCTCCCAGCTTCCCCTCCACCCTGAAAGAGCATGAGACTCAGGAAGTCCTTGGTCAGAGTGAACATTACTGAGCAACAACTAAAAACATCGCTGTTATCAGCACTGTTCCCAGGCCGAAAGTCAAAACACAACGCTGTACCAGCTACCAAGAAGGAGAAAAATTGACTACTACTGCTAAACCCATGACATTCTGGCTGTCACATGCACACATGCTATCAGCTTTCTCTGCATTAGTCAGCCTGTACCTCTGGATCCCTCCAGTAGCTGTCACCCTCACAGAGGTGCACACACGTATCCACCCCAGAGTTACGGCCACTTCTGTATCTGGCTCTTAAGCCATGTATCTTATTCCTTGACTAGTTCAGACTGATGTTTGCTGGTACTTCCTTGATGACACCCATATACTCACAGTGTGAATGCAGTTTGGTCTCTCTAGTTACGGGCACCACAGATATGTAGTCCCTCTGACCCATGGTCTGACTCCAGCTGCTGGCACGGAGATCCCCCTCCCCCAGACACACACATAAGGCACTCACTAAGGTAAAGAGTTAGAAATGGGATTTAATAAGAAAATAGGACCGACTGTAGTGATGAGCATAGGGCATGGCAAGGTATGTATACTAACCAACTGGAATATGAATACATAAATATTTACATGTGGCCATGCTGTTTTAGCACCTTATTTGCCCCTGTTCCAGTGCAGTCTGGATCAGTCCATGGCAAATTGCAGGGCTGTGTTTCCACCCCTGGGGCTGTCGGTTCCAATTGACCTGGACACCCCTCCAAGTAAAAGCAAACTGTGGCCTGCACTCTGCTGCCAAAGGAACTGAGAAAAATGCATTGGCAATATCAGTCGTGGCATACCACTTGGCTGCCTTTGACTCTAGTTCATACTGAAGTTCTAACATGTCCAGTACGGCAGCACTCAGTGGTGGTGTGACTTCATTCAGGCCATGATAGTCTACTGTTTGTCTCCGCTTTGCGTTAGACTTTTGCACTGGACATATGGGGCTATTAAAGGGTGAGTGGGTCCTGCTGATCACTCCCTGACTCTCTAGTCCATGGATCAGCTGATGGATGGGAATCAGGGAGTCTTGGTTGGTGCGATATTGCCTCCGGTGCACTGTTGTGGTCACAATTGGCACTTATTCTTCGACCTTCAGCAACCCCACAACAGAAGGATCCTCTGAGAGGCCAGGCAAGGTAGACAGCTGCTCAGTTTCCTCTGTCTCCAAAGCAGCAATACCAAAAGCCCATGAGTAGCCTTTTGGGTCTTTGAAGTACCCTTTCCTGATGTAGTCTATGCTGAGGATGCATGGAGCCTCTGGACCAGTCACAATGGGGTGCTTTTGCCACTTCCTCCCAGTCAGGCTGCTTTCAGACTCCAATACAGTCAACTCTTGGGATCCTCCTGTCACTCCAGAAATATAAATGGGTTCCACCCCTTGACAGCATCAGGGTACACTGGGCACCGGTATCTACTAGAGCCTCATACTTCTGTGGGACTGATGTGCCAGGCCATCTGATCTGCACAGTCCAGTAAATCCAGTTGTCCCCTACCTCCACCTGGCTGGAGGCAGGGCCCCTCTAATAATGATCACAACATTGGTCACTCATGTCTTGTAGACAGGGATTAGTCTTCTTTATCACAGTAGCATAAGTAAAATCAGCTCTTCCGTTCCATCTGAGAACTCGCTCACCAGAGACTGAATCCACAGCTTTCATGGGATGATCATCCTTGACCTTTGTTCTTCTCTTCAATTCACGCACCATCTCCTCCAGAGCTGAGGTAGTTTTTTCCATCCCACTTTGTCATGTCTTCTCCATGATCCCGCAGGTAAAACCATAGGGTGGCCCATGGCGTGTACCTCTTCTCTTTTGAGCAGTAGGACACCTTTTGTTAATACCTGAGACATGTGTTGGTACATGTGGGCAGCTGGATATAGGGATAGATTTCCTCTCAATTGTCTGAACTCCTGGGACAGTTTTTCCACAGCTGAGATGATGGAAGGGGAGAGATTGTCTTCAAGCTCTCAGAGCTGACTAATCATTTCATTCATTGTTGGTGGTGCTATATCATTCCAGGTTATTGCTGCCAATGAGTGGGCATATGATGATGGTGCTCTCCGCATAATTTTCTGCCACATGGGTCATGTACATTTGACTTCATCAGGAACTACAGGTGCATTCCCGGCATCCGGCCTGCTAATAGATCATCTCTACAGTGGCTGATTCCTTTAGAGACTGGATACCTCTCTAGAGCATGGACAGGCATTTACATGTTCAAATTACATTTTAGGGGAGAACATCTAGGTATTTATACATCACTAGAGAATTTAGTTGCTAGCCATTCAAATGTCGACAGTTTAGCTTTGTTTCTGCTATTGCTAAAACTGTAACAGACATTTGATGAAGGTTACTTAAAAAAAAAACAACCTAAATAAATAAACAAACAAGCAAACAAAAAAAAATAAAGTCAGCAACTGCTAATGCATCATTTCTGAGAGCTACTTTTTAAATGAAAAGTTTATTTATCAATTCCACAAGCATAAAATTTACAAAGTTATGTTATAGAAACACAGATATTTAGAAGTGTTCATGCTTTTAAAAAAACATCAAATTTTCTTTGAAAATTACTTTTCCTTCAATACCAATTCATTTAACATTCCAGTCATCAGCTACACTTTCATCAGAGAATTGACTACAGAAAACATATGTTACAATCCTTTTAAAATAATAGTTTACTTACAGCTGTGTATTACACTCAGAAAGAATTGCCTGCTTCTTTTTCATTTTAATATGGACAATTAAATTCAGAATTACTCTTTCCTTTAATATCAGTTTATTTTATTTAATTGTTTATCCATATAATATTGGAGAAGTTATAACCGAAGTTTTGCTTAAAAATCTAATCTGTCTTTGGCACAAAGTCATATCATAAATTTGAGTTTGAGTTTTCTGAAAAACTGTCTCTGTAGTGCCTGGATTCTGTTTGGTATCTCTAAAAACCTTTTCACATGCTAATTAAATACTAACAAAATTAAAATCTCCAAAACTTTGTTAACCATGACTCTAGTTTTAATTTCCTTAACCAGGGTTCTTTTTAGCCTGATCATTTTTATAAAACAACAGAGAATTTGAAGCCCTGTAAACACTCAATTTTTACCATGGACTAGTGGGAGGTGTCTTCATAATATATGCAGATCAGGTATCAGCCATTTCAGAACTATATTTTAATATAATACATATAGACATTCAGATCTACTAAACAAATTGTTGCCGCATTGAGCAACTCATGGGCCCCTGATTCACAGGGTAAGAGTTTTTCAAGTTTTCCTAGCTGTTTTTAAGATTGTTACAAAGTTTTTCTATTTTTCTACAGCATGCAAGCACCACCCACTAAAGAGACCATTTCTGACTATCAGCAAAGTGAAGGTTTTCCACTCAGACATAAAACCCACACAAAGATAACAGGAAAAAGACAGAATCAACTGGCTAATGGGGCTTTCCTTCAAATATTAATTTGCCAGGAGTCACAAAAGGTTGAGATACAGAGGAGATATGAAATTCATTTTCCCAGCTACATCAGGTCTCCAAGAAAGACAAATAGTGGTCTGTAATTTCCATTTAAAAATGCTCTGTGCACCCTCCATATTCAAGAGGAGTAACCATGATGAAATCTGTTAAATTCCGAATATTTCTTTGAATTGAAAAACTTTTAGTTCCAGAACAGAAACACACACAATATAAACACATTTTATTACTTAGATGACAATATGCTTTTACTGTACCTATCTGCTTGTGATGCTGATCAGGTAACAGGTAACCAAAAGAGTCTTTCTAACAATATCAGTAGGAACAGTCTTCTGCTACACATAACAGACCAGGCTAAGGGTTTACAGAAAACACAGGTCTGTTTCTCCCCATAAAAATAGCAATGCTAACACTATTAATGGTGATAATAAGGAAACAAATTAAGGTTTTCTAGGCTTTAAAACCATAATCACTTCCCTTTAACTTACATGGACTCTATTTAATAGATTATGCTCTATCAAGTAGGAAGCAACTTTTTTCTTTTTTTTTTTTTTAACTGGAAACATATATGTTGTTACAGGGTTTTTATTAATCAATATGACTTTACATATGGTATCTGTAAGGTACTCACTTGCCTTTGCCTGTTTGTTTTATTATAACAAAGAGAATTTTTGAAGCAGTAAAGGGATCTTTTAAACTTCACCATGCTTGAAATATAGCATATATTTATAATATATAACCAAAATGAAATGAAGTAATTTTTCCATACCTTAAACTCTGTAAAACTGGTAAGCAAGATACATTAGTCTCACAGTAATGTTTCTGCCTGTGTAAGACCAATAATGATGACACAAGAGTTTTGTAGATGTAGTTCTCTATCTGTTTCAGTCCTGTGACCTAACTTCATAAGACATCAAACTATCCATGAGCAATTACAAAGGGTCTGAAGTCAGTGAGATTAGATGAATTCCAAAAGAGCAAGAAATGAAAGTCACCCTGTAATCCCTTAATCAGCATCTTCTAACTGAAGAAAAATATGTTAATTTCAGCTACTTACCCATTGAAACTGATTTATGGACATTTTCCTTACTAACATATAGCAGCTCTAATTAATGACCTCAGGTGACCTTTATTTTCAAAGTAGAAGGCTTTTGGTCCAAGATAAGCAGCAAACTTGTATCATTTTTTACCAGTGCCAAATATAAAGGTCAAATACAGAACATTTCAAAAGCCACAACCCATAATGAATAAGCAAATGAAATTTCAGGAACTGTGTTCCTGAAGAGCGTTACAGATTAACAACTAAAGACATCAGTCAATGAGTGACCTTTAATAAATTTATAGACGTATTTAATCAAAAAGTCTAAGTGGCAACTCAATGGTTAAAGTGGAACATAAACTGCCTAAGTTCTACTTAACATCCTATTTACTTTGAAGTGGAGAAATTAATTTTTCTGCAAATTATATAGCACTAGATATTGAGCAATATATCAAGGAAGATGTTTTCTGAGAATTAAAGTAGTTGAAGTATGCTTATTTGCTTTTACAACACAAATTACTTACATTTAACGTTCCCTTTTTATAGCTCTCCCACTCCCTAGGAGCACCTACTTCTTGTACCCGTTCCTCCCACCCACTTTCACTCTCCAGAGCTACAGCTTATACTAAGGTTCCATGAAAAAGTCAATATGATATTAAGTAGAAAGGTATCAAAGGCGGAAATAAAATGTCAGTTATATGAGACAAAGCTTTGAAATATTCACTCTGTCAGTTCAAAAGGATTCCAAAATTTTTAAGAGCTAACTTTTTTCACATAGGCATTATTCTAGATCACATATCATCCATCCCACTGCTTGCAGAAAGCCTGCATAAAACCGTATCAGGTGGTCTTTATGAACAGAAATGCAACTGTGTTGTATCTGATCCATTTGGGACCACCAGGGAATTGAGTGCATAAATCTAGCAATACTGAATACAGAGACATGAATTTAATAGCAGATGTTTCTTCTCTGTTATAGATTAGAGGAAACCTCAAAGAACCTGAACTCCCCAAATTATCCTTCCTATGGTCTGAATGAAAAGCCAGGGATACATTATTATTTCAGTTCCCAAACTGGGTAACTTCTTGCTTAAATAGGTAGAATAGGCTGGTGAAAGGAAAACCTGAAATTTTTGGTCAGTTCTTTTAAAAGTTCCACATTTGCTTCCTTTAAAGGCAAATTTCTTGGTAGACTCTCTGATGGAAGGATAAGCAAATTAAACAGAGAGACCCAGCAGGGATCTGAAGAACAGTGATGAGTGGAGGAACAGTAGACATATTCAGTGAAAATCTAATCGGTGAAAATTAGAGCATGCTGAATCAGCTGGTCCTATGACCAAAAATTATTGGCCCTGTTGTGGAAACCACTGCAAAAAGAAGCCAAAACTCTTTCACAGGCCATCAGACTGTGAAATAGGGGATTATTGGCTATAAGGGTAAGGGATTTTTTGCAGGATAGAGGGGAAAGGGGGTTTGTGAAGTGTGTAAAAGTTATTATGGGATGTTTCAAGTGAATTGTGGGAATGTTCAGATTTTTTTATGGGATGCTTAAGGGAAGGACTGAAAATGAAGGGTGAGCAAGGTGAACTATAGAGGAACACATATGAAAATAGAGAGGAAATGTGACAAAACCAGTTTCATGTGAACCTGTTGGCAGATTTGTCCTGATCACAGAGCACAGCAACAGGTTCAGGCTGTTTGTGAGACTCATATTTATGTGAGGGCTTTGTGTGTTTTTGTGGGTTCCAGTTCAGGCAACACTCTTCATGGCGGTCTGTGAAGCCACAGGCACCTTAGTTTTGTGTGCACATACTGGGAATAACTGTATCCTTCTGGGGAGAGGGAGCCACAGCAGCTTCTCATATATGAGTTGAGACAGCAGGGTTCCCCAGGCCTCCTGCTCTACCAGGTTTGGCTACCTCTAGCAATTCCAGAGAGGTTTTTCAGGCAGCCATCACATCCTTTTTTGAGCTTAGAAAGTTGAGACTTCAAAGATTTTCTATTCCTGGAGATATTAAAAACCTGACTAGACATGGCCCTGAGCAACCTGCTCTAGCTGACACTACTTTAAACAGGGATTCAGACCAGGTGGTCTCTAGGGGTCGCTTCCAATCTCAGCCATCCCATGATTCTCTGACAAAAATTTTTGCCCCTATTTTCCAAATATCCTAAAACTTATGCAGTAGACATGTAAAAAAAAAAAAAAGTTAAGACTTAAACTTTCTCCAGCTATGCTGTGAACCATATGGCTCTGCAGCAGCACTAAAGCAATATTCCCAACAAATCATGTTAGACTGCAGGCCTTCAGAGCTGCTTAAGGTTCAAGCAATTAAATATGTAGAAAGATCTTGAAAAATACAATATAGACATCTAAAGCAGAATCATTAGAGACAGATACAATTTTATCAAACTCTTCATTTTATTGTATGGCTAGTAGAAGACAATTTAAAGGGGAATAACTTAAATCAGAGACAATTATCAACATAAAGTACAACATGTTTGTGGCAAAACATTGCCTCAGTGGA
The DNA here is from genome assembly GCF_028554395.1 of Pezoporus wallicus. Taxonomy (NCBI): domain Eukaryota; kingdom Metazoa; phylum Chordata; class Aves; order Psittaciformes; family Psittacidae; genus Pezoporus; species Pezoporus wallicus. The sequence continues at coordinate 254,553 of NW_026637470.1, forward strand.
GAAACTTATGCTTTCAAAAACAAAAATAAAATAGTTCTTTGTAAAACCTCAACTCTTAAAATATTTATATTCCACTTGAACAGACTTGTCTAATAAAATACTTCAAGGTAAGAGGAATCACTGAGGCATTTAGTCTGCTTTTGCACATTCCTCAAACTAAACAATACACCAAATTACTACTATACTTGCATCAGTAATAAATGGGTTTGACTGAATCATACCTTTCACAAAAAACATCCAGGACTGATCTGGAAATATCAAGAGGTAGAGAATGCACCATTTCTCTATCTATAACAATTCTGATGTTAACACCAACAACAGTAAAGACGTGTGCTTTATTTCTAACTTGAATTCCTTTGGTTTTAACAGCCAGCCACTAGTTCTGATTTTCTCTGATAGGTGAAGAAGGCTTCAATACACAATATTTTCTCTCCATGAAACTTTACAACTGTAAACTACTCAAGATCATGGTGTAATATGCAGACAAAATTACTTAACAACTTTAAAGAAAATTTAAGAAACAAAAATAGAGAAAACCAAATAAAAGCTCCTGGATGTTCTTCCTACCACCCTCTAACACTTGTAACAGCATTTGAGATCTTTTTATCATTTTGAGGAACTGGGGTGTTACTGTTTAAGGATATCACACTACTATTGAGATCAAAAGTGGTATAAACTGCATGGTTCAGGCAGGTCAGAACCATTATGTAAATCTCAGATATGCTTGTTTGAGTATGAACATAAGATTAGTACTTCTAAATTGCCACAATAAAGGATTTTTCTCAATGAAAGCCCCAAAATCAAACAGAAGATAAATCCTAGCAGTTACAGATGGATTGTTCCTTTCCTTCTTTCAGCTGGATGTGAAAAAAAATTTATTAAAAACAAGTAAATAAAGTTTCTTGAGGTATGCACCTCATACAGGTGCGTGAAGTACTTACAGGAAATCACAGGTGTCCATCACTGATCTTACTGTATTTTGAAAGCAATCAAAAGTCATTCAGGGTCAAAATCAAAGAAAAATTTTATACCTCTATGACACCTTGCTTCCACCGTTAGAATGTTGCTCTTGTTCCTTTAAGATTTTTAGAAACATAAAGGAGGCAAAACAGAGCTGTAGCAGGCAAAGTTCTCCAGGCTTCCATTACAAATCCACGAGGAAACACTCAGGCTAGTCTGCTCCCAAACTTCCTGAGGCAGCCTGATTTATTGCCTTAGCTGCATCACTTCTCTATTCTCTTTTTCTTCCTACTCTTTTTCTGCCTCTTCTAGATGGCTTTGAACTAGTGACAGTGAATGAACTTCTGTTATGTGTTTGATTTTGAACAAAAGCCAAATAGCTTTGTTATTGTTAGGAGCTAAGGAATAAGAGTAGAATGATTTAGAGATCACCCTAATATTTTACTTAATGATGCCTGTTACTGGGGTCCAGCAAGCTGTTATCGACACATTGTTATATTCAGTGAAATGTAATTCATCATTATATCACTAACCAGAACCAATGGTTATAACTTTGAGGATCTTCCTTCAACCTTCACATGGAACAACTTGCAATGGTTTCACATTTAACGTAACAGGAGTCTGCTTAACCTATAAGACCTACAGTTGTAGGAAAGTATACTGGGTTTTTGTCACTTGAATTCAATTCTATTCCAGTAGTGACATATATGTATGTTTCTCTCTGATTGGAAAAACATCCCTGTCAAATTTTGGACACATAACACTATTCAACAAAAACATAAAAGAAAAAAAAAAAAACAAACCAGATACATTTTCTTTTACTCAAATGCAAGGAGAGTTATTCTGGATGACCCTCCTAGCAGCAGCAACCTTATAATTACTTTGCTGGGAAAGCAAAGTACTGTACTTACCTACCAATACTGTGATAACTTATTTTTCCTTAAATCACTAGCTATTTAAGTTCTGTGATAACAGATTGTAGTCACTTAAAAAGGGGGGGGGAAGAGATTAAAAAAAGCCTCAGATCTCCACCTGTGTGGTGGATGGTGAATGTCTACATAAATACCCTTAAGGATCTTGGTTTAAGACTCTTTCAGTATCACTGGAGAGTAAAATATTGAGATGCAAATTCTTATTTTTTTGTTTAGTTTTGTTTTTTCATATTGGAGCATTCCTGTTTTCACATTGATGTTTAATTTATCCTCAGCATCCTGTCTAAAGTTTGCTTACTAGACCCCTCCACAAGAGAATGTAGATGTAAGAGCAGGAGCATGACAGTCAAATCCTTAAGAAGAAAAATTAAAGTGGCCATATATGAGTATTACTGGGCTTTTTTTCCTATGGTAATGTTAAAACAAAACATGGATTGAATCCTAGTAGCTCAATTCAGTCAAATACATAGTTTTCCTGTCTAAAGTGTAGCATGAGCAAATAGAAACACATCTGCACATATATCTTCTGAGCAGTTAGTTCCCTAAAGGTCAGGCTCAGCAGTAAGCCAAGTTTTTTTCTCATTGCCTCTATCACATTCACATCTTCATTTCAAAATCACAGTAAATTTTGATTTTAATTTACAGTGTGACTCCAGCCTACTGTTTTGTGGCAATAGGGAGCCTTAAAATTGCAACATCAAGCTCTTTTCTGTATAGATTCCATAACCAGACTGTCAGCCTCACCCTAACTTCTTTGGATATATTTTCCTGTCACATCTTATGTATCAAAAGCTAGTTGCTTGTTTGTGTCACCAAAATACCAATTAAAAGGCGTACACTGTTTTTGTCTGTTGTACCAAAAGTCACTAAGTAGTCAGAGGAAGGCATTTTTGTGGTTTAGTCACGCATATATATGAAAACACAAGAGTGAACACAATTTTGGAATAGATACTGAAAGACTAAGTTAGTATGAAAAGTTCTCAGAAAGTCTGTGGTATGAGAGATCAAGACAATCACACAGTAAAGTAAACCATGAAAAATTCATATTGAAAAGCTATGGCTGGCTGATGGAACTCAAGTTCTGCCAGTTTCAATTACTTTATCTCCATTGCATAGAACTCACTAATTATAGCTCCAAGAGCCAAGTCATAGTCTTTTTTTTTTTGCTTTTTTTTTTTTTTTCTGAGCAGAAATGGTCTAAATTTAAACTGAATGATCAGGAACTTCAGGGTTTTTATTAAATTCAAAGGAGCTGGGCATTATCAGATTATTTTTTTAAAAGAGAAGGGAAGAAAGGAGCAGAAAGTATCCTCTGAGTCAATCAGTGTCAGCAGCAGTGGTTAAAAACAGTTCTCCTTGTGCATTCAGGTGACCTAGACATCCAAAAGTCTGTCAGAAAATGGAGCAGTTTCAGCTAATATCAGATCCCACCTACCAGAGATACCATCAGAAAACTAGAATCCATCCATCTAAGACTTTAACTTAGGGCAAAGTGAAAACAATACCCCAAAAATGAGAAATATTATTCCATCTTGTATCCTAGAACTTCCAACAGATAGATATTGTAAAAACTGTTTGAACTTTTTTTTTCTCTGAAGTAATGTTAAAATCAGTTTTGAGAGCAAATCTTTTTAAAACAAAATTCTTGGCCTAAATCAGGATGAAGATTTCTCTTTTTACTAAATGGATATTCTAGGTTGAGCAACACATGGAATTTAAACTTTTGGTATGAACTTCTCATAAACACTATCAAGCAAATAATAAACTGGTGTTCTGGTAGCTCAATCAGCAAGTTAAGCTAAAATTAAGTTATCAGGATCTGAAAATTATAGGGTTTGATTCCTTGAGATTTCTGTTTAGGAACATTGTTTTGCCATTTCTATTGACTTCACTTAAAACAATAAAGTTCCTGAAAGACTGTGAAGATGAATGAGATATGAGACCCCTTCCAAAAAAAGGAGGAAAAAGAAGAAAGCAAGCAGTGGTTAATTTCTGATACTAGAACTTTCCTTCTGAATAAGTTATCAGTGAACTGTATATACAGTAGAGAAAAAGGGGAAAGTGAAAGACAAGCAAAAGAGGAGTGAAGAAAGAAGAGCGAGATGAAGAAGGAATGCATACAACCTCTAACAGCCTTGATTTTTCACCAGGACAAGCTATTACAAACATAATTGACTTTTTATGTTGGCAGCTGCTGCTCTTTAGACAATAATAGGCAAAGAGTGCAATATTACCCTGGTTTATCCATGACATTCATTAAACATTCAGCTCTGCATCACCCATGATAATTCACTACCCCTCCATAGTGTAATAAATATACATTCCTAGTTCATTATGAAGGTTGAAAGTGAAGCATAGAGTCCATGCCATAACAAATCATTTTGAAAGCAATTCCACTTCATCCAAATGCTTTGCAGTAGATGAAAGTCAGTAAAGCATAAAGGGTTTTCATAAAACCATCTCAATCTCCACTACATGCAAATGGCTTCAGAAAGTATGCCTATACACAAGTTTCTTTTCCTTTCCAAATCAATTTAGCACTAGCTGGTGAAGAAATATGGCTATGGGAGGAAATGGGATCTGCACTTTGGTGTAGGAAGTGATTGAAAGTCCAAAGAATGGATCTAGTACAAAGTTTACTAACTTCAGGACAAATATTTTTAGTCTGCTTTCAGCATTCATCAATCTTTCACGGGTATGGAAGCTTTCCTGCTTAAGAGCCAGTTTAAGGCACAGAACATATTTTAAATGAGGTTTTAATGCACTGACAAGAGAATGAAAGGTACACTATAACTGAATATCCAAGCATATCATGTTTCTAGAAGTTCATGAATTTACAGGTGTCCATACCTGTAAGTATGGACAACATTTATGGTACTTTTGTACATTTACTGTACAAATTGTTACATCCTCACTGAAAAGTATTTTAAAAGGTCTAGTGTACACTGGGTGAGGATTTAGCTGTCCAAACTACACCACATAAAGTAATTTTTAAAAATTTTCTATTTGTACATGCAATTGTAAAACCATTTTGAACACTTAATCGGCCTAGGAAGTATAATCCTGCAGATTATTTGTAAATGTGTTACAGCAAGAGTTATCATGTCTTCTGTTTCTCACCATTGATCACAGTAGGGTTCATTTTGAAATGATAGTGTTAATATTCGGTAGCAATATGCTGATAGTTCTGAGGATTTTTTATGATTCAGCAACCGTTATAGTTCCTTGCCTAAGGAGCAAAGGTAATATTGATAAAAAAAATCCAGACTCGGTCCTGATTTTCAGCAAAATTAATGCTTTCAAATTATTTTGAAGTGGAGAGACTGGGAAGCCTATGAAGTATCTCCAAGAAAGATGAAAAAGTGCATCATGTCTGTAGTTGTTCCAGTCTGTGACTGCAGCTTACGGTTTGTAATTGGAACAGGTGTGGGAGAACAGGTGGTCATGGCCATGGAAAGGTATAGCTGGAATTTACTATGGGGCATAGGGAAGAAGGATTCAGTAGCTCAGCTTCTAAAGCAACTTGCAGACTTAATGACAGAAATCACAGCTCTTCAATGGGGCAAGTCTGAGACCTTCTGATTTTGTTACATATTAACTTCCTAGAACAAGTTTTTTACCGCTGTCTTCTGACACTACTCTATTACCTTGTCCTATCTAAATTTTTGTCAGAAATGGATGCTAACTTAAAAAATAAATAAAAAAAAAAGCGGTGTTTCTTCATATTAACTTTCAAAGAGGTTAAACCAATGTGTAAGAAACAAATGATACACAGGTACATGCAGCTAATTTCACTTATGTGCCAACCAAAACCCTACTATAAACTGTTTCTTTTGTTGAATGACTTTTAGACCCTATAATGATGTTGCCTTGCAATAATCTTAGTCTTGGTGCAAAGTTTGACCTGCTTTCAATTTACACTTAAATCTTCAGGTGTACAAAATCTGAAATATATCTAAAACAAACTCACATGCAAGGGACTAACACATGACTAGTGCAGCTCTCATATCCCTTGAGTACCCAAGTACATCTTGAAAGAGCATCTCTCTTGTACTTTCCTCCTGTGTAAAGAAAAGTTTCATTGTTCAGTATATTCCCAATATTAAGAACTGAGCATTTTTATAGATATTTAATAAAAACATCAGTGTCCATAAATTACATGCTTGGATATTTCAGTGGCTGCCCCTTGGATAAAAATAAAAATGATCACTTTTGAAACCAGACCATTCGTGCACTTTGACACTGCAGTACAGTAAACAAAATGAGCTCAACTTCAGATATACCTGGAGTCTGCATTTCTTTTCTAAATCGTCAGCAACTGTTGGTCTGACTCTGGGAGCTGCTGAATTCCCATAACCCCAGAAGATAGGTTGCTGAAGTTATTTGTGCTTTCTTAAATGTATTAGACTTATGCATTGAGATATATGCATTCTACTAAAACTGATCATTTTATTTTTTAATATTCCCAAACCACAAGAATTTTAAATAAGATAAACTTATTCTAAGCTCTGAGACCAAATTCATTTTGGCATTAGTGTACTGAAAAGCTATTTGCAGGAACATAGGAACTGACATGCAAGATCAAACCAATGGTCCATCTAGATAGTATAGTAAGTGTGCTTATCAACTCCCACAGTTTTCCTATGAAATTTCTGATTCAGAAACTTCCTGTTTATTTTTAATCTTGTAGACAACGGTCAAGCCAGGCCATTAATTCCAGGGAGCAATTTACCGTATGTGCTTCAATTACTTTCTTATGGATCTCAAAAATTCTAAATGTGGTGCCTAAATGGCATATTTAATACACTTTTATTAAATTGTGCTGTCACATGCAGTAAGAACAAGTATTCTGCCAACACTGGACCAAATTCATCCCTAGCAGCACTCTACAGGATCCGGTGGAGTTGCACCAAGGATAAAAGAGGCCAGCTATGCTTTACATTTACTGCTTCTTTCCATTAATCAGCATTAAAGAAAGAATAATATAGATAAACACTCACTGCTTTTGCTACTCCTAAAGCAAATCAGCTAAAATTACTTTGAAACAGTTCATTTACTAGGCATGCACACTGTACTGTAGCTGGGAATTTACACTTAAAGCTTTTTTTTTATTATGGTAAACTTTTTTAAAAAAATTGGTTTACAGGAAATCATTTTATTCTTTGAGGGTGCTTGCATATGTAATTAAGTTCCATTAAAGCTGATGAGATTTAAGCAGTGTTTAAAGTTAAGCACATGTTTAAGTACCTGCCTGATTAGTCCTGTAAGTGTCAAACTGCATATACCATGTCAGTAAACAACCTAGGTGTTTTCGTTACTACTATTTTAGGACTTCAGGACTGACTCACATGGGACAACATCTTAACAAATAGTGTATTGCTGCAGAAAAAAAATATAAATTAAAATATTAGATAAATAGTTTATTTTCTTGGGCAGGTCTGGGTTTTGCAGTGGTTTTCAGGTTCAGTTTTATGGAAAAATATTGTGTAATTTTTAACATTCCATTAGTTTCTTTCAAAAATATTTTCAATCTTAAATCTCTTGCAGAAACTTCACTTGATCCTATGCATGCAATGCACATCGGATCCAAGAAGACATATTTGTTGGTCATTTGCTTAAACCACTTACAAGAAGCAAAATACTCAAGGGTTTCCATCTATTGAAAGTAAACCTGCTTAGAGCATTATAAAGTAGGCTATGATTTAAACTATCTTCAGCCATATTTTTATGTAAGCAAATCATTCTCTGATCATAGTAATGCATTAATGTCTATTACCCTATTTCCATAAAATTTTGTGGTTTAACTATGAAACGAATATACTCCAGAAAGCAAAGAAATGCTAAAGTCAAAGGAAGAGCTGTCATTGGTATAAAAAATATGAAGAAATGCATAGGAAGAAGAGTTTGCATTGGTACATTTGTCATTTATTCATTTTCATCACAAAAAAAAAAAAAAATTAAAATTACTTTGGTCTTTAAAATTCATAGGTGGACAACAGGAATTAAACAGATATCTAACCATTCAGTATTTCAAACAAGTTATTTGGCTGATCTTATGTTTTTTCCACCTGAGACATTTACTGAAACCGCCAATAGTGAAACAGGGAGGATTTGCAAGAGCTACAGTTAATGATCTACTACCCCTGCAACCACATTATCGATGCCAAGTGTATAGTTTTAGATGTGTGTTATATAAGGATGTTATGGTTTTCATTAATGTTACCGATCTATTTGAAAAATGACACGCATTCGCACTGAATGTGAAACAAAACAAAAAGCAGAGCTCAACAGATGTCTAATGTATGTTTAACATAGAGCTGTGAATTAAATAATACAGCTTTGCTATACAAAATCTTCTGAATTCTTCACAACAACAGAGATAATTGCAAGTGAACCCTAAACTCTAGAACCCTAGACTCTAGAAAAAGTCTAATCATAATTATGTCCCAACTTAGCTTGGAAGATGAGTTCATTTTCTCTTCACATGACTAAGAGAAGATTGATCTATCTATTCCTGTTCTCCTGAAAAAGACAGGACTACACAAGGTTCTCATCTGAGAACAGACTTTACTTTGAGCAACTTGGCAAGTTACAGAGAATCTACAGAAGTCATTTGTTCAGTGATAGTTCAAAGTACCAAATAACACTTTAAGAATTTTTCATTCCCTGGTAGAGGGTAAAACTGAGTTTGTGGAGATGAGCCTGGGTAAAATCTGAAGAGTGTAATTCATATCATTTACTTTGCAAGCAACTACGAGAAGCAATGTTCATGCTAATTATTTAAATATACGAATAAGAAACCCAAAAAAAAAACCATTGCATAACTTCACACTACAGAAATTAGGGTTCCAGGGTACTGCTAACATTAATAATTCTAAATCAGCCAATTAAAGCAAGAGATAATCCTAATTAAAACTATCACAAATCATGACAGCAGAAGACACTGTTTTGTAACATTAAAGTCCTGTGTATGTATGCCTACATGCCCATATATGCATGTGTATGTATACATAACAATACACAAGGTGAGGTCTCTGATAAGTTACATTAAATTCTGCTAATATTGCAAGTTTACATAGTGCCTTGGGTTATTTTTAAATTGAACTCCTCTATTTGTACATGAACAGTATTTAAAAGAATATTCCCAAGGACAACACTGTTTGATACGGGATGATTTTGTTCACCACCCCGTCATTTTAATTTACGTTGAAGGAGAACTTGTTAGAAGTAGGCTGTAGTTGCTGAAGCTTTAAATGTCAAGTGGGTTTGGGAAGGGGGAGTGATGTTAAATTAATGTAAGAGACAGTTTCCTACGTAGAATTAAAGAGCATAATATGTTATATAGACTTAAATAAGTAAAATAAGCAAATAAGTAAAATGGAGTGTCCTTTTCAGCCTGTTAAGGGAAAAAAAAAACAAACCAAACCACCAAACCTCAATTACCAATTGCATTTGTGAAGAACACAAGTGTTCTGGATTCAGCAGTAGCAGTCATTTTTTCTCCTTCTTAGTAGCTCTTGCTACTAGCTCTTGGTTTTTACTTTTCGCCTGGGAACAGCGCTGATAACACTGACAGTTTTAGTTACTGCTCAAATGTTTGGTCTGGCCAAGGACTTTCTGAGTCTCATGCTCTGCCAGGGAGGAGGGGAAGCAGGGAGGAGGCAGAGAGAAAACACCTGACCCAAACTAGCCAAAGAGATATTCCATACCACAGCGCGTCATTCCCAGGATGTAAACTGGGAGTTATCTGGCAGGGCTGACTCACTGCTCAATCGGGCTGCATCTCAACGGGTGGTATTGTATACTCTTCCCTTGTTATTTCCCTAAAAAATCCAGTGTGCAGGCTGGAAGGGCTTACTCGCACTTGTCTGTAGAGACGGGTGAGGGTCTAAACAGTAGGTGACAAGGTGCATGGGAAGCTGCAGATCCAGCACTGCATGTGGGCGGACCAGCGCATGGGTAGCTTGAGTTAGCTCAGGAGTTGACAGTCGTGGTCGAACACTTCCTGGTTGCCTAAGCAGCCTTCTTTTCCAGCGGGATTTGGATATCCCACTTGCCCTTGGTCATCGTGCTTGTAGTAAGTGTGGTTAAAGCCCTTCCCAAATCTTCGTTCGTGAAACCAAGCCATCATTATTATTATTGGTGATAGAAGTAGTAATTCGTGTTATACCTTCATTACTGGACTGTTCTTACCTCAACCCGTGGGAGTTACATTCTTTCGATTCTCCTCCCCGTCCCTCCCGGAGCCAAGAATGGGGGGGTGGGAGAAGAAAGCGGGGGAGTGAATGAGGGCTGCTTGGTTCAGATTTAGAGCCTGGGCTTAAATCACGACAAAGAGCCTCTAAATATATCCTGTAAAAGACTGAAGACTCTTATGTTCTGACCTGCGTTTCAGCTCTATATTTGGAGCAATACACAGAAAGACATGTATTACAAAAAAATAAAGAGTTGTGCAGTTGTTTGACTGAATTTGGTTTTTTTAAACTTGGATATTTGATTGAAGTCTCTGAAAGAAAATAACTTCTAGGTTACAGTAAAGAAGTGACAATCATGAAACCCCACTAAATAAGAATTCTTCATGAGTCACTCCAGTACAGCCTTAAAATAAATCATAAAATAGTGCAGAAAGTTTAAATATGAACAACGATAATTATAATAAAGCCTCATTACAGAAACACTTTTAGCCCTAGGATCATAAAATGCTGTAGAACGGGAGGTATTTCAATGGCTAAGAATAAAACCCATCTCCCAAGTCTTGAGTACTGCCTCTTTCCTCCCTCTCGCATATTTCTTTGCAGCTCCTGCTAAAAAAAAGGAATACAACTGGAATATTCAGTCAAAAGAAAAAAGTAAAATAAATTCAGGTCTTCACTTCCACCTCAATACATCTGTTCAGAGTGGAAATTCAGAGTTCCCACATTTCTTCTCAAGATTTCACAAGTGGAAGTCTGCTTAAGATGTGTACGATATGTTTAGTGAGTTTGATTTGTCCAAGGTGCATCTCAGACACTGCCCATAGTCTTTTTCCATCAATCTGTCCATATAACCTCAGATACAGATATAAACTTGCCTGAACGACTTCATGCTGTTCAGATATCCCAAGACAAGTGCTCCGAGTTTTTAAATTATAGTTGGATAAGACTTCTGAATGGGAAAAAGGAGAAAATGTAGATATAGATATATGATAACTATGTGAAATGCAGCCATTTTCACTTATGGAAGCTTAACAGTCCTATGTCTGACAGTGATTGCTAAGCTTCAAAATTCAATTGTCAGAACCTGGGGAGGAGTCAGGATGCATATATTTTAGGAGTTTATTATGCTAATCACTTTCATTAGTATTCTTCTCCTGACCTTATTTCAGCATCGTGGGAAACCCTCCCCCCTTCCTGCCCTGCTTCCCCAGGTGTCCCTCCGTAATAGGTTCAAGGCCCTGGATCATGAAGGAGAGGCAGGTGAGAATGTGGTGCAAGGCCAGCCTACAAGGCCACATAGGACAAGGCTTTGCACCTCAAGACTGCCTCTGATAAGAAAGAAAGAAGGGTCATTGTAGTAGGCAATTCCCTTCTGAGAGGAACAGAGGGCCCGATATGCAGAGCTGACCCTCATCATAGGGAAGTGTGTAGTCTGCCTGGAGCCCGGATCAGGGATGTCACTAGGGCGCTCCCCAGCCTGGTGCACCCGACAGACTACTACCCGCTGCTGATCTTCCAGACAGGTGAGGGGGAAGCTGCTTCCTGCAGTCTGAGGGGGATGAAGAAAGACTACAGGGCCTTGGGGGGGATGGTGGAAGAGTCTGGGCCTCGAGTGATCTTCTCCTCACTCCTTCCATCTTCCACTGATTATGTGGGAAGGAATGGGAAGATTCAGTCCATAAACGATTGGCTTCGAGACTGGTGCTACAAGCAGGGCTTTGGATTCTTTGATAACAGCTGGTTTTATAGGGCACCAGTCTGGACAATGACAAGTGGGAAAGGTTTATCTCACAGAGGCAAAAGGATGCTGGGGCACGAATTAGCAGGGCTCATTTGGAGAGCTTTAAACTAGATTTGAAGGGGGATGGGGTTGTAGCTGGGCTTGCCCCAGTGGGGAAGCACTCCAGAATTGATGAAGACTGGGAGGCCTCCTATAATGCTAGGGTGAAATCAGTGTGCTCAGCTCGTTCCCTGGAATGTCTGTACACCAATGCAAGCAGCATGGGAAATAAGCAGGAGGAGTTGGAAACCTATGTTAAGTCAGGAGACTATGATCTGGTGGCAATTACAGAGACGTGGTGGGACAGCTCACATGACTGGAATATAGTCATGGAGGGCTATGTCCTTTTCAGGAAAGACAGGCCAGCCAGGAGGGGTGGTGGGGTTGCTCTTTATGTGCAGGAGCAGCTACAATGCACCGAGTTCTGTCCAGGGACAGATGATGAGCGAGTTGAGAGTCTGTGGGTGAGAATTAAGGGGCAGGCTGGCAGGGGGGATACTGTTGTGGGTGTCTGTTACAGACCACCAGATCAGGGTGAGGAAGTTGACGAGACCTTCTACAGGCAGCTGAGAGTGGCCTCACAGTCACAGGCCGTGGTCGTCGTGGGGGATTTTAACTTCCCTGATGTTTGCTGGAAGGACCACTCGGCAACCCAGCCGCAGTCCAGGAGGTTCCTCCAGTGTATGGATGATAACTTCCTCCTGCAAATGGTGGATGAGCCGACCAGGAGAGGAGCGCTGCTGGATCTCATCCTCACTAACAAGGAGGATCTGGTTGAAGCAGTAAGGGTTGAGGGCTGCCTTGGTTGCAGCGACCACGAGATGGTGGAGTTCAGGATCTTGTGTGGTAGGACTAGTAGAATAGCAAGTAGAATTGCAACCCTGGACTTTAGCAGGGCAAACTTTGGCCTTTTCAAGCAATTGCTAGGGGAAATCCCATGGGCAAGGCTGTTTGACGGTAAAGGGGCCCAAGATAGTTGGTTGACATTCAAGGATTGCTTTTTCCGAGCTCAAGATCAGAGCATCCCGACACGTAGGAAGTCAAGGAAGAGGGCCAGGAGACCTGCGTGGCTAAATAGGGAATTGCTGGGTATGCTCAAGTGGAAGAGGAGAGTTTACAGGTCATGGAAGAAGGGGCTGGCCACTTGGGAGGAATATAAGGCTGCTGCTAGAGGATGTAGGAAGGCAGCTAGGAGGACTAAGGCCTCCTTAGAATTAAACCTGGTGAGAAGGGTCAAGGACAGCAAAAAGAGCTTTTTCAAATACATGGCAGATAAAACTAACACCAGAGGCAATGTAGGCCCACTGATGAACGGGATGGGTGCCCTGGTGACAGAAGATACAAAGATGGCATAGTTACTGAATGCCTTCTTTTTCTCTGTCTACTCTGCTGCAGGCAGTCCTGAAGAGCCCTGTACCCCTGAGACCTTAGATGAAGTCAGGTCAATGGAGCGGATTGCCTTAGTCCATGAGGAATGGGTTAGAGAACAGTTGAGCAATCTGGACGTCCATAAATCCATGGGTCCAGATGGGATGCACCCGCGGGTGCTGAGGGAACTGGCAGAAGTCATTGCTAGACCACTCTCCATCATCTTTACCAAGTCTTGGGAAACGGGAGAGGTGCCTGAGGACTGGAGGAAAGCGAATGTCACTCCAGTCTTCAAAAAGGGCAAGAAGGATGAGCCGGGTAACTACAGACCGGTCAGCCTTACCTCCATCCCTGGGAAAGTGATGGAACACCTTATCCTTGGTGCCATCTTAAGGCATATCAAGGATAAGAGGGTTATGAGGGGCAGTCAACATGGCTTCACCAAGGGGAAATCATGCTTGACCAATCTCTTAGCCTTTTATGAGGAAATAACATGGTGGATGGATGATGGCAGAGCAGTGGATGTGGTCTGCCTTGACTTCAGCAAAGCATTTGATACAGTCTCCCACAGCATCCTCACAGCTAAATTGAGGAAGTGTGGTCTGGATGATCAGGTAGTGAGGTGGACTGTGAACTGGCTGAAGGAGAGAAGCCAGGGAGTTGTAGTCTATGGGGCAGAGTCTAATTGGAGGTCTGTAACTAGTGGAGTGCCTCAAGGGTCAGTACTGGGTCCAGTATTATTTAATATATTCATCAATGATTTAGATGAGGGAATAGAGTGTACTATCAGCAAGTTTGCTGATGACACTAAGCTGGGAGGAGTGGCTGACACGCCAGAAGGCTGTGCTGCCATCCAGCGAGACCTGGACAGACTGGAGAGTTGGGCAGGGAATAACTTGATGAAATATAACAAGGGAAAGTGTAGAGTCCTGCATCTGGGCAGGAACAACCCCAGGTTCCAGTATAGGTTGGGGAACGACCTGTTAGAGAGCAGTGTAGGGGAGAGGGACCTGGGGGTCCTAGTGGACGACAGGATGACCATGAGCCAACACTGTGCCCTTGTGGCCAAGAAGGCCAATGGCATCCTGGGGTGTATTAGAAGGGGGGTGGTTAGTAGGTCGAGAGAGGTTCTCCTTCTCCTCTACTCTGCCCCGGTGAGACCGCATCTGGAATATTGTGTCCAGTTCTGGGCCCCTCAGTTCAAGAAGGACAGGGACCTGCTGGAGAGAGTCCAGTGCAGGGCAACTAAGATGATTAAGGGTGTGGAGCATCTCCCTTATGAGGAAAGACTGAGGGAGCTGAGTCTCTATATTTTAGAGAAGAGGAGACTGAGGGGTGACCTTATTAGTGTCTATAAATATATAAAGGGGGAGTGTCACGAGGATGGAGCCAGGCTCTACTCAGTGGCAAACAATGACAGGACAAGGGGTAATGGGTACAAACTGGAACACAAGAGGTTCCACCTAAACTTGAGAAGAAACTTCTTCTCAGTGAGGGTGACAGAACACTGGAACAGGCTGCCCAGGGAGGTTGTGGAGTCTCCTTCCCTGGAGACATTCAAAACCCACCTGGACACATTCCTGTGTAACATTATCTAGGTGTTCCTGCTCCGGCAGGGGGATTGGACTAGATGATCTTTCGAGGTCCTTTCCAATCTCTAGCATACTGTGATACTGTGATACTGTGACCTCACATGCTTCTTTTCAAAGAAAGAGGTACCCTAACTTCAACATTACAAAGATGACTTAAAAAATATTCTCTAACAGTAGGTTTAACTAAATATTAATTAAAATATTTTAAACAGCAACTACATCCATAAAGGGGAGAAACTACACATGTACCTTAATTTTGTTTGGGTTAACAACCACTTTCTAGAACTTACTGGGGCCCCTTGCGCAATCCTCAGGTATGCCCTCCACACCCAGCCCCAGGAACTTCATGCATTCCAGCTCCATCAACTTATCACTTGCTTTAGCCTCTTTATCTCCTTCTTGTATTACCTTTGAAGGGCAGCAGGGAAGGCCTAGTTGGGATGTTAATGTTTTTTTGCTGGATTGCTTCATATACAGTTAGGGAAGCTTCCCTCTTTTGTGTCTTTCTGCCAGCCTCTGAATGGATACTTTTCTACATTCCCCAGTGCCTGCTAGGAGCACTCCTCCCTCCTAAACCACTATAAAGTGGGACACTTCTGAATTTCACAGAGCATAAGAAATCACTGGCTGGGGTGTGTCTTATTATTTCTGAGCTCAGATCCCCAGACTGATGCAACAAACTCTGAGTGTTCTCATCTACATGAGTTGGGATCATTTTAGCCCATAGGCCTTAACAACAATATAACTTAGAAGAAAAATATTCTTACTGGTTTTACTCTAAAATCCTGTCTGAAAAAAAAAAAAAAATCACATTTCTGCAGATAATTTCTTTGATGAAAAAAAAACCAACACAACAAAATAGCTTATTTGAAACATATTTGTTAAAGTCAATAGTCTAAGGCTACCCCTAAAATAAGAAAAAGACCAAAAGACACAGTTTAGATATGAAGTCTGTCTTTGAAGGTCACTGTGTCTGGTTGTTTGTTGTGGGGGGTTGACACTGGTTGAACACCAAGTGCCCACTAAAGATGCTCTATTGTTCCCTTCCTCAGCTAGACAGGAGAGAAAATATAATGAAGACTCATAAGTCAAGATGAGAACAGGGAGGTCACCCTCAGCATTTATAATCAGATGGTAAAACAGCATCTATCAGGGAAAATTAATCTGGTTTATTACCAATCAGATCAATGCAAAATAAAACCAAATCTTGAAAACACCTTCCACTCCTTCCTTCTTCCCAGGCTTAGCTTCGCTCCTGATTTTCTCTACCACTTCTTCCCTAGATGTGCAGGGGGACAGGAAATGATGGCTATCAGTCCATCATACACTGTCTCTGCTGCTTCTTCCTCCTCAGGGGAGGACTCCTCACACTCTTCCTCTGCTCCATTGTGGGGTACCATCCATGGAAGACTGTCTTCCATGAACTTTTTCAATATGACCCCTTCCCATGGGCTGCAGTTCTTCAGGAACTGCTCCAGCATGTGCCTCCAGCAGGCTTCTCTCTCCACGGAGCCTCAGGTCCTGCCAGGAGCCTGCTCCAGTGCAGGCTTCCCACAGGGTCACAGCCTCCTTTGGGCATCCTCCTGCTCTGGTGTGGGGTCCTCCACGGGCTGCAGGTGGAGATCTGCTCCACCATGGACCTCCCTGCGCTGCAGGGGCACAGCTGCCTCACCATGGGTTGCACCACAGGCTGCAGGGGAATCTCTGCTCTGGCGCCTGGAGCACCTCCTCCTCTCCTTCTGCACTGACACTGACCTTGGTGTCAGCAGATCTGCTTCTCTCACATATTCTCACTCCTCTCTCTGGCTGCTTTAGCACAGCAGTGTTTTTCGTCTTCTTAACTATATTATCCAAGAGGTGTTACCATCATCACTGATGGGCTTCCCTTTGGCCAGTGGCAGGTCCATCTTGGAGATGGCTGGCATTGGCTCTATTGGACATGGAGGTCACAGAAGGCACTCCTATAGCCCCCCGATACCAAAATCTTGCCACACAAACCCAATACATTTGTTAAAATTCATAGTCTGTTAAGGAAACTTACTACAAACAATACTTCTAAGTTAAATAAAAAATACCAATAAAGGCTTTCTACACAAAGTCTAGTATGAAATATTTTTGTTTAGCTGAAACTTTGCAAACTCTTCAAAGCTTAATTTAGCATCACATTTGTTGCACAGCTCTTCTACTAGCAGAGTGCAGAATTCGTATTCTCTTTCAAAGCTCAGCATATAAAATTTCTTTTTTGATGGCTTTTTCTAGAATATGCAGCATTACAGCTCTGGTAATATGGAATGCCTGCCAGCAAAATCCCTGTAATGATCATCACAAACACATTTTAAGAGATTCCAACTACTTTGGTAATTCTCTCATCAATTTCGGTAACTATTCACTTTAGAACATAATTATGCACTCAGAAATATGGGCATATTGATTTGTACAGGGAACTGAGATGTCCTTCTTCACCATTACTTGTCATTGCTGAAGCTGCTTCTAAATCATCTTACAGCCAGTGGGGCTTTTATAGGCTGCTTTCTAATTCCATCTTCTCCTGTCTGGTCAGATTCATGTAGCCTTCAGCTACCAGGCCAGATTACACAGTTTCAGTTCTATCTACACCTCAGCTACTGCAGAGCAATGTGTTATGTCTTCTGCTTGTCTGTCACATTAAGCCAGTTTAGGGCAATAAGCATTACCAGCAGGAAATCAAGAAAAATACAACTCATGTCCAGAGTTTTACTTGTCCCACACAGTATGTTGTCTACGTTGAGTCCATGATTCAAACAAAATCACCTGAATTGTCATGCAATTTAAGTCTTTTTCCAGTCATACAAGTAAAGAAATCCTTCTCCTTTATAAGCTCCCTAACACACTCTGTACATATGTGTTCTTTTATACAGCTTGGACTCAAGTGGCTGGCTTCCTGACACTATTAACTTCCCTGGTTCCACATTGAAAACACTATTTTCATAAACCCAGTCTCTGTGCATATTTCCACTACTTCCCTTATTCAGACCTGTTTTCAGGGGCATGAAGTGTAAAACTCAAACAAAATACAGCAACAAAAATCTGTTCTAGAGGTTAAGCATGACCAAACTGCTCAGTAGTGGGAAGAATAGGCTGTTTACTATTTCCTGCTCTGACTCAGACTTCGTGTGCAAATGTAGGCAATCTTTTCTTCCCCTATGTGGGCAAAATTCCCAAATTGAATTCATGTTATGAAGATAAATGAATTTATTAAGATTCAGTTCTTATTATGATGGAGACATAAAATCAATGTTTTCAGAGAAACAACTTTTATTTTTTCATCCAAACAAATACTAAACAAATGTTTTCTGATGCTAACAACCATTGCCTTCTTTGCCTTTCACTTTGCTTTTAGCCCTCTCACCCGTTCCGGTGTAGAAACCTATCTGCTTCTTTCTGAAACTTGTAGCCTCGTTTTACCACATTGATCAACTGCCCTATTCATTACTATCCATTGCCCTTCCTTGTTTGCATATTGCCACCTCCACTGGATCACTGAAAAAAGGCTCTAGGAAAAAAAGATAATGTTTTTTATCTCCCATCATTTTATTTTATAGACCAGCCTCTCAACTTGTTTCTTCCCAGTAAAAGGAAGCAGGATCTGAAGCTGTCTTTACTACCAGAGAATGTACCCTTGCACTCTTATTATTTTTGGTTCCTTCAAAAGCTACCGTTAGCATAACTGAATGCTTTCTATCATTTGTCTAAACCTCTTTTTATTACTTCTTGCTTCCTTCCACTAATTTAGCAAATATATATTGTGGTATTTTTGTGTAATTTATTTCAGCAATGCCACTGAGTTTTATATTCACTAACTACTGCCATAAATATGAAACTTCAGTAAATTCCAGTGAATCTTTTCATTTTTCAATTAGGATACAGTCTAACAAAAACATTTCTTACAGTCTGAGCTTATTTTCTTTTTACAGTTCTGTGTTCTCAAAGTCAGTGGCGTATACTGCAAAGTTGTATTATACCAGTACTTCACACTATATTCAAGGTGGGACGTAGGCTCAATTTTAGATAGAAATAGTATGTTAGTCGTTGATTTTAACGGTACAAACTGAGAAACATGTTTGTCTTCAGCTCTACAGCCGCACTACACTGAGGAATTGGCAGACTTTTTACACAATAACTCCTAAATTATTTTTTATTCCTTGACTAGAATTCTATGACATTTTTCCTTTTTAAGCAGACCATATTTTTTTCATTTCATTTTTTTTATCTATTGTCATACAGTTGTCAGTAGACCTCCATATTTACAATAAATGCACCCATCTAAATCATTCTGCATTGTTTCTGATTACAATTCAGGTTTATTAAAAGGGATTTTTTTCCCCCTAAATGTTACTATAGATAATAGATTGTATTCCTTTTATAATACTAAAAAGTCCAAATTATGTTCTTGCATAGTTTGAAAAAGAAAAGAGACAGTGGGAAGCAATGAACAGATATATCGCAATGCTACATTCTGGAAAGAAAGGGGTCTAACCTTACATTTATGGTGTCAGAATTAGTGTTTCTGAGAAGGATAAGAATGGGTTATGATTACCATCTGACAGTCCTGTAATAAATAGTCCTGTAATAAATAGTCCACGGAACAGCTATCAGGCCAAACTTTTCCAAATTTGCATTAGAAACCCTTCACATCATCTGCCCTTTTACTGTGATTATTTCAAATCTCAAGTGCATAGAAAAGTATCTATTTATTTATCAAATTCCTTATATTTTTCATTGCTTATTAGAAAATATCAGGAAAGTAATATATAACAACAATCACTGATTTGACCTTACAAGTCAAGGTGCTGTTTCAGCCCACTTGAATTCTGCCAAGTAAGTATTTTCTCCTGCATTGTGGTCAGAGACAAGGATCCTGTTGCCTGGGGAAAATTGTGGATATTCTCTTTTTCTTCCAGTGCAAGTCCCAGGAATGAGGCTACCATCAAACCTCTATGCATACAAGGAGTTCAAGCATTTCCAGAAGGCTGAGTCCAGCCTTTATGTAAAGGTGATTTCAGGACAAGTTTGGGCACTAAGATACCTAGGTAAAGAAGAAACAAGAAAGAAAAACTGGTGCTGCAACAAAAGAATATGTAAGTAGGGGCAGATTAATCTAATGATCATATTGACTAGAGTTAGGCAACTTAAAAACGCATGCAGACACAAAGGAAGAAGAAGCAGGTGATGTGACAGAACTTCAAGGTCTCCTAGATAAAGATCAACGCTATGTACTAGAGGCCCTGACAGGCAAAGGATATAGTAGCCAGAGATCTAAACAGTATTACCAATGAGGTGCAAAGAGAGGGAAAGAGAAAACAGAAACAAGATGATACAGAAACAGCATAATCAGAAAAAAAAAACAAAAAACAAAAACAAAAACAAAACCCACAAGGTCCTAAGAAATGCAGGTATCTAGATTCCTCTGTAGTTATTAATGAAACCTGACAAATCTTACTCAGCTTTAGCTTTGCTTATTAGTAGCAGTAGGTTTTAAGTAAATTTAACACATCCTATAGCCTTTGATAATAAAGTCACACCAAGGGGTGACAGTGGCGTATTTCTGTTCTGCTTTGGCATCTCTCAATAAGAGAGAATAGCAATTTCTTTTCATTGTGAGGATTGCCTATCTCATCTGCTTCAGCCTGCATCCAGAGGGTGGACTGAAAGTGTGCCCTTAATTGGCAGGTCTCACTGGTGGTGGTATGTGTTCCCTCAGTCAACAGCACAGGTTGGTGATTGGTGGCAATCAAAATGGATTGTAACACTAGCTCTGTCTTCCCCACCTCACATTATGAGAACCTGCCATTCACTGAGCCCTAAAGATGCAGACTATTTTGCTTACTTACAAACATTCTAGCACTTGCAAAGAAAACAGATAAAGAGATTTGCTACTCATAAGCATAAGGCAGGATCACAATTACTAAGCACAGCCGATGCCTTCTGCTGGGTATTTTAGGGTTAACTTCTTTTGCTACTTGTAATGGTAAGTAGTATCCTTCATAAAGGGTGATTTTTGGATGAGTTACTCTTTTTCATATTTATTCTGTTGTGGTAGAATTGCAACAATTTTATTTTAGACACAAAAATTATGGCTCAAAATATAATGATGCAAAATCATGTATTTTTAGATATCTTTATGTAAGGTTTGATGTCAGCACTTGTCCACAAATATGCTGCTTGATCCAGTTCCTATCATACTGTCCATTGAAGCTGTATTAAACCCATATGAATGCCCCTGGAAAATATGTTTATACTGTGCTTTGCAAAGATGGCTACTGCAAATGGCAGGACTCCCACATGAACTATATAGAAATGCATTTTGTTTCAATACATTACATTACAGGTCAGAGAGAATATATTGTGCTTTGCAGAGATGACTACAGCAAATGGCAGTACTCCTGCATGAACTATGTAGAAATGGATTTTATTTCAATACATCACATTACGGGTAGTAAACCCAAGCTTGTCATTATAATTTGTCATACAATTATGCATGAATCCTATCTCCCTAAAGATTTTATCTTTCTTTTACTGCCTCTGGCTGTCATCTGGAAGAAAGTTCTTGATCATAATAGAAAGGCTTTCCAAACCCAGAAATTAATGACTTTAATGATAACTGTTATTTATGCATTGTACTCCCCAAAACCTCTGAAGCACAAGTGACATCTGCAAATTTGGAAAGGCATATGCCTAAGCATGTGTTAACAGCAGCTTACCGGCAGCAGCATGATGATGGATTTTGGACCTTTTTACCTGAAGGATCAGTCTTTTTCAGACTTCTCAAGTGGTTTTATCTGGCTGGCTTTACAACAGCTTACTTCCAAACTAGTTAGGTGATCAGGTACCTACTCCTAAAACAACAATCTAAATCACAAAACACCATGGCAACTTTGTTCAGTGTCTCCACAGAAAACCTAAAGATGGTGTAAATAGAGGGACTGACACTCTCGTTCAAGGCTGGTTTTAAGTAATGAGGCCAGGACTGAAGAGAAACTAAACTGGATGTGAAAATATGGATTGTTCTGGCTGCTCTGTTTTCTGACGTCCCAACATGATGTTCTAAGTGACAAAACGTTCTTATGTGATGTGAGATCTTTTGTGTTGAATGCATAATTTATCTATAAATTTCCTATTTCAGTATCTATTGTTTTGAAGAAGTTCCTTGTTCAAATATTTTTAAAAAATATTTCTCAAATCATCTGCTGCATTTCAGGGTTAACTCTCAAAGTTCTCTGCCATTCATATTCCACACAGCAAATCAATGACTGCTGCTCATTTGTGATTCCTGTCAAATTGTTGTGCCTTGCTCAGACTGAGACTAGCTCAAGACCTTAACATGGTGACAGCTGCTGGGAATGCTATTCTGTAAACTTAATAACCAAAAAATCTACCTGCTAACAGCACACAGTCTTCTGAGATCTTATTTGAATATAGGTGCTGATAACACATTTCCTTATAACCTATATGTGCTTCACAATATGCTGAGTTTCTACTTACTGCAGTCATAATAGATGCTTGAATTTCTTTAAGTATATACAAATTCTTGCAGGATCAGTGTCAAAGTTCAAAATTAGGCAGTCAAATGATGGTGCCAGTTCTTTTGTTAATTACTTCACATCAGCTGAACCATTAAGTGCTTTTGTTCAGAGTAAACAATGATAATTCAAGAAACTAGATTATGCCTACACTAGAGTCAATGAGTTAGAACACTTCCTAACATAGGCAACAAAACCATGTATAACATAACATCCACAAAATCATGCTTTTCATGGATGGATTAATTTTAAGATTAGAATTCATTATGTTTCTTACCTCCACTACTTTTGCAGGAATTTTCTTCCACACTTCACTGCAAGTACATATCCCTTTGTCCCTTTTTTTTAATTATTTTTATTTTTTAGCATCTAACTAGCTCCTATCATCCTTTGTTGTTAAAATCATGGAGTATTTACAAGGAACATTCACTAGCTCTCAGCCCCAGTTCTATAAATAAACCTATTTTAGTCTTATAGTGTATTTTCTATTGATTCTGATACCTTTCTCTGCCCTTCTCCAAATCCTTTTAGAAAACATATGATCAGACTTCTATATACAATGGTGCTTGTAACACATACCTAGCATGGAGTGTTTTATAGGACAGCCAAACCGGTATTTTATGTCCAAACCTGCAGTAGCAGTTTAAGTTAACTCCCTTCAGAAAAAGAAATTTGGGTATTTTACAAAACTTGATCGGTGAGATTAGTGATGTATATCAATAAGTACCCTCTGATTATATTGCCAGGTCTGGCCACAGGGAAACAAGAATAAGGGAAGACTAGTGCCACTGTCATATTGTGTTAAATTCCAGAAAGTTTAGAAAATCTGTGAGTTTCTGCCTCTTTTTTTTTAAACTGAGTTGCAAATTGTAACCTGCTCCGTCATACCTGTGGGCCCAAAGTGTAAACCAAGCCACAGAAATGACCCAGACAGAAAGAAACCAATACCAGACAATCCTACTCACTGACCGACATCCCTGCCCTATGCACTCAATCCTGGAGGTTATAGAGGGATAGCAACAAGCAGTCAGGAGCTGTACTCATAAGTAAATATGATGAGGCAAAGAAATTACAACTGGCTTTTCTTTATCCTCAATGTCTTCTGTATTGCTGCAAGTATTTTGCTATTGATTTTCAGCTAAATTCTTAACAGTGGGGGTGGAGTTGCTTTGTGGCTTTTTTCAAACAACCGGAAAGGATCATCAAAAGTGAAGGTGAGAAGCTGAAAGCAATTTCTCATTCTTTAATTAAATTAGGTTAATTTGTGAGGGTATGAGCTGGTGCTTATGAAGTGACAGGTGAGTGCTGGTGAGACTGAGCATTAGATATTGTATTTTGTGGGAACAAAAGGAAATTTATGACAAAAGTGTCCTTTAAACAGCTAAGAAATAGAGTATTTGAAGTACACTGGCTTTGGGCAAGTCCTTTCATGTAAGGAAATTATCTATTAATTATCTATGGACTCAAGTAAGGTCTCTGGAGGGGGCTTGAAGGTTTTGCAGCCAGTGTTCAAGCCCTGTTTTAACATTGTGAACATGAACTAGAACAGGCCTGAATGTGTGGTTTTCAACCATGTTTAATAAACAATGTCATTGTTCCCTACAGTGGGAAGAAAGGACACCTGACACATCATGACTAACTCTGTAGTTGAAAGAGCTATCCGGAGCAGGAAGGTAACCTAGGTGCCATGAGCCAGCCTCTGGAGATGACTTGTTCTCTCCACTGCTTTTCCTAACCTACTGGCTTAGGCACCTGTGACTAGCCCAGAGAAAATCTCACCCATGACTCACAGAAGAGTAATTTCAGAATTTTCCCTGTGGTCAAGTTCAATTTTGTGCTGAGATTATTAATGAAAATTTTACATAACATCATTTGCAAGAATGGTGCTGGAGGAATTTCATTAATATTTCCCCTTTAACAAAATCTGTTATCATCTCTGCTTTAGCTGGTTCCTCATTTCCTTATAACTTTTGTAGCAATCTTTATCTTCATTAGTTTAACTACTAATTGCCTGGGAAGTTTTGTAGTAGATTTACTTCTCTAAACTTACTCAAAGAAAGACAACAGGTTAATCAGGCATACTGCACTTTTGAGGAAATACGTATTTCATTTTAGCCTGTTTTATAAGTGGAATACTTCCTTGTCTTCCCTTATCCTCGAGTACATTCAGTTGTTCTTTTCTCTGAGAAACTTCACAAACCCTTGCAGTTTATTGAGCTCAAACCAATACTTTTGTAGTGATGTGACACATTTTTACATTTGTCTTGACTGAAATTTGGTTTCATTTAGATTTTGAGGTCTAGGTTCAGTATAATATAGTATAGGAACCAATAGAATATATTATCCAACTTCTTGAGCATATAGGTTGTATTTACACTAATAAGTAGGGTTATTATCCTGTGGGTGTAGTCTATTCACCGTGACAACTCAGTTAAACTTGATAATTCCCAGTACCTGTGCCTTTGTTCCATGCTAGATTATTACTCTTGAATTAATAAAAGTGCGATCCATGTTTTACAACAACATAAAAGTGCAGGAATTCTGTATGCTACTTTAAGAGAAAATATTAAGTAGAGGAGAGTTATATTTTGCAGACAGATTACAGTATAAGAAGTATACTAGAAAAATAAGTTATTTGCTGGTAGTGTGGCAGTGTAACAGGGAAGAATGTTACCTACCCTACCCCATGGTATGGTGACCCACAAAACCTGAAGTCTTTAGCTCCATCCTAATTGTCAACCATACTGCTCTGCCTTGCAATCCTGCCACATGTTCAGGAATGATAATGTTCACATCCTTCTCTCACCATCACCCTGGTCCTTTTCTTAGGACATCTTTCAGCTTTGCCAGGTTCAATGAGGCAGTCAGCACCATTCCCATTCCTGCCACCACAGCTCTTTCTTATATACCTTTACTATTGCATGAAATACAGAGCTGCCTGAAAAGACCCTGCGTCATAGAAAGGCTTTGCTTTGCATATGGATAATACAGTGTGGATAAAACAAGCACGAGTGATAGTAAGGACACAGATGAAGAATAAGGCTCAAATAGCTTAGCTATGTTTGGGACTATGTTTGCAGGCAGACCTGTGGTGGTGGTGGCTTGCTCAAGAACAAGACCTGATACAGTCATAAATGTGATTCCAGACCATGCTACAAGTAGTACAAACAGCCTGACAGTGTGTCAGGAATATTTTTACAAAAATAAGGACTTTTTAACAGTGTGACTACGTAATGAAAGATGGGGGAGGAGAGGAAGATGTGTTTAAATATGCCAAAATAATATAATAAAAAATAGAATTCATACATGTTATCAAAAAATAGCTAATAACAGAAATAGCCAGATACTAACAAAATAAGATGCAGATGGGAGCCTAAAATGACATTTCTTATCTTCTCAGTGCTTTACTTTGCCCCCTCAATACTGCAGGTTTTGAATATATAAGTCCTCATTTTGTCTTAAGAACATTACAGCATCAAACAGAAGATTCAGCAGCAGGATAAAAAGTTGGGTCATCACTTAATTTTAATTTTTAATTTCTATTTTTTAGTTTTCTTAAAGCATTTGATTATGTTTGACTGCTGAAAAAAAAAAACCTGCAGCCCTCACACAAATGAATCCACCAACAATCTCCACTATTTATTTACAATTTTTCAGGGGGGGATTGGTTGTAAAGGGACTTTTTCTGACTATGTGAAAATGACATTTACATGGAGATTATTACGCTTGAGACACTCCATGGGACACAAATCTGTTTAATTAGTTTCTCTTGCTGTAATCATTCTACCCAAGATAGTTTTTTCAGCACTTGAAGAATTACAGACAAAAAACACAGTTTGTAATCATCTTGCTGAACCATGCAGCAGCCCTCTATGAATTTCCTATTGATACATTCTTTACTCATTGCCTGAAAGTGCAGCCTTCCCTGTGAAGTTATAATATGAGCAAAAAAGAAAGAATAATATATACAAATCAATGGTATATATGAACTGCTGGCTAGATGCTGTGAAAACTTCCATGCAGGCAACTGCCATCAGCAGACTCAGAAACTGTTAAAAGTTTCTAATCTGCTTCAGTTTTGCTTCATTTGTTGCTGCATTTTTGCTTGATGCTGAAATCTTGACAAGGAATTTCTGTGGCTTTATTTCAGTTTAGATTTTGCACTGATCTAGCTATACTACAGCTTTGGCAGGTAATAAAATACACTTGATTTCCCCAGTGATTTTACAGTCTTCATAATCACAGAATCATAGAATGCTTTGGGTTGGAAGGAATCATCTGGTTCCAACCTTCCTGTCACAGACTGGGACACCTTCCACTAGACCATGATGCTTAAAGCCCCATCCAGCCTGGGCTCGAACACTTCTAGGGATGGGGCAACCATGACTTCTCCGGGCAACCTCTGTCAGTCTCACCACCCTCACAGTAAAAGCTTTCTTCCTCTCATCCTGTCTTGATATGCTCCAGTCCTCTGACCTTCTCCATGGCCCTTCCTCTGGACTCACTCTAACAGGTCCATGTCCTTTTTATGTTCAGGCCGTAGAGCTGAATGCAGTACTACAGGAGAGTGTAGTAGAGGGGCAGGTTCACCTCCCTCAACCTCGGTCATGCTTCTTTTGATGCAGCCCAGGATACAGTTGGCTTTCTGGGCTGCAGGTGCACATTGCTGGCTCACATTGAGGTTCTCATTAATCAACAACCCCAAGTTCTTCTTCTCAGGACTGCTCTCAATCCATTCTCCACCCAGCCTGTACCTGTGCTTGGGGTTGTCCCAACCCCCATGCAGGACCTTGCACTTGGCCTTGTGGAACTTCGTGAAGTGCGCACAGGCCCATCTTTCAAGCCTGTCAAGGTCCCTCCAGATCCTATCCCTTCCCTTCAGTGTGTCAACTTCACCACACAGCTTGGTTTTGTCAGCAAACCTGCTGCGGCTGTACCCAATCACACCAACTGTGTTGTTGACAAAGATGTTAGACAATGCCAGTCCCAGTACCAACTCCTGAGGAACACAACTCATCACCAGTTTCAACTTGGATATCAAGCTGTTGACAACAATTCTCTGAATGTTATATATGTTACATTCATTGGCATAGAGGTATTTAAGTTAGGCCTGGATGAATCCAATTGACTGGCTAGAATAGCTGGAATTCCAAACTTACTGGCTAGAGTGGATAGAATTCCTTTGTGCTGCTCTCCTGTTAGCCTCTGATCCCCGTCCAGGCTTGGATCCTTGATGGATCCTTGATGCCCCATGGCATCAGACTTGTAGGAGTGGGATGGACTGAGGTTCCCCTGCCTTGGCAACTTTAGTTTAAAGCCCTCTTCATCAGCTTGGCAAGCCTATGACTGAAGATGCTCTTCTTTCTCTGACAGCTGGCCCCCAGAAGACCAGGTTTCTTATTAGTCAGTAAATTTTATCTTCTCCGATAAGTGAAACTTTCCATTCTTTTCTGGTTTTTACCAGCAAACATTCCTTTTTATCATGATTTTCAAGCCTTCATCTTTAGAACGTTTATACTGAGGTCAGTGAATTTGTCATCTTTCCTTCTATAGAGATGCTCTGGTGCATCCTAATGAGACTACCGAATAGTTGTCAGAGGACACAACACACTAAACCCCTGCTAGGAGGATTTCTTTGATGAGATACTTATTCTATGAAACTTCTTGCATGACATTTGTTCAATCAAAATATTATTGACTTCTCTCACCCTATCCCCATCAGGATTAAATTGTTAACAGGTTGTGATAGAGTGAAAAAAAAAAAAAAAAGAGTTTGTATATAAGGATCATGTATTTTAAAAGTAAATTGTTAATCTGTCAATAAAATCAAAAAAAGTTTGTGTGTTCTGTCTTTGGAAAAGAGAAATATTTTTCTGTAAAGATAAAGGAGCAAATTTTTCTGGTCACTGCAAAGGCACAATGCATGGTATGCTAACCTTTCAGCCCATAAGCATCTGTCTGTGTATTGGCACTAACTGACACCAGCAAACATCATGTTTGTGTCAAGAAAAGAAATAATTTGCTGCTGAATGCATGATGAGGCCAGTCAAAGGGAAATTAAGTTATAACCACTTTCTTCTTAGCATGCCTCTTAATTAGAGTCAATTTTAAAAAATTTATAACTGAAATATTCATGACAGAAATAATTATCTAGAAAACATTCATTGAAGGTGCCTTTTATCATATGGTACAATGTTTGTACAGCTCTTTAATCCTGTAATTGACATCAGGTCTTGCTGATTTTTTGAGAAAATGCAGCTCAGGTAAGATAGATATTTTTTTTTTTTCAGTCTTCTTTCAATACCAAAACTGAAGAAAAATATATTCAAGAAGGACATTTGAAGTAACATGCAGGATCTAAATCCTGCCAACAAATAATGAAAAGTGTGCTTAAATCCCATAAGCCTCACTTATTTTCTTTTAATGTTTATAAACTGTATCTTGAAATAAGTGTTTCTGTTGATGAATGCAAGAGTGAAATATTTCTTGTTTAAGGGAAAATGCTTTTTCCTAATATGATTTGTACTTAAGTTATGCCATAGGACTGCTGATATTGGAGGTTTAAAGTTGAGTAACAATAAGGTTTTATTAATGTTTAGTGACAGCATGCCTAGCAGAAAGGATGGAATTGATGGATAGCCGTGCTTTTTTACACCATTTTTTCTGTGACTCCATTATCTGTGCAGCGCAGAAAACCGCTGCCTGCTAGATGCGCATAAGAAGCCCAAGTTTACTAACACCAAAAGGGATGCTACAGTAATTTCATTCTGTACACTAAGACCTCATTCCTCACATCACAGGGTTTATAGGCAAAGAAGTAATTGTTTTTTTTTTTAAAGTCAGATTAGTTCCCTAATTCGTAATTCACCTAACATGAACAAAGACTTGCGCTGACACAGCACAAAGAGGGGGAGGTGCTGCAGGAAGTGAAGGAGAAAAAAATAAAGTCAACAAGCACTGAGATGTAACACTTTGTACCATGAAACTACAGCTTAAATCAGGAGCAGCTTAATTTCTCCAGAGTGGGGAATGAGCAGCAGCTGTAATTACTGCCTGTAAGTGCAAACACTCATTCCCCTGCCTCAGAGAGGTTGAGCTGCTACCAGCCATTTAAGACAATTCACAGTTCCCTTGCCAGTGTAAACAGCTATATCCAATAATGCCTCTCACTTCTCCCTTATTTAAGAAGAGTTTCTTTTTTAAGCTACATCATCTCAATGATTTGGTTTACATCAGGGCCTTGCAAAGGCAGAAGCAAAAGTGAACGGGCTGCAAACTGCAGAGCAGGCATAGAAAAGCCACTTGTTAAGCTATAGCCCACAGGCTGGTCTGGCTACAGACAGTAATTGAGGGTGACTTGAATGTTCCCAATGTTCCCCAGTAAAGAGGGATCCATGACAACCTGCACACATTTCCAGCATTCTGATTTTTCACTTTTGGTCAGGCGATCTTTCCTATTTTGATTTAAAGATTTCTGTTTTCAGAATTAAGCAGATTTAATGTCCTCACCCACTCATAGCACTTGACTTCTAAGATTTGTAAGAGGATTTTCAAGGACAGAACTAGTTCCACTCCAAGGGAAGAAGGAAAATCTGCCGGGCAGCCATCAATGTATCCCAAGGGCACACACATTACCAAGTAGGTTTGGTCAGAGGACTCCTGTAACCTAGTTCAAAGCACTCTTTACAAGCAAGTTTGGCTCATGTTCTTATCTCTTTCTAACTGGTTTTGTTTTTCTGTTCAAGCATCAATAACACCAATTGAAACATACGTAAAATGTGACCCTAAACTATGCAAGACTACATGTAATTTACTTACTGTCACTTCTGAACCCTGTCCAAAAATTTACTTGCTATTGACTAAGTGGAAATTTCCACTCATGTCGTAGTTTTCTAAAGTATATGATAGTTTTTAGGTCTGAACTAATACTGTCTGTGCTCTAGCACTGGAATGAGGCAGATTTGCTCTATTTGAATTTGAAAAGCTAATTCATTAGCTCATTACTCCTACATCAAAACGTTCACCCTCAGAGCTACTAAAAAGTCATCTGTCAGTTTTCTAGACTTTTTAGTTCCATATCATCTTTACCCATATAACAGGAGAATTTTCCTTCATGCCAAAAATATTAACTGCGTTTTACTTTATATGCATGAACCCACTATATCTTTCTCTCCATGTCTCAATTGTATCTTTTCTTAATTCTTAAGAATAAGACTTAATTCTTAAGATAGGACTGCCCCTTCAGGTAGAAATTGCGCTGATGTCACTGTAGTTACAGTGACTTGGTACTGTTGCTCAAGACTCTTTTGATAGACAGTCAACATAGCAAGGACACAAGGATAGTTTACTCAAAAGATAAAATACAGGCATAGCGACAGGGGGGCACAGAGGCAGCTCCCCACCCACTGCTGATACTTCAGGCTCCACAGACAATTCTGTTTTCTCTCTGGTAAGCAGTTACATGCTTAGCTCTCAGTTACAGTCTCCTTTCCTTTTTCTTCCCTTTATCCTCAGATTCCTAAGGGAACAAGACATGTTTCTGAGAATATTTCTATTCTCATTTAGCCAATTAAATTCTCTAGTGGATGTGCCATACACAGGCCTACACACACTCAACAGTAAATCAGTAGCAATTTTGAAGCATTTTTCAGTATGAATAGCTGAGGCATATTCAGGTTCCTAATGAAGAGGATTTTCAGTATACTTTTTTCTTTTTTTTTAACCTTGGTTTACTTTATCACCCTTATAAGCTGCAGAAAGGTTTATGAGCCTGAAGGACAGGTGAGCAAGCAGAAAGCAGATGAAAGGCACTTTCTGAACAAGTCACTCCTGACAGCATGGCAGAAGTTGATCTGAGGAGACAGTCAAAGGAGGAGATAAGAGATGCGTGTCGTCCTAGTACAGGTTCTAGGACAGCCTTGTGCAGCAGCTGTGCAGGAGGAAATGTAAAACCAGGAGCGCTCATGACATCCTCAAGATAGCAACTACAAAAAGGGAAAAAATAGGAATGGAGGAAAAGAAAGCTGCAGTTATGTTCAAAGTTATGTTGAAGTTTGAAACTGGTACCAAGAGTTTTTATTTAATATGATAGTAGAGAGATAGCCACTGGGATTTGAAAAGAGGGACTACTTCTCTGTGTCAATAAAAAGGAAGATTACTCTATTAGCTTCAAAGAAGGGGTAAGAGGTTTGGGGCCTATTTGTGATAATAGATTCAGAGCTCACATCTAACTCATTAAGTTTAATAAACAATACCAAAAATATGTTGCCACACATTCAGAGCAATTGTAATATACTTAGCTACTGAAAGTTTTTTGTCAATCCTTCCTCTTCCACTCACTTGCCCTTATGTCCACAGATGACAAAAATCTGGTCTTTCCAATTCCTTCTTAAGTGAGAAAATGTAATTGCTATTGAAGATTCTACCACCAGTATTGCTTTTCTTTAATCATGGAGAGACATTCAGCTGAACCCTTACCAATTGAATTTCAGAGTGTTTACATAAAAACTGTTGTGGATACAATGAATTTCTGTGTGTTGTAAAGACAATGGTTTTTATTCTGCAAAATGCAGCACATTTCCATATTTATCACTGTAAGCATGGAATTGCCTAAAGGCAGCACATCTTTAATTAATTTTTACCTCAGTGTGAAAAGAATCCTAAATCACTAATCATTTGCCTTTCATTATACACTGAAAGAAAATTCTCCTGTCCTGTTCTATACAAACACACAAATGTACGCACACAATCTCTTTGAACTTGACTTTCCAACAACCTGGTTACAAATGGAAGTCCTCTGAACCTCTTGATCTAAGCTGATCTACCCATGAGAGAATAGTCCTCCTGTAAGGGTGGGGTAAATTTGACAGTGGCTGGCCAGCAACTTCTCCCATAGCCTGTATCAGTTTCAACAGGCTCAGATGCTGGATTGAATTTGACATCTAATGTATATTTTCTAGCTGGTTGTTTTTAGCTTACATTCACCTTCCATAGTTGCCTGACAATTGTTTCCTCAGCCCAACCAATCTTCCGTCTTCGATTATTTTCCATTGCATGAGGTGAATAAATAGCTTTCTGTCAGAAAAGGCAGTTTCATTTCTTCCATGTATGTATTTTTTTCCCTACATAAAGTCAGTATATAGGATGCTATGCTTAGTCTCCAGTACGGCTGCTTAAATGAATATACCTGATAATTCCATCTGCTCCTTAAACAAAGCCTGGAAATTCAATTTATTATACATTCCAAACATTATATAAATATTAATTAATCTTTCCAATAAACCTTTACCACTGGCAGTCATTACTGGCCCATCCAAAGGATAAAATAATGAAGAAATGGAGAGAATAAATTATGCCTCCAAATTTCTTCTACCGCTCAAGATTCTAAGGACTTTCTTAGGGAACTGGTGAAACTTACAGGGTTAGGCAAGGAATTATTTGGTGGCCAAATTAAAATTTCTCCCATGTAAAGATTTCTGGGTCATATGCAGACAGATCTAAATGCATATACTGAAATTTTAAAGTGCCCAAAACTCTTTGAACCTTAAAAAAACACCAGCCTCTGTATTAATCTGAAGCACTAACCTTTACTTCTTTGTTGTTGTTTGTTGGGTTTTTTAATCTTCAAATTTCCCAATTTATCAAGTATGTCTGAATATCCTTAAATAATTCTGCTGTTCTTGATAAGCATATGAAGTTAACTAACTTTACCATACCTAAGCATGATCAGAATCACCAAGGAGACATTTCTTTGCCCAGGTTATACAAGTGAGTTCCCATTTAAGAAAGCAAGTTTATGTCAAGCCGTTGTGCTGCATTTTATATCCAGGGTGAACAAGTTTTATATTTTGAAGACTTACAGGCAATTCAGCTGAGGAGGCTATCCTACACAGTCAGCCACTTGATCCACAACTCCTGCAAGATAATATGGAGAGATTTAGTTTCACATCAAAGCCAGATAAATACGTTGTGCTGACAAGTGAAAGTAAATCTCCTTAATGCTGAAATATAAGTAGTATTTAATTGTATGTTGCAACTAAGTGCATAGCTATATTTTAACATTTCCTAATCAGAGTTTTTCTGAATTCAGCGTTTTCTTTACATTTCAACCAAATTCAGGATATAAATTAGTGTCAACAGATTCTAATATTACATTGGATAAAAAGTTCTACTTTCAGGTAGTAGTAGCACTCTTGCTTTAACATGATCTTCTGGACCACAAAGGGAGATTCTGAAGACTGTCTTTTAAATACGCTCACAAGCTTGTCTAACACACATGTTGCCCTCAAAGTTAGTATTTTATGGCTAAAATCACAGAAAGCATTTCTGTGATGACACACATATTGAGACTACATAACATTCTGTTAGCATACAGATTATCATAAAGATTAGCTTTTCTTTTCTTTCACTGTTAACATTTGCTGTGTGTCATATA
The DNA here is from genome assembly GCF_028554395.1 of Pezoporus wallicus. NCBI lineage: Eukaryota > Metazoa > Chordata > Aves > Psittaciformes > Psittacidae > Pezoporus > Pezoporus wallicus. Next base: position 288,373 of record NW_026637470.1, read on the forward strand.
AACAGATTCAGGCAGATAGTTTCTGAAAGTTGTTGCTAAGATGAAATACTACTCTTCTTACATTCTTAACAGACTGTCAATAATGGATAATGCAATAAAGAGATGAACAAAGAGAAAAATTCCCTACAAGGGGTTTATGTTTATCATGTAGCATTTACAAGTCACTCAGTACTAAATATACAGCCTATGTATAACTTTCTGTGAAGGCTGCTCCTTGAAAGGTGATATGCTTCTGTGAAGGCAGCTCTTGAAAGTGGATCTATATGATCTTGGTATCTGAAACAGATTAGAAATATATTTAAGGCAGAGGGTTCTTTCCCTGTACATAGTGGGCTTAGGATGGCTCTTTCTCAATCAAGTGGACTTCTGGTTTTGTTTGAAAGTTGAAAAAATATGTTCTTTAAAAAGATATTTTTTTCTTTCTTCGTGATGGAAGTATTCTTTTATATATTCATAGCATGTATTCATATATATGAATAGATAATATCTTGTGTATTCAGAGTACATTTTTTACATATTCAGTCTATATGCAGTCCAAATAAACTACTGTAAAATTGCTGCTTCATAACAAGAAATAATTCCTTGTATGTGAGAAGAATTAGGAAAAAGTAATCTCTATTTGGTAGTTAGGAGCATATCATTCTTTAACTGAGATCAAAATGAGAATAATCACATCATATGGTACCTCAGATCAGATCAACTCTATGCCGTTTAATGTAATCCTTTATGTCCAGACTCCAGATCTTAAAAACTGTACATCACTTAATTAAGTAAAGCATACAAGGTCGTGAAGATGAAAGCTTCTGGAGCTTTCTGAAATTATAGAACACAGTTTTGAAGTGTACTAAAACAAATAAGAGATCATAAACAGGAAAAAAAAAATCTACTTACATAGTGTCATAGAAGGGGTCAGCTCAGCAGGAAGTACCATTTTTCTGCAAGACAATTTAAAGCCTGCTTTCATTACTTATGTTCAAGCACTGATGATTTCAAAGATTTTTCCTTGCCTTAGATTTCCATTGCACATCTTATAAAACCACCTCACAGCCAAAGTATTTTAAAAATGCTAAATATATGTTCATGGTGGAGGCTTAAGAATAACCCATTTAGGTCTGTTGTAGCAAGTGTAGCAAGTGGCACAGCAATAGTCTGTGTGTTATTCTCAGTTCTGGTATTTTGCCAGTTCTTTTGACTTTTACCCAGGAAAAGTCTAAACCATTCAAACGAACTCCTGAAATCCTTAATGCGGCATGTAGTTGAAATTCTTGTTTAACAACTTTCAGATTTTTAAATTAACTTGGTTTTGAAACATGTAGAAGAAATCTAAAAAAATAATTTAGTTCTTTCTGACTGCTCTTGGTTTATTTTTTTGTTTGGGCTTTTATTCAGAAAAAAAAATGACTTTAATAAGAGAAATGTTTGAAGCTTTTATACAATTTATTATTTATATTATAATAGCATGTAGGTATAAAAGACAAGAATGAACTCTCCCTTTTCCAGACAGAAACCAGAACACTCATAAACCAGATGGAATTCAATAGAGTAACAAGAATACCAGAACAGTCAAACAACTTGCTTTATGATTTTAAAACAGTTTGTAGATAAAGATACACTTGATGAAACACCGTTAAGGAAGTCTGAAATCTGGTATTTTGGATATATCACTTAGGCATGTTATTTTCCCTCAGCAAGAAACTTAAAGGACTGAAAAACAATAACAACTATTACAACTCTGGTAAAAACACAATCCAACCAAGGAAAAATACACCTGAACTTTGAAACAAGCAAAGATATCTTTCACAACATCTATAATGGAATAGGAACCAAAGGGTAAAAGATAAAAGACAGCTACTCCAACCTCACTGCTGAATTCTTTCAGAAGATCGTAATCATTAGTACCAATCTGGGTAAAACAGGGCTCTTTTTAGAAGAGTCCTATGCAAATCTAAAAATCACTTCATGACACAAAGGACTTAATTATTTACTTTTAGAATGACAGAGGACACATACTTCTAATCTTTGTTATTTTAATGGGTCAGTCTGTCTCAGCACTCACAAAGTCTCTTTCATTATGGCAGTCATTTTATATACAGCAAATTTATCCTCTCAACATCAGGGTAGGGTCGTTACCTCAAGAGGTTTTATCCATGTTTGATAAAAGGGAATTTGTGCTATCACAGATTTGAAACACTGACATAGAAAGAATGGCTTTTGTTCCTAAATCATGCTTTATTCAGTCAACCAGTGTTTAAATTCTCCATGTTTTACCAAAAATAAACAACAGAGACATGTTGCTGGAGTTGCTCCAGAAAGGGTCTCAGTGGTGACTGTTAGCCACAAGACCTAGAACACTTAAGTGACATCATGTCTTCCCCATAAATGGCAGGAGGACTGTCATAGGTGTAGTGTCATGGGGAGAAAGCAAATAGAGCATCACATCACAGTATTTATGTAATAACCTCTCTTTCTTATCTCCCCTGTCTTTTTTTCTGATTTAAATAGGGCCTCATTTCATGGAGAATCTTACTCTGGAATGTTATGTCTCCAGGTTCTTACTTTCTTAGAGGCAGAACATTGAAAAGGAAATCCTGGGAGCCTGCCAGTCTTGCAAACAGCCTGAATAACATGTTTCACTGAAAGAACATCTTTTATTGTCTTTGGCCCAAGGCACATCAGATGATTTTGAAATGATCACAGAAGAGTGAGAGAAGCCTGTTTTGGCAAATATACTGCAGGAAGGAAGTGCCTAGGGTGTAAAAACTCCACAGTTCAATTAAATGTTATAACAAGTGCTGCAAAGGAAATGGTTATCAAAGTTGAAGATTATTTTTAGGCCTCAACAGGAAAGAAAAACATAATTCAGAAACTTTTTTTCTTGCTAAAGCTAGCAACCTATATAGTTACTGAATAGATTGACACAAACCAATCAGCTTTCTAAAGTCTACTCAAGAGTCTAGAGCAACCTCAGCCTCAACCTAAAACTAGATATGAGACAACAGCCATCAGGTCAGCAAGTTTTGACTACCTTTTGTCCCTGCTTCCCATGTTCTTCTATGAAAACAGAAGAGTTGCCACTTTAGAAAGGACTACAGAGGTTTCATATTTCAAAATGCTGTAGTATTTTCAGTCTGATAATGGTTTGGGGATTAGAGCTACAGAGGGTGTGTGAACAAAGGGGTGTTCAAGGCTCTAAGGCTAAATGTGCATTTGTTAAATGTGAATGAGACAAATGTGAATTTTCTTTTTCCTTCTCTTTATGGAGGGAGGAGGAGGAACTGAGTGACAAAAGTCATATTTATGGTCTGAGTGTTATTTAATCTGAGATTGACAATACTGAATATTCAGTAAACTTCATAAGTATTTATGCTGAATGCACACATACATTTCATTCACATCACAACCTTGTGTGAAGTCTGAAGGGTGGCACAGGATGCAGATAAAGGAAAGAATTGCTTAGTGCTCATTATTTATGTATAAATTTTGGTGGATTAAGACCTTGGAAAACATAACTGGTTTTATAACTATTTCTGTTGCTCTAACGTGATAGTACACTCCTCTCACATTCCTATTTATGCAGTCAGAAGTATTTTTGCCATAAGGAACATTTTGTTGAAGAGCTAGGTTTACAATTTGTCGTGGTTTTAAGCCCAGCCATGCAGATTGCTCTTTCACTCCTACCCCCTCCCCCCCCCCCCCTTCTCCCCTCTGTTCCTGGAGGGACGGGCGGGAAGGAGAATCGAAAGTAACTCCAACAGGTTGAGATAAGAACAGCCCAGTAACTAAGGTATAACACAAATCACTACTGCTGCCATCAATAATAATAATGGTAAGGGAAATAACAAGGGAAGAGAATACAACTGCTCGCCACCCACCAACCGATACCCAGCCCTACCCAAGCAATGATCTAGACCTTCTGGGAAACTGCCCCTAGTTCTACATCCTGAGCATGATGTGCTGTGGCATGGAATACCTCTTTGGCTAGCTTGAGTCAGGTGTCCTGTCTCTGCTTCCTCCCAGCTTCCCCTCCTCCCTGGCAGAGCATGAGACTCAGGAAGTCCTTGGTCAGAGTGAACATTACTGAGCAAGAACTAAAAACACAGGTGTTATCAGCACTGTTCCCAGGCTGAAAGTCAAAAACACAGCACTGCACCAGCTACTAAGAAGGAGAAAAAATGACTGCTACTGCTGAACACAGGACACAATTCTAAATAGAAGGGACTTTAATTATCAGTTCATACTCACCTAGAAACTAAAAATCACTAAAAATTAGTTCTTTCTTTTTTTATGTGTCAACAAGAAGCAGCTCAGTACAACTGACACCACTGCAGTAAAATTTTCTTCAAAAAGCTACAAGTGACTTCTCTGACATGTCCTTTTTCAATACTGAACTGAATTATATAACAATGAGAAATATAAAATTGAGTGAATCCCTGTCCCCATTTTCTATAAAACACATATTTTTTCTGATAGTTCAATTCAGAGGAATTAAAACCAGAGATAAAATTTTGTAACTGTCATCTTATCTGTAAGAATAAAATCCTAATACTTAAAACATTCTATATGAAATTCAGCATTAATTACTTACCAAAATGCCAATACAAATTACTTAATGAACTATTCAAAATAGCATCTTACTAAACCTAATATAAATTTTAAGATCAAATTCAGTTATGCCTCTACTTCAAGAGTGTTTTCAATGCTAGCCTACAAAATTTATGCTTACACATGTGCTCTCTTCCTGCCTACTTCTCCCTGTTCTCTAGTACTGGAACTCTTCCTTCTTTCTCCTAAGGTGTCCATTCCTGTTAGTCCATTGATCATCATTTGTATCATTTTTTCCACAATATCAATGCACAAAATATAAATCTTACAACATGCTAATTCTTCCTTATCCATATGAAAAATAAGAAATTACTTCCTAAGTGAATAACTGGACTTCCTGATACACAAAGTTGTTTTACTCCAACTACAAATTGTCTGTGCCATTGCAGCAATATCTCAGTCAAGTTGTAAAGCAAGAAGTTTGTCAATGATGTCCATATGAAATCCCCTGGAAAAACACTTACCTGGAAGTATAAAATAACACCTCCAAACAGCTGAACACATTTTTCAAAATTTTTTGTAGCAAGGAACCCATAGTCTAAATATACATCTTTTTTTACATATTTGGAATTCTTTTTATTTATAATTGGTTGAAGTAGATTATATATGGTACCTGAATATTTACTTTTTGTATAGAAACTGTTTTTTTCTTATAATATCACACCCTGCATAACAAAATTCTTAAATGTGCCTAAAGCTAAGCACAAACACAGTCTCTTTAAAGTGAACAGAGCTCTTCCCTTGCTAAGATTATGCATCTGCTTAAATACATTGAGTCAGGATGATAATATAGTTGAACAAATGGCTTTTGTTATTTATTTATATATTTTAAAATAAATGGACAAAAAAATATTAAATTGTCACTATTTTAAAAATATAACTCTAGGAACCTATGACAGCTGAACCTTTAACTCCATTTTGACGCATTGTGAATTCCAACCTTTTTTACTGACACTCAAAACTGCAATAAGACTTCATTTTACAAGCTGCATTAAACACAATAAATCACAGGTTCTGTAAAAGTCTGATCACTGGAAGTACTTCTGGTGAATTCTGCAGAAGGGCTTAACTTCATGGGAACATGTGCAATTCACAAGTTAGAGCAGACCTAATCATGCCAAATGATTGAATGGAGTTCTGAAGCCCTTACAACCATATCTACTCCTGCTGATGACAGCCACAAAGCACAGCAGGACCAGCACTTGTCTCGCTGCAGTTGGGGTGTGGGTAAAACCAAAAATATGCTCGGTGTTAACTCACAGCTAAACAATTGCCTGGCTCTGCAGCACACCTTATTGTCACTGTACCAGATAGTTATATTAAGCCCTGTGCCAGACTGGATCTGGATGGGCTTCTGGAGGGGAGGATTAGAGTCCACCGTGCATTCTCTGTGCTAAGCAGTGTTAATGTGAAAGGTGTCAGTCCAGGTAAGAAGAATGTGGAATTTTCTACTTGATAATTGAGGCTAAAATCCTATTTCCTCAATGGATACTATCGTGAAAAGAAAAACTTCAGATCTTTTTTTCTGGACAGATGTAGACATGCCAAAGTGAGAGCTTGAGGGGCTGCTGAATCCACATGCCATGGAGAGTAAGGACATGGAATAAGGAGAGGTACAACCAACACACAGAAAAAGGTCACCTTCCTTTATTACCTCACAGCCCTTCTGAAACAAGTAAGAATCAGTGATGGCCTGTGTCCACTAAATCCTGTTTGTTGCTGAAGGATTAAATCTATGGGTTACCCTTTACTGGCAGTGAAATGGAATCCCATGTGAGTTGTTAGAGGAATGTACTATAAATACATTTAGATATTAATATGTCACATTTGCAGATCTAGACTCTCCTAGCCATTACTCTTGGTAAGTCTGGAAAGCGTTCTGTGGTCATTGGCTCAGAACAATAAAAAACAATTTTTCAAACCCCAGTTAAGTAGAAGGAACAATCTTGAATAGATGGGTATTATTATTTTTAATGAGAATCAGGAATTAGTGTTCCTAGTTGTATTCAAAGATTACAGCTTTTGTATAAAAAAGTAGAATACATATTATTTAAAAGGATGTATGCTAAAAGGTATTGTCCAGCTATTAGCCAACACACTTAAATATAATTTTGAACAAACTGCAGGGAATGATTAGATGACAAAGTACTTCATCAATGCGGTTTTATTTTCCATAATGCTACTTTTGTTTGCTGAGCTCACTGCCTATAAACAACTTCTAATAATGCTCACTTCTGATTTAAAGTGTTAACATTTCTACATTTACTGCAATAATACTGTGAGCCATAACACCGTAAAGACATAAAAGCAATTTGCTCCCTCTATAATATTTATTTTTAAATAAATGAGTAAAGTTTATGTCTATTCCATGCAGAAAAAAAAAAACTAGAATTAATAAAATTACAAATACAGCTTTTCCAGACTTATTTAAAATTGAGCAATAGTTATAGAAAAGTTTTGTGGATACATCTTTAAAGCCCACAGAATAGTTTCACACCTTCACTGAAATGCCTCAGGAAGGAGCACATCACATTTTTTCTACAACTTAGGACTTCTGTTCCTGTAACCGTATTCCAACATGACAAGTTCCACCAAGTTAGATCTTAGAGTCTGAAAAGGAATACTTTAATGCAAATACTTTGCCAATATATGAAGCTTCGTTATGAAATCTTACTTTCCTTTCAGCATTATATTTCCAGACCAACTTCACTGTGTCTCCTAAAAATCACACCATCTTTATTTTTTCTGATATGCTTACAGGCCCAAAGTACCAAGAATTTTGAGCCAAACAGAATTTGTTTCCTGATTCTCCAAAGCACAGTTAAAAGGGAAAGAACATCAGAGAAAATGTGGTTCATTTTTTTTCTGAGTAGTTCTTCCCTGTCTACTATGTCCCATATTAAGGGCAAGTAGAGAGAACTTTTTATGGCAGTAACTGACTCCTCATCTGTCATTGATGGAGATGTAGCTGTATAATGAATTAAGCAGTTTATTCTGTGTGACATAAGGAATAGAAATTTCTGCCAAGAAATTCTTACCAATAAATTCCTGTTAAAATAAAAAAGGATGACAGGCTTTAGATTAGGATTAGGTGATCAAAAGCTTCCTGGGTTTGGAAGTGAAAAACAGAGAAACCCATATGGATAACCAAATCAGATTTTTAATATTTTTTTCTTTAAATATTAAAAAAACTATTTTGTAAGCGGTGAGGAGAAGCAGACAGGCCAACCCAATATGGGTGATAAGCAACTTCTACTTTATTTGTGACGCAGTTCACACATATATAGGAGTGGTATTCAGCCACTCCTTCTTGGCACAACAGTATTGGTTAGCCCCCCACAGCTTCCTCCACATTCTCCTCCCAGGTCCGGTCTCTGGCCACCTGTGGGGGCCACCCCCTGCCTTGCTTGCACAGTCCTCCAGAACTCTATGGTTCTGCTCTTAGAGTCATTCTGCAACACAAGTTAAATAATGGAAACCCTTGTCTGAAATTAAATTTAGTGTTTGATTTTGTTCTAATTGTAAAAAAAAAAAAACTAGGTAAAAGACCAGATTTACCAAACTGAAGGTCATATCACACTTTTTCCTAGGAACCTAATTATAAGAAGCTGTGGGTGATCTGTGCTCATTCCAGCTTCTCAGTAAGCAGAAATAACTACATTTTTTAAGGAGTTTACCAACAGAGTGCACAGAGATCTATGCTGGGTTACATGCTGTTCAGCACAAATCTGAACTAAAAGGTATGGGAAAAAAAAGATGAGTAATGAGGTAACAAGGTCTTCAGATAACAAAAAATTACTCATAATATTTTAATTTAAAATGGCAGAGAATCAGATCTGAAGATACTGAATAAAGGGTAGAGTACGGCAGATAAAACCGCTTGACAAAAAGTGAAAAGAATTGTACATGTGGAGAAAATCCTAAGTGCGCCCATAACTTAATAGTCTCTGAATGAGCTATCACTTAAGAAAGAGATCTTGGAGGCATTTGTTGTTATATTTTCAGGAAAGTATCCACATAGCAGTAGCCAAAAAAAAGAAAAATAAACCACATGCAGTAAAAGAGAAAAAAACAATGCCACCACGCAAATAGAGATGACTCGTGTGGCTTAAACTGTATATAAGGTTTCTCCCATGCCATAGCAGAAGCATAAGTAGGGAAATTCTACCATGGATAGCCAGGGATTTGGAACCTTTCTGTATGAGAAGAGAATAAACAAACTTGGAAAAAAAGTCCCTGAAGATAGGATGGTTTATGATGCTTTGGAAAACTGTTTTGCAAGGAATAAATAGTTACAACAATACATATTACTCTGATTATTGAATCATGAATAGTATAAAGAGGGTGAACAGGAAGTTACAATGGCAGTTTGTAGATATCAATTTTACCAATTAGCAATAACAATCAACAATATATGTATACCAATTAATTATATATGTAACAATACATCATAACAATTAATTACAGGTACTTATTACAATGATTATTACTACAATAGAAACATAGAAACATAGAATAGTTAGGGTTGGAAAGGACCTTGTTGTGGTTTAAACCCAGCCAGGCAACTCGTTCACTCACTCTCCCCCTCTTCTTTCCCTTCCCCTACTCCTGGAGGGACAGAGAGGAGAATCAAAAGAATGCAACTCCCACGTGTTGAGATAAGAACAGTTTAGTAACTAAGGTATAACACAAATCACTACTGCTACCACCAATAATAATAATAATAAAGGAAATAACAAGGGAAGAGAATACATCACTTCACCACCAGCCAACTGATAACTCGCCCCCCCCCCCCCCCCCAACCCGACCAAGCACCGACCGATACCTCCTCCAACCCTGCAGTCTACCAGCCCTTCCAGGGCACTCCCAGTTACCTCCTCGGCATGACGTGCTGTGGTATGGAATACCTCTTTGGTCAGTTTGGGTCAGGTGTCCTGTCTCTGTTCCTCCCAGCTTCCCCTCCTCCCCGGCAGAGCATGAGGCTCACAAAGTCCTTGGCCAAACCAAAACATCATTATTACCAGCTCTGTTCCGGAGCTGAAAGTAAAACACTGCACTGCACCAGCTACCAAGAAGGAGAAAAATGCCTGCTACTGCTGAACCCAGGACAGACCTTAAGATCATCTAGCTCCAAACCCCCTGCCACTCACACTGAACCATGTCCCCAAAGGCTCTGTCCAACCTGGCCTTGAACACTGCCAGGTTTGGAGCATTTACAACTTCTTTGGACAACCTGTTCCAGTGCCTCACAGCCCTCACAGTAAAGAACTTCTCCCTTATATCTGGCCCTAACTTCCCATTTAAGTTTTAACCCATTACCCCTTGTCCTATCACTACAGTCGCTGATGAAGAGTCCCTCTCCGGCATCCGAATGCTATGAAATTGTGAGAAAGTGCAAATTAGTGCTGTGAAAGCTGGAAGTAAAAGTGGTTCCTAGAACAGACTGGAGAAATTCGCAAGAGACAGGGCCATCAATGGCTGGAAAACATGGTGCTTTTTGCCCAGTATTAGTTTAAAATATTCTCCTTTTGTTTGACATAAGCTGGAAGAGAAAACCTGAAAAAGATTTTGTCTTCCTTGGATTTTTAAATTGTTTATGTATCCATATTTGGTCACTGTCAGTGACAGATTGCTGTTCTAGGTGGGTCTGCTGTTTGACACAATTGAGCAATATTTATATTCTGAAGTCTATAAAGTTTGTCAGATATGAAATCAGCCCTGTATTGTTAAATTTATAGTTGCATACAAAGAAAGAAGTGTAACCAGAGAATCTTAAGAAATTCTTAGGTTGACACTAAACCTTAGGTGTTAAAATTAGGAATGTTTCAAGATTACATTATGCAGATTCAAAAGATTTATACCCAGCAGTAATGCAAAGGATTTATACACAGCCAACGTTCACGGAATCCTAAGGGCTGGAAGGGACCTCAAAAGATCATATAGTCCAACCCTCCTGCAAGAGCAAGGTAACCTAGAGTACATCACACAGGAACTTGTCCAGGCGGGCCTTGAATATCTCCAACATAGGAGACGCCACAACCCCCCCCGAGCAACCTCTTCCAGTGCTCTGTCACTCTCACAGTAAAGATATTTTTCCTGACGTTCACATGGAACCTCCTATGCTCTAGTTTACACCCATTGCCCCTTGTTCTGTCACTGGACATCACTGAAAAAAACCTAGCGCCATCATCCTGACACTCACCCTTTACATATTTGTAAACATTGATGAGGTGACCCCTCAGTCTCCTCCAAGCTAAAGAGTCCCAGCTCCCTCAGCCTCTCCTCATAAGAAAGATGTTCCATTCCCTTAATCATCTTCGTTGCCCTGCGCTGGACTCTTTCAAGCAATTCCCTGTCCTTCTTGAACTGAGGGCCCAGAACTGGACACAATATTCCAGATGCGGCCTCACCAAGGCAGAGTAGAGGGGGAGGAGAACCTCTCTTGACCTATTAACCACACCCTTTCTAATGCACCCTAGGATGCCATTGGCCTTCTTGGCCACCAGGGCACATTGCTGGCTCATGGTCATCCTCCTATCCACCAGGACCCCCAGGTCCCTTTCCCCTTCACTACTGTCCAGCAGGTCAGCCTCCAACCTGTACTGGTACATGGGGTTGTTCTTCCCCAGATGCAAGACTCTACACTTGCACTTGTTGAATTTCATCAAGTTTCTCCCCACCCAACTCTCCAGCCTGTCCAGGTCTCACTGAATGGCAACACAGCCCTCTGGTGTGTCAGCCACTCCTCCCAGTTTATTATCATCAGTGAACTTGCTGAGGGTACATTCAGTTCCCTCATCCAGGTTGTTGATGAAAATATTAAACAGCACTGGTCCCAGCACCAACCCCTGAGGGACTCCACTAGTCACAGACCTCCAGCTAGATTCTGCCCCATTGACCACAACTCTCTGCCTTCTTCCTTCCAACCAGTTCTTGATCCACCTCACTACCTGATCATCAAGCCCACACTTCCTTAGCTTACCTATGAGGATGCTGTGGGAGACAGTATCAAATGCCTTACTGAAGTCAAGAAAAACCACATCTACCGCTCTACCATCATCCAGCCACCTAGTTACCTGCTCATAGAAGCCTATAAGGTTGGTCAAACATGACTTCCCCTTGGTAAAACCATGTTGGCTGCTCTTAATGACCCCCTCATCCTTGATATGCCTAGAGATGGTGTCAAGAGTAAGTTGTTCCATCACCTTTCCAGGGATGGAGGTAAGGCTGTCTGGTCTATAATTACCCGGGTCCTCCTTCTTGCCCTTCTTATAGACCGGCGTGACATTTGCCACCCTCCAATCCTCAGGCACCTCACCTGTTTCCCACGACTTACCAAAGATGATGGAGAGAGGCTCGGCAATGACCTCCACCAGCTCCCTCAGCACCCGTGGGTGTATTCCATCCGGACCCATCGATTTATAGATGTCCAGATTACTTAACTGATCCCTAACCCAATCCTCATCTACCAAAGCAAGCTCCTCCTTTATCCTGACTCCTTCCGGGGCTATAGGAATCTGGGTCCCCCGGGGAGACTCTGCAGGAGTAAAGACAGAGGCAAAGAAGGCATTCAACACCTCTGCCTTCTTTATATCCTCTGTCTCCAGGGCACCCACCTCGTTCAGCAGTGGGCCTATACTGCTTCATGTGTTAGTTTTATTTGCTATGTATTTGAAGAAGCCCTTTCTATTGTCCTTGACCCGATTTGCCAGATTAAGTTCCAAGGAGGCCTTAGCTGTCCTAATTGCTTCCCTACATCCTCTAACAGCTGTCCTCTATTCCTCCCAAGTGGCCAGCCCCTCCTTCCATAATCCATAGATTCTCTTTCTCCACTTGAGTTTTCCCAGCAGTTCCTTGTTTAACCATGCACATGGGTAGCTCGAGATCACTCAGGAGATGACAGTCCTGGTCGGACACTCCCTGATTGCCTAAACACCCTTTTTTCCAACCAGACTTGCATATCCCACATGTCCTTGGTCATCATGCTTGTAGTAAGCATGGTTAAAGCCCTTCCCAAATCTTTGCTCATGAAGCCAAGCCATCAATCAATCTTAGATGCAATGAGTTTGAATTCCTATTTTCACTTCATATATACTGCTGAAGTTCTTTCTTGGAGTGTTTGACAGTTCATGTCAGTAGTATGGAAAGCTAATATCTGCAGACTCACTTTAGAGGATGTAGGAACAGAAATGTAAAATTATATTACCCCAAGCAACAAAAAAGTATACTTTAATTGGTTATATAATAATTTTTTTCTGATAAACTTAGACATAGGAATTTCTGAGGAACTTATACAATCATCTTTCTTAAAGTGATTTTATTTCTGCATATTGGAGTGATCATTTTGCAGTGATTTCTGTGATACCGTCTCTGTTCTTCTTTCTTTACGCTCCTAGATCTGTTATGAATTTCCCATAGAGAATACCTGTAATTTCTTGCCTCGTGAAGCCACAGGTCTTCTACCTAACTCTGTCTACCCTGAAGTGATTGAGACTCTGGCCTCGTTGCTTCCCACTGTCAGCTGCACAGTAGGTGCTGATATTCAGGGTTCCTGGAGCTGAAGCCCTATTTCTTGTATTTTATCCAAACAGCTGCATATTTCTAGAGACATTTTATCTGCTGCCTGAGAATCTCATGCAAAATTGTTGTTTCTGAGCCTAGATCTTCCTCTGAATTGTCACCTTCAAATTATTTAAAAGCTTCATGATAAAATTTCATATAAAAAGGAGTGGAATATTCTATTTTAATGTAGAATGCTGGGAATTAGTTGTCTCTGCTCTTACAGGACACTGCTACAAATTTCATGTCTATTTCTTAAAAGCACACTAATTCTGAAAATCAGTTCTGCATATAAAATTGATAGTTATTATTCTTATAATCTCCTTCTCTCACCCAGTATTATAATTGAAGAAAATTGATGAAAAACATTTTACACAATTTTTTCCATGTTATTTACATTTGTGTTGGGTCTCAGATGTCTAACTTCTGATGATTTAAAAGGAATCTTGTCGTTGCACTTCCTCATTTTCCCTTTGAGGCTTGGGCACTAGCCCCGCCCTAGCCAGATCTTCAAGCCCTTCTGGAAAGCAAAGTGTAACAGGAAACAGAAAGAAAAGAAAAAAAATCTGCTTCTACAGGACATCAGTGAAAAATATTAGAGAATATGAGGGGACAGGACCAGAGGGGAAATCTTGGGAGAGCAATCATGACAGCACCCACTGCCCCCAGGGGTGTCCATGGAGCTGTGTGCCACTGTGTCACTCTGCCTGGCAGGGTGGAAGGATAAGGAAGGTTTTCAGACTAATGTACTCGGCATGCTTCAGCAGGAGATTCAAGAAGAAGCTGTCTCAACAATATTGCTTACCTTCTCAAAAAGGAAGGATGTCCTCTTGCCTTGTGTTTCACTGCAGTGTCCAAATACCTTTGCAGTCAGTCTGCTTGCTTCTTGGTGCTCTTGCCATTTTTGGTGAAATTCTCATGCCATTTACCTCAGTGTGAGTTTTGAAAACCACATTGAACTTTATGTGTGGTACATCTGTAGTTAGAAGTCCAGTTCCTTACAGACTTCACAGAAATATTCACTGGTTCCTTTTGAAGTACTTGCCTTTGGATAAACAGAAATGCAAAGATTTGCATAGGATTTTCACCCTGTTTCCAACCACCAGATCCCTTTCTATTGTCTTTGAAAATGCCCAGCTCTAATTCCTTATGGTAGCTGTCTTATGTAGCGCAAAATCCTGCAGTCCTTCCAGTTTTAAATGAAGACTTTAGTGTCATACTTTCTCCATCAATCATGCTTACTCCATCTGGTTTGACAAAATTCATTACTTACAGTTTTCCTTCCTGGAGTGTGTGATAAGAGATAAACAGTGGCCAGATGGTCTTCTTAAAATCAGATAAACAGCATAAAACGTGAAAACAAAGTTTAAATCTCCAGAAATAATGACAGCATGACTCTCTACCTAAGACTCAAAAGAAGAACTTTCTCAGTGCTAACAGACAGGAAAACAATCATTAAGCTCAACCGCTTGTTTTAAAACAAGCTGTGTGTCTTTTGTCCAGAGTTTGGCACTGCCCAATTTGATATTTCACAGGTTACACTAATTTTGTCAGACAAATTCTAATTCTGAAAATTACACTTACAAAAATTTAGATGTTTGCTAAAAAATTGTATCCATGCTTAAATCTAGATAACTATACTCCTGAGCAGTAACTGGTAGCAGATGACCAGGTTTTGGACTGTGATTGCAAGTGCAGGACTAATTACAACAGCTCTAAATCTGCTGCTGTTCAGAGGACTTTACACTGGGAAGAGAACTAACTTGTACACCGAGAGCTAGAATGGGAAAGGAGATCAAACAGCAAATTTACTGTACGATACCTGATTGTACCGCTGCATGCACACCAGCAGACTTCTTGCTAAAAAAATTCTTGGTGTCTCAGAGGTATGAGGAGCTGCTGCCCTTAAACTCTATCTGGACCTGCCTGAAAGGTTCTTAGGACTCTAGGCAGCTTTAGGACCTCAGAAGCATTTTAGAATGTTCCGTTATTTTGAAATCCTGAGAGCTGTTTTAAAATTCTATAACAGAAAAGGATTTCAAATCTGTGTCATCTTAAGATCATTTTTACCTTGGTGAAATGTTGTATTTTTCTGTGGCAGTTTCAGAGATATCTAATTACAATTTGTTTTTTATATTAACCTTTGATTAACCAATTGCATGTTCTTTCACAAGCAACAAGGTCAGTTATTTCTTCTAACAAGCTCCCACTCAAACCATCCTTCTCAAAATCATCACTGCAAACACATGGAAATTTTTGTAATATCACAAGCTTTCTATTCCTCCACTATAGGGTGGCCCGTGGTGTGTACCTCCTGTGTCTTCTCTCTCAGACAGTAGGGCACCTTTTGTTAATAGCTGAGAAGTGGATTGGTACATGTGGGGAGTTGGACAGAACAGATAGATCGTCCCTCAATTGTTTGAACTCCTGGGATGGTTTTTCCACAGCTGAAATGATGGAAAGGGAAAGATTGTCTTCGAACTCTCAGAGATGATGAGTCAGTTCATCCACTGTTGGTGGTGCCGCCTCACTCCAGGTCATTGGTGCCAGTAAGTGGGAGTATGATGATGGCACACGCTGTGTTTCCTCTAACAAACTCTCGCTCAAACTGTTCTTCTCAAACTCATCACTGCAAACAGAGGGAAAATTTTGTAATATCACAAGCTTTCTATTCCCTGTCTATATTGTACCTAAATCAGAAAATAGTCTAACCAGGCTTCAGACTTTCAGTAAATTACTTAAGACTGATGATTAAATATCTTTGATAGAGTGTCCTGGGTTTAGCTGTAGCAGTCATTCTTTTATCCTTCTTAGTAGCTGGTGCAGTGCTGTGGTTTTGACTTTTGGCCTGGAGACAGAGCTGATAACACCGATGTTTTTAGTTACTGCTCAAATGTTTAGACTGGCCATAGGACTTTGTGAGTCTCATGCTCTGGCAGGGAGGAGGGGAAGCAGGGAGGGGGCAGACACAGGACACCTGACCCAAACTAGCCAAAGAGGTATGCCATAACACAGCATGTCATGCCCGGGAGGTAACTGGGAGTTACCCAGAAGGGCACCCTCTTCTCAGTCGGGCTCGTTTCGGTGAGTGGTATCATATTCTCTTCCATTGTTATTTTCCTTATTATTATTATTGGTGGTAACATTGGTGTATTATACCTTAGTCACTGGACTGTTCTTATCTCAACCTGTGGAAGTTACATTCTTTCAATTCTCCTCCCCATCCCTCCGGGACCGGGGAGCAGGGGGAGTAGAGACTGTGTGGCTGATTGGGTTTAAACCATGACAGTTCTTTTTGGCACCCAACGTGGGGCCCAAAGGGTTGAGATAACGACAGATCTGAACGGAGTGTGTCTAGTTGTATTTGGGATAAGCATTCATTGTTTTGGATTAATAGTCACTCATCACAATGCTGATATATTGGCTCTCAAAGTTGTTGCTCTTGATCTCACAGTTTCAACATATTGTACCTTACTTATTTGCTGTGTTAGTGTTTATCGGCTGGGGGCCTTGGTCTAAGGTTTTTGTCTCATTGTACTTTATGGTAATGACTTGTAATACAATAGAATCATGGATCATGAAACTGATCTGGCTTATGTTCCCAGTGTGGTCACAACCTTTATACTTTGGGAGGTATATAATAGAAGTGCTTAACAATTACACATCTTTTTTCTCCTTCTCGGGTGGTCAACCTGTGAAGGAGACATTCTCTTAACCTCCCTCCACCCCTTCCCCCCCACCTCCCCCCCACCCCGCCCAGACAGTTTACAGCCTCGTTTGAGAGTTTTGAAGTTTTCGAATGGCCTTTTAATACTGTTGAGACCTGTTTGCTGATTGTGATGGGGATCACCATGTTGGCACGCCTACAGAGTGTGTTTTGCCCACGACCATTTCGTCTGATTTCAAGAGTTAACAGAGTCAGGTTTAGGTCTTGTCTGGGGTCAAACGACGATATAGGAGGACCAAGAGATTTTCGTCGAGGCTGGACAGCCATGTGTGGCAGGGTGTGTGGATAGTATGGGCAAGTATCTAGGTCAGTGGGCCCCTCCAGTACTTTGGAATTTCACCCCCAAACAACTGCAAAATCCAGAAAAATTAGTAAAACACTTAAATGAGGTGTGTGATCATTCTGGCCATACCAGAGATGGACAAAACATGGCAATGTGCTGGGGCTGGGCCTATGCTTACAGGGCCTTCTTCAACACTATCCAGCACCTTCAAAAGGAAAAAAATATCTCTGGATCTGAGGGCAAAGCAACAGACAGTGCAGCCACACCACCTCCAGTGACGAGTACAGGCGCTACCAAAACTTTGGCTGCAACAGATAGCACAGCTACCCCAGCAACAAGTACAGCAGCTACTCAAACTTTGACTGCAACAGACAGCGTGGTTACCCCAGCTCCAAGCACAGCAGCTACACCACCCCCAGCAGCAAGTACAGTCGCTACTCAAACAACAGTGATAATCACTGCAGCTAAACCAGAGGACCAATTCGTACCAATATTGGCTGCCCCTGTATGCAAGAGAAAAAGCAAAAAAGAGGCAAGAAGGGTGAAGCAAGATGAAGAAAAAATGTATTCACCACCCGGTCTAGCATCTGATCAGGAGTCATCATCACATGAAGAAGAAGAAGAAGAAGAAGAAGAGGTGACTTCTTGACCTCGGACTTCAACCAAGCTACAGAATATGCGAAAAGATTTTACCCGTCAACCAGGAGAGCACATCATCAGCTAGTTGGTCTGATACTGGGACAATGGGGCTGATGGTCACGAACTAGAAGGTACAGAAGCCAAGCAGCTGGGATCACTTGCTAGAGAAAGGGGAATTTACAAAGCAATTGCAAGAGAGAAAAAGTCCCTCAGTCTTTGGAGGCAGCTCTTGGCAGCTGTGAAAGAAAGATTTCTATACAAGGACAATGTTATGAGTCTTTCAGCCACGTGGACTACTATAGACAAAGGCATCCAGTCTCTGAGGAAATCAACCATTGTAGACATGATCTATCGTATCAAGCCGAGTAATGGGGATATACCCATAGACCCAGATGAAGTCGAATGTACGCAACCCATGTGGCAAAAACTCAAACGGAATACACCATCATCATATGCCCATTCATTGACAACAGTAACCTGGAATGACATAGTACCACTAACAGTCGATGAAATGATTCATAAACTCTGAGAGTTCGAAGACAATCTCACCCCTTCCATCATCTCAGCTGTGGAAAAACTGTCCCAGGATCTCAAAATATTGAGTGATGATCTATCTGATTTATCCAGCTCCTCACGTGTGTGAGCACACATCTCAGCTATTAACAAAAGGTGTCTTATTGTTCGAGAGAGGATATAAAAGGTATACACCATGGGCTGCCTGTCGTGGTTTAAAACCAGGGAGAGGGCTCGTTCACTCACTTCCCCCCTTCTTGCCCTCCTCCTGCTCCCGGAGGGACGGAGAGGAGAGTCAAAAAGAATGCAACTCCCACGGGTTGAGATAAGAACAGTTTAGTAACTAAGGTATAACACAAATCACTACTGCTACCACCAATGATAATAATGATAAAGGAAATAACAAGGGAAGAGAAGACAACACCTCACCACCAGCCAACCGATAACTCACTCCCCAGGCCCGACCAAGCTCTGACCCATACCTCCTCCAACCCTGCAGTCTCCCAGCCCTTCCGGCTAACTCCCAGTTACATCCTGGCCATGACGTGCTGTGGTATGGAATACCTCTTTGGTCAGTTTGGGTCAGGTGTCCTGTCTCTGCTTCCTCCTGGCTTCCCCTCCTCCCTGGCAGAGAATGAGGCTCACAAAGTCCTTGGCCAAACCAAAACATCCTTGTTATCAGCTCTGCTCCGGAGCTGAAAGTCAAAACACTGCACTGCACCAGCTACCAAGAAGGAGAAAAATGACTGCTACTGCTACATAGGACACTACCCTATGATTTTACATGCGGGATCATGGAGAAGACATGACAAAGTGGGCTGGAAAACCTACTTCAGCTTTGGAGGAACGGGTGGGTGAATTGAAGAGGGGAGCAAGGGCAAGACTGATCTTTCCATGAGAGCTGCGGCTTCAGTCTCTGGTGAGCAATTTTCTAGGTGGAGAGGAAGAGCTAATTCTACTCCAGCACCTGTGATAACGAAGAATAATCACTTTCCGATTTAAGTGTCCAACACTGCAATGACTATTAGAGGGGGCCTGGCTCCAGCCAGAACCACTTCTTCAAAGCTCAGGATCAGAGTGTCCCAATGAGTAGGAAGTCAAGCAGGGGAGCCAGGAGACCAGCATGGATAAACAAGGAACTGCTGGGCAAACTCAAGTGGAAAAAGAGAATCTATGGATTATGGAAGGAGGGGCTGGCCACTTGGGAGGAATAGAGGACAGCTGTTAGAGGATGTAGGGAAGCAATTAGGACAGCTAAGGCCTCCTTGGAACTTAATCTGGCAAATCGGGTCAAGGACAATAGAAAGGGCTTCTTCAAATACATAGCAAATAAAACTAACACAAGAAGCTATAGGCCCACTGCTGAACGAGGTGGGTGCCCTGGAGACAGAGGATATAAAGAAGGCAGAGGTGTTGAATGCCTTCTTTGCCTCTGTCTTTACTCCTGCAGAGTCTCCCCGGGGGACCCAGATTCCTATAGCCCCGGAAGGAGTCAGGATAAAGGAGGAGTTTGCTTTGGTAGATGAGGATTGGGTTAGGGATCAGTTAAGTAATCTGGACATCTATAAATCGATGGGTCCGGATGGAATACACCCACGGGTGCTGAGGGAGCTGGTGGAGGTCATTGCCGAGCCTCTCTCCATCATCTTTGGTAAGTCGTGGGAAACAGGTGAGGTGCCTGAGGATTGGAGGGTGGCAAATGTCACGCTGGTCTATAAGAAGGGCAAGAAGGAGGACCCGGGTAATTATAGACCAGACAGCCTTACCTCCATCCCTGGAAAGGTGATGGAACAACTTACTCTTGACACCATCTCTAGGCATATCAAGGATGAGGGGGTCATTAAGAGCAGCCAACATGGTTTTACCAAGGGGAAGTCATGTTTGACCAACCTTATAGGCTTCTATGAGCAGGTAACTAGGTGGCTGGATGATGGTAGAGCGGTAGATGTGGTTTTTCTTGACTTCAGTAAGGCATTTGATACTGTCTCCCACAGCATCCTCATAGGTAAGCTAAGGAAGTGTGGTCTTGATGATCAGGTAGTGAGGTGGATCAAGAACTGGTTGGAAGGAAGAAGGCAGAGAGTTGTGGTCAATGGGGCAGAATCTAGCTGGAGGTCTGTGACTAGTGGAGTCCCTCAGGGGTCGGTGCTGGGACCAGTGCTGTTTAATATTTTCATCAATGACCTGGATGAGGGAACTGAATGTACCCTCAGAAAGTTTGCTGATGATACTAAACTGGGAGGAGTAGCTGACACAGTAGTGAAGGGGAAAGGGACCTGGGGGTCCTGGTGGATAGGAGGATGACCATGAGCCAGCAATGTGCCCTGGTGGCCAAGAAGGCCAATGGCATCCTAGGGTGCATTAGAAAGGGTGTGGTTAATAGGTCAAGAGAGGTTCTCCTCCTCCTCTACTCTTCCTTGGTGAGGCTGCATCTGGAATATTGTGTCCAGTTCTGGGCCCCTCAGTTCAAGAAAGACAGGGAATTGCTTGAAAGAGTCCAGCGCAGAACTACAAAGATGATTAAGGGAATGGAACATCATTCTTACAAGGAGAGGCTGAGGGAGCTGGGACTCTTTAGCTTGCATAAGAGGAGACTGAGGGCTGACCTCATCAATGTTTACAAATATGTAAAGGGTGAGTGTCAAGATGATGGCGCTAGGTTTTTTTCAGTGATGTCCAGTGACAGAACAAGGGGTAATGGGTGTAAACTGGAGCATAGGAGGTTCCATGTGAACATCAGGAAAAATATCTTTACTGTGAGAGTGACAGAGCACTGGAAGATGTTCCTCGGGGGGGGTTGTGGAGTCTCCTACATTGGAGATATTCAAGGCCCGCCTGGACAAGTTCCTGTGTGATGTACTCTAGGTTACCCTGCTCTTGCAGGAGGGTTGGACTATATGATCTTTTGAGGTCCCTTCCAGCCCTTAGGATACTGTGATTCTGTGATTCTGTGGGGGACAACCGGATTTACTGGACTGTGCAGATCAGGTGGCCTGGCACATCAGTCCCACAGAAGCATGAGGCTCTAGTAGATACCGGTGCACAGTGTACCCTGATGCTGTCAAGGGGTGGAACCCACTTGTATTTCTGGAGTGACAAAAGGATCCCAAGAGTTGACTGTATTGGAGTCTGAAAGCAGCCTGACTGGGAGGAAATGGCAAAAGCACCCCATTGTGACTGGTCCAGAGGCTCCATGCATCCTCAGCATAGACTACATCTAGGAAAGGGTACCTCAAAGACCCAAAAGGCTACCTATGGACTTTTGGTATTGCTGCTTTGGAGACAGAGGAAATTGAGCAGCTGTCTGGTTTCTCAGAGGATCCCTCTATTGTGGGGTTGCTGAAGGTCGAAGTACAGCAAGTGCCAATTGCTACCACAACAGTGAACTGGTGGCAATATCCCACCAACTGAGACTCCCTGATTCCCATTCATAAGCTGATCCATAGACTAGAGAGTCAGGGACTGATCAGCAGGACCCGCTCACCCTTTAATAGCCCCATATGTCCAGTGCGAAATTCAAACGGAGAGTGGAGACTAACAGTAGACTATCATCGAATCATAGAATCATAGAATCGTTAGGGTTGGAAAGGAACTTAAGATCATCTAGTTCCAACCCCCCTGCCACGGGCAGGGACACCTTACACTAAATCATATCACCCAAGGCCTTGTCCAACCTGGTCTTGAACACTGCCAGGGATGGAGCATTCACAACCTCCCTGGGCAACCCATTCCAGTGCCTCACCACCCTAACAGGAAAGATCTTCCTTCTTATATCCAATCTAAACTTCCCCTGTTTAAGTTTTAACCCGTTACCCCTTGTCCTGTCACTACAGTCCCTAATGAAGAGTCCCTCTCCAGCATCCCTATAGGCCCCCTTCAGATACTGGAAGGCTGCTATGAGGTCTCCATGCAGCCTTCTCTTCTCCAGGCTGAACAGCCCCAACTTCCTCAGCCTACCTTTAAACGGGAGGTGCTCCAGTCCCCTGATCATCCTCGTGGCCCTCCTCTGGACTTGTTCCAACAGTTCCATGTCCTTTTTATGTTGAGGACACCAGAACTGCACACAATACACCAGGTGAGGTCTCACAAGAGCAGAGTAGAGGGGCAGGATCACTCCTTCGACCTGCTGGTCACGCTCCTTTTGATGCAGCCCAGGATACAGTTGGCTTTCTGGGCGGCAAGCCTACACTGCTGGCTCATGTTCATTTTCTCATCAACCAACAACACCCCCAAGTCCTTCTCCACAGGGCTGCTCTGAATCTCTTCTCTGCCCAATCTGTAGCTGTGCCTAGGATTGCTCCAACCCAGATGTAGGACCTTGCACTTGGCATGGTTAAACCTCATGAGGTTGAAATCAGCCCACCTCACAAGTGCGTCGAGGTCCCTCTGGATGGCATTCCTTCCCTCCAGCATATCAGCTGAACCATACACCTTGGTGTTATCGGCAAACTTGCTGAGGGCGCACTCAATCCCACTGTCCATGTCACCAACAATGTTGAACAAGACCAGTCCCAACACCGATCCCTGAGGGACACCACACATTATTGGTCTCCAGCTGGACATTGAGCCATTGACCACAACTCTTTGTGTGCGGCCATCCAGACAGTTCTTTATCCACCGAGTGGTCCATTCATCAAATTGATGTCACTCCAATTTAGGGACAAGGATATCATGTGGGACAGCGTCGAACGCTTTGCACAAGTCCAGGTAGATGACATCAACTGCTCTACCCCTGTCCATCAGTTCTGTAGCCCCATCATAGAAGGCCACCAAATGGGTCAGGCAGGATTTCCCCTTAGTGAAGCCATGCTGGCTGTCACCAAGCACCTTGTTGTTTTTCATGTGCCTTAGCATGCCTTCCAGGAGAATCTGCTCCAAGATTTTGCCCGGCACAGAGGTGAGACTGACTGGTCTGTAATTCCTCGGGTCATCCATTTTCTCCTTCTTGAAAATGGGGGTTATATTTCCCTTTTTCCAGTCATCGGGAACTTCACCTGACTGCCATGATTTCTCAAATATGATGGCCAGAGGCTTCGCAACTTCATTCGCCATCTCCTTCAGGACCCGCGGATGGATCTCATCAGGACCCATGGACTTGTGCATGTTCAGATTTTTAAGATGGTCTCGAACCAGATCCTCTCCTACAGTGGGTGCAAGGCCTTCATTCTCACAGTCCCTGCATCTGCCTTCCAAGACTTGGGTGGTGCAGTCAGAGCCTTTGGCAGTGAAGACCGAGGCAAAGAAGTCATTCAGAACCTCAGCCTTCTCCAAATCCTGTGTATCCAGATCTCCCGAGAGCTTCCTGAGGGGGCCTACATTCTGCCTAGTCTGTTTTTTAGTTGCTATGTACCTGTAGAATCCCTTCCTGTTATCTTTAATACCTCTAGCTAAGTTTAATTCTAGCTGGGCCTTAGCTTTCCTAACCTGGTCCCTAGCTTCTCGGACAACATCCCTGTACTCTTCCCATGCCACCTGTCCTTGCTTCCACTTATTATAAGCCTCTTTTTTCAACTGAATTTTCCTCAGGAGCTCCTTATCCATCCAAGGCCTGAATGAAATCACACCACCATTGAGTGCTGCCATACTGGACATGTTATAACTTTAGTATGAAGTGGAGTCAAGGGCAGCCAAGTGGTATGCCACAATTGATATTGCCAATGCATTTTTCTCAATTCCTTTGGCAGCAGAGTGCAGGCCACAGTTTGCTTTTACTTGGAGGGGTGTCCAGTTCACTTGGAACCAACTGCCCCAGGGGTGGAAACACAGCCCCACCATCTGCCATGGACTGATCCAGACTGCACTGGAACAGGGCCAAGCTCCAGAACACCTGCAATACATTGTTGACATTATTGTGTGAAGCGATTTCACAGAAGAAGTCTTTGAGAAAGGGAGGAAAACAATCCAAATCCTGCTGAAAGCCGGTTTTGCCATAAAACATAGTAAGGCCAAGGGACCTGTACAGGAGAGTCAATTTTTGGGAATAAAATGGCAAGATGGACGTAGACAGATCCCCACAGATGTGATCAACAAGATAACAGCAATGTCTCCACCAACTAATAAGAAAGAAACGCAAGCTTTCTTGGGTGCAGTGGGGTTCTGGAGAATGCACATCCCAAATTACAGCTCGATTGTAAGCCCTCTCTATCATGTGACCCGGAAGAAGAATGATTTTAAATGGGGCCCTGAGCAGCAACAAGCCTTTGAGCAAATTAAACACGAGATAGTTCATGCAGTGACCCTTGGACCAGTCCGGACCGGGCCAGATGTAAAAAATGTACTGTACACTGCAGCTGGGGAGAACGGTCCTACCTGGAGCCTCTGGCAGAAAGCTCCAGGGGAGACTCGAGGTCGACCCCTCGGCTTTTGGAGTCGGGGATATAAAGGATCTGAGGCCAGCTATACCCCAACTGAGAAAGAGATACTGGCAGCCTATGAAGGGGTTCGAGCTGCTTCAGAAGTGATTGTCACTGAAGCACAGCTCCTCCTGGCACCCCAGCTGCTCGTGCTGGCCTGTATGTTCATAGGCAGGGTCTCCTCTACACATCATGCAACTGATGCTACATGGAGTAAATGGGCTGCACTAATTACACAACGAACTCGAATAGGAAATCTCAGTCGTCCAGGCATTCTAGAAGTCATCATGGACTGGCCAGAGGGCAAAGATTTTGGAATGTCACCAAAGGTGGACGCGGTGCGTGCTGAAGAGGCCCCACCATATAATAAACTGTCAGAAAGTGAAAAGCAGTATGCCTTGTTTACTGATGGGTCTTGCCGTACTGTGGGAAAGCATCGGAGATGGAAGGCAGCTGTATGGAGTCCTGGACGACAAGTTGTAGAAACTGCTGATGGAGAGGGTGAATCGAGTCAGTTTGCCGAGGTGAAAGCCATCCAGCTGGCCCTGGACATTGCTGAATGAGAAAAGTGGCCAGTACTTTATCTCTATACTGACTCATGGATGGTGGCAAATGCCCTGTGGGGGTGGTTGAAGCAATGAAAGCAGAGCAACTGGCAACGCGGAGGTAAACCCATCTGGGCTGCTGCACTGTGGAAAGATATTGCTGCCAGGGTGCAGAACCTGGTGGTGAAGGTACGTCATGTAGATGCCCATGTACCCAAGAGTCGGGCCACCAACAAATGGATAAAGCGGCTAAGATTGAAGTGGCTCAGATGGACTTAGATTGGCATCATAAAGGTGAATTATTCTTGGCCCGATGGGCTCATGACACTTCAGGCCATCAGGGCAGAGATGCAACATATAGATGGGCCCGTGACCGAGGGGTGGACTTAACAATGGACACTATTGCCCAGGTTATTCATGAGTGTGAAACATGTGCTGCAATTAAACAAGCCAAGCAGTTAAAGCCTCTTTGGTATGGAGGACGATGGTTGAAGTATAAATATGGGGAGGCCTGGCAGATCGACTATATCACACTGCCACCAACCCGCCAAGGCAAGCGCCATGTGCTTACCATGGTGGAAGCAACCACCGGGTGGCTGGAAACATACGCTGTGCCCCATGCCACTGCCCGGAACACCATCCTGGGCCTTGAGAAACAGATTTTGTGGCGACACGGCACCCCAGAGAGAATCGAGTCAGACAATGGGACTCATTTCCGGAATAACCTTATAGATATTTGGGCCAAAGAGCATGGCATTGAGTGGGTATATCACATCCCCTACCATGCACCAGCCTCTGGGAAAATCGAACGGTACAATGGGCTGTTAAAAACTACACTGAGAGCGATGGGTGGGGGAACTTTCAAGCATTGGGATACACATTTACCAAAAGCCACCTGGTTGGTCAACACCAGAGGATCTGCCAACAGGGCTGGCCCAGCCCACTCAGAACTTTTATATTGTAGAGGGGGACAAAGTTCCTGTGGTGCATATGAAGAATTTGCTGGGGAAGACAATCTGGGTTATTCCTGCTTCAGGTAAAGGCAAACCCACTCGTGGGATTGCTTTTGCTCAGGGACCTGGATATACTTGGTGGGTAATGCGGGAAGATGGGGAAGTCCGATGTATACCTCAAGGGGATTTGATTTTAGGGGAAAACAGCCAGTGAACTCAATTGTATGCTGTTGCCTGCTGTGTAATGCTTTTATAGCCCATCAACTAGATGTCTCCAGGTCACCAGCGACTGGCCCTGACTTCCCTCCAGCCATCATCCCAACAGAGAATAAACTTTGACAGAAGAACCAGATGAGTTCTGCACTAAAGGAACGACCAGCATCAGCAGGCAATGATCCAATACTGCACACAGCCTTTCCTGCCCTGAAAGATTGTTACAAGAGATGGAACCTGACATCATGGACCGAATGGACTCGGCAGCATAATTGGGATTGTTCCATGCACCAAGAAATGATCTCTTTCTCTCTGTTTGTGGGTGCATGTAGATGTATATAAGTGAGAGCAATGGTATATTGAAAATGTGGGATCCGAGCATGACGTGAATGGTATGGAATAAGGGATAGGTACAAAGAGTCAACGCTGCTGTCATCCTCACCATGACATACAGTTATGAATAGTTATCGTTGGACCCTTTTTCTGTGTTAATCCTAGAGTACAAACAACAGAAATTATCCTTTAGGTTAACTCCAATATATCTAACCTAGGAGAAAAAAACAAAACCCAACAGAAAAACAAAAACCCCAAAACAATTTACTTCTGGCAAAATGCAGAATCTCATTATTTAAGTATGTTGGTTTCTGTGTGTTCAAATAATAAACGCACACTCTCTGACGTCATGAAATATTTCCCTTTTAAGAGAAAATAAGCAAGACTTGCAATTAGATAGGTGGATATTGCAAGGTTTGCTTTATATGCTAATCCAAACTTATATCTCCATAACTTGATCAAACTAAATTGAACAGAAAGAGGGTCCTACGATAACTATTCATAACTGTATCAAAAATATTTAATCTGGCTGAGTTACAGTGACTCAGAAAAGGAATAACACATAATGATAAACTGGGTCCAGCAGTTTAAACCTGTTGAAAACAGGCTTCACCTTCTCTTATTTGAAGTTTCACTGCTGAAATTTGATTGAGGCAGGTCCCACAAAAGACCAGAAAGAAGAGTCTCAGTGCCACAGCCTAAGAAATCTAAGAATAGAATTTGGGTGAAAATAAGTAATCCAAAAATACAAAATTATACAAGCAGAAACTTACATTATTTACATTACATGAATTTACATTATGCATGAGAACCAAGGAGATGGAAATGAGAAAGGGGAGATAAATTTGTCATGGCTCATAATCAATAGTACAATGCACCCTCATGGAAAGGCAGTCATCTTAGAAAGGTATTATGTGGAATTTCTTGTAGGTTAAGTACTCATTACTTTATATAAGATTTTCTTTTAAATACTCTGTCACAATTCTGGTCACTCATGCTCAAGAATAATCACTCTCCATGAGGATCAAGTAGACAGGGAAGCAATCACTATGATCAGAAGTTTTAAGGGGAAGACTAAAAGAACTCTTGGCTTCCTGCATCTTTTAGAAGAAAGGCCAAGAGGATATATGTTTGCTCTATATAAACTCATCACAAAGTCAAACATTAGAGATAGGAGAGCTGTTTAAGCTAACAGGCAAAGTTCACAAGACCAAAAAGAGTGGTCATGGGATAAACAGAAAAATAATTATTCAAAGTTCTTACCTGGCAGATGAGAGAATTTCTGGAAAAGCTTTTCAATGCCAGTAGAGAAACAGAAACAATAAAATTTCTCATGAGATTTAAAGTAATAATGGTTGTTTGCACTGACAGAACATTAGGCCCACTAGACATAGTAGATTCAAGCATGTGTTACCACATTCCCTGAGATGGGAGATGAGCAGTAACTGTCCCTCCTGAGGTATTAACAGCACATTCCCATCTGCCAGAACTCCATAGCAATCAGGCTTTGTGCAACAGTGGGAGAGCAGGACAAAGGAGAGATCTTTGGTTTGTCTTTTGCAAGCTGCTCCACCCTGCTCAAAACAACTTTGTAGATATGGAGTCATGCAGCTCACCCAGGAAAAGTGAATCTTGGCTCACTAGGTTTGAGCATCTGGATGATACTCTCAATCATAGTTTAGTTTTAGGTGGTCCTGAAATGAGCAGGGCTTTGGACTGGATGATCCTTATAGGTCCCTTCAAACTCGAGACATTCTGTGACTCTGTGATTCTGATGTGAACAAATGGTACACAAAGCAAGAGTCTCCCAACCATTTATTCTGCTCAGTGCCTCTAATAAAGACAGAAGCAGACATATTGCTGTTCAGAAAGATTTCCTAGTGGATATTGAAGTACCTGCAGGACTAGATAGAGTTAAGTAGCAGTCTGAGGAATCTATCTTTGAACTTAGTTTTTAAAAGTGATACTATGCAGAAAAAAATACCTTTGCCCATTTATGAATCTGTCTTTTAGATGGAGTATGCTAACTAAATCTGACTCTAAAAGGCAGAGTACTGGATTTTGAGCCAATTTAAATAAGATTTGCTTCAATAATTCTAAGGAAACACGTGTTTTATACAGAAGGGTTTTCAGCACGATAGATGAAATTTTGTACACAGTTTTCTAACCTATTCAGATTATTGTCTTATATGTAATCAAGATACAGCAGTATATTGTGTTATCATATTGTCAAGTTAAATAAGAGATATTTAAGAAGTATTTATCTTTAAAAAATTAATTCCATGTATATATTTCATTTAGGGAAAAGGGTTAATTTGCTTACATTCAGTGCAATGTTTTACGGGAAACAATTTGACTTTATTGCAAAAAAAAAAAATCAGTGTTGGGAGCCTCATTCTAGTGCTTTAAGGATTGTCATTATGTTGATCATTCAGTGGTAAATGTCTCTCACTGGAGGTAAGAAAGAAAGTCTATAAAGTCAATATACTGTCATGACAAATCTCTTCCCAAAGCAAGATGGGTTGCCCGTTCCTCCTGAAGAAATCTCAAAGGAAATTAAATTATGTTCTTCGCTGCCTAAAAGTCTCTAAACACAGGTTAGAGCAGGTTTTATGAAATGCTGTGCTTGCAACTATATGCAAATGCATCTAAAGAGCACCTTGCTATGCTTGCAACTGCCTCATTCTCATCAAATCCACATAGTGAGCACTGACCAGTGACTGAGGTGAAAAAGTTCACAACAATAAACTATTAAGGAGCTTTATACAACACACATTAAAATCAACAGAAAACTTCAATAAAAATAGAATTGGATCTGATAGGAATAAGGATAAGGAATAGGTAAATGTGGTATTGCAGGACAGTAAGAGGGTCTGGGTTTTTGTGGTGTTGGCTTTTTCCCCTCCAGTAGGACATCGTTACATCTGTTGATATTAGGCAGTTGTAGTGGAGAGCATAAAAGGGTACAAATTTCCAACATGCAAAAGGCCAGTTTAATTCCTCATCAAGCCTAAAGTAATTAAAGGGAAGTCTTCATGCATAAAAGCAATAATTCCTTATGTTAGAACCTATTGGACTCTCACTTAAACTTTATCTCTTTCCATTTATTTGTAAGGGAGCAAGAATAGCTCCGTGACTGCAAGTGCATAGGGCTAGAACCCTGGACCTTCAAGCTCAAGAGGCCAAGTTCATTTCGTTATTAACCTTGTTGCTTCAAAGCAGGATAAGCTATGCTTGTATTATTACTTTGGCATGAAGTAATATTCTGTCAAGTACTGATCCTTATAAGACTCTGGCCCAAAACAGTTAGGGATCCCTTTTAAACTGAACAAACCATATTGTCCTGAACACTTGCTGGTAATGTTTGGGGTGACTAGACACCTTATCTCATCTTCCTTAAATTGTGTTTTTTTTCCCTACAACCACCAAGTCTCCTTGTGAAACAAACAACAAAAACATCAGAGAAAAGAATGGAAGATATTTTTGTTTTGAAAAAAAACACAGAAAAAAATATCTCCACATGAAACAGGGTAGTTTTGACTGTAGTCTACAAACCAGTAAGAATATCCAGTAACCAGTTTCCATTTTCAGCACCACTGCCACGTGCCCAAGCCCTATCATTAGTCATGCAGTCTCAGATTCTTGAAATATTGGCAGTATATTAAGAAAATATAACTTAATTCTACTTAGTGGCTTCTTCTCAAGGCAACAGAAATGTTGGGCACAATTAAACCCCGCTTCAATTCTGTCCATGGCTGCAACAGGGTATGCCAAATAAAAAGACCATTAATAGTACTTCTATTTGGTGGGTTTCTTAAGAAACCTCTCATTGCTTCTCTTCTGGAAGATTTTGAAGACCATGGCATTCTATAGCAACTTGAGGACAGGACAAGAGACTCTTCAAATACAGTTCTTACATTTTTTATGTGTTGGTTGTGTAAGTCTCCAGTCCTAAATTTCCTATAATATAGATCTTCTGAATATACAACACAAACATTGTAAGTTCTTCCTTTCAGAGAAACCCATATTCTAATGCAGACATACATGTGTTACACAGAAATTCAGGTATGTAGGAACTGTGTTTCACTTGTAAAGAGACGAATGATGACAGCCCTTCTGAAAACAAATACATTTCAAGAAATATAAAAAGGACCTTTTCTTGACCTATGTGGTTAGCCCAAGGGCCATTTCAGGTAGGAGGTGGAACTGATAATAGTCAGGTATCTCTTTTGTGTGATCCTGTTTATTTACAAAGCTACATTCTCAATGTTTGTTCCCACTGCATTCTCAATTGCTTTCCTCTCCACTCCTCTGCCTTTTCTTGTTTCTTTCAGAGACACATACATTCCCCTTTACCAGGCAGTATCGCTAACAGTGTGCCCACCTAAGAAAAGCTCTGAAGGTGCCTTTGTCCTGGGAAGTCCTACATTTTCAGTGGCCACCTCTGTTGTCTCAGCTATCAAGTTCCATAGATACTTTAGTTATACACACACATATTTATTAGTAATGACTATTTGATTGACTAGGTTTCACACAATTCATAAACACACAAGTCTCTTTCTACATGAGAAAAGATAGTTCATTTCAATCACACAATGTACTTGAAAATATTGAAAAAAAACTACTGGGTTTTACTATCGTTAGGCAAGTTTGCTGGCATTTAATTACATAGTCTCACTGGGTGAATTTTAAAAAGGCTCAACATTCAGCTGGCAGCCCTGGAGCAGATATAGAAATATTTTTAAATCTTTCCAGTCTCAAGCATTTTGAAGGAATGATTCCTCACATAATGCAAACAGACAGAAGGTACTGCCTAAAACTGCAGAGAGGCCTTCCAGCACCTTAGAACTCTGCAACTCCTGTGCTATCATGCTCTCAGCAGATCTTTCCTCCTAAAGCCCTGTACCTGGTTAAGGCAGCTTGTGGTCTGAGGCACAGTGAGTACACCTGTTTCTCCTGAACAGTTTTCACCTTCCAAAACTACCACTAAAGTAAAATATATTTTCAATAACCATTTACATACAAAATATCAGCTGTGCTAATTCTATTTTGGCTTTTTCATGTGAAACATATTGCTGTAGATCTGAGAGACCTACAGGCACTGGAAGAAAATGCAATTAATTGCTTCACCTCATTTGTGCATAATTGTATAATAGAATGGGAAAAAATGTCTTTTTGTTTCTATATGTGTCTGACCTCTTTACTATTGCACAGAATAGTTGACAGGGACCAGCAAGAGACACAATGTGGAAGACAACTACACAGTATGTGATTTGTGTGTTGTTATACACAGCTGTCGATTTGCAGTTTTCAATTGCACTGATGCTTACTGCTAAACCAGACACTTATGCTGAAGCAGAATTTTTATGGGCTTCATCTATGTTACCCTTTGAACCAGAAACCAGGTGGAGTTTTTATGCAAAAGATAATTCTTAGCCTATAGCTAGGGATGGTCATACTAAGGTACCCACTCCAAATATTACTGATTGTCAATGGTAAGTGACAAAATCATTAAATTAACTGATTTGTACTAGTTTGGCCATAACGATTAATTTCTCGCTTGACAGGACATTGTAATGATGGGGCCAAATGTAGAAGATATTGGTTTTTTTTCTTAATTTAGCTTTTCTTCAGGCCACATGCATTTTATTTACCAGGTTTGTTTACCATAATGGCATTTCTTCTGCAAAGCATTGCTTTGATGTTCACATGACTAGGGAATGACAGCAGGTACAATTGTTATCTTTTAGCATGAGCAAAGAATTCAAGATTTACCCAGCAATGTAAAGTCTATTAAGACAAGATGATTGAAAACACAGAGGTGAATTTCCTTTCCCTTTACTTGTGCAGAATCCTAAAATTATCAGGTAAAATTAGTATCACCTTAATATCACTTGAGGAGGTATATCTATGTACAAGGAGCTCAGTAGGAAAGGCAAATAAGGATTTGTCCTTTACTTCAGTTACAACCACTCTTTTCCTCCCTTGCCCCATGGTACACAATGTAATGTTGTGGTTTAAGCCCAGCCATAAATCAGAAAAAACATGTAGCAGTTTGCGCACTCCCCCCCATTTTCCTCCTCCCTCTCCCAGAGGGGTGGGAAGGAGAATTGAAAGAAAGTAACTCCTAGGAGTTGAGATAAGGACAGTTTAGTAATTAAAGTATAACGCAAACCGCTGCTGCTACCACCAATAATAATAATGATAAGGGAAATAACAACGGAAGAGAATACAACTGCTCACCACCCGTCCACCGATACCCAGCCCAACCCGAGCAGTGATCTAGACCTTCTGGGAAACTGCCCCCAGTTTATATACTGGGCATAACGTGCTGTGGTATGGAATACCTCTTTGGCTAATTTGGGTTAGGTGTCCTGTCTGCTTCCTCCCAGTTTCCCCTCCTACCTGGCAGAGCATGAGACTCACAAAGTCCTTGGTCAGAGTAAACGTTCTGACCAGCAACTAAAAACATTGGTGTTATCAGCGTTGTTCCCAGGCCGAAAGTCAAAACCACAGCACTGCACCAGCTACTAAGAAGAAAAATGACTGCTACTGCTGAACCCAGGACAGGTATTCAGGACACTTGGTGCATTGTACTGGAATAACTCCTCTGGAGTTCTGCAATAAATTGGGTCTGGGACAAAATAACCCAACCCTTTCCTGTTCCAACAAGAAGGCTGATCCTAATGAAGTAGTGCAGGGGTGGGAATCAGAAGGTGCTTAAGACCATTCCTAAAACATCTCTATCTGTGAGCTACAGCTTAGTTGTCCCATCTGAGAAAAGCCTAGAGAAATTAAAGGAAATCATTCTGCTGACAACCAAGAAGCAGATCTGCTGCTGCTAGAATGGCTTCAATAAATGGATAAATATAATATGTCCATTTTTTTCTGAAAAAAAATATTTTTATCAGAGTACAAATCTATCATTTGCATTTCCTATGTTGTTCTGTAGACTGTTATCCTCTACCGATAACTATAGGTTGGTTTTGTGAGGTTTTTTCCTCTGATTTTCCTAAAGTGAACAAACAGTATACCACAAACATAACAAATGTGATAGATCACATTTAACTCTATCTGCCTGTTCCTCCCCTGCCCTCATAGTATTTGAACCCTAATATCTCTATTTGGCTGTATATGAAAGAGAATGATTGAAAATAGTTATGTTCCTTTAAGTATTGTGAATCAGCAGATAGAATGAAGGGCAGGGTATAAACTGCAGTCCTGCTGAGAGAAAAACTGATTTCTGCCCATATACACTCCATTTGGCAGCAGCTTTCTAGTGTGTCAGCAAGTGCATCCTGTCTGGCTGATCAGCACACAGAGAGTTCCAGAGTAGGCATAGCATTGCTGTCTCTTGCCTGTAAGGGGTATTATAGATGACATGAAAAAAAAAAACAAACCTCAGCTGGAAAAGGTTAGAGAGAAAAGACACAAATTATAAGAAAAAATACTTCATTAGTTCAGCTCTTCATAGAGTAGACAATAATCTTGGACCATATGAATTACATCATGCATGTATGTCTCATAAAGGAATATATTTTCTAGAAGATTAATTACTTGGCATGGTGCAGGTTATCAAGTTATGTGGCAGAAAAGAAATGTTAACATTAGGAAGACTGAAACTTTTCAACCTTAGCAAAGTTACATTGTGGAATGTGATTAAGTTAGATGCTTTGTCCTGTTTCTCCTGGTTTTTTTTTTGGTTTTTTTTTGCCTTTTTTCCTGACTTGGAAACTTCTGCTCTTTGCTCAGATGCTGCTGCATTTTTATTCTCTCTGACGTTTTGTAGGTCACAAGGGTATCGTTCTGACTGAGATGTGGTCAGAGAGAATAAGAAAAATCAATTTTGGAAAACCTCTGTTAACACTCTTTCATGAACATTTTGTTATATCCATTGTGAGCTTTTAAAAGACTGAACCTGTGAATTTGCCATTGCCATGTCTTTGTATGACTTTTGTAGGCTTATAATCTGAGAAAGAGCAGCACAGCATAGAAAACACCCCAGTCTTCATGTGCACTGGGACAGATTCCCTTTTGTATTAGACTGTAATTTAATATTCTGTGCACAGGCATGCAGAATTTCTTGCTGGGCACTGAATTATGCAAAGAACTGTAGATCTGCAAACAGGAAGCTAAGCTTAGAAAGGATAATGTATTAAAAGTGCCATTGAAAAGCTGTTCTGCTTTCTATGTTCTTTAACTCCCCTAAAAGACCTCTGTCCTTTACTAGATCTACGGAAAGATATGAGGTACAGATATATTGAAAGGTAAAGTTTTTTCAAAGACTTGAAAACTAGCAGTCCTATCTATCTGTCAAGCTTTTATATGGTACCCTTCACCATTGCACCTTGGAATTTCCACTGATCAGGTCTCTGAAAAATCAAAGCACAAGATAAATTAAGTATAGCTAAGTGTTTGTGTGAGACTGAAAAGCCTTTTGATTCACAATATCAGCACTGTTTTTCAGTTTTGTTCCCCAGCAGCAGAGTGGAGGAAAAAAGGATGGACTTGTGATTAGATAAACCCCTTTTAATTTTTCCATTCTGTCTTAGCCAGGTGGAAACACATGGACAATTGGTTTACAGAGATCTCTATCATCTCTCCTTCATTAGCACCACGGGGAAGTTTCTACAGTGGCTAATGCACTTACTGACATGGTTTCAACAATTTAATCACCCAGAAGCCACTCTGTAAGGTCAATGTTCTCTACATTTGTTCCAACTCATTTACTGAGTAGAAAAGTGAACTTTTTCATTCCAGGTATGTCATTATGGAAATCATGTTAATGAATCAAGGCACTGGAGGGCGTATGTACCTCTGTTAGTGCAAGATTAATGGAGACTTTATCAAAGAGGATTCAGCCTTTACCAGAAGAATTTGGTAAATTCATGTCTGAAGTGTAATTGTACTGTAATAGTCTAGACTTTATACTGGCATAGCAGCTTCCATTTCAGAGAAACTCAATTTACAAACATCAGTATAGTACACATAAAGAACAATTCTTCTATTATGGAACACAACCACCTGAACACACAACGAAGTCACAGCACACAGCACTGCATACTATACTGGGATTGATGTCAGGACACGCTTTAAGAATCTTATTCCTGACAGAAAAAGCTTTTGGTCAATTAATGACAAGCACATTTTTTTAAATATATTTACATTTAACATATATATATTGTATACTGTATTTGGGTTTAAGCTCACTGGCATAGAAACTCTCTTTCTTGTTTACTATTGTAGAGTGAACCAAACAACAAAGTTGGCATGTTATCACAATGCTAATATTCACATAATATTCCCTAAAAAAGAGCTGCAGAAATGATTCTTTGATTCCAGAAATATAATTAAATTATTTATTTTTTTATTTAATCAGCTTTCTTGCTCATGAAAGCTTCCAAACATCAAACAGAACAGCAAAAAAACAGACTGAAAAGTGTAATAAATAGTAATCTATAAATAGTGGGAAGTGACATTTCTAATTCTTCCTATACTATGTATCATTACTTGTTCCCTTATAATACAAAGGCCTAAAGGAAAGAAAAGGAATCATAGGTGCACTGAATACAAACATTCTTTATAGCTGAAAAGGATTGATAATTTTTTTACTTTCAAGGTAGCTTCAGGTCACAGTGTGAGTTTGGGCTCTATATCCAGCTCTGGTTTTGTAATGTTTTAACAATTTGAATACATTTGCAATTAACAGAAAGCTATATTCTAAAAAGTCATGGTTTCTCTAATACAAACTAGTATTACATTTTCTTAATAGAATTCAACATGGTGATATTTGGAATTAACCTTGCTTCTTCCCTTTGATTTAGCACTATATCATAAAAATCGGTAAAATCAGACTGACATCAGTTAGAGATCACGTTTAGGAAAAAAACATGCACTGCTGACCTTTTCATTTTAAATCGTTCTTCAACAAAAGGCATACAAAGTTTTAAATGGTTTCTCTATCCAGAAATTCTGTTCTATGTTTCTCTGCCAGAAATTCTTCCAGTATTTTTTTCCTTTTTTTTCTTTTATCTTTAAAGCTTTGGGGACAGAATAGATTTAGAGTTTTCATACTTGCTATAGTTTCAAATAATGAAAAATAATCAGGCAGATCAATATAAAAATGTAGGTAACACCCAAAAGGCAGCAGAGATTTCTCATTCTGCTTAGATGTGTTCATGTGTGACTGTAACTCTGCCTTTGGAGAGAGAGCAAATATTTTGATCTTTTCATGTAGTACAGCACTATATCATATGCAGTGGATTTGAGGAAAAAATAGGCAGTCTCTCCTAATAATAATGTTTTTATCAATGTTTAAATATATAACTGCTATAGAAGTTTATAATAAAGTGACTCAAATCCTCTAATCCTGACAGAAGCCTGAATATATAATAACTATGGCTCTGAAAAACAGAGAAAAAAAGACAAGGTGTCAACCCTGTTCTCCTGTATAAATCCACCTCTGTCCCCTGGGCTCATTGATAAATGATGGGAAAATATATTCCAGCCAGGTCTATCCTAAAAAACAAATGGCAGGACCACCATTTACCATTTTAGGATATTAGGTATTTCCCACAGATTGCCTTCTCCCATTTCTCTTATACGAATTCCACCTGTTTTTCTCCATCGTAGCAACAATGTATTGACTGATGAAGAATATATATTTTAGGATTGCCAGTACTCAGGATATACAAGCATCTCTGCAGCTTGGCAATCATAGATCTTTTGTTCCTGTTCTGACTTTTGTGAATCATGCACATACAGAAGCAGAATGATCCTGTTTTGCCAGGAGGACTCAAGTAATCTACTTAGTTGCACATACAGCAGTACAATGAAAAGAAGGGATCCTAGGGTGAATGTCAATGAAAGGTTGAATCAACCAATTCTGGAATGCTTTGCACAGAAGTTAAATAGTTTGCTTCAAGTATAGCAAGCTCATGTTCAGTGCCTTTATCTTCATATATGTAATACTGTGTAAACACAGTTGGGAGGGACTTCTCTCTCCTAAATATAGGTTTCTAAAACTGATACACAGCAATCAGATCCCTTTATAGACAATGGAGTTAAATAAGCATTCTTAAATTCTTTTTTTGGTTGTTTTTGTTTTTTTTTTTCCCTCCCCAGTCTGAATCTTTTCAGGAGTCAGGTGGCCTACAAGGAATTCCTTAGAGATGGACGGCAGCCAGAGATGGAACAAGCTGTCTGGGTTTCCAGATTTATCACTTCGTAGTTATGGTATGGTAGATATATGGTAATCTAAACCAATATAGACCAAAGCCTCATTGGCACTAAAACTTTCTACAGTAACATCTCAGGTACCCATGTGCTATTAACTATAGACCTTTCCTTTCATTACGATTAACTGATTCCCCTTTGAGCAGAAGAACATTGTTGGTAGAGTGGTTTCCTCACTCAAGGCTGCAAGAGCTGGTTCGTCAGAACCATCTCTGTGGGTGTAAAGCATTTGTACATCCTGGATAAGAAAACAGTACAAATAACTTCAGAATTTTCTTCCTATACCTTGCTCAGCCACTTGTCTTTCACAGTATGTCTTTTCACATATGTGTGACTAGGGGAAATTACAAGAACAGAGCTAGCATACATTATAATTCTCAAACACATCATTCCCATCCTTCAGCCATTTGTGCCTCTTGCTGTGTCAGAGGCATTTTCCACACATTTAGTTGCCCCCACCATGGATCACTTTTATGTTTTCCCCACTTTCCCTTACTCTCAAGTAAACATTCAATAGCTGCAATATAGCATAGCAAAGAGTTCGATAGCTTAATGAGTTTATTTTTACAAAAAGAGGGATTTCACCTGTCAGTTAAGATAACCTCTTGCTCCCCCTCTGCATCATATCTTACAGTTATCCAGATCTTGAATTCTGTGGAGTTATGCTAAGAGGCAATGGTGAAGGGTTCAAGAATAGTGACAGAATGTCTGTCTGTCTTCTGCATTTATCAGTACCTAAGAAAAAAAAAAAAAAGCCACTTTATATGCAGATACAAAGAAGGAGCATAAATTTGTAGCTACTGGGTAACCTTTAGTCTGTTTCTTGATAACTGGGGGTGGGAGAGTTAATGGTAAAAAATAATATCTGTCTTCACTGCTTAAGAACTTGTCTCCTCTGTTTAAATATAGTGTCAGAAATGATAATTTTCTATTCTGCTGTATTTATTGCATTTGTGAAACTTGGGCTTATTCCTTTCTATTGGTCCTCTGTACCCATTTTCTTCACTGCAAGATAAGGTAACTCTCAGCTGTGCATTGCTGCGATAATTGAAGCAGATTGTGAGTGATTTGATATGACAGAGGTAACCTTCAAATCATTCTCTTTTATGATAGATACAGCAAACTG
Source organism: Pezoporus wallicus (assembly GCF_028554395.1). Taxonomy (NCBI): domain Eukaryota; kingdom Metazoa; phylum Chordata; class Aves; order Psittaciformes; family Psittacidae; genus Pezoporus; species Pezoporus wallicus. The sequence goes on from NW_026637470.1 coordinate 327,454, forward strand.
CTGCACGTGCTGCTGGGTTATAAAAAGGGAACCCCCCACCTTGCCAATACAGAGTTCACAGAACAGTATTTTATCAATGCCCACCTCACTGCCTAATATTATAGATTACCAAGAAGTGAAGGGACATAGTGTCTTATAGAAAGAACCATATCCCTCCCATGATGGGAAGAGACAGGGACTTCCAGAGATGGTGCCTGCAAATGCAAACTGAAAAAGACAAATCTGGGTCAGCAGAAAACTGCTGTATCCATGTTATTCATAAGGCAGTAGTGTACAGAAAGGTACCTTTTGGATTCAGGTGTTTAATGAGCTTGAAGAGCATTGCAGAACAGAAAAGCCTCTGACTGACATACAGGGATCTTGTCTCTGCCTCTGTACAGAATGAGCGGTGACACTGCAAAAGCCTCAGTAGAGAAATGATTTGTTTTACACGAGATACTCAGATTCAGCTATAATGTACAAGCAAGAAATCTGGGTGTTTAGTCAAAAGAAAATCTAATTTCTGGGTTAGAATTATATACATGAAACAGCAAGTGGGGCAAGGAGGAGGAAGCCAGAGAAAAGAGGAGGCATGACTGATGCCTTATCATTCATGAATAAAGAACTAACTTCAATTCACTTTGATTCAGGGAATAACGAAGAGACCACACAAGGGACTGAGAAAAAATACCAGGGTCCTCTCCAGGGATTTGCAGCAGAGTAGAGCCACAAGCTCTGCGTGTTCCTTTTTTTTTCCTCTTTACACTGAAGCAGTGTATGAAATACTCAGGCTTACTGCAACACTATTTTGTTTGTTTTACAGCTGCTGTTCCACAGATTACAGCATATGATTGAGTACAACTGCATGAAGAGTCAAATTGAGCCTGTGCTCCAGAAAGTCAATGTACACTTTTTTGTTTATGCATCTGAAAGAAGTGTTTCTGTTATCAATTTATCTATGAGTTTGCAACTCCCACCTGCTTGCTTTTCTCATTGGTTTTAATTCAGAACAGCTGCATGAAAACTTACATATGGAGTAATATGCCAAAGAGTATCAATTGCTTTGCAAAAAATCATCAAGATTTTTGTTCTGAACCTAAGTCCTACTGCTTTTACTGTGTGTATCTGAGTACACTGAAGTTTAACTCCAACACTGGGTAAATTTCAGATGCATAGAGAAGTTTTAAAATAATCATGGGAGTTATTAAGTAAATGGTTTATAACAGATACCAGATATATGCCTTGCATATGTTCAATTTTAGGTATTTTACAATTTTATGCATATTATCATGTTTTTTTTATAAACTAGGTACTGTTAGAATTCTGGATGGTATAAGACTTGCCCTCTCCAGAGAGCATTTATACTCCTCCTGACAATGGTAAGAAAAAGATTTTCACAAGGATTTTGAAGAAAAATACAGTCAATAATTTGCTCCAGTGGCCTTTGTAAATCTCTGAATAACTCAGAAGATACACTAAAAACCTCTTGGAGTCTCAGATCTCCAGAAAAGTAAAATTCCATTTCATGCATTTGTTGAGACATTTTTTTGTTTCCCTAAGTAATTAGTGTTGATTTGAGAAGGGAGATAAAAACATTAACTGGGATATCAAATTACTCTCTCACACATAAAAAAAGCAAGTAGCGGATTATAATTCTATCCCTCCTGTGCACACAAAGTAGACCTGAAGGGAAAAAAAAGGGAAGTTGCCAGTCAACCACTTCTTAATAAACCTGTTCTAAATGGATTTCCACTTGCCAACAGTATTTCCACTTTCATTTTTAATTCTTTTCCACTTGCCAACAGTATTTCCCTGTTTTCATATTTAATTATTTCTTTTCAGAACCACTTGTTGTTTTCCTTTATCGCACTCTTTCCTCTGAGCAGGTTCTACCCTGATATGTCTCATTAATTTTGAATTATATCTGCTGTGTTGCACCTCCGCAGTTCTGCTCATCTGCATCACAGTCCCCCATTACTTCAGTTTGTTTCCATGATGCAGGATGCTGTTAAAGGTTTTTGGTCTCCACCATCATCCTCTGACTCTATAGCCTCTCTGCTGGAACTCACTATTACTTCAATACAGAAACACTTATCCCTAAAACTCCTCACTTTTAAGGGAGAGATCTGGCTACACTTCAGATGTAACATAACTGGTGAAGAACAAAGCTCCTTTCCAAACTCACGTTGTTATCTAGAGAGAAAGTGGGAGACTGGGAGAATGATTTAGTAATCTAACACAAACCTGAGCAGCCCAGACACACATGCTCATTATGGAAAAATTATCTCCCACAGTAGACTTGCTTAGAGCAAGCTTTTTGGCTTGGAGATAGTATCTTCTTTTCTGTTTGTGTAAGGACAGCACAATGAAAAGCCAAACTTCATGGGCACCATGGGGCATCAACATGACATGAAAATTAGCATCTGAAGGAAAAAGCAAATCTCCTGACAGCCTGTGTGAGAATGATTGCCCCCAGATTTAGTTTCAGGCATCGAATCAGTCTTGTCAAATCAACATACTTGTTGATATGCATTGGACTGAAAAGGAAGCATCTTTGTTTCCAAATGAAAGTGGATTAAGAAAACCAGGTGTCTGAAACACTGCAGCTTCTCCTTTTTCTACACTTTTGGCTGTTCATAGTATTTTCAAATCTGATAATTAACAGAGCTAACCTCCAGTAAGTACTCTTTTTTCCAGTTGATTGTTACAACTGGCACACTATTCATGGTTTCTGTGCTGATCATAAAAGAATTGCTTTGCTTCTTCTCTGCCTTGTGCCTTCCTCATTTAAATTATATAGTTTTTGTACATTTCCATTGGCCCAGACTTGCCTTGCTGGTGGCTGCCACCTCTCTCTGCAGTGCCCTCTATTCTGTTGCTCTGCCTCCCAAGGTACGGACAGGAGGCTGAACTCTTTCCAAAGGAAGTCAATGAGCTTAGCTGGAGTAAGGCAAAAACAATAGCAACTGGCGGCAAAAGGTAGACAGGCTGACAAAGGCTTTTAAATGTTACAGTGTTAGAAAGTATATAGGAATTATAGATAGGAAGAAAATAGAAGAGACAAAAATATAGGACAGGAGAAAGCAAAAAGTAAAAAACAATGAAGTGGTCAAGTGACAAATTCAGCAAGCTAGAAATGTTCTGTTGTATTAACCACCAGAAACCTGGTTGACACGGAAACAGATGATACTGTCTAGAGAATGCCAGGACACTTGTTTCCCTTGTTCTGCTTTCATTGTCCTTTCTTTGTCTCCTCCTCCTCTCTCATCTCTTTTTCCTTCTAATTCTTTGAATTTCTTATTTACACTATAGATTTTTCAGTTGGAATTCAAAGCAGTGGTGGAGAAGGAATAAATAGTGAGAGGAAAGCACTTGTTTATTTCTCTAGCTCTGGTGTTACATTTTGTTTCACTATCCTATTAAATATTTTCTAAAATAAAAAACATAGTACACATTACTTTTACTACATTCTTTGTTCATTTCCAGTAGCACACAATTATATGTGTATGACCCTGGCAACACCAGGTCACTATGGTGCATAAGTGTTATTACCAGTTCTCACAATCTTATCATACTTCTAGTAATATTTAATGCTTTTTCTGAAGCCACATCTCTCATATTCACATCATTATGTGACAATCTCAAGTTATATTCTTTGAAAAATAAATGAAGGGTGGGATTCATCTCTCCTAATTTAGTATGTGTAGAATGTAGACATCTACATCTCAGCTAACCCCCTAGGCTGACTTTATAGTCATTGAAGAGAATTAGGCAATTTTAAAGCAGAGCTCTTCTGATCTATTTTAGAACTCTATTTCAGGATGAGATATGCTGCACTCAAGAAGTGTCTATTTCTCCCCACTAATGCAGAGGAAGGATGAATAGCTGAGCTGTAGATTGCTACATTTGGACAGATGAATATTTTTTACCTCTGGGTAATGCTTAATTTGGAAGACCTTCTAATTACTATAATATTGATATGCAAATAAGAATAACCCCAAATCTTTTATTTAAAAAAATACACAATCTACAAGAATTTCAGGCTTTCATTTATTTGATCTATTTGATGACCAGTCTGGTTTTTGTCGTTTTGTTTTTTTTTTTTTTGAATACCTGAAACTGGTATTAAATACTGCTTTACAAATACCATTTCCCCTTCTTTTCAAAATTTTTTTTTATTTCTTACTTCACTCACTTTGCAATCCATTCACCTTTCAGGGTTTTTTGTTTTCTGAGATTCACTATATTGACTTCTGCAAGGGCATATAGAAAGTAAGTACATGTGCTTCACAAGGTTATCTAATTAAGGACCTTTTCAGTTCAAAAGGAGATAATAAGTAAAGGGGGAAGGGCTAACACAGAAAGGCAAAGATGTCAGGCAAAGGATAGTAGAGAAAATGGCAAAGATCAAAAGTCTTCAGCTACTTATTACTGGACCATTAAGAAACTCCAGGCACAGCTTTGGAGAGGATCAGCCTGCGCTTTTTAACTGGCAAGAATGGGAAAACATGGGAACTCAAGGTATTTTTGTGGGACTATGCAGAATTTATGAAGAAAAGTTTAGAAGGGAAAAGGGAGGAACAAAAAGAGTATTAGACAGAAATAGGCATAAAAGTTGATGGCTGCATGTAAACCATGACTGGTCAACATGCTTGTCTGATCTAGCTGTGCCTGATCATCACAATCTGTGCTATCTTCTGATTAAATCCTTTCTTAACAATCTCTCTGTGTACTCCCTATCCTGTATTTATGTTAGCCTGGCCTGTGGAGTCAGCTGCTGGTGCCAGTGGGGTCTCTGTGCCACTCACTGGAGTGAGTGGGGGTCTCAGCCTCAGCCACTTGGGTGGGAATGGTGTGGGTCCTGAAAACCAGCTACTGGATGATTGGGGCAGGCATGAGTGAGGGGGTTCAGCACTAGCAGCTGGAGCAAGACTATCGATCACAGCCTGTGTGCCTGGTGCCAGCTGCTGGGAGGAAACGGGTGCCTATATCTTCCCCAAATCATATGTGTTGGCGTATGCATTCACTATCAACCTCACACAGGACCAGCCAGCGATAGGGGACCTGCAAGGCAGGTAAGAGGGCCCAGGACCTAGACAAAGATGTTGGATAGGCAGAGGAGCCACACTAGTAATTGTGGAACCAATGTACAAGGGCTTGTGAATCTAGGGTGGTGTGTATGTGCCCCTCTCTCTTAGTCAGAATTTGAGGATTTTTTTCTTGTTTATGCACTACATCTGGCTGCATTTGACACACTTTGTAATACCTATCCCAAATAGATCTGTGTGTAACTTGGCACCTTCACTTCCCAGGGGCTCATGCAATTACAGTCTGCCAAACATATATCACTTAGCAAAGCAACAACTAAAGAGAGCAATAATAACCTACAAACTTTTCACGGGAAAGCATTACAGAAGGAAAGGCAATATTCCAAGTGACAAAAAAAGGATTATAGCTCCAGGAGGAATAATGAGAAAAAATTAAGGAGAGTGTTTGTTTTGATTTTTTTACTAAATATCAAGAAGCAGGGGGGGGGGGGGGGGGGGGGGAAGCAGAAATCATGCTGACTGGGGAATTGTTCACCTTGCTACTCCTTTAAGAGAAATATTAGAAGCTCTGTACTTGGAAAATGCTTTGGCAACTGGGCAAAGGGGAAAATAAAGAATAATCCATGGAATAAAAAGACAATGATTTTGGGGGGTGTTATAAAATTGTTTTAGCCTGTACAATATATTCTGTGAATCTGTGAGCAGCTCCTCACAAGCAAAGGAATCTGTGATCTTTTAAACAGAATCCTAGAGGAAAAATATTCAAAAACATTGATAATAAGTAATTTCTATATTTTATTGTCTGTTTTAGATTTTGAGGGAGAATTTTAGCTTTGCGGTAGTATTAAAATTATTTGGGATGGAAAGGGACAGGAAGGGATGTGGAGGTGGGATGTTAACACTGTGCTGAATAATCAGTATTATTCATGATGACTCAGTAGTGAAGGCTGGACGAAGTATGAGCAGGGGGAGCAAAACAGCGCTGTGAAAGAACTCCAGAGCAAAGCTGTGGGCAAGAAGCTGTCCTCACTGTGAACAAAGTTTAAATATCTATCACCATCTTTCAGACTGATTAACAAAATTGTTCCTATAATTTAAGGTCTAATGCCTCATGAGCAGAGTTGTAAGCAAAGCCCCCATGTCTTCTTATGTGTCAACAGTCAAATCCTAGGGTTTTTTTGTCAGAAAAGATTGTGAACTATGTTCCTTGATGTCTCTGGGTATTCACTCACTGTCTGCCAAATTCTCAACAGATTAAACAGTCCTGTATTTTCTTCTGAGTCGGTGTTTATAGCACAGCTTCATTTAATTTTCTGGCTTCTGAGAAAATGAAATACATACTTGATTTTCTTTTTCTTGTCTTATTACTTTTCAGTGTTATTCTTGCTGTATGTTATAAAAACCTGCACTATTCAACTGTTTCACTATGAAGAAAAGAGTTAGAAATTGTTGTAGTTTCATCTCAAAATGAAAATAATAAAACAGTCCACAAAGGACAAACGTTGACTATTTCTTGCAGAATCTAATTGGCTAAGCTTTGCAAATTAGACCTAGAAAACTGAATACGTGTGAGGTTTTTACCTCATTCTGTACCTTACTATTCCATAAATGGTTGCAGGATAAAATTATTCAATTAAGATAAGGTACTGTATATTGTTCAAAAAAATATATTATGCCTTTTTGAAAGTAAGCTTCTGTTTTCTCATCTCTTTCTTTGTTGAAGTTTCCTTTCTTATGGAAAAAGTCTCTGCTTTCTGTGTTCTTGTTTAACTCAGAGTACTTTTTGTGATCTAAAATAAAAAATCTGCATTAAAACCAGCTACACATTAAAAAATTATGATTAGTTTGCTGACTCCTGGCTTCAACAGTAATACATATGTCATATTTCTAGTGACCATTAAATCTGTGATATATCCTATTGTATATAATTCTATATTATCATAATGTTATAATTATATATAGTGCATTATACTGTTCTGTTACTATACAAGAATAATACAATATTATGAACAAAGAAAGAAAGCAGGCTGGATATTACAACACAATAATCTATTATATAATAAAAAGCTCATGGGTCATAAACAAAGTTTAAACCATGACTCCAACATTTAATATTTTTAACTTTGTAAAATGCTCTCTCTCAGCAGTTTGTAAACATATATCAAAAGACATTTGCACGATATCTTCCTAGGAGCAACTGCTCACTGAAGAAATAAGTGCACAATGTTATTTATCATTAGCATCTACAGCTGAATGGATAAAAAGGACAATAATCTCATTCTACTCATTTTTGTTTCTCACATAAATGCTGAAAATTCACAGTCATATTCATGAAGTTCCCTTATCCCACCGCCATAATATAAGAGCATGCGTCAACATACATGGCTGTTTTCTCACACTATTTCTCAGAAGTATATATGAATTATCAGATATAATAGATACATAAAAATTTAAGCATTCCAATACTGCAAAAATGTCAGACCGTTTTGTCACACTCTACAATAGTAATTCAATTTAAAAAAAAAAAAACAAGTCCACATTTAGAAAATAACATTGTCCTGGAAAGACTGAGAATTTCTGTTTCCTTTCCAATTGCTCAGTCCTGAAGGTGAAATTTAGAGTCCCAGTCAACTTCTCATAGCGTCTTGGAAGCTGAAGTGCTTCTGAAAGGCACTCATTCACAAACCCATTATGTTAAGTTAAAAAAATTAGAAACACTGGAATGAGAAAAAGTTTTGTGTGTAAAATCATACTTCTGCTGTGGTCAGAAACACCTGTGTCATTGGTTACATGCATCTGGTACATCTATCTGAAAATAGTTTACTGGGTGTAGAGTTTATGCCAGAGTCCTGTGCCTTTTATTTCCTTCTTTCTATCTTTCCTTCTTTTGTTCTTTGTTTCTCTCTCCTCTTTCTCTTTGTCTCCCCTCCTTCCCCCCCCCCTCACACCCCCACTGGGGTTCTGGTTTCTCCTTTCAGGACTGCCTTCATATTCTGTACTGTAAAGACACTGAATAAGTACAGAAAAAAAATTTAGATGCCAAATGCACGTTTTCTGCCTCCCAGCTGAGAACAGACAGTGCTAGGCCACAGATTCCAGTACCTTGAACCCTGCATCCACTTCTGTGTAGCAGGACAACTTCAATAAAAGGAGTCCATGCTGGAATATACAAGCATGTTTCAGTTTCAAAACCTATAGTTTCAGTGATAGACTACCGATAAATATAGCTGCAGTACACACCAAGCCAAATTAGTGCTTATGTTCTGAGTGGTAAGACTGCCACAATACGAAGAAAAATAATTTTGCTCTGCTGTTACAACCTTCCATTCCTGGAGGGAAGGCAAAGGTTGCTCTCCTGATCAGGCAACTCAGAAGCAGTATATTCTCTGTTACTAGAGGTTAAGATTAACTTAAAAATTGACAGCAGGAAGCCCCAAGCTCTCAGTCACGAAAGAGATAAAGAATTATTCTCCATGAAATAAATCCTTACTCACCCCATCTTATGTCTATAATTTGACTCAGAAAATGGATGAGCATTCCCTACTTCTGGTAATTTTAAGAAGTGAATGTGACTTGAAGATATTGTATTTAGTTGTACAATAATTAATTACCTTCTGTTACACAGCACAATGTAATCAGTGGTTTTCAGATTAGCTTTGCCACAAAAGAGTGAGCTTGTCTAGTAGCTGGTGGTGTCAGACAGCTTGGGAAGGGCACTGAGGGGATAAAGTAACCTGACGTAACTTTAGACTCTAAGATCTTGAGATAGAATCCACTGCCATTTCACAGAATCAGTCTTTCTTGCCACTACTGGACTAATGCAAGAAAAAAGTTTTAAGTGTATTATGGTGATGTTATAGGATACCATCCACTCAGCTAAATAATAGTGAAATATAGGTCACATACTTTATGGTCAAAGAAGTTGCATGCTCACCATCATTTAGTCCAGTAGATTTTTTTTTCACTAGGCAGAATTCAGCTTGCCTTGTCAGAAATAGATATGTAATAAGCTTTTATCCTGAGCAAGCAGGAGCAAAACAGAAGCTCTTTGTTAAAGAATACACAGGCAGAAATTGAAGTCAGATACTGCACTGCTTTCCTTTTCCTAAGGCTTCAAGACACATCAAAATGCTTGAATCAGTAGGGTGTGTGCAGGCCACCAGAGGCAAAATTTGTGCACGGGTATAAATGAATTTTATGGCATCACTGCCACAAGAAACAATTGATATAGGTAATTTGCCTTACCAATTAGTGTAGGCACCCCACAGAAGTACAGTTTATAATAAGTAATTTAAGAAATCTGGATGTAAAAATTAATGAATAGAAACACATGGAATTGGAATAATTTTTAAGCAAGTGAAGTAAGCTTATTTCTGTGTTGCACAAACATAATAAGGTCATTTAAGAAACAATTATAAGACACCATGGGGTGAATAAAGTGCAAAACTAGAATGACTGATGGCCAGTATAACCTTTCTTAGTTCCCATAATTGCTTATGTGTTCTACAAAGCTAAGTAGAGGGACACAAGCAATTTAGTTCCTCCAGTATGATTAGCTATTACTGAGGAAATAGGATGATTCCAGAGCAGGCGTTTGGCTCAAGGAATATAGAATTAAGCAATAGTTTCTTCATAGTGCTGGTAGGATTTTTTTTTAAGTTGTATAACTTTTTTTAATTTTTACTTGGAAAAAATATTCTTGCTCACTTTAAAATGTCCATCAGCCTTTTAGAATCCATCACAGAGTGCTAACACAGTAGCTGTCATTCAGAACATAATTCTGTCAATTTTCTACCAGGTAATTCAACCTACCATGTTATCTTCTCCAAGGGAGTGAAATAGCAACACAACAGGAGCTTAAATGGTGGGTTTATCCAGAAGATTATTTTGCTTGTGAAGCAGCCACTTTCGAAAGATTAGAAGTCCTACAGGTGATTTACATTCTGTCAACAACACAATGTACTGATAGCAGTAAAGTTAAAGCAGCCCTTCCAATCATCATCAAATAGCACAGGATATACTTGTATAAAGCTTACAAAGTCTGTTAACTTATCCATGCTGCTCTTACTCCTAACTACATAGTTTTGTTTCTTATAAGGAGAAGTAGACTATACCTTATCAGTTGCTTGGAAAAAATCTTGATTTTACAGTCTATCAAAGTCTGACATAAGAAAAATTTAAAACATTTTCAGATATCACAAATGAAATATTGATTTTATCTTCAGCTAGTTAAGCTAACTCTTAATTAGGGCTTTTACTTAAAGAATGATAGCCATTTCTCCAATTCATTACAGTTACCAGATATTATGCAATCGGACCACAAACCTTTGCGAAACAGAAAAAAATAATAGAGAAACAGACTCAGAATTATAATGACCTTGAGCTACAAATGCAAGTATTTAAATAAAAATAATAATTCCATGCAAAAATAGAAAGCAACAGGATAGTAGGAATATAGCTGTCTTTTGATATATTAAACCTGGAAGACTTTTTTTAAATTAATCAAAAAATGTAGAACTCAGCAAGAGAATGCTTATTAAAATCCTCCTTATGTGGCTATTTCTCATTAACTTTGAAAAGCTGCTTATAGCAAACACTTCTCTAAGCTGAGCACCTTTCTGCAAATAACTTTAACATATCTTTTCCTACTCCATTGAATGAAGGGACTTTCTTAAATAGCATTTTTAACCAAATACATAACTTGTTGTCCAACTAACTGTACAGCCCTCCTCAGCACTGCCTCATAAGGTTAATCTTTACAACACTCTTGTAAGTAACTATAATTTTTCCCATTAAAAAAAATTGAGGGAAAGGGAAGGTAGTGCTTTATCAAGGATCCCACTGAAAATCAAAAGCAAAATATCCATGCAAATGTCCCAGGTCCCAGTCGAGATAAAAATAATACAAAATATTTGGTATAGTACAAGAAGATAGCTGACAGGTTTTAGACCACTCACTGTTTTCCACCATAACCCATTCATGGCTATCTCTAGAATCATATTCATCAAATTTCCTTTTTTCTGACATAAACCACCTGCAGTCCCAGAAACAAGGTTCTTCTGTCTCTGATGGTGCAAAAGGAGAGATTTTATCCAGTTAGGAAGTCTGAGGTTATGATCTGAAACCCAGGCAGGAGCAGCCTGCAAATTCATCATATGCAGTCACATTTACTTATTTAGTAAAGGAGATTTCCCTTCTAATAAACTGTCTTTCTTCAAAGGCTTTAGTCAAAATAGGAATGGAATTTTCCTTTTGTGTTCAGTTTTACAATTTAAGTTTAAAAAAAATCTAAACTTTTATTCTCCTGAATAACTGAAATAATCTTTTGCCTCTGATCTAATTTGCTCTTTGGAGCAAGAACTGCCTAAGAATTGTCCTCAAAACCAGACAGTCAGCCTAGATGGGAAGCAAAGCTCTAACTAAACACAGCCTACTTGTGCCTTCCAAATCATGGAAACCAGGCAGGTTTGTATGCTGCTAGCCACATTGTTTGCACTCAAATCTGTTTCAGATATGTGGATGGCAGTCAAGCAGGACACAGAGCACATTGTATTCAAAGCCTCTTCAGCGATATCTATCAGCAGTACAGACATACCTAGTGTGTCTCATCCCACATAAAGCTTACACCAGTATGGAAATGTAAAATGAGGAAGAGGCAGTAAAACCTCTTTTATATAAAAAGAAAAAGTCTATTCGGTGCCGCACCATATACCTGAGTTTCACACAAACTTTATAATGATTGCTGAGCTTTACTGCTCAAGAGAAAGAATATTAAAGTATAGAGCTTTATTAAATGAAGTTAACCAAATATTTGGCAGCTAATCGTTAGCCAAAGCTGTAGCCCTCTCACATTTTCTATGATAAATCTAGCGTAATATATTTTGTTGAGATTCTTTAAGTATATAGGAAAGGACTTTGACCTCCACTCTTACAATCTTTAAGCTGCAGGAGGAAAAAACTTCTCTTACGTGGAAATACAATGAACACATTCAACATTTTTCTACCTCTTAGAAAGTATTTTTTAACTCAGGAGTAAAAGTCCTTCAGAAAAAAATGTCTGTCTTCATTCTTTTTCCTGAAGTACCTAGCACAATTGCACTGAGACTTCTGGCTGTAACTACTGCAAATCATAATAATGTAGATGAGAAATGCCTTTCAAGTCTGCAAACACTTTATGACTCTAAAGAACGCAGTCTTTGGTATGTAAGTATCCAGACTTTCATTACCTAGTCTTAAAAATCATTTATTTGGATGATAGAAAGTGTTCTGAGGGATCTTACATTCATCTCTTACTGAGCATTGACAGTAACAACGTTGGAGTATTTCCCTCTCATTTGGCATACTGATGTGTAGGCAGTACACTTGTCTCTGAAAATTCAAGGTTCTCTGTGGCTAGTGACAGCCTTTCATAAAGTAAATCTCAGCATATAGGATTAGGATTGTTCACTGGCACAAACAAACCAAGTACTCTTTTGAAGACCAGTAGTCTCAAGGGCCCCAGGCACATTCTGCAGTTTATAAATCACCTCTCACTCCAGATCTGGCTGAAAACCTAAACTGTTCCTCTTCAGGGAGCCTCTTTCCACTGCATTAGAGCTACCAATTCTAGCACAAAAACCAGAGGAGGCGGAAATCCATGACCTTACTTTCTGCTTCTCATTTGTTGGCCTGGATAATTATTTTTGTTGTATTATGATTTGAAAGTAACATGGAATAAACCGTTTTCTAGAAGAAAAGAAATATCTATTCCCTAAACAAGTACGGGATGAATCTGAACAAGGAACATTAAATTAAGGCCTGATAATAGACAAAGGAATTTTTGCTCAGAACAGAAACACATACCAACATACTTATTTTTCTCCCTCTAGGAAGAGAAAAGAAATGGGTATACTCAGTATATTACTTGCAATAATACACAGGTGCCCATCGTCATTTTATGATTGCTAGTCTTTCTGACAATTAGCCAATACACTGATTTTTACCACTGCACAACAGGGTCACATTTTCTTTTCCTGCAGAAGCTCTTTTTAAATAATAACTTTTGGAGACAGCTGAAGTTCATCAGTTGATGGCAGGAACTAGACAGTGCCATCTGCCTTAGCAGCAGTTCAGGTAATAGCAAAGAAAAGCTAATTGCCAAATATGAAATGCGCAGGAGAGGATTGTTTTTTTTATAACTTCCCATTAAAAGTGGATCTCTGTGGCACTATGTGATGCTTTGAAGAAACAGTCAACTCTGCTCTAAAAGAGCCTTGCAACTAGTCTAAGTATCCTGCATTTAATATTATGTTATCACAGTTTTATCGGGTTTGATATCTGAAGTGGTTGGAGATTTTTGGCTAATACCTCACAGCACTTAGATGTGAGCTTTATACCGGTATGATAACTGTACTTACGAGATATTTACATTTTTCCTCCTTTCCTAGACTAAAAGAAGTGTCTCCAGGATGCTGCAGAGTAGAGGAATATTACTGAAGTCACTAAACAAGTCTCACATTTCCAGTTCTCACATATCCCTATAGGCACAAAGAGACAGCAGGCTCTCATGATGGAAGGAAGCTCTGGGAGGCCTCATAGAGAAAGGACAAAACACCTTCATTCCTCTACAGAGCACGGCTGACCTCGGGACTCTGAGGTCATTTTGCAGGTATGTCAAAGGGAGAGGCAGGAACATGCTCAAAACTGTGATGAAGATGACAGGAATACTGATCCTGTTTTTCATTCAATCACCATTTAATTTAAAAGGCAGAAACACATCTGCAGTCTCAGACAGAATCTCAAGCCTAAGACATCCCAGATGTGTTTTCTCAGTTTGAGGTGACAGCGTTTTCTCCCAGTGTTTCCTATAGCAGACTTTTTTTTTTTTTTCACACAGTAGTCCAGGGTTAGCAGGATAATTTCCTCAGCACAAAGTAGTCTGCAGCAAAAGATGGGAAATGCAGGGTTTGCCTTCCAACAGTGAAGTGATACATCCTCTACTCTGCTCTCGTGAGACCTCACCTGGAGTATTGCGTGCAGTTCTGGTGTCCTCAACATAAAAAGCACATGGAACTGTTGGCAAGTCCAGAGAAGGGTCACGAGGATGATCAGGGGACTGAAACACTTCCCATATGAAGACAGGCTGAGAGAGTTGGGGCTGTTCAGCCTGGAGAAGAGAAGGCTGCATGGAGACCTCATAGCAGCCTTCCAGTATCTGAAGGTGGGCTATAGGAATGCTGAGGATGGACTATTTTTTAGGGACTGTAAAGATAGGACAAGGGGTAATGGGTTCAAACTTAAACAGGTGAAGTTTAGATTGGATATAAGGAAGAAGTTCTTTACTGTGAGTGTGGTGAGGCACTGGAATGGGTTGCCCAGGGAGGTTGTGAATGCTCCATCCCTGGTGTTGCTCAAGGCCAGGTTGGACAGAGCCTTGGGTGACATGGTTTAGTGGGAGGTGTCCCTGCCCATGGCAGGGGTGCTGGAACTAGATGATCTTAAGGTCTTTTCCAACCCTAATTATTCTATGATTCTACATGGATCTGGACCTACTTCCCAAGTCATTATGTCATCCACCATACAAGGTAGTATATCAAGGCAAGAGCAGAACTGTTTCAAAGGGGACAAAACAAGTTCTGGTCAGCTTGTGCTATTTACCTGTGCTCAAGAAGAGGCTGGGTACTCTGGAGCTGTAGAAGTCTTGCGAACCTTGCAGCTGTGTCTAGGTGAGCCCTGGAAGGTATTGTAAACTCACGTATGTTCCTGCACTTTGGTGACATTTAACCTTCAGTAAGTAGCGCTGTGGGAAAAGTAGGAGTCTGGGTGTCTGCTGCAGGCCTCTGAATACTATCCAGGGAGCCAGATGCCTAACTCAGAGGAGGAGTACAGGTAAAAACAGTTTACATGACAAGATTACCTTCAAGCTAAGAAAGGTTGTTGGGACTACTGCCTGTTTCTTGGACATTATCAGTAGTAAAAACCTATATGTTTAGCATACACCTCTCAACGCTATCTTCAAATAAAGTTCTCCTCCTGAGAAAACTATGTCATATTTAGAAGATCTTTTAGCTGGCTTGTACACAAAATTTCTTGGACTCCTGCACTGTTTAGAATATAATTTCTATACTGGGGATCATTAGAAAAATTAAAACAATGTCTCCTGTAAAATTAAACACAAGCTGCATAGGGAATCTGAACAGCACTGTTCTCACTTCAGAGTCTGGCAGTACCACTCAGCCCTTTGGGCCAACAGCTAGATGTAATCTAAATGTATTATTATTATTTCTGAAATGTCTACAACACTGGTATCTACACAGTGAAGTTTGCCAAGATTCTGAAGTAAAACAATGCCTTTCAAACACTACTCTTTTCTACTACATTCTAAACTGTAGCATGCACTTAAAAAGGTCACATTCTGAAAGTTTGCATGGAATAGACTCCACATAGCAGACATCAAGAGGAGAAAGATATTACTTCATCTTACTACTGCCTGTACAGAGACATTCAAACTAATGAAAAAAATTAGAATTTTTAAAGAAGAATCATGTTCTGCTCTGCTTCTGAGTCACTAGGGATGAGAACATCCAGTCTTCTGCCCACTAGTTTTAAGTTTAGCATCAGCAAAACCTTTGCTCCATCATAGATCTAAAAATGAAAATCTGCCCTTTTCCAGAATACCATGTCTGTCATTTTATTGAACTTTGTAATCTTTTTAAAAGTTGGGGGGCTGAGGGGGTGGGAGTTTGTTGTGGTTTTTTTTCCTCTACTTCATCCTCTGAATCAGCCCTGGAGAACTGGGAATATACTATCAAACTAAGTTCATCTTTAAGACTATATTTTTAATCACAATTTTCTCCAGATCAGTGAGAACTACAACCTTCAGCCTGTGATAATGCAGACTGTCTTTGACAGGATTACAGGAACCATGTCTAAATTAAGCTTCTCTATAAAATAGTCTTGGACTGGCACATTCTCTCTGATCCAAATTCCCATGAGCCAAAAGTCGGATTTGGCAGGTTTGCAGTTAGACATGGCCTCCAGCTGTTCTATGATAGGTTAGGAAATAAACTGGCCTCCAGCCAGACCAAGGGATTCATTTCAAAGCTGTGTAGTAAGTATTAAATGTGTGCAATTGTAAACATTGACATTTTATTCTCCTTTTCTCAGCAGTCCACAGATAATTTTTGTATTTCTAATAGAACAGGAAATAATGGCCAGGACTTGAAAAAGAAAAGGATATATTTAACTCAAGCTGAGAACTATATAAAGTCTTCAGCATTCAGCACAGCCTTCTAACAAGCATATATAAAACTTATAACTATTCCACAGTTTAAGCAACATATACACAGTTTTCATTCAGAAATAGTGAGTCAGAAGAGACTGAGCATACATTGACGAAGGTATAAGCAGTTGTATTTTGCTTCCAAACTTCAGCAGTAGTTGGATGGTATTTCTCAATATTTTAAAGCTACACACAGATTACCAGAATTTGTGTGCATTTTTTATAAGAAATCAGAGGAAGTTCAGTGGCACATTTTAGTGACAGGATATATGGTCAGTTCAGGAAAATAAAAAAATATCAAGACTTTTAAATCTTTTAAAATGAAACAAAAGGATCTATAATCACAACAGAAATGAAAATCCATCCATTATCCACTGATCCTTATCACCAAAAATGACTATAAATAGCACCTAATAAAAGGCCAAGAACAACATTCCCTGTTTCTGAAGCAGCAAAACTAGTTGAGTTAGATAAAAAAACACATCTAAACAGGACTTGTAAGATTAAATGCAAACCAATCTGATACTTAAACAGAATGTATTGCATCAGTAATTAAGTGAAATAATAATATAGAGTGATACATGCTATCAGAGAGAAGACTGATGAGACTAAAAAATGCAGAATAATTTAGTAATCGCATTAGCACTTTATAATAGTAAATCACTATAAAAATATCAGCAGGTCTTATCATATTAGTGATTTTGCTAGAACCACGACTGAAATTTGTTAGCTACTGAGCATGGACCAAGAGAATAATGTACAATGAAGGAACTACAGTTCATAAAACTTTTGATAAATAACAGTATTCTGAGGCTAACATGTGCCTTGAATGTAACTGGCTACATTTCAGCAAGATGAAATTTTTATTAAAAGACGTTTTCTTCTTTTTTTTTTCCCTACTGGGAAAATTTGTATATCTTACAGTTGTGACACAATTATTTCTACCGCAGAATAAATAAAAAGGATTAAGAAAAAATATTACCTAAATAATAATAATTTACCCTTCCAATAATAAAATATGAAATTTCAAAATTATTTATATCACAGCTGTCTCTACACAACCCAACCGAGATTATGCTAAGCTATATCAACAAATAGTGAGACGTGGACCTAACCCTAAGTGTTTACAGAATAAATGAGAGGTATTAGGGACTACACTAAGTCTGTTAAGTGACAGCTACTAAGTTTCTACTAGAGATTTCACTACGGCTGCTGAAATCATGTAGAGAATATTACAGAGGATTTAAACAGTATGCTGCTGGCTAGAGCAGAGTCTTAAAATGGATTCCAGGATCCTAGGATAGGTAGGATGAGAAAATTAAGATATATACATATATGTAGGGGAAAAAAATATGATGAAATTAAGGAGGCATTTCTACCCAACTGGAAGATGTGCATATGCACCGCCAGCCCTCTATTCACACTCTCATCCATATCTGGGTACCCCAGACACTCCTGCCACTGCACACTGCCTTCAAATCAGGGGAACTGAGAGATCAGGACCCTGCCAAGTGCCACAACACCCATGGATCAGTTCCTAGTAGCCTAGTAAGTGACTTGTTTGGTGTCAGAAAAACAGTTAGGATCATTCTGAAGGAGAACTAAGGACTCCTAGCTCCTGACTGAAACACTGTACAGATTTGCATTGTGAAAGCTGACTGGGAAGAAAATGAATATGCAGTTTAGGAGTGCATGGAAGTAAAGGATCTCCTAGCACAAACAGTGCGTTACCAGGTGCACAAGACTGTGGCTGCACTTTGTAAGGAATGCTATGCTACCTCCCTTAATAGATTTACCTTCTGATCAATATTAAAGAATTTGTTTTCCCCAAAAGGCCAGGCAGAATAGAAGTAAAACACCTCTGTGAGTACTCAAAGATAAAGGAAGCACATGGAGCTTTAGCTGATTAGCAATTGCAAGATCAGCCTGTGCAGAAAAATTCTCTAAGATTTATAATGGGAAAGCACTTGTATAGGCCTTTGCAGGTCATCCGGTAGAACTTAACAGAAAATAATGCTTGCATCATAGAATTCTTTGCTGGCACTTTCCATTACATCTAGGGCTTTTTCAGACAAGGATTTCTCCATACATTCTGCTGACGGTAGGATTCCCTGGGTGAAAGAATAAGTTCTGCACTCATTATAATGGGCAACCTCTCTCCACTCTTTCATTCTATCACTGGAAATTAAGTAATGACACTGAAAAAAAGACATTCCAATCCATTTACTAGCAAGACATTATGCAGTTCTGTTCCTTCCTTAACTTACAGGGCACATCAAGCACTGCATATCAAATATGCCCTATAGCTTCTCTTCTCTTTATCAGACTCTTAAAAAAAAAAAATCAAAGGCATAGTATTGCCATTACTTGTGTCCAAAGGACAAAAGACTTTTGCAAGTTAGCCTGTATTTTCAGTACCTGAAACTCTTCTTCTTTTTGCTTTCCTTCAAATTAAGGTCTTTCCTTCCCACTCCCTGTACTTGAGACAGCTTTCTCATAGGAAACCTAGTTTGGCACAGCAGTGCAGTAAAAAAGGCATCATGATAGATTCTCCATGATGTAAATTAGAGTACTGCAGTCCAATCACATCCCCATCAAGGTCCTCAAATGAAACCTCCCACTGAGATGATAGAAGCTAATGGATTTCCATCTGCGTGTCTCTTGCTGTCGGTGACTATTGTTTAAGTAAACATTGGTTTGTATTACTTACTTTTTTTATTGTTCAATACATGTTGATGCCTGGTTAAAAGGAAAGAAAATTGCAGTATTAAAAGACTAGTATTTTCAGTGTCTTGTGATGTAAATTGCTAATTTAAAACCCAAAATATTGTTAAAGTGTCTTTATTTAATAGCAGACGATTGCAAGCTGTAATTTGCAAGCTGTAGTTGCAGATGGCAATGTTTTTCTCTTTTCAGCAGTACAGTACAGTATTTACTGCAGTGGTCTGCAGACAATGACATACCAACTGCGAAAGAAATGCTCAGGGGTAATACAAGCTATCAGGATTCCCATGAGGTCCAGCATGTGAGATACCTGCAACTAAAGCATGAAATTTAAATGCCAATTAAAATGTTAAAATCTCCTACCTGCTTTCAAACAGCAATTCTTTGCATTATACATTTTTAATATTTTCAATTGCCAAGTATGTTTCTAATACAAAACGATGTTTTCTTTACTGATTTTTAATCCTTTTGGATTGGACACACTTTTTTTCCAATTCAGACCTGGAGGCCCAAGTCTGGATTTGAAACTGACAGCTACCATCTGGACCACACTAGTAGAAAGGGTTGTATGTGATCTGGCATGTCTAACATACTGTTACACTTTTGTACATAAGGACAATCCAAAATACCATGCATGTATTAAACAAAATCTTTGCCTTTTATTTTATTTTGTTAAACGACTCATTAATGTTTATTTTTGAAAAGTATTTAACATTGTCTATTTAACAGCATTGTATGAAACATTTAAATACTGTATTCTGTAGTGCCATCTAGGGGATTTAAAACCTGGAATAAAATGCTCATCTGATAAAGAAACAGTAAACACTAAGAAATCAGCTCCAACTGCCAGGGCAATTTCTTATGTATATCTAGTGTTTTGAATTATCTTTTCCTATTACAATAGGAATATTTAAACAAGGTCAAGCACATAGTGTCATATCTGTACAATCCATAAATAGGAGAAGACGTATTGTGTTATACTTCTGCTTTATAGACCAATAATTCACAAAAACAATCTTAAAAAAATATCCTCAGCAAAATCAGTATCATGTTCTGAAACAGGATTTGTAAAACATTTCTAGCTTTTGTTCAGTTACCAGGAAATATACGGGAATTGTATGTACTAAAGATATTTATAAAAAGATTATAAATGTTATTGTATAAAATTGTAGGAAACTGAAATAAAACAAGAAAGCTATTTTCACTTTCTCAGCACTCAACCTCATTCAGATTTTATCTTATATTTCCTGAACCAGATGCTATTACATAACAATTTTCAATGTATCACTGAGTAAATTTTTAGAAACTACTTATTTTGTGTCATATTGACAGCTAGAACAATCTATAAGCTCTTTGATTACATTTTCATTCTTTATTCTTAAACAAACAAACTATAACAAGTTCACATATTAGATAAGTGATAATCTGAAAGGGAAATGTATAGCAAAAATCAGAGACTATAAAAAAAATAGAGAACGCCTGCATTCCCTCAGACCACAGAAACGATTCACTAGTTCATACCAACACATAAAAAGAAATATCTCAGGATCATCATCTGCCAAAACATCTTTGAAATTGGTGGATAATTTACACAGGTAGAGAACCTGGCTACACACCCACATGATCTTGCATTTTTTCATTGTCCCTGTAACAGATCAGTTTCCAACCATCGGGGTGAGAGGCAGAATCACTACTTCACTTTTGAATTTCCAAACCTCAAATTTTGACATTCTACCTGGAAAGCATGTGCATTAAACATTTACAGCAATATGCAGAAATCTATTCATAATGGTAAGATTTGAAAAACACCTAAAAAGTCTCCTAATAACACATCTACAATGGCTTTAGAGGTGCCTTTCATTTGGAGCTATAAGTTGGCAGTTGTCAGCCTTTGGCAGTTGTCAGCCTTTGATCCTGAGAGTAGCTTCCATACTCAGCTAACTGCCCCCAGCTCCCCCATCATCTCACTGAAGACTGTCATATAGATGCGTTATCATTTATATCCTCCAGTCACCTACTCTACAACACAAAAAACCCATATACATCCCCAGCCCATGTCCTTGTAACTTCTCCTCCACATTTTTTACCACATCGCACCAAACTAGTGTTACACTCTGTGCCTGCCAATGCCTCTACCCTGTGCTCCCACTTCCAAGGACAAATAGCAACACTGGTTTGGGCAGTTTAGTGGGCATAAGGGAGCAGGCAGTGGAGCCAGTCTGTTACTACACATCTTCTGATCAGTAGTAACTAACTGAAGTTACTACTACAGATCAACAGGTATACTGTAACTTAATGAGAGGCAGAAGGCTCCAGATGCGTATTGCTATAGGAGGTCATTCTATTTTCTGACTTAGCCCACAATGCTCTAAAAAGGATTTATAAGCGATGATGCAGTATCTAAAAGTTTGATTCTGTTAAATGATGTTAGATCCACTGCCACCTTCACCAGCAGAATCAGCCCCAGTCCCTCCTGGGTTGCCAGCTGGGAGCCCAGCCTGGTGCCTGGGGACCTGGGATCTCTGCTCAGGCTGAGGGACACAGCTTCTGCTTTCCTGATTCAAGCAGTAGCAAAGCTGCAGACATATCCCAGAGACACAATAACACACACAAGTATACACACACAGGACACCGATACAGCTGGTCACACAGATTGGCACAGATAACGCACTGTCTTCAACAGCGCATATATACACAGCTCATAAAAAACAAGCCCGGACACAGCCAAATCCCCTCCTCCTCTTTGGCTGGTAGATACAGAAGGTCACTAGTGAAGGCACACACATGACAATCTCTAGATTAACAAGCACAGACATACTTGCTGATCCCTCAAGTACTAGCACAGCCCCTAGGTCTGCCCGGCATCCTTACCCACATCCCACGTCCCCTGCCACAAGTTCCCTACTAGCCAGCTACTCCAGCTTTATGTTTGCAAGAAAGCACACTCATCCTCCACGTACTCCACATTCACAAGTTCCTCTGAGTATATGAGCACAGATCTTCTGCCCACCTAATACCCCAGCCCAGACCCAACCAGCCCAGACCCAAAGTCCCCCTTGCTGTCTAGATCAGCTTGAGATTTCCTAGCAAACACACACACACACTTCACATATAGCCAGTCTGGGAGAAGACAGAGACAGTGCCCAGCAAGCTGGCACTGGGCACACAGGCTGTGATCCACAGACTCACTTCAGCTGCCAGTTCTAAGCCCCTCACTTGCCTCACTCACCCCAAGCCCCACCAGTAGCTAGGAACACACACTGTTCCTGCCACAGAGGCTGGAAGTTCAAGACCCCCAGTCACTCTACTGGGTGGCACAGAGACTCCACTGGCCTGGGGTAGCTGACTTCACAGGCCAGGTGTGCCCACAGCCCTGGTATGACTCCAGTAGCTAGCATAAACCCACTGACACACATACAGCTTTCATCAGTTAATAGCACTTAGTCCTTGCAGCACATACACATGGGACAGAGAGTGAGGATACACAGAAAGTTAAGAATAAATCTAGTAAGAAGACATAAGAAGATAGGAGAGACTGCAGTGATCAGGAGCAGGGCTTGGTCAGACATGCGTACTGACCAGGTCTATTTTACAAGTGACCAGTCCCCTTTTATACCCTTTTCTGTCTACCCACCTCTTTGTTCCTCCCTGCTCCCCTACCCCTACATGTCTCCCATGGATTTGTGTAGGTCTATCAATTCCTGCACACCTCCTGACCAAGGGTCCCCCTAGTTTACAATTTTATCTGTTGCAAAGTCCAGTTTGACCTTTCTGGAAGTGGCATCTGTGATTTCTTGATAGCACATCAATTGAAGTGAGTGGCAATGTTTGTTTCTTGTCCTTGTCTCTGCGTTTGCTTTGTCAGGTCTGTGTCATGGTATATTTTGTTTCTGGCCTTCCCCTTTTCCCTTGGATTCCCAATTGACAAGGTCCCTGATCAGAGCGCCAGATAACCTCACTGGAATAAACACTCTCACAGGCCCTCATCAATTAGCGTGGTTGATCAGCTTTGGTTTCTATCACTGTCTCCCTGATAATTTCTCAGTCAGGTCTGTGTCTCTCTATGATCTTGTTTATGGCTTCCTTCTTTTCCTATTATCCCTTGCCTCATTGAAAAGGTCCTTGACCAGATACTCTTAAAGTGTCAGACACTCTTCTGCCACACACATTTGCAGGTTCTGTCATTTTGTGAAAAGACACAACAGAGGCTCTGCCTTCCCCATGCTGGCTGATGTTGCTGATCCACCTGCCTATTTCTCCTCGCTTTCCTTGTGGAACTCCTTTAATAGTTTATTCATAATGTTGTTTTCTTTACACCAGTATTGACCAGAGATAGAGCAGTGCTAATGGAAGAAGGAAATATCCTACCCTCAGTTTTGGGTTTTTCTTCTCTCTTTTTATTTTCAGTAAACACAGAACAACCATGAAGAATATATCAGAAACCAGTAAAACAGTCAATATGTTTGATTCCCCAGGGTGAAGGACCTGAACTGGCTTGAAAACTTTGAATGAAATAAAGTTTGAAGCAGTGTTGACATACACAAGGATTCAAAGTGCAGGCTTTGCAACAGCAATTATTTTTGAGGATAACAATCTGTTCACATAAAACACCATCTATATTTAAAATAAGAAGTCACAGGAGATCAGTGGAATTACAAAGCAATGAGACTTACTGTGGTTTCAGGGAAAGTAATTAAGAGGCTAATTAAGAACAAAACCATATAAAAACAACAGTAAAGCTTGATGGGGGAAAAAGACAGCGAAGCTTCCAGAAGGGGAAGGTACTTTTCCCTACTCTGATGTATTTCTTTGAGGCAATAAACACTCAAACAAGGTTTGTGGGCCAAACTCAGAGAGGAATTTGAAAAAAAAAAAAAGACAACTAATACATGGAAAGGGCAACTTTTACTTCACAATAGCATAAGACATGGTAATGTACCCAAACAGTAAACAGCCTGGAAAATTAGACCTTACCATATTCTACCATGACAGGATTGTGTACCCAGAATCTGGTACCTGTAATAAAGTAGGAACCTAAGGTGATTCTAATTTACTTGTTATAGTTTGCATGACAAAACTGACAGTTAAGGTATCTATAACATTATAACATCCCTATATGGATATAATAATGAATTATACATTTTTTGCCCTTATATAGGATAGGGGTAGAGTGATGTGTCTGGCCTAACATCATAATAAATAAGTGTCACTTTGGGAAAAGCACTTGGACCTCCAGATTACCAAGAACAATTGTATTTCTTACTTTTCTTTACAGCTCTATACATAGTCAAAATATCAGGAGTGAGGCTGGAAACTGACTTGAGGTTCCAGAGTGTTCCCATAGAAAACAGTAAGAGACCTCATGGGGGTCTATCTAAATTGACTGAACAAGGAATTCTTTTGAAAAATGCCAGGGAAAGTCAGAGCATGATTTTGATGGACAGTCAAGGGACCAGAATTGTTCAGGTAATTTAGACATGTCCACTGAGTTTTGTGCTCCCAACTAGAGGAGAATAAACACAGAAGTTAGCCCAAGAATATATTGCAGCTCAATAACATCCATGTAGAACATACAAGATTGTTCATGCGCTTTTTCAATTAACATTTTCCAACCAGAACTTTCTGTCAGTAAGCTTTCTGACAGACTTAATCTGTATTGCTTCAGGGGCAATCAAATCATCAGAAACTCACAGGCAACACAAGGCATCCCTGCTGAATGGGAAATCTCCAGGAGGCTCATCAAGGTTAGACTACTGTCCCTTGCTGCTAGGGATAATGGTGCAAAGGAAATGCGGACAGAAGTGAAAGTGGTGCTCTCTTCCATCCATCTGGCCAAGGGGAAAGTCTCAGAGAGGAATAGACATATGCGGCACAACAGCTGGATGCATACCTGAGGCACCAGAAAGGCTTTATTTTCTTCCTTCAGAGTATGCTGGGAGACAGACAGGGTGACCTAATGAGCAGAGCTTTGAACCAGATGCTCTTCATCCAGAAGTAAGTTAGAAAACAGTGTATACCGAGAAGGTCTGCATGGGAGAAGGTGTCAAAGGTACATTTCCTGCTTCATGTGCTTCCATACTAACAAACACAGCTTGAGCAGGAAACAAGACATGGAGACTAAACTTTCTTGGTAGAGGTAACAATAACACAAAATTATACAGCCAGAAGCTGCAGCTTGGGAGGTTCAGACTGGACTTCTAAAGCACATTTCACTAGTAGAGCAGTGCAGACCTCTCTCCCTAGAGCCATGTGGAGCCTTGTGGAACTTCCATTCCTGGCAGGCTTGGATATTTGGCTAAAAAGAGAATTTTGCTGAGCCTGTTCACAGTAGTCCTTCACTGAGCTACAGAGTGGATTAGAGGACTTACAGGGGCTCTGTCCAAGCAATGTTTCTAGGATCCTGTAGCATATTTAATGTGTTCCAGCTGTTAATTTGTTCCAGCTGTTAATTTGAATTGAATTGAATTTGGACAAACAGTTCAAAACTAAATAATGTGAATGTCAACTTCTCAACATCATTTTGCCCTATAAATCTGTTCCTACTGTGTTGCACTACTTACTAAAAAAGACATAGTCTAACAAGACAATTTTGATACCTGAAGGAACTTAAAAGCTACTGATACAAACCCTGTATGATTTTCAAGGTTTTCAATACCCACCTCTATTTCTTCTAATACAAAGCTGAATACCTCTGAAAAATCCCTTCTGGCATCTATCTGAATCCTCAGGCAGTTTTTAAAATTTAGCCCTAAATTCTCTAAGCTCCTTTGGAAAATCCCAGCCTTTATCCTTTTAGGAATGAAAAGAATGAACTGCACAATTTGAAGTTAAGAAAAAGTAATAACTCATGCACATGGTATCAGCAAATTAACTACAAATACGTGCTTAACATTTCTCAAGAGAAAAGCCCTGCAAGAGATAGGACACATCAGAAAGCTTATAAGGCAAGATAATAATTATTTTCTACATAATTCTTCTAACCTGATTCTGAAGGCCTCATTTTAAACTATTTAATGGTTTTGATCAGGCCACAGTGAGGTTTCTTTTCATCATTTGTTTTGCTGACTAGCATAACAAACATAATTATCCATCAATTTTATAAAGTTTAAATTTCATCACATTTTTAATACTATAGAATTAATCTTGCAGGAAACTCAAGTGCAAAGACTAGAATGGATCATATTAAGTGAATAATGGATCATATTAAGTGGTAAAACTAGGGGAAAAAGAAACAAAACATATTTTTTAAACAAAATAGCAAGCTAGCAAGACTTCATAAAAAAGCTACTATCAGTTGTGAATGATTTCCTATTTCTACCAAACAGAATGAATAAAACTTTTAAATAACATTTACAAAGCTATAAGGAAAAACATAGTAATAATATTTTAACATTAAAATGCATCTTTCATCAAGGATCGATGATGATCTTCCCAACCATTCAATTGCACTGTTGTCTAAGAAGCTTCTCTGTGAGGAGCTTGTCAAACAGAACTGGGTAAACTGAGGTTTAGAATTCTCATGGTAGAGGCTGAAATAGAAAAAAAGTGTCCTGCTGTAGTTTTATTTCAAATAATTCTTTTCCTAACTAATTTAAAAAATGTGAATCCCTAATTTTTTTATTTTTTTTTTTTTTCACCCAGAACCTAGCAACATCCTTTGGGGAGAAAACATGCCAATTTTACATTACTTTGTATCATCCAGTCTCAGACTTTTCTAGGTAAAGAAGGACCATGACAGATCTGTTAGTACAGTAAACTACCTAATAAACTATACACAGTAGCAAAGAGCTGACATGTATAAGGGGCAAGAAGCATTTGTAATTGTGTTGTCAGGGTACAAAAACCAGGTTCCCTGCTCAACCTGTGTTATAGATGTTCTTGTGATATTCACAGCAGACTTCTATGATTTTTTTACAATATCTTAGCATCAGAAATATTGCTGATGACACTTGTCATCTAATCTTTTCAATACAAGTTAGAGTAGGATCAGCAAGAGAGAATTAGTGAAGAAGCTATTTTTCTCTGAATTTATCTCCTTTAAAAATAACTGATTTAATCCTAACCCGTTTACCATTTCATACCTTTGTCCTTTGCAAAAAGGAACTACTTACAGAATATGATATATATAGTCTCTATTAATATTTTTGTGTTTTGATGCATTGCATATCCCCACTGTAATGAAACAATTAGAAACACAATTATAAATTTGCTGCAGCAGCCAAAACATTCTGAATGCTTGGAGTCCTGTGTTGAGCAGCTAACTTGGGACTTCTGCCCCTTGGCTTTTCTCCCCAAGGTGCAAGTCAGCTACCAGGATAGGTGAAGCAGTCATTATTACAACAGGTCAAGAGATTAAAGAAACCATCAGTGAATTAAGGAAGCACAGTAAGTGATATGTAGAACACCTCTTTGCTGAGTTCAGCTGCACTTAAATTAAACACTGCTTATGTGACTTTTTCATAGGAAGTGTGGTGTTTCAATGTCTCTCTCATCACCTGGCAGTCCTACACATATTTAACTCTATACCAGCCTGTATGCCAGTTCTCTGCAGCATTCCATCTGCGCGCTATTCTTCAAAACACCCCCTGCTTCTCCATTTTGTGCTGCATCATCGTGATAACCAGAACTGGCATCATCTAACTGGCATGATATTGAGGACAAGAACCCTTAGACTTGAAACCCCCTGTGCCATGGTCACTACCGAACTGAATGAAAAACAGAGACCAACCCAACAGCTGGGACCAGCTGCAGGCCAGTTATACTGAATCTTCCTATGGTTAAAATATTTGATATAAAACTGTACACCAATGCCAAATAACTGGTCATTTCTGAGTTGTTTAGCCTCCTTTTCAGCACTCTCTAGAGGTGATACATGCAGGGTGCATGGCAGTTGTCCTCTCTCATAGGTGCTCATCACCTCCATTTTAGCAGGTTCTGCTCATTTAGACATCATTACACAGGGAAGGGAAAAAAATAAACAAAATGGGCCACATAATTCAAGTCAGTACAAAGGATAATAACATATCCTAGGGAACACCAGCCAGCTGAGAAAAGAAAAAATATATATATATATGTACATCCCTTATCTTCTTTTCAAGCTCTTTTTCCTTCCATTTATTTTCTACTATTGCAATACTTTTTTTTCCTGTTAAATTTTGAACTCAGAAGCAGTAGCTGTGTTCCTTAAGTGATTTACCTTTCATTGTCTATTGCCTCATTTGTTTCTTGTTTCTCCGTTTTTGCCCAACTCTTTTCTTCCCACTGATTCATTCACTCCCTCCTCTTTTTAGCTATTTGTTTGATATTCCAATATCCTTCCTCAATATTGTGTCCCCTTTTCACCTTTACAGAGCTTTCTGTCTGTGGTTAATCATACAGAAAAATTTGTCTTACAAGATGTGATGTAAAAACTTAGACCCTAAAGAGAAGTATGCCCATATGAATCTGTAATTGTGTTGATATATATGTGACTAGCTGGATCCTTCTGTATAATTTCCATCCCAGGCAAATGAAATGCCGTGACTTCATTTCATGTTTTGTCTCAAGACAAGATTACGTTACGTACTTACTTATGATTCTCCTCCCCATCCCACCAGGACAGAGGGATGGAAAAAGTGGAAGAGTGACCAAGCGGCTGCATGGTTCTTAGTCTTAAGCTGGGTTTAAGACATGACAAGAGCGGTGGCACAAAAGGGGTAAACAGCACCAAAAAAACCTACTGAACATCCTGCTGCTGTCCTTGATACTTGAAGTTAAAACATACCATTAGTACCCCAAAATAAATAAGCTAATTGATCATATTTCTACAGTCATTTTTCTGTCAGGTATGTGCAAATTAATGAATCTGTTGCCTGACCCTAGTACAGAATACCTACCTAATTTTCTATTTATGATAAGTAAACATCAGGAAGGATTTTGCACTGCTAAGCAGCTATGACATTGGTACTTGAGGAAGGCAAGAAAAGAAATAAATTAATTCTAAATACATAATGTCTATTCTTAGCCAAGAAATAGTAAGCCATTAATTGTACTTCTCACAAAATATAATAAAAGAATTTATAATTAAAAGCTATCAAGATGCTGAACAATTCACTAGCACTATCAAGATGATGAGCAGTTCACCACATTAAATAGACTGTCCTCAAAAGCAGCACACTAGAGGACCCACACATATTTCATGAAACAGTTGAAAGGTCCTGTAAGCTGCACAAAATATCTGCACAGATGGCAACAGTTCTTCAAGATGCTCAATTAATCTGTTTAGGATCAGCTACTTGTGTGATTTTTAGCAAAGTTACAATAATTATTTAGATACAGATTAAATAGAAATGTTTAATTGATACCGTGTCATCAGAGTGCTAATGGTAGACACAGATTTATAATATGGCTAAAATTTGGCAGAGAAAGACCAGATCCAGAAGGGCTGAGGTCATAGATGTATATTAAAATTAAGCTTGAATCCCTTCTCCCATACCACCAGGTTCCCATTCCTGTATTCTCTATTTTTCTTCATTGGATCACAGATGTGTACAGCTATGTTTGAGCCAGGAAAGGGTCACTAAGCACTTGCAAAAGTGGAAGTACCAAAACAACTGTGAGAACAGTGTGGGAATTCCCTGATGCTCATGAAACTGTCTCAAAAGAGAGGCAATATAAATTTGTATCCTAACTTTAGGGAGGAAATATTAGCTATTAGGTTGTAATGTAGATGTAAACTCCTTCAACTGTGCTTTTGCACCAGATACACCTTTCCTTGAGTATATTACAAACTGATTTAATAGGTGAACCCTGTGGGAATTTAGGTGAAAAGTGAGTGCTAAACCCTAAAGAAGATATCATAAACTAGAATACAGACTGCTCTTTGTTCAGCGCACTTTGTGAAGCAAGTGATGGCACATAGCAGGAAACAAAGGAGAAGCATCAAGAATGGCTGGGAATATGAAGGATATAAACTGAAACAAGAAGGAAAAAAATGGGAGGGAAGAAAAGATAGAGAGGAAAATGGCATCTATCATATAAATTATGCTTTGCATTTTTAGACACTGAAACTTTCCTTCAAAGGCCTTTCTCCACTTTGGTATTATACTTCTACTTCCTACTCTTTAAGAAACCTGTTGTTTCTCCCTTCATTCCCCCCAGTACAAAACAGGGAAAACACTACAGGGTTTACCATGCTTAAGATCAGAATGGACTGACTTTCAGAAAAATATTTAGAAAAATTAGAAAAATAAAGAAGCTTGCTTCAGAAACTTGATTAACAAGTTTGACATTCCTGTTTCACCTACAGTAAAATTATTATCAATATGGAACATGCTCTCTACTCTTAAAAGCAAATTTATATATTTTTTATTATTGAGACAGAAAGAAATAGTATCATGCCTACTATTTAGATGAAAATATAGCAGTATTCTTCCCCAATCTATCGAATAGCCTCTGTCAAAGCCAGCAAAAGTGACCTTTTTGGTAAATAATTTTATAGTGTTTCTAATAATTTTAATTACACATTTTTTTCTGCAATTAGGGAAATCCAATTTCACCCTACCTGCACAGCGTGACTGGCCAACTATCTCACTTTTTTTTGTCATGTTCTCTGACTGATTCAATGAAGAGTGAACAGTAGATATTTTTCTTGTTGCGCAAATGCTCTTGTTCTAGTCCAAATATGAGAATTTCACAGGTGTTTATGCAATCTAAATCCATCAGCAATGACTAAGATCAACAGCTACAAAAAAAAGTGATAGAGAGGTGGTCAAATCAAACAGCGGATCTCAGGTCATTTGCTAGGAATTCATGAACACACTGTTGGTGGTATTTCAGTACTCCTGACAAGATATATGTCAGACAGGATCAAATAATCAAAAAAAAAAGCAAGATATGTACCCTGCATCATTGAAGCTGATTGGTGCAGTAGAACCATAATCTGGATTTTCAAACATAAGACACCAATATGGAGACAGGAATTAAAAGTACTTTAGGATCAAGCCTTGACTGGATAGGTTACTAGACCAAGATTCAGTGATGATTTCAGGAAGAAAAATGCTTCCACTTTCTGTTATAATGGAGAGATACTTAGTGAGAGAGCATCTAGCTTCAGGCCTCATGAGAATATTCAGCACAAACAAAAAAAAAACTTATTTTTCTGACAGTATATATGGTTCTCAGAAGATGCACCTATTTCTTGCATTTTGCAATATGCACTTATTACTTCTCTGGAAACCCAACACGTAAGTTATACAGCTTGCCTAGTATTTTGTCTTTGGCCAGTTGTTCTGGTATGGACTATTAGCCTTGTCCCTGGTTGCAAATGTCAACCCAAGCATTCCTGGCAACATCATAATAACCAGAAAATCATTAGCAGAACTGTATTTGGCAACATCATCTAATATCATCACCTCAGCCAACCCTTTCAGCACCTTCAGGTGAATCTAGTATGGTCTGAGGTTTTGAATACATTCAGTTTCTCTAAGCAGTCTCTAACCCGTTCTTCCCCTATCCCCCATTGTCCCTCCCCACCCATAGCTGTGTTAGTACAGAAAATTTATTGTTAAGACAGACTTAAAAAAGGCATGGAGTCATTCAGCCTTTTCTCTACCATCTGTTTCTTCTACACTCATCAATGGACCCACACTTCCATGAACATCCCACTGATTCTAGCACATTCTCCCATTACCCCTTATTTTCCTCAGAAATTTTATGTGCAGCTGAGCTTTGGTCTTTCTGATTTCACTCCAAATGCTCAAGCAATTTTGTTTGTGTTTCTCCTTTGTTGCCTAGTTTCCACTTCTTGTGTGTTCTTCTGTTTCATTTCATTCAGAAGCACCCTAGCCAAGTGACTCTTCTGCCAAAATTCCTCATCTTTACACAAATGGAAGTGAGCTCATTTCTGAACTCTCAATAAGTTTTCTTTGAAAAACAACAATTTCACTTATGCACTGTTATCCCTCATGGTAACATTCAAAGGGAACTTTGCCAAACAAATTGGAATTTGTGCAAAGAAATTGCCTAAGCTGATTAAGATATACTTTTCTGAAGGCCAGCATCCTCATTCTGCGGCATATCTTTTCAGCTTTCCTTCAGACCCTGACCTCAGGCATCTGTGAACAGCAGGTCATGTATACCATTGTAGTATTTGACCCCTTCAGTGTTTGCACTGTGACATAGCCAATATGCAGTGTAATAGCTTCTTGGACTGCTTTCACATTTCTGCACTTCCAGAAAATGTCTGGAGGGATAAAATCCCACACAAAGATGAGGATGGGCAAGCAGCAACCTCCTGCTAGTTGTTTTTATAAATCCTCATCTCTTCTTGGTCAGGTGGCCTGTAGGATACACCCCCACCACAATATCACTAACATCACTTATAAGAAGGTCTTGCCAAACACAATTCTAGCTTAATGGGAGAGGTCTTTAACACAAGGACAGAGGCCTACTCTTCTTTCCTAATTTACCTGGACAGGCTGTAACCATACATGAGAGTACCTAAACTGTGTGTAGTTTGGCGCACCCAACCTTTATGATTTTGATCTTATTACAGGCTTATGGGAGTGCATGGACTTCCAGGCCTTACTTGTTAACCAAGCTTTGCACACAGGCACCTGAGAAAGCCAGGTGCTAGCTTAATTACAACTTTCCCTCCTACAAATGTTACCAGCTATGTCTGTTCCCTCTCAAATTTGCAACAAACTAACAGCTTCCACACATCAATACGAACAGTGCAGCTCTGATCTTCCTTTTGGCTTGATCTCAGAATAAAATCAGGTCAAGAGCCAATAGCAAAACACTAAGGGATACCACGCGAGTGATGTAAAAGTGGTTGACAGGAAGGGAGTAGCAGTAAATCAAAGCTCAGGCCATGTGAGCACCAAACCACACCACTAGAGTATAGCTTGTTTCTGTGCATTTTGCCTAGAACTTGTCTTCAGCATATGCCCTAAAAAAAAAACAGCAGCCACTTTGTTGAGTTGAACAACTGGAAAATACATGGTTTCCCAGTAAAGATTAATGTTTCCTCCTATATAAAAAAGCAAAGGTGATCAAAAACCTTTCAAAACAAAACTGCGCACAATGATGAATTTATTTTTATATATACATATATATCATTATGATAAGGCACTTCCATTAAAGCCTACCACCTAATTAAAGTTAAGCAGCCTATCCCTACAGTCTGTCCTCCTAGGATGCACAGAAAGCCTAGAAAAAATATTGATTTTTAGATTTGTCCTAGAGTAGACTACTACCTCATTTTAGTTTTACTCAATAATTGGTAAAAAAGTGCACACACTCACACACACAGAGGAACACCATTTACCTCTATTTATTATATTCCCCATAAGGAAATTGAAATATGTGCAAACTGAATGCTGAATGCTACAGTAAGTCTAGTTCAAAGAGATACGTCTCAGCTTAATAGGGTCCACTTTATTTGTCAGTGAAGAGACTCCTGCAGGATGTGAGAGAAAGAAACACCATAAATTCACTCTCCAGAAACTGCTAGCATCACTTTTGGTACATATTGATGCAGCTCAGCACTGTCAATGAGGTGACTATTTGCTCCCTAGAGAGCTCATCTCACAGCTAGTTTCTAAGATCCCTAGGAGTTTTCATTTCATGTGGTGCAAGGTATGAACTCTATTCTACAGCTAATTCCAGCAATACAGTCTCTTCAGTTCTGCTTTTAGCCACCAATTCACAAAGGTACAGAAACACGTGTGTAGTATTTCATTTTACAGGGTTAAAGCAAATACTTCTGGTTCTTATACCTGTGAAACCATTTTACCTCTGTAGAGGTTTCTTTGCAGTTCATATAGGTACTATTAACACATCCCTGGGTACCAAGAGCTGTAAAGATACAGTGATACTGACTGCAGTAGAGCCACAAGTCCCTAAGTGCAAAGGGTTCTGTGTAAGCAAGTTCCTTTACTTTGATGCCCAAATCAGATCAATTGAAGGTAGCTGAGAGGGTGCCTAAACAGGCTTTGATCACATGTAAGTATTGTCTCAGTGGTGGACTGAATACTTATTCTATTGACTGGGGGCAATGGAGCTTCAAGGATTCATCTACATTAATGCGGCAATTCAGAAGCATGCTTTGAAAGGATTACTTTCTGTACTTCGGCTCAAATCACAGAGGAATCTTGGAGCACAGAGTCTGGTTGTCTTCATGATTAAACTGGGGGAAGTACTCCAGGAGCTCAAGTCATGTGCTCCAAACACAAATGGACAGTCAGCTGGGCCAGACTAGAGTTTATCTGAAGCAATCCCTCTGAAATTCATGCTGCAAAGATGCTACCATTCGGCACCAATCATATCACTGTCAAAACTCACTGCTCTTGAATGTACTGTTCTAATACCTAATACAACATAACTGAACCATGATGGTCTTCACAGATGCTTGTGTTATTAAAAAAAATAAAATTTCAGCCATTATTCTGTTTTTTCAAGCCACTGCAAGACATAATCTTTTGTTAATAGTTGTATTCATTCGTGCATGCAAGGTATAGTGCAAGTATTCAGCTCACAGCAGTTGAAACACGTAAATTTTCATGGAAATACATCTAAGCTTTTGTATCTACTTATTATTTAAGCCCTCCAAATTCTTTTCGTAGTCACAATTTTCATAATAGTGCACTCAGGCCAACATGAAGATACATATGACATCTTTAAAGCAATTCATCTGTCACTCAGTCAACCAACAGCAGTATTTCTTTTAGTTGATACATACATAGAATCATAGAATCATAGAATCATAGAATGGTTAGGATTGGAAAGTACATTTGGATCATCTAGTTCCAACCCCCCTGCCATGGGCAGGGACACCTCACGCTAAATCATATCACCCAAGGCCTCGTCCAACCTGGTCGTGAACACTGCCAAGGATGGAGCATTCACAGCCTCCCTGGGCAACCCATTCCAGTGCCTCACCACCCTCACAGTTAAGAATTTCCTCCTTATATCCAATCTAAACTTCCCCTGGTTAAGTTTGAACCCGTTACCCCTTGTCCTTTCACTACAGTCCCTAACTAAGAGTCCCTCCCCAGCATCCCTATAGGCCACCTTCAGATACTGGAAGGCTGCTATGAGGTCTCCATACAGCCTTCTCTTCTCCAGGCTAAACAGCCACAACTTCCTCAGCCTGTCTTCAGATGGGAGGTGCTCCTGTACCCTGATCATCCTCATGGCCCTCCTCTGGACTTGTTCCAACAGTTCCATGTCCTTTTTATGTTGAGGACACCAGAACTGCACACAATACTCCAAGTGAGGTCTCAGGAGAACAGAGTACAGGGGCAGGATCACCTCCTTCGACCTGCTGGTCACGCTCCTTTTGACGCAGCCCAGGATACGGTTGGCTTTCTGGGCTGCAAGCACACACTGCCTGCTCATGTTCATTTTCTCATCAACCAGCACCCCCAAGTCCTTCACCACAGGGCTGCTCTGAATTTCTTCTCTGCCCAACTTGTAGCTGTGCCTGGGATTGCTCTGACCCAGGTGTAGGACCTTGCACTTGGCATGGTTAAACTTCATGAGGTTGGCATCAGCCCACCTCACAAGCATGTCAAGGTACCTCTGAATGGCATTCCTTCCCTCCAGCGTATCCACCGAACCACACAGCTTGGTGTCATCGGCAAACTTGCTGAGGGCACACTCAGTCCCACTGTCCATGCCACCAACAAAGACGTTGAACAAGACCGGACCCAGCACCAATCCCTGAGGGACACCACTCGTTACTCTCTCCAGCTGAACATTGAGCCATTGACCACAACTCTTTGTGTATGGCCATCCAGCCAGTTCTTTATCCACCGAGTGGTCCATCCATCAAATTGATATCACTCCAATTTAGAGACAAGGATGTCATGTGGGACAGTGTCGAATGCTTTACACAAGTCCAGGTAGATGACATCAACTGCTCTACCCCTGTCCATCAGTTCTGTAGCCCCATCATAGAAGGCCACCAAATTGGTCAGGCAGGATTTCCCCTTAGTGAAGCCATGCTGGCTGTCACCAAGCACCTTGTTGATTTTCATGTGCCTTAGCATGCCTTCCAGGAGAATCTGCTCCAAGATTTTCCCAGGCACAGAGATGAGACTGACTGGTCTGTAATTCCCTGGGTCATCCATTTTCCCCTTCTTGAAAATGGGGGTTATATTTCCCTTTTTCCAGTCATCGGGAACTTCACCTGACTGCCATAATTTTCAAATATGATGGCCAGCAGCTTCGCAACTTCATTCACCAGCTCCTTCAGGACCCGCGGATGGATTTCATCAGGACCCATGGACTTGTGCACATTCAGATTTTTAAGATGGTCTCAAACCAGATACTCTCCTACAGTGGGTGCAAGGCCTTCATTCTCACAGTCCCTGCGTCAGCCTTCTGAGACTTGGGTGGTGCAATCAGAGCCTTTGGCAGTGAAGACCAAGGCAAAGAAGTCATTCAGAACCTCAGCCTTCTCCAAATCCTGTGTAGCCAGTTCTCCTGAGAGCTTCCTGAGGGGGCCTACGTTCTGCCTAGTCTGTTTTTTAGTTGCTATGTACCTGTAGAATCCCTTCCTGTTATCTTTAATACCTCTAGCTAAGTTTAATTCTAACTGGGCCTTAGCTTTCCTAACCTGGTCCCTAGCTTCCCGGACAACATCCCTGTACTCTTCCCAAGCCGCCTGTCCTTGCTTCCACTTATTATAAGCCTCTTTTTTCAACTGAATTTTCCTCAGCAGCTCCTTATCCATCCAAGGAGGTCTCCTGGCCCTCCTGCTGCACTTCCTTTAGTTGGGATGCCACTCTCCTGAGCTTGCAGCAGGTGATCCTTGAATATCAACCAACAGTCTTGGGCCCCACTGCCCTCTAGGGCTGTATCCCATGGAACCTTCCGAAGCAGGTTCCTGAAGAGGCCAAAGTCTGCTCTTTTGAAGTCCAGGGCAGTGAGCTTGCTGCACGCTCTTCTCACTGTCCTGAGGATCTCAAATTCGAGGATCTCTTGATCACTGCATCCAAGGCTGCCCTATAGCATCACATTTCCAACGAGCCCTTCCCTGTTGGTGAGCACGAGGTCAAGCACGGCACCTCTCCTTGTTGGCTCCTCTATTACTTGCAGAAGGAAGTTCCCTTCCACACAATCGAGGAACATTCTGGATTGCTTGTGCCGGGCTGTACTGTCCTTCCAACAGATGTCAGGGTGGTTGAAGTCCCCCATGAGAACAAGGGCCTGAGAGCGTGAGGCTTTTCCTATCTGTCTATGGAGTGCTTCATCCACAGGTTCTCCTTGATCAGGTGGTCTGTAACAGATCCCTGCTGTAATGTCTCCCTGTCCTGGGTTCAGCAGTAGCAGTCATGTTTCTCCTTTGTGGTAGCTGGTGCAGTGCTGTGTTTTGACTTCCAGCCTGGGAACAGTGCTGATAACACCGATGTTTTCAGTTGTTGCTAAGTGATGTTTACCCTGACCAAGGACTTTGTGAGGCTCATGCTCTGCCAGGAAGGAGGAGAAGCTGTGAGGAAGCAGAGACGGGGCGCCTGACCCAGGCTAGCCAAGGAGGTATTCCATACCACAGCACGTCATGCCCAGGGTGCGGGGTAACTGGGAGTTACCTGGAAAGACACGGGCTTCCGGGTGGGACTCGTTTCTTGGCCGGTGGTATCGTATTCTCTTCCCTTGTTATTTTCTCTTATCATTGCTGTCGTTGGTGGTAGCGGTGGTGATTTGTGTTGTACATTGGTTGCTGGACTGTTGTTGTCTTAACCCGGGGGAGTTGCACCCTTTCGATCCTCCTCCCTATTCCTCTGGGAGCGGGGAAGGGGAGAGCCCCGGTGGGGAAGGGGGGGCCTTCGACTGTTGTCAGCCCAGCACTACTCACTGGGAGTGAGTGAACAAGTTGCTTGACTGGGTTTAAGCCACGACACTTCCATAGCTATATTCCTTTTAACTCTGACCCACAAACTCTGTTGATCACCTGTCCCCAGACAGAGTTCCATACTCTCCAGCCTATCCCTAACACAAAGGGCAACTCCCCCTCCCCGCCTGCCAGGCCTGTCTTTTCTAAAATGCCTGTAACCTTCCATTCCAACACTCCAGTCATAGGAGCCATCCCACCATGTTTCTGTGATGCCTATTGTATCATACCCCCATAGACATGCACACATCTCTAATTCCTCTTGTTTGTTCTCCATGCTACGGGCGTTTGTATAGAGGCATCTGAGCTGAGCTCCAAATGAAGCCGGCTCATTAGCTGGTGCGGCTGGGATATCTCTACATTGCTCCGAGCATTTATTATAGGTTCTGGCACTGACTGGGTGTGTTGGGATGGAAAGATGCCCCCCTCCCCCAACACATCTACTTGGGGGATGGGGGGCATCATAAACACACTGACATGTACTGAAAACCAGCATCTTGTTCAGAGCTCTCTCGAGTATATGTGAAAGATCATCCAGTCCTGGATTTTCAAAGTAGGAAAGAAGTACACCTTGGGGTGTTAGCAGCTGCTTTAAAAGGAAGCCAGATGGGGATGTGAAGACAATCACCCAGAATGTGAACTCAAGATTCTCCTCTCCTTGTCAAAATAGAGGTTTTATGAGCCTATATTTCTCATAACCGGTTGCTGTAATAACCCTTATTTTCTCCTTTTAGAGGGGAAGCAAAAGGGATAGGTATTGGTTATCTAAGTAGCTGATTGTGTGTAATACTTGACTCAAAATAAGACTCAATAGGATTTTGAATAAGTCAGCAACACAAGGTTAAGTAGCTATACCCTATCTATTTCTTCATTCTCCTTTCTGCATTTAACAGATTCTTGCCTGGCTAGTTTTGATGTTACATCAATTTCACAGCCCCTCTTTTTTGCATAGCAAGAATAGTAGGGTGGCTACGTATGCAATAAGAATTTCAATAGGAGAAGTATCAAATCTTCCAGATTAAAATTTTGGTAAACACGCTTTATACTCTGAGGACCAAGCCAGAACTTAGCACAGATATATTTCTGTCTTCTGCCATATTAAAATGGAAGGGACATTTTGAATATTGTTCTTAAAACGATTCTAAAGAATTTCCCCTGCATGATGACAAAGAACTACCA
The DNA here is from genome assembly GCF_028554395.1 of Pezoporus wallicus. Taxonomy (NCBI): domain Eukaryota; kingdom Metazoa; phylum Chordata; class Aves; order Psittaciformes; family Psittacidae; genus Pezoporus; species Pezoporus wallicus. Next base: position 366,521 of record NW_026637470.1, read on the forward strand.
TATCTGAGAAACTGTATAAATGTATGTGATTCTCTATGTTCTCATGACATTTTCAAAAGGAGGACTTGTGTCCAAAGTTGAGTTTTCTTCATCATCCAAATAACTAAAATGAGAATGAAATGCTGTACCTTAAGCACCTTTCCAGAGGCTTACTTTTCATACCTTATAAGTAATACTGCCTTCTTGTCACCAGAACACTTAACTAAGCAGCCTCCACTTTGTATTCCATAACAGTTTGTAGTGGTTTAAACACAGTTACTCTCAGCGGCATAAGAAGCTGCAGTGGATATGGAAATTAGCTCTGTGTGCCCACTAGTACACATTTTAAAGCAGCATTATCATTACAGCTTTGTGGCATATCAGTTTCTGCCAGTGTTTGTATATATTTCTTTAAACAGTCCCTTTTAATCTTCTGAATGCAGATTCTGTAAACTCCCTCAGCAAAAGAAAGAGTCAAAGTGTCTGGTCACAATGTCACATACACATCTGTATACATCTGCATCTGCACATATAGAGCCATTAAAACAAATCCCCTATATCTAATTCATAAAAATTAACTCTGCTTGGTCTCAAAGAACAGAACTGATGTTTACTATTGCTGTAGATAGACTATAGCCAAGTATCTTATTTATCCTTTCATTTTTCTAGTCTCATCGATCAATGTGTGCCATTTTAGGAGTCATTAGACAGAAAAAAATGCCTCCTGTTCATAACAGCATTTAAATGAAAAGGCGAGCTTGATTCCAGTACATGCTGTATAAATTTAGAACTACTGCATGTTTTTCTACATAAGCAAGCACAAAAGACTTACCAAAGAAAATTAATCCCAGCTCATGAGCACACTGAAATCAACAACAAAGATTTTCTACTTTTTTTATTATATAATTCAAATCTCCTATAAATGGCTATGAAAACTCCTTCCCCCTTTACCCCAGAAAGTATCTTTAAAACTAACCCCTTAGAATAATTATCTTCCCATTGTAGTATTTAGTACAGAATACAACACTGATGTCTGTGAAGGAAAAGAAAATGAAAACAGAGTTCTTCAAGCATTTTATCTTTGCTACCTAAAATCCTTGAACATAAATGCTATGCCCATTACCCTGTTCTGTGTTAATCATAGGGAAAATCTGCTTAGATTTTTTTATCATGCTCTTCACTACATTGCGTCAAGTGACCTGATTAATGTGTGTTCTCTTGTCAGAGGAAACAATGTACATGAGTGCTTCATTTAAATAGGATTTTTAAAGTACTTTTGATCTATAAATATAGGCATATTGCCATCTATTTATTTCAGAGAGGAAAGGCCACAGAACTATATGGTCCACTTAGAGCAAACATGAATTAATCAGTTCAGCATGCACTTTGCATCATCTGACAGCAAAGAGCCTGCACAGCTGCACAGCTCTATCGTTGCTATCCAGCTGCATACCAACTGAGAGGTGATGAATGTTTTTGTGATGCACACAGGAAAACCATGCAACAGTTAAAAACTCAAGTTTCTGAACAGATAAGTGTTACACTATCATGGAGAGTTTTACTGTGTCAGAATGAAGTTGCCTAACATCCTCCATGAAGTATCTTTATGCTGGAGCTTTAGATGATTGGGATGGGCTATGCTTAAACTGAAGCACTCAGCATCAGTTTCTTGCTCCTGGTCCTGGCACACGCTTTGGTCACATCAGAGTCCCAGCTGCTTGCTCTCTATTATTTCCTATGAGAAGAAAACAGGTCCATATTAACCAAAAGAAACTTTCAGTATAATCTGATCTGAACAACCAAGAGAACAGAGCAAGACAAACCCTAGAACAGATCTGTCTACATGCAAGCCTAATGTATCTCTATGTCAGAGTCTAAGGGAACATTGACAAACATGGGAAGTCTACACAGAGAGCACAGAGTCATTAAGAAAACAGGTAGAATTAAAGAGTGCTGTTAGCTTTCTGCTTTTCCAAAGTTTTCTGTTCAAGGAGTCATAACCCATGCAAAACTCAACAAAAGCATGGCAGTGAAGGAAACAACATCTGTCAAAGTGACATAACGTCCTAGCTAACCAAAGACAGAGCAAAACTGAATGTTTTGTGAGAGTGGCTTCAGTACACAAGTCAAATTTCTCTATATCACTATGGAAATTAACTGCTCACAAATTGTGCAGTGTCACACACTCCTCTTGCCTAGCAAAAATTGAGACAATTACCTGCAGATTTAGCATACAAATTCTCTGAAACAGCTACTCCTTAGAGGTCTGTTGAGACAGTATAATTGGGTCTGATTAAAGACTCAGCCTAAATAATATCCTTGACCTAATAATATATTACAATGGGCTAACAAAAACAAATCGAGAGAAGAAGGCAAAGCCATTTTCCCTCAAGCAGCAAAGTTCAGGTGTTCTTGTGCAACTGTGCTCATTGTCAGCTGGTTCTGCCGGTTTTGCAAGCTTTTTTGACTTTGGCTTCTTCTAGTTAGCTCATTAGTGAACAGCTCTTATAATCAATAAATTGCCAACTGGGAAGCTGAGTTTCTTATCCACAGCTTTGCATGTTCCAGTATTCTCAGAAATATCGATGAAATTTCATCCTGTTTTCCTTAAAACAGCATCCCTTTTTAGTTCATTTTAGCCTGTGTATCACAGAAACTGGAACATTCTTGGTGTCATGAATAGTATTATTGCAACCAGAGTGTTTTCTGTACATGCTGAAAAAGCTAAAATAAATGCACTATCTTATGTATGGTTTTGAGAGAGAAATATTGCCCATTCCAAATGCCCCAAATTAAATCTATGGACGTGCAAAAAAGCTATTGAAAAAAATTCTAGGGTTTGAACTTGCAGCACGTCAATTATTCCAGCGCAAACATCTGGCTGAGTACATCTTCTGACTCTATGACAATTCCTGAGTAAAAAAAAAAGGAACCTTTTGCAAATAGTGTGGGGTAGATAGATGAATCCTTTAATGCATTCTTGATTCACACCCCAGCTCACCCAGTACTAACTTGTCCACATTCATAATTTCAGCAAGTAAATGTTTAGCATAAACTTTTGTAGGTTATGTAAGGGAAAACTGAAACAAATTATATGCTGTGTTTCTTAAGAAACACCTTTACGGCTTTACACATGACTCTAACAGATTTTACAGCAGTCAGGATTTTCTCATCTATAGTACTGCATGTTGTAATATTAATGGGGCTCCACAACATCTCATGTAAATTCATCCCACTTTTTTGACAGGAGAATTGCTTATAATGGATATTCAGGCCTGGCTCTATGTATTCCTGCATCTGCTTAAAATAGTGGAATGGTTTGGGTTGGAAGGGACATTAAAGATCATCTAGGTCCAACCCCCCTGCCAAGGGCAGGGACAGCTTCCACTAGATCAGGTTTCTCAGAGACCCATCCTACCTGGCCTTGAACCCTGCCAGGGATGGAGCTGCCAGAACTTCTCAGGGCAGCCTGTTCCAGTGCCTCACCACCCTCACGCTAAAGAATTTTTTCCTAATATTTAATTTAAATCTACCCTCTTTCGTTTAAAGCCATTCCTACTTGTCCTGTCCCTATATACCTTTGTCAAAACTCCCTCTCCAGCTTTCTTGTGTGCACCCCTTTGGTATTGGTAGACTATCACAAGGTCTCCTCTGAGTTTTCTCTTCTCCAGGCTGAACAAGCCCAACTCTCCCAGCCTGTTCTCGTAGGAGATGCACTACGGCCCTCTGATCATCTTCATGACCTTCCTCTGGACTTGCTCCAGGAGGTTCATATCCCTCTTCTGTTGGGCGGCCCAGGTCTGGATGGAGTACTCCAGGTGGGATCTCACAAGAGGGAAGTACAGGGGCTTTCTGGGCTCAAGTGCACACTGCTGGCTCACATTGAACTTCTCTTCAACCAACACCCCACATCTTTCTCCTCAGGGCTACTCTCAATTCATTATCCAGCCAGCCTGTGTTTGTGCTTGGGATTGCCCCAATCCATGTACAGGACCTTGCTCCTCCAAAGAGGCACACTTTCTGGGTGAACTGCAGCATCAGTTCTTTACCAAGTCTTGGGAAACGGGAGAGGTGCCTGAGGACTGGAGGAAAGCAAATGTCACTCCAGTCTTCAAAAAGGGCAAGAAGGAGGAGCCGGGTAACTATAGACTGGTCAGCCTCACCTCCATCCATGGGAAAGTGATGGAACACCTTATCCTTGGTGCCATCTTAAGGCATATCAAGGATAAGAGGGTTATGAGGGGCAGTCAACATGGCTTCACCAAGGGGAAATCATGCTTGACCAATCTTTTAGCCTTTTATGAGGAAATAACACAAGGGATGGATGATGGCAGAGCAGTGGATGTGGTCTACCTTGACTTCAGCAAAGCATTTGATACAGTCTCCCACAGCATCCTCACAGCTAAACTGAGGAAGTGTGGACTGGATGATCAGGTAGTGAGGTGGACTGTGAACTGGCTGAAGGACAGAAGCCAGAGAGTTGTAGTCTATGGGGTTGAGTCTAGTTGGAAGCCTGTAACTAGTGGAGTGCCTCAAGGGTCAGTACTGGGACCAGTATTATTTAATATATTCATCAATGATTTAGATGAGGGAATTGAGTGTACTATCAGCAAGTTTGCTGATGACACTAAGCTGGGAGGAGTGGCTGACACGCCAGAAGGCTGTGCTGCCATCCAGCGAGACCTGGACAGGCTGGAGAGTTGGGCAGGGAATAACTTGATGAAATATAACAAGGGAAAGTGTAGAGTCCTGCATCTGGGCAGGAACAACCCCAGGTTCCAGTATAGGTTGGGAAACGACCTGTTAGAGAGCAGTGTAGGGGAGAGGGACCTGGGGGTCCTAGTGGACGACAGGATGACCATGAGCCAACACTGTGCCCTTGTGGCCAAGAAGGCCAATGGCATCCTGGGGTGTATTAAAGGGGGTGGTTAGTAGGTCGAGAGAGGTCCTCCTTCCCCTCTACTCTGCCCTGGTGAGACCCCATCTGGAATATTGTGTCCAGTTCTGGGCCCCTCAGCTCAAGAAGGACAGGGACCTGATGGAGAGAGTCCAGCGCAGGGCAATGAAGATGATTAAGGGAGTGGAGCATCTCCCTTATGAGGAAAGACTGAGGGAGCTGGGTCTCTACAGTTCGGAGAAGAGGAGACTGAGGGGTGACCTTATTAGTGTATATAAATATATAAAGGGGGAGTGTCACGAGGATGGAGCCAGGCTCTACTCAGTGGCAAACAATGATAGGACAAGGGTTAATGGGTACAAACTGGAACACAAGAGGTTCCACTTAAACTTGAGAAGAAACTTCTTCTCAGTGAGGGTGACGGAACACTGGAACAGGCTGCCCAGGGAGGTTGTGGAGTCTCCTTCCCTGGAGACATTCAAAACCTGCCTGGACACATTCCTGTGTAACATTATCTAGGTGTTCCTGCTCCGGCAGGGGGATTGAACTAGATGATCTTTCGAGGTCCCTTCCAATCTCTAGCATACTGTGATACTGTGATACTGTGATCAGGCCCACTCTGGTGGCAGCGCTGCCTAGGTCTGCCCTTTGTGGGAGTAGGGGGTGGCCACCATCAATCCTAACTCCACCAATGCCTTGTCAGCCACTCTTATGAGAGTTGCTGGCTCCTGATTGTTCTCAATATTCCCCTAGGTTTTTGCTGGCTCAGGACCCCCTTGCATGCGTGATCCCATGCTCCTGCACCAGAGCTGGTTGCAAAGAGCTTGTCAAGGTACTTTAACAACCAAAATAGGGAGCAAAGATAAAATTCAGTTTGCTTTTTTACTGAAATGGATGTTAACAAAAATTGGTTCTGCCTATACCATTTTTTATAGCCAGCCTGATTATCGACAAAATATGTTGACTAACACTTTGAGCCTTCAAACTACAATTTCTCTCCAAACATTGCCCCATACATGGGTCGACAGTACATCTGGCTAAAAATCCTTACCATCAGGAATGCCTGTTTGAAGCAATTTGGTTCTCTAATGATGCAAGCTTAATACTCAGTGCTCCTTAACACCTTGCCTCATAATAATTCTGCTTTCCCAGAGCTAGATGCCAACACATTTACGAATACAGAAATATAAGAATCAAAATATTAGATCACACCAAGGTCCATCAAGTCTTAATGATCTCCAAGAGCATCCAATGCAATTGTTTCACAGGAAAAAGTAAAAGCATTACAGACCATAAATTATCTACAATCTACACCAAGTTTCGTCTTGGTCTCACATCATTACAGATAAGTTTAAGCTCTGAAATGTAAGACATAATATGGCTTACAAAGTTCTCATAATTAATTGTAATGACTCTGTATATCATGATTATCATTATGAACATGTAGTTCCTTTTTAGTTCTACTGAATTTTTTGTCTCATTGCTTTCTGTTGCCCTACAGTTCTACAATTTCATTACATTCTGGGTAGGGGAAAAAATATCAGCTTTCAATTTACTACCTTTAGTATACATGCTCCTGAACTGTTCTCTGTAGAGCATGTAGATGATTATCTGGATCCTTATGGAATAAGCTACCATAATGCTACTGGTTTTATGCAAAGATTCTTATTGTGTAATTATGTAATGAAGCCTAGTGTCTTATATAGACATCTCTATTATTCTAAATCTAAGTAAATAAAATAAGTATTTTCATTAATGCCCCTTTAGTTCTTGTATTATAAAACAGGGGGGGAAACTGCTCTTAATCTTTCTACAGTATTCAGTTATTTTGTGTACTTTTATTATGTCCCCACTTACTCATCTCTTTTCCAAAGAAAATCCTCCCAATTTTCTTACATGAGTGCTATTCTAGATATTTTATTCTAGATATTTATTCCAGATGTTATTATTCTGCTCTGAACCTCCTTCTAGTCCTTTAATATCTCTCTGAGATGGGGTGATCAACCCTTTACACTGTACTGTACAAAAACCCATATTACTGACTCACAGAGGCATTATAATAATCTCTGTTATTATTCTTCATCCTACTTCATGTGTCCCAATGTCGTGCTAGCTTTCCTGACTGTAGCTGTGCACTGAACTGCCTATAATTGGTTCTCTTCCTTTCTTTAAGCAATACTCTTAGCTTAAAATGCTGCAAAGCGCACAAGCAGGTTTAATTTTTAATTTCACTATGTATTACTTCGTATTTATGAACACTGAATTTCATTTGCTTTTTACTCACTTAATATTTTTAAGTCTCTGAGATTTTCTAATGTCTTTTCTGGTCAAGCAAATTTCCTTCATAAGGGATTAAGTGACATTTGGAACAACTTGATCTGCTTGACAGGGCAGAGTATTACAAATAGAATGATAGATCAGACAAACTGATCAAGGGGTGATGAGGAAATGCAGATAAATATGAAATCCTTTTTGAGATATAAACAACTGGCAATTGAGAATACAGCAACAAAAGCACATAATATTAAGAAGGATACATACCACGTATTGAACAAGCAAAATAACTATTAGCATCTCAAACCTGGTAACATGATTGTAGCACAGAATAAAATAAATCAATTCCTATGTCACCTAGTATTGTGGATAAGTGGTTATTTTATAAGTGAATCAGAATGGTAATAAATTTTGAGTCCAACAATGAATTACATTATTAGTCTTTTTTTCTTTATTTTAAAAAAAAATAAAATAAATCTGTGAACCATCCACTTCTTTTCTTATTTGAATTCTTATAATTCTAGGTTCCACAGAGGCATGATTCATCTTCTAAATGTAATCACTTGCGTTAGATAGAAAAAACATTTCTGACTAAATTGTCAGTGTTTTACATCCCAATAATGTGTAATCATGACTTTCAGAAACATTTGGGCAAACTACATGCTTTCATATAGACAAAGAACTTAAATTTCCCATAACACTTTAAATTTGGATGAAAAGAAGCTTATGGAAAAATGTATTTTGGATAGCATGCAGTTTAATATTAATCTTAACATAAGAACTCTGATCTATATGGATCTGATTATGCCCTGAAATATTTTTAATAAAAAAGCTACATCACCACAATAATAACCAAATTCTCTCATTTACTTTCCACATTCTGACCTAAGATGGGGCTTTTTAACACACTTGCCCATATTGATGGACTCTTCTTGTATTATTTCCAGTGTAAACCCAGAGACATCAAGGACTAAAAAGAAGAAAAAGCATAAATGTCACAAATTACCACATCCCACCTCTGGATATGTTTTCAGTTCATTATACAGAATTCATATCTCTTTTCAATCTGCCTCCCTGTGATGGCATTTGCTTAGCCTAAATATTTTGATCAATTAAAATAAAATGCTTTGTTTATTGTTTTCTTTTTTTAATTGAGGAAGTTTAAACTCAAAATTTCATTTAGAATAAAGCTAAACATCTAATTTTTCTCATTTTGGGAGAGGAAATGAAATGTGTTTGTTTTGTTGAATTGTGTTGTTTGCTTTTATTTTTTCTGAAGCTACTTATCAACGGCATTAAGTTAATAAATCAATATGTTTTGTGGTTTTAAAAACCATTTTCCTGAAATGTTTTGGCTGGGTCTAATTATGGAATTGTTTAGTTTCTTCTCAAATTATAGCTCTCAGACTAATTGCATTTACCCTCAAACATAACTTTCTTTATATTTCTCTCCATCATTACCTCCTCTAATTTTATTACATGCTTTTCATGAATGTAAGTGAAAATAGCATTAAGCTGTTGGGATTACTCAATTCAAAACTTTATATTTTGCTTACACTTAGTTTTCAGAAGTTTCAGTATAGAAAGAAACCTTGATACTTAATCCTTATTCCACTAAAACTAATCAATCAGTGATTAACCATGGCCTTCAATCAGAGCAGAACTGCATCCATGATTGCTGCACAATGCTAAAATGCAGAAGCAAAACCAACTTGAATAAAATCATTTTGGGCACTTGTGATAGGAAAAAACCATATAACTGTTTCATTTCCATTTCAAATAATCGTTGCAGCACCTACTTGCAAAACTCTAAAAAAAACCAAGATGTAACTCTGACCTAAAAATCTCATACACACAAAAAAAAATTTACATGTGAACTGTGTCTCTGATGACATTTGTTTTGATAGTTTGAGTTTTTAAACTCTTGTGTGTACTTATCTCCTGTTTAACACATTACATACAGCTCTTTTGCTAGTGAATACATATAGAATACAATAGACCATGGTACTAATACAAATAGAACTAGTACAGCTCCTGAACATATTAAGTATTGCATGTTATGAACTGGACAAACCTGTGATTTACACCATGATAGACATACATATACAATACACCACAACAGCTTGCATACATGACCCACTGAATTATACCAGGGATGATTTGGATCCAAAGTGTGATCACACCAGTTCAGTGGCATTAGTAAGGGAAACTGGTTACTTTCAAAGCTTCCCGTTCACTCTGAGGGTGACAAACTATTGCCATATTTTTATGAAGTTGAAGGGAACGGGAATAGGACAAGGAAAGCAAGGGACAGGGACTGAATTTCAGAGTTATGAATATGGGGAGAGGGGATGTCTTTCTACTTAGGAGTCTGGGTGATGTAAATAACTACTGTCTCCCCTTTCTCCCTTTTGTGATTTATTAAGACATCCTAATACTTCTTTAATTTGTACACATTGAAAAAAATGCCAGCAAATGAAAAGATGTTCTTAAAATGTCATTTTGCATCCAGATGGAGGGATCATGTAGGAGCTCTGTGAAGAGAAGCCTGGCAGATCAATCAGTCTTTAATTCACAGTTTTCATTACTAGGTATTCTCAGTGAAAGATAGAAAGAAAATCACTACTAACACTGGAACAGGCTGGCACCTCTCTATGTGAAAACCTGCTATTTCTTCTGTCTTCAAAAGGCATGGTCAGTGGAAGTTATTCCTGTATATTCACATTGATACTTACAAAGACATTATAGGAAAGCAGTGCTGCCAGCAAGACAGTCCAGTATATTCAAGTTCCTTCCCTGAGTCTGAGATGAAGTATCTAGTCATTTCAATAAGCATAAATGTGAAGAAAGAGCTACAGCTTGAATGATTTTCCAAGTCAGAGCTGATTAAAACTCAGTATGAGCTCAAAGGACATGAGGAGCTTATAGTGGCAGAACAGGTGTTCACCTTTATGTTGAAAATCCAAGCCAATGGGAAGATGCAATGGGGTTGCAAGAGATCACTTTGTGAATTAGGAAAGAGCAATAGGAGCTTGTACTCATCAGACAGGATATGGTTTATGTCCTACACCAAAAGGTTGGAATGCAATTCCAAACAGCAATCCTAAACTGTGCCAGATACAAGGCCCCCCTATCTTTTAAGGCAGCTTGTTCTTCCGAAGTAGCATATGCACTTTGTTATTGCTTGCTAATATCTCTCTAGACCTTTACATTGGTGAATGTCTTTTTAAATTTCACTGAGATACTTTCTCATTGCTTTTGGTTCTCAGTGTTTCAAGAAGGTTTTCCTCTGTCAAGTTCACTACAGATGTTTGCCTTTCCCTAATCCCTTCTCTAGCATAAAACTCCCTACTTCACTGCCTGTTCTACTACTTTTTGCTGAGTTTGAGTAACCCTGCAAAGGTTCCTTTAAAAATGCACTGATTTTAACAATTTTTAAATGAGATCTGATGTACTAGAGGTACCAAGAAACTACAAATTACAGAGAATATAATGATTTATGGTATCATGGTAGGACCTTTGTTGATGGTTGAAGTGTATTTGATAGTCATCTCTAAATAAATAGGGGAGAGATGCTTTGGGAATTCCCAAGAAACATACCTACATGTTCATGCAGAGGTACATTTAAGTGTCTCATGAAGTGAATAACTATTGTTTATTACTTCAGAATATTTTTCTTTCCTTCTTGGTCTCTGTTCTTTTCATGTTAATGTACTTATTATCTTTGTTCTTTTTATTCTTACCTCACTCCACTGTAGTTTCTTTTTTCTTTCCTTTCTCCTTTTTCCATAGCCTCAGATACCTTGTGCTCAGTTTGCCTGTGCTACGTGATTTTGCAATGTTACACTTTAATACCTAGAAGATCAGTGGAAGAAGAGATTGTAATTTGTTGATAAACAGATCACTAAAGGAGAGAACAATAAATCATTAGCTAGAAGGATGTAATAAATGTAGACAACCCTAAAAAAACATTTGTAATTTTCCACTCAGGTATTCTGTACTAAAAAATTCTGTCTAGAGTGTGCAAGAACATTACTCCCTTTGTTTGTCCTTCAAATTCATTTGAACACACCAGGGTGCACTGCTTTCTTAGTTACGTGAACTTAATTTGGAATCAGTCCCCTGATTTACTGAAAACTGGATTTGGGAAGCTGTATATGTAGATTCTTGTGTCATCATACTCTTAGGCTATGGCAAATGGTATAGTAATAGACACTGAAACTATAGAAAACACAACTATGTTTCTACACAAGAGGAAACCAACAACCAGAGAAAGTTTCTGCTTCTCACAACACTGCAAGCAAATTACATGCAGTGGGTTAACCTTGGCTGGCTGCCAGATGCTCACCAAACTACTCTCCATGCCTCACCCTCAGCAAGACAGGGAGATAAGACAGAAAAGCTCACAGGTTGACAAGGACAGGGAGATCACTCACCAATTACTACCAAGGGCAAAATAGACTGTAGTTGAAGAAGATTAATTAAATTTATTACCAATTAAAAATAGAGTAGGATTTTGAGAAAAAGACAAAACTAAATAAATACACACACCCTTGCCCTCACACCCCTTTCTTGCCTGGCTCAACTTCACTCCTTTATTCCTGACTCTTCTACTTCCTCCCTGCTATAAGTGGTACAGAGCATTGGAGAGTACAGGTTGCCCTTATCACTTCATCTCTGCTGCTCCTTCCTCCCTGTGCTGTTCCCCTGCTTCAGCATGGAGTCCTTCCCACAGGACACAGTCCTTCACAGGCTACTTCAGTGTCCCTCCCATGGGCTGAAGCTGCTCAAGAACTGCTCCAGCATGGATTCTTTCCATGGGGCACAGTCCTTCAGGATCTGACTGCTCCAGTACGGGTTCCCCACGGGCCACAGTTCCTGCTAGGAAACCGACTCCAGCATGGACTGCAGCTTCCTTTAAAGCATATACATCTGCTCCAGCCTGGGGTTTTCCATGGGCAGCACTGTGGGTATCTGCTCCACCATGTTCCTCCATGAGCTGCAGAGAGTTAACCTGCATTACTATGGTCTGCCCCTCTGGGTGTAAAGAAATCTCTGCTCTGGCACCTGTAACACCTCTTCTTCTCTTTCTTCACTGACCTTGATATCTGCAAGGTTTCCACATTTTTCCTCAGGCCTCGGTCCTCACTCTCACAGCTGCTGTGCAGTGTTTCTTGCCCTTTCCTAAATACATTTTCATAGATGCACCACTGGCTTTGCTGGCAGAATCAGCTTTGACCAGCAGTGTGTCTGGTTTGGAGCCAGCTGAAACTGACTCTATGCAACACAGGGCCACCCCCAGTCTATTCTCACAGAGGATATTCCTGCAGCAGCCCCACACCCCCCATCCCTCCCCAGTACCAAACCTTGTCACGCAAACCCAACAACATACTATGAAAAATAAAGCAAGAGCTGGTTTGCCCTGTTTATTCCACAGAGTCTTTCTAAAGTCACTTGAAACATTTAATTGCTTTCTCATCTTTTGCTTCTATGGATATACTTAGAAGTGAAAAAAATAGTACCAACAAAAACTTGGAGACAATGTTAGCAATAACTGCGGGCAAAATGAGAGAGCTGCATGATAAACAATGAGGTGAATTTTTACTGTAACTAAGATACTAGGAAAAGAAATTGTTAAATATTTGATAGATCCAGGCAAGTGTGAATCTTTCTAATCCTAACGAAACCTGGTGCATACAGAATTGTAGGAAAGACTGGTAAATGCTCTATTTTGGTACTGAGACTTAATTATCAATATAAAATTAGTAAATAGGCATTTTTCTGCAATAATTTTATGCACTAAAAATTATCCTTAAAACAGATAACTTCAAAGTTATCTCGGCAAGAAAAGTGAGGAAAAAGTGAATTTACTGGAAACAGATAAAAATGCGTTTGATGCCTAAAATCAAGAAAATTGAGCAGAAATGTTGAGCTAAATTGTTTGTAATTATCTACTGGATTCCTGTATCTACTCAAAAAATCATCCTCTGAAAACTAAGCTGTGTGAGGTTACTCACACATTTTAACATAATATATAAAATTATTAATATAGCCAGAAACAGATTTTAATATTAACAATAAATCAAAAGAGCTTGAATAAAGTAAGATAAAATAAAATAAGATAAAATATAATAAAATAAAAAATAATAAAATATAATAAACTATAATAAAGTAGTGAATGAAGCATATATGGAATGGTGAAATGGTTTCAGTAACTCTTTTTTCCTCACAGTCACTGCAGTTTTATGCATGCTGTGCTTTCATCTACAGTGAAAAGAGTTGAAGATAGCCTTCTTCTGTCTAGAGGCCATTTTCCTCTTCTTTTAACTTCCCTAGCACTCTGCACAAGAGCAGTGTCCCTCCTTCAGATAGAGTCTGAGTCTAGCTATCTCCAACACAACACAAGGATGTTTCACCATGGAAGTAGCAGCAGCAGAGGAGCCTGTTTTCTAAGATGGTTTAAGACAAAGAACATAGAACCAAGGTTACCTGATGGGGGGAAAATGTAGCTCCTATGAAATCTGAATGACAAGGTATTGAGAGGAATATCACAGCGGACAAAGCAGGGCAAATTACATTGTGTGTATTTCAAAGGTTTCAGTTTATGAAGCTCACAAACTAGGCAAGAATGCATTTACTGTACTTGCCACAATAGAAGTTGGTCCTGAGGCAGGATTAACATTGCAAACAGATATCAAATACACACACACACACAAAAAAAATCATGAATATTTATGATAATGTATTTCATAAACACTGTTGTTAAATCCACAAGTAAGGATGTTGCAAAGAATATGATGCAGCATTTCTATGTAAAATACCAAATGACATACTCAAATAAGCTCTAAGAGTTATTATATTAGGTACAGAAAGCATCATGAACTGTCATTCATTACAAAAGACTTGCTAAAGTCTCAGCACCAGACTCCTGTGCTCTCTCAGAAAAACAGAAATTACCTTGAAGGGTAGAAAAAAGCACTAATTATGTCTAAAACTTTGAGTAATAAGCAGAAACTGAGTACCACAGAGTCATGTCATCAAATAATCACCAAATAGATAAACTAACTAAAATCAGTAAGAAGCACTGGCTAAAGATGATCCAATAAAGACAGAACACCTGAACAGAGTACAGGCTCACCTGCTATTGGGATTTTCCAATAAAAACATGCAAGAATGAAAGTCAAACTCTTAAATTCAGAAAGGGAATGGGAGTAGGAGCCCAGTTCTGACAAGCTCATGGCACTTAGGAGGTCAAGTGAAATAATGTGACCTTTAGAGCGACTCCACCCAGTTGCTTTCTGGAGGGGCTGACACATGCTCAAGACTTTGGAAAATCTAACCCAGAGGGAGAAATAAGAAAACATCAAGGTCAAAAACAGCACTGCAGCAACCAAGAGCCCTGACTCCACAAAGTGCTTTGCACACTGCCCCAGTGGGGCAAGCCTAGAGCAGACTCAGCATGGGGATACAAAAATTGGTCATTAAGCAGCGAGAAGAATCAACAGCAACCACACTGCTAAAAAATAGCTGCCTAGAATAGAGGAACAGGTCTAGAATGGCAACAGCAAAAAGAAACCCCTAACTTGACATGCAAATGCACGTAATCCTGGAATTTCAGGTTTAAATTCTTCTAGGTATGTGTGCTACATTACCTACTTTTCTGTCAGAAGTCATAGCTTGGCAAGGTCCAAAAGACCTACAGTTCAAAATTATCTATAGTTTTCTTATCACAGCAAGAGATGATCTGGCACCTCAGCTGTTCAAAGAGTTTTGTTTTCTACAGCTGCAGCCTATGCTTATTTTTTTATTTTGTTCTGCATGAATACCATCCAAAAAATATCTGCAGCAAAATTTCCCTGCATCTTAGGTAGCTAAATTTTGAAGTATGTAAACATATCAGGAAGGAATAAATCACCACTTCTCAGAATCACTGCATTTTAGCACTTGTAATATAAAGCATGAAATTGTTTGTATTCAAATAACAGATGAATGTTAGATGACTACACCTGCAGTTGTTGACCAACTACATCGAGCCTACTGAGTGCAATTTCTACAGAAAACAAAACACATTGTTTGCTTCCTGCTGCCATAGTGATATAATGATTAATACTTTTTTAATAAAATTTTAGGATGGTCTCCAAACTTCCTATGTAAAGGAAGTCTTGATTTTCTAACCCTCTTGGCTGTATCTAATGTTTATAAGAATATAAAGAAGGAAATCTTCTATAGTATATTTCACACATTCAGTGTCGCCTTAACATACACCAATAGCCAAATGGATTTCACCTAAGTAGTAAATGAATATGACAAAGTTATTTTGAATTAGTATATCTACAGAAAAACTAAGCTGATGCAACAAGCAAGCCAAGATTTCAGTCAGTAATATGTAAGAATATGTACACTGACATGCCTTTGATTAAGTAACTTCAGTACATTTAGCTGCAGTTCTGAACAGAGTCAAACGAAACCTTGCAGTTTTTCAGCAATTTAATCTATTCCAAAGACTTCATGAGTGTAATGTGGCAGTTGCTATAGTAACCACATTTTTCCTTGGAACTTGGAGTAGATACATGTGTAGGTGATTTCTCCATCTTAATGTCTAAGTTACTGTTGCACTATAATTCTAAGCAGTAACTCTATCCCAGAAACCTAACCCAGTCAGTAGTTATTTAAAATGCATTTAACATTTTCCAAAATCTTTCTGAATGCTTTCTGACTTTGCTGTTTTCCTATGCTGTTCTGACTTTGCAACCTTTCATAAACTCATTAGATGACAATTCAAAGAAAGCAAATAAGTTGAACAATTGCAAAAAAATGTGAATTTTGCCTCAAGGTGACCTAATACATCTTTTCCATCTTTCATTTCTGTTTGATAGTTCCAGCACAATGAAAATACTTATTCTTCTTTGCAATTAAACCAAGCAAATATGCTACGTAGAATAGACCATTCAATGCATTGAGCTAATTTCCTGTGTAATAGCTGTAAAAAACAAATGTGATTTTCCTGATTATCAGTATTTAAATTCATCTATTAATATTTTTCTATTAAAAATTGTCTTAAAATTCTCCCAACCAAATCAGGTAATTTAAAATTCAGATCATGTAGAATTATTTTGATTGAACAGATTCAACTGCTTGTATCTTATTTCTGAGTTAATTTTTGGTCCCTATATTTTGAATTACCAATTCATAGTTTGCCATTTGCCTTTTAAGTTTGCCAGGTGGTATTAGCCTGGTGGTATTAGACTTCTAATAGCAGCGAACAAGAAGCTAAGGCTTAAAATCTGAGTACCATGCTCAAACAGGCGTTAGTGGACTGTTGATGCAGCTTTAGGGAGGCTTGGTAACAAACTCTCAATGTCTCAAGGAGTTTTATGGGATTCATTTTCAAAAGCTGGCCATGAATTCAATAATGTTAAATGTAACTTTCGTGTTGGGTGTGATCGCTTGTTACAAAGCACTTCCTCTGACACAAGCAATGCCCTCTGTTATGTAATAATAACCTGCCTGATAATGCCAAGACCCTTCAGGGAGTGGGAAATAGTGTCTTGGCATTCCCCTCAATCTTAGATTATCTTTATCACTGGCAGAACTGGATGGGTGTTTTACCACTCCTGTTTAAACCAAAATGGTCTCATAAGCAGAAAGAGCAAAAATGTCATTCTTGCCTTTAAACATCTGTGATTTTCAGGTTTACCCTAAGCAACAATGATGATATTGTCAATGTTGAAGATAATTATCTATTTCACAGATTTATGGCAAGGACTAATTAGCTAATGTTTGTGCACTACCGCAGAGATAGCAAGTAATGTTGGTAGGATACATGATTAAGTTTGGAACCGACATAAAGCCTTAGGAAGTTTCGCTACTTTTGGAAAATGAGGGTATACTGGTCTTGGGCAATGTGACAAAACCTGTCAGTTCCAAATGAGCGATGGATAAGACACATGTCTTTTCCTGCAAGGAAGGCTGGTCGTGTACCCTCCCCTTGTAACCATTCTGAATTAAATTGCATTTTGTAACCTATTCATATTTGCAATGCAAAGGGCAGATACTTCTTATGTTTCTTAACCATAGCAAACCACCTGTCATCTCTTCCTATTTACTACATAACAGCTTCTAACTGTATAAGACCTTGTGACAATTTCCTTAAAGCAAATTCCCTATTTCTTATCTAATCCAAATAACAGTAATTGTTTACTATACCTCTTATCATACTTAAAATATGAAGCCACTATTGTCAACAGTATTTTGATTTCCATGTAGACAGCACTGTTTCCTGGTATAAATTTTTCAGTCAGCAAGCTGCCTGTTTCTATTACTCAAATTTAAAAACTTCAGATTCTTTTGCTACTCTTTCTCTCATTTACTTTTTCCTACTGTTCTTCCTCTAGCTTCTTCCTCCTACTCCCTGTATACATACACATATTCAGAATAAGAACCAGCATAAGAGTTAAAAAATAAAATCTTTGTTTCTTGCAAAGAACTCTGTGTTACTGACTGATGAGTTAAACTTGAGTTGCCAGAATGTTTGTTTTTAGCTTGAACCCAGGTAATTTTATTTTTTTTTCCCTGAGCTTGAAATAGTATTTTCATAACTCAGGTCATCGTGGTAAATCCTAAGGAAATCACCAACAAAGTAAAACCAACATCCTAACATGGCTTAAGTGCTCTTAAATGTATTTCTTTTGTGTCCTTACTAAATTAAAGTGAAATATTATCATGTGACAACAGTCAGTACATTAGATGCTACATTATCTATTAAGGTGAAAAGATTTTATTTATATTGCTTTGTTTTTTAGAAGCATGTGATGACCTCCATCAGTAAGTATTAGGTCACCATAATGCATTCCACATGCAAATTGCAATTCTAGCTGTAATACAGCTTTCCCCAGTGTGCCCAGTTTTAGCAAAATAAATATTCTTACCAAAGTAAGTAGGTTGTTGTTCCTATTAACCTTGAGGATGGATTAAAGATTCAGATTCCCTGAATCTTTTTGCCACATTCTGCTAACATTTTCTGAAGTGTTCAGAGCCCAGAGCCCACACACCTTAAGGTATTCAGGCTCCCACATGAAACCAAGGGGCTTCTATGATGCAAGCTTGTCATCAATAAAATGGGATTTAGGATTTCATCCCATTTCAAAAGTGACCCAGGCACATAGCTCAGATTTATAGCGCTTAGGTAGAAATATTTTTTTGTTCTGTCTTTTTTCCAGTTCATAGAAATACAAACCATATAAAATTCTAAATATTTAAATGCAACTGTGATAGAGATGTAGAGGTCCAACTTGGATATCAAGATGTTGTCAAATAGGTAATTTCATATTTTAGCAGAAAGAATAAGAAAGATTAAGACAAAAGGAAAAGGAAACCAGGACTTATAATTGCTGAGGGGAGTAGCTCGAGAGAGGACGCCTTCAACACCGGAGCTGGGGGGGAGATCAGCGTCCAGGAGCCTCAACTCAGAGCAACAAGATCCACCGAGGGAGCCTCAAGTCCTCGACAGGACCTGCCCAGGAGCCGGCAGCTCAACTGACGCGAGCAGCTGACTCACAGGGGGCGGCGCCGTGAAGCAGCGGCACCAGCCCTCAGTGGGTAAAAACCTGACCCAGGGAGCGCACTGAGGCAGTTTGCGCGGGCAGGCGAGCGGGATGGTGAGCACTGGTCGTATGAGCAGGGCCCTGTCCGGGAGCTCTGCTCTGGCTGCCCCGGCGGTGGCCAGCGTAGGCACCCAGACAGAGCCGATGAGAGGGGAGGCTGCAGTGCAGAGCTCGGGGTGTAGAGAGCGCCTGCACTGGTCTGGTGAGGGAATGGTGCACAATGGGCAGGGCTGCACTCGGCGCTCCCTGGTGGAGGTCCTCCTGCAGCAGGGGCTGAGCTGCGGGATGCTGTTAATAGACTGCGAGATGTCAGGGAAGCTGAGAGGAAGCAGGAATGCTTGCTCCAGGCCCAAACTGTGCAGGGGCCTCGACCTTCACCTCTAGCTCATGAAGGAAAGAAGGAGGCCGTTAACTTGGGAAGCTGGGAATTAGTGATAAAAAGAAACAAAAAAAAGAAGGAAAAGGACAACCAAAAGCGAGGGGCTTCCCCCTAAATCCCCTGTCTCCACGCAGAACTGCTTTGCTGTCCTGCAGGGGGCTGATGAGGAAGCGCACTCGAGCCAGAAACAGCCAGCTGATGCACTGCTAAGGAAGATCTCTACTGGTGCTGCTAGGAAAAAGCGGCGGGTCGTAGTAGTAGGGGACTCTACACTGAAAGGGACAGAAGCACTCGTCTGCCGGCCAGACCCCGTCTCAAGGGAGGTGTGTTGCCTACCGGGGGCACGGATCAGGGATGTGTCAGAGAGGCTGCCTGCTCTAGTAAGTCCCACGGACTATTACCCACATGTGGGTGCTAGGGGCATAGATAGTAGTAGCCTGGGAAACATAAAGAAGGACTACAGAGCCCTGGGGGAGGTGGTTAGGGGCTCTGGAGCTCAGGTGGTCTTTTCATCAATTCTCCAGGGTACAGGGGAGGACCTAAAAAAAGCTAGGAGAATTAGCCAGGTTAATAACTGGTTAAAAGTGTGGTGTCATAGTCAGGGGTTTTGGTGTCTTGAACGTGGGACCCAAGCTTGTAGGCCAGGTCTAGTGGGGGCTGGTGGAGCTGCTCTGATAAAGAAGGGAAAGAGAAGTTTTGGTAGGAGGCTTGCCAGACTGGTCAAGGAGGCTTTAAACTAAATGTGCTGGGGGAGGGGAGCATCATTCCATCCCAACACACCCAGTCAGTTGCCAGAACCTATAATAAATGCCTGGAGCAATGTAGAGATATCCCAGCTGCTCCAGCCAATGAGCCGGCTTCATCTGGAGCTCAGCTCAGATGCCTCTATACAAACACCCGTAGCATGGGGAACAAACAAGAGGAATTAGAGATGTGTGCACGTCTACAGGGGTATGATATAATAGGCATCACAGAAACATGGTGGGATGGCTCCTATGACTGGAGTGTTGAAATGGAAGGTTACAGGCTCTTTAGAAAAGACAGGCCTGGCAGGTGGGGAGGGGGAGTTGCCCTTTGTGTTAGGGATAGGCTGGAGAGTATGGAACTCTGTCTGGGGAAAGGTGAGCAGTCCACAGAGAGTTTGTGGGTCAGGGTTAAAGGGAATATAGCTATGGGAGACATTACTGTGTGGATCTGTTACAGACCGCCTGATCAAGGAGAACCTGCAGATGAAGCACTCCATAGACAGATAGTAACAGCCTCACGCTCACAGGCCCCTGTTCTCATGGGTGACTTCAACCACCCTGACATCTGTTGGAAGGACGGTACGGCCTGGCACAAGCAATCCAAGAGGGTCCTCGGTTGTGTAGAAGACAACTTCCTCCTGCAAGTAATAGAGGAGCCAACAAGGAGAGGTGCCATGCTTGACCTCGTGCTCACCAACAGGGAAGGGCTCGTTGGAAAAGTGACGCTATAGGGCAGCCTTGGATGCAGCGATCAAGAGATGCTCGAACTTCAGATCCTCAGGACAGTGAGAAGAGCGTGCAGCAAGCTCACTGCCCTGGACTTCAAAAGAGCAGACTTTGGCCTCTTCAGGAACCTGCTTCGAAAGGTTCCATGTGATACAGCCCTAGAGGGCAGAGGGGCCCAAGACTGTTGGTTGATATTCAAGGATCACCTGCTGCAAGCTCAGGAGTGTTGCATCCCAACCAGAAGGAAGTGCAGCAGGAGGGCCAGGAGACCTCCTTGGATGGATAAGGAGCTGCTGAGGAAAATTCAGTTGAAAAAAGAGGCTTATAATAAGTGGAAGCAAGGACAGGTGGCATGGGAAGAGTACAGGGATGTTGTCTGAGAAGCTAGGGACCAGGTTAGGAAAGCTAAGGCCCAGTTAGAATTAAACTTAGCTAGAGGTATTAAAGATAACAGGAAGGGATTCTACAGGTACATAGCAACTAAAAAACAGACTAGGCAGAACGTAGGCCCCCTCAGGAAGCTCTCAGGAGAACTGGCTACACGGGATTTGGAGAAGGCTGAGGTTCTGAATGACTTCTTTGCCTTGGTCTTCACTGCCAAAGGCTCTGACTGCACCACCCAAGTCTTGGAAGGCAGATGCAGGGACTGTGAGAATGAAGGCCTTGCACCCACTGTAGGAGAGGATCTGGTTCGAGACCATCTTAAAAATCTGAACATGCACAAGTCCATGGGTCCTGATGAGATCCTTCTGCGGCTCCTGAAGGAGCTGGCAAATGAAGTTGCGAAGCCGCTGGCCATCATATTTGAGAAATCATGGCAGTCAGGTGAAGTTCCCGATGACTGGAAAAAGGGAAATATAACCCCCATTTTCAAGAAGGAGAAAATGGATGACCCGAGGAATTACAGACCAGTCAGTCTCACCTCTGTGCCGGGCAAAATCTTGGAGCAGATTCTCCTGGAAGGCATGCTAAGGCACATGAAAAACAACAAGGTACTTGGTGACAGCCAGCATGGCTTCGCTAAGGGGAAATCCTGCCTGACCAATTTGGTGGCCTTCTATGATGGGGCTACAGAACTGATGGACAGGGGTAGAGCAGTTGATGTCATCTACCTGGACTTGTGCAAAGTGTTCGACGCTGTCCCACATGATATCCTTGTCCCTAAATTGGAGTGACATCAATTTGATGGATGGACCACTCGGTGGATAAAGAACTGGCTGGATGGCCATACACAAAGAGTTGTGGTCAATGGCTCAATGTCCAGCTGGAGACCAATAATGTGTGGTGTCCCTCAGGGATCAGTGTTGGGACTGGTCTTGTTTAACACCTCTGTGGCTGACATGGACAGTGGGATTGAGTGTGCCCTCAGCAAGTTTGCCGATGACACCAACCTGTGTGGTTCAGTTGATATGCTGGAGGGAAGGAATGCCATCCAGAGGGACCTTGACACGCTTGTGAGGTGGGCTGATGCCAACCTCATGAAGTTTAACCATACCAAGTGCAAGGTCCTACACCTGGGTCGGAGCAATCCCAGGCACAGCTACAGGTTGGGCAGAGAAGAGATTCAGAGCAGCCCTGCGGAGAAGGACTTGGGGGTGCTGGTCGATGAGAAAATGAACATGAGCCAGCTTCAGTGTGCGCTTGCAGCCCAGAAAGCCAACTGTATCCTGGGCTGCATCAAAAGGAGTGTGACCAGCAGGTCGAGGGAGGTGATCCTGCCCCTCTATTCTGCTCTTGTGAGACCTCACCTGGAGTACTGTGTGCAGTTCTGGTGTCCTCAACACAGGAAGGACATGGAACTGTTGGAACAAGTCCAGAGGAGGGCCACGAGGATGATCAAGGGACTGGAGCTCCTCCCGTATGAAGACAGGCTGAGGAAGTTGGACCTGTTCAGCCTGGAGAAGAGAAGGCTGTGTGGAGACCTCATAGCAGCCTTCCTGTATCTGAAGGTGGCCTATAGGGATGCTGGGAAGGGACTCTTCATTAGGGACTGTAATGATAGGGCAAGGGGTAACGGGTTAAAACTTAAACAGGGGAAGTTTAGGTTGGATATAAGAAGGAAGTTCTTTCCTGTTAGGGTGGTCAGGCACTGGAATAGGTTGCCCAGGGGGGTTGTGAATGCTCCGTCTCTGGCAGTGTTCAAGGCCAGGCTGGACGAGGCCTTGGGTGATATGATTTAGCGTAATGTGTCCCTGCCCACCGCAGGGGGGTTGGAACTAGATGATCTTAAGGTCCTTTCCAACCCTAACGATTCTATGATTCTATAATAGTATACATAATAATCACATTGGTATTGATATTATTTTGCACCACATTTTCATCAAGCTATTTGTTGTCGTGCTTTCAGTCTGCTACTGTATTTGTCTTAGTTTGAATCATAGACAATGAAGACTTAATAAAGATGGATCTGTTGCAGGGTCCAGTGCAAGTCAAAGATCAAACGCTATTAAATTTTCTCTCTCTTTCATCAGAATGAATACAAAGTGGTAGCAACCCAACAGAAAAGCTACTGTACGTAGCCATACATGTTACAGGGAGGGCATAAACTGTTGCCACCAGCCTGGGAGTGTAACACTGAATTTCCTTAATGTCCTTTGTTTAACCTTTTCACCTTTTTATGAACACAGAGTGGAGGTTTGTGCTGTTTTTTTTTTTCTTTCTAAATAGCAGGATGACTGTTGGGGGGCAGGGGGGTGTGTGTGTGAGTTTCTATTTTGCATTATAAAATCATGTATGTTTGTCGTGGTTTAAACCCTAGCCAGACAGCTTGTTCACTCACTCCCAGTGAGTAGTGCCAGGCTGCGAGCAATCGGGCCCCACCCCCCCCCCCCCGGGGCTTCCCTTTCCCCGGTCCTGGAGGGATGGGGAGGAGGATCTAAAGAGTGCAACTCCCATGGGTTGAGACAAGAACATTCCAGCAACCAATGTACAACACAAATCACCACCACTACCACCACCAACAACAATGATAAGAGAAAAGAGCAAGGGAAGAGAATACAATACCACCCGCCAAGAAAAGAAACGAGTCCCACCCAGAAGCCGGTGTCCTTCCGGGTAACTCCCAGTTACACACACACACACCGCCCCCCGGCATGATGTGCTGTGGTATGGAATACCTCTTTGGCTAGCTTGGGTCAGGTGTCCTGTCTCTGCTTCCTCCCAGCTTCCCCTCCTCCCTGGCAGAGCATGAGCCTCACAAAGTCCTTGGTCAGGGTAAACATTACTTAGCAACAACTGAAAACATCGGTGTTATCAGCACTGTTCCCAGGCTGGAAGTCAAAATACAGTGCTGCACCAGCTACCAAGAAGGAGAAAAATTGACTACTACTGCTGAACCCAGGACAATGCTACAACATTAGCTCCAAGAAAGTGAACCAAGGTTACTGGGGGTATAATGATACTTTTTTAGAAGTTCTACTTTACTTAGGGAGATATTTTTAGTCAATCGGAATGCAAATGTATTGATTGCCTCACAACTGAAATCATGTCCTGTTGGATCAAGCTGTTTTATGAGGGACCCCAGTACACATAGAACAAGCACACCGTAACCATTTTGCATTATTCAAGGGTTACAGTTGTTTCAGTCACCACCATACATAATACCCTTTTTACTGTGAGGGCTGTGACTACCAAACAGTTTTACTCTGTACTTCTATGCACAATAAAAGAAGCCTACTAGACACACCCTGAGACTAGAACTATTTGTTTTATGTTAACTAGTGATACACCAATCAATAATCCTTCTCTGTGTGAAAGGAAGACTAGAAAAATTTTTGCCATTTCACCTTGCTAGCTTGTGATGATAAATATTCAAATTCAGTCATAAGAATTCATATCCATTCCAATGAAAACTACCACACAAAATTCCTGCAAAATGAACAGAGAAGAGACATTTCAAAGAGAAATTGATACCTGGCTGTGGTTTTCAAACCTTCCAAAATCCAGGGGCAGAAGACAGATACTAGGGTTAAATCCAAGTCCATTTTGAAGAATTATTTTATCATATACCTGCTGAGAAAAAAATAATTTAAAAAAATATTAACAAGGATGAATCAGGGATAAAGAATACAGGAATATTTCTCTTTCCACTTTAATCCTAACAATTGCAGACAAATATACAAACCTTTGTAGTCAGACATAAGATTAAATTTTCCATACAATTGTGTTCCACACTAGTTTTTATTTCTTTCTCAGGTATTTATCCCCTAAATAGACTTAGGAAGATAACTAAACATGGGTTTAGGTCATTTCTTTTACTAGGTATGCAGAATCCCAACTACATGTTGTTAACCACAAGAGATCCTTCCTACAGTAAATGTGTAGCTGGCTTAAACGTTGATCTACGTGGGTTTTATATCGTAAGTTATCTGGTGCAACTTAGTGTTTTGGAAAATCCCCATGTCTATTCACTCTACGAAAGATAAATCTAGATGCAATGCAATTAGTCCTAAAGTCTTTTTGCTCTGCTACAAATCAGTACAGCAAAAACAATCTGCATGTGCTTCTTAGAAATTCTGTTAAAACATACAAAGCCATAAGAAATTACTGCGATTTGAAACTATTTTAAACTCAACTTTTACACTGTTTCTTTTCCAATGAATTTCCTTGGGAAAATGCAGTATTTCTTTGTGGATAGACATGCAATCATATAGCTCTAACACTATCTGGGATTTAACTCTTTGAAACAGAAAGATTGTCTTTGGTATGCCAATTTCATAATTGTGGCTGTCAAATCTGAGCTGCTGCCTGAGAAAGGAACAGCAGGGAGATGAGGGAAATACAGCATTTTTCAATCAAAAAGTCAGGTTCAATTACATTTAGTGCCATCTCCTTTCTCCTCGCGTACTTTACATTACCAGTTTACATAACGAGCAGCAGAGATTCAGACATATTTGATCCTGAGTAAAAATTCTGGACATTCCTTTTTTCTGCATGTTCATACAAACAAATACACAAATAGAAGAATCAAAATATTCAGAAATCAAGGTTATGTGTACACAGGTATTTTAAATTCTAAAAAAAAAAAAAAATCTGCCATGAGAATAGGATTCTAGAACTTTTCATGCTGTTTTACTTAAAATGGGATGGAACATTTACAGTATACAAAGTACATTGAATTTCCCATTTACCCTTGGAAGTAAGAATAGACTACTTCTTATTAACTTTGAATGATAGTTGCAAATGATAAAAGTAAAATGATTTCTTTGTGTTTATATGTTACCAAAAAATAGGCACATTATACCTACAGATACTATGTATAACCACACACAACAGCAGCCACTCACTGTTGAGGACACTGCATCTTCTAAGTTGCAGATCTGCAGAACTTGCAAAAGTACTCAGCTAACACAGATACCAAGCACAATAGTACTGCGTTTATTACTGCACTCACCTTAATCTTATATTGCTTGCTAAGAAGCACTAATTAACCTTGATAGTGCGACACTAACACAACTATCTTGTTTTCAGTATCCTCTATAGCATGCCCAAGCCTAACTGCAAGTATCTCTGTGCAGTGTTATGATGCACCATACAAACACAGCCTGGAAGGACACTTCAAGAGTTAATGATGTTAATTTCGGACAGTTATAGTCATTACATTGCAACAACAAACTTCAGCTACTTCAGCAGATGCCCCTCCTCTGTATCACTCTACTTTCCACTGGAATTAAATGATTCTACGAATGACCTCAAACATTTCTCTTGATGACATGTTGAGGAGATTTGGCAACCATCACCTTTCTCAGAGAACTTCAAACTTCAAAATTATCCCTATTTGACTAATATAGAGTGAATAGGACCCTCTCCATGTGGAAGATAATCCCCAAGTATTATAGCTCTTCTCAGACACTTAATTATCACTTTAAAACCCTCTTGAAGAGTCAGATGAATTCTGAAGTGTTCTGTTTGCAGAAAATCCAACTATTTTGACTGTTTTCTGAATTATGTAAATAATCTTTAACCTACACCACTGCAAGATCTCACTCTTATGCACCTAGTTTATTGCATAACCCTTTCCATCACAATTTCAGAGGATACCTGATAATATCTATGGAGTGCTGTTCAGCACATATCTGTCAGTCTGTCTTGTTTCTTGTCTATTCTTTAACTATTGGCAAGCTAGAACATGTGTGAGCAAGGATGAGAGTTGTCAGGTTTTTTTTTCCACCTAACTTCTATGAAAATATGAAGCAGGACAGAGGAAAGTTTGGATTAATTTCCTCACTCATAAAAATATGTAATCTGAACTTACATAAATGCTCTTGATCATCTAAAAAGTATAGCCCCTCATACTGTAACAGTGTTGGCACTGCTGTAGTGTGAACTCACTTCCACAGAGAAGCCCACTCTCAGGACTTAACTCCACAAGAGCCAGGCCTCCTTACTGCTACGGCTCATTGAACTTCTTGTTGTATGAAACTGTGTCACACAAATATGTATTGAATATGTTTATGTTCAATATTCTTTACTAGAATGTATTATACTATTCATAACACTGCTAGCAGATGTATAAACCTAAAAGCATACTATTATTAAATATTTAGTGAGTGATCAGAAAGAGAAATAGATTAGCTTCCCAAACTGAATACGTTTGATGAACGATCTATGGTTAAGTGCCAATACAGGCAAATTGCAGGCTGACAAGCAACATATTCACTTCTTTTTCTTGCTTTCTGTCTTCTAGGCAATATATGAATACATCACCAGTTAAGAGAGCAAAATCTACCGGTGACAGACTGTGACAACATAAGGCAGTCAAACATTTCAGCATCTGCTATGTTTCTGTATGGTTACTGAGGGTGATGTGTTAGGCTATATCTCCCCCTTGCTCATCAGAGTGAGTCAACAGGGTGACATGTTTGCAGGACATCAGGGAAGACACTCTGGATGCCATCTCCACTGACATCCAAAAAACAGGTCACAAACTCCCAAATGAACAATTGTAATAACTTTCTGTTTGATTTAGCATCTGTCAGCCTTCTTACAAAACTTACAATACCAGCTACTGTTAAGATATATGGGACAAACAAAAGAAATTCAGATTTAATAGTAACAGATGCAGATTGTACAGGCTTTCCCAGCCACAGCTGGGGATTGTCTCTGGGATTCCCAGGCGCTATTGCTACACGCAGAAAGCTCCTGACTATTGGTAGGCACTGACAAACCACACAAAATTTTGTGCAACTTTTGCTGTTCTGCATACCTGAAAGTTGAAAGAAAATTCTCAGTCCTGCATATTTTCGCTGATCTGGTAAAAGCCATTGACACATTAAGCTGACTTGGACTCTGGAGACTCACAGAATGAGTATCAAGGTGTAAGAAATAAGGTCTCTTGGAATGAATAAGATGCTAGTGGGAATGGCATGTCAGGTAGAGGATGAATTGTCAGTAGATAATTATAGCTTGTTGAGGCTCTCCAAGGAACATTTCTGAAATGCTTCAGTATAGTAATGTCAGAGAGTAACAGAGTTGCGCTGATTCTGATGCTTTCTAGATACAATGCTGTTCTACCTAAATTACTGTACTTGGAGAAAAAAAGCTTAAATTTCTGAATCTCTCTAATGTTTCCAAAACAGTTTCTGATCGCAAGAGAATCATGGAGAGAGGAAAGTGTTTCTAGAAACACCAGATTATTTCAATTCCTAGTTTATTTCCTAATTTGACAAGAGATTGGATCATAGAATCATGGGATCATAGAATAGTTAGGGTTGGAAAGGACCTTAAGATCATCAAGTTCATCCCATTGGCAGGGAAACCTCACACTAAACCATCTCACCCAAGGCTCTCTCCAACGTGCCATTGAACACCAGCCACGGATGGAGCATTCACAACTTCCCTGGGCAACCTATTCAGTGCCTCACCACCCTTAAAGAACTTCCTCCTTATATCCAATCTAAACTTCCCCTGTTTAAGTTTTAACCCGTTTCCTCTTGCCCTATCACTACAGTCCCTAATGAAGAGTGCATCCCCAGCATCCTCATAGGCCCCCTTCAGATACAGGAAGGCTGCTATGAGGTCTCCATGCAGCCTTCTCTTCTCCAGGCCCAACAGCCCCAACTTTCCCAGCCTATCTTCACACAGGAGGTGCTCCAGTCCCCTGATCATCCTCGTGGCCCTCCTCTGGACTTGTTCCAACAGTTCCATGTCCTTCCCATGTTGAGGACACCAGAACTGCACACAACACTCCAAGTGAGGTCTCAGGAGAACAGAGTACAGGGGCAGGATCACCTCCTTTGACCTGCTGGTCACGCTCCTTTTGACGCAGCCCAGGATACAGTTGGCTTTCTGGGCTGCAAGCGCACACTGAAGCTGGCTCATGTTCATTTTCTCATCGACCAGCACCCCCAAGTCCTTCTCCGCAGGGCTGCTCTGGATCTCTTCTCTGCCCAACCTGTAGCTGTGCCTGGGATTGCTCCGACCCAGGTGTAGGACGTGCACTTGTCATGGTTAAACTTCATGAGGTTGGCATCAGCCCACCTCACAAGCGTGTCAAGGTCCCTCTGGATGGAATTCCTTCCCTCCAGCATATCAACTGAACCACACAGGTTGGTGTCATTGGCAAACTTGCTGAGGGCGCACTCAATCCCACTGTCCATGTCACCAACAATGTTGAACAAGACCGGTCCCAACACCGATCCCTGAGGGACACCACACATTATTGGTCTCCAGCTGGACATTGAGCCATTGACCACAACTGTTTGTGTGCGGCCATCCAGCCAGTTCTTTATCCACCGAGTGGTCTACCTATCAAATTGATATCTCTCCTATCTAGAGACAAGGATGTCATACAGGACAGAGTCAAATGGTTTGCACAAGTCTAGGTAGATGACATCAACCGCTCTACCCCTGTCCATCAGTTCCATAGCCCCATCATAGAAGGCCACCAAATTGGTCAAGCAGGATTTCCCCTTAGTGAAGTCACGTTGGCTGTCACCAAGCACCTTGTTGTTTTTCATGTGCCTTAGCATGCATTCCAGGAGGATCTGCTCCAAGATTTTCCCAGGCACAGAGGTGAGACTGACTGGTCTGTAATTGCCCGGGTCATCAGTTTTCCCCTTCTTGAAAATGGGGGTTATATTTCCCTTTTTCCAGTCATCGGGAACTTCACCTGACTGCCATGATTTTTCAAATATGATGGACAGTGACTTAGCTCCTTCAGGATCTGCAGATTGATTTCATTAGGACCCATGGACTTGTGCACATTGAGGTTCTTAAGATGGTCTCAAACCAGATCCTTTCCTACAGTGGGCGCAAGGTCTTCATTCTCACAGTCCCTGTGTCTACCTTCCAAGACTTGGGTGGTGCACTCAGAGCCTTTGGCAGTGAAGACTGAGGCAAAGAATTCATTCAGAACCTCAGCCTTCTCCAAATCCTGTGCAGCCAGTTCTCCTGAGAGCTTCTGGAGAGGGCCCACATTGTTCCTAGTCTGTCTTTTATTTGTAATGTACCTATAGAGTCCCTTCCTGTTATCTTTAATACCTCTAGCTAAGTTTAATTCTAACTGGGCCCTTAGCTTTCCTAACCTGGTCCCTAGCTTCCCGGACAACATCCCTGTTGTTGACTCTTCTCACTGTCCTGAGGATCTCAAATTTGATCATCTCATGATCGCTGCATCCAAGGCTTCCTTGGAGCGTCACATTTCCAACGAGCCCTTCCCTGTTGGTGAGCACGAGGTCAAGCATGGCACCTCTCCTTGTCAGCTCCTCTATTACTGGCAGAAGGAAGTTGCCTTCCACACAATCAAGGAATCTCCTGGATTGCTTGTGCCGGGCCGTACCGTCCTTCCAACAGATGTCAGGGTGGTTGAAGCTCCCCATGAGAACAAGGGCCTGCGAGCCTGAGGCTTTTCCTATCTGTCTGTAGAGTGCTTCATCCACAGAGTCCTCAGGTGGTCTGTAGCAGA
This sequence comes from Pezoporus wallicus, assembly GCF_028554395.1. Classification (NCBI taxonomy): domain Eukaryota; kingdom Metazoa; phylum Chordata; class Aves; order Psittaciformes; family Psittacidae; genus Pezoporus; species Pezoporus wallicus. Next base: position 397,029 of record NW_026637470.1, read on the forward strand.
TCCCCACAGTAATGTCTCCCATAGCAGTTTTCCCTTTAACCCTGACCCACAAATTCTCTGTTAACTGCTCACCTGTCCCCAGACAGAGTTCCATACTCTCCAGCCTATCCCTAACATAAATAGCAACTCACCATCCCTGTCTGCCAGGGCTGTCTTTTCTAAAGAGGATGGGCTTCTGTTGTTATGGAAAGGAATGTGGAGTCCCCAAAAATTAATTTTAAAAAAAAAAAATCCTTTATGTTGAAGAACCAGGTCCATAATTTACAGGGAAAAGAATCAATTTTAACTACATTTAATTTCTGTTTACAAGAGCAGTTACTTACTTTGCTTGACTAAGTTATATTTGTGCAAGCCAAACATCATTACATGACTTTGAATAACTCAGAAAATGATCTTCATAGCATTGAGTGAATTAAGGCAATAATACCATCAGGATTTGAAATATATTTTTTCCTCTATTTATACATTTTTTTTGATTCTTTCCTTGCTGAACTTTTTGGTCATTCTTTATTCAGGTCATGTTAAATAAAAGAGCAGAACGGACCAGTGAGTAAAAGCACTCTAACAAGCTAAGCTAAGACTCTCCATCACTTTGTGATGAAATATTCAAATACATTGCCCACTGGTATCAACTTATTCATGACTGATTTAAGTGATACACTGAAAAATGTGCTTTAATCTTCCATATAATAAGTTTTAAAAAATTAAAACTGAAATCACAATTTAAAGAAAAGCTAGCAGACATTTCAATCATCATTTACTTGACTATAAGTTTTCTGCCATTAAAGTGGGTGCTTTCATTAAAGAACTTAATACAGCTGCAAGTGTAATGCAGTTTGCAATCTAGAGTTGATAATATGAGAGCTATTGGTGGGTATTGATGTCATTACCCTTCACATTAAAAAAAATAATGTTCTTCCCAATTATTTTTCACCATGAAGAACTTGTCAACAAAACTGAAAGGAATATAAGTCCTTAGTCTGTTCTCTGCCTCTTTAAGCAAATTTCTTTAAAGTACAAAAGAGAATATTAAAAATAACAACTGATTCAAAATAATATACCTGACTTTGAATTCCCTTCTTCTAGGTAATTTTTTTTTTCTGTAATATATACCTGGCACAGAAAATATCTTCTTTACCACAGTTTAATCAATGCCAATATGAGTTTGAAGAATCAGAGCACATGGATAACAGAACTACATACAGAACTGATTCTTCAAACAGATTTTTTTCTCTATGAAATACTTCTATTTCAATGGGAATTTTGAACTCATGGGTTTTAATGATTTTTTTGTCCAAACTATAGTCAAAACAGAGAGATGTTAACTGTGAAATTTACTATTACCTCGGGAGAAACTGGATAGACCTTGCTTGTCAATTTATCAATAAGAATGTTAGTTTTTGCCAAACTCTATTTCTCTTTTTATTTAGTTGAATGATTAGAATTTTTAAAAAAAACATTAATTTGTGGGGCCAACATAGGCAAAAAGTTAAGATTTACCTGCCTCCCTTAGGTCACTGGTGTATATATTTTGCTTCTGTATTTTGTTCCATCTTTGATGCAAATTAGGAGTTTTCTGGAAAAATCAATTAAATTACAATCATTAACAATTACTCATGCATGGAACTGACAGACATAAATTTGCAAGTTGTGAGTCCATCCCATGAATTTCGTCTGCTCATTGATTTATTACAATTTCATGGAAAGGACAGTAAAATCTTGTTATACTAAGACCCCCAAATGTCAACACTGTCTTCCCTAGAAAATTAGTCACAATTGTTCTTTTTGTATTTGGTAGTTGTCCTGGGTTCAGCAGTAGCAGTCATTTTTCCCCTTCTTGGTAGCTGATGCAGTGCAGTGTTTTGACTTTCGGCTCGGGAACAGAGCTGATAGCAATGTTTTGGTTTGGCCAAGGACTTTGTGAGCCTCATGCTCTGCCAGGGAGGAGGGGAAGCCAGGAGGAAGCAGAGACAGGACACCTGACCCAAACTGACCAAAGAGGTATTCCATACCACAGCACGTCATGGCCAGGATGTAACTGGGAGTTAGCCGGAAGGGCTGGGAGACTGCAGGGCTGGAGGAGGTATCTGTCGGTGCTTGGTCGGGTTGAAGGGGGCAAGTTATCGGTTGGCTGGTGCTGAGGTGTTGTATTCTCTTCCCTTGTTATTTCCTTTATCATTATTATCACTGGTGGTAGCAGTAGTGATTTGTGTTATACCTTAGTTACTAAACTGTTCTTATCTCAACCCGTGGGAGTTGCATTCTTTTCGATTCTCCTCTCCGTCCCTCCGAGAGCAGGGGGAGGGCAAGAAAGGGGGGGGAAGTGAGCGAACGAATTACCTGACTGGGTTTAAACCATGACAGTAGTATATTGTTTCAAATACAAAAAGAGGAATTTCAGCACAACTAGGAAAAAACATTTCAGAAACAGATTAAAAGCAATGATGTTAAAACCAGAAGAATCCTGTACATTTACAGAGCTTTTCACTTCTACATTTGTCAGCTAGTCCAGGGCAGTTGTTAACCCAGAGAAATCACACTTACAATGTGAAATAAATTGGCAGTCTCTTTCCGTTCTCTTTCTGATACTCAGAAATACTGCCACGTTGTAGTATGCATGCTAGTAAAAGACGCGAACAGAGAAATCAAGGTCTGGGTAGGTAAAAGCCAAACCTGATTCCTGAAGAAGATCTCCATGGATCCAAGTTGAAGCAGGCTGAGTGAAAAGGTCTGTCTTCAAATTTTTTCAAGCAGCCTTGCAGACAATAACTCTTCCTCAGGTTTAAATTACAAAACCTGATGAAAGGTTCTTGTCCAAAAGTTTTTTGTTGCAGAATGACTCTAAGAGCAGGACCATAGAGTTCTGGAGGACTGTGCAAGCAAGGCAGGGGGTGGCCCCCACAGGTGGCCGGAGACCGGACCTGGGAGGAGAATGTGGAGGAAGCTGTGGGGGCTAACCAATACTGTTATGCCAAGAAGGAGTGGCTGAATACCACTCCTATATATGTGTGAACTGCGTCACAAATAAACTAGAAGCTGCTTATCACCCATATTGGGTTGGCCTGTCTGCTTCTCCTTGCCGCTTACAGTTTTTTGCATTTTTCAAATTATATGAGATTAGTATTAAAATAGGTACTATCTCTGGCTATAAATATTGTATCGTTTATAGACCTAGATCATTACAGTTACAATAATTTTACTATGTATGATAAATAAAAAAGGACTAGGTCAGGAAGTATACGGAGTTATTTACCTTGGTACTGCCATATTCTGTTGAGTAAAATGGTCTCCACTGCTTAATGCATGACTAGGAAAAAGCAGCTCTACCACCTCATATAACTTTGTGGATTTGGGTTATATTTTCTGCCTGGAAGTCAATGACATGTATACTTTGTGAAAGGCATAAAGCTAACAATAGAAATATCTTAGTGCCTTTCTGAAAAATCCATTGCATATTTGAACCAAAGGGTAACTTTCTTATTTTATCTGACAGTGTGTTTTCTTTGTGTACTAAATGCTCAACTATACTTACAACTATGTTTTCAGTTATGTGATTGATCAACTTTATGCATTTGTGTAGCCCCATCGTGCTTCATAGAATTACTCAAGCAGAGAAAAGTTTGCAGACTTACAGCTCAGACTTGGCAATAAAGGTTTTTTTCCATTTAAAAAAAAAAGGGACTTTGTTTCACAGTTCATTAATTTATTGAGGAATATGTAGCTGCAAGTATTTTAGTCTTTTTAATTACAGTGCATTATAAAATAGTAAAGATAATATTTCCCTAGCAACTGAGTGTTTATCTCCATTCTGTAATTTTAGAAAGCTATAAATGTCAGTGTCACTACTACAAGAATGGCCCTTCTAAATTGGTTTCCATTAAAGTAATCATTAAACATCACTCTGGATCATAATAAATTTAAGTAAATCATCCATTAGAATGTATAAGCTCCAGAGTTTCTCAGAACTTGCCACAGAAATACACACTGATTTTACAATTTCCACAGAAAACAAAGAGGGCTTCACTTTCAGGAACTGCATCTTCCAACTATCTTGTGTGATCAGTTTAAATTCAATCTTTTTTTCTGTTAAAATTTTTGCCATTTTTTTTAACGCAGTTCTCCACAGTAGTCAAATAATGATATGACAAGGGACTATATTGTTTGAAATATATTCTAATTTACTGATATAACACAAGTATGCACGACAAAGAAAAAGTGGCTGTACCATAAACATGATCAATCAGCTGAAACAAATGAAAATTCAGATTAGCTTCATTGCCTCAAACTAATTTGAAAAGCTAGGTAAATTTTTAGTTATGTCATCTTTTCCAAGTCCTGTTTCAAACTGAGGTCATATCCTATTCTTTGTTCATGCAGCTAGGCAATTTGATCTTGCTGCAGAAGACTCACAATTCCTTTGAGCTGAGCTCTGTCCCAAGATGCTAGCAAGAATGTGTTCCTATGTTTTCTTTTTGACTGCGGTTTTACATATCTTAGAATCATAGAACGGTTTGGGTTGGAAGGGACCTTAAAGATCGTCTATTTCCAATCCTGCTTCCAGAGGCAGGGACACCTTCCACTAGACCAGGCTGCTCAAAGTCCCATCCAACCTGGCCATGTTCTGGCATGAACTTCAAATGAGTCAATTGTCCTAGTCTTGTTAAAATCTGTTACAAATAATTCTTTAGAACTAGAAACCACAGTTACATCCATAAAGGTGACACAAATAAAAAGTGGGAGGAACTTGTTTGCAGTTAAAACTCTGGATTGAAACTCAGAAGATCTGTGTTCGTTCCTGGCTCTGACAGACAGCTTTTGAGTGATTTTCTGTGGCTGAGGTCCCCAAGTATCATACATCCTTTTATTGCTCTTATCTAGAAGGCAAAGTTCCTTAAATCCAGATTTGTTCCTGACTTCCTACATGTACTAAAAAAAAAATGTAGGCCAAATTCTTGTTTGATCTTCCTAGATAACCTCCATATAAAATAAAGTATTTTTGTCCTCAGAAACAACATACAACAATCTTGTTCTCTACTTTCCACATGAGCTGATGTTGTGGGCAATGGATAAAATGTTTTCCTCTCTGAAGTTCTTGGTTAAGATATTCTTGCCCTCAACAGAGATTATAATTTCACTGAACATGTTTTTTTTCTTATTTGCTCTTCTCAACTTAATCTGCCTGCAGTTGCTGCAGCGCTATTGTTTCTGCATCAGGAGAGTTTGGCCTTGCTCTTGCTTGCACAGAGCCAAGTCTCTCAAGTGTTCCAGTAGGAACAGAACAAATCCATTGTGAAATTCAAGCTACGAAATGAACAATGGATTGCTACTAAGAACTATGTGCAGACACACAAGCAGGTAAAAGCCAACTCCATTTTCAGACCAGTTTAAAGAATTGCACTTATCAAGGCTACCCTAGTGATTGCCAGTTCATCAGTTAAAACAAAAGGAAAAATAATCATACTTCAGCATCATCATTAAGTGATGGTGATCTTCAGACTGAAATAGTGCCATCCTACCTGGACGCACCTCTAAAGTAATTAAGACCTTATTGGCTCCTATAATCCAGACATCAGGCTCCTGTACTGACATTCAGCTAAACATTTTCTTTTCAGAAAACCAACCTGACAACCGAGCATCCAGTTTACAATTTTCAGGTGTCCATCTATTCATATAAAGTACATTTCAACGTGTACACAGATAAAAGTTCAGCTATACAACAGCCTTTGCTTAGCATTTCTGAAAACTGATGTTTCCTAAACACTTTCATGGAGGCTTTTAATTAGGAAAGTATATAGCACAGTAAAAGTTGTAGGGCTTTCTTACTTCAGCAGTTTCCAATATGCAGCTGTAATCTTTCTCTTAGAATTGTCAATGCATATGATTCCAGGGTCTGATCATTACGTGTCGAAGAAATAGTTTTCCATAACATCAGAGAAATTAAGTCAATATTCATTTCACAGCTGCGTCTTGAATTCCAGTGTTTCATGTTAGGCATAAAGTTCGTGTTACCTCTAAGACTGACTTTCAAATTAAGGCCTGACACTATGTCACTCATATGTAATTAAACATGCCATATATGGGACTTGTTAGTGAATGCTCTTCTCAAAAACATCCAGTACAAGTAGAGCTCATTATTTTTAACACAGCATGAATGTTAATAGATATCTGTGTAGATACACACACGTTGGTGAAAGATTGCAAGTACATCTTACTGTATGTGGAAACACCAGTGTCTTTAAGCACCACACGGCACCACACCAGTGTCTTTAAGACAAAGCAGAGCAGCCAGAGAACTTGGACTGTCCCTGTGTCCTCTTTAACAATACCAGGATACTGTGATCAAAAATATCCTTAGAGATATGCTGAAGGGCATGAAACTTCAAGTTTACAGAAAAAGCACCAGTATAGTTCATTTTCCACAGTTTCCAACAGATTGGAATCCCCAGTAGAAAAGGTCAGGCTTAATTTGACACAGTTGCATTCAGAAAGCCTGTGGTCCATCATAGTTCATATATAGATAAATAAATATAAATGCTGTTTAACTCACCCAGTAGGAAAGCATTCCATTATATTATGCTTAAAAAATATGTACTCATGGGCATGTGTGTTTATTGCATAGCCACTGAATGTTAAAAACATGTAATAAATAAATGCTGTTCCTAGGTCATGAAAAAAAGATATTTGAAAAATAAGACAGGCATTTTTGAGCTTATATGAAAAAGGAAAGTCTAGCAAAACTTAACAATAGGCATTATTACTGCAGCTGTAATCTCAGGATTTCAAAAATTTTAATATCCATTTAAATACTTCAGCACTATTTTGTGAAATCCCTGTTAATGATCAGCTCTAAAAATTACTCATCAGCATTTTGTCTATAAAGCACAAATGGAAATTAGAAGTTTAAAATAATGTTGCCTATTCTCTACACAATTGAAAAGCTGGGCCAATATTATCTTTGTTGCAGCAGCAGCTGCTTGCAAATGCCTTTAGAACTGATTTGGGTCTGTCATGTGCTAATGGAATCAGACACAGGCTTTAATAATGTGTGTTCGATGTATACAGTTCCTGGGTGATCCTATCAGAGCAAATAATTTCCTAGCAGCACAATGAGTGTGCAATTACAGCATCATCATATGTGCATGGATTCTTTTTTAATTCATTTAGAGTAACTCTTTTTTTTTAGCATCTATCTCTTCCTTTATACACCAATGGTTGCTTTAAGGAAACACTACCATCAAACACCCCTTGAATGAAATCTCCATATTCTTTTGAGGATAAGCCCAAGATTCCTCTTCTTGGGCAACAATTTCAGCATCAACTGTCCCCTCCGTCAGTATTGCCAAGAAGTCCCACAGGCTGAAACTCTCACTGTTGCAAAATCTGTGACTGACAGGGCCATGAAAGGGCCGTGATGTAGGCATGTGGAACCATCTGACCTATGTTACAGCAGCAGAATGAAGTAGGTAGGAACAGAGGGCTGTGCTAAGAAATAGCAAGCACACTGCCCTTGCTATGACTTTCTGCATAAAGCAGTCTAACAGTCCTTACTTTTCATATGTATTTCCACCAATTTATTAATGTTGTTCCACTTACTCTTTGAAGGTAGGAAACAATAAGGCAGACAGAACAACACCAAAAAATACCTGCAGGAACTGTGGTCTTAAATGTGTAATAACTCTCAGAGCGTAGGTATGTCTACCTATAATTTGACCAAAATTGTTTCATAGAATCATAGAATAGTTAGGGTTGGAAAGGACCTTAAGATCATCTAGTTCCAACACCCCTGCCATGGGCAGGGACACCTCACACTAAACCATGCCACCCAAGGCTCTGTCCAACCTGGCCTTGAACACCTCCAGGGATGGAGCATTCACAAAACATAACAGCAATGGTTTTTGATTGCACAAGCTCAATTTTGTAAACAATTATATCGTTTGTGTGCTTTATTCACAGACGGTTCTTTTAAAAACTTACATATTTAAAAAAAAAACATTTAAAGAAAAATACAATCTATTGTCCAAAGAAAGTTATGAGAAGTAGAAAAATTCTTGTCACTCCAGATTGGCAGAATGAGAGCAAAGTGAAAACTGGGACAGGGGAATAAATCAGGCAGTCATTATTTTAAATAAATGCTGATCTGGTTAAAGAAACTACTGAAAGTAGATTAGGAGTGAGTCATCCCATTAGCACCAGCAGAAGTTTCATTCAGGAAGCGTTCCTAAATGGAGTCTTACTGTCATGGGAATAACAACAACTAATTAATGGCATTGCTTCATACTGCAGGTCCATCAAAATGTAGTGTCTTGCTGTCCACCACATTGAAAACACTATGCTCCACTACATGGAAAATTATTTCCCTGAACCAAAGAGAAGGGGATTTTTTTCAAATATATATTTTCAGTTACAACTGCAATAAAAATCACAGTATGGTAGCTGAAGTAAAAGTACCAGCAGTTCTCTAGAAAAGTGATGACTCTACATGACAGCCCCACAGACTACACTGCAAAATTGATGACCTTGTACTAGAGTTTAATAAAAACTCTTTTGCTTATAATCTAAAGATTGAGATTTAACACATTTTACCTTGATATAGTCTAGTACAATAGCTATAAATAGAATACATTTCTTGGAAATGAAAGTAGGTTTGTGGGTAAGATTATGAAAAGTACTGAGAGGGATTATGAAAAAAAAAAAGTAAAATAAACCCACATATAGACAAACAGAAATAGTCACCTACCTCAGGTAAATCAACTGAAGTTAGACATCCAGGCTGCTTCAGTGATCTTGAAAATCCTATTAGGTATCTCTAAGCATCTAAATGTCTTTGAAAATGTATCCTTCTGTGCCTAACATTATTAGAAATCACTGGACTTGAAAGGCTAAAGAGACTCAGCCTCATCTGCAATATACAGCTGTACATTTCAAGCAGAATTCATACAATTTAACAGTACAGCTGTCCAATCAAAGATCCCTTCACTGTCAACAGAGGAAGATAGACACACATCATAAAATTGCCCATAAAGGATAAAGGACTCTCCAGAAATACTTTTCTCAGACTTGGTATAAATTGGCCTCTTGAAGACAGAGGGAGTTTAAATGACTAGGCACATAATTCATACTTGCGGTCTAAGAACAGAATGAAGAATTCTCTGTACTGCTGATTTAAGAAAGTCTTTTGTTGAGCTTCTGCTCTGCCCCAAGCAGTAATTAGGTTCATGTTTTAGCCTGTACAGTTCTGATGACTGTCACATTTGAGGAAAAAGATACAACATACAGATAGGTTCCAGGCACCAATTTTCCAATACATCTTCTTCCCCATGAATCCCCTGAAAAATAACTACATGTTGAATCACTCAGTGAATGTATCAGGTCACGCAAAGACACAAAGATACAACCATGCTGCAATCTGCCTGCTTATTTAGAGACTCCTTTTAACACAGAAACCTCTCCATTCTGGTCTCTCCTCTCTTCTACTTGAGGATTTAACACTCTGCAAAGCTGCTCAGTGAAGTCTGTTACAGCAGAGCACAAGACTTGGGTCTCCTATATTTGAAACTACATTCATGAAATGCAAATAAAAATGAGGCCTGTACATTTGACAACAGGGAAAATTTCTGAGTTCACTGGGTGAAAAAGTTACCCAGGGAACCCTCTGAAATATTGATGGAGGGTAGGAACACAAAATTTTGAGATATACAGGCCAGGGGCAGCAGAGTAATAAATAGAAGGAAATTAAGGGAATTTGTGAATTGTCTTTGAGAAAATGGCAGAGGTAATAAGGACACATAACAGCAATAAAAAAAAGAACACTATTTGGAGGCTGGGTTTTTTTTATTCCACAATGCTCCCTATAATGTGAAGTCAAGCAACATTTCATTGTGAGGGCACAAAATGTAGGATGGAGAGAAAAAAAAGGCCTTATCATTCATTCCATACTTCCCATAAAATCTTATTTACTAGTGTCCTGGGTTCAGCAGTAGCCATCATGTTTCTCCTTCTTGGTAGCTGGTGCAGTGCAGTGTTTTGACTTTCGGCTCGGGAACAGAGCTCATAACAACGATGTTTTGGTTTGGCCAAGGATTTTGTGAGCCTCATGCTCTGCCAGGGAGGAGGGGAAGCCAGGAGGAAGCAGAGACAGGACATCTGACCCAAACTGACCAAAGAGGTATTCCATACCACAGCATGTCATGCCCAGGATGTAACTGGGAGTTAGCTGGAAGGGCTGGGGGTCTGTGGGGTTGGAGGAGGTCGGAGCTTGGTCGGGCTGGGGGGCCAAGTTATCGGTTGGCTGGTGGTGAGGTGTTGTATTCTCTTCCCTTGTTATTTCCTTTATCATTATTATCATTGGTGGTAGCAGTAGTGATCTGTGTTATACCTTAGTTACTAAACTGTTCTTATCTCAACCTGTGGGAGTTGCATTCTTTTCGATTTTCCTCTCCGTCCCTCTGTGAGCAGGGGGAGGGCAAGAATCGGGGGGAGTGAGTGAACAAGTTACCTGACTGGGTTTAAACCACGACAACTACCTAACAATTAACAGAGATACCTTTTGCAGCCATTTGCTCTCATTATATTAAGTTTGTGACCAAGCTACAAACAGAATAGTCAGTTCCCTGAAGTACCCATCTTACCTATTATTATCATAACAATAGCTTTATTATATTTTGCTGCAAAATTAACTTATATGGCATGAGCAACTTTTACAATATTAAGATAAATGTGAACTTTAATGAAAATTCCATTTTCTAAGGCAAAAATAAGTTTAATAAGCCTGAAATTGTCTGGCATGAAGTAAATAAAAGTTTACAAACAGTATTTTTGTAGAAGCTTAAAAGAACGCTTATTTCATTTCACTCTGGGTGAAAAAAAAATCATCTAACTCTTTTTTTCAGTCATATATAGCCTGGTTCAACCTCTTTTAAGCTCTGTAATATCCATTAAATTCAAGGGATATCTGAACAGAACTATACTATTCATCACTTACCTCTCAGATTTATTGAGTAAAACTAGAAACAATGGAAGGAAAGGAATTCTTCTGTGAGTTTCATGGGTATGTGGATTAGAACTTTTCATGTTCACAAAGAAACCCAGCAAAACTTTTGATCTGAGAGACTGTGAGTGTTAATGATCAGAAAGAATGTCATGGAGGATTTGTTTATATTTTTAAAACTGTACATAAAAATTATTTATAAAGGAAACAAAATGCAGACAAGAAATGAAAGACATTCTTTGATAAATTAAAAATGCTTTCTGCTATAATGTAAGAAAGCTAGATGTAAGAGAAGTATATTGTGTGTATGTTCAAAAGCATAACAGCATGAGGTATAGAAGTATTTAAAATGGTAACAGCTCAGAAAATAGTACAGATATTGAAATTAAATCATCCTTATAAAAAAAACATCAAATAAGGGTAAAATGACAAATTGGTATTAGTCTAATACAGACTTAGCTGAAGTATTAATATCCTGTTTTTCCTCTCAGAAGGAAACTTGCTCTTAAATCTTGACTTCAGATAATGTCTTAAGATAAGAGTTAAGTATTTGTGATGCAGTTCTTCATTACTTTTGGTCACTACTGAGCATTCTAGTGATGTCAAACCATGTCAAACTACAGAACATACACTATGATTTATCTTTAAATCTCCACTGCTCTTTCTGAAAGGAAAGTACAGGTTCCACAGCTTCCTCTTAAACATCGGCTTTTCACCAATGCCCTTGGGAAAATTTCCCCAGACTGTTAATATGGACCCACAATCTCAGTGGCAGCTGTATGTTTCCTCCATGTCTGGAGGACCATGTGCCACGGTACAATTGTGTGTAAAAGCCTGCTAGGCCTGACACACCTGAAGGAAAAAATGTCTCACTTTGAATTACTGACTTAACTCAAGATTTCATCGGAATTTTCCTGTGAAAGACATGTGAACCTGAGAATATAGGGCACAGTATTCAGTAGAATATCTCCTCATAAAAATAAGTCATAAAAATAAGGAAACTCCCAGCTGTCCAGTTCTTATGAGAAGATAATTCTCCTTATGGTACACTGCTGGAAGGAAATTTCACATCATTTGTCTTTTCAGCATACTTCACACCAGCTATTTTTTTTCCACATAGCCTTTATTCATAAAATTTGTGTGACCAGTCTTGTTCCCGCGGTCAGTCTTCTAACGGTTTTTACTGAAACCACCCTAATTAGATGGCAAGATTTGTAGGGCATGGACATTGTCTAATTGTTTTGTAACACTGTGAGCGTATAGTACTTAAACTAGTAATAAAACTAAATCTTGTCCTTTGCTTTATTATGCTTGTTACAGAGAAACAGACATCTTGTTTTCAGCCTGCTTTTTTAAATTATACAACGCTTAAATGATCAAAGCCATGTATAGCTCCATGCATGTTCTCTCAAAATTTCAGATCCCTCTGTGCGAGTTTAGCTAGATTTACATTCACACAAAATGGGAGTGAGCTCAGAGATAATAACTAGCTACCATTCCTTATGAAAGTAGGCATGCCTAAGATACTGTTTTTCTGAGGAAAAAAAGCTGCAGTACATGCTCAATAATTTTGAGATATTATAAAACAACAGGTAGGTACATTATTTACAGCTCAAATCTGTGGGAAGAACATCAACCAAAGCTCACACCTTTCATTTGCCAGAATCAAATATGTCACACACCTAAAGAACAGATTCACTAGTTCAAATGCTCATACAGCTACTTAAGAAATTACAAGTGGATCTAGTGAGTCATGCCAATAATCTTCGTCAGGCAACCCACTAGTGGCTCAGAGTAACAGCCAACACTCGGTGAAGGGCAGAGCAGGGGACATACATGGCAGTCCTTTCCCAGAATACTGCTTCCAGCAGAGTAAGGACCTGGGACATCCTGATCCTGGCATTATGTCTGTGTGTTTAATAGGTCTGTTCCCCTTTGGATTTGTTCAACTGCTTCTGCACTTCTGTTAACATCTGGCATTCATAACTTTACATGGCACAGGAGTCCCACAGCTTACCTACATGCTTCATGAAGAAATGTCTTCTTTTGCTTGCCTTGTACTGCCACCCGTTAGTCTTACATGATATTCCCTGGAGCTTATCTTTTTTTTTTAAACAGCAGCTCTTCCCTGATTATCCACAATTTACAGTCTGCAATTCTAATTTTGTTCATATTGTCTCTCAGTTGCTTCTTCCATGGGTGTTTAGGGCAAAGATTTAGAACTGATTTTAAAGACATGGAGCTTCATTAATTTTAGTGGTCTTTGGACCATTTTCAAAAGAGGTATACGGTACATGGCACAATAAGGATTCTATTAATTGTTCTATATGCCAAAACCCAACCATTACTTCTTGAGATATTTTTAATATTCTATATTACATTTCTGGTAAAAATACAGAGATGTTCCTGTATTTTTACATCTTGAAATAATATCAATATGTTAGAGATAATTCAGGTCTCATATTTGAAAAGAATGGTACAAACCTTCAATAAAACTATTTTTGCCCAATTAAATTAAGCTTCTGATATTTACTATCTGAAGAACAGAAAAGATCGTTCACCTTTTCATCAGGGCATAAAGAGTAAAGGAAAAGAAGCAGTATGATAAACAAAACAATGAGGATGGAGTGGCTTAGCACCATTTCCAGGCTAAGTTACAAGTCATTTCTGTAATCAAGTTACAATCCAAGTACATTTCCTTAGGATCTGACAAACTTAAGTATAGGAAAGTCAAGGGCTTATTTTTTCATTTTCACTTTGATGAAAGCATTCTTGCTTTTCATGCAGTTTTCAGATCAGATCAATTGTATTATTTTTCTAAAATGCCAAAAACAGCATAGCTAGGAGGAAACATGCAGGAAAAGAATGAGCAGTTGCTTCTGTACTTATTGTATAATGTATAATGCTTTTTTTCATGTGTTTTATTAGTTCTAGTTATATCTATAATCTAATCTATACTCTGTAAAGATTTATTTCAGAAAGAAAAAACTGCAGTAATTATGGAAAAATGTCAGGATACACAGCACTACTATTCTTTGCACCACAACTCAAGGAGTATAACATTCTCCTGTCACATACCTCCTAAACATGTATTCTATGGTTTGTCTTCCATCAAAAAACACTTCTTAATGCAATGCGAAAAGACATAAGATACCATCAGTAGCTGTAAGTCACTTAGTCTGGAAATAAATCTACAGTATTCCATCAGAATCACACAAATAAAAAGGCATCTTTTGAATGACAAAGCCAAACATACAATATTCTATAGGCATTATGCTTGCTATGCCCTTTACTGGCAGATTGATTTTCATGTTCTAGCTAAACTAGTAGTTAACAACATTACACTGCTGGCTGAATAGCAGTGACGACCCAATTAGAAAACACAGTCAATGAATAGGTCAGACAGCCAGGGTCCAGATATTCTAAGCAAGAGTACGCCTCTTGGTTTGTAAAACTTCTGTTGACCTTTTCCTTATCATAAGTGACCCACTATAAAAATACGTCAAAATTTTGTGCAGAAACAAAACAGCAAATAAATTATGACTTATCCAAATAAGTAAACAGCTTAAGAAAATTTGTTGAGGACTTGTTAGAATAGGAAAGAAGATAAACACGCTATAAGGGGGTTTCTGTGTTCCCCATAAATATCTGCACTGTACTAGTTGTTGGCTTTGGAGAAAAGTTTTTTGGTAGCTGTACTAATCAGACATATAACAATCACATATATTTTGAAGGCTAAGAACCACCAAAACTAGTAAATATTATGGCTATATTATTCAGCCATATTTAGCTTTCCATATAAACACAGACATTTTGAATTTTGTCTTGATCCCACTTCAATTATATATATTTATAATATGCAAACTTGGGGGTGCTGGTCGATGAAAAAATGAACATGAGCAGGCAGTGTGAGCTCACAGCCCAGAAAGCCAGCCGTATCCTGGGCTGCGTCAAAAGGAGCATGACCAACAGGTCGAAGGAGGTGATCCTGCCCCTCTACTCTGCTCTTGTGAGACCTCACCTGGAGTATTGTGTGCAGTTCTGGTGTCCTCAACATAAAAAGGACATGGAACTGTTGGAACAAGTCCAGAGGAGGACCATGAGTATGATCAGGGACCGGAGCACCTCCCATATGAAGATAGGCTGAGAAAGTTGGGGTTGTTCAGCCTGGAGAAGAGAAGGCTGTGTGGACACCTCATAGCAGCCTTCCAGTATCTGAAGGGGGGCTATAGGGGTTCTGGGGAAGGGCTCATCATTAGGGACTATAGTGATAGGACAAGGGGTAACGGGTTAAAACTTAAACAGGGGAAGTTTAGATTGGATATAAGGAGGAAGCTCTTTCCTGTTAGGGTGGTGATGCACTGGAATAGGTTGCCCAGGGAGGTTGTGAATGCTCCATCCCTGGCAGTGTTCAAGGCCAGGCTGGACGAGGCCTTGGGTGATATGATTTAGTGTAAGGTGTCCCTGCTCACGGCAGGGGATGTGGAACTAGATGATCTTAAGGTCCTTTCCAACCCTAACTATTCTATGATCCTGTGATTCTATGATTTGAATTTATGCAGCCTGAAAGCAGGCAGGATAGAGATTTCTCAACATATGACATGTACAAAGCAGATGAATGTATGGGTCAGGAAGGAGTTATACACACCTGTGTAGGACACTTGGGCTGTGCTTGTAAACTTAAAGGAAGCAGCAATTTTTTTCAATTAAATTGAGAGTTCAATTCTGAAGGCACAGTATGAGCATGAGGGCAATGAAACCTAGTATTCTCTACACATAAAACACATGTCTCTGGAGACAAACTTCCCACCCCTTCCAAACAAACAACAAGGCCACCCTGGAGTTTCAAAATGGCCAAGATCTTTCCTGAAGACTACTGAACTGTTTTATGCAAGATAGATCTCTCTGTGATACACCAGCATGGGCTTTATTGTCATAAATGCAGCTTTTCAATATCACTACTACTCTCTTCATTAAAAAAAAAAACCTTGGGTATGCCTTTTTTTGCAACATCCGTTTTGTTCAGAAATGCCTCTCCTTACACCTTTAAACCTTCCATCACTGATGTTTCTTCTGGCATTATCTAATCTCACCTTTGTGTTTTACCTTGGACCTAGCTAGGCTTGTGTTATATGTGAAGAGGAATAGTTCTCAACTTATATTCTGTCCTAATTTTCCAGCTCCCATGGTTGACTATTTCATTGTGGTCTTTGTATGCAGCAGCCTTTGTAAGAGATGGACTTATTTTCCTCCACATTGACATGTTAACCTAATAGCTCCACATAAATACAGAATAATAATAACAACAACATATATTACTGCTCATTAAGCTCCTTTCAAAATTGTGTCAGTGATTTTTGTTGAATAAGAAGCAATGTTAGGATGACATTACAAAGTCTAGGAACAGCACTACCAAAACTGCACAAATATATTAAAGATTGGTATGTGTGTGACACTGTTCTCTGAACTGCAGGGTAGGTACAGATGAAATATGCTTGCTCACACTATAGGAACTACTTATTAGCATCTGTATATAACACATCATCACCATAGGGAAAGCTAGTTTAAAATCATAAATGTCAAGACATAATTAACTTAAAGGTCAGGTTTAATTACAGTCGTTGAAACTGAAATATAATAATTACCATTACCATGTCAGAAAAATTCTTACAATTATTTGAAATGTTTTGTTGGTGCCCATACTTTTCCATAATTGACATCTTTTGTTCCATGATGGAGATGTTCCAACGGGCATATTTTTCTGCTACCTTTGGAGCAGAGACAGAACAAAACAGAAAACCAATGAACAAAATGCCACTGCAAAACTCAGCAAAACCTGCTCTCTGCATTATGATATCATTAATTACTTTCTTGTAATTGGCACTTCAGATGATCATTTAGATAATGGAATTATTTGAAGATCCTGGTGCACTGATGAAACAGATTTATCTGTGTGGCTTTCAGGTTTAATGACAACACAAATCAATAAGTGAAACATACTGGTGAGAAAATAACTCAATAACTGAAAAATTTGCTCCAACTGTAGGCTTTTCCAAGGATTCCACTGGGAATAATTATTGACTCACATAAGTATTTTTGTTCTCTCTTTTGCCCAAGGTACAGAAAGTTTGAATGCTGTGATTTCATTTTCTCCTGTTACCTAGTGTTTACTCTCTCCTCCCCCCCACAGCCAGGATTTCCAGCATATTTTTTCCCATACTTTCAGCAGTGATAGACATCATTTTTTTCCCCAAAGGAGCCATTTCCAGCTAGGCAGAATGCAGCAGAGAAAAGGTTAAGCTATATGAAGTTGAATTCTCCACAACCGCATAGATTTTAGCTACTGTATATCTCCCATGCAAAAATTTTTAAGTCTAAAAGTGAATATAGCAAATTACTCCAGAGGAAAATATCACTAGCTGATGAAGAGAGTCTATCAAATGTGCTGACCAAAGAGACTTACTCATTCATTCATCCTGCACCTGTGGTGTTGGGTTGTAACAGCAGCCCTGGTACTGCAAAGGGTGACAGTGCCCTCAGAAGAGTATAAATCGCCTAAAATCAGCAAAGTATTGTACCAGGACTAAGAAACAGAAATGTTTCTACAGGGCAGCTCCCTGTCCATTTCACAAGCCCCAGTACTTGGAGCTTCACATACAGCAATAGAAAAGAGCTCAAAAGTGTGAGTATGACCATCAGCTGAATGACACAGTGAAGGATGGTCTCAGGTATGCAGCACAAGTACAGCAGAAAAGAGACTGGCAGTTCACAAACCATTCACATTACACCAAAAAAACCCCAACCCTTTACTGTGCTACAGCAAATGGCACACGAGGTAAGGGAGTTTGTGTTGCCTTGCATCTCAATAAATGTGAAAGAATGGTATTTAATTAAAGAATTCCCTGCCTCCCAGGTACTAATGACATTGAAATCAGTGTGGACATAAGGCATTAAAGCTGGCATCACCCAAAAATGTCTCTTATTTAAGATTTACAGATGACTGTTAGAAAAAAGTGAAAATTTATTAAAGGCTTCCATCTGGCAGAATGTATCATTAGTATTCAAACTGATAGCAGCAGTGATTTAAATTTAATAGTCCGAGTGAAGATACGCATCAAAAAAGAATTCTTCTAAAATATGTCTAATAGCAATAACTGACTCCTTTATTTTAGTCTGCCAGTGAAAAATGCCAGATATCAAAGAGTAAGACATCAAATGTTAATTTCAGTGTGTTCTTCCAGTTGAAACTCACATTAAAATAATATACTCAGTGCGAATCAAGAAGCACAGATTGTTCCTGTTTGTATCTTTCTTAAGCAAGATTTGAAACACTGGGATGCAGAAAAAGCTAGGAAATTTCCCTTAGCTGAAGAGAGGTTGTATGGACTGTAGGTGTCCAGGCACAGGCAGTGGGGTGCCCCGTGCCAGCCACAGCTGGTTACACCAGGCTCCAAGGAACCCACTGAGCCCATCAACCATGGTGCAGCATCCCTAGGAGAATGTATATAAGAAAGGACAGAACAGAGAGAGGAGCAAGTTAAAAAATAGTAAGCGGGAGAAACACTCTGTGAACACAAAGGCCAGTGAAGAAGGAGGTGGGGTTGGTGCTGGATCAGAGATTCTCCTGCAGCCCATGGAAGAGACCACACTACAGCAGGTATTTTGCTGTAGCTAGGGATAAAAAGCAGCCAGGGAGACCCTACCCCAGAGCCGCTGGATGTTCATAGAATCAACATAGGATCATAGAATGGTTTGTGTTGGAAGGGACTGTAAAGATCATCTTATTCCAACCCCTCTGCCATGGGCAGGGACACCCTCCACTAGACCAGGTCACTCAAGGCTCCATCCAACCTGGCCTTGAACACTGCCAGGGATGGGGCAGCCACAGCTTCTCTGGGCAACCTGTCTCAGTGCCTCACCATCCCACAGTGAAGAACTTCTTCCTTTAATCTACATCCACTCTCTTTCAGTTTATTCTCTGAAGGAGCTGCAGCCTTTGGAGAGCTCATGCTGGAACAGGTTCGCCTGACAGGAGCAGCAACACATGGGAAGGACCCACACTGGAACAGGGAACAGTGTGAGGAGGAAGTAATGGCAGAGAAGTGCTGTGGATTGACTGCAACCCCCATTCCCTATCTCCCTGCACAGCTGGGAAGGCAGAGGTGTCAGGAGTGTCAGGTGTTCCCCACACAGGTGGGGGAGGCACAGTAGTCAGGAGTGAAGGAGTGAAGCTGACCCTGGGAAAAAGAGGTGGAGGTTTAGGGGGAAGGTGGTTTAGTTTTTGTCTTCCTTTCTCACTACCCAGCTCTGTTTTAAGCAGCAATAAATTATATTCATTTTTCCCAAGTCAAGTCTTTTGCTTCTGATGGTAATTGGTAAGTGATCTCCCTGTCCTCATCTCAACCGATGAGTTTTTCATCCTATTTTCTCTACACCTCCTGTTGACAAGAAAGAGCGAGAGAGTGGCTGCGTGGGTATTTGACAGTTTGCCAAGGTCAACCCTCCACAGAGGTGTTACCTAATCATATGCTTTTATGGGGAACACATCCTCTGAAGCAGTACTTGTGTGTCCTATGTGAGAATCATGCTGAGGAAGCTGCATGTACATAGAAAGGCAATTCATAACCTAGAGCACTCTTTTGATTTAAATCTATTGCAATACCAAGCTGTATTCTGCCCTTGTTTTAATTAACTGCATGAAGCTACTACTCTACTTTCAAGTTATACAGCTGAGGTTTTGTGTGTTTTGTAACATCCACCTCATTCTCATATTATAGAACCTGTTTATGCAACATTCTTATCTCAGGTCTCACTTCATAACATGGGATTCAAGAACAGCTCACATGAAGTCACGATGATAACACAATGCACCTGCAGAACAGTCTCTGTTAATTTTTGCTGGTGATACCAAAGAACACTCCAAATTCAGTCACTGCTTTGTCACCTGCCAAGTAAACAAGTGAAGATACAGTAAAGGACAAACTGTTCAGGAAAAATATAAACATGAAAATTAAGGCAAAGCATCACAAATAGAAAAGATTGAAGGAAAAAAAAAGTTGCACTCATTATAAAACAAGCATAAATTAACTGCCCAGTGCACAATTTACATCATGGGCGTTGCACAAACAAAATTAACCACAAATTAGTTACCCTCTCAATGGTTCTTCCTAATTGCAGATTAATGAGCAGTTCAGCTTCATAGGTTGGCAATTTGCCAGTATGATCTGCTATTTAAAAGTTGAACAAGAAAACAACATTAGAATGCACCAAATATGCTGTTGGTAAGAAGCCAGGTTAGGCTAAATTGGACCAGGTGTTTTAAAAGTTCCACAGCCTTCTTTCAGGAAGGCAGGCACTAGTTCTGCATTGGCAGTGTTATGACAAGTGATCAGTCTCAAGACATTTACTCCTTTTTCACTCCTAGCTCAGCAGGAGTGAGCACAACCTGAGTCTGAAGGAAGAAATCTTTCACAGTTGTCACGCTCCTGTACAAAGCATCCTGGGAACATCTAAAAGAGGCTAGAGGTAGGGTGCACATATGATGGTAGCTGAGGCCCCTGTGATATGATACCTGTGAATGATCAGCACTGGAAAAAAAAAAAACAAAATAAAAAAAAAAAAGGAAAGAACATATATAACTTTTTTTATTCTTTTTCCCAAGCCTTTTTTTTCCCCCAGCAATGAATATGGGTTCACACTAACTATTCTGAAAACATGACACAGGTTTACCAAAAAAAGTAGGTTTTGATTTCATTTTAAAACTCTGAAAATGTGTGCTAAAAATTAAAAGGAGCTCTTTCCTCAGATTTTCAAAATAAAACATAGTCTTTTTCCACTTATATGAAATGGCCATTTCAGCACATCTTGATTTTATCTTTTTTATTTCAGTTTTAAAAAGCCATTTTGATTTCTTCTAATTGATGCATTCTCAACTCATCAGAAGAAAAGGTTTTATTTTTATTGTAAATGAGAATGATTTGTTGTATTCTTCACAAAAGCCCAATAAACAGGAAAAAGTCTTTTTTTTTGCTTGGCTGTATGTCAAATTCAGAGAAAAAAAATGTTAGCAATTCAGATTCTTCACCTGAATTTATTCTAGAATAAAATACTAGCACTGAAGTTGCTCATAGTATTCCATGTTATGTCTCAGCTTACAAATCACAAAGTTTCCATACAGTCTTTGAACTCAAAAGCTCATTATCTTATACAAGCTAGACATTGAAAGCTAAGGCATTGTTAGGGAGTTAATGGATGTTACACTGGGAAGAGCAAGTGCTCAAAGAACAGAGGACTGCCAGGAACACATATGGGGAATGCAGCCATTCTAGCTAATAATATCAAATTTTTAAAGCTACTGAAAATGTTTCTTGTAGTGGCAGATCTCAGCTTTGCACAATTCAGTTTCTTAGCCAGACCCTGCACCATGGTGCCAGAAGGCCCAGCCTTATAGCCACCGAAGACATACCCTAACTGGCTCTGTTGGAGCTAGTTATGGTCTAAAGATATTGGGCTATATTTTAATTAGTATGTTAAAAATTTTAAAAAGTAGTAACTGGAAATGTTTTCTTATTCCCCATAAACTTAAAGCAATCATAATAATTTCATTAGCTCAGGCTCAAATCTACATGAATGAGACTATGCTGCTCCAACTAAACTTCACCTTGTAGAAACCATGCTAATTCAGTGCTCTACGCATCTCATTCCATGCATGACCATGTCTGTCTGTCTTTATAAAAATTCATTAAAAGAGAAAAAAAAACATGATGGTGGAAGTATAGAGTTCATAACAAGTAAACCTATGGAATTCAACCCTGCTGCCATGACTTTTTCACTAGTATCTATCAGCCTTTCATAAAATTTTATTGCATGTTTGTACCTTTTCTTAAATCCCCTAAGCTGTTTAAATCAATGAGAATCTCATTTTTTCTTGAAAAAAAAAAAGTATTGTTTATGACTAACCAGCACAACTGTGGGGGAAAAATAGTCCTTCAACAGCTCAGGAATTACAAGAGAAATAAATAGAATCAAGTATGCATTATGTTAAAATAAAATCACGCCATGTGCGTGATTACTTAATATGTAGCATCAGTGACACCAAAACAGAGAATTTTTCTTTTGTAAGATCAGAAATGCTCATTTTATTTAATACCAAAAAAGCAGAAGTCATGTAAAGGCATTTCATAGAGCTAGGGCAGGTGAAGGTACCCACAGTTTTATAGTCCCACCAAGTTAATAACAATGGGGTATCCAATATGACTGCATGCTTCTGCTGCATGCATATACAAATTGGATAAATCCTCTACCAGACAAACTAGGACTGGACACAGCGTGCTCACCCTTGATAATCAGTGACACTTGATGCAGTAATATCATCATGAGCAATATATGCACTATCCAAAACTCACTGAATATGATAAAACTGTTATTATTAAAATACCCAGTCTAAAGAATCTTATATTTCTGCACTAGAAAACTTTGAAACAGACTAAAGACTGTAAACAAACTAATCAAAAAACAACCCAGGAACAAAAAACAACCTTCTTCTGTCTATTGGTTGCAGCTCAAATTTCAAGATAATGTAGACAGGAACACAGAGCCAGATTCATCAGAGCATCATTAATGTAGCTCTGAATAAATGAGACTTTGTGTGTAGATTTAGTTTGAATGGTAATTGCTAGGATCAACAGTGTGATACGTATTTAAACGTGGGACTACTGCCACTGAATAAATGAAGGAATCATCACTAGTTAATCTTTGTAGGACAGTGTGTTCCTGGTTGGACCACAAAGTGTCAGCAATAATTTCTGCAATGACTGGTGTCCTGGGTTCAGCAGTAGCAGGCATTTTTCTCCTTCTTGGTAGCTGGTGCAGTGCAGTGTTTTGACTTTCGGCCTGGGAACAGAGCTGATAACAAGGATGTTTTGGTTTGGCCAAGGACTTTGTGAGCCTCATTCTCTGCCAGGGAGGAGGGGAAGCCAGGAGGAAGCAGAGACAGGACACCTGACCCAAACTGACCAAAGAGGTATTCCATACCACAGCACGTCATGGCCAGGAGGTAACTGGGAGTTAGCCGGAAGGGCTGGGAGACTGCAGGGTTGGAGGAGGTATCGGTCGGTGCTTGGTCAGGCTGAGGGGGATGAGTTATCAGTTGGCGGGTGGTGATGTGTTGTATTCTCTTCCCTTGTTATTTCCTTTATCATTATTATCATTGGTGGTAGCAGTAGTGATTTGTGTTATACCTTAGTTACTAAACTGTTCTTATCTCAACCCGCGGGAGTTGCATTCTTTTCGATTCTCCTCTCCGTCCCTCCAGGAGTAGGGGGAGGGCAAGAAGGGGGGGAAGTGAGTGAACGAGTTGTCTGGTTTGGTTTAAACCACGACAACTGGAAAAAAAGAACATCGTTTACAATCATTAGAAGATTTTACTATTTTGCTGAGCCAGAAATACTGTAAAACTTCTGGAAGATATTCTGAGTATATTATAGCTAGAAATGCCAGCAACTAATGCAGAAGGACAGACTGCATGAGTGCTATAAAACAGTCCTATGTTTTATACTGCAAAGTCAGTATTTTTAGAATAATGTGTGTTTTATAAAATATTTCCATTAATTTTACTGTCAGTCCCCAAAATAAGAGAGTCTCTCTGAGGGTTCTGATAGAGAAATTTGTTCCTTTGGTCTGGAAACTATAGACACAATCTAAACGGATATTTTTTAAGAATTTTTATAAAACATATTAACTAGATTGCAAAAAATTGTTGACTATAATGTCATTTAATTGTGGATGGAGGTCTGTTGGAGACAGCTCCAATTTGGAGTAGCCACACCTCAAGATAACAAAAGCAAGCTGATTAAATAAGGATTTTCTGGAAAATAGTTTTTACTGCAGCTTGAAAACTAACAAAAATTGCAAAAAAATGGCAGAGCTGTCTCACACCAGTTGTGAACGGTGCAAATTACTGGGTCCAGGCTAGATCTTCTGATATGAGGCAGAGGTATCCTTTGCAGAGAAGCCATTAGCTCCAAGTGATCTGCCTGCGTAAGGAACTCTCCCCTGAATCAGGCTGGAGATGTGAGAGCTTTTTCTTGCCCCTCTCTGTCTGAGGTGATTCCCTTTCTCTTGTTGGCATGAATCCACTCTCTATAAAGAATTTATTGTGCATGAACTCTGGCTTGCCAAATCCCATGTGACTTGCTGTCCACTAAGCTATAGAAAAAGTCTTTCTTTCCCCTTTTCTCCACAGCAAATGAACTGATTTTGCAAAATATAAAGATTTTGGTTTAGACTCAAATCACAATGAGAAATCATTTATTACCTACACCCAAGAAAATTGCTATAAATCAATTATAAAATGTAAAATGCTTATCATACTTTAATAAAAATTATATATTATCTACATTAAAACAACCTCCAGCAGAATCTTTAGATAGTCACTACTTACATTCCACTGAGATGAACAAGGAGGTTCAGCTACTCCTAGATGCCTAGTCAACAGAAGGTATTTTCAGAACTGTAAACCTCAAAATTTTAGGCTTTACAACTTTAAAATGACAAAAAAATAAATTGAATTGAGTCAGCAGCTGACCTCCAGGACATTGACTGCACACCTCTGTATGACCTGTGAGGGTTCCTCACAAAGATAAGGGACTTTACACCAGTAATTTCACCTTTCACAATGACTACATCAGATGACAGAAATTTTTAGGTAAACACAGAATGTTAAAACAACTCAAACCTCTAAATGCTTTTACATTTCAAAGCAAAAAGTAATATTTGAACCTGAACTCTAAAATAAATAGAAATATACAGAGGAAGCAAAGAAGAATAGATTTGACTAAGTTATTCCGGAAAAAAAAGAGCATTTTCTGATTACAGTCAGCCAAAAATTATGTGGAGGAGAGATACAAAGAGCCAACCCTGAACATTGAAATAAAAAGCCATAAACAACTGACAATTTCTTATGGTGAATATACTCTGGTTTTCTGAACAAGCTATGGAGGATTTTACTAGGCCAAATAACAAAATTGAATACATAAGTATGATTTGTACCTTTGTAAAAGCATCCATCATACCTAAATTAAAGTCATTCTGACTTCGTAATTTTAATTCAGTGTTTCCTACTCTTTACTACTCTTGCATATTTCGGTAACGTTTTTAACAGCTTCATTGTTTTCATTGTTTCTCTGGATCATCCAGAGACACCAGGTCAAACTGTTTATTAAAGTATTCGTGCTAAATGTGCTGAAGGAAATAACTAGTGATGAAAAACAGTGAATACATCAAAATCAGTTTCCTGTAGTGAAGACTATGTGCCAAATTTAAAACTACAGCATTTGCATTACATGTTAAATCTGGTTATGCCAAATTGAAAATACTTTACAATCACTGCTGGTTCAGGGTGCTTTTTTACTAAGTACAAAGTCATAATTTTTTTTTTGCAGTAAATATAACTGATTATCCTAGCTAGAAAAAGGCATTAGCATATATCTAATGCCCAAAATATTACACAAAGACATCACTCAGTCACTGATAAATGGTGATTACAGTGATGAGGCAAATGAGCGAACAAGCCATTGAAAAGTGAAATTGTCAAAATGACCTATTCCCTCTTGCTGTCCCTCCACCACCCGCTTACTCAGTGCTGCCCTGTATAAAGAGTAACTATGTTTGGCAACACACATGCAGCCTCACCACAGTTAATAGAATTGCATATAAACTTGTGCAAGTTGGCTTGGGTTTTAAGGCTTTATTCTGGTTTTATTTTGCCCACAGCCATGTTACTTCAGTTATGATCATCAATGGTACCATAAACAAGATTTTGTCACCAGATTTTGCCATTTCTCATGTCTCCTGTATCAGGCCAGGATCATTTTAGTGTATTTGGATCTTTTTATTTTTGTATAATTAAGCTGAAATTTTAAGATCAACTGATTTTATCCTCTAGGTATTACTATTACTAAGCAACTATATTGTAATTCCCCCTAGTAGCCCTGGTCAGTTAAAAGATTCTCACTGTGGTTGAATTTACATGGAAAAGAAGTAGTTCCTATCCAGGAGGCCTTACAAATTAGCAGTCTGTGAGTCTTCTCTGGAACTCACCTCAGAGGTCTAACATGTCACCTGGTGATGTGAGAAGGGAAAGTTACTCAGTATCAAGAACTGTCCCGCTCCTTGCTATTCTTTCCAGTGTTGCACCAAATTGTGTAAATTCCTGTAGAAACCCATTATTCTCAGTGAATTGCAGAGGTTTAATGCTGCATTTAAAGATATCTTGCACATTGAAATTCTGTTCCTTTGCTTTTGTTTTTGCTAGTTTTAACTTTTTTGTTGTGTAGAACAAATGCATTGACTGTGATCAAGCGCAGTACATTGGGCTGGTGTCTTGCCAGGTACTGTGTTAGAAGTGAAGCCCAGAAAATGAGTCTGTGAAGCAATTATGCATGAAATGTTTTTTAAATATATTTATTTATTACTACTAATAAAAAACCTTGTCTTTGGATGATTCTTTCATTTGTTCCAGAAGCTAATATTTGTAACTGTCCAAACCATAAACATCTCCTGTTGAAAATTAAGTTCTTATGATTATTTAGAGAAAAATATTTCAGAATATGAAGTTGTGTCATTCTGTTTAGATAGTTACATGTAATCTCTAATATAATAAACTGCAACATCTATACACCATTTTTTTTCCCCCAGCCTAATGTTTGGCAATCATTGACACTAATGAAGTAGACCTTCCAATCACACAGCAAGTATTATTACTATTTCACAGATGAGAGAATTGAGGTGAAGAGAAACAAAGAAAGACAAATAGCTCTGAGGTCTCCTTCCCCTAGAAAAAGATTCCAAGTTCATGAATCACAGGCCTGAAAAAAGACCACCGCTTCCCTACTTTTCTGTAGACTCCAAATTATTTGTAGATCTCTGTCATCACACAGTCAAGTGTACTATAAGGTAATATGTCCATTGCAGTGGATATTCACAGGTAGGTAACACACAATTCAGGTTTCACTTGAGAAACATTTGAAATTTTCAGTGGTAAAAACACAATTCCTATTAACACTATTAAGTGTTGAATTTCATCCTCATAACAGATTGGATATAACTGATATAACAACATGAGAGAAAAAGAAGGAAGAAAGAAACATCATGAAAGCCAGGAACTAATAACCTACAGTAGTGGTGCTTAGATGGCTCTGCAGTAAAGTTCATTGATTTAGAACTCTCCATACATGTTAACAGATTAACAGACAGCACCACCCAAAAGGTTGAAATTCAAGAAGGTGGAGAACTGGTAACTAAAAGATAGATGTGAACCACTTCAGGATTCTCTTGGAACCTGGTTCAGTGATTGGAGACACTGCACAGTGAAATGCGCACACCCACCACAGCTCATCCCCCATGTATCAGTACTGCTGTTCCTGTTGCAGGAGCAAGGTTGAAAATCAGCTCAGTAAGCTAAAAAATATAAATATCCTAAGGAAGTCGCAGGGAGGGAAGCATATCTGAACTCCAAGAGTCCCAGGGAACTGATGACAATTTTCAGAGGTCCTGGTGGAGGTATAGGAACACTTGTAAATAACTGTAGTAACAAAAAGTACTGTATTCAGGTCTATTGGCTGCCAGAGCCAAAAGGTTTCTCAGCCCTCTCTTAAAACAACCTCAGTGCTCTGACAGATGAGAACCTGCTAGCATAAGGTCCCACGAGCCTAAATTTTTTAGGCCAATTTTTTAATTCATGTTTTCACTCATCCTCATTCCCTTGCTTTCTCTGTAAAGTGGAGCAAATATTAAAGCGGATTTTGGGTTGTTTTTCTTCCCTTTGATAAACTACTATTTTAATCATCCTTTCATCCAATAACTGCAAATATTTGTTTTATTTTTCAACTTCATCTCCTTCCAAATTGCCACAATCACCCCATACATCTCTGTTCTCTGAACACAGTAGCTGAAAACAAAATAATCATGTCACAAGTTGGTTAGCTTCAGAGAAATTACAGGTATCTGATATATAAAGTTGCAACACCACTGCACATTCACTACACAGAAATAAAATTAAAGCTGCCATTGCCTTTCAACTCTTTATGATCCTTTCCCACTTGCCTCAAGGATAAATGGCACAGAGTTACAAAAACATCCGAGTTTCTCTCTTTGAAGAGCTATGCAAATTGCTATTTGTATGCAAACTGGAACATTAGTCTTTACTCTCCTAATTTTAATTGGTACACCACCATGCCGATGTCTGCTAATAGTAGTTTGCTTTCTGGATTAAGGTCAATAGACCAAAACTGCACAGTGTTATTTGTTTCAACTAAAAAGATCAAAACCAGAGAATAATGATAAAAAGCAGAGTTCAAATCAGTGGAGAGACATCTTCCCAAGGGTCCATAACCTCAGCTAAGCATAAATCCGTGATACAGATGAATTTTGTCTACTTGGCCATACAATTTCTGAACAGCTGGCAAACTGAAACGATTTGCCCTTTATATACAGATATTATTGACAGATCCTGGGATCTTGCTGTAAGATAGGCTTCCAAGTGACATTATCAAAACTGATGGAACAGTTTCTAGTGCTGGGAAAGAAATATTGGACTTTTTTCTGTAATCAGTATTTCAAGTGAGTATTTTTCAACAGACTTACAAGCTACCTTTTCACTTTTGTCCCTCATACTAGTAATGACTCGTATGCAGATATCTCTCTAGCCACAAATTTCCTCCCAAAGTGTGTAAATAAAATTAGTAGGAGATGCCTATGGGAAAAAATATTTCTATGGACTCTAAAAAGCAAACTGAGAATCATATTCTGAGTATTAACTTGAAGGCATAATATATATATATATATGTATATAGTCCTTAAACTTTTTTTCTTATGTTCTGACGTAAAGTTATCCATTGAGCATGCTACAATTTTCACAAATAACAAGGTCAAAATCAGGTTTTATACCTGATTGTCTAACTTGATCAAAGGAGTTGAGACAACTAGAACACTGCTTCAAAAGGTTTGGTTCAGAAAGTCTCTATCTTCAATATCTTTATTTCTAAATACCCATAAAAAAGGGAAAGAATTCAAATTAACCATTCTTGTTTCCACTCAATTGTATCTCTGTGCCACAAGAGTCTTCGCTAAAGAAAAATTAAACAGTACAAAAAACTCAGTAGGCTTCTGCAGGTCTCAATTAACACAAAACTGTACCTGCCTTCACTTCAGAGAAAGTATTCAAGTTAAAAAAGGCACACAGTAAGAAGCCCCCATTGTTCCACCAGACAGGGCATGTAACAACATACTCGCACCACACACACAAAATGTATTTCAATCAGAAGAGAATTCCTGAGCAGAATGCAATTAATGTTACATGCCAAACCAATTAGTGAAGTGTCATTGGAAGCACATCCGTTGTATCTACAGCTCCAAACTTCTGGGCCAAGATCCGGAAATTATATCACTTGAAAGCCCTTAACAGGAAATAATGAGCATTTTTATGGCACCAAAGCCATAATTCATATTAGCCATTTAATGCGTGAACATAATTAAGCAGTCAATATCCTTTGGTATAATGGCTAGTTTCTAAGCTCTCCTCTTGCACTCTGAACGTTACAAAAAGGAGCTGAAGAAATAATCAAGGGGATTCAAGCATCACAGGGCCTAGCAAGTTCCTAAATCTCAGGGAGACTAGGGAGGTCCTCAGTCAAGCATTTAGGAGTGTGTTGTGAGGAGGCTGATACTACAGAAAGCTGACTGTCATCTCATTTAAAAGAATATTGTTAAAATTGAATTAGAAAATACCACAGAAGGAGGATAATTTTCAAAATCCAAAAAAGAAAAAAGGAAGAAAAAAACTCAGAAGGTTTTCCTTTAACAGGAATTAAAAAACAATCATGATTTTTTATGTGGAAGGCACTAGGCTTAGGCAACGCCTACAGTATGCCTATCATTGTTTTCTGAAGACCATTTCTATTCAATATAGCTTTGTAATACAAGCATAGGGACACACTGAATTAAATTAAAAGAAAGTAAATTTTATATGCATAACAGAGAATGGATTTTATGCACCATATGATTACCATAACTGCCTCAGCCCTATAAGATATTACTAAAGAAATAGCTTGGTAAGATTAAATAAATTATAAAGGTCATTACACCTCATGATTATGTTTACAGTACAAACTAATAACTAGCTGGAACAAGAAGGAAATTATTCTTCCTCTGCCCCTTTGTATACAACCTAAAAATAACATATAAGATTGTATATATTATATATTGTATATATTATTGTATACACGTAATATATGGGTGTGCATGAGATGTAACTTACCACCTATGAAGCACATAAAATATACAAACTACTGTAAGAGGAAAGACCAGAGAAAATTACTCATGCAAACTATTTTGGAGGAGAAATCTGCATTCTTGAACTGGCATACAGAATCTAGCTCTGTAACTTAGCCAGGCTTTAGTGCCTGTGCAGTGCCCTTGCCACACTCATTCTTCTGGCGTTGCAATGATTGAGCCGTTTAAGAAAAGTATGATTTTCATACCAGGTCTGCTTGGAGAAAAGAAAACAAACACATAAGATCGAATCTTATTTACATTTTAACACCATAAAACATGATGGTATTAATATTTTCTTCATGCTTCTAGCCTGTGAAGTTTAAGAGTTATAACTATACTGTTTTGCAGGATGGAGGCCTAAAAGCAGATTTGTTGTATTCTGTGACCTATACTCTATGTTTCCATAGGGTCACAGAATGAATTCTATAGCCCCATTTATAGGCTTGAAGGTGCTAATGTTTAGCCCTTCTGGGAAGGAATCTGCTTGCCTTGATCAAGCACAACGCATATCAGCATTTGGACTAAAGAAACTAGTCAGGCGTAGCTGTACCTTTGCCTTTCCCTCTCACACTGAAGGTATAGCATGATGCGTAGGTACCATACTGAGGCACTGCAAAGATGTTTTTTTCCCTAAATATGCTTCAGAGATGGCTCTAGCAAGGTTGTACTTGATTTGCACTTTAAAATGCAGAATAGGTATTATATACAAAGGGCTTTTCCACGTCATCTTCATTTCAGCAAGGAAAATTAGATTTTACTATTAAAAAGATAACTGCATGAGTACCCACCTCAGCATAGCACACTTGCCATAGCATTCATAGACATTAAAACTGACTGATCCTATGAAATATTCTACTGTAGGTGTGAAGATACTGAAAGAAGACAGTCAGCAGCCAATGGTCAGGTGCTCATGCCTCAGTTATTTCCCTCAAGCTAAAATTAAGACTATGACTGTAAAGAATTCCACCACAGTAAAAATAGAACTACAGGGAGGCTGCATTCAGTAACACTGAGCTTGGCCTTTCTATCTTTCCTTGACTTCCACTAACAGAAAACCTGCTAGGTCCTCAGCATCTTCTGGAGCACGAAGTTTTCATTGCAGTCTGTTGTAAAACAGAAGCTCCCTTATCCCTCTGTCTTCCAACACATACAAGTTCCTTAGAACAAGTTACCAATGTTTCCTCTGTTTTCTGAATAGGCTAAAAAGCAAGGAAATCATGAGCCAGCTGGAAAAACACCAAAGGAAAAAAAAACGATGAAAAAAGTGTGATGATTCATTCTCATGTCAAAGACTGTGAAGAGGAGAGAAAATGTGATAAATTAATCCATTCTAATAAGGAGAGATTGCAATAAGAATAGAGACTCATTCAATTAATCCACTCTTAATATAATCCTATAAGAATGATATGGACCTCCCTGGCTACCATATCTCAAGATATGACAATTCTTTTTTTCTTACCCAGCAGCTCCTGATTACAGAAAAGTTATTAGGCAAAATTGTCTAATAAAGTGGTATTTGAGAGATAATCAAAGCATAACACAGAAAGGAACAATCTAAAAATGTAGTAGATTAGTGTATAAGACCTTCTTAAAGAGCCAGGTCCTGTGTAGGGTAAGCAAACTGACTCACAGCTTGATTCAGATTCTGAGACAAGATTCGGTTTCTACATCCACTGAGAATATTCTGTGTTTTAAAAAGTGTATTCTGATTAGCTGGTTCCTCTATATAGAAAAAGAATCTTAAAAATTATGTAAGAAAGATATTAGAGGACATAGGAGAAATTGTTTCTCATGCTCATTATATATATCACCCAGGGCCAACGACTATGAGCAATAAGACTTCTCCAGAGTGTTTTATTATCAATTAGTTTCCTGCTGAACAATGTGTTAAGAATAAAATGCCTGGATCATTGGAAAATAGCAAAATGCAATGATCCAGCTGGTTGGTTGTACCAGAAGTCTTCAAGATCTGGCCGTATACTAACAGGTTTCCTGTACCAGTCATTCTTGTACTCCATGACCACAGTTCACCTGTCCTATATCCAGCAAGTCACTTGAAATAAATAAGAATAACATAAAATAAATAAGAATAAATAAATAAGAATAACATAAAATAAATAAGAATAAATAAATAAGAAAAACATCTTATTTTCTGTTCTACATTGTAACACATATCTTCAAACCTACAGTACCAAATTGTCTGCCAATTTAAAAAACAAAGAAAACCAACAAAACAAAACAAAAACAAACAACCAAACAGACTGTAATGAGATCCTGATATATCTTCCTCAAGAGCAAACAAATTCAAATAATCTTGTTAGACATAATGCAAAACTGTTAAATTCTACTTTTTTTTCCCATGTTCACTACACTGGCTCAGCCTACTTACACTGTATCACATTTTACATTCTGGTTAATTATTATTACTTGGTTATTTTTTTTTTGAAGCTTGATATTACATGATAATCACAATCTTTTGGAAATATAAAAACATAGAATCACAGAATAGTTCCAACCCCCCTGCCATGGGTAGGGATGCCTCACACTAGACCGTGTTGCTCTGTCCAGCTGCCAGGGATGGAGCATTTACCACTTCTTTGGGCAACTGTACCAGTGCCTCACCACCCTCGCAGTAATGCATTTCTTCCTTATATCCAACCCGAACTTCCCCTGTTTAACTTGGAACCCATTACCCCTTGTCCTGTCACTACAGTCCGTGATGAAAAGTCCTTCTCCAGCATCCTTGTAGGCTCCCTTCAGATATTGGAAGGCTGCAATGAGGTCACCATGCAGCCTTCTCTCCTCTTTATCTGTATGTTTTCCACTATGCAATGCCTACTAATGAGAGCTGGCATCTAGTCTGTATTTCCTTTTTTGTTAATCAACATACTGAAATAAACAACTGGCTTATGTTGATGTGCTCACCTTCCTCCAGAAGTGTTTCTGTCACTTCATGTAATGGATACAGCAAGAGTTAAAATTCTCATTAAAACCAGTCTTCTTAACTGCCTGTTTGCATTTATTTTATAATCAGTTCCCCTTAGTCACATGCTCCAGAACTCCTTTTTAGTGGTAATTTGCCCTTTGAAAAATCACCAAACCTCATGCACTAACTAGTGCATATAATGGTTAATATTGGGAAGACAATCTTTTAAATCATGACAACTTGCTACATATAAATTGCTGTTATATAATGTAATATCTATTTATATGGTGCTAAGTTTTATGTACATATCTCTGTTTCAATGACATTTCTTCTTCTTTCAGTATTAGAAAAAATGACTCTCTGCAGTTTCAGAGGCACTGAAAGAAAATAATATTTTGGTGATGGTTTGGGGCTACCTAAAAAAATATTTCCTTCTGATTTTAGGATTTTTTACAACTTATCAATTGCCCTGTGGAACATGGCTAACCACCTTCTTTCAACACCATCTGACATTGGTACATTTTTTGTCTTAGATCTTTCAGTAGCGTTTGACATCAGTTGACACTGCTCATCATGGGATTCTCCTGGAGCATCTGGAATCTTGTGTTGGCCTAAAAATTGTTACTCTACACTGCCCAAAGCAGTCAGTTCTAATCTCTTTAATTTATATGTCTTCTGTGCAGTGGGTTTTGCTGTTAGGCTCATTTTTTGTCCCCAGGCTCCTGAAGGCTGAATATTGCTCTTGGCCATAGTGCTTAAGTAACAGGGCATTTGATACAGCAATTAATTAAACAGCTGCATCTTAAAAGTGTTCACTAAAGAATGATAAAAAATATAAATTTAAAATTTATATTATTTATAAATATAGTACAGCTCGTATTCTGCAGCATATGAAGTCATAGATGGCCATTTTCAGATATAGCAGTAGAATTTCCAAGTAGCAAGTCATTCAATGACTATCATATACTTTACTATTATTATTATTTTCTATCTATTCTGCTTTTGATAATTTTTCATTGTTTTTATATAATAATTACCAAATTAATGGTGTTTTGAAAAGGAGCTGAACTATGTTTAATAACTGCAATGTGAAATTTCTCCATATACCTCAGGATAGTGAATTACTGATATATTTTAAAAATAAGGGTTCTTTTATGAAGAACAGAAAATGGTAAATATCAGATACTCTTCTATGCATATACATAGTTTATGCAGATATAAACACTTATATTACTATGAACTATTGCTTACCAAACACTCTAGACAATAAAACCACTGCTTTTTTAAACAATTAACTTTGAGGCATTAATTTGGCCAAACCAAGCTTTGATTCCTTTTTGTCATTGTCACTAAATTAGGTTTTGTGACTCTGAACTGGGTTTTCAGTCATACCTTTCAGTAGTATTATGGACATAAGATGTTGCTGCAGAAATGGATGAGAATTTGGATTGGTAGCTTTTTATAATGCCTATTTAGCAGACACATTGCTTGAGAGTTTTATTAAGAGTGGGGAAGAAAGAGCAGGGTACTAGAGCAGGATAAAGGGAAGAGTGGTAAATAGATTTTCAAGCAGAAAAACTTGAAGACATATTGAGATGTCATACAACAAGAAGGCTTGATCAGACTAAGCAGACTAAACTAGCAATGCAGAGAAGAGAATCGGTGCTGCCACTTAGACATCAGGATAATTTCAGAGTCCAAAACTGGATTGCCTGTGTCTCCCAGTTCCTTTTATGAAAATTCAGAATTTTTAACCACATAGCTATTTTTTTCATCTGATGGAAATACTGATATCTCTAGAATCTTAAAGGTCTTGAACCAAAAATAACAAGCCAGTGATCTGTAAAAGCCATGGTTTTGGCTTGATATAAAAATACCTGAACACAGGTTGTGACAACACTGAACCATTCCAATTCCAGAAATGCAACTTTCTCATACACTGCTTTGCTGGAAATTGCTGTCTACCCCTAGCACTCTGTGCTGTGTTCTTGAATTTTTTCACTGATGTGAAAATGGAATAACTATGGTAGGTACAGTTTAGTTCCAGCTTCTAGTCTCTGGTCATAAGGTACCTATGGATCACTTTGTTAAGGTTCTTTTCATAAAAATCCTGATCAATTAGGCTTAAAAACAGCAGCCTTTGGAGAATATTCTCTGTTGAGCATCTTCATTACAATACCAAGAAATGCTGCTGAACTGAATTGACCCTGTCCATATGAAGCTCAGTTTTTGCTCTTGATTGCATAATGGATTGATTATTATAAATCTCTGCTTGCTGTTCTTTCTGCCTTTCTACTGAACAGAGACCAGGTAATTTCAAATGCTTCCCAGTGTACTAGCTGTTGTCCTCTTTATACCTTGTATTGGTTTCTACCTGAAGGCCTGATTAATGTCATACAACACTGTCATCCGCTACAAAAACATCTTTGGCTGTGGATTTGGTAGCCAATTAAACTTTGTTTTTCGTGTTTCTTGCCAAGCCAAGAGATATGATGATGTAATTCACTACTCCCGATTACTCTGTAGTTCCAGCTGATTGTTGATTACTCCATTTCTGAAGTTAGCTCCTGCAAAGCCTTTTTACCATTATATCATTCACCTTTGCAACTCAGCTCCTTCAGAGATCAGGAAGATAGATGCAATAAGCAGCTTTAAGGCTAAGTCTAATTCATTTTGCCTGAAACGGTTTTTAATTAGATATCATTTGAGATATTTTTTTAATTACTTCTTGGTGCTTCTGGTCACTGAACTCTGTAACATGCCCTAGTATCATAGTGAGAAGTATGTCTTAGAAGTTGAAATACTAAAACAGTAAGTGCAAAATTCATTCTTAATATTATTCCTAGAGTCAGAAGAATTCTACCATTTGTTATTTTAAAATTATTTTAATAAAGTTCCTAAAACACTGGGGGGAAAGTGAAAGGGAATAACACGACCTCCCCAAATACAGAGATAGTCTTTTTACAGTGCTTTTGGGGGGAGAGAAGACACTAGAGTGGTATGCAAATGGCAGGGTAAAATATTTTATTTATGCAGAAGAAGCTGAAGTCAGATAGAATCAGTGGAGGTTAAACTAACCATGAAAATAAAAAAGAAGTACATAAACAGCTTCCCCCCTCTAAAAAAAAAAAGAGAAAAACAAAAGAAAACAAAAGAAAAAAAAAAAACAAACAAAACAAAAGCCACCCAAAAAACCTCCAGTAACACAGTTCATACGCAAGTTCATACAGTTCTCTCTTTCATGGGACCACCTCTGTACAATTTATGGTTTTGTTTTGGTTTTTTTTTTTTTGCACTTAGGTTTGCGGAAATTGTAGTGCCATAGAGTGAAGTTAGAGGACGAGAATGGGGGGGGGGGGGGGGGGGGGGGGGTTGGTGCTTAATAACTACTAAGCCAAACTTGTCATTTTTGGCAGTGAGACTGACAAAATCTATTTTTGATCACAGGCACATTACCTTCACTGGCAACACTGGGTTACTGAAACTAGAGGGAGGTTCCGTAATGGAAGTAAAAACAACATATTGCATGTCTACTGTCATATAGATGTCATTCTAGCAGCTTATTAGAACCAGAGAAGCTAAAAAAAAATGCAGAAAGGTAATGCAGTGATAGACTGCCTTTGCTTTCAGCAGTATCTCTTAGACAAAAGAAGTTGTCCTCAGGAGAAGTGAAACTCAAAATAAACAGCAAATAGTTTCATTCAAACAACCAGAAGAAATATATTACTTTATGCAAGAAGCAGGTGTCATCAGTACAATCCTACTGGTAAAACACTCACAGACCTCTTTAATGAGCATCTCACACCCCCATCATAGGCACCCAGAGCTCTCTATGATAAAATATTATCATACTCCAGTTCATGTATTCATATACTATTTTGGTGCCGATGCTCTGAAAGCAATGAGAGAAAATTACATTTGCACAGAAATTATGGAGAACAGGAAATACTACATCACAAAATACGTCTTCTCCATCTTTGAATTCAAAAATCAGATATAAAATCCTTCCTATAGTGTTGCTCATCCCTCCTCAACACCATTATGCATAGAAATAAACAGATATTCGTTGAAAATTAATAAGAAAGAGATGTTGTTGTAATCACTTAGAGAAAAGGGGAAAGCAGTGCTTTCCCGGAAATGTTTGTTTCAGCCCTGTTACTACACCCTTTGGTGTTATCCTTACATAGACATTTTAATAGCACACTGTGTGTCATTGACACTAGCTAGAATATAATAAGGAGTATGTATCACTTGTATAACATGTGCCACAAAGATGGCTCATATAGTTACCCTGTAAACAGTCACACTTCAGATAAAAATTTTCTGTCTCCCAGAAGGATTGGAAAGCTACGATCGAGGCATCAAGGGGTTAAATGCCAAGAAGGGGTTTGGCCAAGAAAAGAGATTAGATTTAAAAAAAAAAACAACACCCAAACCCCCCACATTTTAATGTAAAGACATTGAGAAAGGCAAATCAATCTTCCTTGTTCTATAAGCATCACACGCAAAAAGAGTGCTTGGTCTGTAACAACTCTCATTGAATATCACAAAAGAAGTTGTTCTAATAAGTGCAGAGAAAGCATTTTCAGTGTGAATTTATGTAAGATTATCTTCCTGTTGACCTGAATTGCACTCAGTCAGACCTTTGGTTGACACTGCCATCGTCTGGTTCATTCTCAAAAGTTTTCCATATCAGCAGGTAAGTTACAGAATCATAGAATGGTTTGGGTTGGAAGGAACCTTAAAGATCACCTAGTTACAACATCCCTGCCATGGGAAGAGACACCATCCACTAGATCAGATTGCTCAAAGCTCCACCCAGATTAGCGCTGAACACTTCCAGGGATGGGGCATCCACAACTTCTCAGGGCAATGTGTTTCAGTGTGCCACCACCCTCACAGTAAATAATTTCTTCCTAATGTCTAATCTAAATCTACCCTCTTTCAGTTTAAAGCCTTGTCCTATTTCTACATGCCCTTGTAAAAAATTCTTCTCCAGATTTCTTGTAGGTCCTCTTTAGGTATTGGAAGACTGCTATAAGTGTCCCCAGAGCCTTTATGTCACTCATGCCAGTTTCTTTCCCAGTCACATAAGATAGTAACTGAAGAACTGAGATTCTACCTGTTAGTAAAAATACAGCAGAACTGCAGAGTTCCTTTAAATGATCAAGAACAAATTGTCATATTTGTGTAAAAACTAGTATAGATGTTTCTAATTAAACTTGTCATCAGAAGGAGCAGCTGCTAATTATGGTAGCAACAGCAGTTTAATTGACATGGGAGCTTAATATCTTTGTTTGATTTCATACTACTGACAAATACCAAATTGAAAAAATGAAAGAACCAGCATCAGGCATTTGGTTGGAATTGATTAACATTTAGATATGATCAATCCAAGACATGAAGCATCATTAATCCAGGTAGTGACCCCTAGTTATGTTGCTCAATTGCTCACGAATCCAAAAACCTTGTAGCTGAATTAATAACATTATTCTTTCCAGCACTGGCTACTATAACTGTACATTATTAACAGTGGCATAAGTAAAACCAATGACACAAACATCTTGACACAATTTTAAAAAGTTTATGCTTACTTTATATCCCACAATAAACCAATGTTTTGGTCTTCTGTAGATCAGTTGCATAAATCTCCCTCATTTGAGAGATCCACCGTCAAGGAACAATTGCAGTTAAGATATTTGCATACTTGAAACCAATTATAACATTAATTTTCTGGCAAATTTAAATGCAGAATCCTACATTTCTTTCCACTGTTCTCAAAGCAAATTATTCATAAATCTGTTACCACATGGCTTTCTAAAGATGGATTACTCATTGTCTTTCCCATGAAAGTCATGATATTTGGAAATTCACATTCAAAGCATTTTATTTATTCAGAAGGGAATATCCTCAAAGACACTACTATTTCAAGAAGGTATTACTTTTGATTAATAATACTAAGGCACAGTATTAGTTACATATTTTTCTACAAACTTTCAGTTGCAGACATCTAGGACATGACAGAAAACTTAAGCAAAAAAACAACCACCACTGTAGCAAGAATTCACAAGCCATGCAAGTCTGTCCTGGCTGAAGAATACTAGAAGCTCTCTCCGTTAAACTACACTTTCTAACATGATATTGAAAAAGTATTGAAGGATTTAAAATGCAGAGTGACCAGTCATGGATGGAGATGCAAGGAAAACAGTTCTTTATAAGAACTTAAAAGGAAACCAAAACCAAACATCTACAAGACTTTGGTGTCCTGGCCTCACCAGAACACTCTCAGGTTTTGCCTTTGATTTCAGGGCAAGCCAGAAATCTAAAAAAAAGATTAAGGCTGTTATTTTCAAAGATTATCTAGACATAGATACAGAAGACTTTGGTCAGTCCTTTTGTTGCATGAGCGTATTCCTGTAATTCCACTGGGCTACCCTAAACTAAAGCTGCCTGAAGAGCGTGCAGCCAAAGAAACTACTCAGTGAGGAGGCCTCAGTAAAAATTTTGGAAGAACATTAATTTCATTCTCTTTTACCAAAAGGTTTATGTCTAATCGGGGAATAAATTCATTTGGGCCCAGATTCCTTGTGGGCAAGTACTGCTACAGAAGGTTGTTAAGGAACTTGTTCAAGGGCTGAATTCTGTATCACTAAAAAGCAGGTAAAAAGGCTTTTTACTTTTTTTACTCTCCCATACATCAGAAGAATGACCACAATGTATGTGGTCACTTTAGTGATGGTCACGTAAGTGTTACTAGCTTGCAGAATGCTAAGATGTGCTAGCAGAAGAGCTGGTTGATACCCTTCTAATTTTGGTGAAGAAAAGTAAATAAATTCTTATCTCTACATAGCTCATTTTCCTTTCTAGTAATGATCATCTGGTCCTGAGAGCATAAAATCTGGGAAGTTGTTTCTGATAATGTTTGTAGGAAATAAAAAGAAGGCTCTAACCAGGTCATCTTCAATTGTCTTGAAATTATATCCTAGATCCACTGAAGCTAGTCACCCTAAGAACATTAAGATACTTCAGAATCCCAAATTAATTTGATGCAACTGGCACTCAGCTCCCATCCTAGTACTTTCCATTTGCTAGGCACAACAAACTACTTTAATGGCAATGCAGGTAGGGCATACTTAAGGAGCAATACATAATGAGTATTTAGAGAAATTATTTTATTTCCTACAGCATCATGAGACTCAGACTTCTGAGAA
The DNA here is from genome assembly GCF_028554395.1 of Pezoporus wallicus. Lineage (NCBI taxonomy): Eukaryota > Metazoa > Chordata > Aves > Psittaciformes > Psittacidae > Pezoporus > Pezoporus wallicus. Next base: position 437,485 of record NW_026637470.1, read on the forward strand.
GAAACAAAAAGTCACACCTTATATTTACAGGAAACACAAGATGGGCTGTACAATGTGTATGTGATTCCCACTTTTTAAAGATAGTATTGTGGTTTCATTTAACCTTAGAAATGACCATTGCTGCTATTAAGCTTGCATTGTTTTACAGTCTGTAGAAAAGGTATTATTTTCCAGCTACTTTGTACTTTCCTTTTTACCCTTCAGTAGTCAAAAACCTTATATTCTTGTACAACTCATCTTCAGGATACAAGCAACTCCCCCGAAGTATCTGTCATTAAGGGATACAAAGCATGAACAATTGGATGCAGATTACCTTGTCTATCCAGGACACTTACACATCCCCATTACCATGGTGCCTGAGCACTTCACAATCTTAAATGCACTTATTCTCATAAAACAAGAGAAGTGCTACCATCAGCATTTTCTAGAAAAAGAACAGAGACACAGAAAGTCTGTGATACTTTCTGTAAAGTCAGTGGCAGAGGCTAGCACTCAGACTAGTGGATTCACTTCTCCGTTGTTTTATTTTGCCCCAAGCAAAGTATTCAGATAGAAACAATCTATATATAAAGTTCTCTCACACATTAATCTGTGTATGTGTGTATAATGCAGAGAGCCTAGTGAAATTGTGCCGTGACCTAGACAGGGGCTCCAGATGCTTCTGTAGGCTAAATAATTATGATAGCAATTATGTTAATTTAGAATAAAGTTACTGAAGCCAATCAAGTTATTCCAGCATTACATCAATCTGAGATGAGAACTGAGCACTGAGTGACACATCCACTAATGATTTTGGACCTTTTTAGTGTTCATAGCCCACATGATGCATTCAATTGCCTTCTTAATTCTAAAGTGAGCCCAGAGTAACAGGAAAGTGCTGTCCAAGCAGAAAACCTCTCTTGTTCAATAAACTCTGTCCTCTGAAGTAGTAGTATTACTGGAGGAGAACAGCTTCTTTAAGCTTTCTTCTGTTATCTCAAATGTTCTAGAACTGCATAAAATTGTTTAGAGGTTACAGTGGCATTTCTGCTTTTACAGCTCATTTAACTATGCAATTAGACATTACAATAGATACGGAAGATTTAAAATTAGATATGCTTATCTTCAGTGCACGGGTCAGTACTTTTAACTTTAAAACAAATTAACATTTTGCTTTTCATTCCCCCCCCCCCCCCCCATGAGGGTGTTTATCTTAACTCAGCAATTCTCATTACTTCCATAAGATGTAGGAGGCAAAGGGAGAAGCTTTCTAGATGTAAAAAGAAAATGTTGCTGTAAAGCACTTGCAAGATAGCCAAACTAATATGTATTTTGTAAATGTGGAGGGAAATGTTTACGAATACAAAGTTTCCATGACAGGAAGGTGAACAGCTTGTCAAATGACTGGTAATTCAGTGCTGGAAATTACATCACCCCAAACAGATATACATTAGTACATTTCTATTTAAAATAGAGAAACTGAATGTTAGTGCAATGAGGGTAAAGTAGCAGAGGAACACTGCACCTTTAACAGGATTTTGAATTTAAATATGCTGAGCAAAACTGCTTTAAATTGTATCTGAATAATAAGCAGATAATGTTGTCATTTAAAAAAAACAAACCAGCTGCTGGATCAACATGTAGCTATAAAATCTATTATTTTATGAAGAGGATGAGAAAATATACCCTGGAAATAGAAATGAGAAAGCGAAATCTCAGTCATGTGGCCTTCTTCAGGCTATGGAAGGAAAAATATAACAAGGTTAACTTTGTTCTTTTTTGTCTGCAGCCCAAAGAAAGTCTCAAAGCCACAATATCACTTCTCATCACAGTTTCTATTTCTAGCATAGAAAAGAGAGGTTTGGGGGTGGAGAGGGCAGAGGTTTAAACTTGCTTTCCCCCTCATCCCCCATTTCTTTTCACTCTCAGAATAGTTTTAATTGTACTTAACATTCTACATAAACTTGGAGTATTTTATGTGAGAAATTATGCACATTAGTAAATGAGAACACTATCACAGGCTACAGAATATCCATATTTCTTGGGAGATTAAGCAGTCTTTTGAATCTGGAAAGAGTACTTTCGGTACAACAAGGTATGACTGAAACAGAATGGAATAGATCTTTCATTCACTTGTGGCTTTGTCTATCACACATCAAAATCAATAGAAATTGACATTTTTTTATGTCAATAGGTGTAAAATCAGTTATTTATTTCTTAATTTCAGCAGTTTCAAATCCCGTGCTTGTCAATAAGGAGCCCTTTATCCTTGATACTGAATCACCTTTGAAAATAGATCATCTTTTCTAGATAGAAAACAGAAAACAATCTCCTAAAGCAACCCTGGTTATAAAACAATCCAGAAAGTATAGTTTTTGGAGTCAAAACATTTATAAAATTGGGCACAAATTTTCAAACAAGAATGGTTTTTACACATCCAGCTAAAGAAAGGAAGGGCTGAACTCAGCCTTATCAAGGCATCCTTTGGCATCACTTGCAGAGCTGAGTGTCCAGTTTCACCAGAATTGGTGCCAAACTCAAAACCTGACAAATTTGTTGGAAGTGTTGCAAGAGCTTATGGCTTCTCTCTCAGAGCCTGCTAACTGAGACAACCAGCAACTGTACAGCAAAATACAGATGAGATGTGCAAACTGCCACCAGCTAAACTGAAACACCTCCCTCAGGGATGGTGAGCCAGATAATCAATGGGAGGAAAACAAAAATAGTCAAACACTAATTCATTAAATGAAACAGGCATCCCAAGTCCTGAGACAAATCCCTTATTGTGGTTCTACAACAGTACAGGAACCTACATAAAGGATTTTACTGTAAGATCAGGATTTTAACTTTTTTTTTTTCCTTCCTTCCTTTCATTTTAATTCATCTTAGAAAAATCACTGTCAGATTTTCAGGTATTGCTCCAATCCACAAGGCTTTATTCCCAGGAATTTATGTTATTTTCACAACCATCTTTTTGCTTTATTTGCCATCATTTGATGAGTAGCAGAAATTATTTCCCTTAATCAGTTCTTACTTGAGCTAAGGCTTGCAAAGCGATACAAACTGAAAAAAATGAGAAATGAAAAGAAAACTCGGGTTTTCCTCATCACTTCTCTTTCCAAGCAAAATCCCCATTAATTTAATTTGTTACTTGTTATTTGTTAATGAAATACTTCAAATCTGCACACACTTGGCTGTTAACATCATACCATAGCATAGTAAATATATTTGGAAGAAAAAGTTAGTGAACATACTGAAGATAAACACATTTTTGTAAACACATTAAACTTTGTCCCACAGGGTTGCAGAGGTACTGAACAGGGTGAGCATTTTCATTTAAAGGTCTGGTAACGCTCTTGGTGCTCTTGCTCTCAGTGCTCACCTAGTTTAGCTAAGTTATTGAATAAAAATTTAACGAAGGACCAAGTTTGAAATTCTGCCCCACTGCACAAAGCTTATAAATACCCTACAATGATACTGCATCGTCATGATGAATTATACATGTAATGGTGCTGAAAGTTATGTAAATTCAAAAAAACTTTAATAAAGTTGTACTCTGACATTGATTGTGTACAGTTGCAGGCACAACTTAATCAACTGATTCTGAGCTGCAATAAAAGATAAATATGTATTCTCTTCTCCTGTTTATTCCCTAGAAGAATAAACTGAAAATCACCAAATTATCCTCCCTTCACAACTGCCTGAATATTAATTGCAAGCTTGAAGGGCAACAAAACACATACAGCATTGCCAGGACTAGTAATTAATCTGAAAGTTTTACACTCTGACATATAGTATGCACAGTGCTGAAGTGATAACCCAGAGAATGTATTCCTCCTTTGCTGCTGATGGTCTATGATCATAGTTGTAGATACATTCAGAATTTAAATTCTTCAGACTACAGACAGAATAAAACACAGACATTTAGAAATTAACCCTAAGCAAAAAAGTCACTGTGGAAGGAAAATTCTATGCTATTTGTAAGAACTTTGTAAGTAAGAAATTTGTAAGAACTTTGGTTCTTACATATTAATAAGGAACAATCCAATCTTTTTTTAAAAAATTAAAAATCGTGTTCCAACCTGTTATAAAATAAAATTGTGGTTAAATCACCATGCCAGTGGGTCAGTTCTTCTGTGGTCTCACTATTATCCTTTACAACTGATTCCAAAATAAATTAAATTGGGCAACAGAGAGAGCTCACACAAGGCTGACGAGCAAGCTCTCCCACTTTGGGGAAAATTTTTGCACTTGTTGCATTTACTACAGCATCTGCTGGTAAGTATCATTTTTTCCTTACGTTGAGTATTTGCACAAGGTTTAATCTTTTACAAGCACGCTATAAAGGACTGAAGGAGTCAGCTGAGATTACTCTCTAAGGAAAGCATTTACCAAAGGTCTAGTGAGAGGTGATAAGGACAGATACTAAGTATCCCATTTTAATCCAGTCTTTCTAATTTCTTTGGAGTACAAGTCTATTCCTGTATAACTGGCTTCCCTCCCAAAGCTCAAACTCATATTTAAATGATGCTTATACCTCAAAGCTTGCACAAAGTCTACAACTTAGGCATCAGCTGCACTGTGCATATTGTTGCATATTATTTTACTCATGAGAAAAAAATGTAAAAAAGATGAAGACACAGCATGAATGTACAATGCAGCTTAGTAACTTCTCATTTTCATATGCCTCTGACAGATACTAAAGTACTTCATTCTTGACTGATACAATTTTCTGAAGAGTAGTTCAATTTTCAAAAACTGGGAAATATGCTATATAATCATGTTGATATACACACACTAAATTTAAGTATGTCCATATTTGTTTCACTTGCTCTACCCAGTCCATCTAAATGCAAGATCCTTATTATTTGGAAGCAACAAGCAGTGAAAATACTCAGTGGACATAAATATGTCTTGCACACAAGGTGCATTCTGGCACTGTTAATCACTACGCTTTTGAGTTCCAAATTATCTGGGGTAGAATGAATTTTGTATTTGCTGTCTGATAAAATATCACCAAAAGTTCTTCAACATAAAAATCATTAAACAAGTTAAAAAATAGATAAAAGACATGACAAAAAATCATCATCAGCTCATTTCATCAAACCAATCAGAGTTCAGTGATAAGAAAATACAGAACTCAGACTTTGACAACATCACAGTTCACTTACTCAAATTAAGTCACTGCTTGAATATAAGACAGAGAAAACAGATCGTTTTCAGAGCATATCCTAGGAAAAGAAATATTCAGATACACATTTTTGAGATGGAGTCATTTGTCCTTCTAGAAGAAAACAGTAAAAGTGGCCACATATCACATAAGTTCTTAAATAAATGACAGTAACATTCTTATTGACAGCATTACAGAAAAACACCACTTTCAGCAGGATGTGCCAAGGCTTTTCTTAGTAAAAACTTCTAAGGAGACCTCCTTTCTTGTGCAGTAGTGGTATGGAAAAGCAATTACTCCCTTATTCTCTATGGTGGCCAGCTGGAAATTTAAGGCCAACACCTGTAGTTGCCCTTTCTTTGCCCCTTCCCATGGGCAAATGAACTACACAAGCCACTAAATCTTTTCATCTTTCTCTTTTAGCTTCTTTGAGAAACCTAGTTTCACCTGACCCTCCCGAGACCCAGAGTTGGGGTGGAGTATTTCAGCATTCCAGGCCGGCTAAGGCAGAAATTCAAAGGGCATTCCTCCCACCTCTTCAGACTTAGCCACCAGCTACTCAGTAACCTCTGGCCTGAGAAGCTTTATATAAAAGCATCAAGAAATCAGTATGACCCCTCAGTACAATAACACCTCAGGTGGTTGTTTCGAAATTTTAAGTTCAGAAGTGCAAAGAAACTTTTAATAACCAAGTGTCAAAAATAATCAGAGTAAGAACTATCTTGTTTGTAGTCCTAAATGATAAACATTTGTCCATAAATGATCAGCACCTGATACAAATTCTGAGATGGCCAACAATACCTTAACTTCCACACTAAGCCAAATAAAGTTCCCTCCCTACACTTACACGTGTATTCATTCCTGGAGAGCCTGGATGTTAGTTACCCTGTCTAGACGGTAGAAATATTTTCATTTCCTCTCCATATCTGAAGGCACTGCTTTAGTTTGTTATAAACAAATATCTTCCTCTCTGACATGTGCATATCCATGTGCACTCATTGTGACCATGAAAGCATCTTATAAAATTGGAACTAAAAGAAGAGGAATTTCAGATACTTTAAAGGTATGGACAGTGGAGCAGCACCAAAACAAGGTGGAAAATGGGAGCGAATCTCCCTTCCAAATATAGTAATAAAATTCAGATCTCTACTGCTATGTAGAGGTAGCTCTTAGTACTTGTTTGCAAGGGTAAGGTTTTTCCTCTGTCAGCTTCTGAATCAAGCCTTTTATTTTATTTTCTTTACCTTCACACAAGTGCCTCAGAACAAAATATTTTATTTCATGGTGAATGGAACCTTTTATGTCAAACTAAATGAAATGTTTCAGTCTTCCATTTTAGCAAGAAATATTCCATTCATTACTATTTGAATAATTCTCTCTCTTTTCCCTTCCCCTCCTCTCAATTTTATAGTCTAATTTGGCAAGGAAACATCTGAAAAAACTGCACAGGGTGTCAGACATTCATCTCTCTCATTGATTAATATCTATCAAATTTGACAGAGTTCAAAGCTACTACGCATGTTTCGTTAAAATCAGTGTCTCACAAGATGGCAGAGACAATATTATGACTCCCATTGAACAAAAGACAGAGAACCTGGTATTTGACAGCCACTGATGAGCCAGTCAACCCGTTTACTATCTGGTCAATTTACATATACCTTGCTCTAGACCAGCCACAGGCTGCTGTCTCTCACCCAGTGAGTAAACCAGAAAGCATGTTGAGATTCAGGGGGACTGACAGCAGTTTAAGGGTCGTCCTCAGGAGCACAGAAGAGATCTAGAAATACCACCAAGTCTGAGTTTGTTGCAGAGGGATAGGAGGATGTCATAGGAGACATGAGATATAAGACATAATCCCATCATAAACCTGACCTCCATTGCCTCCTTTGCCTGTGAAAATACTTGGTTTAGAATGGTTGCCAAAACAAAATTGACTGCATAATTTTCAAATTCCACCCACCTCAAATTTAAAAAAATTAACAGTTATCAAGTGGGAAATTTCGGGGGGAGGGGAGGTTCACTTCACAATAATGTCTCCAGCTCTGACTTCATTTATCTGAAGTAAGACGGAGAAGAACCCTGTAGGTTATTTTTTCTGCAGAAAGAGTGAAAATCATTTGCTGTCCCAGATATCTTAGGCATAGATAAACATATAAATGAGCTTCCAGATCAGTCCAACCCTCCTTCCCATTAAACACTACTGCACTGAGCAAGGCATCAACACGCACTCACTAAAATTTCTGTCTTTTTATTCACCCTTAACAAAAAATTGGGGCTGGCCATGAGTGAGGAGGCCACCAGCTGCCAAGAGTGAAATATCTGCCTTGACGGCATGACTAAGGCCAAGTTCATAGCTCATGTAACCTATTCAGTTCTCTTGGATCCAAACAATCAGGCCAGTTTACTAAGGGCAGTTGTCTGTCTGAGTCTGTATTCAAATTCCTTCCATGGCAGGAAGGAATTAAGTGAGAACGCAAGCTCTCTTTTTTGAGAATACTTTCAGACTATGTATAAACCAAGATGTAATGAAGATCCTTAGTTTGTATGTTCTTGAACCCACAGTTCTGCTGAAAAAAAAAAAAAGAAAAAATTAATATATGTAATCCGTATTTCTTCTCTGGTTCACGACAGGAGTGTAACTTTTCTCATGTAAATCTTACCAAAGTCATCCCATACACCTATGAACTGTAAAAAAAAAAATAGATTTGCAGTTTACTTGTGAACATAACTGTTCTTAACTACCCTCACTTAGGTTAAGTAACACATCACATTACTGTATAGATAGCCCTTGTAGTATTTAGAGTGCTACTCAATGCAAATAAGGATGCAGACTTCACAACCTGAGTATCTTTTGGGGGCTAAAACCCTGGAACAGAACAAGGAGGAAAAAAATCATTATATTGATATATATTTATGGGATCCAATTTACTAATCGAATGGCTAGCATAAAAACACACTCATGACTGGAAATTGATTGCATTTTTTTCAAAGAGAGATGGAGCTTTCCTGGAGTTTAACCTGTCATTTGCATAGGTTAATTTTAAATGGCAGTGCAAATTTAGCTTGAAAATATAATTATAATATTTCACCTCCTTTCATCTCAGGTTATGTAAATGAGACTTTAATCTTTTTGCAGTTCATATTATATTAATAAGTTAAAAAAAATCTTGATTTATGTTATGCTGTCAATCACTTGATAGCAGCGGACGCAAATGGAAGCATGTAGGTACAAATCAGGCTAATTTCCAAATGTTCTCTCATGTCTTTCTTTTTATCTATAGGGTTATGGCACATATTCCAGATAAGAAAGTGAACAGAGACATAGTTTTGACAGGTATCTTGTTAGATTGATATGTCATTTTTATCCACAGTAAATTAATTTATCTTTCTGATAAGCAGACTCTTTCTTAGACAGATGGCTCTTTATGCAGGACTTCATTGTCTGAGACTTCACAGTTCTGCTCAGGATCAACAACTTCACACACATATACTTACAGTTTCTAAATTCTTCTTTACTCCACCGTTTTTGGTTGTCCACAGTGAAAGCAAGGCCCAAATAATTTTGCTCTGGTTTCTCCCTTCTATTTTCATACAATTTTTGGATCTTATTGCACACTTTAGATCTTCTGCACATTTCAACACCATTCACAACTTGCTTCAGGAATAGTGCAACCCAGCTAGCATCAGTATGGGGCAAGGCGCTAATGTCCTAGCTTTGCTTTCAACTGGCATTTTTATTCCAAGGAAATGAAATGAGTGAAAATAGGTCCAGTTCCTAACCATCACCATCAGGTGACACTGGTTTTTACCTGTATGCAAACTTTCCCCATTTCACAGCTGGAATATTTTCTTGGCCTTGTGACCATCAGTCTATCATACCAGGAATCAATTCTGGGCACTTAGATATTTTCTACTGTCATTTGATTTCTTTTTTCTACAAAGCATGGACAAGGGCTGTTTCCTTCATGACAAATACAGAAATTATTTCCTGGAGAAAGTCTAGAAAAGGCCTACTGTCTCTTTGGGTCACTCCAGAACTCCTGTAACAACTTCAAAACATGATCCAGGCAGTGGAAGGCTTCACTTTCACTAAGCCCTACCTTTACTCCTAGGAGAAATTATACTTGAACAATGTGAGCTGGACAAGATGTGTCTCCAGTCACCCAGGAAGACTGATGAGACCTAATATTCTGAAGGAATATAAGTGATTTAATGAGCAAAACCAAGACCTTTTTTACATCCCTAACCCTTTATATAGGAATTTCATGTGGCCTTCTATGGTGGGGCTATGGAACTGATGGACAGGGGTAGAGCAGCTGATGTCATCTACCTAGACTTGTGCAAAGCATTCGACACTCTCCCACATGACATCCTTGTCTCTAAATTGGAGAGACATCAATTTGATGGGTGGACCACTTGGTGGATAAAGAACTGGCTGGATGGCCTCACACAAAGAGTTGTGGTCAATGGCTCAATGTCCAGCTGGAGTCCAGTAACAAGTGGTGTCCCTCAGGGATCAGTGTTGGGACCGGCCTTGTTCAACATCTTTGTCGCTGACATGGACAGTGAGAGTGAGTGCACCCTCAGCAAGTTTGCCGATGACACCAAGCTGTGTGGTTCGGTTGATATGCTGGAGGGAAGGAATGCCATCCAGAGGGACCTTGACACACTTGTGAGGTGGGCTGATGCCAACCTCATGAGGTTTAACCATGACAAGTGCAAGGTCCTACACCTGGGTCAGAGCAATCCCAGGCACAGCTACAGATTGGGCAGAGAAGAGATTCAGAGCAGCCCTGTGGAGAAGGACTTGGGGGTGCTGGTGGATGAGAAAATGAACATGAGCCGGCTTCAGTGTGCACTTGCAGCCCAGAAAGCCAACCATATCCTGGGTTGCATCAAAAGGAGGGTGACCAGCAGGCTGAAGGAGGTGATCTTGCTCCTCTGCTCTGTTCTCATGAGACCTCAGAGTATTGTGTGCAGTTCTGGTGTCCTCAACATAAAAAGGACCTGGAACTGTTGGAACAAGTCCAGAGAAGGGCCACGAGGATGATCAGGGGACTGGAGCACCTCCCATATGAAGACAGGCTGAGAAAGTTGGAGCTGTTCAGCCTGGAGAAGAGAAGGCTGCATGGAGACCTCATAGCAGCCTTCCAGTATCTGAAGGCAAGCTATAGGGTTGCTGGGGATGGACTATTTTTTAGGGACTATAGTGATAGGACAAGGGGTAATGGGTTAAAACTTAAATAGGGGAAGTTTAGATTGGATATAAGGAAGAAATTCTTTCCTGTTAGGGTGGTGATGCACTGGAATGGGTTGCCCAGGGAAGCTGTGAATGCTCCATCCCTGGCGGTGTTCAAGGCCAGGTTAGAGAGAGCCTTGGGTGACACGAGTTAGTGTGAGGTGTCCCTGCCTGTGGAAGGGGTGCTGGAACTAGATGATCTTAAGGTCCTTTCCAACCCTAACTATTCTATGATTCTATGATTTTATGATTTCACTATGAAATATCTCTCTCCAGATAAAAATCCAGGTTTCAGTATTGTTGTCCCATAGTTGGAATTTCATCAGGCCTTAATACACGCACTTGTCACCCAAGATGTTTATAATATGACTCGTAATACATAAATGGCAATAGCAGAGAGTTCAAAAAATCCTCTGACTGCCTGAAAATATTTGGCTGCAAGCCACCTCCTTTTTTAAGATTTTCAAAAGTCTACTGTTCTCTAAAACTATTTTTTTTTACATTAAATTGTTCTCATGTTATTTCCATCACTTCAAACCAAAGACAACCAGAATTCTAATCCTTCTGATGTGTTGTAAAACAGCCCTTGATAATCATTGTCTAGTCCATGAAAAGATTTCTCATTGAAAGGAAATGGTGGACTTTCTACAGCTATGTAAGATACCCTACAAAAAAGAAAAGAGATAATCTAAAAAACCATACAGACAGATTCTCAGTTGTTATAAATCAAAAATAACTTTTACCAGTAAAAAATTTAGCTTATGATTTATGTATGAACATTAACTAAGCCAGCCTTCATCCTCCTCTTACACCAAACTCAGTCTTTATGTAGATTTTAAAATGTTTTCTGCATCATTTTATTGATTTCAAGAAGAAAATCAAACAGAAATCCTGGAATAATAATGTATTTTTCCAGTATCTGACCTGGATTGAAAGAAAAGTCACCATGCATATTCATATATGTTTTGAATCAAAAGCTTTTTGATTACCATTAAACATCATAGTTAACATATATCCAAACTACATCTCTAGTTTGTAATTTGCTTATTATAGTGCCCTTCCAAAGTAAGCTATTTTAAATTTTTCATAATGGTTTTCTAAAGGAAATAATTTAATAAAATGTAACACAATGTTGTGCTGTGCTTCCTTACTGTGTGTGGTTCCACTTAATCACTTTTCTTTCATTTTCTCCCACACATGTACAAATGCATGCACTCTTCCTCCCACATTTTCATAAATGTGCAGTGTAGAATTACTGCACTGACATGAAAATAGAAATAATTAAGTTCTCTGCTTTACCACTAGATCATCCAGCTCACATTCCTATCATCCACTTTCAGTGTAATAAAGTATTATTAGCCACTTTGACCCATTAAAATCAATAGGACTACTGCTGGACATACTTGGTATTACATCTCCAGAAAAGCATTTTCCCCAGTGAGAATACAGATCAGATTCTTTTGTGGTCTTTTCCCCTCTCTTGTTTTCACTGTTACTCACATGAAAGCAATGACAATTTTGAAAAATTAAGTAGGGTTTTCCCTAGCTGCTACTCAAATAAGATTTTTTTTTTCCCGAAGGCTGAATCATCTTGGTTCACTAGACTTTGCCTGTCAGCCATGCAAAAAAAAAACCTAGTTTGTATTAACCCTCTTCCAAGGCCTAAAATTCAGTGTAGTGCAAAAAATCTCCTTTTGCTTTCTTTTACAAGGTGAAACAAAGTACAAAAAAATAAAAGTTCAGCTTTGGTAATAATACTAAAATATTCAGGAATGTAAAAAGGAGAGAGGACACAAGCAAGAACTTTACTCAATGGCTTGCAGTAAAAGTGTTTTACAGTAAAAGGTTGGCTTACTCTTGGGAATTAATCTGCTCTCTGTTTTTAATGCATTACATAGTCTGCTCTAGAGTAGTAAAATAGTTACAGTGTAGTAGTTACAGTAAAGTAGTTACAATGCTGAAAGCATTTTTGTTATTTGTTTTTTCTCCAAAGAACAAACTACCAGTTTTTACCTGAGGAAAGCTCCCAGCTGAAAGGCTCAAATATTCAGAGGATCAGGTTTTGCAAAGCCATATTCATTCTTAGTTTTGGAGCTCAGGGTTTTTCTCAGGATGAAATTCTTGTTAGTCAGAATTACATCAAAAGGCAACCCTGCAAAGTAAACAATTTTCTTTCTTTGTTACAGAGATTTAGAAAAAAAAATAAAATAAAAATTTAAGTACTTCATTCATAGGAGCAGAGTTCCGTTTTTAAAATAAAAATCTATACTTTATATGCTTATGAAAGACAGTCAGACTGTAGTTAGTATGTTGAATAGCCACACAATAAGCAGCTGACACTTTACTGAGCTAATATCTATTAAACAAAATGGTCATAAGTGCATCAATCTAATGTAATAGCAAGAATGTCATTGAAATAGAAAGTTGTTATAGGATCAATGTCCCCTGCCTTGAAAATAAACATTGTGGTTTCGACTCAGCACTTATCAAGCAGCAGGAGACCATTATCCTGTGATAACATCCTATACTATTGACATTATCTGTTAGCTAGAGATACTCCGCAAAATATCAGCTTTGTTCACTTCAGATAAAATAAGCATTCATTCTACATCTGATATACATAATTATTGGGTGCATGCATTCCCCACAACCTGACAGGCTTTAAAAACAAAAACAGTAGTTAAAAATAGTTTAGAGCATATACTACTGCCATTGAATGTTCTTAAATGAGCAAGAGGTAGCAAAACTTTCATAATTATAGCAACCTCCCCATTGCTTTCTACTACTGCCAAACCCTTTCCTGGCTATTATTGTCATTTGCTCATCACATTAGAATCATAGAATCACAGAATGGTTTGGGTTGGAAAGGACCTTAAGATCATCTAGCTCCAATCCTCCTGCCATGGGCAGGGATGCCTCGCATTAGGCTATGTCACCCAGTGTCAAACCTGGCCTTGAACACTGCGAGGTATGGAGCATTTAGCACTTCTTATATTGTTGAACTGTGGTTTTCCCTTGGCTAGCCCCTTGACTGAACTACCTTTCCAACATCCATTCTCACTACCGTACAGTCTATGGTTTGTTTGGTTTGTTTTTTTGTTTTTGTTTTTTTATAAGGACTATGGTGTGTGGAAAGCATTCTTTTTTTTTTAGTTTTGAAGTAAAACTTTTCCCAGATCTGTTCTAATTAAGCAATACATCAGGACCAGACAACATTTTGACTGATAAATGAAGGATTACTGATCCTAGGATGAAATCTTTCTGCCACTAAGACTACATGCATCTCCCTTAGAAGTCAGCAAATCGTTGGAGCACTGCCAGACCTTTTACAAGCACCTGATGTATTTCCTAATTTCAACTCCTTTTCACAATTTAGTTACTAACTTCATAGCTGAGGCTTCTCTCTGGTATGTGTATAACTCATTCAAGACATCATGTCATTCACAAATTAGGACCTTGGCCTCCCCTATCCATCATTCTCTCACTCAAGTCTCCATAGATATGCACTATCATTATGTGCTGCCTTTCACAGTCGTTATTTTCCCCTCCTTTTGTGTGATTTTTACACTTAAGAAAATAAAAGATTTTAATCCTGCTCCCTGAAAGTGTAGCTATGGCTTAAAATATCATCTAGTTTTCAAGAGAAACTAGAATATGTATAGCGTAAGAAGCTTGCAACATTATTGGTAAAAAAAAAATAAAAAATAAGGTAACATTAATTTGCACATTCCAAAGTGGTGTTAATTTATCACAAAATTATCACATATTTCTATATTTGATTAAATAAGAAATACAGAAGGCAAGATGCAATTACAGGCATATGATAGGCCTGATGTCTTAGAGGAGTAACAGTTTTTTCCTGAGGAGCTGAAATAGCTAGTCTGCTGCACTGTACAGTGTAGAGTAATGAAGCAGAACCATTTTCTTTACTGAAAGTTTAATGTCAGCTCTATTCTTCCACATGCATTGTGTGTTTCCTACATTACACATCAATATTCAGGCAACAAACATTTGCAGAAGTGGTGAATGAGGAGTGAATAATCTTAAAAAATGAAAATAAAACTAAAACCAAGAGGACATCTTGTACAATGAAGAAACAAAATTTATGCAGCTTGGTAAGCATCACTTCTACTCTGCTATACATGGGTAAGTTCTCTCATGACAGCCCAGATCACAGTGCCGCATTGCCTTATGTACTACAGTTAAACCTGTTTGCCACATGGATTTTGTCCTAGCTTTCTTAGCACTAGACAGATTGGAGCTTTTCTGTGAACTGGCTTACGATGTACTGCGCAAGTTTTTGCCTTTCCTTCAAATCTCCATGACTGCTTGACACTTTTTTCAGCATTTAAGCCTGCACACTCCTTTCTTCTGTCCTTTCCTACTACCTACTCCTGCTCTTCAACTCACACCTAAAAAAAGCTACATCATGGTCATCTGAGGCTCCACAGAACTTTTCTTCCTAGGATACTGATGTTCTGTTACACCACCTAATCTCATGACAGAAGAGGTGTAGGCCTACCATCTGCATCTCGCCAATTCAACTGGGCCCACACTTAGATGTTTCTTTCTTGGACTGTTTCAGCTAAAGCCCCACAAGCATCTCCATTGAATAGTCCACAGCGCCAATAGGTGAATGGTAAGTATTCTATCTTTTAGAGCCTCCACTGAAGCAATGTTCTTTGGCCAAAACAGAAATCATAGTCAAATATGGATTATCCTGTTCATACTGGAACCACTATTAAAGCAATTCAAACAGTATCTTGAATTTGGTTTTGTCTTGTTTTGGCATTCCTTACTGATCAGTCCTTACTTTTGATCATACTGATTCTTACATTCTCACCAAATAATACATACAGTGAGTAGATTCTATCTGAAGCTGAAGCTTTATCATTGGAAGTCAATTACTGAATATATCCCAGTACATGTCTAATCATTCTTCAAGATGGACAAGCCAAAGTAACAGATTTTGTTTCATCAGAGAAGAAAACGTGCTCTCTCACAAAGGCAAAGGTTGGAGAGTGGATGATGCTGGAATCAGCCCACAGGCATAAAAAAATCTCATAACCCGTGACCGAGTCATTATTTTGGCATGTCCCAGTATATTCACTCCCCTCAGCAAGGCACTAAAGAAACAAGCCTGACTGATACATACAACACAGTAGAACCATGTCAGACATACGTGAGAACATTTAGATGTTTGCCACTTCAGAGAGAAACAGGCTAAAAATTGTAAGTTTCGAATGCTTCATACATTAAGATACCATAATGTTATACAAGCTATAACTATATGCATCCCTCCTTGGTCTTATTACCACAGAGGTACACTAAAGAAGGACAAAAGGGTAGCTAAAATCTATTGCAATTACACAAATGCACGCAATTAGGGGCAAGTTCTGTTTGCCCTTTGTGAGAGCATAAAGTAGGCGTTGCAAGTTCAAGAAATACCTGTACTCCTTGACATATTTTTACTCAGTATCTCAGTGCTCACAGCAAAATCTAGCATATGATTCGTTATTAATATACACTAATATATAAAATCAGGTCATGCCTGCATTTTTGTTGTACATGGGTTTTTTATTGATATTATTACTTTATAAAATTGGTGGAGATCAATAAAGAAAAAGAAAAAAGAAAAAACAGAAATATTAATTAGGATTGTAGAGGAAGATTCTGTGAAAATATTTCTATTTGATTTGAGATAGGAAAACAAAACAAAAGATGGTTAGAATAACAAGGTTCCATGGTGGGTTCTAAAATACTGAACTAAATTTTTAATCACTTCATGCTGCTTTTTTCCCAGAGGAGCTGCTTCTTGGTAAGTCCAGCTCCAAAATAATCAGTGGCCAAAAGACATGTCCATTGTTGCCTCTCTGCAAGCCTTTTATAGTTATCCTTTTTATATCTGTCCTCTTCAGACCAGGGTTTCCCACATGAGGCAAATGTCTTTGCCAAACAGGCTGTTAACTACTTTGAGAGATCTCTCAAACTCCTCCTTGGTTCTGTTCTACTCTATAAAATTAAAAATTCATTTAACCATAACCACATCAAGAGGCAGCCTGAGTTTGTATGACAGTGATTAGAGCACTCTAAGATGCAATAAATTGATGTCAGAGAACTTGTTCAATGGAAGTTTGATTAGTTATTCAAAATGGAACAGCCCCAACAAGGGAAATGTATCCCTGGAAACAGTGCATGGCAGTAAAGACACTCGGATGACTGAAGTTTAAGTCAGCAATTACAATGAATTGAGACAAATTCATGTAGCATCATCTGCAGTGAATGCCTTGACATTTTGAGCATTTCCTATTAGGCGTCCACATGTGATTCTCAGTTTTTCGTGACTAAATTTGAGAGATCACACTTTAACATTAAAAAGGAAGCAAAACAATTGAAAATTCTACAGCTTCTAATCAAGCTCCATTAGTCACTGAAGTCTGCCCTAACTCCAGACCACACTTGTCAGTACTACACTGTTAACAGAACATGTATAGCAAAATTCTCCATCCTGTTCCAGCAAGTTTATCATATGGTGTCAGTGGTTCTGCAACAATTCTGTTCAGTAACAATTCTGTTCAGTAGTCAATCGTGATTACTAGCTATATACAGTACACACAGAAGAAAGGATTAATCTGGGACAGCCTAGGGTAGCATGCTAATTAGTGATATGCTGAAACAGCATTTGTGCATGGCTCCTTGAAACTGCAGTCTTTCCATAGGCAGAATTGCCTCACCCCTAAGTATCCCATCTTACAAATGATGAACCATTTTATCAAATTAATTGGCCTGTTACAACAGCACAGTCTGGAAGGAGGCTGGTTTTGCCTGTAAAATCTAAATAGTTTTATTCTTCATATTGCATACTGCATTTCATCATGTTTCTTGAATATCACTGAGTACTTTCTACTTTATAAATCCAAATGGGAGAGCAATAACTTTTTCATGTGATTATTATACTTAACATGGGAGGATGCATGTTAGCATCCTAGCAGCTTTTTGCTATAGCATATATTAATCATATTAGTCCCAATATCAAGAAATTTTGTAATATATTTTTGGAAAAATTAAATCACTTTGGAGAAAGGAGGTCAGACCAAGAGTGAAAAATGAAAACTCCACCACCAGTGGCAAGTTTCAATCTTTACCATCCCAGGGAATGCTAAAAACAAAATCCAGAAATGTAAATACACTTGAGTTTGATGTGTTGTTTTGGTTTTTTTTTCCTTTATCATACCCCAGGAACAAAGGCTGCTCTTGAAACAACTAAAGAGAACAGCACAGCACACGTAGCTGCATCCTAAAGGCATTTATAGACTGAAGAATCAAGAACTAATAGCCTATTGGCTACATAAGAAAAAACATAGCTCTTACACGAGGAACAGTTACATACACTACAACATTTTCCTTGAGATAAAGGCTATTGACCTGGATTTCTCAAAAAATGTCTAAAGAGTGCCAAAGCAGTCTTACAGTAGGATTTCACACAATATCTGGCTGAACTGGTACTGATGGATTCCATCCTAAACTGTGCTGTCGTTTTACATTTTGCTCCTTCACTGATGGTCAAAATAGACCATACCCAGGACAGAAGATTTTAATTTAGGATTTCCTGGTCCTAAATAAACATGCATTACCAAAAGAGTTATGCCTGCTTGAAACATACCAGAAGATACAAAAATTCGAGTTTATAAATAAAATTGTTTTACAGAAACTGTCTCAAAGGGTACATATTTCTGCTGAAAATTGTGTTGGATAAAAAACATATTAAATAGGGCTTTTTCTTTGAGGTTTTGCTCCATTTTGTGCAAAGCAGGAGAAAAAAAAGAGTCTTTCCATTTTAATTAATTTCCTGAGATTCTTTCACCTTTTCCTTCAGGAGAAAACTTCAAAACTCCGTGAAACTCATTTTCACCTTTACCCTGCCTCTTTTCTTTTTTTCTTTTTTTTTTTTTTTTGGCCGGGGGTTGAGGGGAGATAAACTTCCCCTGAAAATAAAAGGGTGTGAAAAACAAAAATGCTGAAAAAGTCTAAAAATTTCAACTGTCAAAATTCCATTATTCCATTTTTCTTTTATAATTTTAAATGAAACTATCTCAGCTTTCTCTACAGGGAAAATATATATAGCAAAATAAGTCAGATATTGAGTCAAAAATAGCTCTTGTTATTTCATATAAATGAAACAAAACCCACTAAACATTAAATTGAGTACTTTGGAGAAAGTCTTGGACATTTGAAACCATGGTTCAACATTCATCGATATTTGACATACGTATTGTCCAACCTGCTGGCAGAACAATGGATCGAGTGCAAGCACACAATTACAAATTTCTCTAGCCACCCACACAGCAAGCAATACAATGCTTATGCCAAATCTATGCCTGTTGTGGGAGGACAGACGCTAAACGACTGAACAAGAACTGCTGAGACAGCAGAGTGAGCTTATACAGTTCCTGTACTTTGCATTTGAGCAATTCTTTATTTGTTGCTCTCCACTTGAAAGCCATATTTACCATTTTGAGGAGCTGCATCCTGAGGCGCTCTGCTCATCCCATCAGATAGTACACACTTAATCAGTAAATTATTACTCTTTAGCATCTACTGAGATGGCCACCTTTGGACAGAAGAGATACCTAGTCTTAAGGCACAACTTAAAAGACACTGTCTTTTTACTGAGAATATTAACAAGGGGTAATTACAATTGGTTCTGTGTCTTTTGTGCTACTGATGCCCATCAACTAGAAAGATTAAAACAGCCTAAGAATAAAACAGTTGACAGAATTCAAGAAGCTATTTAAGAATAGATAGTTTTCAGAGTCTAATTTAATTCCAAGGTTAACTTGGCCTTTTTCTGGTATTTTTCCTATACTATTTTTACACAGAAAGCTTTGGTACAGGCTTGTTCAGTATTTAAGGGCAAGTTTCTTTAGTACCTGCCTACTTTTCATCAGACTGAAGGCAAAATCAACCTAGTATTAGCAAATATCTCCCCATCTGCTAAAAGACAAGTTTCTCTTTCCAGTCAATTCCATCACTTCTAGAAATACTGCAATTTCTTATTGCAATTAAACATGAAAGCAAGACTTAGCCTTCTTCTCTGTAGCTATACTGTACGCAATCACACGCTAACTTATTCAAAGAGTGCTTCTACACGGTTCACAGTGCATGAAACACACAGCTTCAGCAGCTATCCACTTGATACAGAATTCAAGAAGCAGCCTATGGATTAAAGTTTCCTCAATTCATAATTTGTGCTCAGAAATACCCAGTCACTTCCAGAAAGTGTCTGCCTAACAAACTGTAAACATGACCCTCATGGTATTCTGAAAATATAACCTGAATGCAATAGAAAGTATATATAATGGCTTCAGTTATAAAATATTAGGTTTTTAAGAATAACTGGAGGTGCAAATTCATCTCTTCTAAAATTTAAGGGCTGAAGAATGCATAAAATACATCATCATAGTTGGAGGGTTTCTGTAACATTGAATTATACTTAAATAATTTTCATGTAATAGTCACTAGTCTTCTGCTTAAGTGGCTATTCCAATATAAAAACAAAAGGTGCAAAAGATGCATTTCTGAAAAAAATTGGAAAAAAAATAAACAGAGAGTTGATTTCAAAGTACATGACTCCTAATGCTTAGAGATTCACTGTTTCGCTTTCTGTGGTGCCAAACTTATGATGAGCAAATACCACTAAATGGCTAATTCCCATGTACATTTCCGCAATATCAGCAAAGCACAGAAAACATCCATTCCCTCAATAAAATATAGAAAACATTAATTTGTTACCAGAGACATGAAAAACACCTTGAGTAAAGAAAATCAAAACAGTAACGCTAAAGTAGAGCAACTTAATAGTTTGCTTCTGCCTGATAAGTAACCAACCTCAGCATGAAATGGTGGGATTCAGAGGAACACATATTATTTTCTGAATTAACAGTGACATTTCCATAACTCTATTGTTAGCCTTAAAGTATTAAAAAATACTAAAATTAAAAAACAAAACAAAGCAAAACAAACAACAAAAAAAAACTTCTCTGGTCTATGGCTGTTAGAGACGCCTGACTACTGAATTACTGTAGCTTTTTAGTGTATTCCACTGAAGAGCTTTTGGATGTTATCATACGACAGTGTTGGAGGCACAAGGTAAAATGGAATACTCACTTTTCCATGAAAATTCATTTTATTTTCATACATAATACCCATTTTTTACATGATATGTAGTCTATACAGACCATATTGAATATAATGATCTATAGGAGAGAGAATTTTGCTTTAACCTCCCCTGAGTATATTTTTCCTACTTTTCATAACTTTATAATGCTCTTAATAGTCTTTCTTCCACCACATAAGTTTCCATAAACAGTAGTGGTATTTATTGGCTTATTGACCAGTGTTTGAAAGTGTTCTCACCTGTACTAAAAACATAGAAGTTTGAATTAATTTAATAAGAATTGAGTTACTTTAAGGTTTTGAAAATCCTAATCTACCTAGCAATTTAGGAGTCTAATTTTAGACTCTCCCTCTATTGGGCAGGGAGGATGTAAATGCTTGTAAAAATACATTGTGCAAAATAAAATGATGAAATGAACTAAAAAAAAAAAAAAAAAAAAAAAAAAAAAAAGAGATATCTTTCTGGAAATATTATCCTGGAATAATATTTCTCATCATACCCCTGGAGACACAAGTACTCTTCTGTCCCAAAAAAAAAGCAGGAGATTTGGGGTTAGATTCATTGCCTAGGATGTAGGAAACTGAGATCTGGGTGGTTGAGAAGTCAGACTGGGTACTTGAATTTGAGTTTCCTTCATCCCCACTAAACCATAAGCAGAATAAAAGGGAATTCCATTGTATATGTATGCCTTTATGCATGAAAATCATGTTCAACACATTTGATCAACAAAAAAAGAGAACACAAGAGTGAGGAAATCATTTTTAATGCAGGACTAATGTAGATAAAAACACATATATGCCTGCAGGCTATAAGGCAATACCTATTTACCCACCTGAGCATGAAATCTGGCATTAGGTCTAATTAAAACTATGCACAGATTCAAAATATGAACCTTTTTGAGGTAGGGGCATTGCATTGACAGACATCTATGTTGGATGCTATGTTTAAACCAGCATTAGATGTTTCATTTGGCACTAGATTTTACACAGCTATATTTCTATAAAAAATAAGATGTTTTCAAATATTTTTATAAAGCTCATTGTTATGATAGAATTTTTATAGCCTCCACCAAGTCTTTATTATCTTGAGGAACTATAAAACTGCTAGTTTTAAAATCAATTTCTTTTCAAGTTGTCTTCTAGTAGCAATTGCAATCTTGCTCATTGCTGCCTTCAGTTTAGTACTCACATTTCTATAGGAGTTCCTGCAAAATGCAATTTTCCCCCCCTTTTCTCAATTACAGGTTTCAGAAAGAAAACTACGCTAACAAAATGACACTAGAGACACCTTTCAGCAAGTTATCTCAGAAAAGGTCAGCTTTAGTCTCTGAAGTACTTAGAAATGTATTGTACATGCCTCTACCATCACAATAACTGAGAACACTGCTGCTGGGTATAAAATCTGTGGTCTTCTCTGATATTAGCCTTCAGAGTGCTCAAAACATGGTATATTGAATGCCATTTGTGATGAAGTGCCAGTTGAAAGTGGAAGGAACAGGAACAGTAGCGTTGAGAAACTTATGAAACCTTCTTGGTGGTGAGGGGATGGAGCTTCACAGATACACAGATAAAATGGAAGATATAAAAACACAGTATTCTGCCCAGGTGGTATCTACAGTGCTTGGGTGATAATAGGTAGGAAGATCCAGATGTCTCTTCCATATACAAAGAAAATGCTTCTGCACGTCATGAAAAACCAGCTACTACACCTTTTGAGAATGCAGCCTTTCACCCACTGCAGTATTTTTTCAACTGGTTGAGGTGATATGCAAAGATAAGTCTATATTTGGTAGTTCATCCTTCTACAATTTTCCAGCCCAATTTTAAGAAACACAAGAATGTCTATGGCAGAAAAATAAAAAAGATGACTCAGTTTCAAAATTTAGCTTGCAAGACTGTTCTAGGGCTAGAAATTGAAGCATGATTCTCAATCCCAAAGGTCAGTGCCCACTTCGCTAGGCTCATAGCTGCCCTGTGACAAATGTGTCTTTCTCCCCATTTCAAACCTGAGTTAACTTTCTGACAAATTTTTTGAGAAAACTTACACCTCTGCTGTCTCTCTCTTCCATTTAGTATGCCTCCACATAATACTAGCTATGCTTTGAACTGCAGAATTGAGCTCACATGTAAGCATTTTGTTGACAGAGACATAATAAGTAGTTTAGAAGAATTTGTTTAAGAAGTAAGGTACACATTTAATTTTCATACTCAAATACTATGCTTCTTAAAAAGTCATTCCAAAGATTTCAGATTGTATCCAGAATTGAAAATGCCTTCCCAAACTTGTAAAAGGTATCAACTTTGCCTTTGTTGTGAAAGACAAAATGAGGTATAAACAGAAAAGGACAGCAGATAAAGTTAGATCCATTTCCTATGGAGTCCTAGCCCCTCCGAATAGGGAGATTTTTTTTGATTTTAGGATTTGCAGTTTGTGGAATCCACCAAGATAATAGTAGAATATTGAATGGAAGAGGCTACCCTACTAAAATGTTAAATTTCTTGCAAAAGAAAGTGACAGCAATGAATTCTTATCTGTACAGTGTAGTACAAAGATCCATTGATACTCAACAGTGTAAGTGTAAGATTTCAAGTCATTGCTTTTGAGCATGAATTCACCACAGTCAGATGCTTACTTTGTTCTTTCAGACCCTAACTGACATTAGGAAAGGAAAATTCTGACACTAAATGTTCAAGATAGATTTTTCAGCTCAGATTTATAACTGTTCTCTAATTATTCCAAACTATTATATATTTTTATTAAAAATTAAAAAAAAAAGAACCACAAACACACAGAAAACAGCAAACAACTACCACAAATTGAAATGCTAATTGGCTTGAACATAATACAGCTAAATGACTTTGAAAAGATCGCTGCAGTTAATAAACTTCATGTGAAGAATTAAGTAGTTGTCTCGTCTTTCATGTGCTGGGCACTGGAAACAGACCAAATATTCTTACCTTACCCTCCTCCCCTTAAGGAATTTCTCTAGCAAGAGAGAAGATTCCAGGTTAGCAATTTAAAATCTTTTCTCAAACCTCTTATTTCACAATTGTATTTCGTGAAGGCTAGTGGATAGTAAGACAAGCAAGAAAAAACATGGCTATATTGCTGTGGGCACTACCTGAAAAGACAGAAAAATCAGTGAATATCAAGAAAGGAGAGGAAGGAAATTATGTTTCAGATACAAAGTTTCTGTTTGATTGGATTTCTGTCAGTTATGAGGGGTTAGGGGGAAGGGAATGGGAAGAAACAACTTATTAGATGCGAACTGATACAACTCACAAGGTAGCAGCTTCCAACGGGCCCAGTTAATTCACAGAAGACACTTATAAAAGGGCATTCTGAGTATCCCTGTAAGAAAGCACCAGGGATGAATTTCTGGTCAGTTACAGCTTTTAAAATAATTAAGTATTTCTACTTGCAATGCCCCAGCAACCTGATAGCTCATAATGGATCCAGTGCATCATTTTACTCCATGGCAGAAAAACATGTCTCTTCCATGTGAGTGCAAAGATACAGAGTATAAAATCAGCTGCATGATAAGTGCAGAATCTTTAATTACATGGAAAGAGGAAAAGATCCAGTCAAGGCTCATTGATCCTGAATATGTAATACTGCAAATCAGAATTACTCCTTACTGCTGACAAGCCTGCTTCCCAAACTGTGACAACCAGCATTCTCACAGGCCCCATTTGTGGGTATCATAAGGTCAGCACTCAGAATCTGGATTCTTCCACTACCTCTTAACCATCTAATGCCTACTATTTTCTGAATGTGGACTGCTTTTGCTCTGGATGCATTTGGCTGGCTCTACCTAATGATTGATTTAATTGCAGGTCAGGGGCAGGTGCTTTCAAAAAATCCATTTCATTTACTGCACAGGGGAGCCTACTGGAGTGTGTCACGCTTCTTACCTGCCCAAGACCAGTTCTTCCTTTCTTCCAGCATAAGATTGAAAGACAGCCTCTGTGTGTGCCCAGGACACATTGCAAGTGTACACTTTCAGCAGCATAAAAATAAGTTAAAATACATGACATGGGCTGTGTTTACAGGTACCTTCACATCCACTTTATCAATTTGTTCAGCAAGTTTCTCTATCATAGATAATCTCTTGAAGCTCAACAGAATTTTAACACTTTTTTTTTGCTGTTATGGATCTGATACTCTTCTGCCCTTCAGATTATAGAAATCAAACTTTTTCTGAAAATTGTTAAAGTGACAACCGTTTATCAGATTAGTGTTTCTAACTGAGTTAGACTATGAAATTGACGGTAGAAGGTACTAGTCACAGGGGATCATGCAGCTTAAATTTGTGTATCAGTGGGAAGATGTGCCTTTTTTATTCTGTATTTCTAAATGACAAAGCTTAATCACAATAAGTGACTGAGCAATAATATTAGAACAATTTCTCAGTTCAGCTATTTTTGTTTTGATACTTCAGTCATTTTTGACAGCTATCTGACAATCTCCATATCTAAGAGCAAGATCTGAGGCCTGAGACTTTTCTGGTGACTATAACCTACCCGGCCCCACCAGACACAGTTCCCACACACTTAGGTGTAGCTCCACATCATATAGCAGTAACAGCCTAGCATCCTTTCAAATGAAATGCTACTCATGCTCCTCACATAGGTAGTCCTACATTCTCTTCCTAGGACTCTACTTGTCTACTCTCTGACAATCCCTTCACCAGGATAATATTAAGGATAAGGAAACATTCTCAGGGTTCAATACCTCAATAGGATGAAGTCATGGATGACAATACTTGCAGAAAATCTCATTAAAGCAGAAAACATTTATACATAACTGTAAACATAACTGCAATGAGGTACCTATGTGCTCTGTGACTGTTGCTATGAGCTAAGATTCTAAAAAGCTGAAGTAGTCTACAGACACCAGCAGCCATTTTAATTTAATTTCAGTGAAGGCTGTGAAGAAAAGCAAATGCACTTTTTCTCTCTGATGGAGTTTTATTTTTATTCTTATTTTGTTGTCCTTAATTTAAAATGAGTCATTCAAACAGAAAAAATCTGATTGCTCTTTAAATGCAGAGAAACAAAATAGAATAGATTAACAAGGTGATTTGCTGGTACTGATGCCTGTTGCTGGAATCTTTTGTAATGAAAGCATTTTCAGAAAGCAAGTAGAATCTGTCAAGTCCTCAACATTAGTCTCTTCCTCTCCAATGGTATTTTCACAGATTAATTAACTCAAATGTCATTCTCTTATAGCTGCATGCACTCTACAGAAGAGTACTTGGTAGCTGCTGTGTGTTTTGGATCAAACAAAGCTCCGCAGGGATACAGGCATAACTCCAGTAAATTAGTGTTGCAGCAGAATGCTACAGAATAGTTTTTCAGATATATTCTCAGAAAAAAAAAAATCTTAGTCCAAATGCATTCTCAGAGGAAAAGATTCACCATGGCCCTTTCTTCACCATTAGAGGCAACTTGTAGTTGCCTTTCTACCTGCCTTCTCAGGACAAAAGATGCTACCTTTTCGGGACCCTTACTTGGGCTGTTATGCCTTGGTAGAAGTACTTTATTTCAGAACATTTGTACCTAAGGTACAGCTATATATTGTTTACTTAGCAACATGGGTAGTCATTATGAATAACTCCAGTTTGTCTGTTTAGTCAGCCTGCATCATGTAAACAGCACATACACACACGTCCTCTTGTGTAGTCACATAGGTTAAGTCCTGGCACAAACCCTTGAAAATCATACCCAAAATTAATCTCTACATTCAAGATATCCAAAAGACGTTTGGTAACTCATATCAAATTTGCTTCTACTCTGTTCAAGCATACCTACATAGGTATATCAGTCATATACAAATAAGGAGCAAAAGCACATTAAAAAAAAAAACTATTTTTTATTTAAACCTCCTACAAAGCAAGCCTGAATGTTAGATTTATTTTAACAAAACCCCCTTTCCAGTATAATATAATTACTGTAGAAGCCAGAGGGATAAAAAGTCTTCTGAATTCTTGCCATTCTCTGAGCCACTACTAAACTAAGAGTTAAAAGGGGCTGAATGCTTTCTAGGCTAATATAGGGAAGCATTATGACAATCCTGCTCTTGAGCTGCTTTGAGCTTAAATCAGTATGGGTATATTAAAATAATGTCACATAATTTTCCTCATGAAACTATCATTTTGCTGTTACCTGGAGGGATACTGTAAGATACACTATAGTACTATAAATGTAAATATTCTGTACACCAAGTGTTCCGTGAGAATAGAAACTTAATGATGTATATATTACAACATCACTGCTGGAGTTCAGGTTGTATTAACATTTCTGAGATAAACCACCCCACCATTTCCCAGAGGTTTATAACTTGACTGTAAAAATTTATTACAAGCTGAAATTTAATGTATCAAGTCCATCCCAGAAGCAATTTTTTTTAAGGAGACAGCCATCTTCATGTTTTGAGAATGAGAATGTGTGTGTATGTATATATGTAAAACATACTTTTTGAGTGTTCAAGCTAATTTAAACAGCCTTCAGAAAGAATGAAACTGTAAGGAAAAAAAAAAAATTTATAACCTTCAGCCTGATCTGAAGGCATCAAGTGGAAAAAAATTATAAACAATTGAAATATAAAGTCAAAAACTGCTTATGAAGAATAAAAATAACTGCTAGGAATAAAAACTCATTAAAAAAATGCCAGGATCTTGAATTTCTTTAATGTATGTTTATTTTTCTGCCTTGTAAATACCTAATCTTCATTCTGTTCTCTTTGAGAACACAGCATTGACTTTGTTGGTAGAGCTACAGATTCAGTCCCTGAGTTACTGATATGTTTTTAAAATACAGGATATACTGTAATGTAGTCTGAGCCATAAGAGTTTCTTCTCTAACATACTTCCTTCTCCCCAGAGCTCAGCATTTCCATACTACCGATTTAGCTCACCCTGGTAGCCATCGCGTCTAGCTCAAACCCCAACCAGCAGGGTAGGGATCAAAGCCTTCTCCTTCTTTTTCTAGTGCCTATATTTTTTGAGGTTAGTTCTCAAGAGGCCTTTTGTTTGGTCAGATCATAACTAATATGATTAAGACACAGTTCTTTATGTCTGCACCTGTATTGTGAAGCTTTGATATTTACTTTTATTTCCATTGATTTTTCTATGTTGTTGTTGCTGTTTATGTTTTACCTTCTCAAATATAAATGAGATTTATTGCTAAGGCCCAGATAATTGTCATAAGCTGTTCTAAGGAAATGTAAACTATCCTTTATTCCATAAAACTCTAGGAGTGATCTGAGCCCAAACTCAGTATATATTTTTTCTCAGAAGAATAACTATAAAGTTCCATAGAGTAGCCTGAAAATGGGAAATGAGAGGAGAGAAGGGTATAACCCACAAAAATTTGAAACTAAGATTTCAGATCTACCTTACATTTTATTTTCAGAAGACCAAATTACTGCTGTGAAGCTTCATTTTTTTGCTTAAAAAGTTAACAGATATCTTAGTATTTTCCCATCATCTAAAAATATTTGTATCATCATTAGGTGTACAATGAAGTCTGGAGCAGAATTTGAAAGATAAACACTGGAAATGGCTCAGAAATCAAAATTGTTTGGTAAACATTGCAGGCTTTAAGTATGAGGACACTTAGTTAGCTATTTATCATTGACCAGACCTCTGCATTCTACAACAGCAGAAAGACAATGAACTGAAGAATGTATGCGTAAAATGTATTAAATACACAGAATGCAAGAGACCAGTAAAGAACATAAAAATTTCCAAATGTAAGTATTTAATTCTTAAACATTTTGCTTTTGTTGGAGAATGACTGAAGGTCCAAAGCAGTGCAACATTTAACCCACGAGTTGTTAGGATGGATCCAAGTGAGAAGAAGAAATTATTCAACTGCAAAAAGATGGTGTTATTAACAATATCTACTGATGTGCATGAAAAAAGAATCACAAGTTCTTGAGCAGAAATACGAAAACCAGGGCAAGAAGTAGTCACTTCCTTGAACCTGGATAAATCCTTTCAAATAAAAACAGATATTCTTTTAGTGAAGTAACCATGAAACTGTGGGCAAGTAAAGCACAACAGCTTTGAAGATCATGATCAGACTATAAAATAATTATGTCTACACTCTGAAAGAATTTGCTTTCACTATGTGATCAGTCATATGTTATTTCTCTCCTTAAAAGTTTCTAGCCCTTTTGGGGGAGGGGGGTGGGAGGGCACAAAATTACAAAATGGAATATATAAACCTTTAGAATCAGTTTTAAGTAATGTTAAGTTTGATTGTTTCGTAACAGCAATAGAAAATTACTGAGACGCATGATACATAAAAAAAATGGAGTACAGCTAGAGAATATACTGAGAATTCTTGTACAAGATAAATCGTTATAGTTGATGTAGTTTTAAGAAGAAGAGTCTAGAAAAACAGGATGCAAAGATAAGAAGTATCTGGGAATGGCAGGTGTCCAGGATGGGCTATAGTTAAACTAACTGATAAGGAGGATTATTATGTCTCTGGTACTAACGAACCAATTAAGCTGGTATAAGCATCTACTGTGCATGCTTCAAAGGGTGCCAGAAGTGATGAAGATTGTTGGAAGAAGTAAACAACCCTCAGAGACCACCACCACAATTCTGTACGCATGCGGAGAACTTTCTGGAAAATAATGTAATCCATATGTAACCTTATGAATATGTATGTATGCCCAGGGACTATATAAAGACGGCTTGTGTAGCAATATGGGGACACAAGTTAGGAGGAGCTATCGCCCGTGTCTCCCAGCGTTGCAATAAAGAATACCTGTTTGTCAGCTTGAAAAAATTCGTGGGAAAGTTTGCTCCTGGAGTTTTCTCCAAATCACTCTCCAATAATATGACAGCATTTGTTTTTCTTCAGGTGAAACTACCGCATATATTACAGGAATGAAGACCTTAGGGCCACTGCAAGAGAGGAACTGGTTCAAGACCATCGTAAGAACCTGAACATGCACAAGTCCATGGGGCTTGATGAGATCCACCCATGGGTCCTGAAGGAGCTGGCAAATGAAGTTGCGAAGATGCTGGCCATCATATTTGAGAAATCATGGCAGTCAGGCAAGGTTCCTGATGACTGGAAAAAGGGAAATATAACCTCCATTTTCAAGAAGGGGAAAATGGATGACCCAGGGGATTACAGACCTCTGTGCCTGGCAAAATCTTGGAGCAGATTCTCCTGGAAGGCATGCTAAGGCACATGAAAAACAACAAGGTGCTTGGTGACAGCCAGCACGGCTTCACTAAGAGGAAATCCTGCCTGACCAATTTGGTGGCCTTCTATGACAGGGCTACAGAACTGATGGACAGGGTTAGAGCAGCTGATGTCATCTACCTGGACTTGTGTAAAGCATTCGACACTGTCCCACACAACATCCTTGTCTCTAGATAGGAGAGACATCAATTTGATAGGTGGACCACTTGGTGGATAAAGAACTGGATAGATGGCTGCACACAAAGAGTTGTGGTCAATGGCTCAGTGTCCAGCTGGAGACCAATAACGAGTGGTGTCCCTCAGGGACTGGCATTGAGATCAGTCTTGTTCAACACCTCTGTGGCTGACATGGACAGTGGGATTGAGTGCGCCCTTAGCAAGTTTGCCAATGACACCAAGCTGTGTGGTTCAGTTGATATGCTGGAGGGAAGGAATGCCATCCAGAGGGACCTTGACACGCTTGTGAGGTGGGCTGATGCCAACCTCATGAAGTTTAACCATGACAAGTGCAAGGTCCTACACCTGGGTCAGAGCAATCCCAGGCACAGCTACAGTTTGGGCAGAGAAGAGATTCAGAGCAGCCCTGTGGAGAAGGACTTGGGGGTGTTGGTTGATGAGAAAATGAACATGGGCCAGCTTCAGTGTGCACTTGCAGCCCAGAAAGCCAACCATATCCTGGGCTGCTTCAAAAGGAGTGTGACCAGCAGGTCGAAGGAGGTGAACATGCCCCTCTACTCTGCTCTCGTGAGACCTCACCTGGAGTATTGTGTGCAGTTCTGGTGTCCTCAACATAAAAAGGACCTGGAACTGTTGGAACAAGTCCAGGGGAGGACCACGAGGATGATCAGGGGACTGGAGCACCTCCCATATGAAGACGGGCTGAGAAAGTTGGGGCTGTTCAACCTGGAGAAGAGAAGGCTGCATGGAGACCTTCCAGTATCTGAAGGCAGGCTATAGGGTTGCTGGGGATGGACAATTTTTTAGGGACTGTAGTGATAGGACAAGGGGCAAGGGGTTAAAACTTAAACAGGGGAAGTTTAGATTGGATATAAGGAGGAAGTTCTTTACTGGTAGGGTGGTAAGGCACCAGAATGGGTTGCCCGGGAAAGTTGTGAATGCTCCATCCCTGGCGGTGTTCAAGGCCAGGCTGGACAGAGCCCTGGGTGACATGAGTTAGTGTGAGGTGTCCCTGCCCATGGCAGGGGGGTTGGAACTAGATGATCTTAAGGTCCTTTCCAACCCTAACTATTCTACGATTCTATGATTTTACAAAAGTGTCAAGGAATGATTGCCACAATCTTTCAAAAGGTAACCAGAATAGACCTTGAGAAGGCAGGACCTGTGCATAAGCATTCTTGACAGATCTTTGTCAAAAGAGGGCTTAAGAAACCTTTGGTGATGCAGACACCACACCCTTCTCTAGCAGTCCTAGCCTGCCTACCAAGTGGCCCTGACCCCAGCAGCATCCTCGACCAGGTGACTAGCCCATTTGTAGGGGAGATAGAAGAGCAGATCTTCAAGTGAAGTATAAATTCAAAATCTGGCCTTCCCACCAGACACTTACTTTAGAGACAAGCTGTATATTGGCTCTCCAGCTTTGATTAAGTTGTTGCTTCCAGGTTTTCAGAGAGCCTTTTTTTTTTTCCTAACATTTCTTTTTTTTCTCTCTCACAGCTCCCTTTACAGATTCACTGAATGATAGTGTTATACAACGCAGCCTGGAGAACTCTCATGGAAATCAATTTGACTAATGCACACACAGCACAAAAAGGAATATTTAACTGCAAAGAGGATGTTTTTTCCCTCGGGACTGGAGAATAAGAGCAATCATTTGAGCCAGAGCTTCTGTATGGAAGTTGGAAAGAAGTGACAGTTTCCCCATGGATTAACATTTCCTGACTTTGCTCTTCACACAAAGGTTACAACTACTTATGTTATATGCAATCTATGCATAATAATTAGAAACAGGGCACACTGTCTAAATCATCATACTTGTTAGAATTTCAATGGAGATATTTTAATCCTTGAATTTCTAATGTCAATAGTAGCTGCTTAAAGTTGTCATTGAAATCTTTAATTTCTCTCCTCTTCATATTGCATCTATGTATACACATAGTTCATTGATTATGGTCTGGCATTTCTTCTAGTTTTTTATAAGCTTCCAGTAGATTTATCTACACAAGAACTTATACTGGCAGCCTACTACATGCTATACAAGAGAGGAGTTATATTTGAATGAAAAGTATTGGAATTACTTAAGATCCTGTTCAGTAGGATTATATAGCATAATAAAGGTCAGCCGTAATACATATATGTTAACATGCAAAAGGATGTGTAGTTGTAGACGATGGAAAGGGTTTATTTATTATAAAAGCAGGACATGCTTTCAGATAACTATAGGCAGACAGTGACAGCAGATTATTGTAGGCTTACAGGAGACACCATTTTCATATCAGAAGAGACAATCATTTTAAAACTGGAGTCAGAATCCCAAATCCTCACAGAGAAATACCTGAGGAGTTTTATAAAGAAGCTTTCATAAGGGCTCTGAGCTGATGTGGTTGTTTCCATTAGCCAGTTTCCTGGTATTGAATCTATCCATTCATATTAAACTCTTACTGAAAAGTCTTCACAGTGACTTCCGCACATCATGCATCAAGAATGTGATGTGCCATAGCTAGCAACAGCTAACTAAATCAATTAAATAAACCAATTAACTAAACTAACTTAAAAATCAGCATGTGGGACTTTCTCACCATTCTTCCAGCTTTTCTGTGGTTTGGAAAAGAAAAATTTATCTTCTCTGCAGTTTCTTTATGAAAGGTAATAAGAGCTACAAGGTACTTAAGGCCCTCTACAAGTCATTTCTGAAACACATTTCATGCATTACTTATGAGATTTCTCTGAAATGTAAGTTTGAGTGATTTTTGTTTGTTCCCTTGGTCTTAAATGAAACAACATTTACTAAGTCCAAGGAAACATTTTCAGATTTCAAATTCTAAAGAAAAATGTGTGTTATGGTAAGAAAATATTAATAAAAAATAAATACATGTCCAAGCAAATAAAGCTTCTGCACTCTAAAACGTCACATTTGTCTGTATTAATGTTTAATGCATTTGTAAAAAGCAGTCCTGGTTTGCAGAGTATAGCCACAAAAGTGTCCTGCAACCTACTAGCACTTACAATCACAGCATGGGTCCAAAGAGGATTGTCAGAAAGGCATCATCCATGTTTAATAAATCAGAGGAAGAATACAGAGTATGCTACAGCCACATTATAGCTTCTAACAGGAAAATAAATGCAAAAATATTGCTTATTTTGCTGTAAAATTAGATATTAAGTAATCATTTTATTTGCTTAAGCACAAGTAGAAAATTAACAGTACTTATTGGGGCTTGCTCATAAAACTCAGTTATGACCTAAGGAAACCAATTGCACAGCAGAGACCTAAACAATTTTAAAATATGCACTAATCATAATGTTTTATAAATGGAATATCTTTCCATTATAATAAAAGAGAAATATGCCTTAGAAGACTCTGATGTGCTCCCCCACAACCAGTTTACACCTTTGCTACTGAGATCGAAGCATAGCCCATAATTCCTTAGGCATCTTTAAAAAAATGCCTGTCGTGGTTTAAACCCAGTCAGGTAACTTGTTCAATCACTCCCAGTGAGTGGTGCCGAGCTGACAACAATCGAGGTCCGTGTCCCCCCCCCCCCCCCCCCCCCCCCGCACCAGGGCTCTCCCCTTCCCCGCTCCCGGAGGAATGGGGAGGAGGATCGAGAGAGTGCAACCCCTACTGGTTGAGACAAGAACAGTCCAGCAACCAATGTACAACACAAATCACCACCACTACTATCAACTACAACAATGATAAGGGAAAATAACAAGGGAACAGAATACGATACCACCGGCCAAGAAAACGAGTTCCACCCGGAAGCCCCTGTCCTTCCGGGTAACTCCCAGTCACCCCCCACCCCAGGCATGACGTGCTGTGGTATGGAATACCTCCCCGGCTAGCCCGGGTCAGGTGCCCCGCCCCTGCTTCCTCACAGCTTCCCCTCCTCCCTGGCAGAGCATGAGCCTCACAGAGTCCTTGGTCAGGGTAAACATCACTTAGCAACAACTGAAAACATCGGCTTCACCAACACTGTTCTCAGGCTGGAAGTCAAAACACAGCACTGCACCAGCTAACACAAAGGAAAAAACATGACTGCTACTGCTGAACCCAGGACATTATCCACCCCTTATTCCATACCATTCACGTCGAGCTCAGATTCCACATTTTCAATACACCATTGCTCTCCCACATATGTACATCCATATACATACAGACCAAGAGGAAAAAATCATTTTCTTAGTGCATGGACCAATCCCTATAATGCTGCCGAGTCCATTCGGTCCATGATGTTCAAAGTTCATTCTCTGTTGGGATGATGGCTGGAGGGAAGTCAGGGCCAGTCGCTGGTGACCTGGAGACATCTAGTTGATGGGCTATAAAAGCATTACACAGCAGGCAACGGCATACAATTGAGTTCACTGGCTGTTTTCCCCTAAAATCAAATCCCCTTGAGGTATACATCGGACTTCCCCATCTTCCCGCATTACCCACCAAGTATATCCAGGTCCCTGAGCAAAAGCAATCCCACGAGTGGGTTTGCCTTTACCTGAAGCAGGAATTACCCAGACTGTATTCCCCAGCAAATTCTTCATATGCACCACGGGAACTTTGTCCCCCTCTACAATATGTAAAAGTTCTGACTGGGCTGGGCCGGCCCTGTTGGCAGATCCTCTGGTGTTGACCAACCAGGTGGCCTTTGGTAAGTGTGTATCCCAATGCTTGAAAGTTCCCCCACCCATTGCTCTCAGTGTAGTTTTTAACAGCCCATTGTACCGTTCGATTTTCCCAGAGGCTGGTGCATGGTAGGGGATGTGATATACCCACTCAATGCCATGCTCTTTGGCCCAAATATCTATAAGGTTATTCCGGAAATGAGTCCCATTGTCTGACTCAATTCTCTCTGGGGCGCCGTGTCGCCACAAAATCTGTTTCTCAAGGCCCAGGATGGTGTTCCAGGCAGTGGCATGGGGCACAGCGTATGTTTCCAGCCACCCGGTGGTTGCTTCCACCATGGTAAGCACATGGCGCTTGCCTTGGCGGGTTGGTGGCAGTGTGATATAGTCAATCTGCCAGGCCTCCCCATATTTATACTTCAACCATCGTCCTCCATACCAAAGAGGCTTTAACCGCTTGGCTTGTTTAATTGCAGCACATGTTTCGCACTCATGAATAACCTGGGCAATAGTGTCCATTGTTAAGTCCACCCCTCGATCACAGGCCCACCTGTATGTTGCATCTCTGCCCTGATGGCCTGAAGTGTCATGGGCCCACCGGGCCAAAAATAATTCACCTTTATGTTGCCAATCTAAGTCCATCTGAGCCACTTCAATCTTAGCCGCTTTATCCACTTGTTGGTTGTTCTGGTGTTCCTCAGTGGCCCGACTCTTGGGTACATGGGCATCTACATGACGTACCTTCACCACCAGGTTCTGCACCCTGGCAGCAATATCTTTCCACAGTGCAGCAGCCCAGATGGGTTTACCTCTGCGTTGCCAGTTGCTCTGCTTCCATTGCTTCAACCACCCCCACAGGGCATTTGCCACCATCCATGAGTCAGTATAGAGGTAAAGTACTGGCCACTTTTCTCGTTCAGCAATGTCCAGGGCCAGCTGGATGGCTTTCACCTCGGCAAACTGACTCGATTCACGCTCTCCATCAGCAGTTTCTGCAACTTGTCGTCCAGGACTCCATACAGCTGCCTTCCATCTCCGATGCTTTCCCACAATACGGCAAGAGCCATCAGTAAACAAGGCATACTGCTTTTCACTTTCTGACAGTTTATTATATGGTGGGGTCTCTTCAGCGCGCATCACCTCCTCCTCTGGTGACATTCCAAAATCTTTGCCCTCTGGCCAGTCTATGATGACTTCTAGAATGCCTGGATGACTGAGATTTCCTATTCGAGTTCGTTGTGTAATTAGTGCAGCCCATTTACTCCATGTAGCATCAGTTGCATGATGTGTACAGGAGACCCTGCCTTTGAACATCCAGCCCAGCACGGGCAGCTGGGGTGCCAGGAGGAGCTGTGCTTCAGTGACAATCACTTCTGAAGCAGCTCGAACCCCTTCATAGGCTGCCAGTATCTCTTTCTCAGTTGGGGTATAGCTGGCCTCAGATCCTTTATATCCCCGACTCCAAAAGCCGAGGGGTCGACCTCGAGTCTCCCCTGGAGCTTTCTGCCAGAGGCTCCAGGTAGGACCGTTCTCCCCAGCTGCAGTGTACAGTACATTTTTTACATCTGGCCCGGTCCGGACTGGTCCAAGGGCTACTGCATGAACTATCTCGCGTTTAATTTGCTCAAAGGCTTGCTGCTGCTCAGGGCCCCATTTAAAATCATTCTTCTTCCGGGTCACATGATAGAGAGGGCTTACAATCGAACTGTAATTTGGGATGTGCATTCTCCAGAACCCCACTGCACCCAAGAAAGCTTGCGTTTCTTTCTTATTAGTTGGTGGAGACATTGCTGTTATCTTGTTGATCACATCTGTGGGGATCTGTCTACGTCCATCTTGCCATTTTATTCCCAAAAATTGAATCTCCTGTGCAGGTCCCTTGACCTTACTCCGTTTTATGGCAAAACCGGCTTTCAGCAGGATTTGGATTATTTTCCTCCCTTTCTCAAAGACTTCTTCCGCTGTATCGCCCCACACAATAATGTCATCAATGTATTGCAGGTGTTCTGGAGCTTGCCCCTGTTCCAGTGCAGGCTGGATCAGTCCGTGGCAAATGGTAGGGCTGTGTTTCCACCCCTGGGGCAGACGGTTCCAAGTGAACTGGACACCCCTCCAAGTAAAAGCAAACTGTGGCCTGCACTCTGCTGCCAAGGGAATGGAGAAAAATGCATTGGCAATATCAATTGTGGCATACCACTTGGCTGCCTTTGACTCTAGTTCATACTGAAGTTCTAGCATGTCCGGTACGGCAGCACTCAATGGTGGTGTGACTTCATTCAGGCCACGATAGTCTACTGTTAGTCTCCATTCCCCATTAGACTTTCGCACTGGCCATATGGGGCTATTGAAGGGTGAGCGGGTCCTGCTGATCACCCCCTGACTCTCCAGTCTACGGATCAGCTGATGGATGGGAATCAGGGAGTCTCGGTTGGTGCGATATTGCCGCCGGTGCACTGTTGTGGTCGCAATTGGCACTTGTTGTTCTTCAACTTTCAGCAACCCCACAGCAGAGGGATCTTCTGAGAGACCAGGCAAGGTGGACAGCTGCTCAATTTCCTCATTCTCCAAAGCAGCAATACCAAAAGCCCACCGGTACCCTTTTGGGTCTTTGAAGTACCCTCTCTTGAGGTAGTCTATGCCGAGGATGCATGGAGCCTCTGGACCAGTCACAATAGGGTGCTTTTGCCATTCCCTTCCAGTCAGGCTGAGCAGGGGGAACCCGCTTCCCTTGAGGCACATAAAGGCCAAATGCTCACCAGAGACTGAAGCTGTAGCTCTCATGGGACGATCAGTCTTGGCCCCTGCTCCCCTCTTCAGTTCACTCACCCGTTCCTCCAAAGCTGAAGTAGGTTTTCCATCCCACTTTGTCATGTCTTCTCCGTGATCCAGCAGGTAAAACCATAGGGTACCCCGTGGCGTATACCTCCTGTATCTCCTCTCTTGAACAATAGGACGCCTTTTGTTAATAGCTGAGATATGTGTTGGTACACGTGAGGAGCTGGATAAATCAGATACATCGTCCCTCAATTGTTTGACGTCCTGGGACAGTTTTTCCACAGCTGAGATGATGGAAGGGGTGAGATTGTCTTCGAACTCTTGGAGTTTATGAACCATTTCATCCACTGTTAGTGGTACTATGTCATTCCAAGTTACGGTTGCCAATGAATGGGCATATGATGACGGTGAACTCCGTGTAAGTTTTCGCCACATGGGTCGTGTACATTCAACTTCATCTGGATCTATAGGTGTATCCCCGTTATTCGGCTTGATGTGATAGAGCATCTCTACGATGGCCGATTCCCTCAGAGACTGGATGCCTTTGTCTATAGTAGTCCACTTGGACGAACGACTCGTAACATCGTCCTTGTACGGAAACCTTTCTTTCACAGCTGCCAAGAGCCGCCTCCAAAGGCTGAGGGACTTTTTCTCTCTTGCAATTGCTTTGTCAATTCCCCCTTCTCTAGCAAGTGATCCCAGCTGCTTGGCTTCTGTACCTTCTAGTTCGTGACCATCGGCCCCATTGTCCCAGCATCGGAGTAACCAGGTGATGATGTGCTCCCCTGGTTGACGGGTAAAATCTTTTCGCATATTCCGCAGCTCGGTTGAGGTCCGAGGTCAAGAAGTTACCTCTTCTTCTTCTTCTTCATCATGTGATGATGACTCCTGATCAGATTCTGGACCGGGTGGTGAATGCATTGATTCTTCATCTCACTTCACCCTTTTTGCCTCCTTTTTGCTTGTTCTCTTGCGTACAGGGGCAACCGATATTGGTACGAATTGGTCCTCTGGTTTGGCTGCAGTGATTATCACTGTGGTTTGAGTAGCGACTGTACTTGCTGCTGGGGGTGGTGTAGCTGCTGTGCTTGGAGCTGGGGCAACTGCACTGTCTGTTGCAGTTGAAGTTTGAGCAGCTGCTGTACTTGCCGCTGGGGTAGCTGTGCTATTCATTGCAGCCAAAGTTTGAGTAGCTGTCGTGGTTTAAACCCAGTCAGGTAATTTGTTCGCTCACTTCCCCCCCCTTTTCTTGCCCTCCCCCTGCTCTCGGATGGACGGAGAGGAGAATCGAAAAGAATGCAGCTCCCACGGGTTGAGATAAGAACAGTTTAGTAACTAAGGTATAACACAAATCACTACTGCTACCACCAATGATAATAACGATAAAGGAAATAACAAGGGAAGAGAATACAACACCTCAGCTGACCGATAACTCGCCCCCCAAGCCCGACCAAGCTCCGACCGATACCTCCTCCAACCCTGCAGTCTCCCAGCCCTTCCGTCTAACTCCCAGTTACATCCTGGGCATGACGTGCTGTGGTATGGAATACCTCTTTGGTCAGTTTGGGTCAGGTGTCCTGTCTCTGCTTCCTCCTGGCTTCCCCTCCCCCTGGCAGAGCATGAGGCTCACAAAGTCCTTGGCCAAACCAAAACATCACTATCAGCTCTGTTCCCGAGCTGAAAGTCAAAACACTGCACTACACCAGCTACCAAGAAGGAGAAAAATGACTGCTACTGCTGAACCCAGGACAGTAGCGACTGTCGCTTTGCCCTCAGATCCGCTGACATTCTTTTCCTTTTGAAGGTGCTGGATAGTATTGAACAAGGCCCTGTAAGCATAGGCCAAGCCCCAGCACGTTGCCTTGATTTGTCCATCTCTGGTATGGCCAGAATGACCACACACCTCATTTAAGTGTTTTACTAATTCTTCTGGATTTTGCAGTTGTTTGGTAGTGAAATTCCAAAGTACTGGAGGGGCCCACTGACCTAGATACGTGCCCATACTATCCCACACACCCTGCTACTCATGGCTGTCCAGCCTCAGGGAAAATCTCTTGGTCCTCCTACATTGTCGTTTGACCCCAGACAAGACCCAAACCTGACTCTGCTTAACTCTTGAAATCAGTAGTGGGCAAAACACACTCTGTATGCGTGTTAGCATGGTGATTCCCATCATCATCAGCAAACAAGTCTCAACAGCATTAAAAGGCCATTCAAAAAATTCAAAACTCTCAAATGTAAATGGTGTGGGGGGACGACTGGGAGGGTAAAAGAATGTCTCCTTCACAGGTTGAGCACCTGAGAAGGAGAAAAAAGATGTGTAATTGCTAAGCACCTCCATCATATACCTCCCAAAGTATAAAGGTGGTGACCACACTGGGAACATAAGCCAGATCAGTTTCATGATCAATGATTCTATTGTATTACAAGTCATTACCATAAAGTACAATGGGACAAAAACCTTAGCCCAAGCCCCACACTTGAAAAACACTAATACAGCAAATACCGGATGGACGTAAGATACGATATACTGAAACTGTGAGATCAAGAGGAACAACCTAGAGAGCCAATAAATCAGCATTGTGACGAGTGACTATCAATCCAGTCAGATCTGTTCTTATCTCAACCCCTCGTGCCCCACGTTGGGCGCCAAAAGAACTGTCGTGGTTTAAACCCAGTCAGGTAACTTGTTCACTCACTCCCAGTGAGTGGTGCCGAGCTGACAACAATCGAGGTCCGTGTCCCCCCCCACCCCCCCGCACCCCACACCAGGGCTCTCCCCTTCCCTGCTCCCGGAGGAATGGGGAGGAGGATCGACAGAGTGCAACTTCTACGGGTTGAGACAGGAACAGTCCAGCAACAAATCACCACCGCTACTATCAACTACAACAATGATAAGGGAAAATAACAAGGGAAGAGAATACGATACCACCGGCCAAGAAAACGAGTTCCACCCAGAAGCCCATGTCCTTCCGGGTAACTCCCAGTTACCCCCCACCCCGGGCATGACGTGCTGTGGTATGGAATACCTCCCCGGCTAGCCCGGGTCAGGTGCCCCGTCCCTGCTTCCTCACAGCTTCCCCACCTCCCTGGCAGAGCATGAGCCTCACAAAGTCCTTGGTCAGGGTAAACATCACTTAGCAACAACTGAAAACATCGACTTCACCAACACTGTTCTCAGGCTGGAAGTCAAAACACAGCACTGCACCAGTTAACACAAAGGAAAAAACATGACTGCTACTGCTGAACCCACGATAATGCCTAATAAATTATCTAGACTATTTTCTTCCATCTCTGAGTTGCAAAGATATGTATCATTTTAAAACAGTGTGAATTTAGAACACAGGCAGCATAAATTTGTTCTAGCATTTATTCAGATGGTTTTGCATGACGTTATTTCAAGTGATGTTTCTGCTGTTCATGCACTGGTGTCCAGGTAGGAGTACCATGATCTGATAGTGCAATGGAAAATACTTCCAGCTACATTTACAAGATACTTCAATTTTAACTGAAAAAGACTTTTAAAGGGGTCTTTTTTTATGTAAGTACTATAGACATCAATAAAATTTAAAGCACTTAATTGAATAACTGCACATAATTTTAAAGTCTTAATATATGCAGGAAATGTGATCCCAAATAAACATTCTAGATCGAGACACCTGATAGAAATGCAAGCTCAAGATTTCTCCCTTAAAAGATAAAACAGGGCAGGAAATCTGAGCATGTTCTCAAACTTGTCATACATACACACACAGTCACAGTCTGAAGTTGAGACGTTGTTGTTATTATTAATAAAAGTTAATCCTCCAAACTTCTCATAGAAATGGCTTTAAACATGTGAAAATAAAACACAATTAATGAAGAGGTGAAAGGATATGAAGATCTATTTGAGGCAGCGGTACAGAAAAAAAGTCAAAATATAATGTTTTCCAACCTGAATAAATCTTTGTGGGAAATACTAAAAGAAAAAAGGATAAGAGGAAGAAATTAAATAGATGTGAAATTATGAGTGCACTAGAAAATACAGTACAATAAACTTCAAACCAGTCCCTTGGGGAAAGATTAAAAATAAGAATTTTAAACTATGAGAGAAGTATATTGCAGAAACTGTATCTCGTTCAAAACTAAGGCAATCTAACCTATCTTCACAGATGCAATATTTTACAGTTTAATTTGGTAAGCTCAGTATTGGTTTTGAATTTTTAGCTGATTTCTGCCTAACTGGCTTTAATTGTAATGCTTACTTTTAATTGCATGAGTTATGTCAACAACAGGTCTTCAATATCCAAAAAGGCTCAAAAATAACTTGAGGTAGAACAACCAATTTAAATGCTGGTCAGAAATTCTCAAAATACTAAAGAGGAGGTTTCAAAATGGTCACAAATCTTTTCTATCAAAATTACTTGCCATCCACTCTTGTAGTTGACAGCTCACATACAGGAGAAGCAGGGCATACTACCACCATGTCTCCAAAATTGTTTACGATTGAACTGTAATTTGTAAGACAAGGTTTCCAAATATATGTTGTGTGATTAGGAATGCACTTTTGTGCACTATCCAGAATTCATCTGTGTAAGGCAAATTGCTCTTAGAGGAGGATTTTCCAAGGTGTGCAGCATAGTAGTAGATTAAAGTTGAGCATTTCCAAAAAAAAATATGGTAGAGTCAGGCAAAGATTTCCTCCTATCAAATTCTCTAGGATCATAGTCTCAGTAAAGGTAAATTCACATTTACAGGACAGAAAGAGTGGAGAGCTGAACTACTGGAGTATCACTCCCTTTACTATTAATTTGGCAGCAAGAAGTTCAGCCAAGTTTTCCAACTTTGCAGTTTACATCAGAGAATGAAATACGCATAGGTATCTCTGCTAGCTTCAATAAGCACCATATACAGCAATGGAGATGAAGTGACAGATTGGCAACCAAGTACTCTCAACCCCAGCGAGTTTGATTTTTAATTATTAGCCCCTGTGTTGTTGCACAAGTAGCCGGAGAGATGTAAGTATATTCATTTTATTCCTAGCATGCTACAGTCACACCTAAATTTTATTTTGTAGTTATACCTTTAGGGAGTAGCTCCTCAGGCTGATTATGCTGGGAAACTTCCCAAGAAAATGTAATTCAACTTTTGCATCTTCTCTCCTGTCCTTCTCTGATGTATCTACCTCTCTTCCTCCTGAAATTTTCTCCTTCATATCAAAAGTTTACTGTTATTTTGAAGCAATAAGAATAAAGGACAAAGGAGAGAGCTGGCTTTAGCAGGGCCTGTGTCGAAACATTACTGAGGATGTGGGAGAGAGGAAAGAAACATGAACTGCTGCAATCCAGGATAAGGAAGTTGGAGGTTGGGATACAAGGAATTCTGGACAAGCCAGTGGAAAGGGAGGTGAGATATACATATATTTACACACATAATTGAGGGGCAAAAGGAAGTAAGATTGAATAAAGTTTGACATCTACTGCACGAGGCTATTCGTTAAATCCTTGCTTTGCCTCTATTTAGTCAACTTCTTAGTACTACTTCAAAAGGAACCCAGGCTTAAATAAAAGAGTTATAGGAAATATCTGCAATGCTCTTCAGAGTGAGTACAATAGGCAACAACTTTCTGGAACGACAGAGAGAGAATGTTGATATGTTGAGGCATTTCATCCATTTAAAACCTTCCTTCCTTTTATCAAGTATGTTTTAATTTTTACAAGTTCCTAGAGCTAGAAAGAGGCCTCTTTAATTATAGATGTGAAAGAATAAATACAAATCTTTAGCTTGAAATGCTTCAGTTCGGATTTAAGAATAAATGTAATTCCTTTACCGTGCATCAGTTTTTAGTAACTGGAAATCAAAGCCACTGAAGCCTGAAAGAACAATGTAACCAGCCTGGCTTCGAGAAATTCAGGGCAACAGAGAGGCTCCCCTCAAAGACACAATGTACACATGTCCCACAACTTATCTGTAAGGAACACTGTGCACTCCAATACACATTTCTGCAGGTAAAAATCTTTTTTTCTTTACTTGTAGTTTGCAAAACCTGCTTACTGCAATCCTCCTTTAAACCAAAGGAGGTACAATTGCTAATATGCACTCTGATGTCCCATCTCTGAAGACTCTCAGAAGAGAGAAAACTTTCTTCTTTTCATCATTACAGGGATCATTACCAGAAATGAGAAGGCACCACAGTAATAATAAAGTCCCAGTTATGTCTCCAAACATATGTGGGCAATTCCAACACCGCAAAATCAATAACCCAGGCTTCACCCAGAAATGAAAGCTGCAAGGCAGAGATGACATTTTAGTAATATGAACAGACAGGACAGCAGTTCTGTCAGTTATCTCACCATATGGGCTTGGATGGAGCAAGGAAATACAGTCTGGAGCACAAGCTACTTCACCTGGCCACAAAAGCAACTGCTTCTCCCAGACCCTGCACAGTGATAGATGTTAGGTAACCTTTAAACAAATAAATGTATAGATCATAACAGAGAACAGAGAGTGGAACTCTGTGGTAACCTTTGTCCTCTGAGAAGCAGCAGTTCTGATTCCTCTGAAATACTTAGCCTAGAAATAGATCGAATATCAAGAAGGTAAACTGAAGATCAGCTGTTCAATGATATCAATTCAAAATAATTCCATCAGCTTTTCAACAGAGTATTGACTGTGCATGTCAATATCAGCTACAGCAGCATGAAACTTCAGTGTTTTGCTGAGATACAAGGGGAATAGGCATTGACTAGTGGGGGTTGGAAAGCAGAGATACAGTTCAGATTAAAGATAATCCCAGATCATATGTATCGTGCATGGATCTTGCACATTTTCACAGCTTTCTTCTAATTCTATGGAATTTCACCTTCAAGGGGAGGAGGATAAAAAAGTGCAGCTCTATCACAGCTACAGAGAAATCCTGTAAGTTTGAATCATGTTCAAAAAGCAAGCAAGAAATCCAGAGATGCAGGAAAATGAGAAATGAAAAACTATGCTGCTAATTGTTCCTTGCATAACCAACACATCAGTTTGAGTGTTAGAGTTACTGTCCTCCACCCCTCACCACAGCCTGACACATGAAATAAAGACAGAGGGAGGGACCAGAATACCCAGTTAGGAATTAAACTGAGAGACAACACCATCAAAAGATGAAAGGTCTAGTCTGCGTGGGGCCAAAAGCAGTAACAATCTTCATCTCGCTTGAATTTCTCAATGCGAGTCTCCCTTCCACTGTATTCTCTCTGCAAA
This sequence comes from Pezoporus wallicus, assembly GCF_028554395.1. NCBI lineage: Eukaryota > Metazoa > Chordata > Aves > Psittaciformes > Psittacidae > Pezoporus > Pezoporus wallicus. Next base: position 482,076 of record NW_026637470.1, read on the forward strand.
TTTTAGATGATATCACTGCATAGATTAAAACAGTCAAGTCTCCTTGCACAAACAGGAGGGCAAGAAACATGATACCAAAGGATTCAAGCCTAAAGCCTAATAAAATTCTTATTACTGACAGTTGTTGTTTTTTTTTAAATCCCAAGTCATGAGCTATACATATATATATATACACACATATATATGTATGTATATCGTCTTACCAAGGGGGTGATAACCTTGGAGATAACAGGAGTTATGATCTTCTGAACATTTGTAGAGCCTGTTACATGAGGACCACAGATGATTCAGCCTGGAATGGACTTCAGGAGGTCTCTAGTCCAACCTCCTACTCACAGCAGGGTCAGGTCCGAGGTTAGACTCATGGAGCCTGCTCAATCTTCTTGATGCCCTCCTCATAAGCACTGGGAGCTGCTGTTAGGTGTCCCCCAAACTGTCTCTTCTCCACGTTGAACAAACCCAGTTTCCTCAGCCTCTCACCACAGAGCGAGTGCCCTCACCATCTTTAAAACAGCTGAGCAGTAGCTTCTAGATAGAAATAGAGTACCTCACAAATGCCTTCATTCATCCAGCAACAATTTACCAAAGAAATACAACAGAAGTGTTTGAAATTAGGTAAGATATGCTTTTTGATAGCAGTGCTAAAATCTATTCTGGTTCAGTCAAATATCAAACTGCTATATTGAAAATATTGCTATAGTGTCTTGTATAGGAGATAATTCATAAAATTTCAGGAATATTCAAGTTGGAAGGAGGTAATGTAGTCCACCTCATTCCCAAAGCAAGGTCAGCTATGAAGTCATGATTTTAATTCTTCAGTCATTTATTATCACTGGCAGCAGATGAAGAATTCAACTCATTTTCAAAAAATCCATTTCTTGTTAACTCCCATGTCATTATAAGAATCTAAGGAATGAAAATATTTCATTATGAACATGGGAATTACAAGGCAAGAGGGAGGGATAGCCATCTGTAGTAGAACACATTGCTTCTGTTTACATTCATCCCATCAGTTTGTTTACAGTGAACCCTCCTGAACCCCTCCTTGCTAGATAGGATGCCTTCCTTTTGTGTTAAGCAGGCTTATGCTTAAAGTCAGAACGAGCAGATGGAAAGAAAAGTTTTAACAACAAGAGTGCTCCCCTCCATTGTACTTATGATGACAAAACAGTACAAAGTGTCAGCAGTAGGCAGAATCTGCTGCCATCTACAATGTTAGGTATTTTTGCTGGTTTTCTTAAATCCAGAGAAGGCTGTTTCTGAGCAACTTAAAACATGCAAACATGCAGAAAAGATGTAAAAAAAAAAAAAAAAAAAAGAAAGAAAACCAAACTAGTCAACTGAGGACAAAATTCAAAGGAAGTCTTTCATTCTGTGTCCTAACCTTTTGTATATAGTAAATATAAAAAGAGGCAGTCAACCTACAGCCTTGGTTCAGAGGTAGTGCACAAGTACAATCCATCTACCTCTCCACATTCCTTTTTTCCAGTCAGTGTCACTTTAGGCACAGACAAGAGGGGAAATTTATGCCTCAAACAATTACAACCTGCTTCTAGCTGACCTCCTCAGTGTTAAATTCAGATGCAGCAGTGTGCACGGCAGTTTATGGGCTCTGCTTCTAGATCTTCCTGAACTCCTCAGATTGCTGGAGGACTTTTTGGAACTCTTTGAGAAGCATCAGGGTTCTTGCTGCTGCCAGGAAAGGATAGCTACAGGAGGCTGAAGCTTCTCACAAGCTCTAGCAGCTTCTAACAAGGTCTGACAGCTGTTCTTGATTAAAAGGTGTTCTAGCCCTAACCTGGAGATTAGGAAGCACCCTTTCAGCAGGTACTAGAGAGAGTCCTAGAGTGCAGCAGCTTGTGCATAAAGGAGCCAAAAAATCTTTTGTGTGCCTACACAGCAACAGTGACATGACACAGGGCACAATCCCCACCAGTGAGTGGAGCAGCTAGCCTTAGCAACCCCTTTGATGACTGAGGACTGCTTGGAAGAGGCAGGATCCACCTAAACAAATGGAGCAAAAATACCATTGCCAATGCTGGCCAGGCTGGTGAGGAGAACTTTAAAGTAAGAACAAAGGGACCAGGAGAGATAGCAACATCCAATGCAGCAAGGAAGTGACAGATGGAATTGGCAAGAGAAGTGTGCAGAATCATGTGAACTTGAGACACCACAATCAATGGAACTGGGCTAACAGGGTCACCCCAAGCCTGTGCACAGCAATAAAGTGTCAAAAGGACAAAAGATTTCATATTTTCCTCAGAATCAGTAAACTGGTGCCTCTCTGAAGTGCTTGTACAAAAATGTTCACAGCATGGGAAACAGGCAGGGATAGACATCTGTGTGCAGTTACAGGGCTAAAACCTCATTCGGATCACGCAGACATGGTAGGGTAGCTTACTCAATGCAAGTGTTGCAATGAGTAGATACAGACCTATTAGGAAGGTGATAGTGGATCCAGTGGATCCACTATTTGTAAGGCCAGGATAGTGAGGAGAGGGAGTTGCCTTGATATGAGAGCAGCAGCCAACAAGGGGCGATGCTCTCTTGGACTTTGTACTTACAAGCAAGGAAAGCTGATCAGGGGTGTAAAGGTCAGGGCAGCTTTGATAAGATGTGGAGTTCAGGATCCATGGAGAAAGGAAAAGTGAAACAGTGGGATCACAGCCCTGGAATTCAGGAGAGTAAACTTGTCAGGGATATGTTTGGAACAATCACATGAACTATGACACTGGAAAGAGGGGTCCAGAAGAGTTGTTTGATTTTTCAAGGATCACTTCCTTCAAGCTCAAGAATGGTCCATTTCAGTGTGCAGAAAGTAAAGCAAAGGCGGCATGTGTGCAGTGATGGGGTTAGGTACATCAAAATCATCTGGAGCTGAATCATGAGTCATTTTCAAAAATATGAAAGACAGGAATGGTGTAGTCCACGTGCATTTGTGAAACAGAAATTGGGTCTGACAAACCTAATAGCATTTTATGGTGAAATCACAAGCTCAGGGGGTGAGAGGAAAAGAGTACTTATTTTCATCTTGACCTTAGCAAGACCTTTGACACTTTCTCCTATAACTTTCTCACAGACATATTGATGAAAACCAGACTAGATTTGCAGACAGTAAGGTGGACTGGAAACTGGCTGAACTGTCAGGATCAAAGGGCTGTCATCTGCAGCACAAGGTCTAGCTAAGACCAAACACTGATGATGTATCAAGATAGGCTGAGGAAGTTGGGCTGTTCAGCCTGGAGAGGAGAAGACTGTGTGGAGACTTCATAGCAGCCTTCCAGTATCTGAAGGGGGACCTACAAGGATGCTGGGGAGGGACTCTTCATCAGGGACTGTTAGCAACAGGACAAGGGGTAATGGGTTTGAATTTAAACAGGGAAAGTTCAGGAAGGTACTGAGAGAGTAAGGAAAGGCTGAGAGAGCTAGGACTCTTCAACATGGAGAAAAAGCAGCTCACACCTAATGGTGTGAGTAAAGTAGGTGGAAATGGACTCTTCTCAGTGGTAGCAGCCACAAGTTCAAATACGTGAAATACCATTTAACCATCAGAAAATAATAAAGGAAAAAAAACCCACTTTTTTACTGTGAGGGATGTTAAAAACTGGAATAGGTTTCCCAGAGAGGTTGTGAAGTCTTGGTCCTTGGAGATACTAGAAAGCTAATTTGGCACAGCACTGAACAACCTGCTCTAACTGATCCTCCTTGGAGCAATGGGGCTGGACTGGATGATCTCCAGATGTCCCTTTACACCTTAATGAGTCTGTGGTTCTATGATTAGCTTGGCCACTTTTCCAAACACATGACCAAGGTTCAAGAACCTTGTGGTCACTTGATGAGAACACTCATCTGTTTTAGTTATAATACAAGTGTGCATTCACATCCATAACAGAAGAGGATCATGACCTGAGCCCTGGAGTACTGTAGGAACACGTGTACACTGCACTGCACCAGAAACACTGGGAACAGCTGACAGAGTAGATTCTTTTGGTTAAAAAGCCTAAGCAATAACAGAGACATTATAATTACCTGTGGATTCAAAGCTATATTTGATAGTAGTGAAACTCACAGGAAGAATTACTCTGATTTACGGTAATTTGCCAATGAGGGTTTCAAACTTCACAAAAAATAATCAAATGCATTCATAATATAAGAGCAGAGATGAGGAAACTCCCTAGGAAAGTTTTATGTGTTGGGATATTTTTGGAATATTTTTTGCATCCTTTCTCCATCTGATTACTTACAAGACTGTGCTCACCAACAAAAGAATTAGGGAGACTGCAAACATATTCACTGGAACCAGGAATGAACAAAAATGTCTGTCTAGTTTGCAAAAGATTCTTAATTTTCAGATTTTTCTTTTATTTTGCACTGATCTGATCTGAAATCATTCAGAAAACTACTCTCATATATTAGCACAAGGTGTAGTTATTCAATACTACTTAAAGATATTCTCTAACATGTAAATCATCCCTAGACAGACAAAGAAAAGCAGCAAACTACAGAACTGCCAAAGAGGCAGCAACTTCGTAAGCTTACACCATTTTTACCATCAACTAAGAAATATCTATCTGCACCTTTGTACAAAGGTTCACATCATAATATTTCACAAGATGCAGTCGCACCTGGTGAAGAAGCAGTCACAGCAGGGGTCAGGATGCCTACAAGAGTAAAACAGTCATTTCAAATAACTGAGGCCTATTAACCAAAACATCCTCTAGGCTCCCTTCTTACTCCAACTATCAGACAAAATCTCTGTCTCTCTCCCAAGTCCAGGTTAACCAAAGCCTGCTACCATGAGGGATCCCAGGATGTGGCAGGAGCTATGAAATTCAAGCTCTTTATCCTAGCTTTCCTCTGGAAAGGAGAGAGGTAAATGTACCGATATCTAATTGTTTCAACCACTGTGTTGTTTAATCACCAGTTAGACTTCATTTCTCATCTGCTAAGTTCAACTTATTGATTTCCAGTCACACACTCTCCTTGTTTACTATAAAGATATGCCTCCTCTCTGCTCAGAGAAAGCAGTCACATGTGGACCCCAGCTGTGCCCCAAGGTAGCTGGCTGCGAATCTGCTCCAGCTCAGCACCTGGCAGCCCCATTATCACATAGCTCTGCCCGAGTTTAGATGCCTACCCAAGGAGCAGGGCATTTTATTGCAGGCATAGCTGCACACTAACAGATGTGAAAGCTTCAGGCTGAAGCTGGCCCAGAGCAAGCATCTGACTATGCAGATACTACAGTTGAAAGCAGCCCTTGGGTCATGCCTGCAGAGCTTTCTGTTCACATTAGTTTTCTCACTTTTTCAGACTTTTCTTAGAATAATTTTACATAACAGGTTGGGATAGCACTTGAGGTAGGTATAGCTACATACCCCTTTATATGGCAGCTGTATAGAGGCCTCTGTACAGCATAAGTACAAAACTAAAAGCAGCACTCATCCTCAGTGGCAGGCTATTAGCTGTTCTCAAGTGAACATATTTTTAGCACTATCTCAGTATTCCTGATGCTAAGACACTTTCCTGACAAAGTTTTGTTTCCACAGAATGTTCCAGCTTCAACAAAATAGTATTTCCTGACCAAAAAAAAATAGTACATCCAGTAATGCTGAAGAGTCTTAGATTCTTAAAATAAGCAAAAGCACTGGTATAAGAAACAGTGATCTGCAGTCATATGCATAGTAGAGACAGGAAAAAAAGCAAAGCATGTAATGTAGTTCACCAATGACAAAAAGAAAAAGGGTTGCATTTATTGTCTGGTTATTTTATACGCTAAGTGTATAAACCTGCTGTTGTTGCAAGACACCAAGTCATGTCATCCATGTACTATACGCATCCCTTTAGCAGAGAAGAACTGATAGGTTCATCCTTACCTACCTTTTCAAAGTTTATGTAGTTTATTCATATTATGAAATCAATTTTCAAGCAAAAGGATGGTCTGTCATTTTGTGGAAACAAACGTATAACAAATCTATGTTTCTGTTAGCGTATCTGCATCTACCAAATTAATCTGATTAATTCTAAGCTTTCCTAAACTATTCAAAAGGAAAAGCTGTTAGAATTAGGAGTTACGACTATTATGTCCTTCTAATGTGCTTAACAAGACAAATCGTTACAGAATTCAAACACTTTAGCAAACGTATATTCCTGGCAGGAAAACAGACATTAACATGGCAGCAAAAGCAGTTTCTCATGCTCAAAAGACACTCTAGAGGGCTATCCTGGAATGCAACTTCAGTTCTGGATGGGCTTAAGTCAGATAAAACCAGTTCAAAAGAATAAAATAAACAAAAATGTTGGAGAACAGAAATTTCAACAGTTCCTATGCAGAAATGAAAAAATTGCAAACCTACCATCACAGATAGCTGTTGAGACACAGGCTGATTAACAGAAAAATATAGCATCTGATCCTGTGTTTGGCTAGATGCTGAAAAGCAAAGTCCATGTATTTAGAAGAACAAGACGACAATGATACAATCTGCTCAGAACAAGAAAGTAATTTTCAGTTGCATGTCCACTTTCAGCAAGAGCAGTTGCTGGGGGGGGGGGGGGGGGGGGGGGGGGGACAGGAATCGAATCGCACTTGCTGCTAAATACATATTTAATTGCTTATGGTTTTTTTATATTTTGTTTTGCACCAGGCTGTTTACTCTGTTCCCGATGATGCGGAATTAGTACTGCAGTTTTCCGCTTCCCTTAATCAGTCCTAAAGTGCCCCCTAGTGCACGTGCAGGGGAACATCCCAGCCTGACAAAGCAGTGCCGGGGCTGAGCACAGAAATATCCCGGCAGATTTTATTTCAAATGAAAATATTTCGCTACCTCCCTCCAGTCGATTTCATCAAATTTTAGTTGCTGAAGTGGATTCTGTGCCTCTGGGAATGCGAATTAGTAAAAGTGAATGCACTGGAAGTCCTAGCTTGGTGTAATGTAAGAAGTGGTGGTAATCCTTTCTACCCTTCTAACCTACACAGCTGTGACAGAACAGATCTTGTTACAGAAGATGCAGCACTCCGGCATCAGCTCTTGGCACCGGCTCCTACGTGCCAGGACACTTGTGGGGCCATATGCCCCACACAGCAGACCCAGACCTTGCCCAGGGACTACTATCAGCCCCATCCAGACTCCAGCCCTTCTTTCCGCTACTCAGCAGGAAAGGACAAGACCCTATGATTTTGATTAGATTTAGGGAAAGAAAAGAAACAGATTTGCCTCTTCTGAGGCTTTGGAACAGAGTGTCAGGGCCTGATATCCATCCATAGAGTTACAGCTAGCTGCAATCGGTATACAGCAACAGAGACAGCTGAAAACTGCAGTTATTTAACCACACACAGACATCTCATTTTGCATCATTGTAACAGTTCATGTTTTCCTCAGGGGTTAACAAATCACTAGTAGTCTGTGACACAGTGAAAGGAAGAGAAAAGAGGGATTATCCCTTTTTTTTAATTATAAAATAAAGGGATATGACTTACTCAAAACACTGTCAAGAATTACATGACAGATCCGAAATTATCTGAGCTTTTCGTTGCCTGATTTTTTCTTGAATCACAATCCTCTCCCTCCCCTCCAAACAGGGTACATCCAAAATGAGCTCCGCTTTTCACTCCCTGATAATCTTAATATTGCAGTGGTATGAAACAGCCAGTTTCTCAGAAGCTTGAATCATGCTCAAAAGACACTCCTGATGTACAGGGATCTACCTGTCTTTTGTGATATGTTGTGATAATTTCTTCTGCAGAGCTTTCCTGGGAAGAAATTGTACTGCAGTATGGAAGTCAAATGGAAATAAACTGTTACAACATTTTCAGCTGCACAATAAAATAGATATATTTTATATACATATACACACACACATATATAAATAAAGAGAGTCATTCAGTCATCACTATTATGTATAAACCCAAAAACAATTGAGGCTCAATACATGTATCCAGCTGGCAAATCTCAGTGACAAGATGTCCTTATAATTAGAGCAGCATCATGTGTGGCATGGTTTCTATCTGCTTTTCCCATTCCTCCCCCACAGAGGAGTGATGCTAAGTATCTAAACATCTTGCCTGGTTAGATATTTGGCATTTACACTGATGAGAAGAATAAAAAGAAGACACTGCACATACACATCAAGAATATTTTAATTCCTCTCAGATTTCTTGTCTCTTTGGGATTAAATCAGGTTTTATACAATGACTCTACATTTTGTGGTTTTATTAATTTGTGTCTAATTGCTTAGAGAGCTCTTTTGGCTTCACATTATTCCTTCTTGGGTTCTGTTAAAACACCTTCAACAGCTGTTCCAGATCACTGTAAGAACTGATTTCACATCCATTTTATCATTGGAATTAATGAAGAGAAAGAAGCACCTGACTTACAGTATGGTCCATGGCAAGTGGCTTTGTCTCCCTGCTTGAGTTTCTACATCACACCACCTTCACAGGGACTAATCAGGAATCACTTTTTTACACTCGTACAGTACCATCACCAAAAGAAAAAAAAAAAAAAAGAGAAAATACCCAACAGCATTTTCACTTGTGTCTTTTAGTGGAGTATTTAAAATTTGTCTAGTGCAGATTCCAAATATATTTAGAAGTCACCAGATCATGGATAACAGAACTCAAAAGATCATTAGTCCATCTGGTCAAATTAAGACAATACTACAGGGTCTGAAAACATCCTATATCATGTCACAGCAAGATGTGCTATGCAGTAATGAATTAATTTATTTATATTTGCTACAAGCAGCTTGTTCTCTCATTCTCTCCCCTGTAACAAAATTACATATGCAAAGTAAGATCTGGTAAGAATGTTTTCCCCTGAATAAATATATACATGCTGCTGTGAGGTTGTATTAGAGAAGCCAAGGTCAAAAAAAGTATACTGTCCATTTGAAGCAGCAAATCCCACTGCAGTTTCTATAGGAGATTATTAAAAATCCTCTGGTGAAATAGACCTTACTTTCATACTGAAGAGCAGCACTTACATGGAGAACCAAAGTATGTATGCCTGAAGGCTTTCTTCTGAAACTTGTATTTGGTGAAGTGCTGAATAGACCCAGCTTTTAAGCACCTTCAAGGTCTTGGAAGTTCAGATTGGGTTAAATAGACTGGGAATAGCTTCACTGAGGTGCTGTTTGTAAGAGACCTCCAAATCTCTCCAGTGCAGTCTCACCTTCCCAGTAGGATTAGCAGCAGAACTGAATCAGGTCATCTGTAGAAAACCACCAAATAAGTTCACCTGCCTGGGTGCTGCAGAGGAAACTAACTTGACTCTCCCTATGAAGAAATTGTGGTCATTGCCCCTTGTTATATCACCTGCAACTTCCAAAGAATGTTTGGTACTCTCATTTCCTAACTCCCCCTCTTAAAGTAGTTGTAGACATCTACTACATCACCCCTTAACCTTTATACAACTGTAAGCAAGCCCAGCTCCCTCAAAGGGCATGTGCCTTGTACTCTTAATCTTGGTGGCCAACTGACAGACATTCTCAATAGGTAAATTATGTATTTACTTAATTGAAACATGGCTGTGTTCTGAGTTAAAACTTCCATGTTTAAATATGCTGTATTGCTGTAGAATCCAAAGCTGTCGATAAGACATCATCTGCTGGACAAGACAGTACAGGAAAGGGTAGAGGGTCTTTCAGATTCTGTTGTTCAACAACTCACACAGAGAATTTATCTTCCCCACAGAGAATGCTGTACTGCAGCTGAAAATACCTCAAAGCACAGTTTAGGTCTACACTAAAATCCTTGCATGGGCCTTGTTTACATTGAGTATTGGCATCCAGGCTTTGACACCCACGTCTTTGATGGGAGTTATATCTACCACCACACACAACAGAACAATGGCCTATGTCACGCATTAAGCTGCTCATAATTTAGCCCAGCTCTCTCAGGTTGCATAATGTCACAGTCAACTACACCACCTTAATGGATCTTTTTAATATCTCCATGTAAACTTTAAGTAGGCCTGGAAGAGAATTGAGCCACATGATAGATTAGTTAGTAGAAGCATAGTGCTCTTGATACTAATGTTTGTCTTGGAGCACATGTATACAAATTCTGGACTTACAACTAAAATCTAAAGTGAGCACATCAACAGAATAACCACAAACATAATTTCATTATAAAACTGAAATGCTAGAAATTAAAACGTGGAATGTATTTTTCATATGCATTCTACTGTTTATATTCCAGCTCAGAGCAAAAGCAGCATGGTTTGGCCTGCAAAGTGGCCCTCAAATACGCTGTAAAGCTGAGGCCAACATAGGATCTCCTTCCTGCAGCTCTTGTGTCAATCACTTCTTTTCCAGTCGCTGGTCTAAAAATTGCCTTTTTATCCCTGGACATTTTGACTTCAGAAAATCATTCAAGTAGCTTTAGTTTAGAACTGTGTCAGCTCCCTTCTAGCTTGAGCTGTATTGTATTTCCCTTCCATTTGGTCTAATACATCCAATTCACTGGTGGTTTTGACATCTGCATTTGACATCTGCATTCAGATAACCATACCTTTCCAATATGGCAACAAAAAAAAAAAAAAAAAAATCACAGACTGGCAAGTAACAAACTTTTCAAAACAAAGAGAAGCTGACACAAGATTTATGATAGCACATTTCGAAATTTCATGTAAGAGTTTAAATATGGACTTCTAAGTCACATGGTCCAATTTATAGTTACTGCTCAGTAATTTTGCATATGCATGCAAATAAATGAGAAAACAATATTTTACCATTCTCTTCCAAAAGAAAAACACTTTAATCCTGGATTTGGAAGTTTTCTGGCTGCCCAGAGGCAGTAATAAAACCTAACATCTGCCCTACCTGCCAATATTTGTGTGAAGATAACTCATCTAGAATCACAAAAGTTTGTGCTTTGTTTTAATCTAGCAATTGTTTCTGATGATTTTCATCACTTTACACAAATGCAAATGTTTTCCATGCATTGTTGCACACCAGCAACATTTTCCAATGTCTTTCTCCAATAAATTTCCACAGAAGAACACAGCAGGAAATTCTACATGCCCCATTGGGCTAGCACTTATTAAATATACAACTTCCTAATGAAAGACAGTTTACAGCACCAGCAAAGAACTTTTCACACATTGACAACCAGTTTCTCAGCTTTTGAAAGCTGCATGAAAAGGCTTCCAGCTGCCGTACAATATTTGCAACCAAACAAAATCTAATCCCTGGCAAATGTCTTTGCAAAAAATAACTACAGAGAATAATAAAGTGGTTAAAAATGGAGTCATACCAACAGGAAAAACAAACATTAAAACAATGTTTTTTAGCCCTCTTTCCCATTTCAAATTGATATGACTCTCTTTCACATTATTCTCCCACCTGTGCAAACTCTGATGCAATATACAAATTTCTAGTCCTTCAGCACAGACAAATATGATAACAACTGTCCCATATGCAGCAAAATCTCAGCTTTCAATAGTACACAAACTCCATTTAGTTCATCAGAAGCCCAGTGCAGGCTGACATAGTAGTATTTTGAAATTCAACTATTTTTTTCATAAAATTATGATCAATTCATAAGAGAATCTCATTTCAAAAACCTGATGAAGCCAAGGGAGTAGATTCTCAAGGCTCTTGCCTCCCTTCTCCCTTGGCTGCACATTGACCTGTGACAGCCCTTAGTGCAGCATGACTATGGTTATGATGTGGACATTAGTGATAGAGAGTAGAAGCTTATCAAAGTGCTTGCATTTCACTCTTTTTTGAATGCAGGAACTAGTCAGTGTGACCAGTGATGGTGTTAATCCCCTCCAATACAGCTGGAGGAGCAGATGAGACCCAGAGGAGGAATGCCAAGGAGCAAGAGCCCAAGTGAAGTTAAGCACAAGTATTTCCAATCACTATGGGCTGGGCATCAGGAGGAGAGCAGGGTCCATGCTTGGCAATGAAGCAAGGTACAAATCCAACCTGGCAAGAGTAACAAACAAAGCAGAGGATTTGAATCAAGATAAAGGCTTTATCACAAACCTTCCATCCAAATCCTACCCAAAAAATATTTTGCATTTGGGAAGGAAACTTAACGTGATACTTGTGGAACAAGTCCTGGTGGAGAGAGACTGTCACGCTGCACTCAGTAAGAATCGGTCCTCCCAGCCAAAGCCTGTATTCCCAGACAACAGACTGCAACTTTCTCAGAGAAGATGGTGAGTTTGCAGCTATGTGATATAACTTACTGCAGAGCCAAAGGGGATGGCAGTATCTGACCTATTTTAAAACACAAGTGTGGAAACAACTCTCAGCAAGAAAACATCAGCTTTACTTTGAAGCACAGGCAGGCCAAAGTAGCCCAATCTTTTACCATCTAAGATGCCAAGGAGGAAAATAAGTCTCCCAGCTTCCAGTGTTGTTACAGAATCTCAGAAATATTCATGTCTCTAATAACTAGATGATGTTCCTAATATCCTTCACTAATGCTCTCCCTTCTCATTATTTTCCTAGTCATCAGCAAGATCAAACTATAAACCTCATGAGCTGACCTTATCTAATATAGCAATGTTTTTGTCTAGATTGTGTTGCATTTTTTTTCTTATTTACTTTGGAAGTAAGTAATGTGTTTCTTATTCAGAAATTAGGTAGGATCAGGAAAATGCATCTTAGGAAATATATAATAAAGGGACTAACGTGCAATCACCTTTCCTTCTCTCTCCATCAAAGCAAGCAAAAATATCACTAATGCAGAAACAATACATTACAAAGGTACAAAATTTGTCTCCCTATTTCTCTAAGCCTGGCCCCAGAACTCCACGAGGAGGGGAAAAAAAAAAAAAAAAAAAAGCTTCTTTTAAGCTTTTTGACTTAAAAATCTGTTTTCTTTGTTATGTTTTTAAACACGAGGAACAAAATTGCTATGTGGTTCATTTGTAACTTGTACCTAAAAAAAAAAAAGAATAGCAGTATGTTTTTTGCTTTTCTCTCTTGCAAATGAACTTGTGCAAGGATCATCTTTCAGCATGTCTGCTAATCTTATTGGTTAGGTCGTTTAAAAAAGGCAAAATAAAAGCACAGAACTACTATTAGAACTACCGGAGGTGGCAAGAGGCAGTCAGCAGCCTGATAGCCTGATTCCAGTGACATCTATGAAGATGTCCTTTCACAAAAAGGAAGTGTTTTCTCCCTCTCATCACTGGTTTTAATAAGATTCATTGGTTGAGACAGCTATTCAAGCAGAACAGTTATGATCCCCTCAGACTCTCACTGGCCTTCAGGGAATTATAAAAGAAGGAACTGATTTCAATTCCTGGAAAGGAGGAAGGAAAAAGGCAAGCCTCCTCTCACAAGGTAAATGTAAATACTTCAACAGAAAGAGCTCTGATGTTACAAAAGAATTCCTAACAGCAGGGAAGTAGGCATCAAATCAGCTGCTGTCATTTTAAATATTTCCTACAAAGGAGGAAATATGCTTTAGTGCAACGAGATATCCAGCAGTGGATTTTTATGTAGTACGCTCAAGAATTAATCCCTACATTCAACCCTGCACTGCTACAGCTGAGTCAGCACCATTCTTTTAAATGACCTGATTCTGCAGTCACATTATTAATATCATGAAAATGACTTTCCTCTTCGTTCTTTTGTGCTATCAATGGAAAGCCACATAACCAAAATGCATTAGGTCTCACAGGTTTTCTCTAGGATTATTTGCATCAATACAACCTGAATTAATCATGGAGACATTTGAATACTCACGACTCACATGCTAGTGCCAGAACTATGTCAGGAGCTATGGTTCACTTCTGTAAAATGTTGCATTTTATTTGCGTTATTGTCATCTGAGCCATGTATATTTTATCATTCTCTATCAGGATGATATCTTGCGATCTACACTGTTATACTTTTCTTATTTCTTGGCATATTATATACGCACTGCTTGCTCTATTTTCCCTAATCAGCAACCTTAAACTTTTAGGTGGCATGTGTTTAAATTTATGCATTTGAAGAGAGGAATTTATTACAAGAAATAAACATAAGAAATGCCAGCATCAGGAAGACCCCTTTATTTCTGAGAGGCATTGACTCAACCTTTGATTTGTAGTGTTTTCTATAGCTACAACTTTTAACTGCAAAGAAGAGTCTACTAGAGTACCAGAGGATTGCTTTGATGGCCAGTAAAGTCTAAGTCTTATTTCTGAGCAGTGCTATAATTCAAGTGAACTGCAAATGCGAAGAGTAAAGTGCTTTAGAGAAAAACAGTCATGATAAAATTGACCAGTTGTAATCCAACTGAGCTGGTAACCAGTGGCTTCAAGGCAATTTGTAAAGCCTGTTTAGCAACCTAAGCTCTAAAGACTTCAACATTTGCAACAACATATTGGTAAGCTTTTCAAATGCAAAAGAGCCTCCGATAGCGAGGGTCAGAACTCCAATATTGCTTTACAATTTGTCAGCATATTTTTTTTTGCAAAATAAATAAAAAATAAGACACCTCATGAAACAAAAGCACCCAAAATGCTCACAAGACAAAAACGTACTAGGAACTTGTCAAACACTGTGGTATACTGCTGAAAAAAAATTACATTTCCCTCAAAGATAATGCATAAATACATATGAAAGATGACTCAAGCATAGCAATAGTGATTACAAGCAGTCTTACACACAAAAGCAGGAATCAAACAAATGACTTGTACTGAAAATGATCATAGAAAAACACATTTATGTCACTGTTAAGCATGATTGGAGAAAGTTTTCAGAATCAAATTTTCATTATCAGAGAGAATTCAGAATAACAAGAGTACTGCACAGTTGCCACAGGCTCTGGCTGAGAGACAGATATAGTAGCCTCTGTCCCATCAGACATGCCCACCCCTTTTCTGAGTCCTTCTAACTTCTAGGTCACCTATTGCAGCAGTATTCCAACATAAGCACAATTTCCCAGAAACAAAAAATTTCATGATGCATACGTCCTCTAAGAAAACTGTGGAAACAATAAAAGAATCACTATACCAGAAATAATAAAACTGGAGTGGCAAAAAGCAACGATGTATTAAAAAACATCCAACCAAAACAAACGCTGACTTTCAGTGAGGTAAAAATACTCATCTCTGCCTGAAAGGAGGCAAGACCTGTCATCTATGAGGGGCAAGGCCTTTCATGAAAGTACAACAGCCAATTTACACAAACATTTGACTGGGCTATTTCCTCATTAATTTTCTTCCGAAATGTTTTTTCTTCTTTGTATGTGGAAAACAATGCTTCACAAAAATCCGCACAGGGAAAAAATCAAATATTTAATCCTATCCCATTACTGTACAGCTTCAGTTACCATAACAACTTGCTGTAGCTCCTCTCATAATAGGCTTAGTGTAGCCTGCCTGCAAAACCATTTTGTGACTGGAGCTACTGTTAGTATAATATTTCACATCCATGCAGCCTCTCTGTTGCCAATAGTAAAATCTATTTCATTTTCAATATAAATGTAATGCAGAGTATTTTCAGATTTCATGGCTAGAAAAGTCAGACTACGGGAATGTTAGTAATCACATCACTTATCACTCAATATGGCACTGGATTCATCATGAAAAAAATAGTGTTCAGCAAATGCTTCAGCATTTCATTGTTCTTGTAACAGGAAATACACTGCATTTTAAATATATGGGTGATTTTGCAGCTATATTTTCAGTCATCTCACCAGTTCATTTACACAAAATTTAAAGTTATTTAAGCTTGTACTATGTAACAACATTTTCTCAGGTATCTTTTATGCCTGTTCTCTGAGAAAGTACTGCAGAGAATGATTGTGAAATCTGTCAAAATCCTGTTGGTAAAGTTTGAAACCTAGTGTTCAGTGCTCAAATATTTTGTTGAGCTCCATTTGACAATACAGATATTCTTTCATGCAATTTATTATTAAATCTCAGTTTGCCTCAGACAAATTTTGGTAGGAAGTGCTTGTACAAAAGCTAAAATGGATCTTGGTGTCAGATTACTAGGATTAAATGGAGGATCCTCAAAGTATCTTTTAGAAGTTTTGAGCTCTAATAATTCTTTAATGAAATTATGTTACCTTTTCAAAATAATTATTCACAGTGCCTCAGTGCAAGGGAAAATATGTACATCTAGCCTCATCTATTTTGCATCTCCAGTGGAGCACACTGGAGCAAATTACTGTGTAAATGCAACTCTCAAATGTTCCAGGTCTTCTAGACACCTTCTACTGGTGAGGATGATAAAAGATTAAACTAAAAGCTCCAGAATTTTCTCTCCTGGAGATAATAAACATTTTCTCTACAAAGGACAAATCTAAATGCAGACAACTCCAAATTGTTTACTCTGCAAAGTCTTAAAACCTCCTTTTAAGCAGGCCACATACAGAACTCCTAACTTTACACCTTTAGCTGATAGAAAAAATAGTTTATCGACATTCCCAACAAAATTTTCTTCCTCTGGCTCAGCCCCTTGAAATGAGCTACATTCCAATCCTGCATCTGGTTTTGGTGAAGCAAGGCTAACATACGCTTACTGATAACAGGCATCTGCCCACTAGATCTAAGACCGAATAGTATCTCAAAATAGCAAAGTAGTGGTACCCTCTTTAATTCTACAGGACAAATATCACCAGATTTGTGTCAAAGTTTCTGCAGTTGGTGGTGCCTACTTCTCCATGCAAGGGAACTTTGAAACACTCAAAGTATGTGTGCACGTTCCCACCAGGATGAAGGTGGGTAGTGATGCAAAATCCCCACAGTTTCGCTGGTTTTCTGTGCAATTTTCTGTACTCTTTGCAAGACATTTTATCCAACTTGTCAACAGATACAAGAAAATTAGAGTCCATTTGCAGGTTTTGTAAATTCTTTTTTTCCTTTTTAAAGGCATTTCTTAATCTAAATCCTCCCCGACTAAATTTTATTTCTAAGTCATTTGTATCGGCAAAGTTTTTTGAGGTCTTTGGATCTGACGTGTGTTATTTTGTAAAGCTCGATGTTTAAGGCATTCCTAAATCAAAGCAAACAATGTGACATCAATTTGATGTGTAAAGATCATTATATATTTAGCAATGTCCTCTCAACTGGAAATACTTTAAAAAGGTTGCTAAGGGAAAGCTCTGTACTGTTACCATCAATGCAGACAGGTCATTAGTTAACAGTATCTATCTTTACCTATGGATAGAATTCTGACACTTATTAAGTGATAGAGAGCAGCAAGAATTTTTGCATCTAGATATCTTAAATGGTTCTAGTCTAACTGGCAGTCTAACAAACACCACTTTGCTGATATCAGCTCAGCTGTGACGTAAGCAGAGTTCTATTGCGAACTTACAAATGACAGGTAAGTACAGTGAGCAGATTTCTATTTCAGACCCATTAAAATTCTGGAAGTTGTGTTGTTAAATAAAACCAGCAAAATGGATATGAAAAGCAATTCTTTACAACTTTAAATATTACAATGAACAAAGGGAAACTAAAACAAGCCTACTTGAAGTTTCCTTGAAAAAACAGCCATATCACCTTCTTAAAATTCTTTAATACATACAACATGGTCTAGCTCAATATTGCAAATACCCCAACATGCATAACTAAACAGCCTTCTATGGAGGAAAGTGCAGTATAAAAGACAAAGAAGAGATGATGACATAATATTAGTTCAAACTAAAGATTACCAGAGCCTTACAATTCTAGTTACCTCCATGGTCAAGTTAACAGGTTTTTACTGTACATAACCTTGTTTCTCTTAAAAGACAGTTGTGTGATCCGTGGCAATCACTAGCCACTTAACAGTCCATTTAGACAAGAGAACAGACAAACAGTCCTTTAGGAACACACTGCAAAAAAGCAAAGCTGTTGTCCAAGACACTGCTTTGAATAGGCAGCCTGAGCACAACTTGCAGGCAGGGTGAGGAGGAACTCCCCAAGACTTTAGTGCAAGTACAGTATCTGGAAAAATAAACGGGAGCTGTGAGATTCTGGCACAAGGAATGCTGGAAGCCCGAGAGAATGCTCATTAGCAGTAGTCTCAAAAGGTTTGAAATATGCAAACACAAAAACTGCTTCCTGTCCAGTAAAGCTAGACTTTCATACATCTTCATATGTGTCATATATGAACAGGACAGTGCCAGAGAAATGTTTTCCTCATCTCCACCCCCTTCTGAACAAGCCAATCATTTCAAAGAGCAAGAATGCTAAAGGTATAAGGTATATCCTGAGATGCTATAACAGCTATATATCTAGAGAAGACAAGAAGAATCAGGTGCAAAGCCACATTTAAGAGTATGTGTAAAATCTGTCCTATTGTCATAACATAAAAAATGTGTTTGACCAAGTGGACTTATTCTTTATGGTCTTCACGCTAGAAGTACAGGCTTCACGCTGTACCTCTCAACAAGCAGCTGAATGTTGTACCAATTCATACGTAGTATCCTGAGTCGCACCACTTGCAAATTACTTCGAAGGAAAAGAGTACTTAGGAATTTGTCAGAGACCTGATTAGATGGTGAAATGAATCAGTGTTCATTAGCGCAATAGACTTTGATCAGTTTAAAAATGGCTTGTTTGAACATTTGAAATCATTAGCAAAGTGCAAATGGGAGTGAAATAATACAGTGTTGAGAGCAGTTAGATCAGAGTTCATTTTGTAGTGTCTATTGTTTTTATCTGGTTTAGAAACATTGTAATACTTGCATAATACATGTGACACCCATCCTCCTTGAACATTATAATAGATGTATTCTCATATACATGAAAGAAGCAGTAAAAATAGTATTTGCTCATAACTTGATTCTTTCTCTGAGAGAAAGCTGAAGACTGTGGTGGATCAAACACTTATTCTGCTTTCCAAGCTCTTTAGACATTTTCCAAAGATCTACTAAAGCAATCAATGCGAATGGAAATGAAACTTTAAGACCTAGATCTGCAAGATAATTAGATTGAATTGGCTTAGAAAAAATCCAACTACAGATATCAAAGAGAATGCAACTTCCTTGCAAAATACCATTAACCTGGAAATTATGTATCTCCAGTTTGACCCAAGATTTACAGTGTTACTTTAAAAATAAAGTAAAATAAACATGCTCCAGAGAGAGTCTATTCAAAAAAATACAGTGATCAGAGTCCCAGAGTTCTCCATTATTTATCAAATTAATTTCATATTTTCCACGTGAAGATCTGATGGTTTCCTCCCTGCCTTTTTCCCAGCAGTCCTTCCTCCTTCTCCAATAACAAAAATTTAATGCTCCCTCATATCACTTTGCAGTAAAGCACAGTTGGGAAATATAGCTGTTTTAATGGTAGCCTGTAGAAAACTAAACACATTGACTGTAGTGGTCTGAAAACGAAGATACATAGGTCAAGAAGTGACCTACTGACAGACAACAGGGCTTTCAAATTTTCATTGTTTCACATGGTTTCATATCTTCTTTCATTAAAGTAGAACGTATTAAGGGCCTGATCTAAGCCATTTCAAACTCAACAGCAGTCTTTCCGTCACTATTAGTAAGCTTTGGATCAGACACCTAAGCAAGCAATTTTATACACATGAAATAAAAAGGGTCATTTAGAAACCGGTAGTAGGACTGCCTCCATGTGATTTATGTGTAGAAACAGAAAAACCCATATGGAAACAGAACAGTAAATGGGGAGGTGGTTTAGGTTTTTCCTAATGGCTGTGTTCACAATGAGTCATTTCTAATACACAACATTTACCATTAGATGGACTATTTCAGTATTTCAAGTAGTTTTCCTCACAGTACCTGCATGACTAATTTTGTCTTCATTATATACAAAAATCTGAAGCATTTAAATATGCTCATTAACAGAAATTCTGTAACAGAAAGTTACTAAGCCAAAGTTCATACAACTGACTTGTTCTCCCCACCTCTTAAGTCTCTTGCTTATTCAGGCACTGCTGTGATTTTTCTCTCTGTACCATTCCTAGTTTAAGAGCCATAGCTGCCTTCAAGGAAGCATCGGGAGTTCAGGCCAGTGACACCAGCATGTTCTACAGTGGCTCTGGATGCGGATTCAACCCAAATCTGAAAATAATTGCCTGTTACTCAAAGTCCTATTCCAGCTTGCACAAGCAGGTTTTGTTGTTTCTAGGGCAGCACTGACATGGGAATCTGCTTTGGCAAGTTAACCAGAGCATTTGTAGCAGCTCTGCTAACAGGTCAGAGGAAAGCAACATACACACAGTAACTCTTGCTATTTAATGTTGCAAAAGCTCGTCATCTGCAGATAATTTGTGCCTTTTACTGAAGCTAAATCCTTAGAACAAACATATTAGCTATATACAAAATCAGTTTCAAATAAATGATGACTTCTGCCCCAATGCCAGGTTTTCACTCAGGAGCTTAGATTTTTGTCAGGCAAATAAAAAACTGCTGTTCCCCTCATTAGCACTCTACAGCTATCATACTTCTTTATAACTTCTCATTCAGATCCTAAAAAAAAACTCAGTTTGCTTAAGCATGTGATTGTGCAGGACTAAATCCCTGAACTTTTACTAAGCTTTGTTCATTCTGCTTTTCCAAACAGATATCGTATGACCCACACAGCACAGTATTTGTCATATGTTTTGTAAAGCACAGAGTACACCAAAAATCAGTAAAAGTAGTAATAAAAGGCTAAGACAGAACCAAGCTAATCAGAAAAAAAAGAATTCTTCCTTCATCATCAGTATTTCCTTTTTTTTTCTTTATTAGTATTAATTTTTGTTATTGGTTTTCCCTCCTGGATGACATGGCAACATGGAGAGCAGAGCAAAGCAAGGCAATCAGCTCATGAGCTCTCCCTGGTACCTATGAGGCCAATGAGAAGAACAAGATTAAGTAGAATCACCCCAGAACATTTCAACCCTGTGCAAAATACAGAATTGTATAAATTTAAATTTTTCTGTAGAAAATTGACTACTTTCAAAAAGTAACAAGAATCTCATTTTTCTTCTGCAGATGGCCAGATGGAAAAGAAACCAACAAGCTTTCAAATGCAACTTGTCCATCCTAAATAGTTTCATTGTTTTGAGAAAGGCTTTTAAATGTTATTTTACTTTAAATGATCAGTTCTTCAAGAATGTCAAGCCACTTAGAACAGAACAGTAAAAGGAAAAAAAAAAAAAAAGAAAAAAGAAACTATTTTTGCCCTTGTTGGAATATGGGTAATAAATAAAAGCCAACAGCAGTGAAACCTAGATCTCAGAGAGAGTTAAATAGACAGAAGGTCTCAGAGAGCTTTACTAACAGATGTGGATAGTATATTATACCATTGTTATCAGGCAAAACTATTCTCTTGGATGTAAATTAATGTGTTAGTATCAATACTTAGGGATTTGAATAACAAAACAGATTCCAATTACCAGCACATTTTTATACCTGGCGAGGACTGAGTCTCTTGTATCAGGATACATTCTGCAGAATATTAGCTACTTAGGAGTGATTTTCCTGTTCATCAGCCTCAACAGCTTGCAGAACAGAGGGGCAGGAGAAGGAGAAGCTGGCAATGGTGTTTCTGATGGGCCCCTAACTGAGTCTTCATGTAGGCTTCCAACACTAGCCACCCACCAGAGGTAAAAGACATGCAAAATCAGGGCAGGCCTTACAACAGTCAATTCAAAATATCTCTAGGGCAGGTCTAAATATACAGTGCAGAGCTAAGGGCTATGACATGTACACAAGTTGCAAGAAGCCTCATCCAGTCAGAGAGAAGGAAACAAAATGCTTCCTCACCTCACCTGCTACAGCCTCCCAGCTTGTTTGTGTTCTCAAGTGTGAGCCTCCTGTGCACCTTGGCAATGATATCTTCTCACATTTGGGCAAGGACCCCTACCCTTTATATCCCAAGCTGCTCCACAAAGCTTCCTTGTGCTAGATCCTCCTGCAAACCAAGACAGGAGGCTCCTCAGTAGAACAAGGAGTTTTCCCTCCACATTTACAGCAAGAAACAGGAAACATGCATAATTGGTTAATTTATACGCTGCATTGAATGTTGGTTTATGTTCTGACATTAAAGGATATAAGAATAGTTTAAAACCTGGAAGGCAAATTCACTGTTGGTGCAAACAGCTGACTTCAGTGACATTCAGCTTGTTTATGCAAGCAGCAAATTTGGCCTGTGTGTACTTTTTGCTCAATGCTTCTGTCAGACAATGCAGAACAAACAATACTTGGCTTCATCTCACTCTGGGCAGATCGACTATTTGCACCCAGGACTTTTTTCTTTGCCTGTCAGTTTGAATTTTCCCTCAGCCCAGGCTTTGATGTACCTTTATAACAGCTGCAAAACACATTTCATGCCAAGGAGCAATTTGCAGGCACAGCACTAGACATTTCAGAGCATTGCTAGTTATTCATACAGCATTTTTTTGGCAGCTTCTCGAAATATAATACCATGAAACTGCCGTCTCTCACAGTAAAAAGTATTTTCATGCATTTGTCTTTTCTGTGAAAATAATTTATAATTTTTTGCCACAACAGAGAACTTATCCTAACAACAAAGAAATTTTGAAGCCAGTAGTTTGCTTTTAATAGTGTTAATTCTAACACAGGCTTAATGAAAGCTATCTTGACATGTGTACAAATCATGTCTTGCAGGTAACAGAAAGGAAATAACAAAATAAATATATAAATAAATGAAAACTTACATCCTCACTGCATGCTTCAGCTGACCTACCTTCCCCCAGGGAAAGAATGCAATGCCTGTACATCATATGTATGCTGTGAAAGCAAAGGATGTTCTTTCTGTTCCTGCTTTTTTTTCTACAAATTGTACAGATAACTGCTTTTAGTTTGGATAATTCTATGTAAGAAAAAGGTTACTGTTAAGCAGGTGTAGGTCATATGTACTTCATTTACTTGAAACTCCTAAAACCAGGCTAGGAAGGTTCTGAACTTTGTAATCTAAGCATGGTTTCACCATCAAGATATGGTAATTTCTTTTCTTTTTTTTTTTTTAAACATGCCTTGCGCTCATGCTTTAGTAACTGTGGCATTACCAGCAAAACCCAAAGCTGTTCGTAGTAGCTTTCCTCCATGAAAAAAGCTTCCATCACAGACTAGGTCATGGATTATGACAACTAAACTAAGATACAAATGTATGTCCTATAAAGCTGTGCACAGTTTCATCACAGAATTTAAATTCCACTGATATTCAGCTACTAGTAAACCATTTCTGCAGGCCAACAGCCACAGGGAACCATGTCTATCTTCCCTCAGTTCAGCAGGTACATCACTGCTTTCTTATTTCACATCACAGGCAATTTTAGCCATTCCCTGAGCTACCTCTTCAATGTAGAAATCAGACTCCCAAATCTCATGTTCTGGATGACATCCATCTCTATTCACCAAACACTCCTGATTTCATTCACCTTATCAAAACCTCATTTCATCAGACTTAGATGCATCTTGATATTCTGGCTTTTAGAAAAAACACTGGGGGCTGAGCTGGAGGTAATTCCAGGAGAAATTCTTGAGAAGAGTTATCTGCAGCAAGTTTCAGCTCACCAACACATGTCCCCTCTGTTCTGAAAGGCAGGTAAGCCCTGCCTGTCCAAAAACGGATGTCCTTCTCCCACCTGCTCCAGCCCCAGAATCTCTTTGGGAGGCAGGGAAAAGGATAACTGCTGCCAGTTCACCACTCTCTTCCTGCCTCCTCATGCACAATCCCCAGCTGCCAAGTAATTTGATATTCAGTTGGCAGCAAGCATCTTGTTCTCTCAGAGAAAGTAAACTAATTGCCTTCATTATTACTGCTGTTTCTCATCCCTTTTGTGCTTTGTGCCACTTGGCTCTTTTGATCATTCATCTTAAATATACACAGACTTCAATCCATTTAGATTTATCAGTGTTGTATTCTGCAGATTATTACTCTTTCAAGAAAGGAAGTTTTCTTATAGTTTAATAGTGTTTGGATAAGTAAGGAGTCAGTGCCTTCCTGTCGTGGTTTAAAACCAGTCAGGTAACTCGTTTACTCACTCCCCCTCTTCTTGCCCTTCCCCTACTCCCAGAGGGACAGAGAGAATTGAAAAGAACGCAACTCCCACGGGTTGAGATAAGAACAGTTTAGTAACTAAGGTATAACACAAATCACTGTTGCTACAACCAATAATAATAATGATAAAGGAAATAACAAGGGAAGAGAATACAACACCTCACCACCCGCCAACTGATAACTTGCCCCCCTCAGCCTGACCAAGCACCGACCCATACCTCCTCCAACCCTGCAGTCCCCAGCCCTTCTGGGTAACTCTCCGTTACACCCTGGGCATGACATGCTGTGGTATGGAATACCTCTTTGGTCAGTTTGGGTCAGGTGTCCTGTCTCTGCTTCCTCCCAGCTTCCCCACCTCCCTGGCAGAGCATGAGGCTCACAAAGTCCTTGGTCAGACTAAAACATCAGTGTTATCAGCTTTGTTCCCAGGCCAAAATCCAAAACACAGCACTGCACCAGCTACCAAGAAGGAGAAAAATGACTGCTACTGCTGAACCCAGGACACTTCCTTTGCACCTTATTTACTTTTCCCCCTCCTCCACACATCAGTTAATAAAAATATATGAATGCAAAGTGTATGGAAATCTTACAAGAACAACTGCAGAAACATACAGAGAAGTTAAACACCATCACCTAGAAAATCAATAGCCAAGTCAGAAAAACTTCCTATCTCTTGATCTAAATCACAGACAGTCTCAAAAAAGTACTTTATTTCTAACATCAGCGTGGTTTCACTTCTGACATATTACTCATTTCAGTTGCTTGTAATACTTTCAGCAGTGGGAAAGGGAAAAAAAAAATAAATGTGATAAGCTTTCCTTTGTTTTCCTGGTTTAAACTAAAAAGAACGATCCAGCATCATCCCTAAAAACTACATTTAAAAATTTAAGTTGATTAAAAAAGGACAGATCGAACAGAGAGCAGAAAGTGTGGATGTTTTTTGTTTGAAAAGCGACAATTTTTATTAAAAACAGAAAAAATATCTCTACAATTATTTCTCAACTAACTTGCTAAAGATAAATAAATATAAAATATGAATATAAGACTCCAATTTGGTGTATAGAATAATAACTACATAAGGACAATAGTCAAATCCTAAAGATTCAGTTTTCAGGATCTTCTAAAACTGAAAACTTTACTTAGAAATTCTTTTGCCTATTTGTTAAAAGATACATATATCCAAAATGATCAGAGCAGATAGAATAACTAGGTAGCCTTCGAGTTGTCATTTAAGAGACCCAGATAACAAAAAATACAGCCAGCAAGGCAGCTGGATACACAATTTATTTACAGTCTTTTTTCTCATATTAAAGACTATTTCTCTGTCACAGCAGCAGCATTCATTATATTTGGAGCAGTGAAACAATGAAAATATCATCATGCTGTGATTGACCTGGGGGATGCTGGCATTAGGGCATGAGGGTTCTTTCAGTCAGAGGAAGATTGCGGCTCATTCCTCCAGTGACCCCCACCCAGAAACAGCTCTGCAGCTGAGAGCTCCTGCACTTGTGTTATATGTATCAGTCTATCTTGTCAAGCTTAGATATCCTAAAATACGGTAAGCAAATTCAAAATGAGCAGTCAGTCATCCATATCGAATTCCATTCTGGTTTGTAAAAAAATGTGGCTTTTATAAAAAATTACAATTAAATCACTTTGTGTTGAAAATGTTATTCAGAGATGCCGTAGGAACAAAACCAGCAGCATAATTCAATTTGTTTTCTCACTACAGATACACTGTTGATCAGTATTTCTTAAATCAAGGTCTTTTACCCTTGTGTCTTGTAAAAGACAGAGGACATTTCTCTAACCTCATTAAGTCCATAACAAAGACCAGAAGGAATACTGTCTTCAGTTTTCAAAAGATGACATATGGTGTGTTCCACAGGATTGTCAGAACTAATCTCTGAAATCTTCACCTTAAATTGGCTGACAACTGTGTTAAGCTAAATTTAGTTTTGTATTAACCCTTAGGAACACAAGCACTTTCCAAATTGCCAGCAAATAGTAAAACTAGCAACCTTTGCAATTCCATTTTGCTGTTCAACTGAAATCCTGAAGGCAATACATGTGTGTCAACCTTCAGAATATCCAGTAGGAGAGATACTAAGACAGAAACACAGAGTAACATGTAGAAAAAATTAAAGGGCAAAATAAGATTGCAATTCAAGTACAAAGCTATAGAGCTAATTTCCCAAGCCCTAGTTCATGGCTGCAGTCTTACCATTGAAGGAAGTATTTCCTAAATGTTTGCTAGATCCCCTATAGTATTAGCATCACCCAGTTTGAAAAACTCTGAAAACTACCATTTTCACATTCACAGAAAACCATTCGCAAAGGCACTCCAGTTTTGTGGCTTGATGAAAGCTCTTTTGGTTAGAGCCCAGAAATATATTCATTCCAACACTTCATTCATGTATGTCAAGAAATTGATGAAACTCGGGAGACCTCTGCCTCATTAGAGGATCAAATAGCTATTGTCTTGAGCAAGGACCTTAAAGAGTGGTGCCTAAAGGCATTAAGAAACTTTTTTTTGATAGCCACCCCCACACACTAGATCTGTAAGTAGATAAAACATCATTTTGTGCTTCACAGATTTTATGAGGAAGGCTGATTAAATGCTAAGATACTCAGTTATTACAGCCAGCAATCATGTAGACAGAACAGGACTTCAGTAAAAGGAAAGCTTTTCCATGAAGTGGGGAGTCACCAGGTAAAACTTTTCCTTCCATCATTTCAGATGGTCACTTCCAACTTTGCTGAAGGTTGTTTCTAGCATTACTCTGTACAGCATGTAAGGCTATCCAGAAAGATCAATAAGATCAGTGAACACTAGCAAAATCATTTTAACAACACATCCAGACTTATATTTCTCAAAAACTAGACAATGTAGGCATTCTTTGGCTTAGCAGCAAAGAAAAGGAAAGCTTACATCTCTAGAAATCATTTCCCTTTGATCATTTCTTGATCAGACACAACAGCTTCCTTCAAAGTTATCTGAAGAAGCAGCCTTAACCCTTCCTAGATCTTCTTCATGCTAAGGCATGTAACACTGTTCTAAGGACAGGTATTTTTCTCATACAACATTTGACTAGAAGAAAAGCCCTTTTTGGAAGTGAGGAATATCTGTTGTTCCCAAGATATTTTTGTCCCCTCAGCGGTAAGTTAGAGATTCCTATACATGGGTAGGTGTCCTTGTCCATGGCAGGGGGGTTGGAACTAGATGATCTAAAGGTCCTTTCCAGCCCTAACTATTCTATGATTCTATGACTCTATCATCTCTAACCCTAGCTCCTCACAGCTTCTTCCTAGCTGTATTTCGATAAACAGCTACAACCCATACATATTTTTGATTTGCCTGTTATCGCGTTTGACTGTAGTGTTAAAAATCACAGCTCATCTGGATGTTGCTTTTTTCTTTATCTGACTACTGTTCGTAACAAGAATTTACTTCTGCATTCTCCCCAAGCTGTGAATGTGGTTATTCAGTCATGATATGTGAAGATAATTTCAGAGATCATCTCAGATCCAACAAAGCATAGGCAAGAATTACAGCCATTCTTTTCATGAACAAAAAAATAAAACCTCTTCAGCTGATGTTGTTCAGGCAATATCAGCTTACACAGTCTTTAGGAGACGTTGCTTGGATTCTCTGTGAATAAAGAATCTTCACAGCCAGAGACTCTCTGTCATGCACCAAAAATGAAGCTTGCAAGTGCTCTAGGCAAAGAGGAGAAAACAAAGAAATCATTCAAATCCCTTTTATATCACATACACATAACAAGCAAGTAAAGGAGCAAAATTAATACCAGTATAAACCCTTCATCTGGCAGCTCATCACCTCCATTGGAACTGCTAAAGAAAAGACTTTGTGTCAGATTCATATTGATCGCAGATGTACATCAGTTAACCATTTTCCCCTCACAAAGATTCTCGCCATGAAACTGCAAGCATCTTTGTGATATGAAAGTTATTGCTCAACAACAGTCCTGAAAATTAGGCCACTAACTCCATTGTGCTGCGGCTTATATTCAAAACTTGCTGCATTCAAAGGATTTAATAATGTCTGTCTACTGTTCAAAATTATACCCATTGGTTTTAGGGTGGTTTTTGCAGCTGTACAGTCATAAGAGGATAGGTACGTCTAGATCTTTGTATTTTAGTTATTCCCTGAAAATTAACAGTGACCTTTTGCAGTAAGCTAGTGTAAGTTCAGTATCTATAGACTTTCTTTTGGAGCTCTGCAGAGACATTCTCAAAAGAAATACAGACATTACTGCTGAAATTCACATCATCAGAATACATGAAGTGTTACACACGAGAATACTGTAAGGTTGCAAGATCAGACAGGCACAGTTGGCCTATAATTAATATCATCGCACTGACAAGCATATGCATGTGCACATAGTGAAAATTATATGCATGCTTTTATCTTGCATAATATTAATTTACAACTAAAGTAATATGTACTATAAATCTCTCCTGCAATAAATGGTTTCCAATCATACTTCATATACAGTAAAAGCTTATGCATGTGCCAAAGCATCTATAAGTACTCTTACACTAAGACAACACTACAAAACTGTAAGCAAAGCATTTGGGAGCCTGCAGGCGCTAGGCTCTCAAACATCTTTGAATCCAAGCTTGTTTTACACCATCTATATTGGCAAAAGCATTTTGCTTCAAACCAAAGTCTTGACCTTTCCAGTGCAACAAAACTTTCTACTGTAAATTGCCATTTCCAAATGTCCTTCCTGTAGCAGGTTGATAGAAAGATATTCCAGTTCATTTTCAAGTGAAATACAAACCTGTTTTCCTAGGCAAACATCAAGGGTAGGGGAAATGGTTGCTGCTGACCTCCAGTAATGTCTACTATGTCTATGATAATGTTTACTATGTGAAGCTACATAGCTGGCCAGGGTCTAGATGTCCCAAGGCATGTTCAGGACAGCCTCCAAAAAGTGCAAAGAACACTGTCCCAGCAGCATAAGTAGTCCATAGCTTCCATAATCTTTCCTGCTGGTTCCAGTGGTCCAATTGGCTTTACAGTACAAGTCTTCTGGTCACACTCTGGTAGGCTCACACTCCCAATATATATCCAGCTCTGTCCCTTTAGGAAGGGATGCAGTTCTCTAAAACAGCAGTACACTCTTTTACAAACATGTAACTGCTGGAAACAGAGGCAGGCCAGCTCAGGTACACTCTTGTCCCTTCCTCACCACATTTCCACACTTTGGTGTTTTAGCAAAAGGTTAATCCTCGTGACCATAACATACAGAATTCCTGATGACTGCAGAAGAACAGAACACCACAGGCACGTGCCACCTTCTCATGATTTTTGATTCAGGAAAAGTTTAACTAAATCCTATCATTTAAATAATCATGACATTAACATGAACACTTGCCACCACTATTTGGCTTACTCATTTTGTATACCCATCAGGTCCATTTAACTTACAGCATCTCTGAGATGAGGATTAATTATTGCTTTGTGTTTGCACTCCAACATGATTGAGCCCTGCTTACAAGCATTTAAGGTAATTGCATACTTGTATAAATTGACACAGAGACAATTCAGGCACAACTACTTCAGTGCATGTTACTCACTTTGTTGTTATTTGGAAAACAAATAGCATTGAGGACAATAGAAATTAGTAACATACTTTTTTTTTTTTTTTTAAAGTCCCTGTCTAAAAACTTCAGGACCCAGGATCAGATTTTCATGCCTAAGAAGTCTGTCTTTCTCTGAGCCAACTCTCTAGTGAAGGTACAAAACAATTAAATGAACTCATGAAGCAGCCATCCTTGAATCTCTGGTTGAAGACAAAATTCCATGTAATTTTTATTATTCATTTTCCATTATTTGGAGTTGAATTAATAACATTTGTAAGATGTAAGTATTATTGAGTCTAGACTAAAGCTACACCTTATTTGACCTCAAGCATCACAAACGCAATCAAGTCCCTAATGTTTTTCTTGGGAGCAGATTTTTGCATGGAGAATGAATGTGAGTAGTTCCAGTTTCACCCAGCACTCCATATAAATGACACAAGATTTCTAAAAAGTTTATGATAAAAATATTTCAGCTTTCATGCATCAGTGTTTCAAATCCATTTCTAGTAGCATCACAACTCATTATTTGTTGTGCTCTTCAGACTATGAAGAGATGCGCTTAGTTTTGGATTTTTCTAAAGCAAGAACCTTAGGAAAAGCGTATCTTTTGATCTATATAAATATAAAACTATGCAAAATGATGATGAGACAGTAAAGGTTATACAGATTATTAAATTAACCTGCCTCAACTGCCCATAAGGAAGGAAAATTCGGCTATCAAAATCAGCTGTAATTGTTTAATATGGAGGAAAACCAACAATTCAGAATTGATCATGTAACTCATTGTGTTAGTGTTAATGTGCAGTACCTACATGAGATATACCTATAGAGCCCATTTTGAAGATCTAAAAATCTACTTTTTGTAGCAACTGTTTAGAGAGATGGAATTTAAACTATACCTTAGCATCTTAGAAATGCCAGCTCAGAATTTGAACAGCTTAATATATTATTGTACTAAACACCCCAGTATTTTCAGAGAACAGGAGTTTGTTTACTTTTCTGAGATGTTATAGATTAAGACATTAAAATTCCAAGGGAAAGCATAACTTTGCCCCTCATGTGCATTACTAACATCATCATATGACAGGTCTTGAGCACATTACACGTTTTTCTGCCAGCTTAATTTCCAGGTTATGAATCTTTTCATAGAATTTAGTTAACTCTGGGAATAATTCTATAATGACTAGCACAAATGTGACAGATAAGAGGCAGCGAAGGGAGATGCACCATACGCCAGCCCTCTATCCCTACCACTCATGAGTGCTGTTTGCCCATGATACCCTCACAGGCAGAGGAAATACTGCTCACAGGCAGAGGAAATGAAAAAGTTGAATTTAAGCTGAAGGGAAGAACAAAGTACAATACGCCTGCAGCACACAACTCTTTTAATATCACTACCCCCAGGCCAGCAATGTTGGGGAACATTGCCACAGGCAGTGTTTAATGCCATCTTTAATATGGTTAGCATAAGCTTTTTCTTTGCCTTTTCTTCATCTTCTTTTTTTTTTATTATTATTTTTAATTGGCTATATGGAGTGAGGATTTTTATGTTTTTATTTTTTTTTTTTAAATTAACAGTAATGGAGCACAGTCTCCAGAATTCCAAAGAGTCTTTCCAAACAACAAGGAGTAGTTGCAGGGACAGCCTCTGAGCCTTTCTAACTCAGTGAAATCAGGTAACTTGGGTGTCTTTTCTGTGTAGATGACCTGTATAGTCTCTCCAAGGACATTCACCTCCCTTTGGGTATAAGTTGTCGCCCAGGCTGCACACACATCCCTGCGCTGTGTGACCGACCATGTGTGCTGCTTCAGGAGTTTCATTTGAGACACACAGACCCATAAAAAACAGTTAACTGTGCCACGTAGGCTGCTTTTGGGACTTACACAAAGCTGACTTCAATCCCCCCACTACTACCTTCCCCATTCCAGCAACCAGCAATGTAAAAGAAGAAAACCCCTGACCTACAAAACAAAAAAACAAAATAGCCAATCTGGGTCTACATAAAAACAAGCAGAGACTCATTACCAGAAATAGAGGAGTCCGAGACAAGTTCAGCCATCTTAAATATTAGGAAAGAGAGACTTCTTTGCTGACTAAAATCTTTCCATTTGAACTACTAGGAATAAGTATTGCGTTTTAAAAACCTGTTCAGACTAAGGGCATCAGAATTAGTTCTGTAATCAGATCTTGAAAAGTTTGAGGGAATTTTCTACATCGGTTCAAGGGCTAACATAAGCTTCTTCATGTAAAACATCAGGTGCTCACCTGTATTACTCAGTAGTCATTAGAAATACTAAAAAACTACTGAAGTACATGCAAACTACTGTTGAGCTGCACCAAGAGAAGCTTAAAAACCTATTTCAACATGTGATGGAGAGTTTTGGCATATTGAGCAAACTTTAAAAATCCCATTTTTATGCTGTTTAGAAGAAAAACCCACAAATTGCTCCCTGCAGCCAGAAAGTCTGCTCTGATTAAGTGGCCAAGCGTGATTTAAGACAGAATAGTCTTTTCTTCCATGTAACTTGCTGTTTTCTCTCCATTCTCCCTATACCCCAAAAGTTCATTTTTAACTGAATCAAGAGACATAGCTTTCCCTTGAACTGACTTTTGAACTCTCACTACAATTCTGTTAAATAAAACTGCGAGCACAAATGCCTCCCTCATGAGGAAAAATCTGTTCTGAGTAGTAAAACTTCAGAACTGTTTGGTTTTCAGGTAGTAGCTTCACTTGAATTGCCTGTTAAAAAAAAAAAAAAAAAAGAAAGAGAAACTTCCATACCTCCTGAAAATCTGGTTTCTAAACGGATCCCATCTGTTCAAAGATTTCCAATCCCCTATCGACACAATAATCCTCCTCTTATTTTTAACATGATCCTTCGTTTTCCAACATGTGCCACCTATCCCATCGCAACCTTGCTGGTTTTGATCATTAATAATGCCCTAGTGTTAATCATTCTCCAAAAACAGATTAATAATGCATCTGCATTGCTTTTGAAATAGAAAGTCGGAGCTTGATTAGCTATAATGTGATACTCCTCTCCCAAAATCCTGGTACCTTACTGGGTCTAGACTGAGTTAAATGATCCCTTACATCAGTCAAGGAATCACAGTTAGTTAGCACTTTTAAAGCAAATCTCTTGACGCTTCTCCTTAAAAGGATAAGAGTATACCAGCTACACCCTACGACTCTGTTCTTTATTCATCCCCCTCCCAAAAAATCTGGTTTTCTCAGCTTTACCTTCCTTTAAAGAGTTGTAAATTGATACTGTGTCCCTATAATATGGAACAAATCCTATTCTCATTCCACTTTAAAACTGTCCCTTAAAATGCAAGTAGCATGCAAAACACAGCCACCTGCTCTCTTTTCTGCAGATAGAGAAAAACACTTCAGGCCAAAAATACACTGCCAAATCAGACATTCAGGGTTTGGGCAATATCTCCTTTGTATGGGGGAAGGACAGGCAACATTAGCAGAACAAGTGATTCTCAGGAGTGCTTTAAATGAAGAAAAGGCTTGCCAGATTGCCAGTGGCTGCAGGAGCAAGACCAGACCCTCTCCTCCTTTGAAATATAAGGAGAGTTAATGTCACATAAACATCACATTTTGAAGGCAAGGCTATAAGGTAACTTTAGGTAGAGGCACATTTTAGGTAATCCAACAATGATGAAAAGTTGTAATTAATAACTAAGCAATATTCCAGCATGTAAACTCCCACTGAAACACCTTCAATTATAAAAGATTTATCTTTAGTAACCCCCATTAATACATGAAGGTTCTGCATTTACTTCATCTCCAGTATTTTCTGTATTGTAATACTCCCTTTTAATAACTGGATTTGAGATGCAGCATAGACTGCATAATATTTTGAGAACTACTCCACTTTATTTTTTCCACCTGCCAGCTGGTAATAGCACTTTTTTCAAAGGCTCTTTGTACGTCTAAACTCATCAGAACTACAAATCATTATATTTCATGTCCTCAAGTATTCTTATGCAATTACAGATTTCTCACACCTCTCCTCTGCAGGTCACAACCATTCCCTAAAATGGCCTGTGCTTCTGCTAAAATGTTTTTCATGGAAAAAAGGCTCAAATTGAGAATAAAAAACCTCTGAAAACTGACTTCTCTCTTTTGATTAAAAGGTAAAATATTTGAGCAAATACTTTTTACTGGACTTGAAGAGAGCAGACTTTGGCCTCTTCTGGAGCCTGGTCAGTAAGGTCCCATGGGATAAATCTCTAGAGGGCCGGGGGGGGGGGTGCCAAGAATGCTAGTTGATATTCAGAGATCACATGCCTCAAGCTCAGGAATTTTGTGTCCTGATATGAAAGAAATGGGGCAGGAAAGCCAGGAGGCCTCCATAGATGGATAAGGAGCTGATTAGAAAATTCAGAAGGAAAAAGGAAGCTTATAGAAGGTCGAAGTGAGGACAGGTGGCCTCAGAAGAATACAGGGATGTTGTTTGGGAAGCTAGTGATCAGACCTGGAAAGCTAAGGCTCAGATAGAACTGAGTCTGGCCAGGGATGTCAAGGGTAACAGGAAAAGCTTCTATAGGTATGTCACAAACAAAAAGCAGACTAGAGATAATGTGGGCCCTCTCTGGAAGGAAACAGGAGAACTGGCTACCCTGGATTTGGAGAAGGCTGAGGTTCTCAATGACTTATTTGCCTCAGTCTTCACCAGCAATTGCTCTGACCACACCACCCAAGTCTTGGAAGGTAGATGCAGGGACTGCGAGAATGAAGACATTAGACCCAAGCCAGAGAATCTGGCTTGAGACCATCTTAAGAACCTGAACTTGCAGAAGTCCACGGTACCTGACGAAATCCATCCACAGGTCCTGAAGGAGCTGGCAAATGAAGTTGCTAAGCCACTGTCCATCATATTCGAAAAATCATGGCAGTCAGGTGAAGTTCCCGATGACTGGAAAAAGGGAACTATAACCCCCATTTTCAGGAAGGGGAAAATGGAAGACCCAGGGAACTTGGTCTGACAGCCAACATGGCGTCATTAAAGGGAAATCTGGTAGGCTTCTATGACAGGGCTACAGAACTGATGCAGAACTGCAGAACTACAGCAGTTGACGTCATCTACCTAGACTTGTGTAAAGCATTCAACGCTGTCCCACACAACATCCTTGTCTCTAAATTGGAGATATATCAATTTGATAGGTGGACCACTCAGTGGATAAAGAACTGGCTGGGTGGCCACCCCTCTGCTCTGCTTTCGTAAGACCTCAGAGTACTGTGCACAGTTGTGATGTTCTCAACATGAAAAGGACATGAAACTGTTGGAACAAGTCCAGAGAAGGGCCACGAGGATGATCAGGGGGCTGGAGCACCTCTCGTATGAAGGCAGGCTGAGAAAGTTGGGGCTGTTCAGCCTGGAGAAGAGAAGGCTGCATGGAGACCTCGTAGCAGCCTTCCAGTATCTGAAGGCAGGCTATAGGGATCCCTGACTCTTCATCAGAGACTATAGAGATAGGATAAGGGGTAATGGTTCAAACTTCAACAGGGGAAGTTTAGATTGTATATAAGGAAGAAGTTCTTTACTGTGAGGGTGGTGAGGTGCTCAAATGGGTTGCCTGAAGAAGTGGTAAATGCTCCATCCCTGGCAGTGTTCAAGGCCAGGTTGGACACAGCCTTGAGCAACATGGTTTAGTGTGAGGTGTCCAGGCCCATGGCAGGGGGTTGGAACTAGATGATCTTTAAGTTCTTTTCTAACCCAAACCATTTTATGATTCTATGAAGTTGTCCACAGTTTTTCTCAGTGAAACTACAGCAGCCCCACCAGGCAGCTGGTGTTAGTACCAGGCTTTCCCTTGGTGGGCTCTACAGCAGCAAAGCAGCTCACCAGGCACAAGCACAAGCACAGTGCTTTCAAGAGGTAAAGAAATAGTTTCAATCACCATGTCTGAATAATAAAACACTGAGACAATATAGCTGAAAGAAAGCAAGTGGAAGATTGATACAGAGCAAGGTCAAAGCACATAAACTGATATTCCCAAGAGAAGCAAAGACAGTTTTTCTTAATGTCATGTTAATAAGGGTGGACCAGATATTGATAGTTTACAGCTCATATAAGTAAAATCGTGAGCAATACTTGGTAAAGTGGTGAGTGCAAGGATTTCACTTATGCTTTTTCTGGGATAAAACACAAAGTCAAAAACCTTTTGTAAGACAGCTTCATTAACATTAAAAAGATGTAAAAGTATGACATTCTTCTAGTACAGAGAACAGCTACAAAGGTAGTAACCCTCACCTCCTGAACATCACTTTATGTTCCTTGGTAGCAAAGCCCTGTGGAGAACACATTAAACAATATTATCATAGGCTTCCCACTTCACAGAGAACAGAATCTCCTCATAGTGACTAGCACAAGCTAGAAGAAAAATGATGTTGCAAAAGGTGACCTCTGAATAGTTTTACAGGCAAGTGATAATATAAACCTATTCTCCCAAAATAGAACAGCACAAGAATTGCAGTTACGAGCTAAAGAAGATTAGTTCAAGTCTCCTATAGCAAGGAGAAAGCATTTTGTTTAAATTTAAGAAGCTACAAATTAAGAAATATGATTACATTAAGCAGAATTCAGTTTTGTATGACCTTTCTCATTGACAACAGGGTATGAGTAATCTATAGAAACACTGGTTTTGTCACATCAAGCAGTGCATAGCAACATTAATGCTGAAGACCTTCAAGACTGCCTAATGATAAACGGTTACATTGCCGTAGCACTAGTCAGCATGCAGAGTGTCAAAATCCCATGAGTCAAAATATTCCCAAAATATATATCACCGATTACAGTTTTGTAAAGAAAACAGACTTCTTACAAACAAATTGAGCAATTGAAGGCAGTCTTTAAGCTTCTTTTTTTGGTAATCAGGTTGATTTATTTTTTTTTAAAGCAGTAGGAGTACAAATTCATACCACTTTTAGTCAATAAAATCCTGGTTTTATAGTCTATCGCAATGCTGAACTTACAGGCTTTGGAATTTATACGTAAATAAAGCTGAAGCTCAAAAATAGGCAAAGCATTCTTGAAGTCCTGTTTAAGAATTTTTAAGAGTTTGTGAGCCAAGCTGACCAGCAGTTTCTTCACAGATTCAAATATTTATATTTTCCTGAAGATTTTCCACCAAAAATGTTAGTTACTTATTTAAACTTCCTTTTACATTTCAGATTAAAAACAACCCTCAAAAACGAGGTTTTCCTAGCATGTCATTTTTTTTCTACAACAAAAGAGCTTTGTTAAGGGATGTTGGGAGCAGCAGCCACCTCCAGCAACTCCCACCCAGACCCTCCCAGTGGAGCCCAGCCTGATGCCAGGGTCTCTGCCCAGGCTGAGAGACATGGTTGCTCCTTTGATGCCGCCAGATTCAACGTGCACCAAACTGCACACGTGTGACCCCAAATTCACACACAGGCACACGAGCATACACATACAGAGGGCACAAATAAGACCAGTCACACAAACTGCCACAAGCAAGGCACTGCCTTCACAGTGCCCACTTATTGGACTCATGTAACACAAGCCCAGACAGCCAAGTCCCATCATCCTATTCAGCTGTGAAGGCACACACACACACAGCACCCTCTAGGTTCACAGGGACACTTGTGGAACCCCTGAGCACTGGCACAGCTCCTCTGTCCTTTCCACACCCCAGCCCCTCTCACCTGTCCCTCAGGTCCCCTGTTGCTAGGTGGTCCCGTTTCGTGTTTGCTGGTGAGTACACTCACACACCCCAGGGTGCAGGGAGACACACTCACCAGAGCCAGGCATACGGGCTGTGGCCCCCAGCCCCTCACTCACCCCACACCATTCCCCCCCAGGGGCTGGGGCTGAGGCCTCGCCTGCTCAGGGAATGGCACAGAGACCTCAATGGCTCCAGTAACTGCCTCCACAGGCCACGGGTGTCCACAGCCCTGGCATGACTCCAGCTGCTGGCACCAGATCCATTCACATCAGCACCTAGTCCTTGCAGCACTCACACACAGCGAGATTACACAGAGAGGTCATTAAAAAAGGATCTAATTGGAAGATCAGACTGTGGCGATCAGGCGCAGGGCTCAGTCAGACAGGCATACTGACTAGCTCCATTTTACAGGTAACGAGCCCCTTCCGTGCCCTTTTCTGTCTACTCCCACTTTGTTCCTCCCTGATCCCCTTGCCTTGCACATTCCTCCATCAGCTTGTGCAGTATCAGCAACCCACTGCAACCTCCTGGACCCTCAGGTTAACAACTGTATCAGCTGCAGTCCCAGTTATTTCCTGATAATCCATTAGGTTTTGTTTCTTGTCTCTGTCCCAGTATGTTTGTCTGTCAGGTCTGTGTCTGTATTTTCATTATTGCTTCCCCCTTCTCCTTTCCATCACATCTGACATCTTACAAAAAATAAACATTCCCACATTCCCACAGCCTTTATCAGTTAGTGTGACATACCCCCATGTACTCCCATATACCCTTACAAACTTCTGATTGAAGTGAAATCAAGTAAAAAATGCACTTCAAAAGTCTCCATGGATAAATTGCCATGGGAGTCTTTCACCTTCTATTCTTGATTCTGGTGTGTTCAGGCAAGGACTATATTCATACTCATGTACGTAATTTGTACTCCCTGCATTTACAAAGAAGCTCCACTTCACTTCAAAGAATCCTTCTGAAAGGAAAGCTATACTCAGTATAAGTAAAGGGTGCTTTCAATTCTACTGCAATAAGCCAGTATTAGAGAGAGGGAAAAAATAAAAGAGCCTAGATAGTCCACAAACCAAAGGCAAGCATCTGAAAGAAAGCTTATTATTTCTTTCCGTCTTGTTCCAGTAGTTATGTGCTCAAAACCTGCACAACAGCAATCGGCTACAAAATTTAGAACAGATAGCAAGCACAGCAAGGAGTTTTCATTTTTATTTAAATAGTTTTCATTTAGGAATAGCAATAACATACTGGCCAAGGGTGGCCAGGAAGTGTTACGACACAGGCAATGAAAACACATACTAAACAGAAGCATTGGCATCATTAAAGTGGAGAAAGAGGAAAAACATTACATCTTTGGAATTCTCTACTCTCCTCCACAGCTCCAGAAAGATTTCTGGACTTCAAATGTCTGATCTCCCTAAAAGACTAATTTAATTCTCCCTCATGAAAGCATTTATCATCTGGGTTTTGGTTCTTATTTTTTCATAATCTGAAGTTCAGAAACACTGTCAGGAGGACGCAAGAGATTATGCTTAAAATACTACACTGGGTAATAAAGAAATTAAACCCAATGCTCCAAACCAAAGTTACTGAATTAGAGGATTGAGGGTGGAGCTTTTGTCAGTGTAAATCTAGGGTAACCATCTAACCATCAGATGAGCTCAATCCTTCTAGGCTCATACAAGGCACCTGGGAGATAGAACCCACACTTGCTCAGCATACACATTTTAGCCTAAAAGAAATGTTTCCTTACAAGTGAATCTGAAGTGCTTCAGCTCCCTGTTTAACATGCATTTTCTGTTAGAATTTAATTTCTCTGTCTGCAAAGAATTTGACATAACACTGTTGGAAAGATTAACTCTTCCCCCAAACTCAACCCCTCCTAGGAAACTAAACGTAGGTTGCACCTTCCCAAAAAGTTGCTCCAAGTATCAGCATTTTATAGCAATTATACTTCACAAAACATTCTTTAGCTTCTAATTGAGTCAGGCAGGTTTTATGAAGAAAGGTTTCCTTCTCCCCCCCCCCCCCCCCCCCCCCCAAAACACAGCTTATAAATTCTACCTGCTTACTGATAAATTTGACACTATTGGAAAAATAAGGCTGCTGATTTAGGAAACAAGAATTATTCACACTGGGGAGAAATACATCATTAACCATTTTTTGTTTCTTAATCTGTTCTTCATGCGCTGTAGATAGAACAATTCTGCCATCTAGAGTAAAATCCAGGACCAAGATAAAAAGATTCTGGTGAATATGCACTATTTTTTTGACTAATTTGAAATGGAAAAAAACCCTTCATGATTAAATGCAAATATTGTGGGTTTATTCATGTTTTTTTTTAAATCATGCTACAAAATATTTGGTAGGCTATGTTGCTTGCTATCAAAATCAGCAGCATTACCAGGGAACTAGGTGGAACACATGATAAATAGAG
Organism: Pezoporus wallicus; assembly: GCF_028554395.1. Lineage (NCBI taxonomy): Eukaryota > Metazoa > Chordata > Aves > Psittaciformes > Psittacidae > Pezoporus > Pezoporus wallicus. The sequence goes on from NW_026637470.1 coordinate 521,755, forward strand.
TTGAGATCATTTACATTTTTATTGGCCTTTTCATTATACACATCTCCAAATATTTCTACAACTCCACAAGGCAGACATCCATTTCCCTATACAGAATGCGATAGAATTCCTTTAACAAGGTTTTAAATCAGGAATTGGTCTATTTGGTCAAATCAGGAAATCGTCATCCAATTTAACAGAAAAATTGTTCTAGTTCATATACATATATATGTATCACATTTCCAAATATTTTTGAGGCCAAAAACTGCTTCTACTTGATATGTAAAACCCTGTCCTCTAGCTGGGAGGAGAAGTGAGCTAATGGCAAGGCAAAGCAATTCCTTACAGAGTTGATGATCTTCAGCTTAACTTATGTAGGAGCTAGGATTTTAGCATCTTATTAGTATGAATTCATGCATCTATCTCCAGTTCTCCAGCTCACAAGGGTGAAGAACTGATGTCTCCTTGGATATGAACCTCTGGTTTTAAAGACGGAGATAAATTTAAAGCAATAAATCATCCTATTCTGAGGGCTGAAAGGACATATGCTGAGCTCTTCTATAAGCAGTTATGTCAAAGTACCAAATAGCACACAATTTTTCCTCTAGTGACTGAAATACATTTGTCATCATGGTAGATGGAGATTCACTTCCAACTAAACAGACTAAAAATATCATTTTCTTCCTCTAGGTTCTCTCTCAGACAGAGGAGAACATCCTATGCAAGGGTGTGCAAGATTAATCCCCCAGCTCACCGAGCACTATTTTAAAAGGCAGGGACAAGAATTCCCTGCAGAGGCAGATTCTGAATGTAACATCCAGATCACAAAATCTCTAAAATGTTTGTTCTAGAAGCCAGGAGGTCTGCCAGATAAGTACCTGGCTTTTTCACAGGTCTTTTCCTTAAACACCTGCTATTCCTGGAGCCTAGATATTGAGATAGCTGGACCTTGGCATAACCCATCATGACCATCCTCATGTGGCAAGTTTTTGTGATAGGAAAAGTACCAAGAATGAGCTGTTGCTGGAACTAAAAATAGCTTGTGCTTATTGGCAATAATATGTTGCACCGGATGCACATAGCACACTTCATCTAAGGATCTAAGTGTTTTGCAAACATTAATTAAGCTCTGCACTGCTGTTATGATTCACAGAATGCCATTATCACACCCAAGGGATGCAGGAAAGAAAGCCATTGAAGCTAAGTACAGGGAAGCAAGCCCTTGAAAGCACAATGACTCTAGATCCATTTCAGATCACATCAATCTATATATATATATATCCTAGGATAAAGAAAGTAAAGTCAAGGATTACTCAGAACAGAGAATTTTATTCTTACATGATTTATAAGTCATAGGTACTTTAAAAAAAGTACTGGTTTCTTCTGACCATTCTTTTTCTTGTCACTCGTGGGATTACATATTATTAGCATTTCCCAGCTGTATCATTATTTCTGTTTATTCTGCTCTTACTAACCCGGAGTACAGTCACCTTTCTTTTCAAATCTGCTAGTCTTGACCTACTTCCCGTCATTTGTCCTGCAAGTATCACATTTCCTCCAAACATCCTATCCTTCACATTCTTCCACTTGACATTCCCCCCCAGAAGCCAGAGAACACTTTCCTCTCTCAACCTTTACCACATTTCTCAGTTCTGCACTGCCCATTTCCGACTCCCTGGGGAGCAAATTGCTTTCAATTGCTAGGAACAGGAAGTAAATAGACACATATCTCAGGAGCAGAGTGCAGCAGCCATTAGTTGTTCCCCACTACTTCCTTTTCTCATCTCCATTAAAGCAGAAACACACTGAAGGATGCATTTTCAGAGCTTCAATAACTGGCACCTTTTGTGCTGCGATAGCTCTTCACAGTATCAGCCATGATATCAACAGGAAGCCAGCCTGACTGAGCACCTCTCTGGAATGCCTGTGGACAAACAGCATGCAGAACAGACATTAGGACTGCATGCAGGGCTATGATCTCTTTGGGACCATGGAAACATGGTGGGACAGCTCTCACAACAGCTGCTGTAATGGGTGGATACAGGACATGATGGTGAGGAGGGAGAGTTGCCCTTGATGTGAGAGCACTGCAGGCATGTGTGGAGCTCTGCCTGGAGATGGGTGATGAACCACCTTCTGTGGGTCAGAATCACTGGGCAGATCAAAGAAGGTAATGCTGTAGTGAATGCCTGCTACCAACCAGCCGAAAATACTGGATTTTTGTGGCTTTCTTCAGGCAACTGAAGAAGCCTCACCTGCACAGACCCTTGTCCTCATGCAGACTTTGACCACCCCAGTATCTGCTAGAAGGATAACACAGCAGAGCACAAGCAATTGAGGATGCTTCAGGAGTGTGTTAACGACGACTTTCTGATACCAGTGATCAAGCAGCCAACAAGGGCAGACGCTCTGCTGGACTCTGACTTACAACAAAAGAAGGTCAGAGGTGTTGTGATTTAAGTCCCACAGGCAGTTCAGCCCCATGCAGCTACTCACTCACACTCCCCCTTAGAGGGATGAGGGAGAGAGTTAGGAGGTCAAGTGATATTTAAAAAAAAGAAACATTTAAAACTTGTAGTTTGAGATACAGACACCTTAAGAAAGTGTAGGAAAAGAGGGTGAGAAAAAAAAAAAAAGTAAAAATACACAAAAGCAATGGCTTACCACCAGCCAACTGATACTCAGGTAGTCCCCAAGCAATAACCATCCCTGGGAAACTCCTCCCCAGTTTTATTGCCGAGAACAGTGTCATATGGTATGGAATATCCCTTTGGTCAGTTGAGGTCAGCTGTCCCAGCTGTATCCTTTCCCAGCTACAAGCTACTCTGTAGAGGGGAGAACAGAGAAATAGAGATCTTGATGCTGTGCTAACACTGTTTAGCAACAGCAAAAATATTGGTGCGTCATCAGCATTTGGTAACAAATCCAAAACACAGCCCCATACAGGCTGCTATAAAGAAAATTAATTCCACCCCAGCCAGACACAGTATAGGGGGTATGAAGGCTGGGGACAGTGTTGGCTGCAGCAGCCATGAGGTATGTAGTTCAGGATCCAGAGAGGCGGCAACAGGAAATAGCAGGATCCTGAACTCCAAAAAAGCTGAGTTTGCCCTGTTCAGGGTCCTGCTTGGAGAGGTGATATGGAGTATGGTGCTGGAGAAAAGAGTGGCTCAGGACAGCAGATAGCAAATGTTGCATCTTCCAGAAGGCCAACTGACCTCACCTCAAACCCTGGAAAAATGATGGAGCAAATAATCCTGGAAGACATTTCCAGGCTCAAGAGGGACAGGGAGGTGTTGAGTCAGCATGAACTTACAAAGCAGGAATCATGCCTGTGTAGCCTAAAAGCCTTCCACAATAAAGTGATGAACTCAGTGGATGAGGAGAGAGCAGTGGGTATGGTTTATCTTGACATTAGCAAGGCTTTTGACAGTGTCCCACATCTTTCCTATAGATATGCCTTCAAAATTAAGTGGACAAAGCAGATTAAAAACTGGCTGAACTGCCAGGCTCAAATTGGCCATTGTGATCAGCAGCAGAAGGCCTCGCCAAATGCCAGTCACTAATGTTGTATCCCTCTTCATTAATGAACTGGAAGGTAGGACAGAGCACACCAACAGCAGGTCGGCAGATAACTGATGAGGAGAAGTGGCTGACAGACCAGATGAGTGTGCTGCCATTCCAAGGGACCTCAACAGCCTGCAGAAATGAGCCAACAGGTACCTCACAAAGTTCAGAAAAGAGGAATTCCAAATCTTTATCTTTGGGCAAAAAATCCCAACCACCACCACAGGCCTGGGGGCAACTGGAAAACAGCTCTGCAAAGAAAGACCAGATCCTGATGGACAATAAATTGGACATGAATCAGCACTGTACCCTTGAAACAAAGACCAACAGTCTTCCAGGATGCACTAGGAAGTGCCCTGAAAGCAGTCTAAGAGAGAGACGGACAAACTGGAGTAGTTTCAGGACAGGACCATGAAGATGATTGCAGGACAGGAACATCTGATAAGTGGCTCAGAGAGATGAGATTGTTTAGGTTGTAGAACAGAAAGTTCAAGGGGACCTTATCAATGTGTATCAATATCTAATGAGAGCAAGACTAAGCCAGACTCTTCACAGTGAAAGGACACAAAATAATGGCCATAAATTCAAATAGAAATTTCCATTAAAAAAAAAATTATGGTTTTTACTTTGAGGCTGTTCACACCCTGGTACAAGTTGCCCATAGATAGACTATGGAGTCTCCATCTGTGGAGGTATTCAAAACCTGCTGTAGATGACTATCATGATTTAAGTCCAGTCAGCAACTCAGCCACACAGCCCTTGCTCACTCCCCCCCTTCTTCCCCCCACATGATGGGGAGGAGAACTGAAAGAATGTAACTCCCATGGGTTGAGATAAGAACAGTTCAGTAACTAGGGTGTAACACAAACCACTACTGCTACCACCAATAATAATAATGATAAGGGAAATAACAAGGGGAAACAGTACATCCGCTCACCACCCGCCGACCGATATCCAGCCCGACTGAGCAATGACCTAGCCCTTCCAGGTATCTGCCCCCAGTTTATATAGTGGGCATGACGTGTTGCAGTATGGAATACCTCTGGCTAGTTTGGGTCAGGTGTCCTGTCTCTGCTTCCTCCCAGCTTCCCCTCCTCCCTGGCAGAACATGAGACTCACAAAGTCCTTGGTCAGAGTAAACATTACTAAGCAGCAACTAAAAACATAGGTGTTATCAGCACTGTTCCCAGGCTAAAAGTCAAAAACACAGCACTGCACAGGCTACTAAGAAGGAGAAAAATGACTGCTACTGCTGAACCCAGGACAGTGACCCTGCCTTCAGTAGGGGTGTTAGATTAGACAGTCTCTAGTGGTTTCCTCACATTCTAAAAGTTCCATGATCCTGTGATCCATGTTCTGGTGACTAAAAAAAAAGAAAAAGGAAACTGATTGTTCCCCAATATGTTTCAAAATTAATGTGTGGAAAGCCATCAGAGATTGCTAGATATTCTCAGGAAATACACAGTAACTGCAACCCACCAGAAGGTTAAGCCATCCGTCATCTCACCCAGAATAAGAATGCTTTTGAAACACGAGGTGGGCTAACTGAGCATGTTGAGTTGTGATGAAAATCAAGCTGCAAGCCTCTCTTTCGAGAAAGGAAACAACTCCAGAAACACATACTATGTTTTAGCAGAGTACATATGTTAATGTCTTCAGCTAGTGAGCAGCAATGATAGGATAAGCTTGAACATTCCTCACTCCTATTTGTGTGTACTCCGTTAATTTATAAAGGTTTTTAAAATAACTAGCAACACAGATGTGAAATACATATAAAGCACTATTGAAGTCTTTGTGGTGGTTCTGTACCACTTTACATTCGCAGTACATTTGTGTCTTTTCTTCCCCCCCCATCATGTCACTTTATGAAAGTCCCTGTTCAAAAGGAAGGAAGGTCAAACCTGCTTTTTCTATTATACTTTTCCTGGCTTTTCATTTTACTTGCCACTCACTTCCCTTCCCCCTCATCCCCCCAAAATTACTAGGTTAAAGCATCCTGAAACACAGAACAGAGTTCAAGGTAGCTTTGAAAATCAACACTTTCTTTTGCAAGAGAAAATGCTTAGCTCTCAGAAGAGCTTTATCCCTTAATCTAGTGAATAACTAATAATAACTTGAATTCAGAACAGTACTTTTGATTAACAGAAGCTTAACATTTATTCGACCCCTAGCAGGAAGCCAGTTACCACTGCCTTTATTTTACAGAACAATTGAACTGTCTAATTAAAAGTCACAAAGCAGGTAAGTGACAATAAGAACTAGATTTCAACTTCCCATCTGAAGCTTAACTAAATGTATTATGTTATCTCTTTGTATTAATTAAAGAGCCAAAGTTACTACTTTTGTTGATACTCAGCTTTGATAGGCCAGAAAACAGAAATCTTTCACTTCAAAGTGACAATAGAGAAAACAGCAGATTTTTTCACCTGAATGCTTCACTGCTTTAAGATGTTAGTGGGAATTTATGTGGACCCTTAGCCATATATTTATACCACATATAAACCCACATACACACTGCTGAAGTTAAGTCTGAAGCAGGTAATTTTCTTTTACAGAAGTTTTCTTCTGTTCCTGTCATTACTGTGAAGATGGCCATGATAGGCAGTAGCTGTTTCATTCAAACCGAACCTGACTGAGCTACACTAGGTTGGGTCCTACCAGGTAAGGCCCTCAAAACATACAAAGCACAGTGTGTAGCAGTCCAGGCAAAGTGATCAAACACTAACTTGGAGTGCACTGGGAAAGCTTAGCTGGGGCTTTATCTGGCTGCTGAAACAGAAAAGAACAAAGTCCTACTGGTTCATTAAAAGCAGTTTTGTGAGACCTGCAGTTTTGTAGAGTATTCCGGAGCAGCCATTACCACGTAAGATGAAAAGGGCTGTATAAAGAAAGTTTCATGAAGCAAACTTCTTCACTGTTGTGAGCAAGACATTACTGTTATGTTTTACTACTAAAAAAAAAAAAAAAAACAAAACAGAAATAAACCCACACTACCTCATTCTCACTAAGGACAGGTAAATGATTTGCATAGTGCAGAGTATATGTGATCATTATATGATATATTCTTATGCCATAAAGATGCAAAGTGCAGTCTCATACACAACAGTAATTTTCTATGTATTTCTACAGTCTAATTCTGCTGTGGAGGGACAGTGTAAATAAATATTAATTCATTAATTCAGTAATTAAGATTTTGATTACACTTCCAGCATGACTTAGCAAGAATTTGCTAATTTCAGCTGACCATATCATACTACCAGACATGGGGACAGAAGTGCAATAGGAACATTAGTAATAAGCTTATTAGAAGACAGTTTGGAAGAAATGCTCAGGGTAACTTGCATAAGCTATAATTTCAAGTTGGGAAGTTGATGGAGCACTAAAGTGTTTCAGGTTTATAGGATACTATTTTAAACCAGCTTAAAAACCACAGGTGTTGGTAAAAATCTTTTTGGTGTCCATACCACTAAACTACAAAAATGCAAGCTTCCAATTATAGATTCACAATCCTGAAAAGTAATACCAGTGTAATCTTTGAATTCATACCTTTCTTTGATTCTCTTTCACCCAAATTCTTCATTGCTCCAACTACACTCTACAGCAGAGTACTGCTCAAAGCAGGTGTCCTTTTTCTGCTACAGTCCTGTCTCTTAGTGCAAGGAAAAGCACTCCCTGGTAGGGCACACAGATGTCCCTAAAGTCTTCAATAGGCAAACTATGAGTGTAATATATCATGAAAACTGAACTATAACAGTGATTCACCAGTGTAAGACTCTCAAGAAAAAAAAAAAAAGAAGAAACAGCTAGTGTTTTCACAGGGTTCAGGCTGCATTTAAAGTGAGGGAACTATTTGTTTAATTCCCAAGTCTGTCTGTGCAAATGAATGTTTGATTTCTCCCAGAGAGGCCATACAGAAAGAAAAACATCTTTTTCACAAACAGCTAAGAAATTGAGCCGCCTGCCTATTTTATATAATTCTTTGTAGAGAAGTCATCCTCTAATGTGCATACTAATTTTCCCTTGTGAAAAGGAGCAGCAGTAATAACCAACAAGTTGAACATTAGCATATTTGCAACCTGTCAAATCAAAATGTGTGAATTACAGTGCTGACTTCTCCATTGATGTTAAATTCTGAACATATGCCATCTTATACAGTGCTTGGAGATGAAGAACATCTTTAAAGGGATGGAAAACATACACCCCCTTCTCCCTCCGGAACAAAAGAAGAAAATTAATGTTTGGTTGTAATGCAACAAAAACAACCACAGCTCTTTGATAATAGGTTTGTCTGAGCTCCCCTGGAAAATAGGACACTTGAGAATTCTTAACTACAGGAGATACAAATCCAAGATAGCCAAGGAAGGCTGAATTATTTCCATTCAGTCTGGAAATAATACAATCTCAGAACAATTGGTTCTGCAGGAATACTGGACAGTCTGGGAGAAACCAAAAAGACAAAATCATCTGAATCAAAATACATCACCTCTACCTACACATGCGTATGGCAGGTAAGCATGGGGTAAATATTCCTCTCAAGTTTGGCAATGGATATACCTAAAGAGAATATTGAGAAAGGAATGAAGGAGTACCTGTTATTGGGGATCATACACTTAATTTCAATAGCTCTAGATAAAACAAGGGGTAAATAAGCAGAACTGTATTCTCAGCTATAAACTCTGGAGCAAGGCATGGCAAAGTATATGGTCTTTAGCTGCCTTTAGAGAAAGTGACAGCAGTAGTTCCTGCCTTCATGCAGCTCTCCCTCACAGGACTCCTGCAGGACCTTTAAATTACAGGATCTCCAGATAATTCTCAAATTATTACCAATACCATTAATGAGGGCTCTGAAGAGCAGAGTCTCTTCAGACATGTGGAAGAGCCTGGCTTGGTTTTCTTTTTTCGCTTGCTCTACTGCCAAAGAGTACACTATATCTCTCAATATGATTGACTCAAAAAGATCAAGAAAAGCTCTTGTAAGAGCATCACAGTAACTAATTATTACCTTGCACAACTGGCCGTACTTTAAATGTCTTTATCACTATTCTCTGCACACACAATCCTGACATCATGCATGTTCAAGTTGATTAGCAGCTTGACACCAAACTCTACACCAGGCTGCCAAGTCTCTTTCCCGAGTTCTAAATTACACCTAAAGTACTCTAAAGAAAGTTGACATTTCTAACATGCATTTATCAAACTCTTCTATGCTTTATTATACAAATTCCATCTTTACCATCTTTAATGAAATTAAAGACCAATAAATCTAACAAGGTGTCTTCACAATTCCCATCAGCTCATGCAAGCATATTACTCCCTTTAGTTTCTTAGCTTGACTGCTTTGTCATGAGCACCTTCTTTTACAGCCCTTTGAAAGAGAAACTACTGTTTTCCTTTATCCATAGTACTTTGGGATATTGAAGGACAAAGTAATACTAATTTTTTCTTTTCAAGAAAATAATCAGATTCAAGACTGCAGTAACTAGAGCTCCTTCAAGGCTTTTTCTTAATATTTACATGATTTAGACAGAAAAAGCTTCAATATTTTGGTGAATGAGAATTTCCTCTACTCCCTGCAGAGCCTCAACTAGTTTACTTGTCTATGGCACCCTAATATTAGCAATGGCACTGAGTAGCTACAGTCGTTGCCTCAGACACCTGATGCCTAGCAATGCCCAGACCTTAAGGAATGAAGTATTCCAGGCTTGATTAATAAATTTAAAAAAAATCTCCAATAACAAACTTTAAACTTGCCAAAAATAAAACCTAGGTTTGCGTGTAACATGAGGAGATACATTGACAACAGCAAAGCAGTATCCCAGGCCTGATTTAGATAATGGAGACTGCATAAGTACACTTAAGGGCTGCTCTGCACAGCAGCCTTTTCTTTGCATTACACAAGGCAAAAAGTCAGATTTACTACAAAATATAACTTCCTGTTGAGCAGACATTGGGAGTGATGGGTCGAGCAGCGTATCAAAAGAAATTATGATCACCAATATACGTTATATTCAGCTCTTTTACACTAGAAAACATGTCTTAAAAGACTGCATTCTTTTATTTGAATTTTCTCAACAGGGTTTTGGGCTTGGGTTGTTTGGTTTTTTTACTTCTACATATTAAATTTGGAGGATTTGCTGTTTACAAATCTGAAGACATACATCGAAGCTGAAACTACAGTTAAAGCACCCCTTTGGCTGAACAATTCAGCAATGCCTAGACGCATGAATGCAAAGTCTTTTTAAACTATCATGGACTTCATCAGAAAAAGTCCACATTCAGAAGCACTTCACTTGTTAGATACTGGCAATACATTAACTTTTATCAACTTTCACCAAAACTCAAGTGTTTTTTTTCTATGTCTCTGATGCTTCTTCTATCCTGAACAGAAATTAATCGAAATCTCCGACACTTATTCAGACTGTTATATGCTCTAACTAGGCAACAGCATACTAAAATGAAAATACTTTAAACACCACAGGTTCTGGTCATTGTTGTTTTGGTTTTTTTTTTCTTGTAGAGATTTAGTATAGTCATCTATCTTGGAGCATTCCTAGCAGATGACATTCTATCTCCAAAGGCATATCCAAAGTCATTTCTGATGGTTTATCCTTCTCAAACTATTTTATCTAAAATTGCTACAAAAGATTAATACATTCTCTAAGCTGAGCAGAAAGTGGAAAAGTGGAATGGATTCCCCCCTTTCCATACACACACCAGCAGTATTTTAATTCACACTCCTCTTTAGGATTTTATCTCTACACCTTTAAAACAGAGGAGGTATTTTCAGGAGCTGGGGGGGGGGGGGGAGTAGGCACTTCAGTAATTACATAGTCTGTGTTCAAACTTCCCTCTCATATGCCTCATCTTTATAATCAATCCATCATTCCTCCACAATTCTGCATTTCAGAGCACAGACAAATAATGGTAGACTCTTTCTCCTGTGCCCCTGTCCGCAGCCTCTTTCTTCACCCACACATGTATTCACATGCCTTCACCCACGTGCTGTAATTGTGACTTCCAATTTCTGAAATATTTTCCTATTGTTTAGCCTCATCTTTATAAAACCAATGATAAAAACTGGAGGATAAGTGGCTTTGCAAGATGTGAGCAGTATACAGAACAAATAGAAAATTAAGCATAAAGTTCAGAAATTACTTCCAGAATATTATCAGCCACTAGCTGACAGATAAGGCCTTTTAGAACAGACAAACCCCAGCCTTCAGAACTTAACTAGTTAACTTCCTCTTGGAAACACTGGGGAAAAAGTGATATTTTTAAATACAGAAGTAGAAGAGACACAGGACTGAAAAAGACAAGTATTGCAGCATTAAGTTGACAGGGAGCTCAGCTAGACATTACTTTGAATACAGATAAATTGCTTGATAAAGAAATATTTTCTGCTGTATAGCTGCATTAGCAGATACTTAGCACATCCTTACAAGGCAGTCAAAAGGAAGGGAGACCTCTAGGAAAACTGACCCAGAACCAGTTTAATCAACAGCACTCTATCCCTAGGAAGAGCTCAACACCCAAAGGACAAGATATTACCTGTTCCATTTCAACCCTAATCCACACTCTTTCACAGACTGCAAAAGCAGGATGCCACAGAATTCCACATGCAATGTCATTGCCCAGTGGAACTGGTGAAACTATCAATTTAAAAGCCTAAATTTGGCAGGGAGAGGAAATGAACTTTAATTCAATAGTAATCAAAAGCAGCTCATCTAGAAGAAAAAATACTTCAGTGACTGAATACCAGCTTGCTGACGTTAATTAACCAAAGCTCAGTAATATCCTATGGGATCAGAATGCTTTGTGTTCCACTTACTTGGGTGCTCAGTCTTGAGTAAAGACATTTCTTATAAACTATGCTATAATAGCTCAATCTAAACTTGCAGGAGAAATTAATAGTAGGTCTCCAACAGGAAGGTATTTAGCTCTCTGAATAAGCAGAGCTAATTTAGGCTTTGCCAGCCTATATACTTTTTTCCATTGACAAACAGTTAACACTCTTCAATCAAGAACACTAACAACAATTTCAAGGGAAACCAATGACCAACTCACACCAAGTTATTGCTTCTGAAGAGGGCTGTATTAGACAACTACAACTGAAAATAATTTATATACAGATTCAATTCCCCATACCCTATTTTTATCTAGGAGAAACTTATTTTGCACTCTAAGTTCTCTAAACATAAATCACATTGATCCCATGGTCCACACTTGCAGTGTCACTCCTTTATCTCACCGCAATCTTGTCATCCCTGCATAGGTTCAACTTTTGGTTACAAGATAAGCCCTTTTTAAAAAGCTCTTCCTGATGTATACCTAATGCTTCTTCCTTCTCAGAGTTAATTTATTTTTTTTTTAGCGAGCCCCAGGTTCTCAAACTAATTGTCATACTCAAAATCACAAGGCTATGCATTAATCCAACAGTCATTTGGAACAGCTTTTCACCTTGCTTGAAAGAAAACCCACAAAATCCCATATCCTGAAAATATGAAGCAACTTAAGCTCAGACAGGTTATTTCAAGCAAAAACAGTAAGACTTGGGATTTCCAAGCCTAACTGTAGCACCCTAGCTGACAAACAAAACTGTCTCTACATGTGCCTTCCCAGTAATATTGCTGTCAAGTTTCAATAATGTCATAAATAAATATTGGAAAGAATCCTAAGCAGAACAAAGAAAATTTATCTCATGATTTCTTTGGTTTTAGTAAGTAACAATCAAAGTTTACATACTCTTAGAACACTCTAAGATCAGGTAACATTACATAACATTTTCATTAACACAGTTTCACTTTTCAAAACAGAAGTCAGATTTATTAAACATTAAGTGTAACAACACATCAGAAATCAATGTCCACTTATAAAATAAAGCAAAGTAACATGAATAAACACAGGAAAATACTGTCTCAGACTCTCCAAGCAGGACATTTCTCAAGACTCACAGGAAAAAAAAAAGTATTTTTAAATGCAAACAGATTCAATTCCCAAAACCTCTTTTTTTCCAGTTGTAAAGCAATATATAGCTAATGGGAGGTAAACTAGAAAGGGGAATGAAATGCATCATGCTGTACGACAAAGAAATACTCCAACTGCATTTTGTGTACAGCATTAACAACATGCAGTAGATGAGGTTAAAAGCAAGTACAGCGTGTATATATTATAGAGACAGAAAATAGTCAGTCTGAGGGCTTTGTTTCTTGTTTTAGTTCAACTAATGAAAACAAACAGAAGCTAAGAGCAATTAGAGGAAGAGCAGAATCTGCATGAAGGAGGACATCTCTTCCCAGAACAGTAAAGCATCTTAAGATAGATGTAAATTGTGCACATATTTACTTGTCTTGGTCCTCTTCTTGATATGTCATTGAAACATACCTAGATCCCATGACGGGTTTTATGCAAGTATCTACATTTTTGTACAGCTGTAATTAAAGAAAACAATGCAAGTCATTCAAATTCTGCTAATCTTTTAAGTCAGGCATTAATATGCTGAACACTCACTACAAAAAGTTATTTAAATTAAAAATAAAAACAGGGCAAGGCATCTCCCAAACAGCCTTGCTGAAATGTAGGGTATTTTAATTCTTTTTGTTGCTTGGAGGAGAGCAATGTGAAAACACACATGCTACCCAATTAATTTCATTAAGAACTATTTAAATGATTCTTTCAGACAAAAAGCTGGGATCCTTGTTGGTTCTACTCAGGTCAGAGCCTGGCACATTTCTCTTGCCAGTCCTTTTTTTTTAATTTTTTTTTTTTTTACAGAAATGTTGTTGGTTTTTTATTACTTTTTTCTTTTTTTTTTTTTAAACAAACCCTCAAGATCTCCTATAGCTTTTGTTAGCTATCAAAAAGCAAGCAAGCACAACGCACATGCAAGTTATTAGAATTATATAGCCAAATGTAATTAATTACAAGGTTCCAAGCAAGAAGTACATCTACATTCCATGGGGAGACTTGGTCTTGCTGGGAGAAGGATATGAAAGCTGATAAAGAACACAGGTTACCTGGCTTACTTCAAGTTCTCTGCCTTCCATCTGAAAACTTCCAGGAACCCACTCTACCACCAAACAAGCCAATAAGCCAGTACAAATATTTAATATTTTAATTTCAGTAAGAACGGAACTAATGGTTGACAACTGAAGACTGACTTTCATAGGGCTTGACATACTGACCTTAAACTAATTCAAGTCTGAAAATAATTGTGCAGCATCAAGATACAAATAAAGAACAAAGGAGAATTTAAGAAGGGTAACTTTAGCACTCACACAAAAATTGCATCAATCAGTGCTCTACCTAGTGCAACTGAAGTACAGCAGTGTTTCTCAAGACTAGAGCATGGTTGGATACTGTAAAAAGCATCTACCATTTTACATTAGTAATTCTTTGCTAAAAAAAAAAAAGGCTACTGTACTCTAGACATGAACATAAATCAACTATCAGTACCTATTTTTTAACAGTAGAAGGATCACAAAGAACTGAATTGGATTGAATTAAAATAAAAGGAATGTAAAGAAGAAAGTCTTAATTCAGATGTCCTTACCACATATTAAACCAAAACTGACATTGCGACACACTACTAAAATCATTATCTGAAACTGCTCTGAGGTCTGGCAATCACGTAACTTTGTGCTATAACTACCGAATTTAATGCGGGGTCAAAAATGTAGTAAAAATATGAAGGTAACACTCTGCAAAGCACATCTAAAAAAGAAAGGTTGTTTTGTTTGGGGGTTGGTTTGTTTTTTTCTCTTGGATTAAGAGTTACTGATCTGAAAACTCTGAGATTAAATGTATCTCTCATCTCCAGCTACGTAAGTCATGAGAATTCCTTAGTCTTCTGACTCAGGAACAGACAAAAAAAACCTCTGAACTCCTTTTCATCAACTGCAAAGAGCAAGGGAAATTTCCTTTTACCCTGCTCAAATGTGCTTTCCTTAACATCTAAGCATAAATTAGTTCTCCTGCTCTAATTTCAGTGAAGCATTATATACACAGAACACACAATTTTGTAAACTTGAGATTCAAAGTTGTAGAGAAAAAAAGGTAAAGCAAATCAATGTTATTTTGAAAGACTGAAGTGGACTGTTTAAGCACAGCCATCTTGCCTAAGTAATGTCAAATGCAAGAGCAACTGGGAACAACAGTTTAAAGGTTAGTATTGTTACAATTTATATGAATCAGTGCATTTTGTTTATGCAAGAGAAAAGTAAGTGGAGGTTCAGATCAGCATCATCACTAAAGAGCTGGAAGGGAAAACTACCTGCTGAAAATGTGTATGACATTGTTGAACTGCTACTGAAGCCTCAAAGAATGGTTTCCTAAACATTTATATGCTGTCAAGCAGTCAAACTCTACTGGTAAAAGCCTTTCTTTGGTTACTAGTTATAGCAACATCTGTGTTTAGGTCACTAGTAGAAAAGTTTATCAGCACTTGGAATCAAACAGCCTTACTAGGCTTAAACATTGTTCAGTGCAACATCCAGGATTAAAATGCCTACAGCAATTCAGAGCAAGCAGTGTTTCAAACATGAGATAGTAATGCATCACTTTAGTCAGTGCAACCAGAATAGATTAGAAAACTGTGCTCAACCTATTTAACATATTGTACAAGCAGATAAGCAAATGCTAAAGACTTCTGACAACCAAGTGCTCTATTTGGCTTTAAAGCAAACAAAAGTATTCAGTTTATTTACCTTCTTCTCCCTTGCTTGTAAGTAAATGCATACATTGTAAAAATAAGGTAGTAATCCCTCTCCAGCAATGTATCTTGGAAACGGAAAGAAACTATCCTGAAGTTCTAAAAGCTGGTGGTATAAGAAATGCTAACTAGAGCTCATCTCCCTCTTCTGCATGCTGGTCTTCCATACATTGGAAAGAAAAAAGGAAAAATCTTGGAAGCCCCAATTTCTAATTAATTTTATCTTGTAGGCTTTCGATCAGCCATAAATTAATGGCTAACTCAAGCTGGCATCCATAAATACACTAAGAAAACCTCAAGTCAAGCATCCTTGCCTTCACTATCTTCAAGGCTTCCAAATGAGGAACTGCATTCTTACTATAACATTATTATGTTGACTATGATGGAGAAATCCATCCCTCTTTCAGCAAACTGCCCACCAAAAAGTGGATGGTAATCTGCTACCTAGGTACCAGTGAAGTGAGGAAAGAAAAGTTGACATATGCCTGGAACTACCAATGTGCAGTTTTAAATTCCATCACTGAAAAGGGAAAAAGAATCAACTGGTTTAATCTCCAAGTCCGTAAGCTGATCAAATGCATTCCCAATGGCAACCAGAAATGCCTTTCCTGAAATTTTTACTTTATGAGGAAAAAAAAAGTGCCACACAGCTTTTGTAAGAACTGGGGAAAGGTCTGGGTTTATTCAGTTTTGGAAGAATTGGTGTCATCTTTATATAGAACCACATACTTGATACTTCTTCCTTTTACAGGTTAAACAACGACCTCTTCACAGAGAAACCTTTTAGGCAGTTTCCACAGAGGGGCTGCTGTCCTGACAAAGTACTGAAAAAAAAAAAAATATTTAAGCAAGCAAAGATCCTCATCTTCTGACATATACTGGAGAATTTAAAATAGAATATGCATTTTAGCTATACAAGCTCAAAAAAAAAGTCCTCAGCTATTCAAAGCTGATGACACTAGATGATTGTCTGGAATGACTGACACGTCTTACAGAAATCCTACTGGTCAGAATGCTGGCTGGACTGTCTGCCAGCCAGTTCAAGTTACACCATTAAGCAACTGGGGAAAAACAGAAGACCTTTTGAAGCACATCCTTTCACTTCTGAGATGTTGACGTACCAGGTACCTCAAAATTAACACTGGATTTGATGTTTGCCACTAAGGACCTACCCGAGTCAGTGCTCTCAACATACCTTAGCAAAAGGATGCTAGCAGCTTGAAGATCAGCATTTCTACAGAAGCCACAATAAGAACAATGCAAGTCACTTAAATTGTGGACAAATTTAGGTGTCAAGATGTGCAAAGGGTCTATTAAAATAATAAAAACAATCCCAAATCTATTAACTTAAAATTACAGTTTGTGCACCAACATACAATATTCACCACTTCTGATCATAGTAACTTAAGCTATTAGTTCTATAATATTTATTAAGAAGCAGCTATAAGTTACAGAACAGCTGGGGATAAACAGAGTTGTTTTTTTTTTCCAGAAGATAGTTAAATTACTTAACACTTAAACTCACAGCCAATGAAGAGTCCAACACCTTCTCTGTATCATTTTTTGGTACGCTTACTACAGAAAGCTGAATTTGTCTGTTTTGGCTCCTCAGCATTTAAGCTTGACTGACTTTGACATCAGGATTAAGAAGTGCTGTCCTCCCACTCCTCAGTACCAGATATCCTTTTCTCATGTGTAAATATACACTCTTCAGTTTCATCTTTTCTGATAACAACAGAGGCAGTGTTCCTCAAAATTCACACGGCAAGATTTACCATCCAACCCCAGATCTTACTTTAAACTCAAGTTTTTGCTATAGCCTTCTCAGACGCAGACATCAAAGTTGAACACTTTTCTGGTAGTAGTCTTCTCCATGCTGTTTAGGAGGTAAAATAAGTTCTCTACTTTTCTGTATTGTTTCCCTTTGTCCTTCAAGTACACCATAAGGCCTGTACAGCTCTGAAGACTGAACACTGTGATGGTTGTCTGGCACAAGTCTTTCTGCACTGCTGTTTTGGGCTTTTTTCATCTACCATGTACGGAGTGTACAAACTTTGAGACAACTGTTACCTTGTGATGATTTTTTTGCAGCTATAGCTGTTCAATCTGATGTTTTATATTATAATGGAACAATATCCCATTTCTATTTGTCCTTTCCTAACTTTACCAAACAGCTGATTCCTCCTACGCATTTCTGTATAGATGACATACAACCATTTCTAAACAGTAAAACTATGGATTCTTTCTGTTCTGTTAAGGAACTGATGAATGTACCAGGACTTTTAAGGTATTTGCACACATGAGGCCTCCATCCCATTTTCTAACTCTTCTAGCCATTTCACTAGCTGCAGTAAATGCATCTGTTAACATCACCACCACTTCTTGAGGACAGAACTAATACATCAGTTATGTACAGTGGAACCTAAGTAGAATATGACATCACTTGACTCCAATTAGCTACAGGTTTTGAAAGCTCCTTACTAGAAAAAGAAACAGGCAGTCAGTGAATTAATTCTTTCATACAGTACAGCATGTACATATTGGCAAGAAGAGAGCCCCTAATCACAGGTCCCTGGCAGTGGCACCTATTATTGTGGAAGAGCTGAAACCATTTAGCCATCACTAGGTAAATTGTTTGTGTTCACTAGAGCAAGAAGTATTTCTTTGGAATGTACCTCAAAAGAAATTTATGCTCGGTATTAATATTTTCAAACAGACTCAATAAAGGCACTGGTACTCAAGCAGTACATTTGTTGTCTCCAACTGTTAAAAAAAATGATTCTGAATAAGAAGCTACTGTTGCTCTAAGAAGGCTTCCTTATTACCTCCTAGTAATTTCTTCTCTCCCTATAAAAGCTTAACATAAAAATTGCTTTTATCTGAAGCGTGTCAAGCCTCACCTATATATCTAAAATTATGAGTTAGTGTAACAGTATGCATTATAAAATTATACCATTTACTTCAGACATGTCTGAACAGCTGAATCTTCAAACTATACAAAAATAAAGTGTATGAAATCTTACAAAAGGAGGACATTAAGACATTAATAGCTAATCCAAAAAAAAATAACACCTTACACACAGCAGAAAGCATAAGCAATGTAGCCTGCAACAGCTTTCAATTAGCAGGACCTCTGAAACAAGTATCACCTTAAATTGGAACATTCCCAAACACAACGTTTCCAATTTATTATCTTTGCCACAATACAAACTTTTACAAACCAAATGTCCGTTGTCTGTCAGTCTGTAAACAAAAGCTACTATCCCCCCTCCTCATTTGAAGAGGGTAAATATTTTCAGTCCTCAGTCAAGATTCATATCCATCACTTGCATAAGGAATCAAGAGCCTCTTCTCTTGTTAAATTACCTATTTTTTTTTTGTCGTACAGCCTGCAGTGAAGCAAAAATCACAGTGAAAGTCCTGGGAAAAGCATGATCTTTACAGCAGGACTTGAACCATTCTAATAATAAATGCATCTAACAAAGCTTCCCATAATAAAAGCATGGCATTTCCATTTCCAGAAATCAAATCAATTAGAAATCCTAAATTCTACTTAAAAACCCCAAAAGATCTAAAAGTGAAAAGATTCATCTTCTCAGACAAATACAAGTCTTTGAGTTTCACTTGTAGAGAGACTTTTCCAGTCTGTAAAACAGTAGTGCAATTCCATTAGTTCTACTTTTTATTTTTTTCTTAAAGTCCAGTAGATAAATGTCGTAGCTCTACAGAACAACAGGAAGATGCTCCAGTAAACAAGAACTTTGGGAAGCCCAGGAAGGCTTACTAGTCCATTAAAGCTTAGGAAAAAAAAAAAAAAAAGAACCCTAACAAAACAAACACTAAGAAAGACAAACTAAAAGAAAACAAAAAAAATAAATAGGCAGAAATGAATGTAAACTGTCTGAACTTTTTAATGATTTCTCATTGACAGCTGGCATGACCTTTGACAGTACAGTGAAGTTAAATATAGTTGACCTACAGAGCATTCCATTAGGGCATCCAGTTTGGAATGCTCAAATGGAATCACATTCCTAAAGATTTAAAAAATAGTTCTTATAACACTACTACGGGCTTCTGCCCACCTCACTTACACTTCTTCTTAAAGAGGCTTTTTATTTTTGATGGCTTTTTGGTTTTTTCACCATTTTGGTAGAGGTCCTGTGGGATGCTACTTATCCTGGGGACAGAAGCAGCTTCATGGCTGGGTTTAGTATCACTGCTGGCTGAAGAACAAGAGGTGTGACGAGGCTTTGGGATAGGGATCCCAATTGAAAGCTGGTTCATGCTGCAGGACTTCTCCAGAATTCCATTATAAACTTTGCTTGCAGGACTAAAGATCATGCTCTTAGTTTCTGCCATGCCTACACAGTCAGGAGAGCCCCTAGAAATATCTGCAGTTAGAGAAGAGGAGTCTCCTGTAGATGATTCCTCCAGGGAGCATTCTTCTGGGGATACTTTCTGAGAAGAAAGCACCTGGTACATCTCAAGAGTTGCTGGAGGAGACTGCTTCCTTCCAGTGGACGAATTTAACGAGTCACATTCCGAACCTGTTTCCTGTACTTCCCTGAATCAGAGCAAAGAGAGGAGAAAACACAATTGAAACTACTAATTCCTTTCTACAGTTAAAAAAGGAAATTAATTTAGAATCAATAACATTAGCCTAAAAGCACCACCCACACTTTTCCTTAGTTAATTAACAAAAACCATTTAGTTAAACAGTTTATGTCACAACTTGCATTACATCATTTCATTATCTAAACTTAAGATAATTAATTCTGCAATCTCATTTTTGTGGACAGCAGCATCTACCCAGAATCAGACATTTGTGTTTCAGTTCAAAGAACAAAAACTATCTTTCTGGCATGTGAAGTCAGAAAAGTTATAAAATGAAAGGAGGAGATTTAAGCCTATCATATATAAAAAGTTTCTTCAGGACAAGTGTCCCTACCTTTCAACAAGCTCATTTGCTCCTTCCAAAAGGAATTTAACCTTTTCCTATGAGGCCATGTAACAAGAGTAGGTACACGCTCAACATGCTGTAAGAATTGTGTTACCATCCATCTTCTCTTCGCCCAGTAGCTGACATTGCTTTTGATCCTAGTTTCAGATGTAAAAGCCAGTAACATATTGTAATGGAGAATCAGGGTTAGTTCAGTGCACCCTGGACTGTAACATTACTTAACTGTATATGACATGCTAGCTATTTACATACACACACCAGACAAGAACTCTCTCTGTTCCATGTGGACTATATTAATCTATATTACCCTACAGATTAACTTTTTGCTTGGTTCAACCCCTAATTCTAAACTGTTACTCTCAAATAATCCTATCAGATTTCCAAGTGCTATTTGCTAATCTCCATACCATTGTTTATCAGCAGAGAAGTAAATGGCTTCCTCCTCATCTTCAGTTCGATAAATTGCTGGGCAGCTTGACACAGAAAGGATGTCAGGGTCAGGGGAGTGCAAAGCATGCTGAGACTGTGGAGATGATGACACAACATTGCGTCTTGATCGACACAAGCTACTGCTTCTTGCCAGTGTGCCCGGAGGTTTTACAATGGACCCTGAGGCAAAGAAAAAGCAAACCAAAACCCTCCAAGTGACATTAAAGAAAGACTGGCATTACCTTATACATTCTACAGTTAGATGAAGCTCTAACTAAGATGCAACTGCAGCAGTCTGTGCGTGCCAAATGTTACTCTGACCATGTGCACTGAAGCTCTGGCTCACTACGATCTCTTGAGAACAAAGAAAAATTCTACTAAAACTTCCAACCCTTTATAAGCTAAAAATAGCAGTGCTGAAATTAGTATACTACACAATATCCTGTATTTTACTCATGTGGCAATTTGGAGCTTAAAAGAGTATCTAAAGGTTTTGCAATGTAGATACACTTAACCAAACAGCCATGAAATAGGCTGCTTTAGTTGAAAGTTATATTAAACGCAGAAGATCAGTTTCATTCATGTAACATCATATAAAATATAGAACTCAACCTCATTTTTAGCTCAAGATTTTCCTTTTTGGTAACACTTTTTTTTGCCAGGCTAACTACGAATTTCTGGAAACAAAAATACTAAGAATGGGTGGAAACAGCAACTCAAGACTTATCAGGGAAGTTTCTAACAGGAAGTGATAAACTAAAATGTTCTTAATCCAATTCCTCGAAAATATTATTAGGCAGCAAAACTTCTATGGAAATAAATATACAGACCTGTTTTCAGGCTAGCTGTTATGAGCCTCAGGACTTCTCATATCCCTCCTCAAACTGTCCCACAGAATGCATTACTGCTTAGGTAAGACAGACCTACCCTGATGTTCAAAATGTTTACCAAACACTAAAAAAAAAACTGAAAAGGTTATTTTTGTAGACAAGGATATCTAGCCTGACAAATTCATTTTTTTCTGAGATGCCAGTTTAGCATCAGGTAGATTACAGTTCCCTTCCTGGAATCTCAGAAAAGGTCGGGCTGTCATTCTGGATTAGTGCAGGGAATCAGAACTTTCACAAAACAGCTACTAGCTGCACCTTCACCAACACTTAGATTTTGTTTCCACCCAGCTGAACAGAAAAGAAAGGTTTAAAACTCCCAACATGACAGTTGTCATGTAACTGAAACTTCTGATTTTATTCTGATGTACTCCATTACTGACCTAAAAAGCAGGAGTTCACAGATCAAAAATAAGATTTGGTCATCACAAAATTATTCCCCAAAAAGCAAATGTGAACTGAGATAAGAGAATAAGAACGCATTTAGAAAATTCATACTACATGTTGAGGTAAATCAGATGCCATCCTACTCACTTGTATAAAAAAAAGAACAAGATCATACCATCAGTGAATTTTGAAAGAAGTCATAAGCGTTTTGGTTCCTTGTAAGTGTATATACACGGAATTATGAAGGACTCAGCAATGAGAATTTAGCATCTAAAATTGTCTACTACAAATGAAATTCACTAGATTAAGAAATTAGCTGTATCCTAATCAGTCAGCAGAAAAGTGGAAGTTTCACTATCACCTTCATGTACGATTTTGTTCCACTCTTGTACATTATTTCTTTATTCCCTTTTGTTCTTCATCTCAGGACTGATTAATCTGCTGTATTACTTCACACCATTTAAACCATCATCCCAATTGCTGCAGCACAAAGAAGCCTTTCTGGTAGACTTCCAATTTTGTCAATACTGAGATGAAATGACACTGGGGCAAGATAACAAGCCCAGATTAGGGTTTAGGTTTAGGTCCAGGTCCAGAGATTGAAACAGCTGTGTTCATAGCTGATCCGTCTGCATGCTGCATTTTGCCTGAAGCCTCACGAGTGAGACAAGCCATTTTGCTTCTGTCCTTCCTCATGTGCATTTGTCATTTTTTGTCTAAAGGATAGGAATAACTTACCAAACTAACCTACAATAATTTGACTCCTGTGGTTGCAACCACAGATCATTCAATTTTAAGTAGTGCTGTAGGGAGAGTAATGAACTTTTCATTGTAGCCTGTAGAAAGTTTGTTACATTCAGAAGAAAAACCATGTGCTCCAAGCACAAAAATTAAGCCAGCAAAGTGGCAATCATTCTCCTTATGCTATTTTAAAATGTAGTTCTAATTTCTTCTGAGAATCACAGCCCTGGAAGAAAAATGTACACGCATGACAAAGTTTTCTTCCCTACCCATTCCTCAGCTTGATATTGCTTGTTTAAATAGCTACATGGGAGCTCATCTTTTTGATTTGCCTCTAGAGTCCAATTAATCAAAACTTCCATTAAACAGGCTCTTGTATTGATGTAACAGCTCAAGATACAAGGGTGGTCTGAATCCCCAGTGTATATCCTTGGATCATAGTTTAACCAAAGCTGGATTTCCCTCTCTCCAGTACTTGGCCTCTCTGCTGTGCACTCAAACAACCCACTGTATCCAAACACAAGTATTCTGCCTGAAAGCTTCCTTTATATAACAAGAAGATTTTGTTCCAGCTACTAAAGAATGTTTTAAAAGCTATGTAGCACGCAGCCTTTCTAGGGTGTGATCTTCATGGTAGCTCAAGGGACCCTAGACAAACTACATCCTTTCCGTACGAAAGGATAAGTGTGCTAACAGAAATTTAGCATTACTTATAAATTTTTGTCTAAGCAGCAATCCAAGCATGACAAGCAGACTTTCAAAACCTTAACTGGATTTGCCCCTCACTTCCCCACTGAAACAGAAAAAGACTTTCTTCATGTTATCTTTATTGCAAAGCCCAGTTTTCAGCTCATTTAAGTCCCAAAAGATGCATCTGAAATGCTAGATAGAATTTTGGTTCTTTTGGCTTTAATCCAATCCTGTTTGATTTCAGCACTCTTCTCCCACCCCACTTCAAAATCCCATGCCTCCACAACTTTTCCCCTTTATTTTTACCAAGCTCAGCACTTACCATAAAAGTGTGAAACTATCGGAGGAGTATCTTCATCTAAGTCATCAACTCCCCCTGCGATTGGGTAAGGAGGAATGGAAACTCGAGGCATAACTACCCAGCTGTGATCAGAGTAGAGAGAAGAGGTCAAGCTTGGTAGCCCGGAATTGTGTGCTATTTGAAAACCACAAATCTTCTCAATCTGTTGCCATCGATAAAGACGCTCTCGTAAACATGTTGTTAATTCAGAGAGTGCTTTCCTGAAGAAAAGTACACATTAAAGTTACATACACTGCTCTTAAAGATAAAGCAAAGCAACACAAGTACAGCCATTCCAGCATACCAGAAGAGCCAATTAGGATTGTCCAAATATTCACACTAACATCTTTTAAACTGATTTACTTAAAAGTGCAAAACCACTTAGACAATAAATTCTGTAACTCCCCAAAAATTCCATTGTTATAGGAATAACCACAAAAGAATATGCATCCTGGTAATACTCTTACTTTGCTTCAAGAATTTTATGGTCCACCTCATCCAGGGAGGAGCTATGTGCAACATGTAATGTTCCAAATACAGTGCTTCTCTTCTTTTTTATCTTTTCTGCCTGAAAAGCAAGATGAAATGCAATATTGACAGTTCGCAAACAACAACTCAGAGGAGAAAAAAGTATCAAACGTTTATCTGAATAATTTGTATTTACCATCTCATATCTAGCAACAGATCAAGAAAAATCTTTAGCTAGGACTTATTACCTCATCTTTGGCAATTGCTAATTGCATTTCTGCATGCTGTCTTTTGATATTGTAATATTGTACTTCAACTTCATGTGTTAACTGAAGCCACTTCTGCAATGCTTCTGGAACAGACCAATTACTTCTCAGCTCAAACTCCTTCTCAGCCTTTTTTAAAGCCATGCGAACCTAACAATCAAGAAGAAATAAAAGTGTCATTAGAACTGACAACAGAAGAAAGTGAAATATAAGCACCTTTATACCCATGGCAACATACTAAGGCTTTACAGAGCTTTTGTGTGTGCCAATTGCTGTCAAGAAGGCGGATCTGGCATTTCTGAAATGCAGCGTATGAATTTCCATATACTCCATTATACATAAGTATACTATTATATACTCCCTAATTTGAATCTTAAATATTTTTATAAGACAGCATTTTTATTCAGTGCAATAAATCCAACCTATTGCTACTCAGAGGAGTGAGACAAAGGTATCATCACTTATCTGTTAACAAGACAGAGAAAAAAGCTTTTATACATATGTATTTTGTTCCACGAATTCAAGAATATTATGATAAGCTAATGTACAAAGTGTATGTCTTTTTAGGGTTTAAGGATTATTTTACTAGATAACAGCATGACTGATATTTCCATTCAAATCTAGCATGAGACAAATGCTGCTTTAAACATTCCTAAGGACCTATTAAAGCCAGGACCAATTTAAAGTCAACACTAAGATTATAAACATTTTGCAGATACCTGTACTAGCTCTTCCTCTGCATATTTGAGCCTGCTGAGCTCACATTCAGCTCCCTCCCTCAACTCCCTTAGGCGATGAGCTTCCCGTTTTGCATCATTGATCTCATCCATCATTTTGCGCTCCAGATTTTGCTTTTCCACAGCAACATTTCTATTCTCCTCTTGTGCTTTCTCAAGCCTTCACAATTGAAGAAAAAATAGGAGAAAATACACAGCATATTTGTTAAAAGTTGCAGTTCTCAGAAGAAAATGTCTCCAACAACAAGACAAGAGGCAACAGGCACAAATCAAAATACAAGAAGTCTGAACATCGGGAAGGACTTTTTCATCATAGGTGTGACTGAGCATTGGCAACAGGTTGCCCAGGGAGGTGGTATAGTCTCCATCCTTGGGCATGTTCAAAAGCTGCCTGGACATGGTCCTGTGCAACCTGTTCTACATGATCCTGCTTGAGCAGGTAGGGCTGGACAAGATGACCTCCAGAAGTCCCTTCCATCCTCAACCAGTCCGTGATAAAGACTGTGCAAGCTTCATGAATCAACAGCAATTATATCAACCAATGTGACATCCATCTCAGACAAAACATTCATCTTCGAAGTGAGCCTTCATTAAAGGTTTAATAAAATAAAAAGTCTCCATAGACAACTGAGTTACAGGTGCACCACAGACAACTATCAGCTTTCACACACAAATATGCAATAGAAAGCAGAAAGTAATCAGTCCAGGTCTGCTTCAATCTTAAGAGCTTAAAAACAGGATAGATATTCTTATTTTCCATGTATCTAAGCATTCCAAAGTAAACTATAACTATACAAAAATAACAGTACATACTTCTAAACCTGCAGGTTAAAAAACCCCTATTCTCTACCTTCATATGGCCTACTAAAATATTCAGGAGGAATTCCTACGCAAAACTCCATCACCACTGAAATCACAATTTCCATGCAAAATGAAGATGAATAAGGCAGCTGAACGCAAGTAATTTATGACTGTAAAGGATCTGTATTTGTATTTAGCCTCAAAACAAAACAAACATTAACTTTTTTTAGTTTTTATACCTTTCCTGCAAGTCAAGAAGACTTTGTTCTGCTGTTTGAAGGCTTTCTAAATCCTTCATCATTTTTGTGATATGTTCTCTTGAAGTCCTGCTCTGTGTAAATGCAAACCAGCAGCCTCCAAAACCAATAACTATAGAAACTGTTAATATAAAATCCTTCATCCAGTTGTGAGGGGGACCTGCACAGAAAACAACACGATTATTAGCTAATTCACTGATACAGACAACAGACTATGGACTTCCCCTCTGCCCCCTCCCCAAGCCTAAAAGGTGACAAAACCTGATACTAAACAAAATTCCATCTCCTTTATCTCAAGCCATCTCCAACCTTTCAAATGGATTCCAGAGCATTTTCCATACAGCATAATCAACTCTGCTCTAATACAATCTACTTAATCTATATAGCTCAGATCTGGTCTGACTTTCAAACTCATTCACTACTCTCTAAACTGACAACCAAACTCTGGAAAGACCTCCTAGTTCAGGAATATCCAACATGCACAGTACCAGTAACTGCGTACTAGCCAGCATGCACACCACTGGTGATGTGGTATGGAAATGTCTGGATATGCTAAGAATGGATCAGACGTGAAAATGCTGCATTAAATTTAACTGCACTTACACTCAAGTCTGCACAAAAGACACTAGCATTGGATTTGCACTACCATCTACTTTCTTAATTCCTTGGGGAAGGTCATCCCCTCTCACTTCAGCATCCCAGCTTACACTGTCCAAGCTAATACAGAAGGGAATGCTACATTAGCTGCAAGTGTAATTTAAACATCAAAAGACTTTTAGAGTACACTTCTTGTGACACAAAGCCAACATCGATCTGCCAATTGGCATTATACTAAAATTTCTACATAATCTCATACAGAAATGAATCTTTGTCCTGATCCCAGCATCCTGATCATCTTTTTTAATTCACTGCCCAGTTCCACAAGGCATGCCAAGTAACCTGTCCGTACATTCACAAAACAGACAAGCCGTCCTACCTATCAAGTGTCACTGAAAATTCTATCTGTTGAATTCTTACAAACAAGAGATAAGACAAAAAAAAAAAATTAAAAAAAATACTAACGGGTGAGAGGTCCAAATAAAACAACATCCAATGCTTTAAGCTGAAGCTTCTGTCTATGGCTCCGGTCAATTATTTTCAAGTGAGAGATCATGAAAGCATGTTCATTTACTGCTATCCTGTTAATGATAAGACACAATGTTACCTATTCCAGAAGCTATAGTCAAAACCAGTCTATGGAAAGAAATACATCAATAGCATTTCCCACAGTTATATAGGTTGTAGTTCTGAGTGAGAGATACAATACAATGACAACAGTGCTATTAAAAAAGCATATCAGCATATGGCAAAGGAAGAACAATAAATCATTTCCCTATTTCTTTCTTTCTGTAATAAGCATAAAACAAATCCATCTAGCATAGTTAGAGGTAATGGCATATTTGAAGACTTGTGACAACTCTCTAAAGTACACAAAATACTGAAATTTAGTAGTTATGCTCAAAAAAGGGGGTTCTACGGGTAGTTTGAGGTATAACTGTACAACAGACTGGAAATTGTTCAAAAGCAAGTTCACTACTGTACAGAATTGTGTCCATCGATAAAAGCTTCAACAGCAAGAAACAAAGCAAAAAACAAAAGAAGCAGCATTTATATTTTGAGTTATTTTGGCAGGGAAAAAAAAAAAAGAAAGCAGCCAGCTTTTAAAAGCTGCAAGGATGCTACTCTCCCCTTGCATTTGACTGTATCTTGTTTGAATTTAGGCTTGCATAGCCGTTCCCACATAAAGACTAAAGCAGCAACCTACAGGGAATTAGTTGAAACTAATGCAGAAGAAACATTCACCTGGGAAGTGTTGTTCCATTGACATTGCTGTCTCTAAAATTCTTTTCATACTGGGGCAGTTCAACAAATTCTGACAGCCACTGAAGAGTGTCCTCTTGAGTCCAGTTATGAACTGGAAGAAAAAGTCAGATTAATTACCTTTAATTTTTGTGAAAAATCAACACCAAGGCACAAGACAAACAGTAGAAAAGCAGGTTACAATAAGCAAGAGAGTTTAGCCAAATATAACTGCAGAAAAATTAGTATTCACATTCACCAAGGTGTTTCTGGCATTTTGCCTTTTTCATTATATGCTTCTCAGAGGAAGCTTAGGCAAGCTATAAACAAAAAAAAGCACAGAACGAATAGAAACATTTCTTTATTAAAAATTCCACACAATCATTTAATATTTTGCTTTAGTTTAAATCAGGACAGCATCTTGTGACTTTTATCTGCTTAAACTGATCTCAGCCCCAATCCTTTTGTCCATGTTACCCCTGCAGAACTAAACACATGTCAGTAGGTGCTGTAGCCATTTGAGGCAATGTATCAAGATCTTTCCCAGGATGACGGCTGAAGAACTTGTTTTCATAAAAATCTCCATAGAGGCTCATGCCTACTAACCACAAAATGGGAGCAGACAAGAGGAAGAGGGAAGATTGAAAGAAAATACTGAGACACAGAAGAAATTTAAGAGGAAAACAGTTAAATCTCTCAAATATGCCCAGAACAGCTGCACTACATACAATAACATCCCACTAAGAAAAAATATTTACGCATTTATAGAATAATCAAAAGTTTTCCTGTATAACAGCAACAGTTAACATAAGCTTTCATAGCTACAGAAATATTACACACACAGAAACACCAACCACCACCATGAAAACATTTTTGGTCCTTACAGGCCAGCTGCTACAGCTTACAGCTGCACACTGACAAAGCTGAAGGGAAGTTCTTCACTCCATTTACAAAGTCTGCAAAAGTTTGTCTGCACATGAAAGAAACCGACAGCCTCCTTCTGCACAGATGTGTCTTTGCATGAACAAATACACTTATTTAATCTTCCCCCACTCCCCCAGCTATTTCCATATGACAATGTTGAGCAGGTATTTCTTGAGAAACCTTACCACAAGGACACATTCTTAGTGGTGAATTTTGACAATGACCCTTTAGAAAGAGTTGCTGAAAGTCTGACAGGTAAGCTGCAGGCAATGGAAAAATTTATGCATTTAAATTCATATTTCAGTTTGCACTGAAATAAGGACTTGTAGGTCTCTTGTCTACACTAGCGTAGCTGAAAAAAATTAAACTTAAACACTTCAAATTTTCATCATTCCTGGTAACAGACGATAGAACACATTTCACAGAGCCATTAATAGATTTAAAAAAAAATAAATAATAAATTCACAGTACAAAGCACATGTATTCTATCTGTATGAACAGCTACGTCTACTTCCTGGAATGCTGCCCCATTTCCTCCTCTTCTTTTGAGCCACAAACTGTTTTCCAGGTATTGATCTTGCAACAGACTTATTTTTGTCATATTACTTTAAGCTTTGATGCAAAATGTCTGGGGTATGTTTGTAAGCAGATCATTTTCACGTTACAGAGATTCTTAACTGTTTTGTGAATAGGAAGCAATCAGATTTACAAGTCATTCTAAGCATCTCAAAATAGTGGTAAGATCAGGCAGAAAGATATCACCGTAATCACCTTGCCTGCATTCCAGAAATAGGTTCATATACTGATCCAAAGCAAAAGCATTGTTTTGATGTGACATTAGGGGAAAAAAAAAACAAAACCACCAAAACAAAAACAAACAAACAACTCTTAAAATAGCTACTATACACTACAGATGTTATCACTGACAGTGCAGAACACCAGATTTCAGAAGCCACACAACTACAGAGTTTATAAATTGAGGGGGAAGGGAAAAGGAAGAAAAAAAGTATTGAGAAGTGTCAGTTTGGCTGCTAAAAGTATTTGGTTGTCACTCTGTCAGAACTTACTTTCTTATCATTCAGTAGTAATTATAAACATATAACCATGTAAGAAATGAGGTACATACTGAAGCTGTTTACCATAGGGCCAATCACGTCTGTTCTACTGCTTAACTGCTTAGACTTGTGTGATATTTTCTTTACAGAATATCAAAGAAATCTCCCCAGACAAACTATTTGTATTTAGGAAAAAGCACTTTACTATTCATTATATTCCACTGTATCAGATGCCTCCTTTAGTACAGACACTGCAAAAAAAGGAGCAACTAAAGTCTATCACAAACTAGAATCGGAACTTTTGGTATATGCTTTGTCCTCTTAAATGGCCACTCACCATTTAAGTGAAGCATAATCAATACAGTCAACTCTTCTTCTGGGATTTCAGTCTGAATCTCTGGCCATGCACATATTTCACTAGAAATTCAGATTTACCATGTAAAATAATTTTACATTAGCAGAATTCCAGTGTCAGTGCCCACAAACCCCCAACTTTTCCAGCTCAAACTGAACACTAAGCTACCATGCTCTCCCTTCCCTACAGCACCACAGTAGAGCACTGGGAGATTGATGTACATCAGTGAAAACATTCAGAATGGTTTTGGGTTGTTTTTTTGTTAATATCTTCTATATGCTATTTATTGGTAAGAAGTATTGCTTGACAATAAGACTGAAGACAGCATACGTGTTTATTCTACAACAGTACTGAGAAGCAAACCAGTCTTTCTTCAGTAGAAGCCTACTGAAACATGACAAAAGTGACACACACCAGGTGTACTGAAAAGTGAGCAGGCCAGCTGAAATTCACCTCAATCAGCACTGACAATTAGAATGTGCCAGCTCCTACTAATTAGCTGAGGTTGTAACTTTTCCTTATTTTAATCACCAGAAAATAACACAGTGCTTCAGTGGAGTAGCAACTGACAGTTACAGTAACTTAAAGCATATAGCATTAGACAGCAATCATAACATCCTTTCCTCTCACACCTGTTTTGTAAATAGGTATCTTGGAAGAGAGGATGTCAGCAACATGCCTTGGGCAGTTGAGTGTAGAAGCCACAGTGTTTACACCCTGGTGCAGCACTCAGTATCTACACTCGCATAAACTGTTTTCTATTTCAGATTACAACTTTAGATTGAGTTTAATTTGGTTGGTTTTGTTTTACTTTGGTGGGGATTTTTTTTTTTTTTGTTTGGGTTTTTGTTTTGTCTGGTTCATTGGTTTGGTTTTTAACTGCTCTAACAACACGTCTGAAGGTGAAGACAGCAAAAGTAGCTTCAAACTTGCCCTACATGAATTCTGCTCCCTGCTAATCCATGTTAATGACCAACTAGATGATCAGGCTATATTTTTTTCATGTTAAATTTATCATACAGCACAGTGCTTCAGGGCAGGCAGTCATGAAGAAAAACAAGGCTACAATGTCAGCCTCAGTACTCCTATGGGCCTCCTACTCCCTTCAGAAATCAAATTACATTCAATAAGTATTTCACAGCAAGAAGTGGATGACAGCCATCTATTAAGCTTAAAGTTGAGAACAGGTTGACCAGGCAACACAGAAAAACATGAGCTTGTTCTATATCAAGCACACAGAGGGATTCAAAAGTTAGTTCTGTTTATGCAGGACTTCAGCAGCAACATCAGCATGAAATATGCTGCCACCAGTAGGTTTCTAAACAGCACAAAAAAGTAAGAGAGGTGTGGCCCTAACTATCTTTTCAACAGTTGAACATTACAACTCCTGTAGAAGAGCCTGTCATCAGTACTGCGCTGGCCCTCCTTGGAACAGCACACAGCATTATGTAATTCACCCTTAGCCAAGCCCTGCTTGCATGCATTTCCAGTCTCCAGATATATACTCCAGATATATACAAGCATATACTGACATTTACATTCAAAGAGCAGACATGGAATAATAGAAGTCAGAGGACAGCTACACTACTTTCCTAGTCATTCCTCTATACAGAACTCTCTGTACATTATGAGACTAAAAAATTTCAGTGGTCATGGAAATCACAAGTAACATGAGCTAGCTTAAATTGACAACCTTGCGTTGTACTGAAGGACCAATTCAAATTGTGTGGAAATACAATAGGCTAGATGCTGATTTAAGCTATGATGCAATTCCTTCCATGCAAATAAAACCAATAGCAGCCTTGAAATTCCTTTAATTTGCATCAATACAGACTATGCCTTAATTCTGCAGCAAATGGGGATTAACAAAAACCTGCCCAGTGCCAGAAATATTAAAACACTGGGTTTTCTTATTTATTTTATTAGATAATTTTTAGAGCTTTGAATGGAGCCAATTCTCAGGGTTCTATTCAGTGCATGATTTTCAAGCAGTTACTCAAAAATAATCTGTTTTCCTTAATCCAAAAAAAGCAACACCAAACAGCAATAGCAAACTTGCTATACCATAAACGGTATTTTCATTTTCTATCTTCAAATCTTACCTGCCTCACATCACCAATATCTTAAACAGCAAGCAACTTTAAGCAATTTGCCAAATACTTAAGACAAACATCTACATAAAGCTATATGGAAAAGAATTGACAAATCTGCTCTGCATAAACTAAGCAGCAATAGATCCAGAAGGTGCTTCTGCATAAGCACTAATGCTCACTGTCCAGGGTACTATTTATAGCTTGTAATTCTCACAACAGATACCTCAACAGACTACTTAAAGTTTCAAATTACTGATACCATCATTTACACTACCTTCCACCCTCTTGTTTAGTGCTGTCAAATTACACTGGTACCATAAACTAGCAGCACTTAAACTAACAAACCAAAATCCCTAAAAACAGCTAGAAAGGAAAACCAGAATTTTCCATGTTACTTAATATTAAATGAAAGTAGTTTAATATTTGAGGGGCTTCATGCTTTCTAACATCCACCAGGTCACTGTTAGCACTGCTTGGTAGTCTAAGAGCCTCCCTGTGGTGCAACTTCAGTTTCCTCAACAGCATGTACAATAAGGCCATTATAAGCAGGCACAGTAAGACCAGACATTCCTCTCAAAATTTTGTGCGTCTTATTACTCACACTGCTCACTACATTCAAGAAACCTGGAACAAAGACATACACAGTAGACAAATTAGATACTTCTGATATTGTTATAGCCTACATTTTTGAAGAGTTACTCTAAGTTAGACAAACAATTGTAGGGAAATAATTTTCTCTGATAATTTAGTTGCAATACTTTAATTGAGCAAGATCTTCAGTAAGTATCTGCAGAATATTTGAAGAGACAAGGATAGAAATCACTTTAAATTTTAGATATTTACTACAGAGTGAATACTTAACCAATGAATTGCCTCAGACTGCATTTAAATGACTTCCTATATAGGATGAACCAGTGCAATATTCCTAGTTTCCTTTCTCCTTGGTTCCTACTTTTAGCTGTTTGACTAATACCAGATCTCTATATGCTACAATAAATTCTGGACCCCTGGAAGTTTCTTTTTAGTAGCCACATCATGGACCCTATTTGGCAGTGAACAGTGTACTGCTCATTTACTAATGTCCTTTGATATTTGGAATATTTGGCTGTATTTACATTTTTTCATTCAAATCTAATGGGGAGGGATGGTGGTGTTGGGTTATCAGTCCATTTTCCTATATTTCAAGTTTGAAAATATTTCCCAAAATGCTTTGCATAAGAATTCTAATTCTCTGTAGCCCAAAGAACAGTTACATCTAAATCAAAACACACTGGACTTTCCACTTGATACAATATATCTTTGATGTTTTAAAATAGCTTGACTCCCAACCCTAAGGCTTACTAAATTAAAAATGTGTTCATATGGAATTTAGTGCTTGCAACAGTCACCTTCATAAATTACAACCTGGTACAGATGAGGGTGTAAGCTAGCTTAGTTTACTTACAGTACACACAGCACATCAAGAAAAAAAAATAATACTAGATGGACTGAATGAGTTTTTAAGTCAGGTTTACATAGATCTATAAGTAACAGTACCAAAACAGATTCATGAAGATGCTTTAAAAAGGTCATCCATTTACTATTCTAAACTACCTGGTGGAAAAATTATTGAATTATGTCTATTTCAATAACCACCAAATTCTTCAGCTATTCTTTACCTACCTTCAGATGTCTTCCAACGTTTCCACAGATCCTCAATGGTGATATGCTTGTCTTCTCTGTGCAGGTGACTATGTTTATTAGAGGCATCCTTGTATTGCATATCTTCTCTTAGAAACTGAAGGAAAAGGAAAACGTCTTCAATGACAAAACAAAAGAACTACAAGGAAATCGGGCAGAGCAGAATCTTTAGGAGCTCTTCCCCATGCAAGCAACACACAATTCACATAAGTTGACCACATCAAAGACTCAGAAAGCAAGTTAAACACCCTTACAGGGATTCATTTTCACAATGATTAAATCCTAGTATACTAGTAATTGCTAGTTTTTCTAAGTTCAACATTATTAGTATGCCTTACATTTACAGTGATTACAAGAATGCACCACACAAGTCATACTACATACTTCTCTATTCTCAACATATTTAACCAGCTTCACCTACTTGAAGATCATTTAAGATCTGAAAATGTACCAGTCCTTTATAAAGGAGTAATACTTGAACCCTTCTATATCAGATAAAGCAACTGCTTGAGGTATGAAAGAAAAGTGGTGACTAAATATAAACAGTCTTTTGATTAGACAACAAAAATTTCACTTCTGTCTCATCAAATTAAAAAACAGAAGTCCATCTTAGGGCAAATTTTCTTCTTGCTAACCATCCCTCAGTGGTTACACTCCTAGTATAGAAGCATTAAACAGAGCTGTTTCATTCTCAGTAATTAATAGGAAGCCTATGTCAAAATACCACTTTTTGCCTTTCAGTAAAAGAAAAGGAAAATAAGATGACAAAAAGGAATAGCCTGGAATCTCGTCATACATAGCAGTGTTGTATCAGTATTTCACAAGTCACTACAAACAGGATCTCCAAATACATCCAAGGGAAAAAAAAAAAAAAGCATTGAACTGTAAAAAGCCCATTTTGCTTTTATTTCATGCAGGCCTAGAAAAGTTGGAATCCTGGTTAGCAAACCACCTCTCATTAATAGTGGAAAACTACCAGACATATCAGTCCCTAAAAGCACAGCCTGAGCCATGTCTGTGGGTGGAGATCTTAGTATTAGTACCAGAAAGCTAACATGGGAGCTAAGTCACCTTCCATAGCAGATTGCTTGCTTTCTTCACTTCCTGAAGATTAAAGCTGCTCAGACAGGAACAGCTATAGGCAGTCATGACACTAAATCAAAAACCAGCTTTTCATGTGGCTGGTCATATGCCATCATCACCACTTCAAGCAGACGTGAAGAAGAAAGCCAAACTAGTGATGCACTGCAGAAGAACCCCCCACTTAAAATTTAGCCTTGCTTTATCTGCAAAGTATCCTGTACAGACCCCATTTCTAACAAATCAAGAGACTTAGACACTCAAAAAACTGAAAAGCAGTCAATTGTAAACCATAATATTAACTCTTAATAAAAGGAGGCAGTGTACGTTAGCAGAAATATGCAAGAAAACACAAATTCCCCTTATTAAAAACTTGAATCATACTTGTAAGAAGGGAATCTAAACATACGGGAAGGGATTCAAGTTTCTCCTCTAACTGCTAGACTTGGGATAAAGTACTATTTGCCTTCCCTAATCCAGTCAAAGTCCTGTGTGTCTTTTGGTTTCAGGTTGAATGCAAGCCCTCTCTCATTCATCTATCACTTCAAAACTTGTCAGACATTACCTTTCTAAAGCCTTCTGATTCCTAAAATAGTTCCATTTAACCCATACAAATTGCATGGCACTTTTAACTCCTCTTCCCTACATATATGAGAGAGGCATAAATACAGGTATTTATAGATACACAGAGATATATATATAAATGAGAAATACAGGAGCAATTTATGAAATATATGAAAACAAATGAAAATAGCAGCCTGTTAGAGCAATTACAGAACTTCTGAGACACCATGGACCAGCAACTGCAAAAAAGTACAATAGGCACAGAAAAGGACTGGCTGCTGTAGCTATATGCAAATGTAAAAATACCTCTTGCATATTCCACCATACAAGTATGAACTCCAAGGACTTCCCCAATTAGTACAGCTACCATGAAGCTCACAATTTCCATAGCTAACATGCAATCAAAGCTGGATTACCTTATTGGTTCCCACTTCATTTTTATTAAAGGCTAAATTGAAGAAAAGGAACTAAACAATAGGGAAACAATCATCTTATTCACCAATGTCTCTAAAACTTTCCAGATTCAAGTACAGTCTCACAGCTGGACCAGCAGGAAAGAACTGATGTCTGCCCACCTCAACTTTTCCCTTCACACTGCAAGTACCTACTGTCAACTACCATCCCCTGCACACCTTTTGGGAACAATGTACTAAAACAGTAAAAAATACATTACAGTGCCCTCCCTGTAAAAGCTATCTTACTTCATATGGGGGTTAAGGTACATGTTAACACTTCAGCTTTCTAGTGACTGATGATGCACTGCCCTTGGAGACTTCAAATATCAGGTGTGGACATTTGTTTTAAAAACAAATGTTGTAGGCAATCAAGTTTCTGAAGAGGAACAGCATGAGATATATACTACACTTCAAAGGTCTTAGCAGATTTTGCACCTCCTCTGCTAATAGTCACTTCAGATCAGTTTTGTTATTAAGAAATAAACTTGCTTCTATCTTTACTGCTAGTTATCATAAAAAGTTGTAAAATACTTCAGGACAGGAACATGTGAACAGCTGCAGGTGCTGTCAAGTAAAATCTGAATTGCTGTTAACAATACTACATACAGGAATAAAGAAGATTCCAACTGATATACTAAAAAAACTTCAAGATGTTACAACTCACGCCAAAGCACTAAAAGGTACTACGAGAAAGCATTCTGGTTTTCAAAATGGGACAGGAATGGGTTACCTTGGCAGCCAGATAAGAAATACAGTTTGTGGAAAACCTGCAGCATTTCATGTCATTCTGCTACAGAGCCCGCAGAGGGAGCAAGAGTTAACGTATGAATTCATAGTCTCAAAACAGGGCTAGAGCACAACCTGCTACAGGGTCAGGAAGGGGGGAATGAAAATCCCACTTTCAAATTTCATCACAAATACAGAAACAAATCCAAGTTCAAAACACAAGACTTCCTGGGAGAATAGGACAACAGTGGAAAAGATCTGGTTTATACTGACAGGCTACTCAGAATATTTGACTAAGTTCCTTTTCTAAAAAGGAGCTGTCAAGACACAAACTTATAAGCAGCTTGCATTTAGTAATCAGTATGCAGCTGCTCCTCAGGGGGAGAGATTATGCACTTGTGAGAATTTCTTCAAGAAAAGAAAGAAGCTCCTTTTCTGCTCAATGCTACCCATATTGCTCCCAGATCCTGTGAGAATAATCACAATAATTTTCTCAGTGATATTCTCTAATACCAGAGAGTCACAACGGTAGTTACAGTGTGCACAGCTGGAAACAGGACATCATGTTTCAAAGAATGAATGCATTTACTAATGACATGAAACATCACTCTTCTGTTTAAAAGATCTTTGTTTCATAACTGGCCTAATATGGAAGTGCTCCTCTAAGAAAAGGAATTGTGTCCTAAATTGAAGAAAGCCATAAAAAAGAGGACTTTTCTGTTCCTTGTCATGGCAGCTAATCTCTCTTCTGTTGCCCTGTTCATTAAGTATACAAAGAAAAGGTTAGAAAAATAACTTTAAATGGGCAGGTTAAAAGAACTAACATCTAAAAAAAAAAAACAAACAAAACAAAAAAAAAAACCCCACACAAACATTTAAGAATTATCTTAGCCAACATAATTACTCAAGAGGGAGAGAGCCATTTAAGACTACAAAGTTGAAACAAGAAAGCAGCAGGTAAGATACCTAAAAACAGTGTGGAAAAAAAAAGTAATTTATCAAAATAGTTACTTCAAAAAAACTAAAGCGTAAAAAAACCCCATCACACCTAGGCTCAAAACCAGAGCTTTGATTCCAGAAGTACCATTACAACCATGCTTCTACAAAGATCCACATCCCAAAGCCTGAGGTTCAGCAGTGTAATAGGTAGAGAGGAAACTTGCTCCCCCCTGGAAGGAACAAAACTTGTGGAGTCCTGGGAAAGAGTTACAAAGTCAGGTAGCTACACAACCACCTTTCTTCCTCTTCAGTAAGCTTTTAGTACCATAACATTCACCAAAATCCAGTCAACTCATAACCAAAAACTAACCTGAACTAAGAGCCACCAAAATAAGAAAAATAATACATTCCAATACCAGTTTGACATGAAGAGTATTAAGGTGACATGCAACAACACAATAAGTTCACGTATGTTAAAATACAGAAGTTGCAGGAGATGCCTGGTCCTTGAAGAGCAAATGAATAATTGCATTCTTCTGCAATTGCCAGTGGAAAAGTAAAAGTAACTACACTCACTAATTGCAGAAGGAAGCACTCATGCGATGTTTACGTTCTGTTCTGTGTGAAAGCTCAAGTTCATGAATTTCAGTTGCATCAATTTAACATAGACTCTTTAACTGAAAGTTCACTTTAAGAACAATTAGTAAAATCTCCTGGCTAAGTATCACTGTCTTCCTTGAGCATCTATACCTTAAACAGTGTTGTGTCCTTCAGTTTTATTCCTTTAAAGGAAAACCTGCAAAAGTTACAACTTCTGTTTTCCTGTAATCCTACTTTCAGGTACAGCCAGTCGCTGTTAGCCTCTTAATACATTCCCTCTCATCTTCTGCTACCAGACTCATTGCTGCTATCACAATGTCACACTTATTGGCAAGTATGCTTCTAAAAGGCAATATATAATGATTCAGGTATGACAGCATTCTCAACTACTTACTCTTTAGAAATGGCTTCTAACAATGTTACACAGTAAAATAAGTAAATGTATTTAAGCATAATAAAAACGTCACTAGAAAAAGTTAGGACATGGTGTTACCATGTTGACAAATATTACAAAGTGTTACTAAGTACATTTTAAGTAATCTACAAATTCTGTTTAAAAAAAAAAATTGCCACTCAAAACAAAATTGTAGCTATTCTATTGCAAAGTAACCTTCACAATCTCTTCAAAGAATTTCTAAGAGGTCATTTCATTGTAGCTAGGACTAAACACCTGCAGTGTTACACAAATAGGTACAGACAGCTACATATTAGCTTAAGTACCTCCAAGGAGACAAAGGCGTGAAGCAGGTCTGATCCAAATAGCACTGCAACAAGTTTCTATGCAACGGTATCCATGATAACACACGCTGCCTCTCTACAGGACACCTTAGCACAGGCATAGCCACAGACTAACACGATCATAATGTTTTGCAGACAAAATCTGGCTCTGAAAAAATCCAGAATGTGCAGACATGCTCAGAGTTGCTTACAAAACTTCAGAAGACAGCCTGAGTTATAAAATCCACTGAAAAAAAAAACAAAAACAAAACAACAACAAACAACATAAACCAAAGAACAACCAACCAAGCAAAAAAAAAAAAAAAGGCAAAAAAAAACCCCAAACACCCTCTACTAACAGATCTACAACCAACTAAGGGAATCAATGTAAGCCAACAGCTCTTGGGGGAAAAAGGATGTGCTACCCTGGTTAGGAAGCTAATACACCAAGGAGCCACCCCAGTTTAAGGCAAAACAGGTGTGTTCAGTTTCCGAACCACTGCAGCCGGTATTTCTCTACATGCAGAACTTTGCCTAATCCGCTGACACTGAAGTATCAGCTAGTTTACACAAATACGAACATCAGTTTAAGGACCTTTATTATATAAATAAGGACAAAACCAGTATACCAAGGCAACTTCACAGGACATTTAACACTTGCTGAGTGTATATCTGCAGACAAAATAAAGCAAGAGCTCAGTCTACAGCAATGCTTCTCCCAGCTGAACTTAAAACACTCTGCTTAATCTTCTGCTAAAATCTCTGCTCCCTCCAACACATAACAATCAAAAGGAAG
This sequence comes from Pezoporus wallicus, assembly GCF_028554395.1. NCBI lineage: Eukaryota > Metazoa > Chordata > Aves > Psittaciformes > Psittacidae > Pezoporus > Pezoporus wallicus. The sequence continues at coordinate 561,794 of NW_026637470.1, forward strand.
AGAAATTCTGCACATAAATTTGCTGCTGTTCAAGAACACAGGACTATTCACTTAAGTCAGAGTTAATATTAAAATTCTGAAAGTGTTTTTTGACCTCACACTTCATGCTCCTAATACCCAAAAAATACATACTTAAAATGGGGGTATCACACTGTTCTGGTATCCAGTTCTTTGGAATTTCCTGTCACAGAATTTCTTGCCATTGTACCCACAGTATTTAGCACTCATACTGTCCAGAACAGGTTACTGAAATGAATGGGTCTCTGGTCCAAACTAGTAAATCATGTATTATTCAATTTTTATATCTCTCAAGGAATTAAAGAACAAAGATCCATAAACTTCTTTACCAACTCATCTTTACACAAATTGAATAGGCAGGTCTGTTTCAGCAGTAATTCAGAAAATTATTTTTCAATGAGAAGATACATGTTAAATTTTATTTCTCCAGATTTTCCTAAAGTAGAAATTCTAATGTATGATATTTTAATTTAGCAAGCTTCTAAAATAGATTGTAATGTACAGACACATGTACCATTTTAATTCCTAACAGAAAGGAAGCATAAACAACCAAGAGTGGGACTAGCAAACTGATTATGTAATAAAAGCATGAAGTGGTTCTCCTTTATAATAAAACCTTTAATCACAAAATAGCACTAATGGGAATATATATTGGAACACAGATTTCTGAACTCACCCCCTTCTATAAATTATTTATTGTGAACCAAGTAATTTATACTTGACCTCTGTATCTTTCCCACTTCAATTTCCTTTTGGATTCTTCCTTTGACTTTTTTCTCTTCAGACTCCACCTCTTCATCCCCTCTTAAAAAACACAGCATACTCTTCAAGATATTATGTTTGTTCCAAGTCTCTTGGATTATTTGCATCAACAAAAGATTTACAGAGGCCATCCATTCAGGAGACTGTCACTTCAGAGGAAGATCATGGGCTGTCAAAAACTCTGCCTCTATCAAACATACTGTAGCCAAAGTGCTAACAGATTATACTAGCTACTTTTTCTGCTTTAATCTCTGTATAGAAGACAATCACACTCCCTGGTTTAGACCAGTAAAACTAGGTTCTTTTCAATTCTTACCCCAAGACAACATTTTAAGTCAGGCACTTTTTTGCATGACCTCTGAGGTTCCAGCTTCTTTGTACTGTTAAAAGCTATACTTTGACTGTTTCATGTTTTCAATATTGCAGTTTCTTCCTCTTCACACAGTTTTGTGTTTGGGGGGTTTTGGGGTGGCTCTGTGTGTGGTTTGGTGCGTTGGGGTTTTTTGTTAAGTCACTATGCAAGTACACTCAAAAAGCATAAAACAAAATATTAACATATTAAGTGATCTATCCACGCAAAGCTGTAGATTTATGCCATTAGCTCTGTGTCCTGCAAGAGGCTAATGAGGAAACGCACTCGAGCCAGAAACAGCCAGCTGATGTACTGGTAAAGAAGATCTCTACTGGTGCTGCCAGGAAAAAGCAGTGGATCATAGTAGTAGGGGACTCTACTTTGAAAGGGACAGAAGCACTTGTCTGACAGCCTGACTCGGACTCAAGTGAGGAGTGTTGCCTACTGGGGGCACAGATCAGGGATGTTGCAAAGAGGCTGCCTGCTCTGGCAAGTCCCACGGACTATTACCCACTCCTGGTGATACATGTGGGTGCTAGGGACATAGATAGTAGTAGCCTGGGGAACATAAAGAAAGACTACAGAGCCTTGGGGAGGTGGTTAGGGGCTCTGGAGCTCAGATAGTCTTTTTGTCAATTCTCCTGGATACAGGGGAGAACCTAAAAAAAGCTAGGAGGATTAGCCAGGTTAATAAATGGTTAAAAGGGTGGTGTCATAGTCAAGGGTTTGGGTGTCTTGAACACAAGACCCAAGTTTGTAGGCCAGGTCTAGTGGGGGCTGGTGGAGCTGCTCTAAGGAAGGGAAAGAGCAGTTTTGGTAGGAGGCTTGCCAGACTGGTCAAGGAGGCTTTAAACTAGATGTGCTGAGGGAGGGGTGCATCATTCCATCCCAACACACCCAGTCAGTTGCCAGCACCTACAATAAATGCTCGGAGAAATGTAGATACATTCCAGCCGCTCCAGCCAATGAGACGGCTTCAGCTGGTGCTCGGCTCAGATGCCTCTGCACAAATGCCCATAGCATGGGGAACAAACAAGAGGAATTAGAGATGTGTGCATGTCTACGGGGGTATGATACAATAGGCATCACAGAAACATGGTGGGATGGCTCCTATGACTGGAGTGTTGGAATGGAAGGTTACAGGCTCTTTAGAAAAGACAGGCCTGGCAGGTGGGGAGGGGGAGTTGCCCTTTGTGTTAGGGATAGGCTGGAGAGTATGGAGCTCTGTCTGGGGACAGGTGAGCAGTCCACAGAGAGTTTGTGGGTCAGGGTTAAAGGGAGAACAGCGATGGGAGACATTACTGTGGGGATCTGTTACAGATCGCCTTATCAAGAGAACCTGTGGATGAAGCACTCTATAGACAGATAGGAAAAGCCTCACACTCACAGGCCCTTGTTCTCATGGGTGACTTCAACCACCCTGACATCTGTTGGAACGATGTTACAGCCCGGCACAAGCAATCCAGGAGGTTCCTCGATTGTGTGGAAGACAACTTCCTGCTGCAAGTAATAGAGGAGCTGACAAGGAGAGGTGCCATGCTTGACCTCGTGCTCACCAACAGGGAAGGGCTCGTTGGAAATGTGACTCTCCAGGGCAGCCTTGGATGCAGCGATCACGAGACGCTCGAATTTGAGATCCTCAGGACAGTGAGAAGAGCGTGCAGCAAGCTCACTGCCCTGGACTTCAAAAGAGCAGACTTTGGCCTCTTCAAGAACCTACTTAGTAAGGTTCCATGGGATACAGCCCTAGAGGGCAGGGGGGGCCAAGACTCTTGGTTGATATTCAAGGATCACCTGCTACAAGCTCAGGAGTGTCGCATCCCAACTAGAAGGAAGTGCAGCAGGAGGGCCAGGAGACCTCCTTGGATGGATAAGGAGCTGCTGAGGAAAATTCAAATGAAAATGAAAAAAGAGGCTTATAAAAGGTGGAAGCAAGGACAGGCAGCCTGGGAAAAGTACAGGGATGTTGTCTGGGAAGCTAGGGACCAGGTTAGGGAAGCCAAGGCCCAGTTAGAATTAAACTTGGCTAGGGATGTTAAGGATAACATGTGTGCAGTTCTGGTGTCCTCAACATAAAAAGGACATGGAACTGTTGGAACAAATCCAGAGAAGGACCACGAGGATGATCAGGGGACTGGAGCACCTCCCGTATGAAGACAGGCTGAGGAAGTTGGAGCTGTTCAGCCTGGAGAAGAGAAGGCTGCGTGGAGACCTCAGAGCAGCCTTCCAGTATCTGAAGGGGGCCTATAGGGATGCTGGGGAGGGACCCTTCATTATGGACTGTAGTGAGAGGACAAGGGGCAACGGGTTAAAACTTAAGCAGGGGAAGTTTAGATTGGATATAAGGAGGAAATTCTTTCCTGTTACGGTGGTGAGGCACTGGAATAGGTTGCCCAGGGAGGTTGTGAATGCTCCGTCCCTGGCAGTGTTCAAGACCAGATTTGATGAAGACTTGGGTGAGATGGTTTAGTGTGAGGTGTCCCTGCCCATGGCAGGGGGGTTGGAACTAGATGATCTTAAGGTCCTTTCCAACCCTAACCATTCTATGATTCTATGACATTAAACACACAGTAAGATGATTAGTATTTCAAAACATAAACTTACTCTATTTGTAAAGTGAGATTCCTTGAGAAAATTGCTTTATGTAGTATCTACATATAAAAGCTCTTTGGAAATAGGAAAAACCTATGTAAATAGTGAACATATGATAAGCCTTACTGCTTGTGCCTCTTCGTCATTAAAACGAATCATGTACACATGGTGGAACAGATGCCTCCTGAGGCAGATAGCCTCCCACAACACATGACTAAAACCTCAGTAATGTGTCCTCCCTTTCAGTTACCCTTTTACAGCCTAACTCTAAACAAGTTTAATCAATTGCAATCTTTTGTATGCTAAGAAGTAACAACAGAAGATAGATTTGATAGAAAAATTTATATTAGCCTGCCCTAAGAAAATCAGGGCTAGTACTAGAAAGTTACATGAATCCTGACCTGAACGGAAAAAAAAAAATATGAGTAGTAATGTCAAAATGCACTTTTCCCCCAAGTATTTTGTAATAATTAGAATTAGGAAAGTATCTTCTAGTGATTTTGAAAGTTCAGGGTTTTTTTATCACTATAAATATCTTAAGTTATACCATCAAGTCTAACTCAGGTAAGAGACTAAATAATAAGGAAAAAGCATATCTAACCAGTCCATGCTCAAACTAGAACCCCTCTATCTTCCTTAGAAGACTTTCACAAATCCCTTATGTGTTTCAATGGCTAATAGATCCCGTGTTAAAAATTCAGATCAAGTTTCCCCACATCAATTTCATCAAGGTCAAATACAAGCTTCTTTCCAGTCCACACAAGGTACATCCAACAGGCTTCTAGTATAATACAATTTTTGAGGAAATAAGTTTCTAGTAACAGGTAAAATTTTCTTATATTCTAAAGAAACTCTTCCTCTATAGAATGCTTTTATGTAAGGATTCATTTTACAGAGGAAAAACAAACTACAACATAAAACAGGGCATGATGAGCATTAGGAAAAAGGGACTGCAGATGAAACGCAGCATCCCCCATGAACTGTTCTAATTTCAGTCATTTTAACAGATTTCAAGAGCAGCTTCTGATGCTGAGGTTTACCTTGACATTTCACTGGAACAAAGAGAAACTTAAGGTCAGATATAAAGATGGTCCACTTGAAACCAGGACAGATCATTTGATTATTAATAAAATTTTTCCAATGCATAGGTATTTCAGTGTTTTCTTTTAACTTTCTTAAATACAGCACAAGTCAAGAGAATCACATAGTGCTGAGAAACTCCTCAAGTAAGCTTACACTCCATCACTAATGTTTCAGTTTGCAGACTGGATTGTGCCTGTCCCAAACATTACTGGCTAACCAACCTTTCTGCAGTAACAGAGATAGTCTGCTTCTAGCATCTGAACTACCTCACACCATGACACTCGTTAAGGTACAGAGCAGATTTTTTCCCTCCAAAGTTACATTATTCTGGACCATTCTCTCCATTGTACCATATTCCTTCACAAAACTCCTAGCAACAAAGCATCAGTCACTGTTGATGCTGTTTGTACATAGTCACACAGAAAGGTAAATACCATCACATTAAACTTGACAGTGATAACTGACAACTTTTTCAGGGAGAACAGTCTTCCCAGAGATGTTACAAAAACGGGAAGAAAAATCAGCAGTAGATACTTCTCCCACTCACCTCCAGTGAAAATGGGCTTCAGAACCACATGGCAATACCCTCTTCACTCCCCTTCCTTTCTCAAGCCTGTACCTGACAACTGCCAGAAAGCAAAATAAGCAAGAACAATGAAACTACATAGATGTTTCAATTCCTACCCAGCAACTCTAAGAACCCCAGTGGTAAAGTTGAGACCTGCCTGTGATCAGCAGGTTCAGGGTGGTGACTCTACTCCTTGGCTCTTGTGAGACTACATCTGGAGTACTGCATACAGCCCCAACTTAAAAAGGACATGGACATGTTGCAGCAAGTCCAGAGGAGGGCCACAAAGATGATGAAGTGGCTGGAGCAGCTCCCCTATGAAGACAGGCAGAGAGAGCTGGGTTTGCTCAGCCTGGAGAAGGCAAGGCTCCGGTGAGACGTAAGAGCAGCCTCTCAGTACTTAAAGGGCACCTGCAAGAATACTGGAGAGGGACTTCTGACAAGGGTATATAGCAACAGGAGAAGGAGGAAGGGCTTTAAATTGAAAGAGGGTAGATTTAGATTAGGTATTAGGAAGAAATTCTTCACTACAAGATTGGTGAGGCACTGGAAGCAGCTGCCCAGAGAAGCTGTGCCTGCCCCATCCCTGGAAATGTTCAAGGCTGGGCTGGATGGGGCTTTCAGCAACCTGGTCTACTGTCAGGTATCCCTGCTCACAGCAGGGGTCTGGAACTAGATGATGATCTGCAAGGTCCCTTCCAACTCAAACCATTCCACGATTCTATGATAAGCACAAAGCCCTTTCCAGGACCATTAGAAGCCTGCCTACCAAACTCATTCAAGCAGTCACAAAAAACTTCAGGTAGGTCCATATAACCTTCCTTAGGAGGCACTTCCTACTTGCCCATAAAATGTAAGCAAAAACACATTAAAAAAAAAAAAACAAGCCACACCTTTCTTAACTGCTGCCTGTAACAGGTATTACTTTGCACCATGAAGTGCCAGGAACAGATCTAAAGTAAACAGCAAAGACCAACGATGACTTAAGCAGGAAAATCTTGGAGCAAACAAATTAAAATATGAGGTGGCAGATCACATCAACCTCACCGCAAGCTAAACCAACACCATTTGCCTGCCTCTTACACTAATCACAAAAATAACAGCTTTTATACATAGTTGTATGAAGTTTTCCTTTAGGCTAGAACAAGGGACAATAATATTCAGTTTCAGACAGTTCTAGAAGTTAGACTTTCCTTCTACATTTGGCTGTGGGAAGGTCTGAATTAAGAAAAACAGTAACAACTAAAGTGCTGGAACATGAGCAGCTATCTAAAACAGACAGACCTCATGTATGCATAAGTGAAGGCTTTTACTCCTACCTCATCACTTTCATCTACTTCAATACCACCATCTTTGTCATCATCCATTTGCTTATGGATCATGCGGAGAGCTTCTAGACTGAATCGGTCCTCCTCAGTAAAGCACGGTGGGCTGAGTGAACTGCAGGGATCTAAAGGGAGGGGGGGAGGAAAAAAAAAAACAAAACAAAAACCAGAAATATTATCTACTGTTGCACTAGAATATAAAGCTTCCAAGAAAAAGAATGGGCTTAAATTTCTGTATGTGTACATGTCCTTCACCTCACATAGCCGGGAGGTCATAGATACCAAATTCAGCTGTAAAATAATAATTCTTACCAAAAAAAGCGGGGGGTGGGGGGGTAGGGTTGGAGGGGAAAGGGTGTCAACTCTTTGTTAGGAGGGAAGCCCAAAGAACTAGCTAGAACAGATTGGCTCTTGGATATTTTTTTTTATCCCTGTAACTGCTATCTCTTCTATCATCCACCCTCAGTAATATATCACTGCAATAGCAAATAAAGTCACTGTGCTTTCCAACCTCCTTTCTGAAAGCCTGGGCTAAACAGACCAGAGGAGGGAAAAAAAGTGTCATTCTTATGATTATAGCTTCATAAACAGGTAACAAAGGAATGATAGCCATACTGTAGATCATATTCAAATTAGACAGTACTACTGGATGCAAAATATTCACAGTGGACTGCAAGAGAAACAAGCAAAGAAAGCTCAACTGGTAGCAAGTCATATTCTCAGCCACATATGTTCTGATTAAAAAACACTAGAATTACTGTGGAGCAGGTTTTTGGGTCAAAAATAGCACATTTTCATCTACATTCATCACCAAAGACTAATGATTTGCATGCACCTGATGGCTCTGCTTTCACCATGTCAGATTGTTATATCTCTGGTTTTTCCCTTCCACAAGGCACATGCCAAATGCTCCAAAAATTCTACAATGCATGATCAACCATTGTTAAAGATTGTCTTTCACAGACCTTGGCATTAACTAATAGCTATTTCATTAATTCTGATGTACTGAACACCATCAAAGAACAGAAGGTGGAAAAGGATACACAAATTAATTTTTGAAAGTTCAGCTTTAATAAGGTAGTGAATTCCCACTGCAATATACATTATAAAAATGCACTCACTAGTCCCATAAACTGGTCAACTCCAGTCACATCAATGCAAATACAAATTGAGGCAGCACAAGTAATTTTTGCTTCTTCTAGTCTACCAAAGGATTAAGATTAAATGTTACTACAGATTTTATTAAAGGCTCATTTATATAAGTAATGAAAGGGAAGCACATATAGAAATGGGTAAGATCAAGAGTTTGCACAGAAAAACAGATTTATTGGTTTAGTACTTCCATACCAATTTGCATTAGCATGATTCTGACTATTAGAAATTTCAAAACAATAAAAAGAAATGGAAGCTGGTAAGACTCAGCTTGCAGAAGGCTACAAAGCAGAAATATAAAGGTGGCAGCCACAGCATAGCTGCAATCTCTAACGCGTATTAACAGGATTGAACCCTACAGCTAGACATGAGTCAATGTACTCTCACTTTATACACCAGCTTTATTACACAGAAGTTAACAGTTATCTGTTATCTGTGTCCATGTATCAATTGAAAACACAAACAAAACCCAACCAAGAACCAACCACAAAAACAAACCAAATGCCTTACTGAAACCATCCCAGAATGGAGATGCTGAATTTAGTAATACTTCATAGAAAGCAGAAAAACAAATGACTAAACATTAAACAAGACCACTCTCAAACAATTCTCAGCTTTGGAACGAACAGAAGTAATGTGTCATGAAAAAGTAAAACTGAGTAATTTTATGTTAAAAAAAAAATAATCTTCTATTTGCCCATCATCACTTCATTAGAAAAGGTTTAATTTGTACAATACACAGCCTTCAGAATTTTGCCTTGCAATGAAAATATTACTATCATTGGGGGGGTTAAAGGACTTATCCTTGTAATACAGAGTATTTGTCATAGAAAGGCTTCCCATGCAATAGTATGACTCACCTCAAAATTCTGCTAATAGTTAAATTCCAATAGCCACAAAGAAGATGACATTATTTGAACACAAACATATTTCAGAACATTTTGTACTGCAAGATTAGTTCTATACTATGTTTTAAGTTAGAAGAAAGCATAATTGTCAGAACAGACGAACAGGTCCTCCAAACACACCCAACTTCATTTGTAGTTATTCCTAGACTTACAGAGAAAATGTCAGACCAAGTGTTCAGTTTGCAAGCACTCACTCAAATGCTTTTCTATTTTGTTCAGCTGAAAGCCCAGCTTTTCAATTAAAAGAAGTTCTCAGAGTACATTTTCTGAAAACTGAGGTTTTCAACTCTTTTCTCAATCAATTTCTTAATCGGAGTATTTACTTATCTTGAAGATGCCTTTTTTTGGTTATTTAAGAAGGAAGGCACTTTAAAGAGCTATGGCTCTTCTTGAGAGAAGTAAACAGGCTGCTTGTGCTTCAAATGTCCCATGTCCTGAGCTCCAGGAACACTTGATCTCTCTCTCGAGACAACAGAGTTCCAATTGCTCCTTTTGGAACTGAGAAACATGGAGCAGGACCACATCTCGGCTGTAATAAAAATTAACCCACTCTAAACAGAATCCAGATTTACCTTCAAGGTTATTTTCATATGGTAAAATTAAACATTCCTAGACTGACAACACCTGTCATCCCTTTATTCAGAAAACAATCTCACAACAATTTACAAAGCCACAACCTAAAGAATAAGTGAAAAACATTTCACAAGCATACCTATGAAGCCCTACCAATCCCAAAAACCTGACAAATTTAATGACCTGCAGCTTTAGAGAGGATTCTAGCGCACACAATTTTGCCTCACTTGCATGGCAGAAACAATTCAAATTAATACTACATGAAGCATGGCTAGAAACCTCCCAAACATCCTGTTAATTAAGATAACAGCCAAGAGGAAAAGTCTCGATATAGAACAAGCACCATAAACACAGGTCTGAGACCATGCAATAAATTATAAGACAAGTTGATAGTTTATTTTTCAATTTGAATCTATTGAAGGTGTTCTGGGATTCCAAACCTTCTATTGTACTGTAATGACAAACTATTTCACATCTGGACCAATTTCACTGTCCTAGTCTGGTATGTGTGGCATAATACACTCAGTCCAAAACCATCATCACAGGAAAGATCACAGGGATACCATGTTCATTCAGGGTTAAACTTGATATCTTAGAATCTAATCCTTCCTTTAACAAACAGCACAGAAGAATTAGCAAAGCAAACAAAAGAGATATAGGGTAGATGAGGTGGACAAGAGTCATACAAGCACACCATATGTCACTCTAGGCAGGAGTTATTTTACAGACCAGTTTTTCATGTTGCTCAGAAGCAAGTTTTCAGAAATTCTGGTCATGATATGGAGAGAATTTGCTACTAAACAAATTATATGTCAAATTTGTGGCCCAACAAATGCAGCGCAGGCTTTTGAACTGACCCTTCTACCTGCCTCAAGTAGCTCAGCAACTGATTCCTAGCTCTGAGGCAAGAGGAGAAAGTAGTCTTCACCAGTCCAAGGAGCTGCACAAGGCCACGGGTACAGACCAGTCTTACACAAGACAGTTTGATAGTAAACTGAGTACAGAGTTATCCAAGGGGGTATACAGGAAACTTTGTATTTGCAGATAAGGGGAAAGTAACACACTTTCCCCTCCCCCTTCTTTTTTCACTTCTGTTTTTCAATGAGGTTAGAATAAGGCAAGACTGCAAGAAAAACTTCAGTTTGAAACTCTCCTAAACGTTAGAATAATGGTTTTTTCATCCCATTTTCTAAAAGCGACAGGGGTTAACTTAAATTGACACTGTCAACACAAACCACTAAAGAAGATTAATTACATCCATATCTTCAAGCATTCAAGCATTTCAGCAAAGCCCTTGAAATTTTTTCAGGAATACACCATTAGAAACGGTCCCAAAGCAAAAGGATACATGCACCTTGCAGTCTTTATCTATCCTGCACTTACTTTTCCCTAAATTGTTGCAATCATAACAGACTTCAGAATGAAAGACTGGCAGACAAACAGCTAATAATCCTGTGGTCATCACGCACACACACCCTGTGGCATATGGACACTGGAGCATAGCAGCTTTGTGACAGAGGGACCCTAGCAAGTATTTGCACTTCCAATCTGGCCTCCAAAGCACTTGAGCCCTCAAGTCTTTTAAATGCCTCAAAGAGCCTTTCTAAGGAAGAATACAGGGTCACACAAAACCTTTATGATTTTCAAAGGTACCCGGAACCTGACACACACCTCCAAATTTAAGATTAAAATGCTTTTAAATTTCCCCATTAGTTCACTCAGAGCAACTTAGCGGTTGAGAGTTATTTGGATAGATTGGCTACTACGCATCATTTCTGCCCTGTGAGGATGTTCGGCATTCACAGAGGAGGAAGCACACTTTTTTATGCTAGCATATGGCAGTCCTATGAAAGTCTGCAGTGCTTCCGTGACAGCCTTTTTCTGATGTATTCAGGAGTGTACCATGTTCTTCTGGTTTTATGATTCCCTGTTCCTAAGAAGCCATCTGGGAGAAAGGGAAGCCTCACAGAAAAGGCAAGCGCTATACAAAGTCTCAGCTTCCTAAGTACATACACTCATCTTAAAATAACTGTTTCCCAAGAAGTAGGATTTCTTTGCATTTTCCAGAGCAAAGCAGGTGGTCACAATATCCCCAACCCCCCCAATGAATGGATTTTTACCTAACTAGAATTTCTATTTCATTACATTTCTTTTGTGCTTTAGCTCTACACTATACTTTAATACATTACAGTTTCTTCATCAATTTAATATATTCTTTTCAAGGCAAGACAAAAACCATAAAATAACAAAGTACAAATCTGGGTGTCAGGTACAGTAGGGATTACTCAGATTACTGAAAAACAAGTGTTTTCAAGAATTTCACCAGATCTTCAAAACAGCTATTCACAACAAAAGCAACAAACATGTTTCTTTTAGCTTAAATCTTAACATAAGGTGTCATTAAAGTCTTGAAGATGCTTGAAGACACAGCCTCAAAGTAAGCTTTGTTTAATCTTTCAATTAAAAGCTCCCAAAGCAAATCACTCCTACTCTTAATAATTAAACTACTCCATATGGCAAGTAGGCTGAGCAGGATATAACTGTTAACTTGACAATGTCACCTGTGACATTTATTTAAATGATTAGAGTGGAAAATAAAATTCATCACTGCAGCACATCTTTCCAATAAAAACATTAAAAAAAACTTTGACAAAAAGGGCAGAATATACTTATCTTTTAATCACAACATTGATTTACTTAAATGAGCTTCCTAAAGAGGAAAAATTGCTGTAATACTAATTACAGCAGGGAAATGGGTGCAACAGGAAAGGAGAATCAGGCCACTGTCGTCTCCAAGGAATTTTACAATGCAAAATTTCACATTAAGCTTTTCCACTACCCCATATTAGAAACTGAGACAATTTCTGAAATCATCTTTCTAAGCTCATGTAGCAACAGCAGATGAGACTCAGATAAAACTCCTGACTGCAAAGCCTGGTATCTGAAGCACTTGTTTCTGAGCATATGTGTAAGGCTTAGTGACTGGTAGCACTTCATTTAAAAAAAAAAAATTAATAAAACCAAAGATATTTGCAATTCAGCTCCATTGAAAGCTGCCATAATTCTTTTTAAATCCACTAAACATCCTTCAGTAAAAACAGATCATTTTGAACAGCCTTAAAATAATTCATTACCACTTCATTATATATATAAGCAATACTCCCCATGAGAAATCCAAACCTAGCTCTGTCGCTACTGAGAAATGTCCATTTAGTCTGCTACTTCAGTACCTTTTAATACATGCAAATCAATTATATTTTTAACACTGCATGGAAACTTGAAACTTGATCAGGCAAGCAAAGCTTTGATTTTTCCTTAAATCGCCATTAGCTCATCTCTGCTTTCTCCACACCCACAAAAAAGCTGTCTAATTCTGAACTTAAATTTCCTATTTTTATGCCCAGGAAAAAAGTGAAACCAATCTGATATTTAAAGCAAAAATTCAAACAATAATGCCATTAGTAAAATCACGTGTTAAAACAGTTTTTGATTAAGGCTTTTCTAATCTTTCCTAGATAAGAAGCATAAACTGCAGAACAGCAGGGACTGTTAACTTTCTGATCACCTGTTAAGACATTTTAAACATCACATACTATTTTAGAAAACTATTCAAGAACTTTGCAACAATAAAAATGGTTATTCAACAGAAAAGATACAAAATAAATTCTCTAGAGAGTTTTATGTCAAATCTAATTTTACTTTAACTTAACTGCAGTCAAAGCAACTATCCCAAATCAGCAATGCTTGTTTGAAAAGAAAGTTGCAATAAGGGGTTTGAATATATTAATCATGTCAAGGATTATACAGAGAAGACAGAATATCAGTATAAACACTTCATTTAGACTCTTAGGAAATTAATTATTAAATTACAACACTGTCTAATTCAACAAAAATCAGGAAGATGGTTTCATGGCTTTTCCATCTTCTTCCCACACCCTCCCTGAGCAATGATGTAGTTTGAAGGGAAGAGGAAGTTGGACAATTACTGTACATAATGGTCAAAGCAGACTGACTTAGAAGAGGAACTCCTGCCAACCCTGACAGAGCAGGATGAGTGGAAACCGGGAGATGCATTTTATATAAGCCGTGAAAAATTCACCTATTTTCCTACTTTCAGCCTTACATGTACTTTAATGGTACTTAATATAAAAACCCAAACACACATAGGAATGTTCAGTTAAAATGTAAAAAAAATAATAACAAAAAAGGATACCAGATATCTAATACCTGCTTGCAGTAGTAGGAAAATGTCTCACTTACTGATACAAAAAGACCAAGAAAGGAGATATTTAATGCAGTTTAAATCCAAGTACTCATCCATATATCTTGATTTTGCAGTAAAGACTATTTAATGCACCTTTAAAAACGTATTATGTACTCTTTGCACATTATCATAATTATTACCATTTAAAATTTTAATAACTCCAAGAAAAAACAAATTAACACAGGTTCAAAGATGATCTAAATTAGTAACTTCACCTGGAATAAAAACACACTCTTAACTCAGACAAAATGAACAAGACAGTCAATACTCTAAACACATGTTTAGAAGTTCCAGCTATCAAAGAAAGGACTATGAATTTGCTATTTGAGTTCATTTCTGAACAGAACATTGATTAAGCTGATGAAATAAACTGCAGATGCATATTCATATATATTCAGCAACTATTAATGCATATCACATCTAAGCACATAAACAACACATATCTAAGCTTCTAATACATTTTAGGTCTGACTAGTTACCTACCACTGTTCTAACAAGTTTCCCCATTTTCTAACAGCAGGAAGCTGGAAAAGATGCAGTATATCCCTGATCATATACTTTAGTCTGCCTAAGAATTTGTCAGCTCTTAAGGAAGAACAGCAGCATAGTATTTAAGCCACTTTCTTAACTTGGTCAGGAAATTAGAAAAACAATTTACAGGTGACCCTCAAATGGCTGACAATATGCCCACATGATTTCTGAAGCAAACTTCCTAGTAATGGTTTTCTAAATAAAACCAATAAAACCCCATCTTCTTGCTTAGAATTCTGTCCTTGTTAACACCTCTCCTGTATATTAATCTGGAACCCTCATATATAGCCTCCTAGTCAAAGTATAGGGTCAAAATTCAGCGTACCAATTTCTTTTGGGGTATGGCTCAAGAGCATAAGACACACTGAATTCCTTTCTGGAAGACACTAATCTGCAGACTACAACCATATTATGGCTGATAATGCAAAAGTCTACAAACTTTTTTCATGCTGAAATGTAGTTCACAGCTTCTTAGAATTAAAAAAAAGGGGGGGGGGGCTACTCTTGACCCTTGAAAAGCATTTTACCATCTTATGTAATCTGAAAAAAAGTTTAGTAAAGGCATCAGAAGTTTTACAGGTGTGGCTTTAAGATTAAAAAAAGCATCTTTTAAGACCTAAATCCTTACACTTTCAGACAAATAAACTACTAAAATTACAAATTAGGAGTGTACTAAAGTCTTTGTTTCCACAAACTCTTGATATATCTTTAAATTCATACTATTAATCACATCAATTTTTTTCTCTGATATATTTATTTTCATATGTGGTTCATAATCATATCCTATATCCATGAATCAGGCATGTAGCATGACATTGCTGACATTACTGAATTACTTCAGTCTTCTGGACCATCTGATCTAGTACGTATATTAACAACTGTTCTAACCAAGGAATCAAATTTAATCTTCTGTGAGCACCATCTGTAGGGTCATCAGCTCCTTCAGAGTTCCTGTAACAACATGTTGTCAGGATGTATTTATACTTCAGGAGAGCATATCAGAATTATACAACTGAAATCTAAAGTAAAAAGTTAACACTGTACTCACAATAAAGAAAGCTTAGCATCAGGGCACCTTTAAAAAAAAAATACACAATCTAGTTTAGATTCTAGCATTTGAGTATTAAATTGTCAGCCTATGTAACATTTATACTTTCAGAAATACAAAAGCACTGAGTACATAGATTCATTTATTTAATTAATAACACCATAATGAAACACTTCCTTTTAGTATCATTCAACATATCAGTAATTTTAAGGATGTAAATAAATATTAGTTTCTTTAAATAGTTCTATTTGTTTATGTGAGGATTTAGCAGTGCAGACTGCTGCCTAGTTAAGTACTACCCTGCTTCCAGGGTAGTACATGAACTACTTTGCACTCACATCCAACTCCAGATTGCACAACTGGCAGTTTTGCTCCTACTAATATGCTGCTAAATATTTTTCTCCTGATTAATTTCACCAAGTGATAAACTAGGATGACAAACTTACTGCTGGAGTCTCAGTTCACCTTGGCTTATTTGATGCAAATGAAATCTAAAGAGTTGGGGCTTTCAAAAAGAAAGCAGGTTTTCAGAATGTAAAAATGAACTGGTCACACTTATTTGGAATTAACATTATCATTATGCTATTGCTCAAAAGCACAGATAGTGCTCTTCACAATTATCAGGACGTCAGAATAACCGTAATTGCATATATCTTGGCTACATCTTGGTTGATACTGTTTTTATAAATATATTTCTAGGCCCATAAAAACAGTATCAAATGGTATAGTTTTCCAATATGCATTCTTTTGCTGTTAAAGCAGGCAATAAAATAAAAGCCAGACCCTACACAATGAGCGTGCACAAAGTCATGCACTGGAATCACAGAGGAGAAAAAGAGGAAACTCAATTCAATTAAACAAGAACTCCAGAACTCATATAACGTTAGGGAGATTTAGCTCAGATCAATTATGGTTTAAAAATAAATAAATTTAATTCGTACTGTGAGCACATGGTTTTTCCCATCCAAGAATTACATACAAGTTTAAGTAAGCAGTATTCAGCCTCTAGACAAAAGTCACACACAAAAGGAAACAGTAAGGTTCCTGAATATTCTGCATTTGCCTGAACAACGCACATTGCCAACTACTGCTTGTACAGCACTACTTGCACACCTACCCAACAACATGAGTATATTCAGGATGCAAGGAAGAGCCAAAGACTAATGCTAAAAGGATTCCCAATTGATTGTCCCTTCCTCTTCCGTTCCTGTCTCTGTACTATCCCCCTCCTTGTACCAACATAAGCACATTCGTGTAACCATGCTGCAGGAAGGCTCGGGTAACCGATCCTGCCTGAATTGGTTCTCTGTACACAAACACTTGTGACAGCAAAGGCACAGGGGGAGGAGGAAACACATGCAGCAGCAGTCAGAAACGCACTTTACAGCCAGTGCTGATGCTAACCCTTGGTGCTTATGTGCCCTATGTTATAACTGAATCTAATCAGCAACACAGTAGTGGCCAATAAACTGAAAAACTGAATTAATGCAGTGGAACAACATGTATGCTACATGAGCAGAAAACTCCAGCTCCATTTTATAACCTTGCTTTCTCAGCTAGGAGGCATAGGACAAGGTCATGTCCTAGACAACTTGTTGCAATTAACTGTCAAGTGCAAAAATTACCTATTTACCTGCAACAAGTTGACATCATGGCTGGACTTTAAATACAGCATTGAGCTCCCTACTTATGGAAATCTGTGGAGTTTTTTTTCAAGTAGATCTCACATGGGGGCTTACAGCACTGACATCTGTGCAGATTTTACTGCCATTCAATGTGCATATCTGTTCCTCATGTGAATAGCAGTGTTTATACGCATGTATACAAATGAACTTCTCCTTAGGAACACCTTAGCAAAATCTGGTTTTACCACCCCGCCAGTTCAAACGAATACATTGTATACGATGGAGAAAGGGAGTTTCAGCAGTACTTAATAAAGAGAACAGAGTGTAAAGAACTGGTATGCTGTACAAGCTCAGAGCTTGAAAATAGGGTGATAACCGTTCAGAAGAAAGAATTCATCACAAGTAGAAGAGGCGTTTGTTCAAGAATGAGGTTTTTTAAAGCCATGCTGCGTTGTATAACGTTCCTTTCCATCACGTAGTTCCGTAAGAAATACTTTCACTTTAGGAGACATTTTAGACACACAACATTATAAAGACAAAAACGCTAAAATTCTGTTTTACATGGCCATGTCTAGCTCTAAATAAATGACAACCTGCACTTTCAAGTGAGACACCTATTATGAAATTCTACCTCTGTGTCATGGCTAAAGCAAAGAAACTTTCTCACACTGTAAATTTTCTAAAGCTCCAATAAGATTCAGTGGTTTTTTTTTTCCACAGAAGCCTCACCTTTCTTTTCAGCAATTTAAAAATTGAGACATGATATTCTCCTGGCATGAATACATTAAAAAAAAAAGTTTTAATGGCTTACACAAGTTTAAAGCTAAAGATTCTGAAAAGGGTTATTTTTCATATGCAGAAGAATAGAAGAAAAGACAGGGTTGTTTCAAAACGTTTTCACTGTTTTTATAAGCAGAAAAAGTAATTTATGAAAAAGTGTTACATAAGTTACTGCACTACAACTGCAATCTTGATCAAAAATAAGATTCAAGATGCTGTTAGCTAAGTTGCAGTCACCAGCAGGGGGAAGGGAAAGTTAAGATTGCAGAAACAGCAGAAAAGGAGATGAGATAGTAAGACATTAGTTTTATTGAACTACTTATGGCAGTGTAACGAAAACACTTTACAAAAACCCTCAACATATTAGCGAAAAATAATTATTTGTAACCTTAGACTTATTTTGATTTGGAAATCTGCAGAAATTATTGCATATATGAAATGCACTAATACAGAGAAGCAACCAAAACCAGACAAACTGAAGTGAAATTAAGGAGATATGAAGAATTAATGCAAGCAACACCCTGAAAAGGTACTCAAATCTGCTCCAATAGAGCTCAGGTGTCAAACTGAAAGAAGTTCTACCTCAACAGGAAAAATATTGAGCTCAGAGTTCATTTCTGCAACTACTCGCAGAAGCACCTTACAGAAGGTGCAAACCCCGAAGCAAATTCATGGCTTAAAACAGAGCACACTAACAAGAAATCATTCCAGCCTCTTCTGAACAGCATCAGCTGTTCCATGTAACTGCAGACTAAACTTGAGCATTATGTATTGAAAGGTGGGCTTTAATGCAATTAACCAAAACCATTTCTCTAACACTTGCCAGGAATAGCTTACCTAGTAAGCAGAGTAAAGCTATTAGCATTTTTAAGTAACAGGATTTAAACACTCTCAAGCAGCAAACTGACATGTAAAAATCAATGTACCAAACATTATTTAATTTATTGGTGTTGACAACTGTAAGTTTCATGGCTTTTTTTTTAATGTACATGTTTTGAGAATTAAGGCAGCAGCAGCTAATGCAAATTACTGTAGGAAATTTAATCTGTGCACTGTACAAAAGCTCCTTTTTTCTTTTTTAGAAAAAAAAAGTGTCATTATTTCAACGTAAGTTTTAATAAACAAACTTAAACACTGGAGTTCTTTAAATTCCAATGTTTCATACAAGATCACATGGCTTTTGATTTACTGATCCCCTACAAAGGATTATCTGTTGGATAAAACCTGATTAATAGAATAGAATTCTCTTAGCTCAGCAATTCCAGTAAATATTACACCATTATTTTAAAGCCATAGACAATACAACAAGATTACTAGACTGAGGTAAAAATTAACAACTATTGCAAGTACAGAATGCCAAAAAATTACAGAAACTGTCAAATGAAAAAAAAAGAATTATATAACAGTTGATAGCCAACCACATTCTTTCAAATGACAACAGAATTCTGCAAATACCTGCAGACTATGAACAAAAAAAAAATCTGCATTACTAAAAATTGAATCCTATGTTGCTACCAAAGCACTGCCTTGAAAAGAATCATTCCTTTCATCACCATTTAAGTGTGCCTTTCTATGAAAGGTCAAATGAACAGAAGAAATTCAGAAACGTAGATCAGTGAACTGGCAAATGCAATACCCAGCTCCAGAACATGTATTTTCAAGTAATTTTACTCTAAACATTTGTTCAAAAAACAAGTTACAAGTAATTCTTGCCCATTTTATAGACTATGAAACATCATATATATGCTTAAAAAAAAAAAAAATCCTTAAATGAACACAAACACATCCCTTTCTTACCTGAAAGGGCTTTCTACCTGCAGGCCAATGTGAAAGGACACCAAAAACTTGAGACAGTAAAAGGGTAAAGGCTGACATAAAAAGGAGATAATCTTTTATGTGTTTAAACACCCACTTGCCCTTTTCAAATTAGATCAGAATTTTTCAGAATTGTATACTTCTATGAAAGCACAGAAAAGTATACTCATGAGAGCAAATACGTGTATACATAATCGCTGAAAAAAGATATCCAAAGTAACAAAAAACAAGCAACCAGATAAAATTACAATGAAGACATGCAGGATCTTGGCTGCAGTTTTTCATAGGGACATCTTGAAACAAATGGCCTCTGAAGACCTACCTTTTCTCACAATATATTTATTTTTAATCCCATAGAAATTACTACATAAATTACAATAATGTTCACATACCAATAATTGCTCACAGGCCCATTGACCTACTAAGAAAAACACCCACAGTGGCCTAGCGAAACCCAAAAGGGAGGAAGAATTTGAGAGCGGGTTTCAACCTTGTCCAAATTAAGCCCAATGGCAATTTAAAAATAACAAACTTGGGCAACAGTTTCCTGTTACATTTTCCTTCAAAAACACAGAGTCCAGAATTTGTCCAGTTACCCCCAGCACCTTGATCCAAACCTCCCAGTGCCACCCCAGCTCTGCCTGCACACTAGTCTGATTAATCAATTTCTGCATTCTAGAGAATTATCCACCCACATGAAGATGCAGCTGATAGAAGCCACGCCTTGGAGAGGTTTCAAACAGAAACAAGGAAATCAGGCCAAACATTCAGCCATGTCTGCTGCATCTTGTCTTCCTGTCACCTGTGACATTGCAAACTGACTCAAAAACCTCTCTTTTCACTAGCATCTTCCCTGTCCTGATCGAAGCTCCGCTGCCCAGCCATCTCAAGGTCCCTTACAGGACAATAAAGAGCAAACTGAAGCACAAGCTGAGCATCAGCTGAAGCTGCACCCTCTGTAGCATGTCATTAACTAATTAGGAAGACAACAGAAAGCTGATTTAATAAGTCAGTCTTGAGATTTTCTGTATGGGTCCAAATATTTAACTCAGCTTGCACACGCCTTAGGCAGGACTTGCAAAGCAATCACTTGTAGCACATCACTGAGCAGTTTACGATTAGAACCACCAGGCTGTGGTTTTGCATGCTCCATACACAGCCAGGAAAATAGCATGATTTGAACAAGTTGCAGAAATATTTAGTACATCAAAGTACATACATCCGTTTATCCCACCTAGAACTCCAATAAAATAGGTCACAATAAAACAAAAAACCAACCAAAACAAACAGAAGTAGGCATTCGGTTTCTCTATTTATTCTGTTTTTTCCAAGAAGCAACTGGATTTCATTTTCACACAATGAAAACATGCTTATATGTGGCTGGTTTTGATTTGTCTAGGGTTTTTTTCTTGCTGTTGTTGTGGGTTTGGGGTTTTGTTTGTTGATTTTTTTTTAAGATACTTTCTCTCTGTTAGGGAACTGAAGAGAGACGAGAAATGCAATGAAGAAGTAATACTCCTGTAATTACATACTGCATTGAAGATACTGTAAATCATTAGAATCTAAGCAACATTATTGAAGAAGATTCTTACATAAACATGCACAATGCATAAATTCACATAATATGTAATTAAAATTTTGCTTCTTAATAGGAGCTACTCCAAAGAAGGTAATAATATTCATCACTTGGTAGGTAAAACATTTTGTTAGCAGAAATCAAGAAAACTTTCCCTTGTTCATTTCAGTTTGGATCCACAGAAATGTTTGGTCACACAGAGCCACTGGGTTCCTGATCAAATAGCCTCAATTTCTTTGCTTTTTAACATAATAAATCCATCAAAGAAGGAAAAACTGCACTGCCCCTTAATGCCTTCCTTTTTACTTGCCCTACCAGAGTAACTTCAGTTTTCTCTTCCCTTATCAATACAGTAAATATTGCATAAATATGTTCCAGAAGAAAAACAGCGACATTCAATTCTATCTGGAAAACGTTGACTTGGTTTCCTGAAGGTAATCTAGTATTTTACCTGAAGACATATTCAACAGCCAGTAAATTGTACAAAATTCTTTTCATAAGCTGTTGTACTCAATAGAAGAGTTGGTATAGCATGTGAAACCAAACAAAAGACAACTTTTGAGAAACAGGATACAAACGCAGAAAAATACTGAACACAATATATGGGGCAAATTATTTATACTCAGAGGTTTACACCCAGGCAGCTGATACCCAAAACAAAAATTGAGACTTCCCTTTTTCTGCATCAGTGCTGAATAGCTACAAATTCAATTGCAGAAATTACATCAAGCATAACTATTCTTCCTTCATATGTAATCTTGCCGTTGACATAGTGTGTTAACAACAAATGCCATCTATGACAACTTGAAGAAAAATCCAAGCACGACCTATGGAGGGGGAGACGTGGAGAGGAAGGCACAGAAAAACTGACCATTGCTGATCTGCACAGTAGCTCACCTGAGGTTATTATACACATTGGAATGTTTTAGCAGATAATTTTTTACCAGAAAGTTTGCTAATTGGTGTTAACTCCATTATTTAATAAGCAGCTATTAAAAGTTACTAAACAGAGAAAGACAGAAGTAATTACACCTCCTCTGCTTGACTACTGTGTGCCGTTTTACTCATCTCCAAACAGAATGGGCACAATTCCAAAGAAAGGAAAGAGAGAGATTTATATGCAAAAGGCATTTGATAAAAAAAACAAAGTAGAGAAAAGTAAGTCATAATGACAGTATTTTTGCTTCTAGCTTAAAAAAAAAAAAAAGCCTTTACATGGTGTAAGACAGTTATGACAGTGAGTTCTACTGATCATCATGTCCAATGCACCAAACTTTTCCAAATGAGATTTACATGATGGAACATAAAGCCATGTTTGTATTAGGGAAGATAAAAATCAGGCAGTCCGGAACAAGTCTTCACACTTCAGGACATAAGGCAACTAGTAAATGTGTTTTGTTAGGAAGAGTTATACTGAATCAACTGTGCTTCAGCTATGCACTATACTTCTTGTGATATCTTTTTCTCAATCATAGGTGGGCAGTTATTCCAAGATATTAGATAGACTGCTTCTCCAATTTTGTAAGGTAACAGTTATGTTCTTAAACAAGGTTTTAACCAGTCACTTTTGGATCAGTGAGGGAGGGGAGAAGCACACAACAATATGCCTAAAAGCATATTCATGAATAGCAGCATCAGTTGGGGTCTAAGAGAGCCATGGTTCTGAATAGCATACTACAGTGATAACATGCTCTGTAGAAATGCAAGTTTGCTCTTTTATGAAGGCAGTAAAAATATTTACCAAGGTCACTTTGTTCCAAATACAACATTTCAGTGGTCTGTCAAGATCTACAATCACATCCAAAATTTTATTCCATTCATTATTTTTAAAAATTACATAACAGAATAATGTATGATACAGGTATACAATCCTCCTTGTCTCTTACCTAAGTCTTTGGAAAAAAACAAGTACTCATAAGTAAGGCTAAATTACTTACAGAAAAGTGAAAAAATAAACCCCTCGAGAATTTCCAGTGGCATAACTTTAGTACTACTCATTTGGGACAATTCCCATGCATACACTTACACAAATTCTGCTAAACCAAGTATTTTAAAAAGAAAACAAACCAATTACTAAACCCTACCCTAAAAATAAAAGGTGCTTTATCAGTGACTTAGCTAACGACTTCCAGTCATGGAACAGAAGAATGAAAAAAAAAAAAATGCCATGTGTGGAATAAAGAATGCACACTGTAACCTGCCAGGCACCCTCAGAGTGGAAAATTTCAGAATCACCAAATTTCTCAAACAAAAATAAACCACATAAAAGATGTGTCTTAATTTAGCATTTCTGGTTTGCTTTACGCTTGTTTCTTAAACAGTTATGACAAAATATTGTTTATGTACATGAACAAACACACCAAAAGAATGAGACACAAGGAATAATCCTAAGAAACATTTCCCAGCTCCCCCAGCTTGTTTACTGCTGGGGACTGTGTATGCAACCCTTTAAACCCTATACAAAACAAATCTGTCACCATTGCTATCCTAATGACTTGAATGTCTAAATGCCATCAATACCAAGGTATTTTTGGTATTTTTTCCCTAGACAGATCCAGTATTTTTACAATGCATTCTGCAGCATGCTCATTCTTTGCTACCCTCCCTTGACAGAGCTTCTCTCTGCCCCACCTCTCATTCCACTGTCAACTTTTATTTAGTTTCTCTCCCAAGTGCAGCCAGCATCCACCTTCTGTTGAACATTCATGAGGCCATACTGGCATCCCTCTCTTTAGTTTCTCTTACTTGCCCCTGATTTTCCCATTTCTTCTCTTCTTTATACAATCTGGTTGGGCAACAGTGACAGCTGGTTGGGACATTAAGCATTATGCCAAGCAAGTGGATGAACAGAATGGAGGAATTAATTTGGCACACCTTTTGCTGACAGATAACCCTGCTACTTTTAATTATGGATTATTTCATATTCAAGGAATATTCAGTTATGTATTAGAATCACTTTACACAAGGCCACAGGTCAGAGGACATATTAGCACTCCAATACCACATATAAGGGCCCTTCTGCATATATTGTGTGTTAGACTGAACACAAAAAACATTTCCAACATTAAGTCTTAGGTGAATCATAAACTCTGAATGCAATGATACAGACATTCATTAATTGTGCAGAAAATCAAAAATTCAGACGGTAATAAGGCCTTATCTAAATAGCTTTGCATAATATTTATTAAAAACAAACTCCAGATTTCTCAGGTATTCACCCCCTAATTGAACTGAACCACCCTATAAGCAACATAAAAGCAAAAGCTACACAGGGGTTTCTTGTTTGCTTGTGGTTTTTTTTGAACACATTCCTTAGGAAGTTCCACTGGACATTCACCTGAGGAGATAATTAACAGGTGTTAACAAAACTGAAGGTAATGTTGGATAGACATCCAAAGTCAAGAGTTCTGCCCAAGGATAAAATATATTAACTTAAATAATTATATGACAAAATAAGTCAATCTATACTAGACAAATCACTATTTTTAAGTATATTATTTAGTTATTAAAATATCTGCATATAAAGAGTTACCCTCCAGATTTCTAGAAGCCTTAATTACATGAAACATTCAGCTGTGCTTAAAAGTACAGGGCAGAACTTGGGCATAAATGTTGATTTGTTACAACTTGCTTTAGTCAGATGTAACATGTAAGAGCTGTCTGCAAACTTCAGGGTTAGTCCAAAAAGGGTATAGCAACTCAGACCCCTATCAGATGTTCTGAACTACTAATGAAAGATCCTCAGACACAGGACAACTGTAGTCTCCTAAGAAGCTGCAAATTATGCGTCACCAAACATTCTTGAAGATTTTGGGTTTTCTCTGTGTTTCTGTATTTTTCAAAGACAAGCCTATGCCATCAGAAAAACGACACTGCCCACAACTCTCATCCTTCCTACTGCAGAACATGTATGAATAGTAATGAACCATGAAGAGCAAATCCAATGCTATGGTAGCTTGCAAAGACAGAGTAGGCAGGCCAGGATTCTGCTTGTGACTAAACCAATCACAGTTGCATGATACTGTACAATTACAGGCGAGGATATCACAATTTTTAATTTAGCACAACATTCTGATATGAAGTACAAAGTGTTACTTGAAGTTCTCAGATGCAATTAGTGCAGAGGTGGAATTGTTCTTTCCTTTTTCCATAGCTGTGCTTTAGTCTTATCTACAGATCTAAAATATTTTAGAGTTTCAGAACGATATTAACTGATGGCAGTCTACTCTCTACTTCTGATTTATTCCTTATAAGCACAGGCAGATAGGTCTAAAACCAGCTGAGCACCTTATATTCAAAAATGAGCAAAGCACAGAAAGTCCTTCCATGACCCACACGGCATTTTCAGCTATGTGCTGTTGTAATCAGCATTTTACAAAACGCACACAATTCCTCCATAAAAAGCTTAGCAATACAAAATGGCTGCATTTAGCTTTTCAGTATTCCTTTCCACTCTGGAGAAAAAAAAAATATGTGATGAATCAAATGAGGTGAGAAGGCCTGTTAAGGAGGTTGGGGTACATAATCATAACATCCAAAACATGCTGGGGTGGAGGAGGCAAAGCAAGGCAAGGTAACAGCATGACTCAACAGATATTTAAAAGAATCTTACAAGATACATTTTGAAACATTACATAAAAAATAAATTAAAAAAAAACTTCCTAACATTGCTACCTAACCATTCCAATGAAGTCTTTAAAAGTTAAAAAGCTCAAGTGAATGCTACAATAGATCATCCTCTCTAGTAAAAAAGTAATCTACTAAGAAGTCTCAAACCTGAAAATATGGCTACCAAGGCTATCAAAGGTAGGAAGGAGTTAACACCACCTCTCCTCCCCTAAATAACATTAATTACAGCTTCCTAGGTAGTATTACTGATTGGCTGAAACCTAATTCTGCAAAATTTTAAAGCTAAATGACATAGAAAACAAATCTTAAGTGCACTTAAAAAGCACTGTGAACATAAACACCAAATTAATATCCAATCTGAGCAGTGATTCTATAGGGCTCATTCTATAGCACTCAAAAAAAAAAGGAAACACATTAAAAAAACATGGCAAAAATACACTTGACTCAAAAAGTATATCTGAAACTACATCTAGACTTTTTAAGTTAGTTTAAGTCTATATCTAAACACTCAACAGAAATCTAACTGACATAGTGAGTAGAGTGGGATCCACATCTCCAGACAGTGTTTCTACATCATGGTAAAAGAATTTTATTCTGTTATAGGAGCCCAGACTATCTCAAATGCTGACATCCCCAGAAATGTGAAATTAATCCCATCCTTAAAGCTGCTGATCAAATAACACCATGGGTATGCACTTGAACATGTCAGGGCCCTACAAACTCAGCAGTGTTAAAAAACAAATGAAAATAATGAATAGGTGAAGCAGGAAACTGTGCATAGTGATTGCTACCTAAGTATGGTTTTCCCTGACACATCCTGAAGTTTGCATGGTCTGAAGCACCAGCTCCCAAATGATGCTGCATTCTCAGAGTCCAGGATAACAACAATAGCCTTGGCATGAGCAACAGCCAAGCAGAAGGAAGCAGGCTCACTGCTGGAAAGCTCCAGCACAAGCAGCAACAGGTCCTACTGGGGCTGGCTGCTTCTCCCCACGCTGGGCCCTGCACCCCACCACTAGCCATCCCACATGCATTAACTGCTTCTCAGAGCAGCACTGCAGCCAGCAGCAAATCTTTCTGCCTGCCCTGCCAAATGCAAAATCTTTATTTGCCTATTTCCCCTGAAAGGACGACAACCAGACACAAGCTGGAGGATGCCTGAAAGTCATCTTTGGATGACGACACCGTAACAGAAATAAAACAGAATTTCTGATAGTAGAAATATTTAACCTACATTCAGATACCTAGGTATACCAAATCATCTTAGGAAAGAAATACTTGAGGTTGCTTTCATTACAACTAAACTTCTTATCCATTTCAATCAGTAAACAGAAAATTGCTAACATGCAATCAGTAAAATTCAGTGGGCTTGCCTGTTTAACAAACCACTTAGCTAAAACTTCCTATTTGAAGTATAGTCTGCGTTTAGCAGAAGTTTGAGGTAGGCCAAAGAGGAAGCCAGTTCCAAAATATTCTTAAGTGAGATATCCAAGACCATAAGGTGAGGCTATTTCACAAAACAAGTGACCATGTCAGAGCCAAAGGCTCATTATTCATGCAAATATAACAAGCTACTTAACTCTTGGACAAGATGCAGAGGAAAAGTACAGTATTTACCTTGCTCTAGCACTGAAAACTGCAATACTGTGAGAACTTCATTATTAGTGTTGGCACCTGTACTTGTCAACAGTACGAACATCACAATTCACCCTCTACTATATATCCAACTTACACTTATTTCACATACTAACATTAATATCCAGGAAGTATGCTCTCTACTCAGTTTCCAACAATCCTGGGGTTAAGTAAAATACTTACAAGAAATGCCTTACATGCATTAGATCCAAATAATACAGAACGCTCTATATTCAAGTTCTGATGCGAAATTTACTACCTAACCAACAAAAGGAGCTCTCTGTACAAATGACAGCCTGTGTGGTGATCCTGGGACATACGCTGTTTTCCACAGCAGTTTACAGCTGATGTTCCCAGTACTCAACTATATGCAGAAAGCAACAAAGAACTTCATATTTAAATATCTTCTCAAATTCTGAATGCAAAACTTTCCTTTGCCAAGGAAAACACAATCATAGCTCTGCCTTGATAGTGAAATACATGCTCCTTCCTGCTCCTAATAGGTCTCTTGATACACTTCCAATAAACAGACCAGAATTAAGGTTATCTTTTATGACCACTGAAAATACAGCATGGACTTGGAAAGCAAGCTGAACTTTGACTCCTTTGAATATCACACTTCTTACTTTTCATGCACAAAATATCCTTATTACTATTAGCAGTGTTTTGCTTCCACTTTCATTTTTATTGGGCACACACAAAAAAAAAATTTGTAAAAGGCAAACTGAACTAGACACATTCATGTAACTTTTCTGAAGTCACTTTTCAGAGCAGAACCCCTGGCAAGACCAGACAATTCCACTTAAAGTATTCACAGTCATAAGAGAAGCAGTGAAACAATCATTTTCATTCCAATAATGAAATCAATTCCTTAGAAACCTTTGGGGGGGGGGGGGGACACCAACAAGAGGTCACAAAGTCTGAAAAGTTATTTAAGGTTATCTTCAACATCCTGCAAATAAGACTGGCCTGGCAGCACCTACAGAGTGAAAAATCTGTCTTCCAAAGCAAATTGGGTTGACTGAGCCTCAGTGACAGGTTGATTGATCTTCCAAATTGTCACACTACTACCTAAAATGCTACAGCTGCCTAAAATCTCTACTTCACCCATAGTCAGATCTGAAGGTAAAAGACAAGATTGGTTCTCTAATCACAAACAGCAAGGTGCTAATGTAAACTTTAAGTAAGTTAACACTATTATAGTAATGAAAACTCAGTATCTTCAGTTGGTATGCTTAGTCCTCTGCCCACAGTCTTCTTTAATATTTCACAGACATAAAAAATGCAGTACCAGAACAAATTATCAGAATTAAAGTACTTATTAAAATCTTTGTGCTAAAACTTAAAGAAATATTTATTCAAATGAGTAATCAACTACTACGTTCATATTTAAAGAATAAAAGCAATAATTTGGGTAACAAAATAATGACTGTCTTGCTGTTTGGCTTCTGTAAGAAAGTTAATCTGCTGCTGACAGCATTTTGGGCATAGAAAACTGTAAGTGGTAAAAAAAAAAAAATAAAAGAAAAACATCATTGTAATTTTACTAACTTCTGGCAGAAACAAATTTCAGCCCTAGGATACCATTTAGGAGGCTGCCAACAATACAAATCAACAGAAGAAACAGTTCAAAAAAACAATTTATAAACTGAGTTAGTGCCACCTAAAATTTTGCCAGTCCTCAGTTGAAAACCTTCAACTAACACCTCCCAGAAACCATATAAATTATGACAGAGCTTACTGCAGCATTATAGCTTTCTCTGTTAAGCATTTTTACCTTATTCTTTCTATGAGAGCTGTCACTATAAACATTTGCATAAAAACAAAAATCAAATGCTAATGGAAAACAGCAGGTATTTTGCCAAACCGTCTTGTCTCAAGCAACACAAGTGTACCTTGCAGCATCACAGAAGGCTAGCAAAAACATATGAATTGGCTGCACTGACTCTAAGGCGTCCAGCTACTTCAACCTTGCACAGCGCTAGTTAGCACCAGATGGTGCCATACAAGGGATAATGGCAAGAATTTTTTTTCCCCCCATAACAACACACTCTTGGTCTGCAAGATTCCACTGCGATGCATTTCCTAGTTTAATTCTACCGGTTTACACAGGTGTGCTCTTCCCTTCCCCCAGGAAAACGGGAAGCAGGGGGCAGAGGCGAGCTAGTATCTACTTTTAAACCTTCTTCTGACTTTCAATAAATGGCCCCAGGTCTCATAGCATGAAAATAACTACCAGTGTTTCTACAGTTGCCTCTTTTATAATTAATACTCACAATTTCACAGAGGTCTACTGCATACTTACTATCACCTCCAAAGACCTGAAACCCACCTGGCTGCCACAGTGCTCTTCCATTCCTCCCTCCCTCTGCCTCCTTGGCTTTCCTTGTTTCCACCCCCAGGTTCATTTGATCTTTGCTTAGTCAATTTCAGCAAGTTACCCCAGCAGATAATGAACCAAACAACTAAAATGCATGAGGCAGAAAACAGGATGAAGTCCTAAACCACAGCTGCTAACAGATATTGGATTTAGCTTCTGAAGAACTATTACCACAGGGCAGATCTTTTAAATCCAAGAAGTCCTAGTTTCTTTTCATGCACAAAAATGAATATACAAAAACACTGGCAAGGTTTATTCAAACCTTTTCTAGTTTTACATATCCTTTCAAGGGACAGCAATTAGTATACTACTTCCCTTTCTTCATAATCTGTAGTATTTCTTCCTGACCAACAACCAGGCTTCTTCCAAAGAAAAATCCACTCCCAAAAATCTCAAATACAACAGCTTATCAGAACTCAAATTATTTTGTTAAATCCATCCCAAGTATACACTTAACGATATGAAAGCACTGAATAAGTTCCCTCCTCCTTTCTCTCCCCACACTACTTTTTGCGCTTCAACACTACCATCTCATCACCTTGTCAAACAGTATTATGAAATACCATCTGAGATCTCTGCAGACAACAGCAGTTTATGTTAAGTTCCCCTCCATCATCCCACTATACATCAAATTTCCACTCTCTTCTAAGCTGAAGAGTATAATGCTCCATTTGTAACTACCTAGTATCATGAAGATGCATCCTTTTCCTTCCCATCAGGATAATATTTTACCTGTGATTGCTTATCCATCTTACGCAAGAAAATGGCAATTTCTGTGGACCTGATCACAGCCAAGGTTGTGTACATTTCATTGAAATGAGGAAGTCTTACCACTCGTCAACATCAAGAGAAATGAGAGCCTCCACTACTGTTCAAAGGATACTATAAACAGACATGAGGCAACATAAAACAAGTTTCTGAGTGCTTTTGTGACAAAAAAAGAAACACACCACAGACACCTATTTCTTAGGAAGGATGTTTACTTAATAAAGAAAACAAACCAGTTTTACTTAGATTCCTTTATAACAAAGTTTAAAAGTAGTCAACTGGGTGCATTTAGAGCTCAGATAGGTGCTTGCTTGACTTTTTTTTTTTTCTTCAAACAGCTACAGCTGAGTCAGAATGGGATGTGTCTTCATTATCTTGTATTAATAAAAAACACATTTCATCAGGTTTGCTTTATACAAATTCAAGACCAGGTTGGATGAGGCCTTGGGTGATATGGTTTAGCGTGAGGTGTCCCTGCCCATGGCAGAGGGGTTGGAACTAGATGATCTTAATGCCCTTTCCAACCCTAACTATTCTATGATTCTATTCTAAGTAAATATTTACGCCAGGCAAGTGATTTTAGTTTTGAGACATGAACTCTCTCTTACAATAAATCAACTGCCAAAAACCAAATTAACTCCTGAAGCAAAGTTTTCACTCCAAAATTCACTCCTAAATTAGTATAATTTACAATAACTAATCTGTTTAAGAAACCCTACTAAAATCTTGGCTCTACTGCTAATCTAAAAGTTACCCTCTACAAATTTTATGGACTCCTGAAGTATTTCCTTACCAGTTTTGAATGTCATTTTTTAACTGCACAGTTTGTGATACCTGCGTAAAACACTTGTTTTTGCGAATAGCTAAATCTCCCTTACCCACCTTCCTCAATCACTATTTACTTGGTATGCATGGGCTTTTACTGCAATAGTTAATACTACCTTCCTCCAACGCTGTTATCTTCTCACAGATGCCCTTACAGAGCACTGCACTGAACTTAAGGACCTGACCCTGCTGAAAAACAAAAACAAAAAATAATAAAAATAAAAAATAATAAAAATAAAAATTAAAAAAAACCTACCAATTTTGAGTTCAATCAGTTCCCCCAAATTAACTCACGTCCAGCCACTATAACGTTAAGGTAGCAGCTGGAACACACAGAATAGGCAGGGAGGGAGAGAAAGCAACAAGCACAAAGGAAGAGCCACCCCTTGCTGCAGGACAGTTTAAACCAATAATAAAGCAACACCCTTCAAAAACTGCAGAGCTACAGGTCTCATACCACTGCCTACAACACAACCACAGTAAGACCAATTATCAGGAGCGCAGTTTCATATGACTAAAAGCAAAATACTAATTTATTTAAAATGCAGTCTTAAAATGAAATCCCAGTGAATTCATAATATAGGTTTATACACTGATGTCAATGCAATCCATCACATTGTCTCTTATCTCTACTGTAGCCTGACATTACTGCACTGCTTCCAAAGTAACTCCAATAGCCTCTATGGCTCTGACAGCAGTATTTCAGTAAATACATTCAGGGAAAATGAACCAGGTAGGAGAGAAGAGATAAAGGCAGCCATGTTCCAAGGAAGTACTGGCAAAGTTAAGTCTTTTAAAGAAAAATTAAAAATATATCCTGGGGAAGACAGAGCTGTCTTGATGCATTTCATTTGCAACTAAAAATCACAAGTAGAAGAGGATATAAATATATTTTCCCTTCCTGCCACATCATGGTATAAGTACTGGAGCTGTATGATATTATATAGTCTCATTTTCAAATTTAGCAAAACAGTAAACAATACTTAGCAATAAAAAAGTAACTGGATTTTCACTTCCAAATAATTTTTAAGTCTTTAGATAATGAAAATAACCTAAGCCAACAGTATTTTTCATATAGGTATATTACATTACAGCAAGAAGCTACCTAATACAACAATTTAGAATTAAAACTACAGTAGGAGGCCTCTACTCAGAATAATTAACTTTGGTATTTATTTCAAAATCATCACAGACTACATGGTTTGAGTGGTTTTGTTTATTTGTTTACATTATAATATTTCTTGCTTGTTGCTCTTGAAATAGTGGGTAGCATATCAAATTGAGGAAAAACTAATCAAGCTTGTTATATCCAGAATAGAGAGAAACAACGTAAGACTTACTCTATTTGCTTTGGATCTAGGCATACAAACAGAAAATTCACCTGCTTACTGCATCTAGTGAGGGTAGGAGGGAGGAATGCTTTTCAAATAAGAGCCTATGGTTGGGACAAATGAAAAATTCAGCAGATTGATAAAAGTCATGTCGTTAATTCCTCAGCAAAGCTCACCGAGCCTAGAGAAGTTATTTACTATTAAGAATAACATAACATTTTTCTGAAGATTTCCTTTCTAAGTGACACATTAAACTCTGAATTTTAACTAATTGAGTTCATACTATCACCTGACAGAACTGAGAAAAATTATTCCTTTAGCTATGTAACATTACCACATGTGCATAATAATTACATACAACTAACCCCTTGCTTTATTCTAAGCCACAGAGTGAGAAGGAGCATTCATACCACATCTTCACGTATGGAAAGCTTCTCATTTTAAAGAGAGACTACAGAACATGGAAATCCAAAATGTCTTCATCAAATTTTTAGTCAACAAAATCTTGTCTAAATTATTACTCTACCACAAGGTTTGTTTGCTTTTAAACACAGCTTTAAACAGGTTCTAATTAACTACTGTTTACTGCTAATCTGTTTTAGAAACTGAGCAGAGGACAGTTTCTTACAAATGAACAATAACCACAGAAATAAAGTATAACAACCACCAAAAAAAAAAAGACAAAAAAAAACAGGTATTAAAATTTTAACTGGCTAGAGTACTAGCAGGCTGGGCTGCTGACAAGTCTTCAATTGCTTCCTGATTCAGAAGGTAGGAAATAGAAAGCCCTGCCTGGAGAAAAAGGATCAAAGTTGTCCCTACATTCCTATAAATTCTGAGCTACAGCAAATGCTAAAGCTGCACGTAATTCAAGTAGTCTCAGCAACCACTCCAATTTACAAAAGTTTGTTGCGCTGCTTGTGGTTTGCAATACAAGCTGAAATAGTCAGTGATGAGTTCCCTCCCACCTCTGATTCAGGAATCACCAGAGAAGCAAGAGTCACCTGCAATAGCATAACACTATCTGCATGGAGACAAAATATTCTCCTGATATCTTTGCTAGGGACCACAGAAATGAGATTTAAAAGGTCAGTGGTTCTCACCTGCCAATTAAATCTCTGCTGACTCCAATGTGACAACAATTCTGTACATTGAGTGCTGTTAACTCAAATTCTTAACTGTTCTGACAACCACACCATCTTCAATTTCCAAGTCAGATTCTAGTTAAAACTCTGGAGAACTTTTCATTATACAGATTTAAGGATTCATCTAAGAGGTCTCTGAAAAATACCATGCTTTTTGGATTGGAAGGAAAAAGGAGCAAAGTCCAAAAAAGGGTAGGGGAAGGTTAAAGATACAGTAACAAACTTAAGAGAGTTCAAAGTGCCTGAAGAAATCAAGTAAACAAATGCAAATTTTATGGCACACAGACAATCATCACATTCTGTTTATGCTGATTTTAATTTTTAACAACACATTATCATTTTATTCACCCCTCTCCCCCTTTCAGATATGCAAAGACAGTTTCCATAGTAACAGGAAAGACTTAGTAGTATCCAAAGGCAGAATTGCACTAACATGTTATTACATAACATGAAACTCATCTTGGTTTGTAAAATGTTTATATGCTTTTTTTTTAGGACAAGATACATAATGGTTATTTACTCTTAACACATACCATATTTGTTCAGATTATCATCTCAAATTCCTAAATTTCAAAGAGCCAGTTTCACAGCTAGGACTGTGTAACAGACTAATCCCAATGAAGTCTTCTCATACATCAGGATTTCTGCATTAAATTAGAGTCAACTCTTATGTAAAATAATACACTTTCAACTTCTTAGGTTTTGACAATGCATTAAAAAAAATAATAGAAAACTAGTAATTTTCCTAGCTTTCTCCCCCAGTGCTGAGGACATATATTAAATATAAAGAGAGCATACAAGTTACAACACACAAGCTAAAAATCAACTAAAAGGATATAAATTGCTTTCTTTATGCAAATTAAAAAAAATAAAAGGGGGGGGCAAGAAAACTACATTTTCAGGCATTTTTGACAGGGATGCTGTCATCATGGAAGATCTTTTCAACTGCCTCTGTCACTGGCTCCAGTTCTCCGACAAATACATGGCAGCTCAACCCAGTTATGATACACCAGTATCACTGAGGTTAGTTAGAATAAAATGAGTCATGACCAAGGTGCGTAGGACCAGCTAGCCAGAATCTGGTAGGAGGTCCCCAGAAAAGCAGAGCTGTCTTCAGAAAGCTTATAGCTGAAGAGGCAACACAAAAACTGCTGATTAAGGATGATGTTGAGTCAAAAAAAACAACTCAGGGAAGGCCACTGAGGGGTTTTAAGAAAGAGTCTGCTACAGACTACTACTGTAAGACAAGAAAAAGAAAGTATCAGCTAAATAGCCTGGCTAATTCCCAACAGTAAGACAAAAGAAATCTTCAGAAGAGGTAAAGCTGACAAGTCAAAAAGCTCACAGGACACCAGGTGCAAAACACACTAACAGAAGCACTGAAGAGTTACAATTAAAACACTGGAAGGCTGTAGAGCAAAAATACTCAGCTATGGCCAAAGGAAGTTACAAGTGCTTGAGGTCTTACCCCTGAATGGGAGCTACATAAAGACCAAGATTTTTCCTGATTGATTGGGTTTTAATATTTGTTTCATAAAACTCTTCAAATCCAGCCAATTACAGCTTTTTTTTTTTAGCTGTATCTAGTAGTTATGGCAATTCAACAGCTTCTGATTGAGCTATAAAAAACAAGAAACCTTGCTGCACAAGGATTTTTTTTGCTGGATGGCTCCTATTATCACTAAAAATAAAGAATATGCTAAGAAATTAAAAACCTAATGAAAGTGAGAACAGAGCAAAAACTAATTAGATTCCAGGGACAGACCACTGCATTGAGATGCTAGCAGAAAGTAAATGACAGCTTGAAGTAGCCATTAATGGAGAAAGGACTTAAAACTTCTGTCTTCCCAACAGAAATAGTAAGCCCAGATCATGAAAGAGCTTAAGTAGAAACAAAGCAAGCAGTGGAATTAAAAAAAAAAAGCCTGCAATGCTGTTTTCAGCACTAAAGAAATCCACTAGCCTTGAAAAGCAGTTTGCTAGGGAAGCGACAGTAACCTCACAGCTCACAATCTTTTAAGAGCATTGCATGCCAAAATAATTATGCAAAGATTATTCTGCTATGTGACCAAAATCACTGCACTCTTTATACACTACAGGGGATAGAACATGGCCAGATGGCTACTTAGTTCACTATATATGAAGTCTCATATACAACCACTAACTTCTAAATGGATTACTCAAACCCAAAAAGGTCACAACTGTAGTTTTCAGTCACTTAAGAGATGCAATTCTAGGGACAACTATGTTAAAACCACATTTCTTCCCCAATGCTGACCCCACCTGCAGAGTCCCATCCTCCCTCTTTGCAGTGGTGCTAGTGCTGAAAGCATGTCAGGAAAGATTCTGATTTTGAAAAAAAAAAAAATCCATACTGTTTTCTGTTTCCCATGTTTCTTTTCATGTTCCTGTAAGCTAAAGCAACATACAGGGCTCACCACAGCACTGAGGGCAAGCAGGGTACAAAGTAGAAAGAGCAGGAACTCCCTCCCTCCTCGTAGGTTGGAAGTACTGAGATGGGCACGCCTACTACTAGCTCCCCTGTGCTAACAATACTGCTCACATGGCCAGCTGGGGTTAACCCCAAAGAAGAAAGCTACTTTTTAACAGCCACCCACGTTAGAATGCCTTAAACCAGTTGCACAGCTGCAGATAAAAATACATGTTTTCTTGAAACCATCACCTCTCAAATGCCAAAGTCCAATTAATTTGAAGAGCTCAGAGTGTTAGGATGATGGGTAAGCTCTGGAATGGAAACTCATTTAAAAATTAAGAATTAGTTTAAAAATTTAAAAATTATGAATTACTATTTCCTGAATAGTAATTCAGGAAAAGGTTGCATTGTGCTGTCCATTGCTTCTTCAGTAAATTCAGTGTAGTGAATTTAAATGCTCTAGCCCAATATTATAAGCCATTATTTGAGATATTTATTAGCCAAATACAGGTTCAGGTTCACTCTCTCACCTGAAAGGCAGCCAAATTAATCCATGATCATGAACTAAATTTAGACTTTTAAACAAAAATCCTCAATTATCCAGGATTACAAAGCAATTTAATTAAAAGTCAATGAATAAACTAATGTGAAAACCCAGTGTTATCTTAAGGCTCAGAACAGAAGGTTCCTTAAAACTTTCTACCAAATTAAGATGGGAAGGAGCAGAGCCAGTATGAACAGAAAATAGCTTCCTGGTTTTCTACCCTCTGAAAACAGTTTTGTTGATCTGATTTTCATCACTGCAACTAAATACACTCAGCATAGTGTCAGATGTTACATATACAGCTCTCATTTATAAATTACAATAGCACATTAACAAACAACATCAGTAATGATAATCTAGATAAACCATTAAGAAAATCCATGAATATCTGATGAAATATGGCAGAAATAGAATTTCAGGCTCTTTAGGAAAGAGCTAAAATTCATTGCACATCCTTTTTCTGTCAAGTGTCTAGATTACCTTTGCCAGTTTCTCTAACCCAGTAAGGGGAACTTGCTGAACAACCTACGTAATTTGACTGTTATAGGTGAAAACTTTCCAGCCTATATTTAACCTAAATCTCACCTACTACAATTTACTTCCTCTTAGCGTACATCTTAACCACAGATCAAATGGATAAAGTTTTTTTTTTTAAATTAAAATCAATATGCTTCTGTGAACCATTTCTCACGTACACAGCCCTCCCACAGCCTTTTCCACTCCCCCCCCCCCCCCAAAAAAAATCAATACCTTTTTTTTTTATCAGTCATAGGTTCTGAGCCTCTCAATCCACACTGGTACTTTCCTCTCTAATTTCTGGATTGTTTAATACTCAAGACTAGACACAAAAGTGCAATCAAAAAGAAAAAAAGTAAAAGCCTTTTGTAATTTAAACTGGATCAGTATATCAAAGGATAGCACTTCTGCCAGCAGCATAAAGTTGCTTAGCCACATCAACTTTTGACTTAGCCTCCTGGATTATTCCCTGCAGCTGTGCTGCCCATACACCTCTACTTGAGCATCTGATTGCCTCTTCCCAGAGCAGCATTATATACTCAGCAGCTTTTTATCTTCTGGATTGTACTTCTCAAACCTAGCAAAATGACTGAATTGAAAGTTTATTTCATTCCTCTCCAGATGAGTATTGGCAATCCTTCCTAACTCAACTGCAGATCTGCAAGTTTTATCTTTTAAGGAAAGAATGATAGATAATATCACTAAAATAACCCCATGCATGTCATCTGGTTTTCTCCCAACCTTCAAGGGTTCTTCCAGCTTTGCAAAGGGTAACTTACAAGATCAACTGAAACACGACATTTATCCAGCAGATGAACACAGAACTATGTTAAAAATCTCCTAAAAAGTTGATCCTAAAATGGCTTTTAACCATACATATTTTCCACACCAAACTATCCTGTAACACAATAAATCCACCTATAACATGTTATATTTCTCAAATAAACGTATTTCTTCACCAGGTTCACTGCTGGGGGGGAAGGTGGGAAGGACAGTACAATAGCTGACAAACATCTCTGTACTTTTACAGTCTATAAAATATAAATAAATAAAAATAAACCACTTTTTTTTTCCATACAGACTGACACATCAGAACTGATTAAGTGTGGAACGTAGACAGCATCAGCACTATACATAGCAAGAACTGTTTAATACCACCTACAACTAGATTAATTATGGTCTTGGGGAAAAAAAAAAAAGCGCTGTTCCAATACAGCATTTTCACAACACCCCTGGGAAGCTTGACTGCTGCTTCAGACTGCGGATGTTCCAACTTCCTTAGTTTTATACGGCAAGCCAAAAGATTAGACAATTTAGATTGCAGAAATGCTGTCCGCAAACAAGATCGCCAGCTAACATAGCCTTGCACCTCCTTTCAGAAACACCACTGAAGTTTCGTTAATTGAAACTCGTCTTTTTAAGTGTTACATGAAAGAAGAAACCCATGCACATTTCACCCACTAAAATCCAGTAATTTTAGCTCAGTCGACACTATTCCAAACATCATCATCAGGTTTTCTCTGATAAGAAATGAAGGGTACTTTGATTCTGAAGGGGTTTGTTTCTTTCTTCCAAGTTCCATACTGTCCAATTAGAGAGCTTTCTGAAAAGCACATTATGAGACATGACAAACTTCTAAATGCTTTTGACTATTTCCTGAGATAAAAAATAAACATTTTCTTAAGTGAAGATTCTAGAGATCATAAAGCTTCCTACTATTCATTACAAGATACATTCAGAATGCTTACAAGCAATTCAGAGCCGTCAAAACTGGCTGAAATTAGACTATTTTAAACGTTTCAGTGCCACGGCTGTTTTTAACTGCAGACGTTACCATTTGCCGTTAAATACGGCAGAATGAACATGCTCCTGGAGGAATTAAAGTGACGGAAAAAAAAGCTTTCCACGCTTCTGAGAACTAACCCCCTCCGAGAGCACCGGATAAACACCTCGGGCTCCGCAGCACGGGGGCTCGGGGACAACCAGCTGCGGCTGGTCACCTCGCCTCTCGTAGCCTCCTCTCCGGGGCCGCAGCCGCGCCCTCCCCACACGGAGGGTGTCCGGCACCCCTCCTGGCAGCGGCCCGCGGGTGCCGGGGCCGGCCCGGTGGCTCGGGGCCGTGGCTGGCGGCGCCCGAGACACCCGGGCTGCACCGCGGGAGCCGACACGGAAGCGGCGCCTCCAGATCCCAACAATATCGCTATTCAACAGGATCCTGCACACATCCTGCGGCGGGCTCCGTCCCGGGGAGGGGCCAGCTGGGGCAGTACCGCAGTGCCGCAGCCGGACCTCCTGCGAACCGGACCGGCGCCCTCTGCAGAGCAGGGAGAAGAGAAAAGGAGCGAGGCGGCTCAGAGCACCGCAGGGCCCCGGCAGGAAGGCGTCAGTCTGCCCGTTCGTGTCTGCCCATGCCGCCCCCATCAGCGGGATGCTCCCCCCACCACCACCCCGCCGGTAGCACGCGCGGGAGCCGTTACCTGTCACAACCGCCGCCGTCTCCACCCCAGAGGAGGTGGCACCTACTCGTCCTCCTCGCCGGCCACCGCCGCCGTCCGCAGCCTCCAGCGCGCACCCCCCGCTGGCGGCAGCGGCGGGCAGGAGCAGCCCCAGCAGAAGCAAGCAGGTAGGCACCGGGATGGCCGCTGGCCGCCCACCGGGCGCTCGGACACCGCTCATCAGTACTGCCGCTACAGTGAGGCGAAGCGAAGCTGAGGGAGGGAGGGAGGGAGGGAGGAAGGAAGGAAGGGGCTGGAGCTCCGCCGCTACAACGCTGCCCGCTCTGGCAACACAAACCCGCCTTAGCGCTTGCCCCACGCTACTTCCGGCGGCCGCCGCCGAGCCGCCCCAGTGACACGTCACCGCGCGGTGACGTCACCAGGAGGGGCGGGGCGAGCCCAGGGGGCATCGGACCAGGGCGGGAAGCTGTGGTTGGTGACTTCGCTGCTGTGAGGGGACGGAGTGGGGTGTGTGTCCTGCCCGATGGTTCGGTTCCCCCAGCAGTCCTTAACCGGGTCCCTGAATGGGCTGCCCCTGATCGAGACTGGTTTGGGAAGATTCAACATCCCATAACAAGACACGTTAGCTGTGGGCGTCCTGGGAGTTTTAAATGCCCTTGTGACAGCAGTGCGAGTGGTGCGGTCACCTGAGGAGAGCCGGATAAAGGGGGAGATGTATGAGAGAAGTTTGAGTTCTGCTACAGCCCTGTCAAAACAAACACGGAAAATACGGTGTTTTAAATCTGATCCCATACAACTGAAATCAGGAAAACCCTAGCAGAGATTGAACCCTGATTTCATTGTGCTTAAGACTTTGGCAAAAATTCCTCCAAAAATGCTTTTCCTTGAGATGTTTCCATGGGATAAAATGGTAATGAATGGCAATAAAATCTATTTTGGGCTTTATCGTTTCTCAGTCTTCAGGATTTTCAATCGTTCTGTTTAGAGACATTTAATGAGAATAAAAGCCTTTAAACACCAAATTCAATATAGTATCTCACATACACAATATGTGAGAAAATCATGCAGTATGGCTGGTAAAGCAATATAAACATTGTATTTAGTATTAACTGTTGCAGTCACCTGAGAGATACCAGAAGTGTTATGAAAGGGTCTTGAGAAACGCCTTTGGCTGCTTTGCAGACCCTGCAGGAAGCGGGAAGGTAAACCAGAGTGGCACAAGCTGCTTTTGCAGGGCAGCAGAGTCCACAAAGCTAACTGTGAAGCGGTTGTAGTACA
This sequence comes from Pezoporus wallicus, assembly GCF_028554395.1. NCBI lineage: Eukaryota > Metazoa > Chordata > Aves > Psittaciformes > Psittacidae > Pezoporus > Pezoporus wallicus. The sequence continues at coordinate 602,707 of NW_026637470.1, forward strand.
ATGAAACAAAGCAGGAAATAATTTCTCTGGCAACACAGTTAATGTGCATTGTCCACCCCAGCTGTATTTTTAATGGGAGAGGGAGCAACATGCAACAGGCAAAACACTGTAAATTAGCCATATGGCAAACAAAGATTGGGAAAATGTGTCTAAACCTGATGAATTCTCTTTGAACTGTGAAGTCTGTGCATAACCTTATCATTGCTGTTGCTGAATACAACAGCCTTTAAAGACCAATGATATCTGACCAGATCTTGTACAAAGAGAACAATGGCATGCCTGCATCTTATGAAAAAGCTTGTTCAGCATTGTTTAACCTCAGGGAGGAAAACTGGAGCAGAATAAATTCCCCAAACAGAAACAAAGAAAACAGCTGTTAATTTAATTAATTAGTTAATTTTAAAACACAAAGGGAGAGTTATTCATAAAGTGAGTACAAAACCAGCAGGTTTTCTGGATGTGTGTGAACTATTTTAACTGACAGCCACTGGAGTCAAAGGCATCCCATGGAGAAATGCCCGATATCAGAATAGCTAAGAGATGGGAATGCTGACAGAGTACACTTGGATGAAAATGATATAGGCCTGAAGTAGAAAATGATCCTTGTTAAAAATCCCTTACAAAGTGGGTTCATTTTCACCTCTTGCTTTCAAATACAAGTCCCCAGATTGGGAAGCATGGAAAAAATTTTTTTCAAGCAATGCTTGTATCCTGGAGTTGGGGGATGGTCGTTGCCGGTCAGGGCACCTTTGCTCATAGTGAGAAGCATATTGAATGGGAACACTTTGTGATGCACTGCCACTTCACATCATGCAAACTCAGCTGTGTAAGCTCAGAATCAAAGTAGGTACCTACCCTGGGCTGCAGCCTAACCCACCAACCCACAGAAACCAAAATTACTTGTGGTTTTAATAGGAGGAGCCAAATATTACAGAGTGCCCTGCAAGGCCTGAGCACAGAATGCTAGAAAAATCTATGATCTCTAGAGTTCATCTATTCAACCCTGAGCAACACCACTCATAAACTCATTGCTGGTTTCATTTTGGACTGTTGACTATTACATTTTCAATAGAATGGTTCACACTCTTTTCCACCCACCTTGTCCACTTACTCAGTCCCTAATGGACTACAAAGATGCTATGGATACCTAGCAAAAGTCTTTCTAAAATTAATGTGTGCTGCGGCTATCACCTCATCTCATCACAGAAGACAATAGTGTTGGTAGAACAGTGATGTTTTTTTCTGAATCAGCTTCTTGTCCTTCATCACCCCAGAAATGGCTTACAGAAAGGTTTGCTTCACAATCTTCTCAGAGAGAGAGACTGGGTAAGGATGACTATCTTGTAGTTTCCTGCACTTTGCTTTGATGGTGGATGGGACATTTGCTTTTTTCCAGTAACTGGAAATCCCACATGATTGCCACAGCCTTCAAAGGTGCTAGGAAGCAGCACAGTGACATCAGCCAGCCTCCCACCACCTTTACAAGCATCTTCTGCCCAACCCTAAGGACTTGTAAACACCTAATTTGGTAAAGTGGCCTTAATTCAACCTTCCTCTACAACTGGTATTAGTCTCCTCCTCCAAACTTTGCCAGTAGGCATAGAGAGCTCTGTGAGGACCAAGGGCTGGGCTGACCTTGCTAGTAAAGAACAAGGGAAGGAGGGCTTTGAGTACCTCAGCCTTTTCCCTGTCCTTCATCACTAGGTCACCTACGCCATTCAGTAGCAGCAAACCTGTGGTTCTTAGGGTTAGTATGCTTGTAATTAAAATTATTTAGATTGTTTTCTCTACCTCAAGGTGTAAACAGCTGTAACAGGAACGTTGCGATTGGTGTGGAGCATGAATGAATATCTGGGTCTGGATCACTGAACACTTTGTGTGCTCTACACACCTACAAAAGGGCTCTGGCTCATAGTTCATAGACTATTCCAATGGCTAATTAGCAGGTCATCAGGACCCCAGCATACCCTTGTGCACTTTCACAAGACACCTAGAGGTGGAGAAAAAGAGCAGTGAAGAAATCCCCATGATTCACAGAGGTGGGACAGGATGGAGACACTGATCACTGTCAGCTACTCAAGGCTACAGAGACATAAAAAGATCCAAAACCTGTGTGTGGTTGCCAGCCTCAGAAGAACCTGGGATACAAGAGGAGGACTTCACAGGTGGTGTCACTTTCCCTCCATGTAATTGCAGTGGATGCTGGACATAACATCTGGACATGGGCATTGCAGTATATATGCATGGGCATATATTTTTATCTTTGCAGAGCGCAAACTGGTCTCAAGGCCTAGAGTTCAGCCATTTCTTATTTTCAGTCATGAGTCCTGCACTCAGTATTAATGGACACATACATTCTTGGTCAAATTTTCTGAGTGTACTTTGCTGTACGGATAACCCAAGCTGCTTTTTTGAGTCCCGTCCTCCATCCTTCCATTGATCTTCACAGCAGAAAGCTATTTTTTTTTTATCTGGTGTGTATTTTACTGCTTTGAGTTGTCATTTCTGACAGCAGTTCCATCATTCACCAAGCCTTGTGCACACTGGTATATCTAAACAGATAAATGGAGAAGAAATAATCTTCAGAGTTGTTTAATGCCCACAGTTCTTTCCAATATGTACATTTGGCCAGTCCTAAAAAACTCTGGAAGCAGGTTTGAACAGTAGAATAAAGGATAAATTAATATTTTTACTGCTATTTCTTGCTATTAGAGTTTCCCCAAACTACAAGCTGGGAATGCTTTAGGTAAATGTGAGAACTCAAGAGGAAAAATACTAACCAAGCAAAGAAACAGATAAGAGACTAACCTGGTGAGCAAAACAGAACCAAAGCACAAGCTGAGAAAATGCTGAGAGGTCACATTACAGAAAAGAAGACATAGAAATAATAAGCAAAAGCTCAGGTAGAAACTGATACAATCAAATTTATTTCTTAAAAAAAAAACCAAAACAATGCAAATACAAACTGGCAGGAAGTTAATGTAAATTCACATAAGTGATGACCACCAGATTACTGGTAAATTGTCCAAAAAGCATTTGATTCTGTGAAAAGAAACAATCACTTTGAACAGGCTTGAAAGTAAAATTCAAATGTCTTATCTTGATTTGGGAAATTACTCATATCGGCACCCATATGAAAAAAAAAAAATGTACTAATTACAACCTTCTGGTTCTCTGATTTCATGTGCTTATACAATCTCAAATGAAGGTGGAATTCTATACGCTTCATATTTGCCAAGATTAGTTTAGGAACCCCTTCTCAGTTGTTTTTGAGTTACTGAAGTTTATGGTTTGAGGAGGGAAAATAGTTAGCATTTTAAGTGGTCTTGTATTCCCAGCTAAAAATGGACTAAAAAGCTACGGGCCATAGATGTTATCTCAGTCCAGTAATTAAATTGAAACTGAGAGAATGGAAGTGAATTAAACATTTTCCTTACCTGATGGGAGTATTAGTCTTTATGATCTTCTTATCAATGACCAACAGTCTTGGTATGGCTCAGATGAGCAAATTGCCTGGTAATATGGTGAAATGCTACTAAAATGACAAAGTCTCTTTCAACCGGTGAGAAAGAGCAGTCATTAACTGCAAACTAGAGTTGTAGATCTGCAAAGAGCTTGCTGATTATGTCTCCTAATTTTAGATATTTTATTTTCAATCAGTATTGTCACTGCAAAGATTATTTTTTCTTAACACTTAACAAGTAAAGTACAAATATTTAAAAAAGTCTTGAAAAATACGGAATGGTCAGCGAATGTTCATTGCAGCTGAATCTCTTATTCATGTAGAAGCTTTGCTTGTCCCTTTTTTCAGTATGTTGAGTTCGTTATGGGAACAAGGTTGCCATTCCAGCTAGATGATGTTGGCTAGGCAGACTGTGGTTGCATTTTGTTTATGTCAAAAATAAACAAAGACTCAATATGTTTACACAAGACCTGGAGGCGCATTGAGAGATACCAAACCTGAAGGAAAACAATGGCAGAATGAATGAATAAAACATTTCAGGCACCAGCACCTTGATTTCTGGAATCTTCAGTAGGAGCCAAACAGTTGCCAGGACACCATCTTACAAGTGATGGAGGAGCAGGGATCTTGCTATCTGACTAGATTTTTTTTTTTGGTAGATGTAAGTACTCAAGAGGAAAAACAGATTACAACAGCAGTTAGATTACAACCCAGTGATGGGTTGGTTTATGTTTTCACAGGTAAAGGATGTTGGAGAGCAACACAAGAACAGTTGTGGAAATTAATTCATTACAGATTAAGGTGATTAGAATTGTATTAAAAACTGCCAGGGGACAGTCTTGGAGATCATGATGTGACTGAGCCCCCTCTCCTCACCTGATCTACTCAGAGCATTCCTCACTGTCACTTTTTTTACCGAAATTGATTACCGTATTGTAAAAAGCCAGAGTGGCTTTGAATGTGGCAATTTTGCTTCCCCAGTAAAGTAATGATTATTACATTTGTAGTTCAAACTGTCTTTACATGATTGATGTAACCATTCTTGATGCTTAATGAACAGCAATATTGTACAACCAATCCATGCATTACAAATAATTTGCTTGCCATCTTTCTGTTTCCGTTTTCAAGCAATGTGAAAATTCAACACATTTCAACACAGAAGTGAAAGCTACAGAGATGACTTACTGAAAAAGGCTATCTCAGAGGAAAGGGAGTACAGATAATTTCATTGCCATATGACAAAAACTAATCCAATGTGTACATAATCTTTCTTTCACCTTCTCTGAATCTCAGTAAATAAATGCAGCCTTACCTAGAGCAGAGACAGTCAGTGCTTTGTGTCTGCTTATTCCCTCCCTTCCTGCTAGACAAGAAACAAAGAAAAAAACTACAATCAGGTGATGAGACTCACTACTGCACATGACTAGCTTCTATCTTACAACAAGCATGCTGACCATTTGAAAAAAATAGAATAAAAGTAACAATTAAAAACCCTATCATTTAGACATAATAACTCAGCACATACTTGTGATCGCAGCAAGCATCAAAGACTGCCTCCTGGGCCATGTTTGGGTATGTTTTCACTGTGAGAAAAACATTCCTAATTGCTTGTGACAGGAACTGTCAGGATGGAATCTGCCTATTCAGACTGGTTGAGGTGTTTTGGGGGATCAGTTGTAATCATTTCAGTGGCTATATGGTAAATGGTTGCATTAAAATTAACGTAAGTAGTAACTTCCAGAATGTTGGGTTTTTTTTCTAAATAAGGAGCTAAATCCCTGTTAGCTGGTAATGTATAGAGCTGTTCTTTGTCTGAATGAGCATGCTCAAAGAAATTTATTATTTCTAATGGAAATCATTTGCTCCTCTAAATATTTGGGATAAGAATGAGAAATAGTTAGGACCTTATGAAGAAGCAAGAAGGAAGTGGCCAGAGCTTTTACTTCAAATGTGGTTCTGGTAGTTTTAACAGCTGTTAAATAAAAAACGGAATGAACAATCACACAGAGCAATCACTCAATCAGAGGGCAGAGATTGAGTGAGTGGGAGATCACATTCTCATGATCTCTGCCTAACAGACAGTAATAAAAAGTCTACTGAATGTGTGTATCAGGTAAATACAATTCTATTGTCAGGTGGTTTGTGGTAGGATGAAATGGCTGCTCTGGGGTCAGAGCAAGCAGGCTGTTTCCTGGAATTTCTGTAGGCAAGTTGCACATCCTGTAAACAGGAGCTCTAGATCCGTGGCATATACTGCCAGGTACTGTGAGCAACACGGCACCTAATAAATAAGATCATTCTGCAGAGGCAGAGACAGCTTGTCTCAAATCACCCAGAAAGTTGAAGGGAATATGGAAACTACTGCTGAGAAAATAAATTAACAGGTATTTTGCCTTTGTCTCAATTTTTTAATGTTTGGTTTGGGTAACGGGGAAAAAAGCATCAAAGACCATATCCTCAGTTACAAGGTAATTGGAAAGAGGCCATCTTCCTACTTTTAAACACAACCTGAGGCATTTGGCATTGTGACTTACTACAAACAGTTGTATTTCTTGTGGAGGAGGGGAAGTGAGAGTGAAATTTCATCCATTGCTTACACCTTTAGAAATGGTACATGCATTTTTATTCCAACTTCCTTTCCAGGTTGTGGTACTTGGAAGATGGTGTGCAATGTGCTAAGCTTCCCTGAGCACTGGAGCTGGACAAGCTTTCACGCTCTTCCTTAGATCTGGATTTTTTTTATTCTTTCATCTGCCTTCATGATGAAATTAGGAGAGCTTTGGTTAGGGGTGGGACAAAAAAAGTTCTGCATTCAGTGAAGTTTGCTAGCTTTCTCTCATATGACCTGTATAGGACAGGTCATATTATTTATTATATATCTACTATTTAATGATCTTTAGCAGTTCTTTTTAAACTATTCATGGTAGTTAACAGGAAACACAGGGAAGGGCTCAACTGAAAGTTAGACATATAAATCCGAGACAGCCAACTCCTAATCCCTTTAGAATCAATAAAGAGTAATGGGAACTTCCAGAATGTTGTTCATATCATCATAAAATAAGCACTTAAGATCAGCCAACTTTTCCTTTTAAACCCTTGTTTCTCCTCACTGTCAATAAAGGGAGACTTGCAAAACTATTATAGCCATTTAACTGCTAGATTTCTAAAATAAGTTGAACTAGATCCTGCTCTATACATCTTGCTATTAGAAAAGAAGGGTTGAGAAAGGAGTTCAAAAGAGAGAAGTAAAGCAAAGCAAATCAAAGCAAAGATTGAAGAGGAGACAAGAGAGGAGAAGAGGCAAACTAACTTCCAGAAAAAAAAGAAAGTGATTTTTTGTCTCTGATCCTCTAGGGAATGACCCACAGAAAGTTGTCCTGATGCTTTTCCATATACTTTATTTCACATCCTTGGGACACAGGAATCCAAATAATTTTTAGTCCTTACTGGAAGTTATATACCTACAAAACAACCATAAAGGTAAATACATAGAGCATGAAAGAGCTGGAACACACATCTGGTAGCAATGGGCAAATCTTTGCTATCTGCCATCATATTTATGCTGCAGTTAGTTCAGTACCTTCAGAACCAGTCTTTAAGGGTTAAAGAGAGACTCAGAGAAATATTTGGCTCCAAAGATATATTCACAGTGGGATTAGCTGTGCTAACACCAGCAGCGTCCCCTTTCACCTGGAACCAGTGATTGTGATCATTCCATGTTGAAACTTTCAGTAACATTCTGGGACTGGTACATTCTACACAATCTTGATATTTTTGTAGTCTGACAAAGAAAAACAAGCTCAAGAAACAGTTAGCTACAAGACCATAAAATGAGTTTGCCAGTGCCTGCTGAATTATAAAGGCTTGAGGTAGATGTGACACCTACCCAGAGTTACTGGAGAAAGATTGCAGCAAACCACGAACTATGGCAATTAGTGTTGTTCCTTAAAGCAGGATGGTTGCATTCTCCCACAAACTATGGCAATTAGTGTTGTTCCTTAAAGCAGGGTGGTTGCATTCTCCTGGGAGTTTTAAGCTGGAAAAAATGTGTGGTTTGGTTCTTAAGTTCTAACAACTGCTCCTTTTAGATCTAAATGATGGCCTGAAAGCTCACACTTCAAACAGGGCAGGTAGTGAAAATTTAAACTGAATAGGTAAAATAAAAGAAAAAGGTAAAATGCCTAGCATTAATTCCATTAAAATCTTAACACAACACTAAGTCTTGAAAGAATGCTCCTGTCCCATAATAACCCTGCCTTGGAATGGCCCGGTCCCACCAAAAGCAGAATGCACAGCATTGACCTGTTTGCACTGGAACAATTTTCTGAGCAGTATCAGGAACCATCTTTTTGTTTACATATCTGAACATGAGTGAAGTCAGTAAAGAGAGATTTATCCCACACTTGCCATTTAATAATCTCACCGTGGTGTTTCTTAAAAAGGGGCAAAATTTCAGTCTGGAGAAAATTGAAAAGATGGCTCACATTTGGGCTGAAAACACACATTCTGGTTGGGTTGTGTCCAATATTCTGGGAGATCTGCAGTAAATTTTACAAAAACAGAACAAAAAAGACCAGTTTAACTGAGAATATTCTTCATTAAACTGTTTGGAACTTGTGAACAAAAAAATCTGCATCTATGAAGGGCTATTACTTCTGTAACATTTTACATTACATTGCAGATATCTTTATGCTGCTGAAAAATGGTGATATTTCCCTTTGCAAAAGTACAACAGACTGAGCTGAGATTTAAAAAAAATCCTCAGGATTGTCTAGCTATGGGAATACTAGCCTTGAGTGGAAAACATAGAATACCTGGGAGAATTACAGTTCAAGCTTTTAAAAATACATATTTTTATAAATTCCTTTGTTTAATGAGAAAAAAGAAAAAGGCAAAGATGGACCTGATGTGTCAGAGAGATCCTTACTCATTATTACTCATTATCCCCCCTACATTTGACTTAAAAAAGATTTTGATCAACTTCTCGGGGAGAATTTTACCATTTTGCAGAGACCAGGAAGGATTTGACAAACCAGAAAAAATTCATCACAAATTACTTTTGTACATATATTGTATATCATGTAAGATGATGTTTGATTTTTTCTTTGCCCAGTTTTCACTGTTCTTGATTTGTTCTCTGGAAATGATACTTTTATTTTGCTCTATCCTCCTGTTCTAGAATACTGTGTCAAGATCTAGAGTATGCAAAACAAAGGAATTTATTTGTACAAGCTACCACTTTGTCCCTTCCCTCAGCCACAGTCTAGTAGTAGGGATGAGTTTTCTGAGTAGAATAACTGGAATATATACCATTACCTGATTGAGAGTTAGTACATACACTGCTGTGTGTGACTTCTTTCAAAGCCAGGGCACTCAACAACATCTTAGCCAGGTTTCTGCCAACTTTGAGTGAATGCATAGGCTAATATCCAGCCTGAGAAAATTTGCACTCATTACAGCGTCTGTAGCTTCACTGCTCCTCTCTCATTATCTACTTCTAACTGAAAAACTGGTAGGCACACAGTGCACTCCTTCTTCAAAGTTTTTCCAGTGTCTACATTCAGAATGGTGACACAGAATGTTCAAGAAAACATCCTGGGCATCAGTCCCTTCTGTTTCAGGAGGGCTGCACTTGACAGGAAGGTCTTCGATGGATACAGCTTTCTAAAAGATTTCAAACCTCTGTTTAGGTCTTTACTAACCTAGATTGTCGCAAAGCCCAAATACCCACTACTGTCAGCTTTTAATTGTGTGTTTTCAGGTCTGAATATTGATCACCTACCTAAACAAATAAAACCTGATGTAAACCAACATTCCACTGTAATACTTACCCTTTATCCATGTCACCACCCAGTGCAGGAATGGACTGATACCAAATCTTCACAGTTTTCCCACGATTTCTTCACAACAGATTAGAATCATTGTCTTTCTTAGGGAAAGATAAGTCTACACAGTTTGAGCCCTTTTCCACAAGCCCTTTCTTTCCCCATAGTGGAAGTGAGTTTTGTGAGCACAGGGCAGAGGTGGGAGACAGGCTTTCCCATCTGTATGGTAATGGTGAGGGGTGTTATCACTAGTAACACTACTTTCCCATGTCTATCAGTTAACTGTAATGCCTTAGAAACTCCTTATGGTAGTAGCACAAATGTATTACAAAATAAAATTGAATATCTAAATATGCCTTTATGTCAGAAACTATAGAAAGAACTTCTTCACCACTAATGTGAGTGCTGAAAGCAACTTGAACTTCCTTCACAAGCTGTAGCTATGCCAGTTTTCCACAGTTAGAACTTGATGTTAACATTAATGAACCAGGACTGGGCTTTCAAAGCGATGATGATGTTTTTGTAACCCAGATGCACTTAAATAAAAAAAAGCAGAAAAGGGAAAATGTTGTGACACTAGACATATTATACAAGAAATTGAGATAATAAATCTGAACAGATATAAAATTAAATATTATTGCTTTTTACAACATATATTTGCGATAATTTACTGTTTCTAATTTGACTTACTAAAAGCATAATCATCCTAAATACAGCTTTTTAGGAATAAAATCATAGAATGTACCTTTCATGGAACACACAACTGTTGAATAAGATGAACTATCAGCTACCTACTAAAACATATTCTGTGGCTATACCACAATATTTTGTCTTTGACTATAGAATTCCAATTTGTATCTTAGCAACATGATACAGACTTTCTTGATTAAAATAAAGCACAGAAATTGGTCACATGCTTTGTCTCCCACAGATTGTGAGCTTTAACTCCATTGTTAAATATTCCATTTATTTTGGTCATAATCCCAAAAGAAACAATTTGTTCAAACTGTTCAGCCAAACACAATGTCATTTGGCAAAGCATTGATGAAAACGTTGACTCCGTAAAGCCAGTTCTCTAGAGATAATTGTTGGTACATAGCAGTAGTCCAACATCTAGAACAACACTGATTTTGAAATATGGGCAGACAGAGGCCCCACTACATCCTCCTTCAGAAACCCTGAAGTTCACCGTCTGTAACCAGCAATGTCTGACAATATACAGAATCAGGTGAACCCCCCAGGCTTAAAAACTCAAAATCAGGGTTTGCTAGAAAGAGGTATTTCTTCCCCCACGTGTTAATTTTAAGGCTGATCCCCAATCAGTATTTAGCACAATTAGGCTGCATTACAACTGTTTATGTGTTGCAGCCTGACAATGTGTGGTGAACCCAAGGCAAACATCCTATTCTAACCGTTTATTCATTCTGTCCCCATTAACATCTGCTGACTTCTGCTCCACTGTGTGCCATCAATGGAAGACACAAATATCCTGAGATGATTCTCAAAAGTGTAATCGGTCTGTATGGCAATCATTTGGTAGGTAGACTGTTAACAGCCTAACTAAAGAAATACTAAGATGAGTCATTTTAACACTGTTTTAAAGGAGATCACAGATGTTACACTGCTGGATCAAATGTATCTTCCCTACATTGACAGTTTTGTGAAGATATTGAAAAAGCTGAGCACGAGGCATGCAGGAAAATTAATTCTTTCAGTGATTTCTATTAGCAGCACATCTTATTCTGGATTCTGGAGATTTCAGATTATCATGTGGTTATTTACAACAAGAACAGATCTTGCAGAACTGCTCACAGACATGGAGTCCCTCACAGCAAGTCTAGCCTTGTGCTGCAATTCTGAAGCTTCCAGAACGGGTATATTTTACCCTCCTGTACTGGGTCCTAGTGCTGTAAAAAAACTCCCAAAGCATAAAAAACCCCCAAAACTCAACCTCACCACAGTTGCTCTTCAGCACAACTGTCTGTTGTGCTGTTTTCTTCTGAAACCCTGTGTGGTTAATTCGGCTGTCTGGAGGGGCATTATTCACAGGGGTGGTTTCTCCTGCTGGTGCTACCCAGGGGGACAGGAAGGCTGGCTAATGCCCTTGCAGCTGGCCATGCCCTCGCCTTGGTCCTGGCTCTCCTGCGTTCCCCTGCCCATGGGGCAGCTTCCAGGGCTGGAAGAAGCCAGCTGTAGCTGGCTGTACAAAACACAAAGCTCTGTTGATCCCAAATACACACGCCAGCTGTCTTTCCTGTGTGGGCTTTGGGGATGAAAGCAGCCGCTGCAGCAGCATCTGCCAGCAGCCAGGCATGGACAAGAACAGCCTTCAGGAAAGAAGGGAAAAGGAAGAGCCCAGGAGCTCCCGCCACCCCTGCTGCATCCTCCCTGCCCCCCCCCGCTTCCTCACATGAAATATTGGACACAGTATTTTACTGATCTGTTTCAACGTCAAAAGGCTCTTCGCCTTCCTCGCTGAAGATACGGCCCTATAGTTTTGCAACGCATTTCAGTATCTTTTAAAGAAATGCTTATTTTAATAAGCTGTTCACTGTATTGCTCTCCCCTAAACCCATCTTTATGTGGCAATTCTGTTTAATGAAATCCCTTCAGTCTTGTTGGAAGAATTTTATGAAATTCATTAGGAAACAGTGAAAGAGACACGTCCTTGGGCATACTCTTTTTTTTTTTTTTTTCCTGGTTTCTTGTAAGAAGTAGAAATGTGCCTTAAACTGGTGTCTTTTTCCAGCCTTTTCCCATTGCTGGGATATCAACTGTTCTACAGTCTCCATACTCTCTCCATGTTTCTTAATAAAATTTGTTACTATGATAAAAAAATTCCACTAAAAAGTAGAAACTGTTCTTGTTACTCAACTGTTCCATTACTCAGGCATCAAGATTTACATTTCAGTATTTTTTTGGAAGTACTGAATGGAGATAACTTGGGTACATTTTTAGACAAGCCTATTTACATTTACATTTTTTAAACAGTCTATCTGACATTACAAGCAACCTTTGAGAGACCGTAGCCAGAATTCCAAGGTCAGCAGCAAAAAAATCGATCTTTATCTATAAATGTGGAGACAATTGATTCTTGTACTGAAATGACTGTTTCTATTGATTTCAGATAGGGAGGAACGGACCAAGAAAAACAATCTGACTAAATTGAGCCATTAAGGGTTCAGCTCAGCCTTTTAAATTAATGTCATTATCAATTTAGATATAATTCTATTATCAAAATCTGGCCATTACTTAAAACAGTGAAAATGAGAAAGGAGTTTTAGGAATTTTAAAGTCAAATGATAAGAGTACAGACATCAACAGGTTTGAACTGGTTAAATAAATATATCTTAAATAACTGATATTACCTATATATATAAGAGAAGTATCTAGCAATCCTTTTAACATATTTTAATATGTTAAAAAAATTTACATGAAAGAATGTTATTTAAGCAAGGGATATTAAAAATACAAACATAAACCAGAATTTGAAACACAATATTTTGTTGGAATTAAAATGAGAAACTGAGGGGAACATGAGAACAATACCTCTTCAGTAAAAGCAATTTTTAAAAATATATTTAAAAAAGGATGGAGAAATCTAACAGTATAGTTTGAAGTCTAAGGACAGGATCTGGTTCATTTTTAATCTCATCTTAATCTCATTTTTAAAGCAGTTATACTCTTATTCCTGTGTACATCTATCTGTATGTGTATGCATCTTCCTATACCTCAAAAAAAATCTGACCCAAGGCAGCAGAGGTCTTCAAGAAATTTCCTGCTACAGGTCCATATGATACCCATCTCAAGAGCTGCATGCAGGCCAGAAAGTAAGAGTCACAGCATCACCCCAGGCTGATGGAGCATCCAGCCTGGGCAGACAGCATGAGAAGTCTAGCCAAAGACACGTTGTTGACCCGCCCTGGCTGCAGAGCAGCACAAGCTCACCGGCTCAGCCACCAGGAGAAACAAGGGTGGGGAAGAGGAGTTTCAGTTCTCCAGTGAGGAAGGCAGAGGGGACACAAGGGAGATGAGAGACTGTTAGGGTGAATAACAAGATGCCAAGTCAGAGGAAAACAGATCGTATTCTGTTAGTCACAGAACTGCTTGCTCACACAAGAACCCAGCAGTCTCTATCTCTGCCTACTTGTAACATATTCAAAACTATTGAAAATGAAAAAAAAAAGAGGGAAAAAAACCTGCTCAAAAATCCCAGTATGGTATGGGTCAGAGTAACATTCAGATTTTACAGCATGTACTTGCACAGAGCAATGGGAATTAAGAGGGTCAGCAGGGCTCCAAGGAATCTCCCTTGCTATTTAGTAAATACTTTTAATTCCCTAGAAGACGCTGGTAACCTTGTAATGACCTTACTAAGCCACACTCCTTGTGACTGCTTTGTAATGTTAAAATTTCTGAAGCACTAGCCAATTTTATGGATTTTAAAATCTGCAAAAGGTAGATGTGCCTCGTGTTGTTCTGAAGAGGAAACAAGGTCTTGTGGTTAATACACAAACATCAGCTTATATTTCAGAGCATCCTGAGGTATAAACTGGAATTTAGGAGAGCAGAGACTGCTCACTTCTGTCAGGAATTTACTCTGTAATCTTTAGCAAATCACTTAATCTTTCTATGCCTCCCTTTCCCGTATATAAAAGAGGGTAATACCTGCTGCAATAATAAAAGCTGTCACTTGTGTCCTCTTTTTACAAACTAAATGTCATAGAAAAGCCTCTAGTTAAACAGTTAACACCATTTATTACAAATATTTAGGAAAAGATCAATTCCCTTTCTTATTTAGAACAAAATTTCTCCAAATATTCTTATTCACTATGTCATATCTGTTAAGCAGTTTGGTTCTTTATATAAGAAGTAATCATACTGAGACCACAACTTTACCTTTTAAAAAATTAGCCTTGTAAATTTACTAGCAGTCTATTAAAGCCCAGTAAGTTTCTTACTACATTATCCTGACAGAGACAACAAGAATCAGACATAAAGCTCATAACCCTATCTGAGACTACAGCTTAGATCAGTTGGCAGATAACTTCTGAGGAAACTATGAAGGATTCATGTTTCACTGTCATACATTCAGTATGTATGACAAATGATAACAACTACATGTATGTAAATTAGGTGAAGATAAAAGTCCTATGGCTGTGGCTTTATGACCCATTATGTTCTTTGATTTTGATCCTTCTTCAGGTATTAAAATATGCTTTACCAAAACAGATTCCAACTTTGTTATTAAACAAATCAGTGGAAGAAGCTGGAAGACCTCACAAAAATGCACGATCACAAGAGACAACGAGCCAGCCTGACCGTGCAGTGACAATCTGTCACGCATCTGTGAGTCTGGATTCTGAATTGAAGACTGAGCTGTTGAATCAGAGCGACTGGAAAACCAGCCAAGGCCTAGCACTGCTCTTCCAAAGAGGGTGTGGGGCACGGTGAAAGGACTCTTGGCACTGTTCTCGAGGGGAATATTTTGGCTCATGCAAGGACTGGCTCCAACAAGCTCTGAAGGAAGCTATGCTCAGGCCTTCTCTGCAGGGGAACATATTTTATGACACGGGACCTTTGATGGGATGCTGGGTAGGACTTTTTAGAAGACGCCTGAGATAGCTGTATACCTAACTGAAGATGAATGGGGAATGTGTGACTACATCTCTCTATATGAAAAGAATAGCGGAAGTAGCTAACATGAGAAAGAACATGGAGAAAATTTCTGAGAAGATTATAAATGAGAGATAACAGAACTGGTGCATGATCCTATCTTTTTCTTAGAAAATGATAAAAAATTCTTACAAGTTAAAAGTATCTTAATTTTCTCAATTGACAGTATTTGAGCTGATATCCTGAGAGCTTGAAAAAGTAATTCCATATCAAAAGAGAGCTTTTAGAACTCCAACATTAACATCACAGAACTCAGATCACAAATTACATTTACTTTATTTAATTTAATATTACATGCATTTTAGATACTGATTCATATTGTTTAGTTGCACAGGTAATCATTCTCAATGTACAGCAATAACCATTGCTGCTATGGTGAAATTCAGTAGCATGCACTACCCACGCTCATCTGCAAAATTACTGTTTTCAGTTAAAAAAATTTAAGGTCATGGTCTCTAAATTAATATTGTACATACAGCTTAATTTTGGTTTTATGCAGATATTGCATAGTTGATGATTAGCTTCTCAAGAAAGGCAGAAATTGTGGTACCAGTATGGCTGAAGCAGATCAAGTGACTGTAGCAAACAAGAAGATTTGAAGAAGAGGCATAACTTTCAGGGTTGAAAGGTCAGCAAGTACAGCCTACAATAAAAACCAAGAAGGCTGGTTAAACTTGACATTTGAATCAGATTTCTTTAAAGCAAGTCAAGAAATCAGAAAAAGATTAAAATACTGACTACAATACTACTAACAATTAGACTCAGACTTGGCTGGAACAAATTCTGCCGAACAAATTAGGGTCCAATTGCATTATTTTTCATTCTAACATTTCAAAGAAAAATATGTATATAAACCAAGTATCTTTATTTTAGCCTTTAGCCTTACTTCAAATATACATGGCATCATGGGTGAATAAGGGGTCTAACATTTCAACTTGCTTCTAAAAATAATTGGGAATTAAGAATCCTTATCCTGTGGCTTGGCTAGTACTTGTGAAGTAAGTCCAACATAATGACTCAAATAGTCAATTTCTTCTCATGAAAGTATGTTTAAAAAAAAAAAATTCATCACAAGATCTCAAAGTTTGAAAAAAAAACAAAATACACCACCAGATTTTGGAAAAAAAAAGAAAGAAAAGTATTTTGACAAATTACTAGACATAAACAATAACAATCTTCATCTTACTGACTGAATTTTCTTCATTTCCCATGACAGTACTCACAGTGAAATTTCAGGTTCAATATTGACATAAGTAATCTTGTTAAATCTTGGAAATATGAAAAAGCACAGAAGGAACTACATTAAAACATACTGAGAAAAGAGGTACAAGCCTCTACAATATTTTAAAAATAACATAACCCACAAACACAGATCATATATAAAATTAGGAAAAAAAACAACCTAATTGTACAAAATGATTTGATAATACTGCATTTCTGTAGCAAATATACTCTTTGATTCCCTCTTACTCCAGAACAGCAGTGTTGTGTACTGCATATTCACAATTTCCTTAGTTTTTTATCTAAGGTAAGAACTTTGGCACAAAGATTTGCACTATGTACCACGTGCCATATGAAGCTTAGGTTACTCTTGTTGGCAAAGCATCAGAAACTATTTCAATCTCCTCCAAATGAAACTTATCCTTACTTCAGCTGCAGCCAGTGATGTCACCTCCATCAGGTTGACTGCTCGGAAAGCAAACACAGCAGCTGCCAGGACTGAAAGAAAATGCCCAATATTTAAGTTGCTGACCCGGTTAGGATTAATATTGTAGGTAAAATACCAATTCTTACTCCCTTAGAGTAATTATTTTGATTCTCAGGAATAATAAACAATGGATGACTGTGGCTGAGTTTCATTGGCCACTCTTCAAACCAGACAGGAAAAACACAACATTCTTTCAGAAAAGTCTGAGTGAAAAGGCTGGAGTTTAAGACGAATAGCTTTTAATTAAAAAGGACAAGGTGGTTTACAATTAGTTAATTTCTAAACAAATAATTTTAAGGTATTTAAATAGCAATATTTCATTTGTATTATGTAACATGAAAAAGTTAATTTATTTTGTATTATCTTGTATATCTCTCTACATAGCTGTCTTATACATGCAAACAGGACCAAACCATTTTCTCTTCTATTTACCTACTTTGTATTTAAAAACTGATCCAACTGAAGATACATGTCTTCTTTAGAACCCCATCTTAAACCTTGCCTAAATTCTGGGACAATATTTCCTTTATTAAAAAAACTACAAAAACTTCAAAGTCTCTTAAAAGATGGGACTTCAAAAGAAACCAGGAGAACTCTCAATTGCTGTAAGTACTAAAGCAGTACTTGCCAGAGATGAGGAACATGAATCGTGTTATTTTGTGAAAGGTGATGAACTCATTTATTGTTACCACTGAAGCTGGGAGAACATCTTGTGTTCTGTTCAGAGAGCACTTAGTGGTAAAATACCTCCCATATTTTGCTACAGATGGAGTACTTACACAATTCTAGTTTTCTAAAAGTTATACTCTGACATATATGTAATTTGCTTTCAGCATTCAAAGAGCAACTATTTTCTTCTTGTCATAAAATACACTGAAGCTTTACATAAAATACACTGAAGCCTTACATCCACCCAGACTCAACATGTTTTGTAAAAATAATTCTATATTACCAGCAAGAATTTCTAAGGAATTGTATCCCAGGATCCTGTCCCACAGAAGTAAGAGCTGATCTGTAGCTAAATAACCAGAAAATGCTCGTACCATCCATTTAAATGAAATTCGTAGCCTGCAAAAAAGTGATAAACAACAGATATTTCTGTCTCCCCTAATGATCAGACAGATCCTCTATAAACTGAAAATATTTATTATTCTTCTGCATTTCTCTTCCAGGAAGAACAGTCATTTTCCCTTGCTGCTTTAATTATCAATATTGTCCTTTGCAACAGCCATCAGAAAACTATTCGGCATCTTATTTGATAAAGTACTGATATTATTAAAATATTCTGACCGAATAATCATATTAGAGGGATCCTCACCTATTAAGACCCCAAATGTTTCATCCTTTCTGCTATTATGCTATTATGATAGGTAACGATTGTAACAGCAAGATTTTCAGGTTCTTTTGTACTTGGTGCCAAGAGTACACTACAGAATGACAGCATCTTGTTCTCTCTCCCCTTCCAGTAGCTTCTGCTGTAATTAACGTATCTCTGTGTCTTCTGTATATTTCCTATGTAAGGAAATAAGTCACTTAGCTCCACCAGATCTGACATGAATAACTGGAACTTAGCTGAATAATGCAGCTTTTCTCATAGAGCAGTTCTCTCTTTTTCTCAGAACATATAAAGAAATGCACAACTCACACAAACATTAGAAAAAGGACTCCAATTGACTTTTAAGGAAAAATAGCACATCAATGTTTGCACTTTTGAGTAATTTCCCATATATTTAAAATCAAAATACTATAGAACAGCATTTTCAGAGCAATGAATCTGCAACATCTGTAGCAAGTCAGAAGGAAGTACTTACGGCTGAGCCCCAATTTCTCGAAGGTGATAAAAGAGCTGGGGCAGATGGGTTTGTAGAAGAGTTTCAAACAGCAAACACAATGATACAATGCCCTAACGAAACAAGATCATATCCTGAATACTTACACTCATCCTGTCAAATCTGAGAAAACAGTATCAGCATGTAAGTACACATGAATTGTTAACTGAAGCAATAAAACACTATTAATGATATAACACACAGCTTAGGTAGACAGGGCACAAGCAGCTCTAATGCCTTCAGTCACTAAAGGCTTGCTCCTACAATCTTGTTTATGTATTAGGAACATAATATGTTGCGATAGTCCCTTTCAACTCTTAAGTTACTTATGGTATTTGTATGTCAAGGTCTAAGTACTTAGTGGGTTATTATAATATGACCTACTTGAAATATTTCCACCTTGATGAAATAAACCACAGTTGCACTAAAAAAACAGGATGGGAGAAAGAGTATCTGACAACTGAAAACAAAACCAGCAATAGGGGTAACTAGAAAAGAGTTAAATGCAAATATATTTTAAAATTTCTGTTACTAGTTACCATGAAAATGAATAGATTCCTGTTTGATCCATTTCTCTGCAATGACTGGGAATGCACAGCCTTGAAATGGTATATCAAGGAAAGGATTAACCAGGAAATTAATTTCTTTTAACCAGGAAACATTTTCAAGGTGTAATATAACTATTCAGCAATTTGTGAGGGAGAAAAAAAATTACTAAATTTTGTTGTTCAAAAATAGATGATAAACCAATTTCTACATTTGTTTTACATTCAAGAGAGCTGGTCTTGGTCACAAACATAACCAAATTATTTAAAGTCATCTAGTAGTGCTAAAAAGCACTTGCTGTCACACTAAGCTACTTGAGATAAAGAAACAGACATCAACATGATATCACTGAAGCAATATCTGACTAGATATTTCCCTCTACCCTGGAAAATACTTAAGTGTGCACTTACATGTTATTGATTAAAATGAAAGTGAGTATCAACTCATGTGGCTTCCGGAACCTGAGAAACCCATTACATAAAAACTTGACTCACAAAAAAAAAAAACAAACCCTTAGAAAACCGAGAACTGTACTATTATAAATTACATAATATTCTATAGCAAAGACTAACATTGATGTAGAAAACCAAAATATCAAACCTGGATTTACTTAATCATTTTTCCAAGCTTGCCTGAAATACGTTATTATATTTAAACGGATATATTTCCATCACATAGAAAATCATGTCACTGTACATCACTGTTCCATAGCAAACAGAATATCAAGTGAGTGGGTTTTAATTCCTAACGAACTTACAGAGGGATGAGAAGAGATGGAATGGAGTCTGAAGAAAAAACGCACATACATCTCACGGAATATCTGATACAATTTGGAAGGTTCATGGTACAGAAAACAAAGTGGAGCAACTGAAAGGATAAAAGAATTATAATTGACTCAACATTGTAAACTGCTAGAAGAGTTCAATGATTAAGTGCATGAAGTATGAGGAAAAAACAAGTAATTTATAGTAGCACAATTTACAAACACAATACAAAATCAATTATTTAGAAAGAAGTCTTTTATATCATTTGATGCAAACAGTTATGAAAGGAAGTACAACACATTCTAGGTAATAGTTCTATATATTTCAAGAATCTAAACTAAGTAGAACCTGCTTACTACAGTGTTTGCTTCCAAAGCAATAAGGAATACGCCTTAAGGAAACTTCTGTGGGCTGTAGGGCAATGGTATATTGAGCAGTGCAAGTTTTTGATTCAACCATCTATAACTTCCAATGTGTCCTTTGGCTAGTGACCATCTCCAAATTGGTTCCCCATTTGTAAGACTGGAATAAGTTTACTGCTTGCAAATGGATATTGTGAAAAACAAAATACAAAATATAGCTTTTGGTTGCTACAATAACCACATAAATATGACAGACTGACACAGAGACCTGTTTATTTCTTGTAAGATCTGAAAAGCATGGACATTTGGTAGTTTACAGTTTAGAAGTATTTTAGTTTATCTGATTCAAGATAAGAGTTGGCTACACTTGTAAAGCAGCAATTCTCAAGCAACAATTCTCACTTTTTTTCAATCAGTCCTTTTCTTGGTTTTGTAAAAGTCTCTCATATAGATAAATCTGTTGTATGCATATGCTGCACAGACATAATCTGATTGCTACTCCATTCATTCAATGTACGTTTCACAGACAGTTCTTCTACATACATTTCTGTAAACAGCCTTTTTATCTGTCCACTCATCGCATCTCCTGCTTCATTTTAGAGGTGCATTCGCTATGGATGACAGCTTACATTTTAATAAGCTCACAGTCTCTGTCTCTACATTCACCTTTCCTTCCAGTTTTATTTACACAAAGCTAGGGATGTGGATACATTTGTCTGCATACATACGTATATATATGCACATATATATATGTACTTTTACATATGTCTATACACAAACACACACACACAGAGGTGTATGCATTTGTGAATTCATTTTCATATATATAGATCTCAGAGAAGGTGGCTTAATAGAAAATAGTGGTGTGTATGAGAGGTGAGGTGCTAAGGTAAGGTGAGATGCTCACAGAAATGTGTATTTACGTAGGGGTAAGAAAAGCAGAGGGTGTTACTAGATTGAAGATGGAGGTGGAAGATTTGGCAGCATGCATATGTACATAAAGACCAGGAGGATAACAGAACAGTGCCTAACAGTTGACACTCTATGAGCATATGCATACAAACATGCAAAAAGGTACAGGATTTACATAAAGACCCAGATACTTCCTCCTAGCATGGAGTACACAGGATGCTCTGCTTGTCCCCAGCTACCGCACCGACAGCCTGAAGTGACACTACTGTATTTCTGCTGCCTTGTTTTCCAGCCTCCCTCCTACTCACAAGCAGCGTATTCTGAGCCCTTGCAAAAACAGAGGACAGGACAAGGGAAGCAGCTCCCACTTGGTTTGAGACACAGTTCTCAAGGGCAAAGCCAAATCCAAACATTTTGAAAAGCAGTTTCACACAGAAAAGAGCAAAAGCCCCTTAGTGAGTACCTAAGGAAGAGTTTGTAACTAAGCTGTTCACTACCTCATAGACTTAAGATTCCCTACCTGGGTTCAAATTTGTATTTCATATTTAATTGCCTGGTTTTAATGATGATGTGATCATTAAACGTTATTAATAGCAAAATGTAGCATTTTAAGTATAATCTTAAAATTTGCTTGCTCTGTGTTCCCACAAACACCTTTCATCAATCTAAGGAAAATGCTGAAAAGCTGTAACAAATAGTCTGAATTTGTTGGACTATCTCTGCCTTGTCACCTCTGAGACCTGAGGAGATTTTTCTGCTTTTTTCCTAAAAATCTTGTTGATACTTCAGTTGAGTTGTGCAGTAAAGTAGCAACCATTCTATTATTTAATCCTCCTTTAACACCTGTTGCAAGCAAGTGGATACAGTAACAGGCCTTTCACATAGTTTGGGTTTTTTTTAAGGACTCTTTTCACAGGTAACATATTCTACCCAAAGTGAAACACAAGAAAACAGCACTCTGTCAACTGTGTCCCTCTATTCACATACATTAAGATGTACAACTCAGCTGTTACCTCTCAAAGATGGAACTCCCACAAGGTAGCGAGCTGTAATGTATGTAAATAGAAACAGTTTGGAATTTTTTAAATTATATAGAACAGTCTTCATACACAGATATGTGCAAGTGGAAAAGTTGCAGAAAAATATATGTTAAATTGCAACATGATATGAAGGTTTTAAGAGTTTATGAGAGTCACACTTACCATACATAGAAAAGCCGTGAAAAGGAATTACACCTACAAAACAAAAATAATTCATTTTTGTTCTTTCATATTTCTTTTATCCATGTAAGAAAAAGATGCATTTTCCTCCCTCAGTTTCTAGATTATACTCTACCTACCACAGGAATAAAATATTTCCTTGTAATGGTACCTGCAGCCTTAGATCTAGATCTTGCAAATATTTAAGTACAGGAATTGTATCACTTACTTCAGTACAACCAACTACATGCTTAAACACATGCTATAGTTCCTGGAAAGCCAAGTAAAGCTCTGTTTCCATGAAGTTACTACATACAAGCTTTGCTGAAATTAGAACCTAATTTCAGATAAATGACAACCTGTAAATGTCATGTACTGACAAGGAGGGAGCAGGAAAAAAGGAGGCCAAGTGATTCATGTAGTACAAGAGCACTTGGCAGTTGTATGATGACAGTTCTCCTTTCCAGCTGATCTTGGATCCCATTCATTAATTTTCATATAGGACCAGTAAAAGGGAGCTGCTTTGGCAAAAGGTCATAAAGGCAGTGCTTCATGACTACAAAGCGGCAGAAAACTTCGGAGGCAAAAATGAAAGAAGAGAGAACAAAAGTATGTGTTACAACTGGCACGACTGACATGAAGAAGACATAAATACAAGGCCAGAGACACAGATGCAAGACTGGTGACATACTGTCTTGAAAGCAAGAGCAAAGAGCTGAATTTAAAATGCAAATGCAGTGCAAAACCAGGAAAAGGACTCAAGAGGCATGGATTGAAATGGTCAACATAAGAGCTGAAAAAATGATTTTAATAACTGAAATAACAGCAAAAGCAATAATAAGATTATATAGATAAGTTACATCTGAATTTTTAAAATGAACACAAATTTTGAAAGAAAAATACTTTAACGTCTGAGTACTAAAAAGCTGGGGGTCAGACAGTTTCAGAGGTGTCATTCAGATCCTCCAAGTAGTGATACAAGACTGGAATACAAGCTGCTGCACCAGAAGTTTTCCTGCTCCTTCCCACCTACATAGACAAATTCTGTATGTGAATACGAACACCAACCTGAATGTTTTTTTGGAGTAGCTTCAGTCCATCTTACTCCTTTAAATTAATGAACTTCAGAGAATAACAGCAAAACATAATTTGTAATAGAAGAAGTCAGTATGTATTTCAGGAAAAAAGCCACAAACCTGTATCTTTTCAATTTACCACTAGAGGAGGCAATAGCATAATTCTTACCATTTGGAGGATAGAAAACGGCATATTCTTCCATTCCAAGTTTTCCTGTGAATCATCAAACCACAATTAAAATATGATTAAACTGTTAAGAGGTATAGTGTTTTAAATTAAAAAGGTAGATTGTTAGTTATAATTGTAAAAATCATAATTAATTACATTATTGATCATTTTATAGTCTTTAGAACAAGCAAGAAATCCATTAGGACAGGTATAGTTTTAGATATAAACCTAATATGCAGCACCAGTAAGGAAGGATGACAAACAGCAAAACAGAGGAGGAAGATTTTAGCAATACTATCCCATAGTGATTTTATCTGGCTGTATCTTAGAAGCTCTAAAGGTGTTGCTGCAAACCTTGAAGCCAGTGAAGCTCTATGAGGGTATAAGGTTAAGGGGTAAATCTGTCATGTGGCAGACTGACCTAGGTACAGAAAAGGCGTTTAAAAACATCTAAGACCAGATAAAAAAATATTCAAGGCTTCATGAAGCCTGCAGCATAGAGAAAAGATGGGTGGTAAAACTGTGATACAACAAAAAAATACTTAAGTAACCTGTTGAATACAAAGAATTAAGTCTAGACAATCATTAATAGTACAGACTGACCATATAACTTTTTATCTTCCCTTCAAAATGAACGTTATATTAGTTAATCATATTTTAACTACAGAACCTAATAATTTAAAATCCACTATTAAAAAATAAACTATTTATTTAGAAATATAAAAGTGGTTTTAAGCATAATTACAACTAATTAAAAACTAATTATTTTAGTTTTAAAATTAGAAAGATCAACTAGAAAACGTAATTATTTATATGAAAATGTATAGAATATTCAGATATTTTTTTAGATCTCTGTAATTTGTTTACTGTATGCAGAAGAATTTAGTACAGGGAACTTCTGTCAGGTTCAATGGAATCTGGATACAAGATATTTTCCCATAGCATGAACTGACTGAATTAAACTCAAATTTACCCTGAGAAACTTTGCCTACTACCCCATGAAAATAAGCACATGTCCTGCTCAAAAAAATGGGGATGGGGATCCCATTTGGCTAAAAAAACTGGCAGAATGCAGAAGGTAAAGGTATGGGGTGGAGGGAAAGGTGACTGGATGGCTGACTAATTCAAGAAGGAAGATAAAATTAGGAATCTCTTGGTAAAGCCAAGGCAGGTGAGGATCTAAGAAGCAAGGAAAGAGTCTGGATGCAGCATGAGAATTTAGCAGAGAAGGCAAGTAAGATTGTTAAGAAAGACTCACATGAGAACTTAAATCAAAGAAAATCCAGCAGTAAGCTGACACTCTGGAAGACGCCATGCTTTACAAAAAATCAGCGTAAGTCTGCTTGGTAAAGCTCTATTCTCCCAGGCCTTTCAACAGAGCCCACGATTCTCCAGCAACATCTTCTGCTTCTGTCTACAAGTATCTGCAAAGCATACTGCTTTGGGAAGATCACATCCTACCATCACTTCCAGTCCTAAATTTATTGAGGTTGCAGAGCACAACACCATGTATTTAAATTTCTGGCTCTGATGAAGGTAGATGTTGTCAAGAGTTTACCATTATTGTCAGAGTTGTGTGTTCAATTTCTTTTGGTAAAACACTGGAGAATTATACACATAAAACTACAATAAAAGAACACTGCAATCTGGCCTTCATGTGATCAGCTTCTAAGCTGTCAGAATCAGTGCTGATGTCAACTGGACACATGAAGTATTTATAAATGTTCTTTTAAATGTAGTCTACTACATCTCTACAGTCTTTTTTTTAAAAAACTCCTTTTACCTCGTATGTATGATTTGGGTGGGGTGGCACTACTGTAAGTAAAGTGCTCCAATACAGACGTATCTCGGGAAAAACAAAGTAATACCTGTTAGAAAAGACAGCATATAAGAATCAGCTGATTTATTGGATTAACAAAGCAATGTCAAATACATTTAAAGACCTGCCTGAATTAGCACCTACTGGATGCTATTGAAGAGAACTAAAAAGGCTGGAAGCCCTTGACCGAGTTAATTTACTTTCCTGTTCAAATTTCCAGGCTTGCTTTGAACTTGCCGTGATTTTAGCTTCACATCCATTTGTTGTCAGTAAAATATCCTCATTCTCCAACCCTTTTCTTTGCCTCTCAGCAAGGGTTTATCCTCTTCTGTCACATCATTAGTGACTGTGCATGCACCTGGCTGCTTTGATGTCTATTAGCTTATTTTTCTATTCAGTTACTATGACTTGAGGAAGTCCTAGTAAGTGAATAAGCAAATGAAACATTTCCATTTTAGCATGTGTGCAGTTCTGGAAGACTGATCCTTACATTTGCTTTTGTTCCCAGGAGCTTTACAGAATGTTTGCATGATATCAATATTCTTTCAAAAAGCATAAAGTATAATTTTCACCTCATATCCAAAGTTCTGAAATGTACATTGTATTTTGTAAAATATATTTGCATTTTTTGTTTACATAAACAAAAAGCACAGCATTCACAGCAGTGGAGTATAAAATTAAACAGTGAAAGCATTCATAGGAAAAAATAATACAGTCTTGCCCTATATGCAGTTGTAAAAGTGTAATAATTAGTATTGCACTTTAAAATGTTCGTGTTTTCATGCACCATTAAGAATGTACACAAGAGGGCAGAAGTAAGACAGACTTCAACTTGCAGACTTCTTTTTTGCCTTCCTTAAACCTTCTCTACTCTTGCAGATTTTAACTGTTTGTTTTCTTTAACTGTAGCCAAGGTGAAAAGGTAGAAACATTTTAAATGGTGTTTCACTACATAATTTGTCGTGAAGAAAAATGAATGGCCTCTTCCTTCAACTAATTATTGCAAGTATTTACCAGGTAACAGCATTTGTCAAAAGGGAACATGCAAAACCAAAACACTGACATCTGAACATCCTTGCTTTTATCAGCTTTTTATGGAAGCAGGTCTTATTTTGAGACTTTTCTTCTGAATCTCCAAACTATTTCTCAGATGCAAATGTCTTTTAAAAAATAAATAAGTTCTTTATCTCAAACAGTTTAAGCTAAATATTATTTTTTGTGCAATATACAGTCATTTTTGTAGCTGCCAAAATACAGCTGACAATAACAATACACAGGCAAATGTAATGCTCTGTATATGTTAACTGAGGTGAAAGAGAAGGAACTAATCTAAGAGGGGCATTAATTATCTACTTTCATAGGGGAAAGAACGTAACTTTCATTTGAGGCCCCCTTTTTTAAGAATACAGTGTCCAGTACCAGTATCTGGAAGTCTTTAAGACTCTGCATCTTTATAAGAGATAGACTCTAGTTCAAACATAAGTTATGACTATACCTAAAATCTGGATGTTCTTTGCATGTATTCATCATGCAGGATGTAAGACTAAAGTATTCAAATTGAACCTCTGGCATGAAAAAATGAATTTAAACATGCATTAATCCACATACTATGTTTCTAATTCACAAAACGATAATGCTAAAGAAAGAAATGACACAAACCCCTTTTAGTACAGAAATGTTTGACAAACTATTGGACATTTATAATCAAAATCGAAAAAAACCCTGCGGATCTCAAAGGACTGGGAAAAAGAAGAAAAACCCAAAGCCAAAGCTTTTATCGAAAATAAATGACTATATTCAAAGTAA
Source organism: Pezoporus wallicus (assembly GCF_028554395.1). Classification (NCBI taxonomy): domain Eukaryota; kingdom Metazoa; phylum Chordata; class Aves; order Psittaciformes; family Psittacidae; genus Pezoporus; species Pezoporus wallicus. Next base: position 629,861 of record NW_026637470.1, read on the forward strand.
CTGTATTCTATTTCAATACTTACAAAGAAGTAATAAAAACATGTAAACTTTGGGACAAAGAAAGCAAAGCTATTAAAGGAAATAAATGACGTAATTTCACAGTGTTCTTCCCAAAAAGAATTGCATGCTACAAAAGAGGTACTAATAATCCAAGCAAATATCCTCATTGCTATTTTACCCCCAAGTTTTCTCATTTTGATGGATGCTTTGTCTGGTAAGTAATAGACAGACAAATGCCACATTTTTCTCAGTGACTAGGAAAATTTAGAGGCAGTAAGCAGTCATGAGAAAAAAAAAAACAACAATCAAAACACAAACCCAGTGGAAGCATAGAAATAATTAATCTGGTTTAAACTAACATTTTCATTACCTATTTTATTTAGCCAATATTTAATCCCAGTTATCATATGAAATCAATAAATAATATTCCATATCAGAGTGACTCATGCTGCAGAATTTTTCCAGGGGCCATAGCACAAAATCATTTGGCATCAACGCATTTGCAAATCAGGTTGAAAGAGAAAATGATCAAGGAAAATTGATAACTTATTTCTAGAAAATAGTCTGAAGAATACCACAAAGTACCAAACAAACCTAGAGCAACTAATAGAAGCTTGAGATATTTTTTGCCTCAAAGACTTGCAGTGAAACCATCCAATTTTTCAAATATTTTTGTCGACTCTCCTTCAAATTACTAAGGATAATTCAGTCCTTTTTATGTTTTTCCTTCTGTAATCATTCTTTCAGTTAACAGAGATATATAAAAAAAAATTAAATATTCAATTGTGCCGTATATTAAGAATGATAAACAAAATCTATTTCTGATGGTATTAAATCAAAAGATTATACTGTATACTAGTTCATACTCCTTCATAGATTATAATACTGTGTCTACTGGAACTGACTAATTAATATGCCTTAGTAGTCTATATAATGAACAAAGCAGAAATAAGAATGAGATTTTCAACATCCTATGTTGAAGAGATGTTACAATAATGATCATGTTTGACCCTTAAATCAAGAAAAACTTCTACATGTAAGTATTTTAGTGAATAAACATCAATGTTTGTCATTATGTAGTCACTTCTCAAATTTTAATTCAGAAACAAATTCAGATACAGATCTGCAATTAGCTTTAAGTAAAAAAGCCTATACTTCAATGAGGTTATAATTTTAAGTATTAATGTTGAAATGCTTATTACACTAAAATATTTTCCATAGATATGATTGAATAGTATGCTTAAATAGTAATGCATATTTTTATATCTCTATGGACTAAACAGCATTAAGGACAGCTTCTTGCTTAGTTAATTTACTAGCAGTTTTACTTATTGCCATCAAAGAAAAAAAATCATTTAGTTTCATATAGCTCAAAACCAAAAAATTAAGCAATTCTAACCTAACTGATGTGACTAATGAAATTGAAAGCACTGTGGAAATGGTAAGTTTGCTGCATGACATTTATGTTGACACTGCAATCAACTATATATTAGGAAATTCAGAAATGTAATCTCCATCTATTTAAGGGCATTTGACAGGCAGTAATGAAGATAATTCTTTATAAATTAGCAGGGTTCTCCATTGCTAGAAGCAGCTTTGGATTGAGATCAGTCCTGAAAGTAACCATACATATCACTACCTTATTCAGAACCAATGTCTTCAATTTCAAAATATACCAACACAGTATCTTTTATGCTTACTGCAGTAGGTCACTGTATTTTTATAACTGAAACCCTGAATATACTTCTCAAGTCTTAATATCTCTGTAAACCACAGCTGTTCATAATTTTGTTACTGCAAAGCTGGAGAGGGGAAGAATATAGCTGACTTCATATTTTCCCATTTACTGCATTAGAAAGACATTGCGTAGAATCCTTCAGAGCATGAGCTTTAGAAGCCTGTCCTACTTAATCTGTTTAAGTGCATACGACTGTTATTCAGAAGAGAAAGTATACACAAACCAGCAAACAGATCTGTCTAGGTTACTGCTGTACTCTGCCTATACATGAAGCACAAAGGCAGCCCTTACTTCAAAGGGGATATAATCCCACTAGAGTACACTTTGTAGCTTTTCGAAGAAAAAAATAGTTACATACCTGATATAAATAATCTTCAAATACAAAATAATAGTCATCGTTGCTTGCTGTCAGCTTTACATCCTGTAATTAAAAAAGCACAGAAGTTAGCTTGAAAAGATGTATTTTGGTTTCAGACTCCCATAGAAGCTAAACTTAACACAGTGCTAGAAGACACTGTTTCACCACTGAATCATGAAAGAGCTGTAGTTGAGCATATACTCCATATTTTAAAATTAAAAAATGTTGTGGTAACTTGATAATTAAAGTATTCAGAATTGAAACCATCTAACTTTTTTCTGTTTAAAAAACAAGATGAGTGTATAAATCATCTAATCACTGTTTAGTGAATTACTTACTTTGTAAATCAGACTGTCCACTAAAAGGTCGTGCTGAATCACATTTGACTTAAGCTGTTCATAGTACAAGATATCCTGAAATTAAAAATATTATCATCATCAGACTGAGACACAACTTTATATTTAAACTAACAAAGCCAATTCTTAACTACTAAAAAATACATATAAATAGTGTTCAGCTGAAGAACCCACTGCATAATTTATGAAGCATTCTATCATGGTTTATTCTAGTTTAAGCCTTAAGCAGATATTTGAGACATTAGAAAATGACTTCTGCTTTAGAAATAATGAGAATGAAGGAATTGGTTCAAATAAGAGATCTGCATTTCCAACCTTTGGGTCTTTCTACACATAAAACATTTTCAATGCTCAAACTCATTATGCTTTTTTCCTTTGTTACCCTCTATTTGCATGCACCTCTCCATCAATAGGTTCTGTTGTATCTTCTAGTATTAGTGAGTTGCTGCAAGTATTTGATGTTAATCTGACTCTCAAAATAGTTTAAATTTGTGTAAAGATGAAATTGTACATATATTTAAAAAAATCTTGTGAAGAATATAAAGAACTCAGACCTTTTTTTAAACTCCAATTACTTCCCAATATCTACAGAACATACTACACAAAGGTGAAATGATGGGAAAGAATCAGAACAAGCACTTCTCTGCTTTTGCTTATTTTATCCCTTTCTTCTTAGAAAGAGCTTGCAAAGGAAAAAAAGAATTAAATATCACACTATCATCATGTAATTCTAAATCTCTGAATACCTCTCTGCCATTATACGATTCAACAACAGTTTCAGATTGAATAACACAGCTTCAGACAGTTTTGGAATCACTCGTTAAGATAAATCAGCAGTCCCAAAGCTCCTTCCCACTTCACAAAACTATTCTGATTTCAGTGTCCCTGTGGACACCACACAAATGCTTGCATATTCCAACATATTCTTTACATAACATTTATTCCTGATTTATTTGCAAAAAGGGTTAGTCTGGAGTAAGAATTTAAAGAGAAAATGGGAAGTAAGACAGAATTCTGAGAGGGAGAAATTTGAGGAAAAAAAAAAAATTAAGAGAAGGCCAGGCAACACTGGAAGTGTTCTTTGTATTAACCCAAAATTGAGAAGTGGTGAATGGTATACACTCAAAAAATATTAGAATTGATATATTATTAAACTAATAAGTTGAAATGAGGACAAACCCTGTGCTTATTAACCACTTATAAATACCACAGGGAAAATACTTGCATTTTTCTTTCTGAGAAATAAAAAGCAGAGGTATAAATACTGCACTATTTCTTTACAGAGAATCAGACATAAATATTTACTAAATGTAAATTTACAGTATGAATACAACACTATGTAAATATCTTTAAAGCTACAGAGAACTAACTCTATTATTAAAGTCACAATTTAGAAGTATCAATACTGTAGTCTAATTACGTGTAACACTGGCAAATGAATAATGTCTAAGGGCTTTTTTTTCCATATCAAACTACTGTATATATTAGAACAGAAGAAGCTAATACTAAAAAAACACAACAAGCCAAATTTTTTTTTCATGCTAAGCAGACAGCATGATTAACTGTTTCTGTTGCACAGTCAAGTACTCCTGCATGAAGAAAGCTACATTGAAACTCATGGCTACAAGTGTACTAGATAACGCAACTACTTATCTATTGTAACTTGGGAAAGAGATTCTTAATAACCTCATGGTTTCCCTGTTAGTATTTCCTAGTTTTCAGTTCTCTAGAACTTCCTTGAACTGCTAAAACGCTGTTTGGAAGTGGGAGATGAAAGTGGTATGAAAAAATGAGTAATCTTTTGCAACACACATATACAGCATACTTTAAATTTATATACAGAAACAAGTTTTCTTTTTAAAATACTTTCATCTGAGGTCACACAGTGGGTCCAAGCCACAAATGAACTTTATCACTAGTGTTCTGCGCTAAGCTTCTCCATTCTAAATTATCACAGACTCTTAAGACCGGTTAGGGTTGGAAGGGACCTTAAAGATCATCTAGTTACAACCCTTTGCCATGGGCAGGGACACCTTCCCTTAGACCAGGTTGCTCAAAGCCCCGTCCAGCGTGGCCTTGAACACTTACAGGGATAAAGCATACACGACTTCTTTGGTCAACCTGTTCCAGTAAATTGTTTCCAATTAGAAAGCCTTTCACTTATGTTTTACATTTGCTTACAAGAGTCCATAGATCTTCCTGTTATTATGAAAATTAAAGTCACAACTCAAAACTAATCATTTAAGTAAATGGACTTAAATGTACATCTTAACAGTCAGAATAACTTGGTATTAAGTTTAATAGCAGCTGATTTATTCACACTTAGAATAGATGTCATGATTTGGTATGCAAGAAATGACTTTACTGAATGTATGAAGAACAAATTTCTGGACAAGGAAAGAGATATTCATAAATGATGCTCTACTCCACTGACATCCTAAGTTTAGAATGCTAGTTTCAGTGCAGTTTTGCTTATGGCATCATATCAAACTATGATTGTTATGTCATTAATTTCTTAAAATGTTTATTAGCTTCCTATGCCTTAATTCAACTGCATTAATTGAAATGCAAATAATTATGTTAATTGCAATACCAATAGTCAGTGAATAATATCGTCCACAAAATAACCCCAGAAATCTGCCAAAAGAAATAGAAATTCAATACTTTAAACCAGAACACAGGATTTGCTATTTGTTAATCCAGAATGACACACGCATTTAATACATTTTGTAACATATATTTTTGCTTTCATAAAGTTACAGTGTAGAAACTTTTAATTTCCTACCTTGTGTACTGATTTTAGAAAACAACCTACTTGTAAGAATATGGACAAATACTATCTGAGAACAGAGATTTGAATTACTTAACCAATAGTATGCACAGTTTCAGAAATATATCTCCTTCCCAATTTTCCTCAATTTGTTTCAGTTGGGGTAAATATTTTAAGTAATTAAAAAGGTGGTAAGAATAAGCAACATGATATTTTGGGCACTGTCTTAAAAGAGACAACAATTGGGCTCAGATTCTTCAGCAACTCCCAGAAACTGAATGCAAGCTCTTTATAACTCAGTTGATATGATCTTAAATGAAAAGGGTCAACAGCTCATCAACTTTTCTTTTTTCAGAAGTAATCGTCAGTTTCTCCTTCACTCTTACAAAACCCCACTATGGCAATTTGGTCATTACTGAGAAAATCAAACACCGTTTGCTGCTGCTTTTTAATTTCAGCATGAACTAAAATTTCAAACACAACTCAAAACTGCCCTGAAAAAATTAATAGCAAATTTACATTGCAAATATTAGCAGAGTAAAACAATACTTAAATATTTTAAGAGTTCAGTAATTTAGTGAAAAGACCAGAAGGACAAGCTGTGCACCTGAACTAGAACTGACAAGAAGAAGTTTGGGAAACAAATCAGAAATCACTAAAAAGTGACTTGTAAGGCAAAACCAGTCATAACCATTCTAGGACTAAATGTTTTAACTCGGTACTCATCATTCATTTTCTCTTAAATTGTGATTATTGTGATGCAAAATAAAAGTCTGGGCTTAGGAATCATGCCAGGCTTTTTTCAGCCGTAAGTTGCCTACAAGAGGATCTTGCCCATGCCTCTTAGTAAGACATGAGGCTTGAGATTCATGCTGTATTAATAATTTCTTCCTTATATCTGAAGCATAAACAGGACTGGTCACAGATTTACTTTCAAGTCACATGACTCTCTCTGTGATCAGTTTTTCTCACTTTCTAAAAGCTTCACTCAGGCTGCAAAAAAGATTCAGGTCGCATTTTACTATTTTATTGGCTGCATTTTTCAGTAGTGTCCAAAAATATGGTACCTTTCTTAGCCTAAAATTAGCTAAGAATTTAATTAAATTTATAAAAAAAAAATTCTTAGCATTTTCATCCAACTCAACCTTTCTCCTCTGCCTGCCAAATTTTAACATAACCTTGATTTGTAAACTTTTTCCTTTTTAAAAACATGTTGCATTTTTATAAGGACTGTAGCTTTCAGTACTGCAGTGCTTAGCCCTCTTGACCTTGCAAAGCCACATACCACAGTTCCTACCCAAACCCCTCATACTGTGTCCACCTGAGAGCATAAGGAAAAGGGAACTCTGAAAGCAGCGCACAGGCAAGAGACAAGAGTATCTTTCACCAGTACACAGCGAAGCTAGTTTAAGCACAGTCTGGTGATTCACCTTCTCTGAAATTAAGGTTTTGATCACTCAGCATCTTCTGGGTAGGCACAGCTGTGGCCTGTCATGAAATCCTTGGCACTGGAGCTGCACACTCACTTTTGAACTACAGGCAGCTCATGATTGATTCCTAGGTCACCCTTGTCATGCAATTGCACTATCTATACTTGCCTCTCAAATCTAATTCAAGACATGGATGAGTGCAGCATCCATTTCTTCACATTGAAGGAATGTGAAGAAAGACTGACACTCAGGAGTCTAGAAAGAAGGCACTAAGATTTGTAGGAACTGGATGAAGCCTAAAAAATGGCAACCAGCATTAATTAGGTGAGCTGTAGATTTTGGAACAGAAGTGCCAGAAACAAGGACAAAACAAAAACTAGCCAGATTAAACAAAGAGATAATGGACAAAAGAGTTAAAGAAATTTCCTCCCGGCAAATCCTTGAAAAGGATCCAAAGCTTATTCTCCTTTTACCATACACCCATGAAATCTACTTGTAAAGTACATTCTTCTCCAGTCAAAGATAACAGTACATTATTGCTACTGGCTTTCTCTGCTGTTTCAATAGTACAGTGGGTACCTTAGGCTACTGATCCTAACCTAAAAAACCTGATAAGGCACAGAATTACACAATGCTCCATTATGGACCTGCCACCTTGCCTATTTATTAAACTTTTCAAACCTAGGAAGTTACATTCAGTAAAAGCTGCAGTAAAACAGCACACTCATTTTTGCACACTGGAATTTTCAGAATTAGGATTTATTTTCAACCTATTAAAAAAAAAAAAACTAGAAGGGAAAAAAAGCCTATGAGATAATGAACAACTTTGGTTTTTTAGCAATGCTTGAAGAGCATGCAGTGAATAAATCATAGGAAACAGAAGGGAAAAGAAATTAAACATTCTCAGTAAGTGTGTGCCACCCATTTTGTGCAATGAATAAGGTGGATTTTCTCCATGAAAAATCTATGACTGTATGACTCAAGATTGTACACTAAAATGCATATATACACAGCAAATTCCACTGGTTGCAGAGACAATATTAACAGTGACACTGTTTGGCTTTTAAATGTTTGACTTTGCAACCTTCAAAATTTTCTTTTAACATGATTCCTCTAAAAGGTATCATTACAAATGAAAACCAACAATTCATTGTCAGGCAATGTGTTTATACATTTCTAAAAAAACCTGCATATAGAGCTTACAGTTTATCATTTTTATGATTGCGATGCGAGATTGCTAATATTGTCCCTTGCTTGGCTCTATATTAGCTTTATACAGAGGTTGAGCTTTACTGAACAAAATTTTCCAAACAATATTGGATGCTAATAAACACCACGCTGCCCATACCAAACCCTCATAACGTTTTACATTACAGAAAGAAAATTCACAGTCCTTATGAGTTATAGATTCATACAACTATAAATGGAATAGACCTGAACTGCAAATCAGAAATATTACAGCAGGAAATCTCTGCAACCACATGATTCAACTCCAACAGAGAAAACAGTACACAAGAGGTAGAGAAATGTTAGATAAATCAATAAAGTCTATATGAAATACAGTAGATCATAAAGCAGCTACATGTATACGAAAACTGCTTTGCTATACTTTACAAAAAATAAAGCCGTGTATTCAGCATATGCAAGAATGTCTCGGGGTGTTAGTATTCTGGCACTAGTTACAGCCTTACCTCTATGAAATGCTAATAAATGCAATGTTTAAAATGAACTATAGACATCCAACTTATAGCTATAGTAATCAGTGTGCTCTCCTGCCTGATCCATGGGCAGTCTCCTAGGTCTCAGTCAGGAAGCCTATCCTTTTAGTGCATTTATTTTTTTAGTACTCAAAGTCAATTAAAACAACTGTAGCTTAGAGCCCAGGATAACAAATACTATACTATACTATGCAAAAATAGTCCTGGAAAATAAGATAAGAAGCTCCAATAGCTGTTGCATTAGAAGATACAGTCTCAGTTTAATATGACAGAAAAACATTCATATGCACTTACATCACCAGCTTAGATGAATTACTCCAACACAGGATATCTTGTCCATAGACTTGATAATTTCTGTTCTCTTTTGCAAGGGAGGGTTGATTTTGCATTTTACCCTTTCCCAATCCTTTATTTCAACAATCTCAAAGCAGTGACAATTTTTCAGTCAGCATCACTTCATCCATCCTTACTTACCACTTTCTCTTGATGTTATTATTAACATTTTCCACCCACTTATCCTCATCTTTCCAGGGTTGTTTCAGTATCATCACAAAATACTGCTTCACCAGTAACTCCCTGCACACAGTTCACTCAGTTCACTCCCAAGGCTCTGGACCCTGCAAAATGTCTCCTAAAGGAGACTGCCTACTGCACCACATCTCAGAATACTGGATGTGTATACAACTTTTTCTTCTTAATCTATAGTTCACAAGTATCATTCGCTAAGTGCGTAGAAAGTTATCTCAACGTAAAATATTATGTCAACGAGAAAGTAATAGCTGCCCTGACACAATTGTACGCATGCATCCTTGCAGTAAGTTGGAGATAAATTACCTTGTGATCAATTAGCATACTGTTCTCTATGTTACCTGAGAGTAAACGGAGTTAATAAACTCACAGCAGACTAACCTTTTGAGAACATCTAAAATATTCACTCTTCAGGCATAGTATAAACATATATTAAAAACAACTATAAACTAGAGTTAACTTCTAAAGGAAATAATGGAGTGGCTGGCAAATATATTAATAGACAGACATGGCTTGGTCCTCTTTACAAAAGGTAACTTGAAAATTGTCCATGTGAATTTCAAGGAAATGGGTTTTAATAAATCTATTTCCGTAACAACCCATGCTTTACGTGAACACAGAATATTTTATCATCTTTCTGATTATTATCTTGACTTTCACTAATCCAAACAGAATATCCGGTGCTTTTTTATTCAGTTATTTCATTTTCCACATTAAAATGAAAATGCTCTTACAGTATGCACAGATTAACAGAATATAAATACATGAGATGTAACCAACATCGATTTCACACCTCTCATATTCCTGCTCTCAGAAAGACTTCCAAAATTCAAGCTGTCCTGATAATTAAAAATAACTTAAATCTAGTGTTGAACATCTTTAGTAAGATGTATAGTATTTCATTATTTCAATAGCTCTTTCTTCTACAGATAATTCAAACTTTACTAAAAACAAAAACTTATTTTATTTTTTAGAAAGGAATAAACTAAGTAAACCAGACCAAGTAACTTCAGCTCCTTAGGTAAGCTGCCAATGAACAAGATTTACATTTGTTTCTAAGGGCAAGATCACATGATTGCACTGTTACCAATAAATGCCCTGGTATTACAAGAAAATGGCTACATCCTCAAAGGACATGAGACACTAAAATTCTCACATTCATGAGCAAATTAATGAATGTTATTTTTTATTGCAACAAAAGCCTCGCATCAAACTATTCACAATTCTGCAAAGATTTAGATAGGATGTAACTTTTTAAGTTATATTAGATGGATTTGCTATAGTATGGCTTTGGATACCGCAAAAGATTTCATTGTTGAGGACTTGAGTCAAATACAAAGTACTATAAAAAACTGCTGCTGTACAAGGGAGTAGGAAAACAATCCACATCTTATCAGGTTTCCTTGTCTTTTAGAATGTACTTATATAGACTATATGCAATAATATATGAAGCAATTTACAAGGTATCTTTAAGGTTCCTTCCAACCCTAACCATATCACAACAGATTTAAATAACCAGGAAAAAGGTATAGCACATCTTTTTATAAAACTCAGCAAAGATAACAGAGGTTCAGTCTTCTTTCCAGGACTTTAATCTTGCCTCCTTCTGAAAAAAGTCAGCACCACACAAGAAAACCTCAGGAGCTAGCCAGATCAATTTAATAGTTTGTTCCTAAGTATTTGGTCATGTTTCTGTTAAAAAAAGCCTTAAAGACTTTACCTGTGAAAGACTTTACAGCATGGAGTTTTTTTACAGAAATGCATACTTCTCATAAAATGTTTACCAATTTCTGTGACAATTCCATAAACCATTTCTATTTTGGAAAAAGATCACCAGAAGATATGTGCTTGCACTTCTGTGTTTTCACCTGGTCTTCATATTTTATCGTCACTTTGCTCCTTACCTCTGGCTGATTAGAAATATTGAGAATGAGGGCCCACAGATCAGCTCGGAGTGCTGTTGGACATCCCTGACGAACATATTGTTGAGCAGCAGCACTATCTTGCTCTGCTAAAACTGTAAGAAACAAAGCAGGTAAGGAATTGATGTTTAAGACTTCCAAAGTTTATTGAATTATCAAATACTTTAATTTTTACTTTACAAACTGGTTTATCATGCTGTAAGCATTAGCATTTAGAAAACATCTAAAAGGTCTGTTTCCACAAAGCAATTTTGAAGTAGTTCCCTGGGAAATGAGGCGATTGGTATTAATAGTCAAGACTGTACTACCTTCTGTCATAAAATAGCACTTAGTATCTATCTCTTAGTATGTATCTATGACTATATCAAAGCTAATTGCAGCTAGCAGGCTGCCAACAAGTGGAAAAAGCAGCTGTATATAGCCACAAAATAATTCTGTTTAACTATGAGTGGTATCTCAGTTCAAATAGGAGATTGCCACTCATTCCAGTTTTTCGACTTCTCTATTTTTATGTGAATTATACAAGTATCTTCACAGATAACCATGGGGCAAGAATTTTCCATTTCAAATGTACTATCATGTTCTCTCACTATTGGTATACATACTCTGGAGGTTAAACACTTTTTTTCTCAAAGACTTAGTTTTTCCTTCAGAATAACATAAAACAAATAATCTGCTGTTGATAGGTTTATTTAGATGGGTCACTGTTGTGAAGCTTTAGGCAGGCTACTCTTGCGACAAGGGCCTCATCCTGCCAGGTTGGATGGGGCTTTGAGAGACCTGTCTAGTGGAACGTGTCCCTACCCATGGCAGGGGGTTGGAACTGGACGATCTTTAAGGTCCCTTCCAACCCAAACTGTTCTATGATTCTGTAATTATCTCATTCCTTATTCAAATTGATAAACGTGAAAGACATGCATCTTTAGCTATCCCAGTGTAGTAGAAGTGCTGTTTGTCATCAAGGTTATGTGATTAACTATACCCTCATACTTGAAATGTCTTTCAAAACAGAGAGAATTCTGAGAATGCTTCTGTGATATTATCTAGACATTAGGTAGGTGGTGTACTGGTACTCAGAACTTCTGAAATCTGTATCCTCAGATTTTTTTGAAGTCTCTCAGAAACAACTTGCTTTTCTGAATTTCACTAAATTCAATATTCACAGTATCTGTGCTGTCGTGACTTTGAAGGCTTGAGGTTTGGAATTATAAATCTATTTAATTGATTCCTCCCTCCTTCCTTCTCATCCTAGATACTGAATAGAAGCCTGCCAATTTTCTGTTTAACCTGCAGAGCTCTAACACAGATGGTGTGTGATCCCATCTTTCTAAACTAAGAGGGCAAAAATTAAAAACACTCTTACATTCCCCACAAAACCTCAGAAAAAGGCTGTGATTCATCTCAGTGTCCAGGAGTGTCTACCTTAATTTTTTTTCTTACTGAGACACAAAACATTAAGAAGTAGGTCTGCTATATAGAAGATGGGGTTTGCTACATACAATAAGGAAAATTCCCCAATTTTGGCAATACATCTACTGTAAAAACAAAATCAATATATCAGTGGCTACCAAAGTCGTAACAAACACCCAACAGAGCATTCAGTAAGATTCCCACAGAATAAACTGAGATTTCAGTTTATGGTCAAGACTTTTAACTTATATTTTTACAAAATTTGTGTCTTTGCATATAGGAAAAGCTAACACAGTATCTGTAACAGGGGCTGCTCTACACACACATAAGAGGTGAGGAGTGAGAATTATATTGTGGAGTTGAATGGCTGGCTTGGGAAGTCTGGTTGGGGAATTTATTTGAAAGAACTGGAAAAGAACAGGGAGATGGATAGTAAAATAATGAGTTGCTCTTGGATCAGAAAAGAGATGATGAAGGATAGAAGGAGGACCACAAAAGGAGAAGAAAGAAAGGTCACTGTTTTGTTACTGCAACAAAAAAAAAAAAAAGGCATGGAGGAGTTTTTTGGATGGTATCCACTCCATTTTTTTTTGATGGTGATATTATTTAGCAGGAATTTCAAGAGACTGTAAAGTGCAGATATGGATGAATTTCAAACATTCCTTGTGTATTTCTTGTATCTTTTCTTTTCTTTGGTAGATTAGTCCTTAATCTACAAAAAAACTTCTTTAGGAAAAGCAATATACAAAGACAAATGAGTGAATTTTCCACAGTGGCTAAGTACTGCAATATTTAGCAAGCTGTACGATTGCAAATAACCATTAAAAAGACAGTTTTGAAGCACAGGCGTAAATCCCATTACACTAATAAGAACTTTGTGTGCAGAGAAGGGAGTCCAGAGTCTTTTGATTTTAAAATGAAATTCAGTAGTGGCATAAGTTATTATCATAAAGTTATGTCTCTATGCTTCCTATTTCATTTTTAATGAAATATCTGTGGAGCCATGTATCTGGTAGCTACCAGTAGATTGCAATTGCTTGCTTTTCTGTCTCTGTCTAAATGACAACAGTATTACTGACTGTCTCTGTCTAAATTACAAAGGTTTTGCTGGAATGCTTTATATTACTCTAATTTCTTAAAATTCTAAGAGGTACACTTAACAGATAGAAATTTTCTAAATATATTCCTAACTACTCAGTTAATTACAGATGAAAACAGATCCATACCTTTCTGTCCAACACGTACATGTTCATTTTCAAAGAACTCTAGAAAATAAATAGAAAAGAATTGCAAAGAATAAATGAAAAAAAAAATAAAGATACTCCAGCCAGTAGCGGTCTTCATAATTTTACTCCACACCATTACATTCAGCTGATTTTTACTGCTAATGTCACTAACAATTAATCTGCATCACCATCAGTCTTCTTTTTCAAAAACTAAGAAGGAATCATACTACAGATTTTTTGTCTGAAGGACTCAAATACCAGCAGCACTATACTACATGAATGTAGACTTTTAATAATGTAACTTTCCACTTAAAATGAAAAATCACTTGATACTACAGAGTTTTTCATTTTGATATGGACAGACCATTTACAAACCTGTTTCTACACGAATAAATGCACACATGGAAAAACAACAGAAACTATGCACTTTTAAAGCTCCTTAATATTAATATATGGACATTTCCATATATTTCCACAGAGAGTTTGAGCAGCCTGGTCCAGTAGCAGGTGTCCCTGCCTATGGTAGGGGGGTTGGAACTAGATGATCTTTAAGGTCCCTTGCAACCCCAAACCATTCTATGATTCTATGATATATGCATATCTGTTAGTTGGCTTAACATTTTTTGATACCTTCTGTATTTTTGGACAGACAATTTGGTTCTTTTGACCCTGAAGTTTTCAAAGACACTGAAATTAACGTTTTTCAACTTAAGGTGAAGATTTTACATGTTCTCCAAATCTGACCCTTCATATTTACAACGTTTTCCATTATTTCTATTTCTACGTTTTACTAAGAAAATAAATACAATCACAGTTACAGAACAAATATTTATGGTTTATTATGGGGCAAAATATACAAATTACTTGATAATTGTAAAGTATTCTACTCATTAGTGTTCTATTTAAATGACTGAAGCACAGCATTAGCTAACCAGGAGGCACTTGCGCTGAATCATCAATACCCAGCTGTCCTATATTTAAGCCTAGTTCAGTGAAGTCTTCTTTCTGAAAAGAAACAAAACCATAAAACAGTAATTAACAATGTTTAATTCTCTAAATCACCAGATATTTCTTCTGAAGGCTTAATGCAAATATTTTCTAAACCAAAAATAGCTCTTTTAAGTGCCTAAATATGAAGTATGAGCTCAGGTTTTTAAAGAGAAGAATCTCACATCAGTTCTTACTCTAGTTTTAGCTATAGGCCCCAGTTTTCATGTCAACTATGAGCTACACCTGGATCTAATAAAGTGGTCAATTAAAAATCAGCTTAAGGATCTCTAATTCTCTGCTCTTGTCCAACCCCGGTGCCAGCTTTTCTACAAGCATAAAATCATCAGGAGCCTTATCACTGAAGCATTAAGAGCTCTCCTATTTACCAATTATACCCAAGCATCTTCTTTCATACACAATCTGACAAAACAGAGATTTAAAATTACTTTGACAAGAAAAACAGAAGCTAACTGATTACCAGGTTACTGATTTTGTAGAGCATTAAACAGAACTCTAGAATTAAGATAAGCTGCACTGAAAAAAAAAAAAAGAGTAAGTGAATAACACATACAGAAGTACATTTCTGGCACAAATCAAACCTATGTGGCATAAGATAAAAACCTTCCTACCTGCAGGTAATTTGCTGTTTGGTTTTATTTTTCATTAAAAATGCCTTTTCATAAAACTTTCTTATCATCCATATTTTAACTGCTTGTTTAAATTGATTTACACTTTCAAAAGGAGAAACTTACCATTATACTAAAATTCTTTCTTATTGTTTAGAATCTTATTCATTAGCAAGGCAAAAATAATTATCACAGAATAATAATCTTGTAAGATAAAATATACTTACCAATTCTGGGATATCTTTAACTTTTAGAGGAACCTGAATTAGGCCCAGATGATTTTTGAAACTAGGCTGGTCTCCATTTTCATAATTTGGGTTTCGAAGATTCATCAGTACCTTAAAAATGGTAGCTCAGTCATTCCTTGAGTATATTTAGAAATTTACATTCAGAACTCTTCTTAACATCATCAGTATTACAAACAATACACTCACTCAGTAAAAAAACATTTCCTGCAACTATCATATATACAGGCCCAAATTCTCAAATTGTATCTCAACATTTTCAAAATCAAAAAGAACCCAAACTTTTAAGGAGCAAAGAAAAAGGTCAATTTATGAAATAAAAAAGCAGAACATATCAAATTATCAGCTTAACATTGCAACTTAAAATGTAAAATTATTTATGAAATCAGAAGGAGAACCTCTCAGGAGGTAAAAAGTTAGCTCCAAACTGCTCTTTAGAGAAAAATAAGTTTGTCAGAAACATGCCAAATTTCACTTGCTGTAAAGGACAAATTGTCTGAAAAACAATTATTTTTCCCACTTCACATAAAAGACTATAATGGATCCAAGTCAATGGCTGAGTCATTGTCTCATAAACGCTTACCTCAAGAAAATCTTTAGGTGCATAAACAGGGCGAAAGAGACTTAGATCTGAAATAAGATTAGAGCAAAGATTAAATTAACAATATCACAGATACCACGGCTACAACCACCACATATTCTCCAAATATTCCAATCTTTGGATCGAACCATTCTTAGATATGGGAGAGAGATGATTTTCAAGAGGTTTTTTTTTTTTTAACAGATTTTTAAATTAAATATACTGCTGTCAAATAAAAAATAGGGGCTAGCCATAAATGATCCATGAAAAGTGTTTGCCATCACAGAGGTGGTGCTGCAACACAAAGCAGTACCTTTGCAAAAATAATTTAAGGAACTTGGCTGTCAGCAAGGCAGCTACCCTTGCTCTCCAAAAGTGTGATGTAACTGACTATTCTGTGCAAATTATATTTTTGTATTTTATTAATAAAATGTCTGAGCTTAATTATCCAAATTTCTGAACACCTTCTTTCTACTAGCCTGAGCTAACATGAAGAGGAGCTGTGCCCTAGCTGTATAAATCCCTAATGAGAGGCATTACACCATAACCTCTCTGTGATGATTCAAAGCTAATAAAATTATTTGAAACAAAAAACCCAATGAAATAAATATTTATTTATGCATAATGAAACACTACCAATAAGAAAAAAATATTTAAATCAGTTTATCTTGAAGTGATTACATTGATCTTTGACTGATAAATGAGATGCATATGCTGTTTTTTCCATGTACAAAAATTTAATGCACATAAATTTAGTGGATCTTACCTGGCTCATCAGTTCCCATTTCATTCCATTTATTAAGCAGTTCTTTCTGTTCACTTGCAGGCCTCTGAAAGGCACAAGAAAGTAACTTTTTTTTTAATAGAATCAGTAAAACCATACCTATTTCAAATACATAAATTAGTGTAACACATAAAAAAAAAAAAAAAGACTGCACTAGCAACACAAACTTATTTTGCTTACAGATTATCCTCAGCCTGAAGGTATATTCTACTGCAGAATGTCCAAGTTCCAGTTCAAGGAAAAAAGGAGCCCAGGTTTTTACTAATGAATTTTAGGCTGTTCAGTAGTCAGTTGCATATTATTGAAGATTTATTGCTCATTCCATTGAGCTGTTGGACTTCACCATTAAATTCCTGTCCCTAACTCCATCATGAAAAGCACACACAGCTATATCCTTAAACTTGTTTCCATTATTTCCCAATTCCATGCTCTTTAAAATTAAAGTCTCTAAATTAATAAAAAACAAAAACAGAGCAGAATGAATGACATTGAAATTAGCAATGTACCAATCAGTACCTCTCTCCAAAGTACCTGTTCAGATATAGTCTCCTCCAGTACACAAAGTATATCTCCATTGTGTACAGGCTGTACAATTAGAAGTTACACAATTGAGTCTGCACACAAACACGCTCTAATACAAACAATAAAAATAGCAATTAGCTTTACAACATGCTGATGCTCCCTCAAGAGGATAATTACTGCAACAGCAGAGGAAGATTTACTTATAGACTTCCGTTTTCTCCCAAATTGATCTGCTGCAAACATAGCTACTATCCCCCAAAATTATTCTGCATTAAAATTACCTGGATAACAGCCTTTCTGCTCTTAATAACCATGTGTAAAATGAACATGTGTTACAAGTGTGCAAGATGAGGCTTAATTTCCAAAAACTGTCAGTTTGGAAGCAAAAAGTTAATATATTACCTTCTGTGCTAATGGGATACCGAGTTCTGTGCACATGCTGTTTAGACTTTTTAGGATTCTCTTCTCCCAGCTTCCCTAAAAAACACAAAAATTAAATTATATGGAATTACTTTTTCCTCCAATTGTATTTATCACGTAATAGCAAGCAACTTTTAAAAGTTATATATAAGAAAAGCTAGCAAGAATCACTGACTGAATCTGAAAAACCATGAAGAGAATATTTACATGCTTGTTTATATGGAAACAACAGAGCAACCAAATTACATCATTGACATAATAATAAAGAAGCAGAAAATTGAGTTGTTCACATTTCAAATCTCCAAAAACTCATGTATTTCACAATTATTTGGTTTTGACATATGCCTAATGCTCAAGCTTCCCTCCGTATTAACACACAACATTTTTCAAATGATTATAAGCAGGACAATCAACTGTGGAGAATACCTTCTCCACTTTCCAACCTGAAGAAAGTGCAATTCTTTCTAAAAACAAGGTATCTTAAATGTTCTCAGAAGTTAAGGAAGTAAGAAATCTGGTATTCTGTAAAGCTAAAAAAAAAAAAAAAAAAAAAACCAAACCATAATTTAATATTTCTTGTAAAATAATGCTCAGGAAATTGTTCTCTAAACAGAAAATCACAAGTAGACAATACTTCAGCAGCAAATGGACAGCCTAAAGAGCAATCCAGGTTCTTCTGACTACTGCATTAGACTTCAAACACACCATATGGTGCCTAATCCACGGCTAATTCCTCTGAAGTTAATGCCAACTAGGACTGACTTCCTTGTCAACAGACTTACTTAGGATTTTGCTTCCGTGATTATAGCGCTACTGGTGGGTTGCATATTTAATTAAGTTTTCTGTGGACCATGAGTCAGGCCTCAATCAAATGAATGCAAAGACTCCTCTTAATGTCATTTACCTCTATTTATTATTTGTGATTTGCTTTAGACGCAAATTCTACAGCAGTTAGTTACGGTCTAACCACATGTTCCTCAAACTTAAAGTTCTGTCCAAAAGAGGCTGCAGTTTATTAAACAGGAAGTGAATGAAGGGCAGATGTTCAAACGTTCAGTAAAAAAGTAAAAATTAGATCTTGTCTGTAACTGTTTCGTTTTAGTTTTCATTTACAAGGCCCTCCCATGACTTTTTCCATCAAATGAAATACCTATCTTTTGATAAAAATTTCATTCCTTCACCTTCTCTTGCATAAACAAAGCAGGTTTGAGTTTCAACTGTAAGGAATGTTTTTCAAATTGCAGTATTTCTATAATATTCTGTACAATATTTTAACTGAATTATTGTGTTCAAATGCCTTCCAAATGCTGCAGTTAAATAAATTGGCTATTCTCTCAGGGAGGGATGGTGCAGAGCATTTACAGTATCCTATTTTTGCTGAAAAGTGGTTTTGTTGCTGAAAGAAATGAGAAGCAACAGAGCAGAAAGACTGCTCAACCATACAGTTTAAGAAAATGGAAACAAAGAGAGAATACAGAAGTGTTAGACGCAGTTCAAAAAACAAACTGAAATAATCAAGATCAGTCACAGAATCACAGAAAACCAGGTTGGAAGGGACTTCAAGGATCACCTGGTCCAACCTTTCCTGGCACAAGCACAGTCCAGATTAGATATCCCAGCACCCCGTCCAGCTGAATCTCAAAGGTGTCCAACACTGGGGAATCCACCACTTCCCTGGGGATACTATTCCAGTGGCTGATTGTCCTGATTCTGAAAAATCTCCCGAGGAGTAACTTGAGCCGATTACCTCTGTCTTTTCCATATGACTCCTCATAAAAAAAGAAGTCTCCACCTTTGTGGCTACTCTTTAAATACTGTAGCAGGGTGGTAAGGTCTCCCCTCAGCCTTCTTTCCTCAAGGCTGAACAAATCCAATCCCCTGTGCCTTTCCTCATGCAGCAGCTTCCCAGTCCTTAGATCATCTTTGTGGCCCTTCTCTGAATCCTCTTCAGCCTGTCCACATCTTTCTCATGCAGCAGGGACCACAATTGAATACAGTATTCCAGGTATGGCCTGACAAGTGCTGAGTAAAGTGGGATAAGGACTTCTTTATCTCTGGTGATGCCCGTGTTGATGTAATCCAGCATCCTGCTGGCTTTCTTTGCCACAACTGCAGACTGCTCATTCATACTGAGCTTGCTGTTCACCAGGACCTACAGGTCACTTTCCATAGAGCTGCTCCCCAGCTGGGTAAATCCCAGCTCCTGCTGCACTCCTCTATTGTTTTCCCAGGTGCAAGACCTTACATTTGTCTTTGCTGAACTTTATAAGGTTCCTTGTTAGCCCACTTTTCCAGCCTATCAAGGTCTCCCTGCAGAGTGGCTCACCCTTCCAAAGTGTCTACTTCCCCATCAGTTTGGTATTCATCAGGGTACACTTGATCCCATCAAAATTAAGGGGTGAAAACCACACAAACAAAAAAGGCATGGGTATGCTCCAAGATAGAAAAGCTACGGAAGAAGCACAGAGGAGACAGATGGCAGCTTTGCAAGCTCATTCCAAGGAGAAACAGAGGTCAATACTCTTGATGTGACCGACAATCGCCAAACCAGGCATTAACTCACTTATTGAACTGGGGATGCAACATGTGAGTAATAAATCTCTTTGAGATACTCATAACCTGTGCCATAATTCATCCTTCAAGACTCTGCCCAGTAAAAGATGTTCAAATAAAAGCAACCAAGTGAGGGCTACACAGCTGGATGCCCCCTCCCCCCAGGACAGTGTAGTTACCTGCAGTAAGCAGAAACAGAATGAAGCATCCTCAACTGAAAAAAAAGGCAGAGTTCAAAAAGTAATTTCATTAATGGGAACAATACATTTTCCAAGACGATTCCTCTAATCTTATGAAGAAATTTAACACAAAGGAAAAACATTGCTGGGACTGCTATGGTTACAATGAAAACCTTCACCACTTAGTTGAAACCAAGGAAGGCAGTACTGGAATTTGTGAGCAATTTCATAGAGTCATTGAATGGTTTGGGTTAGAAGAGGCTTTCAAGAGCACTGAATTCTAAGCCCCCCGCCAAAGGCAGGGACACCTTCCAATAGACCAGGTTGCTCAAAGCCCCACCCAGTCTGGCCTTGAACACTGCCAGGGATGGGATATTCACAGCTTCTCAGGGCAACTGTTTCCAGGGCCTCACCACCCTCATAGTGAAGAATTTCTTTTGAATGTCTAATCTAAATCCACCTTTTTTTCAGTTTAACGACATTTCCCCTTGTCCTGTCACTACGTGCCCTTGTAAAAAGTCCTTCTCCAGATTTCTTGTTAGGTCCCCTTTAGGCACTGGAGGCTGCTCTAAGGTCTCCCCTGAGCCTTCTCTTCTCCAGACTGAACAAACCCAACTCTCAGCCTATCTTCACAGAAGTGCTCCAGCACCCTGATCATCTTCAGGGCCCTCACAAGCCCAACAGGTCCATGTCCTTCAAACATGTCTATTACAGACATGTAATATCAGATTTATCTTGTCCTGTAGAAAGTAATTTATAAAATTCCGCTGCAGTTAAATGAATCTGGGTGGACAACAAATAAATAGAAATATGTCACAACTGCACAAACTAGCCAAGATTAGTTACAGTTTTTTTCCACGATAACGAATCCTAGAATTCTTTCTTCTAGAACCCTAGAAATATGTTTTCTCAGGGTGCCCTAATAAGACCTACTCTGCTGGAAGAATTCAAGGTGTCTGGAGACAGATTTCATTTGGTACATTTTGTCTAATAAAACCCTGTAAATTTCAAGCAGAAGACAGCGTTTAGCTTGTTGCGAACTTTGTAAAATCTACATAGGACACTATCAGAAGACAGCTTTATGGAAGATATTAGACTGTGAAAACACTTGCTAACATTTCTTTAGACTCAGCTTTTTATGCTACTCTTTACCTCTTTTTTTGCTCTTATTTTTATGTTATCCATTCCATTTCTTCATTACTGTTTTCAGCAAAGTTGTCCTAAATCTAGCAAAGGCTTTCCCAGTGAACTCTGGGAGCAATACAGTCGAAGAGGTCTGCAATCATTTACCCTCATTAAAATGTAGATATGAAAATAGTCCATACAGCAGTCCAATGGATTCAGGAATGTTTCAACTCACATCAGTCACTGCTGGGCAGGTAAAGCTAATTAGTAAAGTTCAGATTTTTAATCCTAGCATCTAGTGTTAACTCCTTGTCTACATTAAGATGCATAAGCTTTAAGCAATAATTCTGCTGTTTAGCAAGGTAGGAAGAAGTGAGCTATCTCCAAAAAACTGTAAGCAGACCAAACACCTCAGAAAACACCAGGGATGCATGTTTTAAAGAAAGGTCCTAAATATTGTATCTGACATTTTTCATTAAACAAAATTCTAAGACATAGGACTTCTCTGTCTAGGAAAGACCGAAACGATGATACACTAAAGCAGCTGTTCCCAGTGATCTATCTCAACCCGCACAGGACCAGCTCTTGAGAACGCAAAATTAGAAAATACACATTATATTACACCATTATTCAAAGATCTGTAAATATTAATGACAGTATTTTTTTCTACACTAGACAATACCACAACTGCATGAATGATTTACGGCATTACTACTCCTTGTCGTTAACGCTTTATCCTGTCCTAGAAAGCTGTTTTTCTTTTGAGGTAATGACAGGAATACTGTATAAAAACTTCAGGTCTGCCACCTAAGAATGAGAGAACAGATCAACTTGAGGAGAAAAAGGGTTAATTACACGCATTTTTATATCTACTTAGAAAAATACTAATATAGTTTTAATTAATGATTCAAAGTCATTCCAATAACTGATATCAAAGTAAGATGGTTTTCAGACAGTATTACCCTTCTTTCCAGAATTCTTAAGTAAAGCAAAATTAATTAAGATAGAAAAGGATGAAAAAAATGTCAACAAGCTCATAACACAGAAACAACATCCTAAATGGCGGCTGTGCCTAATTTAACTAGACTATGATTTATATGGAAAACATTTTTCTGCCAGGACAAATTTTGTTGATAGCACCAAAATATTCTTTTCCAACTGCTGGGATGCTAAAAGACAAAGTGGAAAAAAAAAAAAATTCTGCCTACAAATAAATAAAAAAAAAAGTCTTCTCCCTTAAAAAAAAAAAAAAAATTAGATTTCCAATACCTAATCAAAAGAAGTTGGTAAATTTTCACTTATATTTCTCTCCCAAAAGGTACTAGCAACCTGTATGTTTTCATTTTAGCCATTTCCAAATATTTTAAACAAAATTATTGAAACACTAACTTTGTAAGATTTTTACATTGTTTACTGCTCTTTAATCAAATAAAGTAACAAAATAAAACCTAGCTGTAATTCAACTGATCTGGTCATGATTGTTTTCTTACAGACCTATTTCCTACAATGACAAATGTATGTGCATCTTGAAAATCAAAATATTTAGAAAATATTATGCTAATTCCTGTGTATTTATTACTATTTCACAACTATACCATCTAACAATATTTCTATATGAAAAGGATTCCTATGTCTTTATTGAAGAGCTGCATTTCGAGAAAGGATTTGAAGGAGGATCCACTGCTTTTGGTTGGGATGTAGTTTTTCTTCGTAGTAGCTGGTATAGTGCCATGTTTTGTATTTGTGACCAAAAAAGTGTTGATAACACACCAATGTTTTTGCTACTGCTGAGAAGTGAGTACATAGCATGCAGGCCTTTTCTGTTTCTCATGCTTCCCACCAGGGAGTAGCCTGGAGGTGTACAAGGAGTTTGGAAGGAACAAAGCTGTGACAGCTGACCACAACTGAGCAAAGGGATACTCCAGAGCATATGACATCATGCTCTAAATAAAAAGGCTGGGAGAAAGAAGGAGGAAGGGAAGCATTTGGAGTTACAGTGTTTGCCTGCCCAAGTAACTGTTATAACTGTTGGAGCCCTGTTTTCCTGGAGATGACTGAACACCGGCCTGCTGATGGGAAGCGGTAAATGAGTTCCTTGTGTTGCTTTGCTGGAATGTGCAGTTTCTGCTTTACTCTTAAACTGTCTTTATCAAAAGTTTTCTCACTTTTGCCCTGCTGATTCTCCACCTGATCCCACTGGGGGAGAGTGAATGAGTGGCTGAGCTGCCTACCATGGTTAACCAACCAAAGAGGATATGGATGCCTAATATTCTTTGAAACAGGGATAAGAAAATTTGAAACTAGTAAAGTCAGGACTTCTACTCATTCCTAAACTATTAGAAAAACAGTCCTTCCCACAGAGAGCTAAAAATATTGGTCACTGTAAGTACTGTATACACTTTTACAAAATAATAGTCAATGAAACTGGTTTAGACAAACATACACATAGATACACCTCTGTGGTTTTCCCATTAGTAAACTGATAAGAGTGATTATTTTCAGGCAGTAAATTGTGGAATTACATTTCACACCACAGAGGAAAAATTGTCTAATACAATACGATCCCCAAATGCTAACAACTGAAATGCAGGACAGCCAGATAAATCTTACTGAAATAAGAAACCATTAGATTGAAAAGGAACACAATTTGTTGAATACCTTGTAAAAGAATACTGCAATATATTTCTAGGCACGCCTGAGTTAAGTATAATTTCATCCTTACCTCAGATACTTGGGTTAGATCACATTCTTCAAGCATTCTTTTTTAATGTGGATTTTTTTTTTTAATTTATTTCAAATGTAATATATTGGTGAAGAAATAAAACCAGTGAAGCAAAAATATTTTTTCATGACACCAAAAATTCTCATTTAATCTTCTATAGTTCAGTTTCTCTTATCGTCCTTCAATGTGCCTTAAGCTCCTTAGTTCTATACTTTTCATTTTTCTTTCAAATTTCTAAGTACTAAATGTATCCCTCCTTTCTTTCCTGTGTCTGCAGCCTGTTCTCCTTCATTGCAAAACTGCCTGTGTCTCCTCAAAACAATATTTTTGTAACCGTAAGTGAAAAGATCTATAGCTACATTTTTCCTTCCTGCCAACAAAATAAAATTCTCCTCCTTGACCTATTTCACATTATCTCCATTCTACAATTTTCACCTACCTGCCATTATATCCTAATTCTTTCATTCTTGAACATTTCCTGTCTGTAGGTAAAATGTCACACATACAATATTATTAACTTTGATGTAATTACACAATTTTTTTCCTAAGGTATAAGCCCCAGAAATCGTACAACAACATTATACACAGTAAATCTAAAATAGTCTAATCAAAGATCTGATGCAAATGGTAAAATTGACAACAACCAACCTGTGCTTTCCTCATATAAGCTAATGGTTCTTTCATATGCTCAGGTGGTGCTGCAGGATGGCAGGGTGAAGGAAACCTTAAAGAAAGTATAGCACATTTTAAATGTTCAGATTTTTTTTTTTTGCAGATTTTTATTAACCCTGTATTCATAAACCCAGACATAACTTCTTTCATGAGAGCACTAGTAATGTGGACCAGAACTAAAAATAGACATTATTTTTGGATACATTTCTTCCACATCTTTTCCTACGAACACAAACAATGTAAAGTTATGTTAGTTTTAATGTTTCAACATAAGTTCTTCTTATATTAAAGATAATACTTCCTCATAATTTCACATATTTGTAAAATAAAATAATTCTGTGAACAAATCCCCTATTTTAAAAGTGCATCCTTTTCACATCATGTCATCTTTATAACCCCTGAAACTTTTACTATTCAGGATATTATATTTTTTACAAGAGACAATATAGGGTTTGGAGGAGTTCCTTTTAAAAATCAATACTGAACACGTACACATCCAATATGGTGTTGACCTAAGCAAAGCTGAATATCCATTCATAAACTGCATATGCCAAAATATAAAAGCTGGAACAGAAATAAGAAAAAAACCCCACATGACTAATTTATCTTCCAGTACTGCAGATTATTTCCAATGGGTTATTGCCAAACATTTTATCCAGCTTAATTTTAACTGTCTCAAACGCCCTTCAGGAAACAAAATTTACACAAAGCTTCTCTCATAGCTAGCCTAAATTTTCATTTGTTTAAATGCATTCAAGCAGCTCACAGCATCATAGAATGATTCGGGTTGGAAGGACCTCGAAGATCATCTAGTTCCAATCCCCTGCCACAGGCAGGGACACCTTCTACTAGACCATAGATAAAGAACTGGCTGGATGGCTGCACACAAAGAGTTGTGGTCAATGGCTCAATGTCCAGCTGGAGACCAGTAATGAGTGGTGTCCCTCAGGGATCGGTGTTGGGACCAGTCTTGTTCAACATCTTTGTCGCTGGCATGGACAGTGGGATTGAGTGCGCCCTCAGCAAGTCTGCCAATGACACCAAGCTGTGTGGTTCGGTTGATACGCTGGAGGGAAGGAATGTCATCCAGAGGGGCCTTGACACCCTTATGAGGTGGGCTGATGCCAACCTCATGAGGTTTAACCATGACAAGTGCAAGGTCCTACACCTGGGTCGGAACAATCCAAGGCACAGCTACAGGTTGGGCAGAGAAGAGATTCAGAGCAGCCCTGTGGAGAAGGACTTGGGGGTGCTGGTCAATGAGAATGAGCCTGCAGTGTGTGCTTGCAGCCCAGAAAGCCAACCGTATCCTGGGCTGCATCAAAAGGAGTGTGACCAGCAGGTCGAAGGAGGTGATCCTGCCCCTCTACTCTGCTCTTGTGAGACCTCACCTGGAGTATTGTGTGCAGTTCTGGTGTCCTCAACATAAAAAGGACATGGAACTGTTGGAACAAGTCCAGAGAAGGGCCATGAGGATGATCAGGGGACTGGAGCACCTCCTGTATGAAGACAGGCTGAGGAAGTTGGAGCTGTTCAGCCTGGAGAAGAGAAGGCTGCATGGAGACCTCATAGCAGCCTTCCAGTATCTGAAGGGGGCCTATAGGGATGCTGGGGAGGGACTCTTCATTAGGGACTGTAGTGACAGGACAAGGGGTAACGGGTGAAAACTTAAACAGGGGAAGTTTAGGTTAGATATAAGAAGGAAGTTCTTTCCTGTTAGGGTGGTGAGGCACTGGAATGGGTTGCCCAGGGAGGTTGTGAATGCTCCATCCCTGGCAGTGTTCAAGGCCAGGCTGGACGAGGCCTTGGGTGATATGATTTAGCGTAAGGTGTCCCTGCCCATGGCAGGGGGTTGGAACTAGGTGATCTTAAGGTCCTTTCCAACCCTAACGATTCTATGATTCTATGTTGCTCAAAGCCCCATCCAACCTTGCCAGTTCTTATCATATGATTTTGGGAGCCCTCCCCAAATTTCTTCCCATTTTTAACTGGGAAGGTCATTCTTGTACTTGATGCTTCGTACTACACAATTCTGTCCCTATGTGTAGAATGGAAGTAATAAAAATAAACTTCAGCAATGCTGTTTTTGGATTTTCCACAATGTTCCTAAAATCATGCTATTCTTAGTTTCAAATTTACAGGGCTAATTTCATTATTTTGCAGCTTACATCCATGAACTCTAAAAAAGCATAGGCATTAGTCCAAAACACAGGTAAGTATTTTTCCTATGAAAGGTACAATGACAATGAATCCTTACTAACAGATACAAGTACAGCTGAAATGAGTCCCTCATACAACTGACATATTGTTCAAAACCAGTAACCCTAATAAGCTTATTTAAATTAGCACAAATAGATTTGCATACACATTTCTTATTATACAGTTGCATTTAAGGCTATATCTGTTATGATATTCACCTTTCCTCCTTGCCAGAATGTACAGATAACTTACACTTCCCACAAGTCTAATACAAAGTTTGCAGAACAAAAATAACAAAGGATTTTCAGAAATTTCAGTGTGTTTATAACCATAGCCCAAGCATGATGAACACTGATCTGGTAAGTCTAGAGATTTAATATCTTATGACTTATTCAAATAATTAATACAACAAATATGTGCAATGCTGTCATAAACACCTGAAAATCATTAAAATTAATTTGCAGCACCTACCTCAGCTATACATGAATCACATTATGACCGTTGATACTTTGGACATAAACCAGCAAATTACTAAAGTTACAAAAAAATTTGGTGATATTTATTTCACTCATTCCTTAAAACATATCTGAGTCCAGTATTTTCACTAGGATTAAAAAGAAATAATGGCATTTTAAAGACAGAAATGAAGCAGGTACCCTTGATATGACAGATCTTGCAGTTAACAGTAACATACACCTACATACACAAATGAATCAGAAGTAAAACATGCGAGTACATCTTATTAAATAAAAATACTAAATAAACTCACACGTTGAGTTGGCTATAAACAGCATTCTGAAGCTTCTTTTCCCAACCTGTTAAAATAAAAAAAGTACCCAGAAGACAACTTTAGGAAATAAGACTAACAGAATGTGAATCGGAGGTTGTTTTGCAGTCACCAGTTTTCTGTCCTATTCTAATTCATGTCTACCTATCAGAGAGGCAAAGATGAAAAATCCTTATCAAGATAGGAAAAACTACAAGTTGAGACCTGTATAAAGGTTGAATAGCCTTTATTTTCATCTACTGTTCAAATAATTCAACACAGTTTGGGTTAAATAATTATATGCTATTTTTTCAAAGCCATCATATTATTATAACAACTATGAATATTAAGAGACACAGGGTTTCTGATTATTATTTATGATCAAATAAATAATATAATAAATAATATCAAATCTTAATAACTTATCAAATCTTCACATTATAGTTACATAGCCTGCAACTTCCTACGGAAATAGGAAATTTAACTAAGGATAAAATATTCAAGAGTACCTCCATGAATGCTACTTTCCACTTTCAGAAGTGACTGAACTCTCGTATTATTCAGAACTTTCAGAAAAATTACCAGTATCTTTTAAAAGTATAAAATCCCTTCTTCACACAGTATGTTTTTCAAAATTCTGCTGAAATCCAAGAACTGTTTCCCTTTTAATTTTTTCTCTCTTGTTTAATACTCTGGAATCACTGAATGCTTACTTCTGGATATTGTCAGCAACAAGACACTAAGCTGCATAAACTACTATGTATGTTGCATATGTTCTTACACAGATCTATACTATTCACAAGTGTATCAATGAAATAATACAAACCTGATGTCTTCAGAAAATCCTTAATGTCTTCTTTTAGTGATTCCAGTTTAATTTCTGGTTTGTGTAGACTAACCTAATGTGAAAAATTAATAAACAAGCATCAAGCAAGCACTAAAAAAGTAACTTGTATATAGTAATATATAGTTATATACACAATATATCTATATAGTGAAATAACACACATGCTTAAGGTTACACACAAAGCAATCTGCTTCCTACTAACTTGACAATGGTAACTGCAGCCAAAAATATTAACCAACTTTCCCCTCACTCGATGTCTTTTCTTTCACATCAGTGCTAAATGCTGTATGTGGGGAAGGAGAGAGAAGAAGGGAGCGGGATTATGGAGTGACATATATCTTTAATATTCTGAGCAAGCACAAATGCTAGACTACACATTAAAGGACTGGTCATAAGGTACATAATTAAATAACTAGAAGTCACTCACTGTATTCTACATGAAAGAAACGAACTAAAAATATTCCCCAACTCTTCATTTAACCTCCCACAGTTCACCTCTTTCAGATACGAAATGACATCTTCAAACTTCAGATAAAAACTGTGGACCAAACATTTCTCACTGCAGCTGTGACCACCGGCTTTATAAAGCCTCTTGTAATGAAATATACTCAAAACAGACAATTAGGTACCAACCAGCTTTACAACCGTACCATGATGCTACCACCCAGATGCTGCTGCAGACTTTTCAGCACCAGCAGGAGCAGCTGCACTAGCATCTCCTGCTTCTTCTACAGCTAGACAAAGAGGAGAAAACAAATAGACCATAAAGGTCTACAAGGACAACAATCAGAAACTCAGGAATTTCTGTAACTTCTAATATATATTTTCCTAAAAGTGGCATGTGACAATAGCTGATTTACACCAGAGGATATAGCTAGAGGCTTAGAAAAGAATAGCAACCCTGGCTGCTAACTGGAAAATAACACTGGGAGATCTGTGTGCAACTTACTCCACTTTCGTGACAGCTCAAGGCATATGTTAGAAGCATATGGCCACATAATCTGCCCCAAAATGTGAGATGTCTCTTACAAAAAGCAACTCAGCAATATGCTATAGACATATCAGTTGCTGATTCAACTGCAGTAAGTTATGCTGCAATTAAAAATAAATTTCCATCAGTCTGTGCACTTTGCCAACCCTAAGAGCACTGCAGACAGCATGGCATGCTTTAGGTCCATCACACACAACTAACAAACTTCACAGTCCTTACCGTTCACACACAAGGAAATTTGCTGTGCTTGCTGGAAAGGTTGGTCTACATGAATTCACAATGCAGAATTTTAAGGAAATCTTTCAATTTTCCCTACCTGAAAGGAGGAATGCCCAATAATGCAGAGACTGATAGCATCAGCAGTTCTGCTCTTACCCTGCCACTACAGGTAAGGAAGGCTTTTACATTTGGTTTACCAACTGCGATAGCAAAGAGACTGTAAGCATGCTTTCTCAGAAAGAAAGTGATCCTAAGCACAAACCATGAGGTGTGGGGAATTGCATAACTCTCATGTCATGTATCCTGTTCAGCGCAATGGTAAAAGGTGGCAAAGGGTCATCACTAAAGGTAGGAAATCCAAGGTTTTCATGGGGGTTCTTGGGCAGCTCACAATTGGCCCTTAACAGCCTCAAGGAGTATTTTATGAATGGCTCCTTCTGAGCCTGCTTTTGTGAAAAGTCCTGTCTGGTTTGGACTGACATATGCCAGGCAGTGGTTCAGTACCTCTCCTGTATGTATTTTAAACAAAGTAACACACACCAAACTGGGCAAACTGTGCCTTACTGTTCCTCAGTTTTTGTGCACACTTTTATAAATGTTCAGCTTTGTATTCTGGGTTAAATATGGCCAATCCAAAGGTCCATGGGTTGCCTACCTTTAAAATCCTTTACAGATATTCGAAAAACACCTCAAAAATACAACTCATCAACAGATGATAAATCACACACACACAAAAAGCTTTAGAATCTATTAAAAAGAGGGTTCATTGCCTTAACACTGTGAGTAGTGAAAGAAGTGACAAAAGTGCAACCAGGAGAACAGTATTTTAATCCTCTGCTGGTCACACATCTGTAATTTTTGCGGGCTCACGGCTCATTAAGGAAGGTCTGACACTCATACTGACTTTTTCTTATGTGTGGATTCCTGGAAATTATGGCTACTCATATAATATATTGCATTAGAGGATATAAAGAGTTCAGTCCACACAGACGACTTCCCATTTTTCCTGTCAGGCCTAAAGATACAACAGAGGACCTTCCTGTGAACTGGAGTTCCCAACAGAGCCTATTCCCCAGCTGCAGAACAAAGAAACAGTGACTCTTTGGTATGCAGCAAGGCAGCAGTCGAAAAAGAAGCAGGACAGCACCCTGGGGATAACTTTCTCCAAGGATTACTTTTAGCGCATCAATCAGTTACCTTCATGTCTTCAATCCCATTTATGCAGCCAAATTCTATTTCACTATTCCTAGCCCTGCTGCAGCTGTAGCAAATACTCCTGTCCTAATCTTTAATTTACCAAAACTTCTACTTCTAGACTCTTTCCTGTATCCTTTTCCTTCTTTTGACTGCAAAATGCCCTACTGAGACAAATTTTCATGCAGGAAACATGAAAATTCTCCCTCCCCCCCCAAATTATGGTGGCATTTCTGTCCCTACTGTTGCCATTTCAGGATGCAACTGCCAAAAAGTCCTCCCATTTCCACTTTTCCTTTTATTTACTTCTGGATTATGATAAATACATTCCTACAGTGCTAAACAGAGCTACAGAGCCACTGAAACACCTACTGTTAGGGACTCATTGCATACTGGACTGCTGCTCCGTCTTCAGATTCAGATTTTTCACCTGAAAGGGGAGAATATGGTAGATGGCTCAGACACCTGCTGCAGCCAGTACAGAAGAACGTACCTCTTTGGAATTTATATGAGTGTTTAAGGGAACTAAATTGCAGAGTCAAGCAGACTTAGCAGAGATGATGTACCAAAATCACCAGACCAGGTTTACCACACACTTTTATTTTTCCCTTTGGACTAACTGATCATATTTCTGTGTTGTACTATGTGGCAAAATGCATTTAGGTATTTATATTTTAAGTAGGGTTTGTTTGTTGTAAACTGCTTGGTACAACATGCTGCCTAAGTCTCATTTGCATTTTCATCCCTATGAGGGTTTGGTAGAATGAAAAGTATGCTGCAAAAATTTTCTTTATATAAAAAGTATTACTGTGATTTACACTGATAAAAATGCCTGGCTAAGGTTTATTAGGAAAAAAACACCTTGATGAGATTTGTACTGATGAGCTGAATTCATTTCCTACATAATCAAAATGCAGCATACACCCAGGTACAACTACAGACTGTAATTTCAATGCACACATCTTGATGAAAGAGCATCTTTCTTTTAAAAGAAAATAAAATCTGGTACTATAAGGAGGCTATCACAAGCAGGGTAAAAGAGAGTGAACAATACAGGGGAGCAACCCACGATGGGAGAGTGACAACCAGACCAGGGAAGAATTCATGCTATTCAGAGGTTCAATCAGGCCAACAATCCTGAAAGGAGACAGGAATGAATGCAGCATATTTCAGCAAGCAATAACACATTATTTTTAATAACAGTTGATGCCTACCAGGTTTTTTTTCCCATATAACTGGCATTGTGAATTCTTATGGATATACTGGGGTTCAGGCACTGGGTGTCTGTATTCATCTACAGTCATGGTCAGCTTCTTGCAAATCAAGGAGCAACTGGCTGTTAGACATTCTTTCATAAAACAAGCTATTATTACAATATTTGTTGGCACCCTCTTCTCCTTCAGCTGTACAGAAGAGAAAGGATAGTTTTGGGAATCAAAATTCTGCCAAACCTTCAGAAAGCTGGCTAAGGTACCACTAGCAATCCTTCGTGTACATCTTCTTTGCCTTTGGTTTTAGCAAGGTATCCCACTGAGATCTGGGCAGTCATCACCATAAGTGATACTCTAAATGTACACTTCCTGTGTACTTGGATGCCACGACAGAAGAAAACCCAGACACTCAACAGTGATCTGGCTGAAAGCAAGCAAAAGAATAGCACAGCACTTAGGTGGAAAACGCTGGTGGGCATAGTAAATTGATTGGTAGAGCAACTGAACAGAGAGACAAATCTAGGTGCAAACTAGCATCTGAATTTGGAAATGGCATTCAGTCACCATGACTGAGGCTGCATTGACCATGCAAGAGGACAGATGAGCCTTCAAGGCACAGCACTCAAATAAGTAAAGGAAAATAGCTAGAGCACCAGCAACATACTACAAAGGGGAGGTCTGACAGAACAAAGTGTTCCAGCTTAACTCTTGTGATAAACTATTTCTTTTCTCAACAAGAATAATCACTGCAGAGAAGTGACCCAACTACACTGAAATGTGGAACTGTATCAGGTGAACACATATTTTTATCCTGCTGCAAACAGTTCTGCAAACAACTTTACACAATCTAAATATTTTTACAGGCTATTTGCCATAATTTCTCTTCAAAGCATTCTTGGTTTAGATAAGTATGTACACTCCTAGAGCAGTTATTACTGTTCATTATGGTTTTGCACAAGTGCACAATGTTTTTAGCTTTTCTTGCTATTATTTCCTAATTTATTAATAAAGGAAATAAAATATTTCCTAAATTGTTAATAAAGCACACACTCCCAAATGCGGTCCAACTTTAGCAGAAGTGGATTCAATGAAAGCTAATAAACATTCATCTTTTCTCACATAATCCATTCTGCCATAACTTGATTTTATCAGGATGAAGCCCACCTGTTAAAAACTACTTCAAGTACGACCACAGCAATTTCAAGATAACACTCTATAAACACTTTAAATCCTACAAATTTTAAGGGAATGGTTTTGGTTTATACCTTTGTGTAATAGAAGGAGGAATTATTCTGAGCATAACTAAAACAAATCTCAGGAAGGGTAAAACCCTGATTACATTGACAATTTTCCAACCCTTCTACATTTCTGCACTAATTACACTATGTGAAAAAGTATTGTGAACTTCATTATGCAAGTAAAAATAACCTAGCACTTGTAACAGAGAGCTTCAATTAGCCTTATACAAGAATAAACAGCTTCAAATGTCATGTTCTTCTGAAAGATGCACAAGATAAATTTTTAATAATATAGTGTTGATGTTTTAATAGTTTTTCTAGGTTTTATTTGAATATAATATTAGTGCTGCAAATAAAATACACAAAAGGTAAAACATACAATGTACATTACTAAAAAAAAAAAATCTGTGAATCAAGCTTGCATTGCTTCTGAATTCCATAATTTGTCCAACGTATACACAACTCCATTCAATTTAAAACTCACTGTACTGCAAATGTTACTGCTGAACATTTAAACTAAAGTGCAAGCTCTATCAATAAGCCCTTTGTTAAATACAATGCATGAAAAGGAATTATTAATTATCCAGGATGACTCATGAGCCTATGTTTATTTGCTAAGTTTTATTAAATAAATGCTACATTTCACAGAAACATTCACCTCCTTAATTTGATCTTCTACTTAAGTAGTGATCAGTACAAATTTATTTTTTTAACTGTTGGAGAAAAATGTCATGCAAATAACACCTTCAGATATCTTGGAAACTGTTCACTCCACATAAATTCTAAGATGTGTACCTGTACTCCCTTTAGAAGTACACAGTCAGGCAATACCCCAGCTGCAGTGTTCCTAGCACTCCCCAAAGCAAGCTCCTCTGCTTCATTCAGCTGAAGTCTTGTGTACCCCAGTAACCCCAGCAGCAATTCTACCTGTTGAAAACCTAGTATCTAATATTTTGGCTCTTTGTAACTGTTACTATTTCCTTTCCAACACGCTACAAAATAGGCTCAAAAGAAATTCCAAAGCAAATGACAGGCTCAGCAACACTCCTTCCGGCATTCACCTCTTTGCATTAACTGCAGGCATGTCACCAGTATACCAGAACTCAACCCACAAAATCAACCTTACATTGATTTTCCAAATTGTTGCTAACAAGCACATAACCCTACCTCTACCTCAGTTCTCAGGACAAAATGTGATTATCTTGGTATCCCCAGAGCTAAAGCTGTAGCAGCAAATCATTTGGTGCCATGACAAACTTTATTTCAAAGAGATTGTGTATCACAGTCCTTGACACTTGCTCAGGCTCTCAGTGACAGCCAAGCACAGCACTGGTGTGATCAGTTCATAACCACAGGGCTACTCTATCATCTCTCACAAATAATGCCAGGGTATTGTGTCTTCCCCAAAATTCTATTAACTTGTGAAAGAAACTGCTCGTTTTCACCTCTCCTTCCTAGACATTAAAAGAGATGACTTTACAAAACAGTTTTTGTTAATATTTAAAATACTGTTTGTGAGACTACAGGAACTCTCAAAAATCACAGGTAATATAAT
The DNA here is from genome assembly GCF_028554395.1 of Pezoporus wallicus. Lineage (NCBI taxonomy): Eukaryota > Metazoa > Chordata > Aves > Psittaciformes > Psittacidae > Pezoporus > Pezoporus wallicus. The sequence continues at coordinate 664,955 of NW_026637470.1, forward strand.
GGACCTTATGATCCATTCTGACTCTCTTGTTTTCAGAGACAGAAAATAGTTTTGATGAAACAGCATCAACAAGGTCATTTTCTATACTGACAAGATGAAGAGGAATCTTTGTAAAGGTAAAATACAACTGTAGTATAAATACCCAAAAAATGTAGGTTTTATTCTAAGGCACTGCCTCAAGAGATTTCTCGTAATACTATATGCATCCGCCAAAACAGTTTAAAATCACCTAAAAAGGGACCACCTGTATAACAATACTGCAACCAGTGCAGAGGAAGCATTGTTCAGAAACTGACTGTTAACCAGAAGAAGGAAAAATAAACATCACCTCCTATCAATAAACTTGAGTTCAGGTGTGATGCATAGCCACAGCAAAGTTTTCCTATTTGGTAATGCAACTTAGGAAATACACCATGTAATGGAAGGGAAATCAAACTTTAATTTAACACAGAGAGAAGCAATTCAGAATTCTGCTGCTAAGTGATAAAGATAAGGGACTCACTGACTGGGTTTTTGCAACTGAGTAGTATAGCAATAATATGACTATACAAGCATTACAAACAAAACAAATCTATACTGTGCATGAAAGAACATAAATGCGTGGAAGGTCAATAAAAAAATTTCAAGATCAAGGAGAACATAAAGATTCCTGACAAACAGGGTGTACAACTCTCTACACTGAGAAATCCTTTTGTTGATGTAGCTATATTTTTTTCGAGTCTTTCAGATCACTACACTGAACTATAGATCTTCTATTAATCTTCTATTACAAACTCTGCAAACATCTACTCTAAGAGTCAACCCAAGTACTTGTTGCCCTGATTATTTTCTCTCACTTTAACACCTTGTGTGATTAGATTAATCTTCTGACCTCCATACATACATGGGGGTTTATTTGTAAAACAGTGCTCTGCAAAGCTATCATGACAAATTTGGCTGTGGTGATTAGATCATGTTTTATTTATTTTATAGGTTACCTTTATGCTTTGATTATGCAGAGTTTCTGCTTGTATTGAATAAATCGATATGCTACAGAGTCAGGGAGGATTTAGGGATTTAACTGCTCTTCCAGATATCAAACACCACCATGGAAGGGCACTGCTAAGGCCCTCAGAGTGTCTGTCTGTATGAAAAGGCTGTACAAAACGGCCATCCACTAGCAGAGTTTAAACACCCCGCTAAGTCCTGATAACATCTAGCTTCCTAGATGTTCCTGTTTCAAAACAAACATGCAAAGTATGAAATGACTGTGAAATCAGGCCTCAAGGGAGAGAGAGACAAAAGAATGAATGCGGAGGTGAGAACATAAAGGTTTTATTATAATCAGTAACAGAGTTGATAGAGAACCTGTTTACCACCCTTCTTGAGGACAAGGTCTTGAACTTGACTTTCCACACCTCATGTCAGGCTATGTGCGCTGATGAATTGCCCAACACTTAGGAGAACCCAACATCTACACTCTTACAATTCCAGCCCCCTTCAAGTTAGGCACATTTGCTTACTCATACATCCAGAGCGCAGTCAACACGAGCAAAGCAGAGGTACATTTAGAAAAGCAGCTAGACACGAAATTAGCAATTAAAAACAAATAAAAAACCAAACCCAAAACCGCAAACACCCACCCCCCGAATTTCATAAGACTCAACCCAAAACATTTCAGTAGCACCCAATAGCACCAACGTTTCAGCACCACTACTGTTATTATGGTTCCAACGACTGACACAATTTTCATCTGAAACATCCTAAATGAAGCTCAGCTGACATACAAAAATCTGGTTTCAAGTGCAGAGAAGTTATTAAATTTTAAAAAGCAACTGCCTTCCCAGCTACAAAACCAAACTTTAATATGCACTTCCATCTATTTCAATTTCCTTTCACCAAACCCTCATTTTCTCAGGGTCACTCTGGAGGGGTGGGCCTGTATTTAAAGCTTCCCAAATTAGAGCTTAAAAGACAAAGAGATTCATTTTCGGAACTATATGAAGCAGGGAGATTTCAAAAGGACAGTCTTCATATTCATTGTGAAACCCTTCAGTCCCAAGGGGAGAAACTAACAATACAGTTGTAGAAACCAACCAGACCGCTCTCCGGCCCCGTCGAGGAGGGGAGGAAAGGGGAAGGAAGGGGAAACACGGCCTCTGGCCCCCCCAGCGGAGGCCGCATGGGCTAGGCCGGGCTGGGCTGGGCTGGGCAGGGCTGGGGCGACGGCCGGGAACAAAAGACCGGGAAGGGGAAACGGGCAAGGGAGGTGGGCCTGGGGGGCACGGCGCCAGGTCTGGGCTCACCCGGGCCTGTCGCTCCAGCTGGGAGTGGAGGCTGGAGCCCTTCAGCCGCTGCACGATCCGCGCTATGGTGAGAGAAAGCCCGCTGTCCGGATCCAGCATCGCGACACGAAGCCCCTGGCCACTGGAGGGCTGCTGCACCGGACCGCTTTCGCCGGGGCACCGCGCCTCGGTAACCGGCGTTACCAGGCAACTGCGGGACCCGGGGTTGGTCCTTTGGATGCGTCCGGCTGGAAACTAATGCCGCACAGAAAGGTTCCCGCATCTGATCATGACCCGAGAGGGGTAGCGTCGCCTGTCGTGTATGCCCAAACCCTCGTGGCCACCTCGCAGCTCAGCAAGCCTTAATTAATGTCTGGCTTTGCCTTGTAAAGGACCAAGTTTTCTCTTGCAGTCAGCTATTGCACCTAACCGAGCTGTTGTTATAAGTAGCTTACAATGCAGCATCTTCTTGCACGACTGCTCAGAGAGAGCTGGCAGTGAAAGGGCTTTAAACCCGTTGCAGTGCAGTCAGAAAGGTTAGCTTAGAAACATCTTTAGCTGCATTTTAAGTGACTTTGCGCGCTATGAGGTAGCAGAAGTCATATTCACATCATTAAAGCTTGAGATACAGTTAAAAAGCTGCTTTTTAGGACCTGAGGTATCACATCCAGCTGGTGAGAACAGCAAATTCAGCCCTGAGGCTCTTTTCTGTGTGCTCCTTGAGGAATTCAGGTGAAGTTTTATTGCGCTGTTGACTATTTTACCCCTGTCTGCTCAGCATAAAGAAGCATTAATTCATGCTCAGTAACAGGAACCAGCACAGCCCTCATTTAAGCAAAGCAGCTGCATGGCACTATGTACACCTCACCGGGTAAAAGGGACTTTAATCCACTTAGCCTTTATGGGAAAATCTATTCCTATGTGCATCAGTAACAGGACCATGTAATGAGATTCTCACTTAATAAACTAATTTACTAAGCCAAAGTACTAATTTTGAAGATCCCAGAATAAATAATAAATAAGGTAAGAGAGTTCAAGGAGGTAACATGGAAAAGCTGAGCTCTGACCTCCAAAGCTAAGCATTAATACTCATTTTCAGTTCTGAGGATGGCAATACCTCTGTAAAACAAGGAATGTGTCAAGATTCTGAAACATCAGGTTGTAACTTTTTCACTGCTGTGAGTGATGCAGATGTGAGGAAATGAAGACAGATGTCGTCAGTTACCTTGCTAGAAAAAAAACAACTAGGTATAATAGGTATAAAACCGCACTGGAACTCATCTGTCTGCAGCCTTTTTCGACTGATCTGTGAGCATTTCTGGACAAAATTAAGTTTAAAGAAGAATAGTAGTAGAATATCAGAGATATTTAACAAACAGTAGAGAAACCTGGAAAAGTCACTTAGGCTAAATCAAAACACTGAGGAGAACTCACTTTTTAATTCATGGAGAGCATGGAAATCAAATGTCCAGATACCAATGCCTTGAATATGTGTTCTAATTTACACCAAGTTTTCTGTCAGTTCTGGTCTTACATGCATATATGAAGTTGGGGACAACAGTGAGCACGCTTTATTTTATTTTATTTATTTTTATTTTATGTGTATAGGGAGTTAATTCGCCCACATTCCCAACTGGACAAGCATACAAAGTGTAATAGCTTTGTGTGCTAGTTCATAATAAAATTCTGCAAAGAGTTCACACTGAGGCAGTACCTCTCCTCGTTTTTCTTTTATTGAGAATAATTTCTTTGTGCAGGAACTTTATCTGCTAAGACAAGCACGTGCAGAAGAAAAGATCATGCCACTAAGCTCCACAGCAAAATGCCTCTAAATCCAGAGTTTTACATTGCTGCTGCAAGTGTGAGAATAAGTCCTACCCCTTTGCCTGGTACAGTGCTCAGCAGCATTTTCTTTTCTAGTTTTTGAGAGAACCTGTGGACTGCCATAGGGATAGCAAACTTATATTGCATTTGGCAAGTGTGTTGCTTGGTATGTAGGGACTCACAAGTTGGGTACATTCCTGCTGGTAGCACAGCATGATGTCTGGCTGCTTTCCATGCTGTGATCTGCAGGCACCACGTTCAGCCAGATGGCAGGTTGTGGAGTGGGATGGAAGCCACAGCACCTTGCTGGATAGAAGTGTGTGTTCTCTTACTCCTGGGGAATACGGGGCAACAATACATCCAGGTGAGTTTCATTTGCAAGGCGTAAGAATTTGCAGGTCTGCAAAAGCCACCTTTATCTCTATAGGTCAACAAAACAGCAGAAAAAGCTAATGTCAGCTGCAGATGGGTAATTTCCTCCAGCTGACTACCTCTGCTGCAAGTTTGCCTTTGTTTGTTACCCTCTACATGTGCATGTCTGTCACTTTTCATTCCCTGTTTTTCTAGGCTATTTCTAGTTTGGTTTCCTTCCTCCTATGCACTGGGTTTCTCTTTTGCTGGTTATGTCTCCAGTATGGGTAGGAAAATTTACTTCTTGTAAATGCCAATCAAAGATAAAAAGGAAGGCAATATAAAGAGATAATCTTTACAGAATCTTACTAAGGCCTGTTAACAGCTTCTTGTGTATCCTTACCATATCCAGTTAAGAAATCTCATGCTTCTTTTTTGCTTCCTTACAAGGAGCTTACTGCATAGCAGCTTGAGAAATGCAGGGTCATTGGTAAAAAATATTACTTAAATAACAGGCATTGGCAGAAATCCCAACCATCTCTTTAGTCTGTCACCCTGGTATCACATGACTAGTTTAACTTGGTTCATGTGATAAGTGTTTGACAATTACTGCTTTTTCATCATGATTTACTTTTAAATTGCAAGTAAGCAACTGCATAGGCTGGTTTTATGATGTCCAGTACCACATACCAGAGGAGCCTGCAGGTTTGATCAGAGGTTCTGGTGTAGGTGTCATTGTTTTTCTGGTTTGGGTTGTTTATTTTTGTGGTCTTTCCCTCTCTTTTCTCAGTCTTTCACTCCTGAACACTAATTCTCTTCACCACTGTATTCCTCCTCCATTTACAGCTGCAGTGCTCTACAGTGTTATACCTTTCTTTACTGTATTTTGTGTCAAGTTACTGCAGTTAGTTGTACCTGATACTAGTATCCCAATTATTTATCTGCCACTTCAGGTTTGGAAAGCATCAAGAGTTTGGCAAGAGATGGTAAAAACTGCATAATCAGTATTTGAAATATTTCACCCATATTCTCTCCATCTTTCCTTGGTGGATTTTCGGTTGAGGAGAGGATACTAAGCAACAGATGCATCATACTGTCATATTGAAGTCACATGAGACAAAATGCATTTTAACACTTTCAGGTGATTCCGAAGACCAGTTTATTTCCTGGAGTGTAAATGCAGTCAGTAAAAAGGCAAAACAATCAAAGGATGCACTGCATGCCTGGAAGTTGGCTTTTTTCCCATGTTAGTTGACCTAATTAAAACCAGGGCTGTCTGCAGTGACCAAAGGAGGCAGTTGCCTTTTAAGACAGAATAATGGTGAAGGAAGTCAACAAAATCCCAGCAGTCCCAATTCCAGACTCCCAGCAGTCAACAAAATCCCAGCACTTTCAGTCACCTGCTCCCAAGACAGTCTTCCCCGTAGCAATTTGCAACATTCGTGCTGCCCTGATCCCACCTTCATCTTTCATTCTCTTGCTGGTAGAAATGCTAAGTTGTGAAGTCTCCTCTCAGGCCTGCTTTTTCTGCTGGGGGAACAGGGGTGGGGAGGGACTGGAGGGGGACACTGCCCCTTTACCTGTGCTGAAGGTGGATACAGTCATGCAGTCAGTGCTGGCAGGGTAAGGGAAGGAGGGATGGTGCAGAATACGACTAAGCATGCAATCGTTGTCACTTATTACAGTACATAAGGCACTTACCGTTCCTTGACACCCTGAGTAGCAGGGGGTTAAGCTGTCCAGGGGAGCTACACATTGCAGTCACCCTGATAAAGTATCATAAATATTGTGCAGATCTCTAAGTTGTCCCCCTTTTTTGCTACATGAGACGCTGCCAGGAGAATGACATTTTGTGCAGTCCCTAGTGGCAGACTGGGTCATGTGTAAGGATGGCTGTGCCCCAGCCAGATCAGTCAAGTGCCATCACAAAAGTATAAGGTATTAAAGGAAAGTAACAAAAACCAAACACAAATACACCCCACACACATCCCCCCCCCCCCCCCCCCCATTTGCTCTACTTCTCTACTTCAAACAGGTGAGTGGGGGATTTTTATCGCCCCTCAGGTAAACTGATTTTTTTTGTTGTTATTTTGGACATTTTTCATCTAAAAAGCTACTCCTGCCCAGACCTTCATTTCTTTCTCCACTTAGGGCCATTTTAACTCATGAAGGTTTAAATATCCATATTCCTGATCCTCAGTCTCAAGCCATTAGCAGAATATTACCTGTGAACTAAATTGTCAGGTTCAAAAAGCTACTCCTTCGATTTTTCATCCAAGCAGGTTCTTTCAGTGAACATCATATTCATTCCTTTGCTCAGTGTGCCCACTCTCTATATTAGACTAGTGGATATTAAACTTTAATCTCAGTTATGGGCCAATCCTGCAAGCTTACCTTTATAACGTACACTTGTTTCCTTGTGCAATCAGAAGAATTGTTTGGAGCTGATAACACAGAGGTGTGACAGAAAAGAAACTTATATCAGTGACTCACCCTCATCAGTTTCAAGCTTTATACAAATTACTGCCCAAATAGTGACAGTGTGTATTTTGATAAGTTTCAATACTTTATTTAAAATAATCAGTTCCTGTAACGAGATATTTTTCCCAAATGCCACTGATGCAGGAAGCCTAGATGGTGTATCTTCACTCGTCAGGGCAGAAAACCTCTCTTATTGCAGACTATTGTTCATGAGAAGTTATATATTTTATCTAACATGTGGCTGAACTTGAGAGCTAGACTTTGACTATCAACAACATTAAGGATCATCAGTCTAATTTTAGGAGTTACACATTGCTTCATTTCTTGATCTTAGGTAATGTCCCACCAGACAATGGAAATGCGGAATGAACTGAACATAGCAAGCAGAACCTTATGAGTTTCTCACAGTTTTTTCTCCACTGATGGTGCTGACGGCACTTTTCTTTCCTTGTACAGATAAATGCTTTATGCCATTGGAAGGGAGCACTGAGCGCTGAATGAATATCTTCACCAACAACGGAATAGAGTCTCCTCTAATTGATCTCAGGCCATGGCAGGGGCCTAAAGAATTGTCTATCAAAAGATTTGCAATTGTCCTGTATTAGTTAAAAAAGATTAAGCCAAAATATAAAACTGAGCCCTAATTTCTACACTAATTCTCTGCTTATATACAGGAATATATTATTGCAGAAAATAATCCTAAAGCAGTGAGCACTAATGCTGCTTGTTAAAAGAATCACTACTAAATGATCAGTTTTTACTGTGGAAATAAGCTTATAACAAGAACATTCACAAGACTTCAAAGCAACCACCTGAAAAGAGTGGAACAGTGAGGTGGAAGAGAAAACATATGTAAACCACAGCTCTGAAGGCTGGATTAAGAGCCATTGAATAGCAGGCTACCCTGCTCTCACTAACCCCAAAAGTACAAACTAGTGTACACATCTGCGTAAAGGAAAAATGGCACTGAAATATTGTACCTGGCTCTAGGGAGCACAAACAAACCCAGATGACTTGATTTCAGTTGAAGCTTTCCACACTGAAAGCAAAGGAGTTTAAATATACAAATGCAGTCAGGTTTTTTGTTTTGCATCACTGTTTAGAGGTCTGTAAAGAAATCTTTCTAGTGAAAAAACAGATTTGCTACATCAAAAAAAGGACAGAGGTACTACATTAAAAAAATGTATTACTTTGTTAATGAACAGGATGCAGGATTGAATCTTACAATCTGTACTGCAGCATGTTCCCAGAAAGACCAGGAGGGAAAACTAGAAACCATTCACAAAGGTCATAGTGCTAAAGAGCTGAAGAAAGGTTGAGATTATTTGTATTCATGGCAAAAAAAAAGAAAGTGAAGAGACATATTATGAAGCTGGTAAAGCAATATAGCGAAACTGCACAGATTTGCTCTAGCTGAAGCTATCAGTCATTACTGTGAATAAACAGTCATATAGCAATGTAATTGGAGGAATATGTAATGTCAGGATGACTGCGATTCATTAGACAGCTAAGGTGTGGAATATTTTAAAGTCAGATTTTCCCTAATCCAGCTCCAGGAGCCCACATGCCTGAGCTGAAGTTTGTCAGTAACTTGCAATAATCCAACCTCCTCTCAGCAGGATACCTCCCTGCCTATCCTGGTGACTTTTATCATGAATCACTTTAGTTCTTCATAGGAAGGACCCCTGCAGCCAACATTCCTACCCAATGTTTTCCAGAGCAGATGGGATAAAAGGTGCTACCACCTTAAATGAATATGTAGATATACACTAGTAGTCAGTGGATAAAAAAATTCCTGGTCTTTGTCTGAATCTGCATTCAGGCTTGCACCCACAGAGAGGCGAGCAAGGTAAATTTTTTCTGGGTAGAATGTATAGCATCAACCTAAAATATAGCATTAAAATACCTCATTGGAGGTGTTCAACAGCAGAAAGGCTCACCCTCACTTACGAGGATTTTGATTTTGGTAAAAATGATACAGATTTTGATCAATGAAGTGACACATAAACCTGTCCCCCACACATGTACTGACCTAAAGGGAAATATCAGTGGGAGATGACACTGATTCTTTGAAGTAATCTATTTTCAAAATGTAGTTAATTTTTTCCCTAACTATAACTGTGAAGATTTGCAATAAGAATGGGGCAAAGACTTAAAATAGCCTATAGAGCAGATTTAGTAAGGGATTTTGAGGAGAAAATATATGTATGCATATTGATTTTATAATCAAAAGCTCACTTAGAAAAACACTTTGCTTTGGCATCATTATGCAGTGGTTTAGGACACCAAAACCCCCAAATGCCCATAGCCATGCAGTGGTTTTAACTTTTAGTGCATTCAACTGTGACAAGAGTTAATATGCTTTACTTTTTAAATTTAATATGTATATATATATTTTAATTTCCTTATGCAGTGAGGTGCTACAGGCTTTCATACCTTTTTCCAAGAGGAACAAGTCTGAGACCTAACCATTTATTTACTCCTTAGCACTGGATAAGAACTCTTTTGAAGGTACTGAATACAGCTCAGTTGCATGGGCTAAGGGATGAACAGTCGGGACTTAAGATGCTATTTGCAAATTCACAGTTTTGGTTAAATTGGTTTAAAGAAGGAGAAATCACACAGATAGGAAGGTAGGAAGGGCAATAGCTAAAGAAGCGCTCATGAAGATACATCAAAGAAAGTACAGAGGAAAAGGAGTCCTTATCATGTTATTAACTAAATGGGTCACTATGTAGTGAACAGCATGATGGGAAAAGTGTAACCAAGGAAAGAACCTGTTTTGTTTCTCATTCCCCTGTACTATTCAGGGAAATGAAATTTACTGCCTTCTTGATAAGGAAGATGGGTTTCATCACAGAGATATCAATTTGTACTGCCAGTTTCTTCTCAAACAGCATTAAATCTGAAAGGTCTTGGATATTTCGTAATATGTCAGACCAGAAAAACAAGTTTCCTATCTTCTTAGGAGTGATAATATTGTGTATGACCTACCACCTACTCCTTCCTAAAACTAAAAATGTATTTAGAAAATTATATCATAATCTGATTTTTTAGAATTTATTTGAATATTTCCCACAGAATCCAATCTTAAATTTCCAGCTTTCTCTATATAAGGTCTTGTGAACAAGATATTCCAGTATGAAATGACTCACTTTAACAGCTAAAGAAATAAATAGTGCTTTACTTTTTATTTTGCTAGAGCATTCCTGTTTGACTTCTAATAACTACTTTTGTGAACAGTCATTGAGAATTAAGTGAAGACTTTGGAGAGAACTGTCTTTAGAAAGTATAAAATTGCAGCTGACACTTCTGGCTTTCTAACTGAAATGTAAATGAAATATAAAGAGATAAGATTACTGTAAGATTATGGTTTGAGCAATATTATACTTCTCATACTGCTGGGTTTAAAAGCAGAGTGAGTGAGAGTAGAATCTGGGAGCATTTCACTAGCATGTCACTTAAATTATTTAAAACCCCTGTACTTGCTCCAGCAACTTTGAAACAAAGCTTTTAAAAACAAAATACTAATTGTTACTGATCTTTTGTCATGGTCTCATCAGAAGTACTTCTCCTACTTCAATTTATTTATTTTCCCCACATTGTGGGAGTGCAAAATGAATGCACTAGAATAAAAGGAGATCACTGGGAAAAAATAAGGTATCCAAGAAGTGACACAGTAGCCACAGTTGCTATGACCTGTGACTGTTTTGCACTGCTTTGTCTGTACAGAGCATGCTTAATGCCAGTGTAGTTGATTACAGAAAGGGCCAAACCAGTATGCATGAAATTGCAAATGTAAGACAATGACATCAGGCACACAAAAATTATTGAGAGAAATCATCCACAAGAGTTGCAATTTTTCAAATATTTGTTAAAGCAAAATGAACAATGTATCGTGTAACTTTCTGTATACAGGGATTACATCCCAAAGATCCAACTTCTAATATGTTCCTCTGATTTAAAAGCCCCTTCCAATCCAAATCATTGTATGCTTCTATGATTCTATGTATATCTGGGAATACCATGGCCTCTTAACTGAGTCTGGCTCTATCAAGAAGGGAGTGTAGGGAATTCAGAGCAGAATTTGTCCTTGGACTTTTGTTTCTCCCTTGTTTTGAGAGTTGTGTCTTCTCCATGGCAGCTTTAAAACAGTTTTGTACCATAAGCAAAGACTAAACAATGAAAATGAATTTAAAACTTGCGTGCTTTCAGTCACATTAACTCCCTGCACAATGTAATATTGTATAAACACAGACAAATAGTCCAAATTAACTACAGCAGTTCTTCCTTGGAGTGTGTTTTCTTAAGAATTATATAGACAAAAACTACTGCAAGTAAGGCCAATAATACCACCATTTAACAGCCAGTCTGTGCTGAAACTCTAGAAATTATTATTTTCACTGTTTGAATAATATTGTGAAATCAGTCTGTATGGAAATACTGTCAAATACTCCCAGGAGTGCTTAGCACAATAGTCAAAATAAGGCAGTATTTGAGCTTGATCCACCTCTTTCATTTTCTCAAATAATTATAACTGACAGCTTTCAATGTTCAGTTATTGGACAGCAATTATACTATCAAAGAAGTCCAAAATGCAAAGACAATTTGGCTAATTTACAAATAAAGATAAGCATCCCAGAAATAAAGACCTAGAAAAGAACTTCAGCAGGGGTAAATTATCTTCACTCCCGATGGTCTCCCTGTACCTCATCTTACTTGTTCAATAGTTAGTCCAAACTATCAGCCACAGAGTTCCAAAACAAAAAAAAAACCTGGCCTTCAGATTGTCACAGTAAAAGACCAAGAGTCAAACAGTAAAATACTTAATTGTGTACAACAAAATGCATAGTCATGAGCCTGGCTTAAAATCTTACTTTCATTTTAGGAGCCCCAGAACTTGGGGACAACCCACCATCTCACTGCCTGAGTACCCTTCCATGCAAAATCATGACAGTGGAAAACTGACAAAATTCTAGATGTCACACACTGGTTTGCTCTTCATTAGATCAAAATCCTACTTGGGTTTAAAGTACTTTCAAGGAGGGAGTATTTTTTCTTTGTGAAGATAACTGGAAGGGGTTTGTAGACAATAGTAGCTGTCTATGTTGTACCAATAGTAATAGAAAGGTCTTCTAAACATGTCCTAAAATTTTTAGATAGAGCTCTAGATTTAGAAATAGCTCTGATAGCTATTTCATAACTAGATACCCTCCTGCAAATACTCTATTTCCTGTTCTTCTTTTTTTTCTTATTCTTTGCCCTTACTTCATGGTCTGAATTGTCCCAAATGACTAAAATTCATACTCAGTTCTTGATAAGACACTTAGCCAGTTAGTTACTTTGAAAAAGTGAGGCTGTATATGCCCCTCTTTAGCTATGGAATAATACAGTATTCATCAAAATATAAGCAAATTTTATGTTCAATTTCTTGTGCAGATGTGCAAATTTGTGAAATCAGGTCACTGCTGTTCACAGAAAGTTATGATTCCTATAAAACCTGAAACTTGCAAGAACTACTGTTGGTGATTAAGTGAATGTAAGTGTAATTTTCAGTATTTTTCTAATGGAGACAATGCTCTTGCTTCATGTACTTCAGGTTCTCTTAAGCCAAGGGTCATACAGTTCTTGGGAAGTCAGATGTCAATGAACAAATTTCAGTAGTATTACCTTAAAGGTGTTTATATATATTACAGAAACTGATACTCCTCAAAAATGTAGATGTCAGCTCGGATGTCATGAAACACAAAGTAACTTCTCTCCGTACATAGTAAGACACGTAAACTTTGGATTCTTAAATTAAAGCCCTGGCTTCAGACATGCTGGTACCAATTCACCCAATAATACGTCAGCTGACTTTCTCTATTTCCTCCCAATTAATTGTTCAGCCAGTCACTTAATGACTTAGTTGGTGTTGTGAAACTAACATCTCTATCTAATTCTGTGGAAATGTGGAAATCTATTTGATCTTAACGTCACGAGTATAGGAGGGCTTCTTCTGAGAGAAGAGCTGTCTGATAAACATAGCACTGGATCAAGTCTGAAGAGACTGCCTTCCTTTTCCTGACTCTTCCACCAGCCCATTGAGTGGCCTGTGTCAAATATTTCACTTTCCTGTGTTTCTTTTTTTTCACCTTTAAGTTGAAACTCACAGTGACTGCAGTTAACATAACTGGCTTTTTTTGTGTACTTCTGAGTATATTTCATACTTATGAAAACGTCTAGAAGTAAAACAGTAGTGACTCTTTGTTATGGGCTTGACTGGAATCTTAAACAGAAAAGACTACAGTTCTCAGTTGTTACAGGTAGAGGTTTATTTTATTGTTCCAATTTTGAGTTTTATTAAGGAGTTGAATACCATCCTGAACAGTTATACTGTTCTGTTGCTGACATTTCGACCTATGGGGGCTGTTTCTAGTGGCAGCCCATATCTTTTATCTGTTTGTTACAAACTGTGTCATGACTGTACCTCAGAAACCAGCCTCAGGGGACTGGTACCTTAGAACATGTGATGGATTCTGACTTTGACTGATGCTGGTTTAGTATGCAAAAATACGCTCAAATGAGCACATTAATGGTTACAACACCTGATGGTGTTTAGATAATCCAAAAAAAGTGACCTCTTTGGCCATGTGTTAAATCATCCCAAACATCCAAGAAGTTAAAATACTGTGAATTGCCATTTCCAAAGAAAGAAAAGTAGTCACCCCCAAAATAATTTAAAAGATACCTTGAGAGGTATCCAGATCTGTGGCATCTTCCAGGCATTTATTAAGCTACATGCCACGGCACTGTCATACATGACCCCTGGAAATGCACTGCAGGAGCAGCAAGAGCAACTTGTTTGCCTTTGATCCCCTTTACAGTTGCTGAATGCTATTTCAGAAATCACCGATGATGCGTCAAAGTGCTCTGAAGTACATTTCATCCTTCTGTTACTGAGTTCAGATGACTATGATAGACACTGGTCTTAATCGTAGTTACTGTGGGACACTGATAAGACTGAAGCTCAGATCACCTTGAAAAGGCTTAAAATCAGTGTTTTCCTGAGAATTTTGTGTGTTCTCCAGAGGATGGCCTAATCGAGATCTCCTTTAGTTTGTATCTATGTGAGTAACAACACTGACTCAGTGGCCTAATGCCAACATAACCCTGGCAAGTGAACAGAAATAGATCATGACTTTCCATATATATTTCTTATCATTCATTTACTTTATTTCATCTGCCAGGACAAAAAAGGTCTGGCAATAAAGCAAAAATATTTGTAGGTTTGACACAAGATAAACATAAGCGTTTCCAAATTCATAATTTTACAAGTGGCATTTCTATTTAAATTTAAGTAAAGATCTTTGTCAAATTAATGGAAAAAAAAGAACAGATGATTATTCTTCAGGAAAAAGAACAAGACAGCTGTAAATTGATGTGGTTTGGTTTTGGACAAGAAAAGCATTATATACATAGCATGAAATGACAGCACAACTGTTTAGGCTGCAAAGACAGTGTGTGTTCAGTTTTTGACATTATAGGGGGACAAAAGCATTAAGGCTAAAATAATAAAAAAAGAAATAAATTTGTCAGATTCTTTTGTTACCAAAGGGGAGCCTGCTCCCCTTTGAATACAGGGAACTTCTGTATACTTTTCTCTAAACTATCTGCAGAGGTAAACTACAGTACCTAAATTATTTCCTAATTAACAAAGCCAATTTTATTAATAAATTAGTGTTGCCAGTAAAGCAGCCAACTCAAAGGAAGTCCTTGCCTAAAACTCCCAACATCTCAGATAATGGATGACTAAGTTCAAGTGGGACAGACAGCCAGGTTCTTTGGTTTCTCCTAAATAATAAAATTCCCTCAGTGATTAGCAAGCATTTAATTAAAGCAGCATCCTTTTGTCTCTCTCTTAAAGCTTGCAGGGAGATAATGAGATGATACTGATCTGCACAGACAGTGACCTATCATACAATTAGCTAAAGGTAGTGGAGAGAAATGATGCTAAAAAGGCAAGTCAGAACTGTCCAAACGTTATGATTATTGGCTGTACATTTGAGTAAATCTATCCAAAAAGATGCCTAGAAAAACAAAACTCTTTGATCTTTGCATATTTCATGCAGAAATCCACTCCAAAAGGGGAATCAAGAGTTTATAGCAAACTCTTACTCATTTAGTCTGCAAATTAACCAGCAGACGTTGAATCCAGCTCAGCCCAGGGCCAGATGGTATTCATCCAAAGCTTCTAAAGGAAATAGTAAAATTATTAAACATGATATGTAATCTCTTGCTTAAAATTATGTTGTTGCCAGAGAGAAAAAAATGGGCCAATGTGATGCCAATGTTTAAAAAGCATTCCAGGGGAACTAAACCCTCAGAATTACGAGCCAGTCTGTAAGCCTGGCACCCACAGGAGGGAAATGGGTAAAAATCTCTATCTCTGGACACATGGTCTGCACAAATTTTGTAAAGGAAAGCTACACCTTACAGAGCATGTGAACAGGATGATCCAGAGTGGTTTAAACAGTAGCTACACAGTTGCTGATATTTGCACAGGATAGCATTCCGTCACTTGTCCCAGACTTGCTTTTGGTTGAAATTAGAACCCTCTGGAGTCAATCATGGCTCAGTACTTACCCCTCAGCTCTTCAAGTCTATACTCCACATGCTGCCTTCCACCACTGTGCTCTCCAGCGCATTTGCTTTCTGCATGGTATGTGACTATACTGAGAGCCTTCACAAAGCAGGGCCATTTTGCATTTCTGCTGAATACATGAAGTCTCTGGCTGCAGTTGCTGGCCTCATCAATTTCAGCCCTCTTGCATGTGCTTAGGATGCATGTCTTAACACTGTAGTGGGCCCATCCTTTGGGATGGGGCTAGGTACTCTCTCAGGAAAGATGGCCCTTCACACCTTCTCACACACAGTTGAGACTGTATGAGGCGAGAGATATGCACTGGCTTTATGGTGTTTGCTGTACTGAACTGCAGCCATGGTCAGACTCTCACCCCACTGAGGGCAAGCGGGTTAGTGGGACCTTGCAGTGGTAGGTACCACTGAAGGCCAGCTGTGTCCAGGACTTCCAAAGGAGAAGAACATTGTATGAAGTCCTCCACAAAAGCCCACCGCTCTCTGACAGTTCAGCCTTCTCTATGTAGCACAGTCATGGCAGGCTTTTTTATGCACAGCCTGGCACTGCCACTGCCACCACCAGCAGGCTTGTATTGGGAAGACATGAATGGCAACAGATGAAGCCATCTGCTCCCATGTAATTCAGGACAATAAACTTGAGAAATATCATCTGAATTTGCACATCCAGAAAAACTGAGCTGCAATGCAAACATGACTCCGGGCTTCCTCTGAAAAAGTGTAACAGAAAGGTCTGGTTTCCTTCCATCCCTGGAAAAGGCAAAGAAGTAAAAAAGACGCTCTCCCCTTATACTGACAATCAGAGGCAAATCCTTGGAAGCCACGTTCCTGGCATCCATGAGCATCCTGTGAACACAGAGCCAGTGATCCATGAATAACTGGTGATTTAGTGGTGCAATGCTGGTAAAAGTCTTAATAACTTAGTAGAATACATGCTGAGTTTTCCAATGATTTGCATGCATGCTTCAGGCTTTGTGTTTTGTTTCTTTAACTTGAAACTTTATTGCCTCATGCTGTGAGCACAACCCACAGCACTGAGCTACTGTATCACTTCTTGGTTTGTTTCTTCATTGCTTATCTAGATTGAGCTTCTTAAGACCTAAGATGATTTGACACATGGCAATCAATGTTCATGGATAATCCTGGAAGACTTCTCTGGGCTGAGGGAGCAAAGCTGGCATAGATTTGCTTGCCAGAAAGAACAAGAAGAATTAGGGAAGAAGAAGTTCAGGAGTGATTTCTAACACCATGGACAAGTAGACCATTGGTCTGGAGTGAAACAGAGAATGGTATGATTAGGACATTGGAAATAAAAAGTAGGAATGGAAAGTAGGAGTGAAAGGCAATTATGAATGGAGCCCCACAGGAAGCTTTGCTACAGCGGTTTGTCTCTTTCAAAAGCTCCAGAAATGGGAAGAGGGGTGAGGTTGAAGAGTTTTGTACTGATGCCAAGTCATTCAAGGAGAAGAGATGAAAAAACTACTTTGGAGAACTGAAGAAAGTTCTTTCTGATAAAATGGGAGAATAAAAATCATTGCAAAGCAGAAAACAATTGTAATTTTTCCTGAATAACGTAGGGCTCTAAATTAGACATTACTATGCAAGAAAGAGACTGCTGAACTTACAGTAGGTTCTTCCATGAAAACATCAGTTCAATTCTCAATAGCCATAAGAAAGGAAAATAGAATTACAGGAATTATTATAAGGGAATGGGAAAAACCACAAAAACTTAATATGCCATTACTTAAATCCTTGGTTCCTCTTTACGTGTCAGCATCTGTGGAAGACTATAGAATAACTAGAAAATATTTTAGACCTGGGCCATGATGCTAATGGAAGGTATGAAGCTACTTGTTTACAAGGAACGAATAATCAACCTGAAAAAAACATGACAGGTACATAGAAGATAACTTCAGAATGATAATTCACTGATGCAGTGAGAGACAATAGCCCCAGTATACTCTCTTAGACTGAAATGATCCCCCTAATGACCCCCCCTAATCTTGTCTTCCCTCCTGATCACTGACCATGTCTCCCCCAGACCTTCATTCATTCCATTTCTTTTTTTCCTTTTAACCAGGTCCTGAACACTTCATGGAAGACTTTATGCAACCCAGTTTAGCAGCTCTGGAAACCCAGCAGATGTTGACAAGTGCACAATCTCAGTTTATATTTGACAACATAAATAAAAGTTAATCTTTCTGCTTACTGTAATGTTGCTTCCTCAAGGTACAGGAATAACCAAGCTGTAACTCATCAGAACACCAGCAATGAACCCCTCACCCCACAGTACAACCAGTGTACAAACTGTAGATTAAAAATTAGTACAGGGAGAAGCCAATCTCAAGTAGCAACTCATCTATGATAAATAAATAATACAGTAAATAAAAATGCTGGTAATATCAGTCATTCAACACAGCTGCAGCTGAATACATATCCAATAATTTCTCTAATGTAGATCTAATAGAAGGTGCCAGGAATCCAAAAAGATCTCTTCCGCATTAAGACTAAGCCCAGAACAACAATCTGACATCTTATTTACAGAAAGACTTAAACTCCATTACAGGCTATTTAATTCAGTAAAGAAATTGCTAAACACAATTACACAGCCTGTGTTTTGCAGCACATCAGACCATTATAATAATTATAAATAATTATAGTTATTTCTTTTGATACATAAAGGTTTCTCAAAGCTCAAAATTGTTCAGACCAAATGCTACTTGATGACAAAAGAAAATGCTCTAAAACCTAAAGACTTCATTGAAGTGAGTCTCATATGCATATAGAAAGCAGGATTATATCTCAGATGTAAAGGGCACCTGAGAAAGGCAGACATAGGCTACAAAATTTGGTCTGCCTTGGTTTGCCCTTGATTTTTGTTCTATAGGAAGTAATTTCTGTAGGAAAGATCAGTTGTTAACCAGAAATCTGGGCAGCTTAGACTAGTCTGCGTCTTGCTGTCTTACCTGAAGATAAGCGAAAGAGCAACTTAAACTCACTAGCCTTTCCAAAAAGCATCCATTCCTTTTTCTGCACATTACCATTACTATATAGGCACCTGTCTTGGCTGACATCCCAGCTGTTTGGGATATTATAATAACTTTAAAATACCAGAGAAAATGTTCAGGAAATACTGGAATAATTACAAATAAATTCAAAACTAAAACAACAAAAAACAATACTATGTTTAATGAAATGGGTGTTTGTCATTTAATAGAGTGGTTGATTAGTAACACCCATCAATTTAACCATAGAACACATTAAAAAAAAAAAAAATTAATTGGGCAGGTAAGAAATGAATGGGTTTCAGAGATGTTGGTACCTAATATTCAAACTTAATGGTCAATCATTGCCAAAATGGAAACATATTTTAGTTTCTTCAATATGATTTTCTCCCATTTTGAGAACATGTCATAGAATCATAGAATCATAGAATAGTTAGGGTTGGAAAGGACCTTAAGATCATCAAGTTCCAACCCCCCTGCCATGGGCAGGGACATCTCACACTAAACCATGTCACCCAAGGCCTCGTCCAAATTGGTCTTGAACACCGCCATGGATGGAGCATTCACAGCCTCCTTGGGCAACCTATTCCAGTGCCTCACCACCCTAACAGGAAAGAATTTCCTCCTTATATCCAATCCAAACCTCCCCTGGTTTTAATTTTTAACCCGTTACCCCTTGTGCTGTCACTACAGTCCCTAATGATGAGTCCCTCCCCAGCATCCCTGTAGGCCCCCTTCAGATACTGGAAGGCTGCTATGAGGTCTCCACACAGCCTTCTCTTCTCCAGGCTGAACAGCCCCAACTTTCTCAGCCTGTCTTCACACAGGAGGTGCTCCAGTCCCCTGATCATCCTCATGGCCCTTCTCTGGACTTGTTCCAACAGTTCCATGTCCTTTTTATGTTGAGGACACCAGAACTGCACACAATACTTCAGGTGAGATCTCATGTCATTCTAGATTAATTTCCTACCAGTAGGTTGCACCCTTGAAAATGGAATTGAGTCCTGCTGGACTGAATATTTCTTTCAGCTGAGACAGTCACACATGGTATACACCGATCACTGGCTTAAGTCATTTTATCTCAGATTTTCAAAAACTGCAAAAAATCTGTAAAAGAAATTGAAAAAATATAATTAATCTGCTAAAGAAAAGATAATTTAGTAATTAGAACTTTAGGTGTAACTATTCATCCCTACTCTCCTACATACCTATTCCCATTAATGGCATGATAAAGCAAAGCTGTCGAGACTGGAAAAGAAGTCCAGGCCTTCCAGTCTCTGTATATCAACTTTAAGGGGGCCAGACTTGTTGTTAGGAACCTGTTAGTGCTTTGCCTATTTAAGTAGAAGAGATTTTAAATGTGAGGTTTGTTTTCATTGAGTTATAGCAGAGATTCATTTATAACACTAATTTACATTTTTTGCCACAAATAATCTGTATACTGGAAGCTAGAAGCCCATAACTTTGTGAAAGCACCAGAGAGGACGATATTTATGTATTCAAAAGCAGAATTCAGAAGACAGGGTTTCTTCTAAACAAACAAGATCATTGTGTTTTTACACTAATGCGTAACTAAAGTGCCACAGTTTATCAGTTCATCAAGTTTGTATCTGAGTCACATACAAGTCCTTGTACTGAGAAAATGTGTAGGCTTGTGCTTATATTAACCAACAATTCTGATATCGTACTTTCATAAGGCTTGATCCAAGAACACTGACATTAGTGGATCTTTCTATTAACTTGCAGGGGTGTGGATCAGGTGAGTACAGTGCTTTTGTATGAAGCCAGCATTTCACCAAAAGAGATAAATGTAACAGCTCTTGTTTTTCTGAGCATACCCAGTCTTTAGTCTGCTCTGAAAAACATGAAGGTAAGAATTTTGTTCATGTATGGCATAAAAAACCTTCAGTATGTTTTTCTTTTTCTGCACTTTTATTCAGCTACTCTTACCATTTTAAATGTTGTTGATTGAGAGGTGGCTTCATCACTCTGATCACTCACTGGTTGTGATTTGTTTGCTGTGGCATAGCAGAGTATCTCCGATAATATTGCAGAGCTGTGAGTAGGAGCGATCTTGCAAGGGGTTAATGCTGTAATCTTTTTCTAGTCTGTTTATAATCCCCACAATAGTCCAGTAACAGAAAAGGGTGGATCTAAAAAAGTACCAGAGGGGATGTGTGTGTGTGTGGATGTGTGTGCATATGCATGAGCGTGTTTGTGCATTCATGCTTTGCTTTTCTGGACTGCCTTCTTTGCCCCTGGAATAAATCTTGTTCAGCCTCAACAGGACCTGTGTGCCAGGTGCTTCTGACAGAGTTAGAAGAGCTTCCTTGCACAACTGCCTGTCTTGTGTTTCTCCTGGAGATTTCATTCAGAAATGTATTTGTTTACTGCAAGAATGGGCAGATAGTCACAAACCCACCCTCTTCTTCATCAAAGCTAACCTGTGGACACTGAAGAATGGAAATAGTTGATGCTAACTTCCTCGGGAACAGTACCAATTTTACTGCTTTCCTGTGCGATATCATCTTGGAAAATGACACTTTTTTCTGTGTGGATGATCCACCTTATCCTTCTAAAGGTATGTATAGAGGAACAGGTTTTTCCAGGCAGTTTTAGTTCTAGCTGGAAATAGAGATATTATGGAAAGAAACAGACACAAAAAGCTTTTTCTGTGAGTGTAAAATCAACTGCTTACTGATAAGTTAGGATGAGAAACAGGCAGGAAAGAATTTAGTATGTGCTGGTTTTCCAAGGTAAAATTCATTACAAAAAGATCTGGATATAATGCAGAACTAAAACAGTAGCAGTACTGGGCACAAAATGTAAACAGCTCTGCTAAGGATTTGGAGAAACATAATTTATACTCTTTAAGCAATTCAATAACAATGAAGATACCTGATCTGATGCCATGTAGGAAAGTGATTATGAATAAAAATATAGCAATCTGAGGGTAGAAAAAATATGCATATACTAAACCATTTTGATTGCTGCATCGTTCCTTACTTCTGCATAAAGGAGGATCTCCTGTGGTGAGTGAGTTGTGCACCCAAAATGCTGTGGGCTTTTAAAGAGTCGAATTTGGCTCTCCAAATGCACACGTTATTGCATCTATTATATTTTAACAATATAAAATTCAGGTAGATCAGAACAAGTTTAAAAACTGCAGCATTTCCATTGATTTTGCATTGGTATAAAGACATAAACCTTAATAAAACTGAATACAGAAATACTTTTAACTTTTGATTAAAGGCTGAAACACGATATTAGTCTATGAGCTGTATGCTGCATACCTGATCTTTCCCTGTGACAATTTTCAGATTTGCATCAGATAATTCGAATTCTACTGTATTGTCTGATATTTCTACTCAGCGTTTTGGGGAACATCCTGGTAATCACAGTGCTGATAAGAAACAAGCGGATGAGAACAGTCACCAACACGTTTCTGCTGTCACTAGCAGTCAGTGACCTGATGCTCTGCCTGTTCTGCATGCCATTCACTCTCATCCCCAACCTGCTGAAAGATTTTATTTTTGGAAGCACTGTTTGCAAAACTGCCACTTATTTCATGGGTAAGTCCTGGAGATCTATACTTATTTTGAAGACTGACTAATGAGATAGGTGAGAAGGTCATTAGAGACCTGTAAAATACTGACCATTTCCATCTGCCATTGAACAGTTACCAAAACCACAAAGGAACAGCTTTGTAATGTCATAATGGTTCTGGTTTCTTCATCCTGATCCGACAAAATGCAGAGGCACCCACTTAATTTTAGCAACATATAGAAGTCTTTTGCTGGATCAAGTGAGAATTTAAGTGAGAAGTATGTTGCATGATCAAGCCTTAATGAGGAGCCCAGCACATGTGCTTGCTTACCTGTCACTGACAGGTTTATTAGCAGTGGTCAGGTCACCCACCAGAAATGACAGGGTTGTACATTCCTCACTAAGGGCAGATTTTGCCCACAGATTTTTGGTAGCAGTGACACATGAAAAAAGAAATAAAACCAGACAAAGTCAGTGCCATTTGTGGAGCTGGAAGTTAGAGCAGGCACTTTCTGAGAACAGACCAGGTGTGATCAGAGCTCACCAGGAGATCACGAAGTACAGATACAGGTATCAGAGGCTGGCTTTAAGAAACAACGCTTTTATATGCCTTGCCATACTCCCTTTACTTGTGGAGCCAGGAGTTTCAGAATGCCTGGATTACTTACTTGTGTGTAAGTGATTTTCTGTCACTTCCAGAACTTCCTGTGCATTTGCTGTTTCTTGAAAACGCAAAAACCGAGAACTGTGTGTAAAGCTTTTGCTACCCTGGGACACCTTCAGTCCCTTACAGAAACCTTGGGTACCCTTTCGACCAGTGTCCTTGAGAACTTTGCTGTGTTGTGAAAGTACACAGCTAAAGTGTGCGAATGAGAAATCAACATCTTTTTGTAGATAAAACCAATAAAACTAAAGGCCATGTTTAAACAATTATAATGAATTGCTGCCATAAATACCACAAACCACTACCGAAGCATTGCTGTATTCCTCTTATTTCACACTGTGTAAATTACTTAAAAAAAAAAAATCCAGTGAAATACATTCAAACATGAAGTTTTTCATTATGAAGGTGTTTTAAGAGAGAGAATGTTGATATTTCCCATTATCAGTTCAGCTTGACAGGGTCTTCAATTGACACTGACATGCATTGCATCATCTATGCTCCATTTTTCATTTTAAGATGTGGGATCACTTGTATTAAATTACAGATAAATTGTGTACAGCAAACTGTACAGATATTGGCATTTTATATTTTGACCCACATTAGAACATTCACAAAGACTATTAAATGAAACTCCTTTACTGAAAGAAAAAAACTGCGACAAGAAGAAATATTTATAATCTTGCAGTGATAAACTGGGGCACCTCAGTGACAGAAATACAGACCACTGCTACATTTTGTAATATATAATCAGGAGAAGTTAAGGGCATTTGAAGGACAAAGATTCTGCTTCATGACTTCAGTTTTACCTTGTAACTCCATTAAATTTAAATGAAGTTTAAATTTAAACACAATTTAAAAAGTGATAGGATATTTAATTCTCCTGAATGAGAAAATCAGATCTCCAGTCAAGCAGGATGCTTAAAAAAAATAAAGCAGTAGAAGAGGGATTGTGAACTTCTGTGTTAAAAGAATAGTTAACAGCATAATGTCACTGATTACAAATGCTTGTTTCAATTTCAGTCCAATTAGTGGAGTGGATAAACCACAGTAGTAAAGAGAAGAATTAGGAGAAGTGTCTTCTTTCCCTACTATCAGAATTTCATGGTTTAACAGAACTAATCTTTTGTCTTGGACTTCTGCCATTAGAGAAATGCAAAGCAGAAACATCAGTCTGGAGACCCAGACCTGTTGCCCACATATTCTTCACTGACTTTATCAGCATGATATTTATACACATTTTAGATTATAAATAATCCTATATTTCATTTTCCTTATGCATTCGGAAAGTTAGCTAGACTATTTGAAAATGAACCTTTAAAACAAACCATTAGCCTTTTTCTTTATTTTATATATGTAGGTGTCTCTGTAAGTGTGTCTACATTCAACCTGGTTGCCATATCTTTGGAGAGATACAGTGCCATTTGCAAACCTCTGCAGTCCAGGGTCTGGCAGACAAAATCTCACGCCTTGAAGGTGATTGCTGCTACCTGGTGTGTTTCCTTTACCATCATGGCACCATACCCAATTTACAGCAAGCTGGTACCTTTCACCAAGTATAACAACACCACAGCAAATATGTGTCGGCTCCTTTGGCCAAGTGATGTCATTCAACAGTCTTGGTAAGACATAAGTGACTGTTAGCAAATGTATAATTATCTGGCAGAAAACAGGATTTCATGGTAGCATTAAGCCTATTGAAAATCAAGTATTAACCTTCAGCATACATTTACACTTCTAGCATGCTTATTTAAGTAGTAAAAAAAAAATATTTTTAAGCTGCTTACATTTGACACTTGTATGGCTTTTCCCTTGTCATAGGAATGATACCCAACATGGCAATGATTCTCACACTGTGGTCTGCTAAACCCCTACTGTAGCTGTAAAGCAAGCATCTGTCACTCCTCAAGTAGGAGTACTGCTTTGACTCATTTATACACAAACTTAAATATTTTTCAGAAAACTCTGTGATTAATCTTTGAGAGATGCAGGCACATACAAGTGCCCCTCTGTGTGCTGCCTTGCCCATTAATTTGTTTGTCTGAAGGTCCTCTGAAGCAGAGAAGCAGCAATATTACTTAGACGTTGTGTCCTTGCACAATGACTGAACATTTTAACTGGCACCGAGAAGATGTAAGAGTTTTTTGGATACTGACTGTCAATTGGAACTGGGAACAAGATTAAAGTGTGCACCACTTCAGGATGGTGTATCCACAAACAGCAGATTTGTACTAATGCTTTCATAGTCTCAGGTATTCAGCAGTGTGAGTATAGATGAGGATGGAGGTACAGGGAAAAATTCTCTCTCCCTGGTGTTGTGGATTCCCAGGTGCATTAGTGAGTTTGCACTAAATTCCCAGGGAGCAGAAAAGACATAGGCTCATGAATGCAGTTAAACATAATTATTTCCCCAACTTGTAATCACATTACAGAAGCTGCCTAGAAGATTAAGAGAAGTGCAACCAAGTAAAAGCTGCTTCCTTTAGCAGCAGGGTGGCTGGACCTGGGATCCCTCCCTGAGGGCTCTGCATGGTTGCAGGGATGAAAGCCCAGGTCGTGGCTGCCCTGTCCCTGCCCGTATGTGCCATGGCCATTGGCATGTAAGAGCTCATGGAAGAAATGACTGCCAGTACCAGGGGCTCCTTTGAGAATCAGCAGTGGCTCATTTGGCTTCTGCAAGGCAAATCTTACATCCTTCAAAAGTACAGGGCATCCGATGCTCACCTGGTAACAGCAGTGAGCCCTGCTCTTGGGCAGAGAAACCTTCTGCTCCCTCTGACCACTATGGGGGTGCCCATCTCCTCAGGGCCTGCAGATATTGGGTGATGAATGTTTTGCAGCCACAGTAGCCTTGTTCCTGCTGTACTTTTTTGGGCAAGAAGCAGAAGACTTGAGAAGCTCCTGATTCCCAGCGCTGTCAAAACAATGCTTTGTATTAGCATGAAAAAATGTCAGAAAAAATCTTGACATGCCCTACATACACATATATACCCCCAGTTCTCACCTGGAGCAAAAGGAGCTCTTCTGGTTTTGTGCTGTTCCCTGGTCTCAGTTTCTCTTTTGATTCTTTAGGTACACTTTCCTGCTGCTCATACTTTTTCTTATACCTGGGATTATAATGATGGTTGCATATGGCCTCATTTCTTTGGAACTCTACAGAGGAATAAAATTTGATGCCAGCCAGAGAAAACCTTCACGAGGTAACAATACATTTATACCCAGGGTTGGGGTTCTTTTAAGTTAGAGTTGAAGATCTGAGCAGTCATTTTGAGGTTACTGAAAGCAAAACTGTCTACTTGCAAAAATGGTCAGCTATGGTTGTGAACCTGCCAGATGCATTTGTTGACTGCAGTTATTGCATTCTTCACTAGCAGATAATTCCTCATCTATGACTTGTTTACAAAGACTCTGGGCAGGATATATCAAATTTTAATTTTCTTATTATGGAAATACCAAGATTTATTTCTTTTTCTGGCCATGGATGAGGACCATTCCTGGCAATAAACACCACAAAATTTGTCAAATTTAGATAGAAGCACATAATTTTGAAAATTATCTTCAGTGAATACTAGAGCAAACAGCGTTCTTACATCCTTTGCATCAATTTTTATGGAGCTAGGATGTAAGAATATTGGGAGATAGTGGACACAGAGCAGTTGGTATTTGACTGACTCAGAAGTAGGCCAGTGCTTTCTCTGCAGCAGCTGTCCAGCCATGAATAAGGGGTTTTATTAGACTTAGACTGCATTCTCAATTTCTTATTTTGAATCACTGTTCAGAGATGTTTTGCCGACCATTTAAGCACTAACTTATATGTACAGAAAGAAAAACAAGTACCTGCAGTGCCAAATACGAGGATGGAGATGGATGCTACCTCAACAAAACCAAGAGAAAAAGGAAAATGCCATTGCAACAGCTCTCTGCTACCAGCCATAGCAAAATAGACAGGGTGAGAAGCAGCAGCTCTTCTGCCAACTTAATGGCCAAGAAACTTGTCATCCGCATGTTGATGGTGATAGTGGTTTTGTTCTTCCTTTGCTGGACTCCCATCTTCAGTGTCAATGCCTGGCGTGCATTTGACACCACTTCAGCAGACCAGCGTCTCTCAGGGGCTCCCATCTCCTTTATCCACCTGTTGTCCTACACCTCTGCCTGCGTGAACCCCATCATATACTGTTTTATGAACAAGCGCTTCCGCATGGGTTTTCTGGACACTTTCACCTGCTGTGCAAAGCAAAAGCCCCCTGCGATACGGGGAGAGGTTGGTGATGAAGAGGAGGGGAAGACAACAGGGGCCTCACTCTCCAAATGTTCTTACATGCACATGAATGTGTCTGCACCCCTGTGAGCTGTGTCAGAAGAGGCAACAAGTGGTCTACAGAAATACAAGTGTCTATCATCTGATCTTGGAAAGTGACTGTGGCATCAGCTGAATGTGATTTAGTTCTGAGGTAAAGAAACACTTCAGCTGACAGTAAATGCAGTGAGAGTTTTATGGGAAATGGATGTTATCACTGTCTGAGCTTTTTATCGTTTCCTCTTCAAAAGTAGAAAGGAGGAAGAGGGCTCTTTGAAGATAAGGGACTTTATAAAAAGCCTTAGAAGATGCTCTATTTGTCATAAATTCTCCTGTAAAAATTGGTGTCCTCTGCATCAACGGGTTTGCTCAGTTTTCAGCTGCAGTCTGAGTATCTCTTAAAATTTCCAAGACACTAATAGATCCTCCTCAAACATGAGTCTTCAATATCTATGCCTCAAAATCAAAACCTTTCCATTACATTTGTAGTATTTCTTCGTATTATTTTATCTGAGCTAATCCATGTTGAGATCATTTTGGTGTCATGGTCAGTTAAAAGAAGAATTCTGGCATGGGGAGAATGGGCTTGTCCATGTGCAAATAATGCTTTTAAGTCAAATAATTTCATCTTTTTCTTAATAAAATGAAAATAAATATTGGTGACTTTGTGGACGGAATGCATTCTTCACTTCGGCAATAACCTAAATCAGCATAATTTAATGTATTTTTGGTTTAAATAAACTCCATCAAATAAGCACAAAGAAGTGGTTTTCTTCTGTGCAGCTGCAAGCACTCACACGTAAATGTGGCAAGGTCTTAGATGACTCCCAAAGGCTTGTGTGGAAATAATCACACTGGGTTAAATGGATAATTTAGACTAGGGATAAATGCTTGGGATAAAGGCAAAGAGGTGATTTTACAAAAGATACGGGACTGAAGATGTAGGATGATGCCCAGTGTAGTCACATCGTTCAGATATATATTTGTAGTCGCTCCTGGCATGGTACTGCCCATGTGGAAATAGAAGCCATTGGATGTATAAAGGCAGAAAGAACACACACAATGAGCAAAAGTGGAAAGACTTTGTCAGAAAACACAGTTTTCTAAGCTTTTTCTCCTTATACGAGATTTTCTTGAAGCACACTTATTTGTAACTGTGACTCAGCACTTGGAATGATGCAATTGTTGGTGTTTTGTTGAGTGAGGATCACAGTCTCTTTCCTGTGCAGCGCACAGGTGAGTGTGGGTGTTCAGGTCATTTATTTTGTTTTGTGAAAATATCCTGTTGGAAACATCTTCCACCTGAATCAATATTATTTAAAAAACTTGTTATTAGACAGAGATTAAATTTGAGCAGAGCACAGAATGTAGATGTGGATATTAAATATCATCTTTCTCAAGGTTTTTAATCAGGAAAATCTGATCTCTTTACAGAATGGTTTTAAATTGGAAATACAGTTTGATTTCCAGGCACTCAGATCCATGTTCTGCACTCAGATAATGCCTGACATGGTTTACCCGTACAACTTAGCACACCACTTTGGCCATTCTTTTTGTTTCATCCAGCTTGTCCACAGACAGGAAATTAAAACAAAAATAATTCCAAACTATTTATGCACAATCCATAGAAACAATGTTTTCCCTGCACAGTAACAAAGTGCCACTGTTCCTGGAACGGTGCTGAGGCTGCTGATACCAGCCTGACCTTCTGCAAATACTCGCCAAATTAAATTATGGGCTTTAATTCACAACAGTGAGATGAAAATTTTACTTCATTGAAGGATGCAGGATAAGACCCTCTAGAAACCTGCCCTGTGTGCTGAAAATGAGGGAACAAATTTCACTGCTTTGGGATTTATGTAAAACAGTGAGAGCAGAAAAAATATTTGTGAAGCATTTTACAGCATTCAAAAGTCTGGTTTTATTACAGGAGATAGTTTAAAAATTATTGTTTAAGTAAAAATATATATAAATCACATTTTATAATAGAAAGGATGTGAATTTTGCTATGTGCTGTACAGTGAAACCATGTAATTCAGTATTCTCTATGTAGTTTAAAAGGTAAATTCCTTTTTGTAGCTGTAGATGCTCCGGTACCTTTACAGCCTAAGTAGCAGTATGTGCAGCATTACCAGCTCCAAATGATTTAGTCGAGGAATAGTGGTTTCAGATGAAAGGTAAAAGCTATTTTCAACAATGCCTTAATCAGATCACAGCCCCCTGTGGCCTCCATTCAGTACCTGCAGCTGAAAGGAGTGGAGTCACTTGATTGATTCCCCACTCTTGACTATGAGGGAGCACAATTTGGAGGTGATGAAGTGAGAGAGGCAGAAGATGCTGATGGAGTGGCAGTTGGGCGACAATCAGGGGAGGGTTAGAAATGTGCCCGAACAGGCACGTTTCCTTTTCTCCAAGGCTTGTCTGTGCATGTGTCACTCTTCCCTTCCATTGCCCCTATGCACATATTGCTTTTTTAAATGATGTATTAACTCTTTGACCAAGCTCCTAGAGTCATGAGCCTTAAGACAAATTCCAGCAAGGGGGAGGAATCAAGTTTTTAGAATACAATGTTGCAATCCAGTCATTTTGTCTTCTTCTGCCCTGCTTTCCTAGCACAGGAAATTTCAGCCTTCCTGCAACCTGCATGCATCATAATGACATTTACCTGATCTGTGCATTGCAGAAGTCATTCCTGGCTCCAAATGTTGTCTTTCATTGCTGAAGAGCTGTGGAATTGTCCCAGCATCTTTAACCCAGATACTGCTCTGTGTGGAAATGTACTTCAGAAATAAATGTGGGTGGAATAAATATATCAAAATAAAAGAGACCATGAAATCTCCTTGTTTTAACATTAGTTTATACGGGCTGGGGGGGAGAAATCCTGCCCCAAAAGTCTTCTTCTACAACACATGGGCAGTACCTAACCTAAAGGCAATCTGTTTCCCAGATGTAGCACATAAATGACAAACCAAAATCTTTCAGGTGTATAATGCCTGTAAATCTCTGAAATCTTTCTCTTCTTCCCCTTTCTCCCTGACTCCAGTTCTTTTGTCTCCCTTTGTCTTCCTGTTATCTCTTTCAGCTGCATGTCACCATGGTTTTTTTCTTCTGTACCCTTCCCAGTCTCCAGGTTACTTTCCCCCCATCAACAGTTGCTAGATTTTCATTCCTCTTTGACAGGTTTATTTTCCTTTCCAGATTCACTTTCCCAGAAAGCACTTTCATCTTCATTTCCCCCTATCACCCACAGTTGACAGACTCCTGAAACACATTGTTCCAAGCAATATATCCTGCCCACAATGCAACAGCTCTGCAATAGTCTCTTACAACCTTATGTCTAAGTTCACACATTGTGTCTCTTGAACACCAGCTTCTGGCATGCTCAAACAAGTGGTGTGCACTAGTTCGTAAGACAAAATCATAGCACAAAATAACATCCAAGTCCTCCTTTTCTACCCTGTCATTGTTGCTTTCAGCCTCTATTATTAAGGTCACTTTAAAGCAGATGCTTAAAATATTGCTAAACAGAGCACTTGGTGGGAAGGGTGAAAATCAAGAATATATTTGATTGCTGCCAAGGCAAAATGCAGGTGCTCTGAATGATAAGTAGCATGTGGGTTTGGAGCTGCAGCCACTGAAAGTTTACACACCCTTAGAAGTGTTGTGACCTCTTTTGTGATGCTGCCAAGCCCTTTTTGGAAAGGTGGTAAACCTGCCCCAGCTCCTGCCTGCTCCTCCTGCCTCCAAGCCCAGGGATGGTGCCACCTGCATTTACGCATCATCGCTCATCATGACACTCTTCTGGCATGGAACAGATTATTTCAGGGTCTGACGATACTGAAATACTACAATACAATACAGACACACTGCAGCCAAAGCTCAACAAATAAACACACACATAGTTTCTAACAGCATTCAGCAGGATTTCCCTTAAAGCAGGCACTTGCTCAGACCATGTGCACAACCGTGCTAGGGCACAGGGCTCATCTGAGGGCAGCTGCCTTCTACAGATAGGGGCTGCTGGGAAAATCTGGATGAACAACTGTGTAGCGCAGGATATAATATTGCTCATGTTTCTGTATCACAGCTAATCTACACTCAGATATACTCACACAGTGCTCAGACCAGAATGTGACAGCCATTTAATGACTGCAGCCAAACCAGCTTCTAATGTTGCAATTGCAATGGTGAATACAGGTTTTATTTTTATTTTGTTTCCTCATGAAGCATTAATCTCGGAAGTACACATGTGGGTGTTGAGAGGACTCTAATAGCTACTCACCTACTTTATTTTCTCAGGTACCCATTTTTTCATAGATGATGCACTTTTATACAATTGAAATGTACAAACTAAGAGTGTCTTCGGATTCAAGGACTGTACTTACACCCTCCTCCATTTCTCAGGACTTTGATGACAATGCCTCTTTTTTTTTTTAACTTAGTCTAAACTTAATGGATGTTGAGATAAACTTCATGATCCTGGTGGCAAAAGATGCCTATTCTCAAGAAGAAATTGAAGAAAGAGAAAATGTAATGGCTTTGAGTAAGGATTATATGAAAGGAGAGGCTGCAATCTTTTTATTACAGCACAGGAGACAGTGTTAGAGAGGGTTGGTTTTTTTACAGATGTCTTGTTCTTCCATTCAGAATATGACACAGACCAACCAAATCACAGGTGTATGTAGGTCAGCAGTTTGCTCACCCTCTGACCTCAGTTTTCCTACCTGTTTTTCTATATGCATTTTTCATTTCTTTTATACAGCTCCAGCTTTCTTTCCTCAGCTTTTCTCTCATCAGTTACATCCACAGCATAGAAACGTGTGCCTTAGCAATGCCAGAACTTCTGTGCAAGTGCTTTATAAAAAGACCCATTTCGAGCACTACCTTTTTATTTTTTTCCTGCAATACTTGTTAGGCTGCCTTGGGTACCTACCAAAGTGACAAACATGCAAAGGAAATGTTTATGAATTGTAAAGCTCCTGCTTTGCTTGCCTAATAGCAAATCATCCCTGCTAAGAGTTATTTGTCTGCATCTCTACAGATAATTATGGCATGAAAAGTTTTCTTTGGCTTCCGCTCCCAGTTGCGTCCAAAAAGCACTGATTTCAAGCTAGTGAGGTGTCACTTGTCCACTGTACTGAGGACAAGAACAAAACATCTTCATTAGCATCAGCAGGTAGCAAACATCAAGTAGGAATCATCCCCTATGGGGTAAACACCATTTAATTGACTTCCTGCTATTTTGGCACTTATTAAAAAATTTAAATATATCTCCTGACAGAACAAAGAAATACAACTTATAATGAGAGTTTGATTTAAAACTGTGGACAAGTAGCTCCTGTGAACATTGTACAAACACCAGTGTTACAAAACAAGCATGACACCTACAGAACCCATAGAGATGAGGGGCTGCTCGTGCTCCTGGCTTGCTCTCAGAGCCCATTTTTTAATTGAATGGACAGTGGTTCAGGGCCATATTCTGGGAACATTTAGCAACTAGCAAGAGGCCTCATTTACGACCAAGTGAAGAATGACACATGCAACTGAAAGCATGAGGCCAACCACAATAATCAGATGACAACAGCCAAGGGAGAACTGGCTAGCCAGCTGAGAATGATGCCTTGGCTCTTTCAAACTTGCTACGGGCCTTCTAACGCAGAGATCTTCAGAACTTCATAACTGAACTGGGGCTGATGCGGAGTAACCAGAGCTGCTTCCTGCTCTGAAACAGCTCAAAACTGAGTCCACATCCCTGTGAGAGGCATCTGGCAGCATTACGGTGCCTGGCTTGCTATTACCATAAAGGAATATAAGCATAGTAATGTCATCTAAGACACTGTCTTTCTATCTTTGGAGTTCCTTTTTCTGGTGTTTTCCCAAAAGATGGTCCTGCCACAGTCCACTTGCAGGTAGGAAAAATAACACTGTGGTTATGGCCTGAAGTCAATGCATTGTGTCAGAGAGGGCACAGCTGCTGCTTCTGCCAAAACCCCAACCCCTTTTAGCTTCCTAGGGTGCTAATTTAACACACCTCTGTTTATCTGATGGGGAAGGGCAAAGGTCATCACAGGATGAGGAGGCTGCCATGTCTTAAAGACAAGGAGCTTTTTATCTGTGGTCCAGATGGGGTCAGTGTTCAACTGAGTTAAGAAAAAAGCAATAGTGACCAAAGCAAATTTTCAGCTATGAGACAGGTTCTCACAGTGGATTTTTAACCAGAAGAAAGTCCTGCTAGTATCAAAGTCCTCACTTCTTTTGGACTGCAGATCTACGAAAAGGATCCAGAAAACATCTCTCAGTGCCCCTATGTTTATTGGATAGAAACCTGTTTAAATAGCATCAAGTGACTGAAGCAAAACAATACAGTCCAGGAAAGACTGTCAGGCATAGCTGTATGTTCCCTGATATTTTTCAAGCATTTTTTTTCTGTTGCATTTATTTCCTTCCTTTTTAGTGAAAACTAAAAGCTGGTCGAAATTCAAAGAATGCTCATTGAAAAGCAGTGTTTTCCACAAGACATCAAATCTTTATTAACATCCAACCTCACTCCTCTGCTGCACTAATTTGTCAAATATCCATTAAAACCCACAGAGACTTTCTCTGCTACACACTGAAGCCAAGACTGACAAGCCTACAATTACAGAGGCTGTGTAGAGGCAGAGAGCAAGCTGCAGGTGCACAGCTTTGTCCTGTATTGCTTGTGAGATTTGAAAGAGATTAAGAAGGTAAGTAGAGGAGCAAATATTTAGAAAGACGGTGACTGAAGAAAAAGGTGAATTCGATGCACTTGCAGCCGAAACGTGGCTCTGCAGAGCCCAAATATAGGGCTGGGATAGGAATAGAAGGGAAGGAAGGTGAACAGGAAATGTTTTGGCCTTGTAGAGTCAGGGAAAAATTATAAGGAGGAGGAAAGGATGATGTGATCTGATCTGTGGAGAGAAAGAATCATTGCTTCTGGGTTTGGACTTTCAAGAGTGCTCCCTTTATCTTGATCCCTTTTGAGAGAAAGAAAGAGCAGCTGTGCCCTGTATGTGGAGGAGACACATGGGGGCAGACAAAATTTTGCCTAGTCAGCAAGATGGAAGGAAAACCCAACTTCACTTTGTGCACAAAAGCACACAAGGGTGTGCTTTTAAGCAAGGGTGAAAGTGGAGATTTGAAAGGAAAAAATTATCCTGGAAAGAATTTCTTTTCCACAGGCTTTGCGCAGGGTTTTGCTGCTGAAGAGATTCTGATAGCAATACAGACCAGGCAAATGGATCTGGGGTCTCAGCAGGATTCCCCAACCCAAGAAGCCAGATGGAGAAGTGCTCTCAGGACCACGGAGGATCTGCTGCACACACTGTACTGCTCGTGAGCTGCACATTGCTCTCATCTAGCTGATGAGTTAAGGGAATATAACACTATTTCCCTCTGTCCCCAAAGCCTAATACCTCAGAACACTGTGCATTCACTGTGCATCCTACTAAGATCTCCACGTCTTGTCCACCAGCCAACCCAGATCTCATCTCTGCCACCACTGGCATAGCAGGAGGTATCCTATAAGGATCCTATATTCCATCAGACTGAGCTAGAAGTGACAAAGATTTCAGAAACCATAAAACCCAGCTGTGGTCAGGTAAGTAGGAAAACAAGTACCTATGTAAGCAAGGGATTATTTAAAAAAGAAACCAAAAAAAAACCACAACCAACACCCTCCTCCCCCTCAAACTGTGGTGCTTGCATTTATTAGTTACCGGTAACTGAAACAGGATGCTACTTTTCACTAGCATCCTGTAAACGAACTTAAAGAGTGGTACTCTCTGCTAGGAGGAAACAGCTATTGTCTCTCCTGCCCCACCTCCAGCTCACTCTAGCTATAGGTCCTGTGTCCTCGTTCTGCTGACTGACAGCAGCAGTCTGTTGTGTATCCCAGTGCTATCAGCTGGCTTTTCTAGACAATAATTTCCAAATCTACATGTCTGCTTAGACTACAATGCCTTGTACATTCAATTATTCTCCCGACTCTTACCAAGAGCAACATGTTTCTAAATTATTATAAACTTACCAAAATGCAATTTTATTACTGATTCATGTTGCCTCTGCTCTTTCTCCAAATTTAGCTTGAATAATGCTTTCTAATCTACCACTACATAAAACAAACTGAAGAACTTTGCTATTATTTCCATGCGCCTGTGGACTCAAATGCAGCCATCTGTGCAACTTCAGGCTCTGCTTCCGAGCCAAGAATTGTTATTTACATACATCTGTCCTTGGTCCTCTCTGGAGGAACATATTTGTACAAGTGCTTTTGAGTACATTTCTTGGTCTGTGAGACTCCCTCCACCTGTGCAATCAGTTATCTCAGACAGCAGTCATCAGGGCTTCTGAAGAACGGACACTTGGGAACACCTGCTTTTCAGTTACACAATCAAGTAACTATATCCACTTTTCCTTGTTTTCTTTTTCATACTGCAAAATTTCACATTTGCCTTGACTTCCCTTTACTTTGTTTCCTAGCTTTAATATGAACCTTTCTCTTTCACCTCCCCTGACTGATCTCTTCATTCTAGCAATTCCCATTGTCCATATGAAGTGTGCCAGATCTAACGTTCTCACATACAGGTCACCAACACAAATAGATCTTCTAGATCTCACTTTTCGCAGTACGTTTCAAGGACTGGCAACACATACTATTGTTAAAGGAGGTGCAGCAGGGTGAGAGTGGATTAAAGCTTTTGGCATCTGGTGAAACAGGAGCAGAATTTTCAGGCCACCAAATGAGTACATAGATTGTGTCTGTACTGAAGTAAGAGGAAATTAGTTTAAAATATAGACATTTAAATGTCTTTCGGCCTGGGTAAGTGGACCTGCAACAGAAATCTTCAGGAAGGGATAAATCTTGCAAGAAATGGTCTAAACAAAGGTGCAGAATACCTGAGGTACTGCTGATGACATGGAAACCCCTTATACTCAATTAGCTACTTCTGCTTCAAACCCAGCCTGGGCTCAGTCCCATCTAATCCTGTTTGTTCCCAAACAGCAGCTGTTACGAACAATTTTTGGCTTACATTTGCAGAACCTGTTGTCATCCATGAGAGTTTATGTGGGTAAGGATGTCAGAATAAGCACAACTTCCCTTTCCCATGGGTATATGAGATTGTATATTTAGTTTTAAGCGTTTTTTCCTACTGGTCTTAAATACATCAGCCCAGAATCCTATACTCAGGTGTATCCAGTGGGACTTCTGACCACAAACGCTGATTTCTGGGATGGTGTGGGGCTCAGAAGGCCACTGATGTAGAGTCTCCATGAGGCCCAAAGTGCAGGCGTTTATTATTTTTTTTTTCAGGTTATTTTTAGCAGATAGAACAGTTTTAGTGTTGTAGTAAGGTGCTGGAGGGTTTGTAGCAGTTACAAGGCAACAATTCTTCTTTCACCTTTCTAATGAATTGAAATTTTAGCTCTGCCTGTCAGTTGAGATTTCTGCATCATTCCATTCAAAAGCTCAGCTGATTCAGCTGACTGATTTAGATGGCTAGGCAAGTAAAAACCCAGCACACTGGCATATTTCTCATCAGCCAGAGGGCGTTTTCTGGACAGCAGCTATGGTTTAAATTCCAGTAGCTCCCAGTTTCCCTTGAACACAAATCCATTCTTATCCCTTCCATTTTTGTTTATGGTCTGCTGCGCCTAGACCCTTAACAAGCACCTAGAGTACTGAAGGTGACAGCTCAGTTAGCATCACTTGGCTTTTCATTTGTGCTCACCAAATCATTCATATTACTCTGTCTCAGGGCTATAATTCACTCCTTGAAGAACTCTGCAGTTTAACTTCAGCCGAGAAGTTCAATGATGTGAGAGTTCATCAGGAGCTTTCCTATAAAACTATCTGCTCAAAGAACTTTTGATGGAGATGAGGCACACTGAGTGAACCCTTGTTGGCAGGGAGAAAGCTTCTCTAATTCAAGACAGAATTTCTGATTGTCGTGGTTTAAACCCAGTCAGGTAACTCGTTTACTCACCCCCCCCCCTTCCTTCCCTCCCCCTACTCCCGGAGGGACGGAGAGGAGAATCGAAAAGAATGCAACTCCCACGGGTTGAGATAAGAACAGTTTGGTAACTAAGGTATAACACAAATCACTGCTGCTCCCGCCGCCGCTTGGTCCCCGGGGCCGCTCTCCTGAGCCACTTCGGCTGCCGCCGACTCCCGGGGCCGCTCCCCCTCGGCTCCCCGCAGCCTCACGAAGATGGAGAGTAGGGCGAGGGCCAGGACGGTGAAGAGCAGCCGGACGGCCAGGTACAAGTCCACGGCCACGTCCGTCCCGCCCTGCTGCTGGAGCCCACCCGTATTACAAGCCATTGCCATAAAGCACAGTGAGACAAGAACCTTAGCCCAGGCCCCACACTTGATAAACACTAACACAGCAAATACCGGCTCTACGTAAGTTACAACATTCTGAAGCTGTGAGATCAAGAGAAACAACTCTGAGAGCCAATAAATCAGTATTGTGACGAATGACTATTAATCCAGTCAGATCTGTCGTTATCTCAACCCTTCGTGCCCCACGTTGGGCACCAAAAAGAACTGTCGTGGTTTAAACCCAGTCAGGTAACTCGTTCACTCACCCCCCCCCTTCTTTCCCTCCCCCTACTCCCGGAGGGACGGAGAGGAGAATCGAAAAGAATGCAACTCCCACGGGTTGAGATAAGAACAGTTTAGTAACTAAGGTATAACACAAATCACTGCTGCTACCACCAATGATAATAATGATAAAGGAAATAACAAGGGAAGAGAATACAACACCTCAGCACCAGCTGACCGATAACTCGGCCCCCAAGCCCGACCAAGCTCCGACCGATACCTCCTCCAACCCTGCAGACCCCCAGCCCTTCCGGCTTACTCCCAGTTACATCCTGGGCATGTCGTGCTGTGGTATGGAATACCTCTTTGGTCAGTTTGGGTCAGGTGTCCTGTCTCTTCTTCCTCCTGGCTTCCCCTCCCCCCTGGCAGAGCATGAGGCTCACAAAGTCCTTGGCCAAACCAAAACATCTCTATCAGCTCTGTTCCCAGGCCTAAAGTCAAAACACAGCACTGCATCAGCTACCAAGAAGGGGAAAAATGACTGCTACTGCTGAACCCAGGACACTGATTTAAGATGAGAAGGAAGCAGGTTTTAGTTCTTTCTGTTCTTGGTTCAGAAAAAGGATTTCAGCCTCAGCTTGCCCTATTCAAGGTGAAACGAACCCACTGAAAGGTTACATGGAAAACAGACTTTATAACCTCTCTGGGGAGGGGTTTTATCAGTGCCTATAAACTATTCTTAACTGGAAAACCAGGGAAAACAGATTAGAAAACTCTAGAGAAACTGTTACTGTACTTCAGTGGGATGCAAGACAGTTACTCATGTCCCAGCTCTGCATGCAAAGCAAGTAACTTGACCAGATTTTATTTTTTTATTTTTTTACCCTTTTCTGCTTCTTAAAAAACTTGCTCTATGTGGCTCTGAAACACATCAAATTGATTAAGATTATGTAAATTCAAGATGATTTCAACTTGGACAGCACACACGCCCAAGCTGTCCTAGTAGGTATCGTATATATGATTTGATATTTTGTACCTGAGCTCTTGGCTGTTTACCAATGACAGTAAATGAATTGCTGGAGAAAGACAGCTCAAGTCCAACAGCTGACTGCACTGCTGTTACCTTTCATCTCTTGATTTT
This sequence comes from Pezoporus wallicus, assembly GCF_028554395.1. NCBI lineage: Eukaryota > Metazoa > Chordata > Aves > Psittaciformes > Psittacidae > Pezoporus > Pezoporus wallicus. The sequence goes on from NW_026637470.1 coordinate 703,726, forward strand.
TCCCATTTTACACTGTTAGGTTTTAGAATAAAATGATTCATAAGTCCTGGTCATCAAGGAGACACCTTAGCTGGTACTCAGCAGAAGGGTTTCATGTGTCATCATTCCTCCTTCTGAGTCAGCAGCACTGTTGGCCACTGGAACAAACCCCTAACAGCATCTCCTCTTGGCCTATATGACAAGTCATACTCTGACTTTCATAATGGCTGCATACATTACATGATTCATAACTCCCATCAGCCCTGAAATTTCCAGCAGCCTTGCTTAAAAGCTGGCATTTACCTTTGCTGTTAGCTCTCTTCTTCCATCTTATGTAATAATTTGACAGGACTTACGTTTTACTTAAGGTCTAAACTCTTTTTTTCACCCTCATCTCAAACCTGGGCAAATGTCCTTTGCATCAGGATATTACTGCATTGGGACTGTGAATTTCCTGCATCAGAAAAATGAAAAGTGTCCAATTTGCATTGAACATGCCATAGTTCTTATGCAGAGAATACTTCACTAGCTGGCTAGCTAGAGAAAAAAAAAAAACAAACCATCACTTTTAAAAGAAATGCTTCCATATATATCAAATTAATTGAACAACAAGATAAACATCAATATTGTTTGTGTTCACTCTAATATGAACAGCTGCAAATAATTCACTTGTTAAAACAGCATGAAAGTACAGGTAAGAGAAAGAGAAGAGAGATTGTAATATGTGAAACTGGTTAATACTTTTCTCAGATCCTGACAGATGAAGAGCAAAACTCTGCCTATATTTAGAATCATAGGTTAGGGCTGTAAAGGACCTTAAGATCATCAAGTTCCAACCCCCCTGCCATGGGCAGGGACATCTCACACTAAACCATATCACCCAAGGCCTCGTCCAACCTGGCCTTGAACACTGCCAGGGATGGAGCATTCACAACCTCCCTGGGCAACCCATTCCAGTGCCTCACCACCCTAACAGGAAAGAACTTCTTCCTTGTATCCAATCTAAACTTCCCCTGTTTAAGTTTGAACCCGTTGCCCCTTGACCTATCACTACAGTCCCTAATGAAGAGTCCCTCCCCAGCACCCCTATAGGCCCCCTTCAGATACTGGAAGGCTGCTATGAGGTCTCCACGCAGCCTTCTCTTCTCCAGGCTGAACAGCCCCAACTTTCTCAGCCTGTCTTCATACAGGAGGTGCTCCAGTCCCCTGATCAGACTCATGGCCCTTCTCTGGACTTGTTCCAACAGTTCACACAGTATCACAGTATCACAGTATGCTAGAGATTGGAAGGGACCTCGAAAGATCATCTAGTCCAATCCCCCTGCCGGAGCAGGAACACCTAGATAATGTTACACAGGAATGTGTCCAGGCGGGTTTTGAATGTCTCCAGGGAAGGAGACTCCACAACCTCCCTGGGCAGCCTGTTCCAGTGTTCCGTCACCCTCACTGAGAAGAAGTTTCTTCTCAAGTTTAAGTGGAACCTCTTGTGCTCCAGTTTGTACCCATTACCCCTTGTCCTATCATTGTTTGCCACTGAGTAGAGCCTGGCTCCATCCTCGTGACACTCCCCCTTTATATATTTATATACACTAATAAGGTCACCCCTCAGTCTCCTCTTCTCCAAACTGTAGAGACCCAGCTCCCTCAGTCTTTCCTCATAAGGGAGATGCTCCACTCCCTTAATCATCTTCGCTGCCCTGCGCTGGACTCTCTCCAGCAGGTCCCTGTCCTTCTTGACCTGAGGGGCCCAGAACTGGACACAATATTCCAGATGGGGTCTCACCAGGGCAGAGTAGAGGGGAAGGAGGACCTCTCTCGACCTACTAACCACCGCCCTTCTAATACACCCCAGGATGCCATTGGCCTTCTTGGCCACAAGGGCACAGTGTTGGCTCATGGTCATCCTGTCGTCCACTAGGACCCCCAGGTCCCTCTCCCCTACACTGCCCTCTAACAGGTCGTTCCCCAACCTATACTGGAACCTGGGGTTGTTCCTGCCCAGATGCAGGACTCTACACTTTGCCTTGTTATATTTCATCAAGTTACTCCCTGCCCAACTCTCCAGCCTGTCCAGGTCTCACTGGATGGCAGCACAGCCTTCTGGCGTGTCAGCCACTCCTCCCAGCTTAGTGTCATCAGCAAACTTGCTGATAGTACACTCTATTTCCTCATCTAAATCGTTGATGAATATATTAAATAATACCGGTCCCAGTACTGACCCTTGAGGCACTCCACTAGTTACAGGCCTCCAACTAGACTCAGCCCCATAGACTACAACTCTCTGGCTTCTCTCCTTCAGCCAGTTCGCAGTCCACCTCACTACCTGATCATCCAGTCCACACTTCCTCATTTTAGCCGTGAGGATGCTGTGGGAGACTGTGTCAAATGCTTTGCTGAAGTCAAGGTAGACCACATCCACTGCTCTGCCATCATCCATCCACCATGTTATTTCCTCATAAAAGGCTAAGAGATTGGTCAAACATGATTTCCCCCTGGTGAAGCCATGTTGACTGCCCCTCATAACCTTCTTATCCTTGATATGCCTTAAGATGGCACCAAGGATAAGGTGTTCCATCACTTTCCCAGGGATGGAGGTGAGGCTGACCGGTCTATAGTTACCCGGGTCCTCCTTCTTGCCCTTTTTGAAGACTGGAGTGACATTCGCTTTCCTCCAGTCCTCAGGCACCTCTCCCGTTTCCCAAGACTTGGTAAAGATGATGGAGAGTGGTCTAGCAATGACTTCCGCCAGTTCCCTCAGCACCCGCGGGTGCATCCCATCTGGACCCATGGATTTCTGGATGTCCAGATTGCTCAACTGGTCTCTAACCCATTCCTCATCGACTAAGGCAAAGCGCTCCGTCGACCTGACTTCATCTAAGGTCTCAGGGGTACAGGGCTCTTCAGGACTGCCTGCAGCAGAGTAGACAGAGACAAAGAAGGCATTCAGTAACTCTGCCATCTCTGTATCTTCTGTCACCAGGGCACCCATCCCGTTCATCAGTGGGCCTACATTGCCTCTGGTGTTAGTTTTGTCTGCCATGTATTTGAAAAAGCTCTTTTTGCTGTCCTTGACCCTTCTTGCCAGGTTTAATTCTAAGGATGTCTTAGTCCTCCTAGCTGCCTTCCTACATCCTCTAGCAGCAGCCTTATATTCCTCCCAAGTGGCCAGCCCCTCCTTCCATGACCTGTAAACTCTCCTCTTCCACCTGAGCATACCCAGCAATTCCCTATTTAGCCACGCAGGTCTCTTGGCCCTCTTCCTTGACTTCCTATGTGTCGGGATGCTCCGATCTTGAGCACGGAAAAAGCAATCCTTGAATGTCAACCAACTATCTTGGGCCCCTTTACCTTCAAGCAGCCTTGCCCATGGGATTTCCCCTAGCAATTGCTTGAAAAGGCCAAAGTTTGCCCTGCTAAAGTCCAGGGTTGCAATTCTACTTGGTATTCTACTGCTCCTACCACACAAGATCCTGAACTCCACCATCTCGGGGTCGCTGCAACCAAGGCAGCCCTCAACCCTTACTGCTTCAACCAGACCCTCCTTGTTAGTGAGGATGAGATCCAGCAGCGCTCCTCTCCTGGTCGGCTCATCCACCATTTGCAGGAGGAAGTTATCATCCATACACTGGAGGAACCTCCTGGACCGTGGCTGGGTTGCCGAGTGGTCCTTCCAGCAAACATCAGGGAAGTTAAAATCCCCCACGACGACCACGGCCTGTGACTGTGAGGCCGCTCTCAGCTGCCTGTAGAAGGCCTCGTCAACTTCCTCACTCTGATCTGGTGGTCTGTAACAGACACCCACAACAGTATCCCCCCTGCCAGCCTGCCCCTTAATTCTCACCCACAGACTCTCATCTCGCTCGTCATCTGTCCCTGGACAGAACTCGGTGCATTGTAGTTCCTCCCGCACATAAAGAGCAGCCCCACCACCCCGCCTGGCTGGCCTGTCTTTCCTGAAAAGGACATAGCCCTCCATGACTATCTTCCAGTCATGTGAGCTGTCCCACCACGTCTCTGTAATTGCCACCAGATCATAGTCTCCTGACTTAACACAGGTTTCCAACTCCTCCTGCTTATTTCCCATGCTGCGCGCATTGGTGTACAGGCATTCCAGGGAGCAAGCTGAGCACACCGATTTCACCCTAGGATTGTAGGAGGCCTCCCAGTCTTCATTAATTCTGGAGCGCTGCCCCACTGGGGCAAGCCCAGCTACAACCCCATCCCCCTTCGAATCTAGTTTAAAGCTCTCCAAATGAGCCCTGCTAATTCGTTCCATGTCCTTTTTATGTTGAGGACACCAGAACTGCACACAATACTCGATGTGAGGTCTCACAAGAGCAGAGTAAAGGGGCAGGATCACCTCCTTCAACCTGCTGGTCACACTCCTTTTGTTGCAGCCCAGGATACGGTTGGCTTTCTGGGCTGTGAGCACACATTGAATGCGGCTCATGTTCATTTTCTCATCGACCAACACCCCCAAGTCCTTCTCAGTAGGGCTGCTCTGAATCTCTTCTCTGCCCAACCTGTAGCTGTGCCTGGGATTGCTCCGACCCAGGTGTAGGACCTTGCACTTGGCATGGTTAAACTTCATGAGGTTGGCATCAGCCCACCTCACAAGTGTGTCAAGGTCCCTCTGGATGGCATTCCTTCCCTCCAGCATATCAACCGAACCACACAGCTTGGTGTCATCAGCAAACTTGCCGAGGGCGGACTCAATCCTACTGTCCATGTCAGCCACAGAGGTGTTGAACAAGACCAGTCCCAACACTAATCCCTGAGGGACACCACTTGTTACTGGTCTCCAGCTGGACATTGAGCCATTGACCACAACTCTTCGTGTGTGGCCATCCAGCCAGTTCTTTATCCACCGAGTGGTCCATCCATCAAATTGATGTCTCTCCAATTTAGAGACAAGGATGTCGTTTGGGACAGTGTCGAATGCTTTACACAAGTCCAGGTAGATGACATCAGCTGCTCTACCCTTGTCCATCAGTTCTGTAGCCCCATCATAGAAGGCCACCAAATGGGTCAGGCAGGATTTCCCCTTAGTGAAGCCATGCTGGCTGTCACCAAGCACCTTGTTGTTTTTCATGTGCCTTAGCATGCCTTCCAGGAGAATCTGCTCCAAGATTTTGCCAGTCACAGAGGTGGGACTGACTGGTCTGTAATTCCCTGGGTCATCCATTTTCCCCTTCCTGAAAATGGGGGTTATATTTCCCTTTTTCCAGTCATCAGAAACTTCACCTGACTGCCATGATTTTTCAACTATGATGGACAGTGACTTAGCAACTTCATTTGCCAGCTCCTTCAGGACCCACAGATGGATTTCATCAGGACCCATGGACTTGCGGACGTTCAGATTTTTAAGATGGTCTCGAACCAGATCCTCTCCTACAGTGGGCCTAGGGTCTTCATTCTCACAGTCCCTGCATCTGCCTTCCAAGACTTGGGTGGTGTGGTCAGAGCATTTGCCAGTGAAGACCGAGGCAAAGAAGTCATTCAGAACCTCAGTTTTCTCCAAATCCAGGGTAGCCAGCTCTCCTGATAGCTTCTGGAGGGGGCCTACGTTGTTCCAAGTCTGTCTTTTATTTGCTGCATACCTATAGAATCCCTTCCTGTTATCCTTAACATCCCTAGCCAAGTTTAATTCTAACTAGGCCTTAGCTTTCCTAACCTGGTCCCTAGCTTCCCAGACAACATCCCTGTGCTTTTCCCAGGCTGCCTGTCCTTGCTTCCACCTTTTATAAGCCTCTTTTTTCATTTTCATTTGAATTTTCCTCAGCAGCTCCTTATCCATCCAAGGAGGTCTCCTGGCCCTCCTGCTGCACTTCCTTCTGGTTGGGATGCAACACTCCTGAGCTTGTAGCAGGTGATCCTTGAATATCAACCAACAGTCTTGGGCCCCCCTGCCCTCTAGGGCTGTATCCCATGGAACCTTACTAAGTAGGTTCTTGAAGAGGCCAAAGTCTGCTCTTTTGAAGTCCAGGGCAGTGAGCTTGCTGCACGCTCTTCTCACTGTCCTGAGGATCTTAAACTCAACCATCTCGTGATCACTGCAACCAAGGCTGCCCTGGAGAGTCGTATTTCCAACGAGCCCTTCCCTGTTGGTGAGCACGAGGTCAAGCACGGCACCTCTCCTTGTCGGCTCCTCTATTACTTGCAGAAGGAAGTTGCCTTCCACACAATCAAGGAACCTCCCGGATTGCTTGTGCCAGGCCGTACCGTCCTTCCAACAGATGTCAGGGTGGTTGAAGTCCCCCATGAGAACAAGGGCCTGTGAGCGTGAGGCTGTTCCTATCTGTCTATGGAGTGCTTCATCCGCAGGTTCTCCTTGATCAGGCCGTCTGTAACAGATCCGCACAGTAATGTCTCCCATAGCTATATTCCCTTTAACCCTGACCCACAAACTCTCTGTGGACTGCTCACCTTTCCCCAGACAGAGTTCCATACTCTCCAGCCTATCCCTAACACAAAGGGCAACTCCCCCTCCCCACCTGCCAGGCCTATCTTTTCTAAAGAGCCTGTAACCTTCCATTCCAACACTCCAGTCATAGGAGCCATCCCACCATGTTTCTGTGATGCCTATTGTATCATACCCCCGTAGACGTGCACACATCTCTAATTCCTCTTGTTTGTTCCCCATGCTACGGGTGTTTGTATAGAGGCATCTGAGCCGAGCTCCAGCTGAAGCCGGCTCATTAGCTGGAGCAGCTGGGATATCTCTACATTGCTCTGAGCATTTATTATAGGTGCTGGCAACTGACTGGGTGTGTTGGGATGGGATGATGCCCCCATCAGAGTTAAATCTCTGAATTTTAAAGTAGTCCAGGATATAAAGACACTCAGATAATAAATTTTTAGGATGAAAGACACTTGGCTCATGATAGCTCAAGAGTCAAAGTATCTGAAGGTAGACTATAAATCAACACATAAAAAAACATGTAACTTTTTTTCTTTGACTAAGTAGCATAAAATTAACTTGCATAATGAACCAGCAGGTAGAAAGTGCAGATGTATTTGAAAGCTTAAACACTCACTGATTGCATTTATACTGCCAAAATCAGAAAAAGTATTTTCCTTATTCACATTACTTGTAAATTAATTAAATAATAAACTTTTTTTTTTCAGACTGTTGCTCCATTTCTATGTCTATTGAACCTCCAAGGTAAAACCCTTCACCAGGAATTGATTTAGAAGTCTAAAACTTTCTGAATGTAAGGAACTGGGAAAATGACATAAGCATCAGTCTCACAACTAAGGTCATCACATCAAGCAGAGTCCAAAACCCTGACAGCTCCTCAAACCATGGCATGCTGTAAAAAGCAGTATGGAGCAGCAAAAGGACTGTCAAAACAGATACACATGCCCACAAAGAGGTTAATCCACATCAGGCCCTTCAGAAATTATTTAATTTGCTAGGAACTCTTCTGAAATTTGCACTAACTAAGCAGTGATCTGCACAGCACTGCCACAAGGTGTTTTCATTTGGAAAAAAAAAAGAAACTAAATTCCTTCTTCAACTGGGATTTTGTTCTAGTTGCTTACTTTGTCAACAAAAGATTTTTTTGTGGTTTTTAATTGTTTTGCAAGATATTCTGCTTTGTATTGCTGCAGGCTACAAGACTATGCCACCTTAGCAACTATACTTGATCACACCACTTAAATTGTCACACAAACCAGGCTCTACCACCCATAAAACCTGATCAGGCTGAAGAAACAATGCGACTACTGACTTTTTTCCCTCAAAAGAAGAAAGTAGATGCTTTGGCAGACACTGCATTGACTTCAAGAGGTAAATTTGCAGTTGACTTGTCTATATGTCAAGGTGCTTATTTTTTCAGTGTTGCAAAGAACTCCACAGAACTAAGTTAAACAGCATCAGAAATTTAAAATTCTTGCTTTCAAAGGCAAAGCACAGAAATACCTTTCATTGGGACCAGATACGAATACATCTAAAGAATCAGGTATAGCATTTCTTAACCTAATGATTTCTTACATGTTAAAATCTAATAATGTTGCTGAATCTCTCACATTTTTTTGTGAATTCCCAATTATGTTATTTAGGGCAGTACATTACCATGAATCCTCCATTTGCCCTTTGCCAATTTCCACAAAGCAAGACTGTTGGCAGTGAGAGAACTGAAATGGAATTTGAAGCACACCTAATTGAAAAGAAAACCAAAATAAACCAAAACAGAAAAAACTACAAGAGTAGAGAAAAGACATAATTTAAGACATCACAGTAACAGATTATTGGGGATAAAAATAAAAGATGGAAGCTAACAAGATATACAAACTGACCATTTGAGTCTGCAGCTTGTGTGTGTATTTCTATGGTGCTGCATGAGACATGCCTATGCAGGTCAAGAAATATTTAGAGTTCACACTGAACTAACAGTGCAACCACACACACATACAGAAGTATCACACAAAGTTATCCAGATGAAGACCGAAAATCCAAGTTTGAAGTCACTGCTGTCATGTTTGCCATGTGTAATGAAGACAGCAGTGTGGATCTCTGGATCACATCCCATTTCAAAGCACAGATACCTTGGCTGGATTAGTTCTAAACATTTTACATAGAATTCATCGGAATTGTCAAAATCAAGAAGAAACACTAGAACACATCGACTCTCTCAAAAAAAAAAGTCACTAGGCTCAAACCAGAATTAAACTCACTCAGAGCTTTTAAGGACTACTTAGATGTTTGTGACCAGTTGGTTATTAGACAATTCCCAGGCAGAAAACACACTATGCACAGCTCGGTGCTTCTACCTTTTATATATTTGTATTATTGAAGCAGAACTATGAAGGTTTTAAAAATATGCTAATGATATGGTCTGTAAGGCTGTGGTTTCTGTAATGAAATCCTTCCTTCTGTACAGGATGGCCAATGGAGAACAATTTATTATATATATCTTAAAGTACGGGTATAGCAATGAACAAATGAATGCAGCTGCTATTATTTATTTGTATGTCAAAGGCCTCAAAGTCAAGTCACCCAGGAAAAGCTGAAGTAGAAAGTAAGAGATGGAGGCAGGGCACAGAATTAGCTCAAATGGTACAAGGTCCCATCTTGCTTGAGAAACATGTCTGTGGGAATTTGCAGAGGTGGAAAAGGACAAATTTCCCAGTGAACAAATCAGCAAGTAGAACAATGGTATTTTAGTTAAAAGCAGAGATGATTTTAAGGTTTTAATGAACACAGGTGAGGGGGCAACACGACAAGAAATATAATTAAAAGGTGGGTAATAAGCAAAGAATTTCTACATTCAAATGAAGACTCACAGGCACCTTTGTATAGTTCCAAATTACATGTGTTATCTTCAGATGAAGACCTGCACATCACTAAGGCCAGGTCTGCAGAAACTTCCATTCAACTTATCTACAAGCAGCTTAAAAAAAACCAAACATTTCTTTCTCCCCCATCCCACAGCACAACAGTAGAAACAGCAGAGATGACAGCACTTAGTCTCACAAGTTAATAGTTCACCTTAGGTAACAACGACTCCCTTCTCCTAAATTGTGCAGCAAAATTTACAAATTCAGAGAAAAACTAGAAACTAATTAAGGATGAAGAAAAGTTCCCTTACATGAAAAGTAAGGGAACGGAGACAAGAATACAAAGGCAATAGCGCATGGAAAAGGCAACAGCAAGCTTTTAACCATCGTTTTCCTTACTTGAAGATGATGCAGGATCTGAAAGCTGGCAAATTCAGGTGGCTTTATCAGATATTCTTCAGACAACAGTTAGCTTGTAAGTTTGCTGAAGACTTCCTCAACTTATTTATCTTTAGCATAATTAATGTTGATATACAATACAAAAGTATTGATAAATACTTGAGAAAGTAAGTAATATGGGCTAATTCTCAATGCTTTTGGCCTCACACTAAGAATGTGCTACTGGGTATCAGAACTAAATATCCTTTATGGACACTAACTGAGCACATACAGGTGGTTTCTATCCTTCTCAGAATCACGCAACTCCAATCTACACAGGGCACTGAGAAATGCCAACTATCTGTTCCAGTTCTGTAATTCTGAATGCTCCTGAAATAGCATATATTGCATGTAATCCTCCAAATGAATCCTCTCCCATAGCCAAATAATTTCACACCATTCTCCTTTTAATCCTCTACTGTGGATTTTAACAGTATTTATTATCAAGACTGTTTACATAGCTAATTGTCAAGGTTTAGATTAAGAGATTTTTTTCTATCCGTAGTTCTTCACTTAAGACCAGCACCATCCCATGTAGTTTCTTATGTACCAACACCAAAGTTTAGCAAATGACCGTTCTGCCAAAACCTCAGATCCAATTCCTATTCTGTTCTAGAAGAATCGATTTATCATTCCTGAAACAGACTGCAAGAGTCCTTGCAAAATAATTTTAAGATGTAATCTGCCCATACTGTCCCTGTTTCAAACAGCAGAAGCTCTACCAGAGTTTTGTTTATGGCTGCTTTATGTATCCTAATAACAATGGCATTCACCTCTGCAGATGTCTCAATAAAAATCTGTAATATGCTTCTTTTAGTCAAATGATCTATGTTTTCCAAAGACACCTCTCTTGCTCTCTCCACACTTCCTGAACAACCACTTCTGGCCCCTTCAGTCTTATGGATAAACCAGTGATTTTTGGATTAGTTTAACACAAAACTAGTACTGGTAGGTTTTTGTTTTGCCATTCCAGATTCTCTCTCTGCTGTGTCCACGTTCCATCTCAGAAACTTTTTTCAAGTGACTGTGTCACCTGTGCTTGCAAATTAAAAGAGTGCATAATTTCAAGCTCCTTATGGGCCTACTAGAGTATTCTGTCAAAGAAACAGACTAGCTTGCTAAATTTCTACTTCTAATTATTAGCCTACTGAAAGAAATAACAGACAGCCTGCAGCTAAGGAAAGGATGAAAACAAGTCAGGTATACTAGTTACAATAATAAAGTAGCTAAAGTTAAACAATTAAACAGTTGTTTTTTTTTCTTACTTAATAAATAACATAAAAAAAGTGAACCAGTTATTGGTTTGGTTTTCAGTTGTTTTGGTTTTTTTTTTGTTACATTATGGAAATAAACAGTTTCTTATCCAACTCCAGCAATAATACAAGCAATAATGAAACCGATTTAGATTTCTGGGTGGACATTCCATACCCCATTTGAGTGGAGTACAGTGTGCATAGCCTCACAACTAGTGATGACTTTCCCACTCCTGGCTTGGTTTTCTTTTGTGGTGCTCTGGCTCCATAGATGGCCTCACTGTTTGTTCACACAAGTAAGAAAATAAAAACCATATTCCTTGGTTAACATTTAAAAAATCCACAAAAATGTGGCAAGCTTCAACCCCTGATCATATCATAACTACTTTTAAATCACTATACAGATGTTCAATTACGTTTGTCACATCAACAGTAACATGGCATTTTCTCTGTAGGGAAAAAAAATGAAACCCAATAGTATATACACATACACACACACAGAGTACACTTGACAAAAACACTTTTATGTGGTTTACATTTCACTTTTATTTAATCCTCAAAACTGCCCATATTGCAGGGTTTTTCTTGATGAAATATGGAACTGAGCAATTAATTCTAGAAAATTATGGTAAAAACTTGCTCATTTTTCTACCTTATTGCTAAGAAACTTTACAGGTGCACAGTTTGTAAAAATAACCCTTTTAAGACTGAATGTACACACATGCTACAGGATTTAGAAATAAGTCATTAGCATAGCACCTCCAGATGGGGCAAATGCAGTGCTGAACACAGCACATTTACAAAGTTAGAACTGCTCATTTAATTTACAGCATTTAAAGGGAAGAAGTCGTTCAGTCCTAAAAGGGTTAAGTAGAACCCTAATATACTTCTTTTTCTAACAAAGCTGCCACTCAATCCCACAGTACAGTGCTTGAAAACAAAGTCAAAAGTCTGGCACAGGAAAGTATACACATTTGTTCAGTACTCATAAACACAGCTGCTTTTGAAAGAAAGTAAATAATATGGTTAATAATTGAAGAGCATCTTAGTTTCAAGATGGACACCTCAATGGAGTCATTCAATCAACAAGTGGGTAGCTTACTTCCAATAGATAATTTGCTTCACTTGGCATTAAGATTTTGTATACGGGGAATTCTCTGATTTATGTCTTGAGTTCATGTCTTTTCAGGTAATCATTCTCATCTTACAAGTCTGTGCAATGAAAAGAAGTACAGAATACCATTATTACACAGTCGTGGGATGCCCTCAGGCAAATAATTAGGAAAAACATCAGCAGCAGTTTATTAAAGACTATGCTAGTGTTGAATTCTGAAATGCAGTTCCAAACAAAAGAAAGTAAGAAAAAGGCATTGCTAAATTTGAGCACTTAATATGCTTTTTATGCTTTTTCTTCCTATAGTTGGAACTAAACAACATTCTGAACACAGACTCAATTTCTATGTATATAGAATTAACAGCAGACTTAACACAGCTAGACTTGAACAATTATAATAGTTTCATACTGAAACATTCTAAACGTAGTTTTATCAAAATCTTGAGATATTGTTAATAGCATGAAAATTGATTAACAGCTCACAAGGCCAATAAATGTAACAATATCACCCCACAGGAAAAAGTTCAGGAAGATAATATATCTGAACTACCAGACATCTTAACAACAGTAAGGACCTGGAAGACCATTTCTGTACTACTGAATAACTACTGGCAACAACAGAGCCACAAGCCCACAGGTAAAATGGGGTTTAAAATGATCTTGTAAGCAGAACTTTAATAGTCTCTTTTTTTCACCCACTTCGCTGTAGTGTGTAGAACACCAAATATTAGGCTAAGTCATTAGGTTCTTTACAAGTCAAGGAATATTGCATCTACTGGGCAAAACTGCTGTAAGTACAGAAACTGAATATAAAAAGTATTGCATTTATATGTAAAAATCTTAAAATAATGAGTATAAAAGCATGTGTCAAGTTCTGAAAAGCTATTTTAAATAGCCTTTGAAGGTTGAAAGGCTTGTTATGGTTTGTCTACCGTGTGTATATTGTGGTTTCTTCTTGAATACCCTCTGAATCTGATATATATTTATCGCTTAGTTTAATTCTAACCAGTGATGAAAATCTGTGGCTCTTGAATTAAGCCGTATTGTAAGATACTTCTGTGCTTCTAACAAAAACACTGTGAAATGATTCCTGCTACAACACAATTAAAACAAAGTTTTATAGCACTCACAAAGGTAAACAGATTTGCAAGTAAACAGTTTAAAACAGAGATAAGGCCACAATGAATTCTGCCCTTGGTCACTGAAACGGAGATGAGGTGAGGCAGTATTCACTAGTGCTAAGAACCAGCATTGCGACTACGTCATGGGAAGAAATTTTGTCAGACAGAATAGCAAATATGAAGGCCTGTGGTAGAATACAAGCACATTTTCAAAGGACAGTGGCACCAATTTTACTATTAGCTAAATATGCTTTATAATCAATTTCTTCCTTTAACCACATTGTTTCACATATACAACAGAGCACTAAAGCAAACAAGTAGAACGGAGCACAGAGTACACAAATATGGTGCAGAGACAATGCTTTAAAATGGTGGCGGGTGTTGAAACTGGAATAAGCGGTCAGAAATAAAAACCCTGTGAAATGGTCAACAGATAGGCTTGTAAGCAACACACTGTAGGAAGCCACAGGTTCACATTTACACAGCAGCTGTGACTCTTGCTTCAGGGTATGGAAAAGGCTGAACACAGCACAAAATTTGTATTTTGGCTTTTAAAAAGGAAGATCACACTATCAGAACTTGTCCTATGAGTCTATCCCTAGTTCTGTGACTACAAATGAACTACGGGGGTATACTTTGAAATACAAATGAGGCAGGCAGGTCTACAAGGAGGGACAAAAACATGGCAAAGTCAAAATGAAAAACAAATGCAACAACCAACAAAGTCAAAGTGCAAATGAGCCTTGAATTTATGATGGAGAGAAGACTTGAATGCTGCATAAGCTGTTGGCAGGGAAAGAGAAACCCACAGGAAATAAGGATGGAAGGAGTTAACATCTTCATAGTGCTTTTATGGTTTTCTATTTGCCCATATCTAAGTAATAAAATTTACTTCTAGTTATTATGGTATGATCACTTCACAATGAAAGCACGTTCTCAATACAAGTGTTACACCAAAGTCTGGCCTAATTTACTGAACAGTATGAAGAAAAACATGCTTGTTGTGATTCTCAAACGATGAAGGGCATCACCTACCAATCCCATTTGTAGCACATATTTCTCATGGTACTTTAGTTACATGCCAACAAGACAGAAGACATGCTGCCAAATGAAGTTATTGGGAACATTCCACTTTTGAAATAAAACATTTAACTTACACTTAATACAAATTATGTACAAGATTAGAAAAACCTGAACAGATCCTGAAACATTTTCAGATGTACTATGACTGAGCAAGGAAGAGGGGAAGCAACCCAGTAACAACCCTTCAAAAACACCAACGTATGCCTGTGACATGAACAATCATTAATATGACTGCTTGAGATGCCACTTTAAAAAAACTCATGTAATGTTAGAACCTCACGAATTATGACTATAAATACACATTTAAAAAAGGAAAACAGAAATAACTATTAACAATGACTGAAAACAGAGCACTAAAGTTAACATACATTGCATGTATTGCAGGCAAGGCAGAGGCATTTTTTAAAGCTTTTGCACAGACTTCATATAATCTTAAAAAAAATATGCTGGCCTTTACAAGGTTCTACTTGCTGAAATAAAAAACAATTTCAGTTCATAAAAAGTCACAAGACTTCAGTTTAAAAAAAGGAACAGTTCCAGCCACAGACCAAAAATATATATATTTTTTTAAAACTGGAAGAGTATGGTAATTAGATTATACAAGCATGGTCAGGCTTGGAACCTGAATATACTTCAGAGCAAAAGCTCAGAGGAAAAAAAAATATAAACTATTTGGTAACAAAAGTGTACTATATGTTGTGATACAAAAAAGGTATGGTGAAAATGTACCTTTTATACTAAAGCTTATACAAGTTCCTTGGTCCATAAAAACTATGTTGTGTTCATGTTTTCTAGTTTGCTCAACATGTATCCCAGCCACATTTTTTGTTTCTTGCCCATTAAAAAAAAAACACAGCTGAAAAATAGATTTTCAATAAAGTTCTTATGTTTCCGGTGTTGGTTGTGGTGTTTGGTTTTGTTTTTTTTTTTTTTTTTTTTTATTGTGGCTTCTGTATTTAAGATCAGCACTTGCAGGTAACAAGGTTCAAATAACATCACCTAAAATGGAAAGGTGTTTTCCCATGAAACCACAAAAATTGTTCAGTTCTCTTGAATGTAGCACTCAAAAGTCAGTTAAAGTCCAGACAAACGACAGTAGTTAGGAAACTACAGTTGCTGTAGATGATGTGACATTGGTTGGATTTGTGCTGACGTTTGTGTAACTTCCCTCGCTGTTTGTATTTGTTTCACTGGAAGCCATGAGGCTTGAGTTGGCTCTGAGGATTGCTCCAGCAGCACTGCAGTGTGGTCGTGGCCCTGGTTCCGGTGTGTACGTAAAGGTAAGGCTGGTGGAGTAAATTATGCCATCGTTACGGACCAAAGTTACTGGAACCTGGACTGGCTGACGGACCCACCTCCAGCCCTCTCGAAATGCAGAAATGTCTGGAACAACACACAGCATACTCTCTGCACACCTGGAAAAAAAGAGGGTCAACTGAGCACAATAAAACTTAAGCTTAGAGAATAGAACAGATCAGAACAGTTCGGCTGGATGGGTCTTACAACAGATCTAGTTCAACAGCTTGACCACTTCAGAGCTGACCAAAAGTTACAGCATATTATTAAGAGTGTTTTTCAAATGCCTCAAATGCTGACTGGCATGGGGAACCAACCACCTCTCAAGGAAGCCTGTTCCAGTGTTTGATTGCCTTCTCAGTAATGTACCCTAAAGTCCAGTCTAAACCCCAACTGACACAGCTTTGAACTGTTCCTATGCATTCTGGCACATGATACCACGGAGAAGAGCTCAGCACTTCCTTCTCCACCTTCCCTCCTCAGGAAGCTATAGAGAGAGAGGAGGTCACCCGTCAGCCTTCTTTTCACCAAACTAGACAAGCCCAGAGTCCTTACCTGCTCCTCACAGGACATTCCCTCCAGCCTACATCCTAACAGCTTTGTTGCCCTCCCCTGGACACATTTAATTACCTCCATATCCTTCTTAAACTGTGGGGCCAAGGACTGCACACAGTGCCCAAGGTGAGGTGGCACCAATGCTAAATACAGTGGAATAATCACCTCTTCTGACCAGCTGGATGCAGTTTGACCTCTTGGCTGCAAGGGCACACTGCTGACTCATATTGAGCCTGCTGTCAACCAGCACTCCCAGATCCCTCTCTGCAGGGCACAAAGTATATGCTTCAGTGTGTACATGTGAATATATGTTCTTCAAAGCATCCAGTAAAATGCAGTCACCATAAAAGTAGTAGAAAATACTGTACCTGTACATGGTTTCTGCTTCCACATCCCCAAACCAGACACGTAAATTTGGAGTGAAGTTCTGTCCTGTAAGTTCCAACATTGCTACATCCCCACCACCATTCAACTGGAAAGGAATTGAATAGAAAAAATTAGAAAATCCAACGTAAAAAAGTATTAATAAAAATATACACCCCTTCTAAGGAAGAAAACCAAAACAAGAAAAATTATTCACATGCATATAGGAGCTGTAAACAGTGCTGTTTCTGTCACCTGGATAAAACTGAAAGAAATACCTACACAACTGAGCTGTAAAAGAAGTAACACATCTAAAAGATACTGCCAATTAATTTGATATCCTGAAAGAGCTTACAAGTTTTGATAGTGGCTACTCAGAACAGGATTCAATAAGGCTTTGAAAACAAAGAACAAACAATCTTTCGGAGAACGTGTTAGGAGAGCTTATTTTCTTAACAAGGTATCTGTCTGGCTCTGTCTGATCTATAGTTGGTTGATTTAAGAGCCAAAATCAATTTCTAAATGATCAAACAAAAGTAGAAGTCCTAAGGATATTACTACCAAAGTACTCTAAGAAATAAAATACTTAATGTATAGAACAATATTATTCCTATGATGGACAGGCTCATGTATTCTGAAAGGTAGGTAAGAAAACTTGTTGCAACATAAAGTAAGTTTCCTATTTATAAAGCAAGTAAGAATGCTTTCCTACAGTATTCCACAATGGTACCATGAAGGTTAAATTTGCATGACAAAAATAATCTCACATAAGAGAGTTTATTAAAAAAAAAAAAATTAAAATAAAAACCAACCAACTTACCTGAAGACTTTCTACAACAGGCACAGGTGTCACAGGAGCATGGACCGGTCCCATCCCCTCATAAAATGTGTATTCTGCTTTATCTGTGCTAATGATTGTCCAAGAAGCTCCGTCATTAATCATTTCTTTATTTGGTTCTTTTGGGCATGGAGTGGCCTTAGAAAGAAAGAAAAGTTTTCAATCTGACCTGTAGACTCATTAGTCAAGTCACAGAGCTAAAAACCAACTCAGCAAGTAACAATGTCTATTCCAAAAACATGTTTCCTTACATATTTCTTGCAACAAAATGACCTAAAGAAACAGTCGCATACATTTCAGCAAAAGTAGTAAAAAACTAAAGCTTGTGCGAACACTGTAACTCTCACCTGTGATACTGTCACGTTTCCAACCTTCTGTTTATTATTGGGTTTTATTTCAGTTCAGCTTTCAAAGTGTTAACATTATTCAACAGCCAACAACCAACAAAATATACCAACTCCAAGCAGCTATTTAAAATAGAGCTTGCTTTAATAATGCAAAGTGACTAAAACACCTACAGACTCCAAGTCTAATAAGTTTCCATTAGTTATGATTTATATAAGGCCAGGATTTTGTTTTCCTTTTAGAGAGCTCTTCAACATCCACAAAATGATAGATAACACAATCTTATAGAATCATAGATTATATTTCAGTGTTTGTGCAGACATGGGAGAGAAGCTGAACTGACAACCTCACAAATTAGTCAAACTTTCACTGTCTCCCTGTAAATAGTACTAAATCAGTATACATGCATACATGGAAAATACATTGACAAAGTGTTTTTTATAGCAACAACACCTTTCTGACTAATTCCATCACCTAGCAACCAGTAAGAAAATTGTGTATAGGTTAAACACAGGTACAGAAAAAATGGGACTCAAAAATTCTAATTTTAATACCTAAATTCTGTTTTCTTCCATTAAGCTATAAGAATATCTACATATGTAACCATAACTTTCATGCTTCAAAATGTCAGATAAACTTCAACTAGCATGAATTTACCAGTTTAGATGAAAAGAAGATCAAAGCTGTATTCTTATGTGGACTCTTCATTTTGCTATGATCATGTAAAAAAAAAAAAAGCACTGAAAACTGCTTGCAAGAGAAATGTGTAAGAAGGATAGGAACTACAGATCTTTCCAAGCTCAACCCCGTTTTAAACGACTCACTTGAAACTGGATTATTCTCTCCTGGGAAAGGCACAAATACATTCTCTCGGTGTCTTTAAGGTAAAACGCACATTTATGGAGCTGCGATACTGGATCATCTGCATCCAGTAACGCTGTTTGTTTATCTACTTTTCGAATTATCTGTGAAGGAAAATTGTACATATATATTTAGATCAATTTCTGCACTTCATTACATTGGAGATTACATATGTACTGTTAGTATTTTTTTTTAATTTTCCACACCTCCTGTTTTAATACAACATTAGATTCATAATTCTCAATGCTTTTGAAGTAAGAACACAACACTGAAGTGACACTCAATACTACATCTTCAGTGTGCTGCCTGCATATATATCTTTTTTTTGAGTAAGAGTAGGGAAAAAACTTGATGCTTCAGCAAAATCTACTTTTGTTCCATTTCATGGTACAAACAAGCAGTAGGTCAAGCATTAACAGACTTCTACAGAATCTTCCATCATTGATAGCATCCATAACATTCTGTGGCAGACTAGTTGCTGAATGAGAACAGTTGAAAATAAATATTTACTTTGCAGGTATTGAGATGTCCTTAAGTACAGTTTTGCAAACATAACAATCACAGTATATCTTAACAATAGGTGGTCGTTATTACTTAAAGACAACTGCAAAGAACAACTGTTCCTCACATCTGACAGCTCAGTGAAAAAGTAGCTGCTGATTTAATTCAGAGCTGTTACACTAATTTATTTTTAAAAATTAAAAAAGTTATTCCCTTACAGACAGTGGAAGTCTGTATCTTGGAATTTAAACTCAACTTCTAGAAAAAGGTTTAATACTTCATTTTATGCAACATCAGCAGAAGCAGCAGCCAAAGTGCTTGAAGATTTCTAAGCCGACAATCAGAAAGCCAG
Source organism: Pezoporus wallicus (assembly GCF_028554395.1). Lineage (NCBI taxonomy): Eukaryota > Metazoa > Chordata > Aves > Psittaciformes > Psittacidae > Pezoporus > Pezoporus wallicus. The sequence goes on from NW_026637470.1 coordinate 723,107, forward strand.
CCATGTCCTCTGGAATTTCTAATGATAATAAATGGCATTATTAGCAATATAAGTTTCAAGGTTAACTTGTTTCTTCAAAGTTCTTTGCATTAACCTATAAAATGCCTGCAAGTTACCTTTTAATCACATTACCCTCAATCAATCTTGTAAAGCGCAAGACGAATGTTCCCAATAGCAAACAAAACAGGAACCTTTAGCCTAATTTGTTTTAATCTATTTCCACCTAAAAATAAGGTTTCTGGAATCATAAATGATGGCATCTCCTTTCAGCAATAAGAAAATATTATCATGAAGCCCCCAGATAAAGTGAGATCCTCTTAGTAAGTGTCATGTGCACTGAACTAGATCAATAGTAACCAGGTCTGGATTTTTCTGTCAAATAATGTGATCAATAAAACAACTATTCAAGTGATCGTTTTATACTACTTACTCTGAGCAGTTTTACTTTTTTTTTTAGCTAAATTTAATATTAGGAGAGAATTTCATACACAGTCCTAGTAAAATAAGTCTGGAAAGGGGAACAAAAACCTGCCTGCAGGGAAGGTTGGTTTTACATTGGCACATTCTAAAAATCGTTTCTAGTTAAAAGTGGAATTAGCAAAGCCTCGTATGAAGTTCATAATGGGCTTGCAAACCACAATTTCACAGAGGACTGCATATGAAGCATTGTTTAGTATCAGTCACATAAAATTCCACTTAGGCTAATATTAAGTGCATAAACAGGAGGTAAAAAATAAATCTGTAATTATACTTAAATTTATTTATAAAAACCATTACAGCAATGATTTGTTTGGTTCACAAACCATAACTGGTTATAATCAATTTTGCATCTGTGACAAAGACAAGGGCTGAAATTGTCTCTTTCTAAAAAAAGTAATTACAAAGGCATTTTCAATGTTCCGTATTTAAAACGGACAGTATTAATAAATGTCCAAAATGCTTTTGCAAGCCGATATTGATATCATTACATATCCTTAGAAGTACACAGAAGTGGTTTCAGATTCAAGTTGGAAGAGCATTTTTAAAGCTGTGCTGAACTCAACAAATGGAATAGCGCTGCTGGCTGCAAAGACTTTATTCAGCTATTTTATATCAATATTTAAACTGTTTTGCTACACTGGGGCTTACATTACTATTTTAAAATAGACATATTCTTAAGGACAGCTTGCAAACTAACCTAGTTTGGCAGGTTTGAATTCTGAGAAGTTCCCTACACTTACGTTACAAGCTGTTCTTTGCTTACAGAATTAATCTGCAGATACAAAAATACACTTTCATTAAATTGAATGCCATTTTCCATATAAAACATATATTACTAAAAGGAAAAATAAAGCCAAATATTGTAAACAACACAAGCTCAACTATGCAATTACACACTCTATGCAATCTACAGATTAATTACAGCATTGGAGAAATTAAACTGTACCAGTCTTGGGAGTGCCATGCCAGTGACTGAGCATACAAGTTTGACAGTCTGCCCATAATGTATGTAGCCATCTCTCACTGTGAATTCTTCTCCTTCTGATTCATCATCATCCACTGCATGAAACAGGAATTTTCACATTATTTGTTTTATCCACTGTTTACCCCAATAGGAGGAACATTTAACATCCCACTATTACATCAAATATACAGTCAGTAACAAACAAATCCACATATGAGCAATTAATATGCAGGAAAAAAATGCAGAACCTTTATTTGTGGGGATGGAGGGAGGGAGGTGAAAATATATATTGCTTCATTTTTACTTACAGAGGTGAATGTAAAATGCTCCCCATTGCTGTGAACTGGCATGGAAATTACCACCTTCTACGTGCAAATATCTGGTGCTAACTGTTTGGGATCGAAGTCTATTAAATAGTGCCACTTTTGTCCCTGACGCAATACATACTGCAAGGAACACATACAGACTTGAGATTATAAAATTACTTCATTAGTACATAAAAAAGTAACAAAACCTCACAAATACAGTAAAATAAACTGATGAAATTAAGAAATACTTCTCAACCATTGGTAAATTTAGAAAATATTTATATTCGTGAGAGATAAAAAAAAAAAAATCACAAAATTACAAGTGGGGAACATACAGTGGGCTGTTCTCCAAAGGCATGCTAGTCCACAGAATTTTGCCACTTAGCCAAACAGGCCAGTGCTTGCCAGCTGAAAACTCCTCCTGTTCCTAGTTCTCCAACAACTGATTATTTGAGCTTAAGCATTAAGTTGCCCTTGTGAAGTACTCCAACTTTCAGTGATCATTCAGAGTATATATGAAGTATAAAGAAATTATTCATAGGAATCACAATCAACTGAAAGGAAGACAGACATAACTATGTAAACTTCTAATAACCATGCAACTTGACATTTTCTCATATTTGAACTTACTTATCATTCAAGAGAGAGAGAAATGCTAAATCCACTCCCCTGAAAAAATCTGCAACTAGCATTTCGCTATGACAAAGGCATGTTTCTTCTACTTGGTTAATATCTACTATCAAAGAATGCTTGGTTCATATTCACTGTCCATCAAAACCAGCTGTCTGAACAAAGTCAACAGTGCATACTCTGAACCCATGGGCGTGAACTGCACAGCAACAGATTGCCTTTAGTCATGTGGCAAGCTAGTGCCCCAAGATCCACATTCCATAGGTGAAATGGGTTCCAGGCCAACACAGATGGAAGAGCCTTTTAAAGCACTAGTGAAGAGAGAGAGGGGAAAAAAAAAAAAAAAAAGGGTATCTCTTGAGGTTCTCCAGTGGTATGGAGGCAAAAACTCAGGAAAAAGCAAAATTGCTCCCAGTTATACATTAGCACCAGAGATATCTTTACTTGAAAAAGCACAGTAAGCAAATAAATCTGGATGAAATATCACCAGATTTTCTCTTTACCAATTACATAAAAGAACCATGCAAAACATATTAAAAATAAAAACAACATGCAAATGGCATGAGATAGTAAGAAGGTGGCTGTGATACGATGAAGTGCAGTTTGGCTAATGTGATGCTATTCATTTATTACAATCTGAAAGCTATCTCTTTGAAGCTGCTCAGACCATCCTAAGCACCACATCAGGCAACTTAAGAGATCTAACAACTTAGAAAGCTAAGGTAGAGCATTCTTTATGCATTTGTCTACCAGGATTCACTCCTAAGAATAGTTTTTTTGGTGGACATTTTATATTTACTAAATAATATCTGTGACCATATAAAACTCAGTGTAGTCTGAAATACATCAGAAAAACAGAAATTGAAAATTGTATTTACTTTGTAGTCATAAGAGCACCTAAGAAAAAATTAGCAGGAGGCAAAATGAATTGCTGCATAAAGAAGTGTAAAATACTTACAGTCTGCATTTTTCAGTGACTGTTTCTTTTTAGAAGGTTTGGAGATGACTTTGATCCGTTTACTGAGGAACACACCGATGTCATCACTATTGCCATAGAACATTTTTACTGATAACATGAAGTGCTTTCTCTTGTCTGAGTCTGATATGTATAATGTTTTGGCAGTGCAATAATTCTGTAGGTGAAAACATACTGTTGTTTTTTCAAGTCAACCCAGTTTAAGAAACTACATATATTTAATTATGAACAAAATAGGAAAACTGATGCAATAGTTTCTAAACTAGATCAGAAACTGTTTTTTCCATCTCTTCGATATGGGTATCTTTTATGACTACTGTTTAGCGTTGTGAAGTTTAGCACCCAACTTTAGTGCCTTTTCCTAAAGACTCTTATCAGAACTAGAAACCAGATGATCAGATACTATAGCTGTGTCAAATCCATCTCTGATTAAGAGCACTACTAAAAATTACATTTGAGTAGAGCTATCATAGAGCTATACAGGTAGTGCAGTGGGCATGCACAAGAGGCTGCCTGTGCAGAAGAAGTGTTCAGCCAATTTTTTCTTGAAAGGCTGGGAGATGACTGCGGTTTCAAATGTGAAATGTGGCTAGGTGCTATATGCTAGCTGACAACAGGAGCTTCAAAAAAAAAAAAAAAAAAGGAAAAAAAATGTCAAAAAGAACTTTTATTCTTTTCCCTATTCAGCAACACATGAAGCATTTCTAAGTAGACTGGGCTGGAAATACTAGATAGCTATAAAATACTGCTTAACAAAACAACCAGCTAAAATGAGCATTAACATGTTGCCAGTTCTATTCCAACTGTTTAAATCATCACAAATATCGTAAGATTTTTTAATAGTAATTTGTATCACTGAAAAGAAACCCCAAAACGATCTTACTAAATTTATTAAGATGTCATTTGAATTGTATTTTTATGCAAAGTGACTTAAAGATCACTTCTGGCAGCAGATGGTGTTCAAATACTTCTTTGTTAAGATTATCCATTCACGTAAGCCAGAGAGAAGGACAGAGAGTTTGGGCCAAAAACCTTACTTGAGTTAATCACTGATGCCTACCAAATAATCTAACAGCTTACCGAATGAATCAACAACACATTAAAGGTTAGTACCCTGCTATGATCCCATGAACCAAATCTACCTAATTAATTGTCCTACATATTTTTGACAGATTTTTTTAAACCACTTATGTAGTAGCTGCTACTGTGTACAAAGTTGTCAAAATTAAGCAAGAGTATTCCTTGAAATATGCACCATATAGCTACAATATCTTTTGCAGTAATCCGAGTGGTTTATTACGTTTCTTCTACCTTTCCTTCCAAGTTCAGCTGTTGCATTTCTTGGTCACTGTTTCCTATTCCAATGAAGGCGCAAGGTTGTGACTCTTGCTCAGTGCAACCATCCCGTTCCATTTGCTCTTTTTTTTTCTTCCATCCACTGCCCATAAGATACACACACGGAGGAGGACAAAAGAACCTGAAAATGAAGAGCACGTTATAAGATTACACATAGCTTTCAAGAAAATTCTTGATACCAGTGTTGTGTACCCAAAGCTACTCAGGCCAGCTACCCTTTGCATTCCAGTTTATACATACATGCCCTTCATTTGCCTGAAGATTCTCTAAAACACAAATAAAATATATTAAAAAAAGCAAAGAAAATCAGCATGAGATGCAGTTACTGAGTATCTTTCCAGTTCAATATATGCAATGTAACATTCTGCATTTCTATAAAATAATTTCTACCCTTAGAAAGAAGAAATTCTGAAAGAAAGTAAAAAGTTGAAAGTGATAACAGTGTTTTGCTTTTACAAGTGCATAACATGATTCACACAGAACAATTCCACAAACTGATTTAATGGACAACTGCTGACTACAATTCCTAAACACTTGGTGTTTCATCATTAGGAAGGACGGAGTCTGTTTCAAAGCATAAATCGCTTTGCAGTCTTTAAATGGAATACATGTTACATCTTCATAGAATCATGGAACAGCTCAGGTTGGAAGGGATCTTCAAAAGTCATCTAGTCCAATCCCCCTTCAATGAGCAGAGATATCCTCAACTAGATCAGGTTGCTCAGAACCACGTCCAGCCTGGCCTTGAGTATCTCAAGGGACGAGGCATACACCAGCTCCCTGGGCAACCTGTGTCAGGGTTTTACCACCCTCACTGTAAAAAAGTTCTTCCTCACATACAGCCTGAATCTCCCCTCTTTTAGTTTAAAACCATTACCCCTCATCCTATCATGATCAGAGGCACCTCTCTGGGGCAGCAACAGCCCACTGTGGAGCCTTTCACCAAGGCACAGGTGACCAGGCTCTTTCAATTACTCTACAGTAACAGACTGTTTTAACTTTCATTGCTGTAAGAATGAAGTTCTGAAATTTTTAAATGGCCATGAATAGAAGGAGTAAGCAGTAATACATGCTATGAAACAGCACACACGGTATATCCCTTTCTTGCTTGCTCTTATGCCTTTTGCATCTCATCTTCCGCTACCTGACCTCTGCTGTTTCAGCTTTCCTCATGAAGATGCTGAATGATTGAGCAGGAGTGTATTTAAGTACAATATGGCTTTCTTTTATGTGCCAACTAAATCCTCCCGTTCCTACTACAATTTTTTGATCTCAAAACCAAGAATGCATTTCCTACTTTTCAATTGCATTTATTTCAGAGATGACATGACCTCATTTTCCCCAATGCTTCTCTAAAGGAAAAATGATCTTAAGAGCACTTACTGGTGAGGGAGACAGTGCAACGACAATGGTCAAGAATAAAAGATTCATATTAAAGTACAAGGTGCACGTTACTTTCTACAGGACCAATCTAATCTATATGCCCTTTATTGCCCTGCATCTAGATGTAAATACCATAATTGTCACCTGGTTGCTGCAACTTTCAGCATGTTTTAGTAGAAAACTGAAACAAAGTAAGAAATAACTGCTTTAGCATCAGACTGAGAAAATGTCTACTGCGGACACCTGTGATCACATTTGAAAAAATACACAGATATATATATGTGCAAGTGGGAAGCAAGCAAGAGTGTGGGAAGCAAGCAAGAGTGTAAGAAGTACTCACATGTTTATTAGACTGGTAAGGGGTCAAGCAAGGGCAGTGATCATGCCCAAGCGCTGCTTAGGAGGCCTGCTTTACTTTGCCATCCCAGATAGGGGAAGCATGATGGTGGTCCTCTGTGAATACTACTTTTAAAATGGGGGTTATGAACGAACTCCCAACTATTTGGAGAGGAAGTTTCAAGTAAAAGATCTTTTGGAAACAAACCCATATTGCCACAAAAAGCACACCATATAGCTAGTCAGCTTGTGAACTCCAGTGACAAAGCAAGATCCTTTCAGTGTTAATAGATGCAACGCACCAATTCTCTTCTCAACAGGTATAAGCTACTTCCAATAAGAAATTATATACAGACTAAAAATTAATATCAACCTTTATTAATGGAGCAATACTTTGCAAAAAAGAATCCATACCCCTTGTCTTCCAAGAAGGTATAACACCATAAAGCCAACATCACACATTTACCTTTCTTCCTCATGTACTCTTTTGTATTTTTCTTAATGTTAGAACAGAAGGAAAAAAACAACCCTCAAACTTTTTCATATAATTTTTCATTACAGCTTTACTCTAAACCAAATCCTTTGAATAGCTATGGCCACTAGGTGGCAATGAAGACCCAGGAGAAACGAGTTTCAACCCACTGAAAGAAAACAAGCCACAACAATTAAAGCGCTCTTTTTAAATTAGAACACAGAGAAAAACTTTGGAAAACTACGGTTTACTGAACAAAGACAGAAACTTTTTAAGCTGAGACAATTTTATGTTTGGTTTAAACTACCAAACAAGAAAGAAAGAGTCTGGACATCCACAACTGGAATGGGGTTCCTTATGTGCAGTCTCCTAACCTTCAGATATAGGCAAGTACAGTCTCGGGGCTTTTTCCTTTGTATTTACAAACCCAGAAACTCATGTATAGAAGAGATTAATTATAATTTTCCTATCCAACATAGTGTGAGTAAACCATGAGTATTCCTGATTTTCACAGATGATTAAAGAAAGTTATCTTTGATATGTATAAAATGACTGCTGTAAACCGGTTCACTCATTAATATTTCTGATGTAAATAGGAATGTAAATGTTTATGTGAGAAGCTGGCTTTCAGATAACTACAATGAGCAAATAAGAAAAAGAAAATCACCTCCCTAAAATAATTTGTTTCCAGTACTACTGATGGGAAATAAAGTAGGACAATGTTCAGCTGAACAAATGAAAATACTCTTCCTTCAACTTTTGATTTACAGGGCCTACCTCTCCTTTCACCACAAAACTAAAATAAGACTAAGTAGGAGGTAAAAATTCTTCTGAAGTATTAATTTGACCTATAGTAAAAAGAAAATCATGCTGGAAGGAAAGGCAGCTGTATCTGGTTCTTCCGAGCTTGCTGAGAATATTCAGTACAAGAAATAATGCTGGAAACGTATGTAGGAGGCAATTTCCTCACTGGGTTTATTCTCTTAATACCTCTTTTCTATGCTGTGAGCAGAGTGGCAATTCCATTCTGAACATGCAGCGAAACAACACAGGACCTTAATGTTGAGTGTTCACACTGTTCAGACTCCAAAGAGAGAAGTCTCAGTGAAAGGTAAATATGAAAATAGTGTAAGAAGCACCAGACAAACATCCACACTTACCACTAAACATCACCTGAGTATCAGCTGAATGTTTTTGAAAGATGACAGCCATCCAACAGGAAACATTAGGCAAAAAGTCTTAAACTCAACTGAAGTCCACCCCTGAGCTTCTCACCTCCTGGCTTCTTTGTCAGACTAAACAACACTAACTTTAGGAAAAGCAAGGCTAGTAACAGTGGTCCACTTGAAGAAAGTGGACATCCTTTCATTACTGTTATTTACAGGCAAGTACCAAGAACACTCTCAAATTAATCCAGAAAGTCTCCATCCACATGGCAACAACCTGGAATTGCGTTTCTCTAAGGCCTATTTATACCAGACCACACTACATGAGACTGCACCATGTACCCTGAGTTTTCAACAGAGTATTTCACCATCTATTAAGCCTCACCAGAACACTGAAAGGTAGTTATTGTGCTAACCTTTTAATTATGCCATGCAACATTTACTAATGATAAATATTTTCCATGACCTCACAACAAACAAGGTTTAAAGACTAGACCAAAAGGTGGAAGCTTGTTTAGGGTTTTTTTTAGGTTTTATGTTGAAAGACATAGAACTTAAATGTAAGAAATATTTTAAATTTAAGAAATTTAAGACAAATTTCAGAAACAATTCCTTTTGTAATGTGACTTCTCAGTTACAAAGATAGTGTAATTTAACTTATTCTTCAAGGATCAAAATTTAACCAGATTATATCCATGCCATCATTACTGATGCTAACAGTCTGGGAAGTAGCAGAACAGCAGCAGAGACAGTTTAAATGGTGTGTTAAATCGTAAGAAAAACTAAAATATTTAAACAGGATAATGAAAGCCTAGTATGTATTCCCAACTTTCATTTCACACCCATACCAGAATGGCAATCAGTTCACTATGACAAACATCCAAACATTTTCATTCCTAGTCATCTATTGAGTTCTGAAACTCTCTAGATACATTTGACATGCTCCCATTTTTAAAGAGGTAAATCTGAGATACCTTTCATGAACTAATGCAGCTGTGCTGAGATAGGCCACTGTACTGCACCTCCTAAAATCTAAGTGGTAAAAGAATGCCTAATGTCAGTTAGCAATTGTTTCAAGCAGTGGGAAACCAATAACTAGTTTATTGAGCATTACTACTACTTTGGTAACATACACGCCAAAGTGATTTTTAACAGAATCAAGTGAAATATACACGTATATTGAGGGCAGCATGTATTTATGGCAATTCTACCAATTACACATAGGCACTTTCAGAAACTTTTAGCAAACGACAATTTGAAGCTTTGCTCTGTATTCTTCAGAACACTTATTTAAGTTTTCCAAACTGTAACAGAACTTTGAATAATCAAAATTACTACTTGATTTTTTATTTTCTCCTTCTTTCAATGCAACCTGCTCTCCAAAATAATGATACACAGGAAAACTCTGCAAAATGTTTCTGAACTCATGAACTGCTGCAGCCCCTGGAGAACAGACTAACTGAAGTTACAGATACACTGTTTAGAAAATCACTGTCTTATCTGCAGGCACACTCCCCACTTTTTGGGAGTAACATGCTTTACTCATCTGCAGTAATGAGTCAACTATTCAACTCCTGAATGACAACACAATCTGACAAGATAACGATCAGAGACCTCTATACTGACATGATAAAACTTGCGGGCTGCAAAGGGTTAAAGTTATCATTTACTATTAGTAGGGCCTTGCATTGCAACACTTCTGCATTTACGTTTGGCAGTGAGCAAGAAGCCTGTGTAGTTACAGAGCAGATATGCAGCACACTTGTCTGCTTCCATGCCTTTCCTCCTTCCTGTTTTGCTGACTTCCCATTTGATTCTCATCAAGAATTGCACAAAGATCTAAAAAGCACTTTGAATTAACAGTTCCATGGAGCTGCAAAACCTGGACCTTGCCCAAAAGAAAGGGCTAACAGAAAGGACCACACATATTGAAAAAACAAGCAGTCAGGCACAGAATACTGAAGAACAGCTGAAAATATAGTCTTCATCTACGATTCACAGACATCAGGAAGTGTGATTTAGATTGGCAGCAATGAACTGAGAACTTCGCGGGCTTAATTCTAACATTCCTGTTTTCTAACACTTTCATGTTTAAGTATGCTAAAATCTCAAATCTCAGAAAACTGTGAAAAAACATAACGAAGTAACAGGACATGAGTGAGTGTAAAAGTAAGGTTAAAACTTCAAAACCATTAATGTACTAAATACATGGTCTTTTGTGACAAAAAAATATTAATAATAAAAAGTATGTGAAAACTAACCAAATACTGCACTTCTTATTTTAGTGAAGTTGAAGGTAGAAAAATACAGTTTATACTTAAAATTCTGTTTTACCATGAGGACTAGAAATCTGCATCTGAAGGACCGTCCTATTTGCTTCTACTAGTCGTTAAATAAAAATATCACATAGAGAAGACTGCAGGAAATTCACCTTTACCTAAAAAGCATTCAACTTCACGTTTACAGATCCCGTCCTTTAGAGAACTACCTATTATTGTAAGTTGTACTGTACTTATTTTTACAAGAGAATGTTAAAGAACCATAAATATGGTTATGATTGACCTGTTATTATTTTAAAGCAATAACAGATCTGATTCAGAAGAATATCTTACTGAGGCTGGTAATTTCCCTTTCATATTAATTTGAAATTACTCAAGAAAAACCTCCCCTACAAATAGCCATCATTGATCACCCTGCTTACTCCAAACTTAAAATGGAAGATTTAAAATTAGAGCCATTTTAATTCAATGTAAGAAAAACTTCACGCACAGATAGAGAACCTGTTGGTAGAAGAGGCATCACCACATAAAATTGCCAAAGGTTTGCAGCTTTTGTTACATAATCAGATGATCTCAGGAACACATTTTGGCTTACATTTCTTCAAGTTATAGTATGATCTGAGGAATTCTACACCTACTATGCACCAGACCATATGCTACAGCTTCCCTAGCTGGGAACTCTAGAGGAAGCCAGGAAAGAATAGAAACTTACCTTTTTTCATTTCCATACGACTTCTGCGCAACTTTTGCATGGAGTATTAGCACTGTTTGATCACCCCGCTCCTTCAGGTAATTTCGCATTGCTTCCCTAAAAATAAAAGACAAAATAAGCTTTGAAAATTCATTTGTTTTGTTTAGAACTATAATCATCCAAAGAAAGTTTTAGGACAAAAATCCCCAACACCTGAAGTTCAAAAAAGGTGACCATTAATAGCACCAAGATGAGTTTGCTTTGGTTTTTAAGACAACTACATAGCAAAAAGCAGCAACTCTCTTGCATGAAGCTAGCAGTAAGGGTCTGTGGTCATTTTTACAAGTACTACATTTTCCAGAACAGATGCTTGTGATGTAAAATTGTATCAATGCCAATGACTACACCACATTTAAAGTCCATGCCACAAATACTTGATTAGAACACAGTTTATTAATTGAATATTGTCTCCTTAACCAACTTAGATAGTAAAATAAAAAAAAAAGATTCTCCAGCTTATCATTTCATCTGGTTTTCTAGAGGAAGTCTCTACTTCCTGCATACAACTGGGTAAAAAAAAAAAATTAATTAGATTTTCTATCGTTCAACATCACTGTACTGACAGACGTTATATAAAAGCTGTAATTACCTTAAACACACTAACAGTGATTCCTTGAGAGAAGTAAGAGAACAATACACCCTATCATTCTTCTGTATAATAATCTAACTGTTCATTAAGCAGCATGGCAAATTCAACACCCTGGGGTTTAGCTGTGTCGGAGTGCTGACAGGAACACTTTTAAGTCACTGGAGGAGCTTTTGTGGGTTGAATGCCCACCAATGTGCTCGCCTTCAAAGTCATCAATCAGAGAAACAAATCATGAATTTTAAGGAAGTTATATGAAGAGATGAAACTCAACAGAGGAAAGGGGTTTTTTGTTGTTGTTTTGTTTGGGTTTTTTTGTTGTTGAGTTTTTTTGTTTTGTTTTGGGCCGGTTTGTTTTTCCAAACTGTACCCAACTGTTGAGTTCTCTTTGAGAGATCCAGAAAACCAAACATTTCCAGTGAAAAAAAAAAGATAGAATATTTTGGATGGAAACAGTATTTTGTTTACAAGGCCTTTTCCAAAAGAAATCCCCACAGACAGTTTCACAAGGGAATGAATGCAAGTAGGTGGGGGGTGTTGGACAACAACAATCCAGCTTTGTTAATGATGTTTTGTAAATTCTTGCATTTGTCATGTCTGCATAAGATAGGGACCAGTGTGTGAAATTATCTCTGTAAACAGCAAGATACAAGAGCAAAGACTTGAATTTCTGTTTTTAATTTGGACTAACTTGATCTATGTGTATTTGACATTGGCAAAAATCGATGTTTATCCATGAAAGCACAGATGGAAGATCTATCTTGAAGCATGCAGGCTTACTTTCATGTACAACCACTGTTTAAGAATACATTTTAAACCAGAATGCATAATTAATTGTGAAATCATTATTATACATTTCATTATATTATTATTTGCATGTAAGTGGTTTAAAAACTTGTTATCTGACAATTCAAAATACTATTAAGAACAGTGTCATACTAAATTAAGAACATCTGTCATACTAAAATCTTTTGACTTGGCTATCATTTAAAAAAACACCAGCAACACACGCACACAAACACTAGGTGCTAGTTAATGTTTATTTAGCACTGTATGAGGATGAAATTCTGCCTTTTCTACTGGTCTGTTGTTACAGTGGACTTGTACAATCCAAGCTTCTACAAGAATTAGGAATGTTCCCCTCGGACCCCTCCCACTGATAAAGAAAATACGTAACCATTGTAATTCTTATAAAACATTCTTCTTTTATTAAATCTTAAAACTCTCTATGAATGTAGCACTCTCACAGTTTACATCTAAAACCAACTAGCACAGTATGAACAAAATAGTGCTGTTCTGCTGGAACTTGCATGATGATAGATTATTAGACAAACAGGACTGCCTTTATGCAAGAAGGCAGAATAATTTCCCAGTAATTGAACTAAACACCTTTAAGGGTTTATAGACACATTTTTGTAGCATTATGTAAACCAATCACACTCTTAAAAATGTCTTAAGATTTTTCCATTTCAGCATTGTTTGTTTCCAGCCTCTAACGATACAGAAAAGGTTTACAAGCCACTGAAGGATGGCTAGCAGTTCCCAGCTGCCTACTCACAGGAAAGAGTACCTGGCGTATCTAGTAGTTAAAATCCTGCACATGAAATTTAGAGTCACTACAGTTATAGAAAACTTATTTAAAAGACCTTACACTGAACAGTCATTATTTCTGTTGTTCTTTTTAAATCACAGAAGATAAATTTTGTCAGTAACTTCACAGCGACACTAAGATGCTACTGCTGAAGATAGAAACCAGTTTGTTATTTAAAACTTAGTATCCTTAAATATCCCTGAAAATAGGTAGGCCAATGGGAAACAGGAATGTTTGTTCAATTACTTATAAGTCAGTACAGATAAATTTTGCATTGAAATGAAGTTTAACAATACACAAGCTAACATTGAAGCTTATCCAGGCACATGATGAAACAGATGTACCCAACACAAAATGTAAATGCTCCTCTCCACCCTGAGCTTTACATGAGGCATCATAATTTCATTCAAAATACAAGCAGGCCAGAGTGATGTCTTTATACAGCACTGTTACCACACAGAACTATTGAAAAATTGCACGCCTGTTGTACTTCAAGCAGGCAGTGGATTATAAATTCAGTGGCTACTTTAGATCGGCACAGTTTGTGGCACAGAGTAATAAACATTCGCACAGACTGTGCTACAACAATGGTGACTACCTGACAGATTCTGGTGTAAATACTTCCAGGCAGACCAGGAGCAAATCAGGCACTGTATTTCAATCACTCTAAACACTTTCCAGAATGGTCTGACTTGATGGTACTAACTGATGCTTTCTCTGACTGTTCAGGTTTAATCAAAAACTGGTTAAGATCACTCCTTGACAGTACTGTGTTCATTTTGCTTCTACCTGCTGCGTGACAGCAGTAACACAACAACCGAGTTTTGGCACTAAAAAGTGTTATTATCAAGCCAAACTTTTTAAACTTAGAAATCCTTCTGAGAATGAAATGGGTAACTTTAGAAAACTGTTAAAAACAGACTTTCTTTGATGCTTACCTGGTGAGCCGTTTCGGTTGAGGTCGCTCTCCAAATTTCCTGGAAAAAAAAAAGAAGATGCTAATTTAAAAGTGCTTAGTCACAATTTTACAGTGAAATACTATCCCAATTTTACAATTTTTGAAAATGTATTGAAATTTGATGTCTTTTCATTGTAATTTCCTGGACAGGTTACTATTAAAGTATCAACCACCTCCTAGCAATAGCTTTGTCCACAATAGCAGAGGGGGGTTTCTTTATCTGGAACACTGGATGACTTTCTTTGCTAAAGTCACATTTACTTCCTCTCTGAATCAATTTTGAAAAGTTCAGATATCACAGTTATGTAAATAGCCAAGGGATCTTTGGCACAGCACTGACCAGAAGTGCCAACAAAAACCAATTATTATCACCATACAGAAATCAACAGACTTATCTCCAAGTTGACAAATCACAGTGAATACTTCCCATGAGGACAATTCCTCATAAATTTGCTTATCCTTAGTGACTTCTCATAAAGAGGATGACAACATATTTCATATGTGCTGATACAGAATTGTTAAGGAAAATCTCCCTCGTGGAATGTACCCAAGCATGATCCAGAAATACCCTGTCATACACTTGGTTTTTTAGCCATAAGGCATAATGTGTTCTGAGGCAGAGCTTTAACACTGCTCGTGACAGAGAGGGTGCTCCTTCCAGGCAGTTAAGACTTTCCACAAAAGTATTTATTTATAGAAGACACTGAGTTTACACAGGACAGAAACATTTTCATTAACAAAAACACCCTCAGATTAAAGGAAAATGACCAGGTAAAAAACCTGAAAAAAAGAAAGGCTGTATGCTGCAATGTACACCAACCTGGCACAGAAGTACAACCACAGCTAAATAAGGAAAAGGGGGAAGTTAAAAAACAACAACAACAACAAAAAACACAAAAGAAAAAAGGGAAAGGACAAAACATAGAGATAGATTTAGCTTAACACCTTTCTATCTAAAAATAAGCTGAGGCATAAAAGACTCTGCTTCTGCTGCCAATGTTCATAAACATCTCTATGACTTGGAAAACTCTTTTGTAAGTGGTCACATCTTTGCCTTTACACTTCCAGGATAGTGAAAACCCTCCCCTCTCCTAATATTGCCCTACAACAGTGTTGGAGGCTCTCTAGGACAAGAAGTACTTCATCATTAAATGATGTGATGAGAAATTCCACTGTTGATGCTGAGGATCTGTCCTGAACTCTACAGCAACTGGTGGTGGAATGATTTGATGTATTCCAATTTCATGTGAGTAACTCCAGAAATGCACAAAGTAAAAATGCAAAGCTAGCGGCACTATGCAGTTGAGTAGAACAGCACTGAAAAGAGTGACAAGAACATTCAGCAAATTCTGAAGTTATTTTTCACAACTTGAGAAATTAATCTTCTAAAATACTGGCAGTCTTTCCTATGCAGAAGAAATGGATACGCAAGATGAAATCAAATTATTTCTTTTCAGTTTAAATGATGAAATGAAAATTTACATTTCCAACCAGACAGAAGCTCCTTTCACATTGTACTTAGTTATTGTTAGCATACTGTTCACTTGTTTGGCTTTATTTTAACTTCAAATGAAACAATGAAACCAAAATTTTTGCTGCAAGATTCATTTTCATGTATTTTCAATTTTTAGGTCTATGGGACAGGTACTTCATTTCTGTTTTCCACTGTGGTATGTATCACTGCATTATCATATTTGCAATGCAGAAAGGCCACAAGAAAACTGAAACAGCTTTGCCATTTGGCAGCCAGAAAGTTATATCCCAAAGCCTATCTGCTTATCTTTCCAGGATCAACCTAGTGTCATCTCCCAAGCACACCCTGTGACTCTGGTTTTCCCCAGATAACAGTGTGAGTTTGTGTGTGCATCCCACCTCACTGTTCTCCCCTGAAGACCTAGGATCATTAAATCTGGCAGAGGATTCACCTGTCTGTGACTCACTGACTAGACAACAGATTATCTTTAAGCAATAATTTACAACACCCCTATAGATTAGCTGCCTGATCTGGAGTAGAACTAGAGTCTTTGTTTCAATCCCTCTCCACATTTTAATTCACCAAGAAAAAAATTAAGATGTGCCTATTTTGGAGCAAAGGAGACACTGTACACACCACACACCACATTTGCTTGTACCATGGCCAAGAGATCCCATCCAAGATGAGGACACTAGTACATCAGAAACCACATTAACACAGAAAAAAAACACCCAGACAAAATCTTACACTCCCGTAAGGCTACTCTAGCCATGCAGAACTCTGAGCATAGATGATTTGCTCCCCTTGCATGTACAGTTACTGCCACCTAAAAAACTTTACTAATAATAGAGGCATCTACACACAAAAAAGAAGCCATTACTTAGAGAAATAAACACCCTATCTTCCTTTAGTCAAATCCTGAATATACCACACAGGAAAGAACACCAAAATCCCCATTCTTCAGAGGCAGAGCTGAAGCACCGAGTCATTTTGGAGATGCACAGGGTAAACCCTGATCATCTGATGCTCAGTGCACCACCTTTATACTTCAACATGCCAAATTTCCCTAGCCTCCTCCATTCAAAATAAAGTTAGTGATGTCACTGTAATCAACTTGCGAACCTGTACAAAAGGTACCTTTAGCAACATGAACCTTCCAAAACATTATGCAAACTAGATTTGGTAGATCTTTTATTATTCATAAAATCATAGAATGGTTTGGGTTAGGAGGGACCCAAAAGATCATCTCATTCCAACCCCTCTGCCATGGGCAGGGACACATCCCTCCAGATGAGGTTGCTCCAAGCCCCATTCAACCTGGCCATGAGCACTTCCAGGCATGTGGCACCTACAACTTCTCTGAGCAACCTGTGCCAGTGTCTCACCACTCTCATAGTAAAAAATTTATTCCTAACATCTAATTTGTATCTGCTCTCTGCCATCTTAGAGCCATTCCCCCTTGTCCTATCACTACACACCCATGTAAAAAGTCCCTCTTCGGATTTCTTGTACGCCCCCTTTTAGTACTGGAAGACATTAGGGGGAGGAGCAAAGCAGGAATAAATTACACAGTCATATTTACCGAAAGTCCAATTTTTTACTATCTCTGAATTAAATTCAGCTACTTTTTCCTCAGTAATGTTATTCTGATGCCCAATTGATGGTTATGTACCCTAGCCTTCATGTCACTGAACAGCACTTTCCTGTACCACCTCAAAATAATTTCAAAGATCCCATAAACATTCCTCAGAACTAAGAACTCTTAACTGACCCACAAACCACTTCCATCACTAGACATCTTCATAAGGGAAACTCTATTTTAGTAAAAAAGAATGTGACTTTGTACAGGAATGCTATAAATCAAATTATTTAAATAAGTATCCAATAAGTACATGAGTAAGGTTGGTTGACATTGCATTCTTACACCTCCCGTAAAAAAAACAAATCCCCGTAGCTCAATAGCAACAGCTAAACAAGTTAGAATTCAAGAAAGATTAAGAAAGGAATAGGAAACACAAACATTACTATGTCACAGAATTATTCTGCCACAAACACACAGTCCTGAAAACTGCCTGCTGTTAACTGAAAACATAGGGGAAAAAAATTACACAGAGTAATAAAACACACCACAAAAGTCAATATGGATGATCAACAGTTTTCATATGCAATTGGCTAAAACACTTCAGCTTTTAGTGAAAGTGAGCACACAAGAGAAAAGTGACAAAGATGTAGGAAACTAATATAAAATATGCAAAATGTGAAAAAGAGATGGCTGTTCTCTGCCTTGCAAACACCGGAACTGGAAAATAGACCTAGTATCTGAAAATTTCATTTTAGAATAAAAATCTTTTCCCTTGCTCTACAAACCTGGTTATAACTAAGTTGTGAAACATATTGCTAGAGGATATTGTGAAGGCTAAAGCACAAATGGACTCAAAAGATTAAACAGAAGTCTGGCACAGAACTCCATTAGCTTCTACTAAGCATAATGACCGATTTTTTATAACCTCATTCTCAGGAAAACCTAAACCATTCCCTATCAGCAGCAAAGTAGTTACCAGGAGGGAAAAAAAAAGCCAACAAATCAACCCAGTTTACATTTAGCCTCTTTTACATTCTTAAACTTCCATCACTGATGACTAGAATGCACAGTTCACTGTAATACTTCTACAAATCAGGTATATTCCATAGCAGCAATTGCATTCAGGATGCCAGATTTTTAGTCATGTTGCAAAACTCAAGACATACAAACACCACATGAAAAAACGAACCATTTAATAGTTCACCTGGTTTATTCATTCCTTATGTTTGCAAACTAGATAGAGATACCTCTACTGACAACACAATCTGAAGTACAAAAACTATCAGTAACGATGCTGCAGAAGAAAAGACTGAGGCCTTTTGCTTTTTCTGATGTTAGGACAGCTCAACTGAAAGTGCAAGAAACACATTATCTATGGTTTTGTACTAAATGACAGACATTGTACAAGTGATGATTGCTGTTATTTCAAACTTTTGTGTTTCACTGGCATGTTGAAAAACGGGCCAATTCAGACATTTAAAGGTTACCTGTCAGAGATGACATAGACTGCATTATTTTCCTTGCATAGGTTTTCCCTGAATTTCACTGTTCTGGAATTTCTCTTGATATTTACTATTTCTAGACCTCTTCTTTGTTTACATCTTGAAAATTTGCAGATTGATGGATAACAAAAGGATACAGTAATGTATCACAGTTCTATTCTTACAGTGGTTATTAAACAAGCTAAATATATATAATTTTAAATCCTAATTATAAATTATATATCATTATGTCTGAATGCTCACAAAGTTCCTTTTTTTATTTTACTATCCAAGAGTCAGCACTGTTTCAGGCGCACTGTACTGGAACTCTGGATATACAATCAAGTTGCCATTTTAATTCACAAAACAAAAAAAACCTTGCTAATTCAGTTCAGGACAAACTGTATTTTATTAGTATTTCCCTATCACACTGCACTGCAAACCTGACTGTGAGCATTAGTCACACCATAATCACCTGCTGTAGCAGCAAGTTTTACTTGTTCAAGTAATTCTTTTCCCAGTATTTTCTCTAGCTAGTAGTTTTTATTCCATTATGTTCATGTATTTTGTTTTCTGATGCCTTGCATATATTAATTTCACTTCCCCATTTTGCACTGTAGGCATAACTTTTCTCTCACATCATGTCCCAAATCAGTCTTCTTTTCAAGCCCACCCTTTTCATTTCACGAGTCCCACTTTGCCGTTCAAACTTTTATTCAAACTTCTTTTCCCCATTCAGAGAATGGGAAGTAAACTTACTCTTTTTACCTCTCTACTGACATCAAGTAACTATGGAAATGAACAAGAGCACTAACATTAATCTTCCAAGTACACTAACTAGTTTTGCTCTAGCTTTTAATATTCTCAGGCTAGGTAAAAGCATGACACAACATACAGACTGTTTCAAATATTTTCATAAAATATCAGAATACCAAATCCTGTTAGGAATTCCTCACTCAGGCACAATAGGTACTATATTATAGTTTTCTATGGCTGCAGGAATGTGAATGTCCATTGCTTCCAGCATCTACAATGAAGCACAATCTATAACTTACTTGTCTTTACTAGAAGTATCAAACTTTTTTCCTGTTATACAGTCTTACTTTCTAGAGATAAGCATAATTGTAAGGGCTGAATTGCGCTTTTTTTTTCCAATGGTTCTACATTTCAAGTCAATTTTGGAAGGAAAAATAAAAATTAACCAGAGATGTGCCATTTGCAATGAAAAAAAATTATAAATAAAAAATCACATGCTATCCCATCCTCAACTTTGAATATCTGTAGTTACTAAACTGCTCTAGCATCTTCCTGAGTGGAAGATGAAGTTCAAATTCTTCCATTATTGGCCTTCAGCCAAGAACATCCTCTTCACAGTCCCTCATAAATTCCATTCACCTTTATTTACCGAACACAGAAGCCTTAAAAAATACTTCAACAAGATTCAAATAGAGGCAAACTTCAGTCATTTGCCCTAAGAATTCTATCTTCAGTTGGCCTATAGACTGACACAATTCTTGGCATCTAGTAGGAACAGCATGGATCTTTTTGTAAATAATGCTCTCCAGAGAGGCAAAAACAAGAGAGTTGTCAAATTTGAATGCAGCAGGAATAACAGCTGAGCAGAAAGCAAGCATGATGGAGAGGCCCATGTGGGGGGAATAGCAGGAAGAATGAGGACTGAGAATGGGAAGACATGAGTGGCAAATTAAGACTTGCTAGGTGAGAAGAATGGGCCTGAGAACACTATGGAAGATGAGGCACCAGAAAAGCCTGCGGCAAGACAAAGCATTCTGATTTAACTCTAGAATATACAAAGACTAGTAAGAATATACTACAGTTACTGTCTTCCTTTTTTTTTTTGTGACAGTTTTCACGTTATTTTGAAAATTTCAACACTGAAAATAAAAGCAAAATACTTGCCTTACCCTGAAGAATCCAGAAACATAGGAAATAGCCATGTGTTGAGATCTCTTTTTCTTCTTTTTTCCTTACATAAACATGAAGAGGTCAGCATGGGTGTTGGGGGCTAAGCTCGGTAGGCAGCTAAGAGCCACAATGCCATAGGACAGGTGAAAAGCATGAGTGGAAAACAAGAAACTTGTAGGTCTAGATAAAAATTGTTTAACAAAAGAGAAGTGGAAGAAGAGAGAAACAAAATAAAAACAAGCCAATCACTCACCGCCTCCCAAGGGTAAACAGATACCCGGCCAGTTCCAAAGCAAACACTGGGTTAACCTTGCTAAACCCCCCTCCTCTCCATTTTATCACTGACACTATATGCCATGGAATATCTCTTTGGATAGTTTGGGTCATCTGCCTGGTGGTGTACCCTCCCAACATCTTGTGCATCCCCATTCACCGTGGGGGGGGATGCAGACAGGACACAGCGAGAAACCTTGACATTATGCAAACACTGCTCAGCCAAAGCTAAAACATTAGTGTGTTATCAACACTGTTTTAATCACAAAGAACACAGCATCAGACCAGCTGCTATGAAGAAAATTAACTCCATACCAGCCAGACCCAATACAATGAGAAAACTGAAAAAAAAAACATGCTATCTACATGGGAAGCAAGTGCCAGATTTTGAAAAGGCAGACTGCCTGTTCAATGGAAACATTTAACTCCCAAACATCCCACCGTCAAATCATTTCCAACTGGACACCTGCTGGTGCTTTTGACTGATTTAGCAAAGGCACACATCACAGCATTTGCTGCAGAACATGTTATAGGAACTCTTTAATAAGCTACAAGGGATGACTGTAATACCTCAGCATGGATTCTGGAAACAATCCCCAGACAAGTGCTCAGAAGACAATGTCCTTGGAAGGAAGTTACCCTGTTCAGTTGAATCCTTCCAGCTCCTTCTCCTAAACCACAAACCTCCCAACATTGTCAGAAATAAGATGTGGCAATCACTTCTCCAGGGCAATAAAAGACTCAGAGACTGACAAAGTGGCAAGTTCTACTTGCCTTAAACAAAGCTGTCAAATAAATGGGTTTTGAGACAAGTACAATGTGCTTCACATAGGCTTACTAGAGGACAGACACTATTAAGAATACTAAATTAAATACAGAATAGATTGACTAAAGAAAGTTTTTACTTCCTCAAAGGAGGTCTGAGGGAAACAATGCTTGAAACAGGAGGGGTCTAATGAAAAGAATTTCAGATTTTTATATAATCTCCAGAGAAGTTTCAGAATACATTGTGTGATTCAGAAAGAGAAAACATAAGAAATTCCAAGCTCTGCTCTCCAACAATATGAAGTGACAATGAAGATTGGTGAGAGGCTGAAGTTCAGTTCCAACATTTCTAATATCTGGTATCCCAAAAGCCATTAGTATGACAGGATTGGGGAGGAAGAAATACTGCCACTTCAACTACTACAGGCTTATCATAGTTAGGAGAGTACCAAAAGAAACCTCTGTGCTACACTTAATCCCAGTTCTAAAAACAGTGAACTGTCAGATGCAACCTTCTCCTACACCTCTTACATAGCTTGGAACCTGTGAATGAACGTGAAGAGCTTGCAGTTGAATAGTGAGAAGAAAGCCTTCTAAAGAAAGAAATAAAAATAAGGCAAGTAATTTACAGCTACTTCTTCTTATTCTCCCTCAACTTTAAAACAACTGCTACATACCTGAAAAACTACAAAGTTTTTCAAATGTACATTCAGCTTTTAAGACAAGACAATCCTCATCATAACAGGACCTACTGCTTCCACCATAAGAAACAAAAATACTTTTCAAACAATTAATTTCAAGTTGCTATGTGATCAGTTACTACAAACACATTAAATGTGGTGTACTACAAGATCACCGGTACATGACCTCTCTAGGTTTATCTGGTCTACTGAGGTTGTATCTAAGATAAAGGAAAGTGAAATCTAGGTTTCACTTAGGAAACTAGGTTTTCTAGGTTTACATTTAAAGTTTGAGGATTAATATAAAATATTCTTTTTCAGCCATTAGCGGAGGCATCATCTAAGAAAGTTGAAAGAGATGGATTCAGGTAGCATGCTGGGACTCTATTTTCCCTCTCTCTTCTAATCCTCTATCCTATGCCCATTTCCAGCTTCAATTTGCTTAGTACAGACAAATGAGAGAGGAACTGAAAAGGCACTAAGGAAAGCTTGCACTCATGGACTTCAAACATGCTTAAAATTATCAAAGTCAATAATATACAACAGTGTCCATGTACAGGACACACTGAACACTCCCCAAGAGCCATCCCTTAATCTTCCATTTGTTAAAAATGTTTCATATAGGTAATGCAGTATACTGCAACCTACGTGGCAAGACTCAGCTACTCCGTATCAGACTTGGGTTTTGCATACTTCAACGTTTAGAACACCACAATACATCAACAGTAAAAGCAAAGCAGCAGATGCCCGTCTTAAAACAAAGGGACTTGCTGTTCATGTAGGTTTATTTTTCTGTGCACAGATTTCTGTGAAGACAACATGCAAATACTGAAAACATTTCTGTGCATTCATCTACACAACCATATTCTCTTACAAACTTTTTAGAATGCAACTCCAAGGGAAAAGATCATCTATCACTAAGAAACATGATCCCATTTGCTGAGTTTACAGACAGAAAGAGGATTCCTTTTAAAAAATGCCCCTTTATGATCTGGCATGAGCTGGCATATAAAAAAAGACCATAAAATTTCACACAGTGGTTTCTGTTACAATTGGCTATGAAATCCATATTAAATATAGCTGTTGATTCACATCACTTTTAGTGTTTGTTTGCTGTTGGAGATAGCCGGTGCATTTAGTTTCTGTAAGTGCAATTTATTCTACAGTGCTATCCTTTATTTTTTAAATTAAGCTCAAAACAGGGCACTCTTATGATTTACCAATGATAAAAATGCACAGCTCAAAGAAGTGATGTTTTTACAGGTTTAATACATTAAAAAAAAAACCAAAACACCTACAGTACACAATTTTTAAGTGATTAATGCAGAACACAAGTAATTGGATCTATGAATTCAGTCAGGATGGAACTAAAAGCAAGTCATTAATATTACTTGTGCTCAAAGAATATGTCACATTTATCTTTTCCATGGATGTGAATACTGAATAAATGAACCATACAAATTGCTAAATAAGGACCTTTAGAAGGAAAATTTTATCTTCTCCAAAACAAAGGTCATATCATTAAGGACAGCAAAGACAGCTGTACTACCCGTAACATCCATTGCTATGAGGACTTTATCCTGAAAATAAGGAACTAAAAACTAACCCTTTTTTTTTAAATAAATACAGTTTTCGTATCCACACATAATGTACAAAGAGCCAATCTCAGCCAATCTGCTTTGAAATACCACTGACCCAATGTACCTTCTTTCTTATCCATCCATCACCACACTGGAAACACAAACTAAAAGGCAAATAAACAAGCTCATATTGTCAAAAAAAAAGGACAAGTGATGAAGCAATCCTCTCATTCACTCTATACTCCACAGCCTACGATTCCACACAACCTTCATTCCTCAGAAACGTGTGAGCAGATGCACTTTCCTCAGGCTACTCTGCTCCACCTCCCACACATATTTTCAATTTGCCTTCCACTGCTTTTTACATTTTGTTGTAACTTAATGCCATACAGCCTAATACAACCTGGCCTACACTGTGAGTGCCACTAACTACTGTGGCTTTACCTGTGTGGCATCTTGGAGAAAGGAGTTTTTCAAATCCTTAGACTAATCATACACAAAACATTTTATAGTCTTTTACTATTTCCTTTCACTTAGCACAACCACATAAGTTGTTGCTGTGCTACTTCCTCAATAAAAATACTGCTGTGCCGGTTATTCAATTCTAAGAAAGGTCAACATGACAATGAAGATTATGCAGATCCATTACATTGCAGTGATGTATCTGTCTTGGGAGTGGGGGTTTTTCTGCTGTGGACATACTGTGATTTATGTAGTGACATATGTAGGACATACGTAATGCAATACACAGGTAAATGATGCATTTCAGAGGCTCTTATTCATTCTATAATATCACACACCTGAGGTACAGAAACTGCTGCAGAAATCACACTGATCTCCCTTGTTGCTCCCTCTAGGTACAACTGTGTGCAAGCATGATCCTTTATTGCTGATGAAGTCAGCAAAATGACAGTTTCCAGATCACCCATCATGCCACAGGCCGGTTCATCATTCAGGATGAACACATGCACTAACAGAGTCACATGCAGTCATCAGCTCACTCTCACTTTTGCCTGCCAGCATCATTTAGGCCCTGATTCTCATCAGGCTGTCTACTGTAATAAATATTGCTGTGAAGACTCTGTCCTGAAGATTAGGAGTTGAACTAAAAGCTAATCCATTTTTTTAAATAAATACAGTTTTCATATCCACACATAATGTACAAAGAGCCAACCTCAGCCAATCTGCTTGAAATACCACTGACCCAATGTATGTTCTTTCTAATCCGTTCGACAAAATGAGGTAAAGTTAATTACAACCTCACCAGTTGAGACTGTCTAAGGGACATGAACAATGCTAGCATTTCTCCTACTTCTTAAGCCCTTTTCTCCTCTGCAAAGAGCAAATTATGGGTGGTCCAACTGCACTGTGCCTCTGTGGAAGTAGGGGGCACAGCAGCCCCTAAAATCACAAAACCAGAAAGCTTTCCATCGATACACAAAACATTCCCTCTCTTCAAGAAAAACAATAAGGAAAAAAAAAAAAAGACCCACCTGCTCCACGGTGAATGCCACCAACCATGCAGTATCACATCTTTGTACTGCATGTTCCTGCACTGCTCCGGCCTACACTTAAATTCTTTAAGTCCTCCAGCACGGGGAACATGTTACGCATTTGAAACAAGTCTTCTACTGTACAGCCCTATATACACTTTTGGCACTATATCAAATAATACTGACATAAATACAATAGAAAAAGCTCTGCTTCATTTAGTCACGCCCTCTCACTGGAAGTCACCGGTTCAATCAGAAACTCCCTCTCCCTTTTCTGACCCGCTTTCATCCTCCCACATCGCTTTCATTATTGTCCTCTCTCTTTTCCAATCCCCATAAAAAGAAAATCACAGAACCACAACTGCAATTTAAATACAGCTTGCACTATCCGTAAATATGCTCACTTTTGAACAACTTACAGAAAGTAACCAAATTCACTTTACAGTAGTCTACCTACCTTTGTGAAAAAACGTCATCCAGTAAAACACTACACTTGCTCATGACGCTAAGAATCAAAGGTGTAGTCCAAAAAGGCCATAATTTTAATCCAGACAGAACTCACACAACTCTGACACACCAAGCAGGGCAACAAAGTCAGTAATGACAGTTTATTTAAGAACAAGAAAGTGCCTAAACATATATCTGCAGATGTGTTTTCCCTGCTTTTGCTTTTTGCTGCAGATACTTGCAGCAAAGATATATTAAAGAACTTAGATATATCAACTGTTAAGTTGCCATTAAAATGTTGGAATGGTGTAGAATGTGAGAAACATCATAAAAAATTACTCCATGTATAAGATTCATTTATATTCACATGCTGTTATTCCTTCTTTATTAACTCCCTAATAACTTTGGCTCCAATGAAAACTGCAGATTTGCACACACTTACCTTAGCAACTGATAGTGTTATCAGCTTGAAAAACCAGCATGCCAACAGGATCTCAGTCCCTAAAACACAATATAATTTGGCTCAGCTATTGTAACTGCATAGGGAATATGCAACATAAGGCTCATTAGTTTTATCTTCAGCGGCTCAAATCAAAAAAGACTTGTTAGGAAAACAACTGCACGTATTTCACAAAATTGGCTACTAACACAATGGTAAACTGCTCACACAAAAAAAGCAGTTTGAAGCACATCTCCATGTGTTAACATCCCACATTCACAACTGTCACCAAAAACTACTTTGCTCAGTGTATGGTTATTTGGATTCTTCTTGACCATCTAGCACAGTAAATGTTCCCCTGGATCTTACCTTGCACATCACCTGTGAATAGATTATTTCACAAGTAAACTTGACTTTTATTTCCTAAGTGGTTCTATGTCCCCCTTAAACATAATTTTAGTACCAGCAAGCCTTTAAAAGCCAAGCAGCTACCTTTTAAGAAATTAGATTTCTAAATAAGGTAAGAACAGAGTTACTGAGTACTAAAGCAGTGCTTTTTAGTTTACCATCTGCCAATTACTGCAAATAAGATTCTTTTTCTTTTTTGGTTGTATTAGGCATCAACTTTAATAAACATACTGATTGTTACCTCTCTTGCCTGCTTATTTGACAAAAGTCACAAATCAGACATAAGGGAAGACTTTTTCACCTACTTTCCTGCCAATATACGAGCCCTCCTATACTGTAGTACCTGAGGATTTGCTCAATATTGCTTTCAATGTTCTGCTGTTCAGAGAACAGTTTCCCCCTTTAAGTATACCTTCCATCCTTCACTGGAAGACAAGCATTCATCTTCTGTGCAGAAGGCAACTTAAAAACACTGAATAAAAAAGGACAAAAACTTCAGGTTCATGGCTTCCTTTGAATTACCACCGTTCACCGTAATGCCAAAAATACATAAGAGAAGCAGAAATTGTGAATGATTTTGCAAGGAAGTGGTAAAGAACCATACTGAACTGCAAAGGAGGAAGACTCAAAAAGCCGGCCTAACCTCACTAACCATAAAGGCAAATACATACTTATTTTGAAGATCCCTTAAAGAGGTAACAGGTTCTTGACAGGGATGGTCATTGGACAGCTTAAAATTTCTAACCACTACTCTAATAAAGTAACAGGTTAATCACTCTTCCATGCATTTTTCCTTGCTCTATACCCACAAACACCGGAGTGACTGCTTCCTACCAGCACGAAAACAAGGAGAACATACTAATATGTCTCTAAGGGGCTTAATGTCCTGTCCCAAGTGCCCCAACCAGCTTCTCCTGCACCCACTACCTGCAGAGCTCAGACCTTCAGAGGCAGCCAACTCAGTCCATCTATCTGTCACACCACTAATACACTAGGAAGCAGGAGACGAAAGGAAACCAGTGGGTTTGGTTGCAGAAAGCTGTTTGGTCACCTCAGCAAATTCAACTTTAACAGAAGCCAAAAGAGATTACATAGAAGGAGCAGCTAAACTTGTTTTCGGTTACTTTCTACTAAGTCTGTAACTCTCATGGGAAAGAACTATATGTAAGAAAATAAAACACAGAGAAATTCTGTAAGGAAAATGACTGGAAAACCTAAGTCTTAAGCATAATTAACAGATCTTACTGCAGACTAACATCCTTACTCAAAGTTTAGCTTAGGATAGTTCTAAGACTCTCACCCAAATGCAGACAGAGCTTAATGCAAAACGACAGCTAAGTATACTAATATCTCCAAGGTTTAAGCAGACTGTTAAGTTTTGCTGCGACAGTTCAAGTCACCACTGTCTCAAATGTCTTTCCCACCTCTCTGCTAGGTCAGGGTAAGCCAATGTGTCTGTGCCCCAGCTGCCCCAGTTCACAGCTGGAGTGTAGCTGTACAGGCAGCTGAGCTGATTTGCCACCACCAAACACAGGGTGCCTGCCAGTTTCCCTTGGCTACCCTGACCTACCCTTACACCCCCTACTCCAGCCCTTGTCAGACCTTTCCACAGACAGATTGAAACCACTAACCCAGAACAAAACCTGTATTTTAGAAAAGGAGAGGGGTCAAAGAAAGGAAGGAAAGTGAATTTTACTGATTCAGTCATGAATCCAGTGAGTGCCAGCACGACCACAACACAATCAAAAGGAGAATGTGACCTCCCACTTTGGTGGCAAAGCACTATTAGAAAGCTGATACATCTATAGCTTCACTTTAGACCCATTTCAGTGTATTTTAAATAATGTAATAGTATGCACAGTAATGCAATGGTATATACAGGGCTCAGCCCACCAAAGCAGAAGTTTCAAGAGCCATCTTTAAAAACCTTTACTGCATTTTTATACTTCTACAAAACACCTTTAGGAAGTGGGGATGATTTCCTATCATCTCCTTTCTCCAGCAACTCAGTCAATTGAGACAACTTTTTATATTGTAGAATAATTTTTTTAAACATAATAATTGTGTTTTTGTAAACACAATAATAATAAAACACTGTAATAAGTCTGCACCCTCTCCTTTTGTTCCCTTTCTTCCTCCAACTTCCATACTTAAAATCCTTCAAAACACAAAATGGAAGCAGCTGTGTATATATGTTAAAAGGAAACTGCTAGAGTTTATATAAGTTTATTGCTATGCAACTGTGTCTCATTCACAGATTCTAGATACCTATCATACGAGCTATTATGGTGTCTAGCTCTTTAAATAATCAGATTCAGTTGTGACTGGTATCACAAGTGATACCAGTATGCAAGCAAAGAATAGGTTATCAGATCATAAGCAGGTTTCCATGCAAACAGTAATTTGCAAATTGGCCAATAAAATTCATCTCTTCAGTAGATCAAAATGATGACACAAAACCTGTGAATACATATACTTTTTAACAAAGCCGTATTTGGCACCAACCTGGTTTACAAAATTACAGGGTTTCCTAGATTTCAGATGTTTTATTATTGCATCACCCAAGAATTATGCGGTTAAATTAACATTAACTGGGTGCAGTTGCAAAATGAGCTGTCAGTATCCTAGAATTAATCAATCTCAAGTTTATTGTTTCATAATTAAGCTTACAAATACATCATCCCATGAATATAAAAACAGCAGCAATAAACACAGATCCCAGAAAAGAGGGAGAATTAGAAGGCTCTTTTTCAGCTTTCTAGGACAACTAAATCATTTGGAGACCATTCTTCACTGTGAATCTTTTTCAATGTGGTTGTGCTAAAGGTCTCCAACTGGGAAGCATTTATACACACATATTAGTCTTAAAGGTTTAAAGCCACATAACTAGACAGCAAAACCAGGTGATACTACCTGTGCCATTTACAAACCTCTGTTTTAATAAAAACATACATGTTTTATTATATTTAAAAACACTGGAATTACTGTTGGTGAACTGATTCATAGTTCTATGTTTCCAAGGATTTATTTATTCTCCAGCTACACCCCCTGCAATAATGAACAGAGCATTCCCACATATGAAAGTCTCAGAAGTTCACATGCCAATTTAACAAATACTTGACTACTGAAAAGAGAAAAACAGGGTACAGCAAGAAGGGTATTTCTGTTAAAATTATATAAGCTAGACCTTGCTTTCAATTAGTGCTATTTTTAATTACAAAACTCGAATATTTAGAAACAGATTGCTAGAGAAATATAATCTCCACAAAGCCTATGATCAAATATGATAAATGCTTTTAATAACTGTTGTGGTAAATGGGTCAGTGATCCCTGAACAAGATAATCAGACACTACAAAAATATACCTTTACTCCTTCTTATCATAATACACTTACAACAACCATATGAAAAGATTAAACTACATGTCTAGGATGACAGCAGGCTAACACCTTGTCATACTTTCTCCTGGTACTATAATATCACAGTTCTCTTACGTACTTCGCACGTTCCTATTGTGCCTAAATAGCTTTTACAGGGCATTTTTCATAAGAAAAAAAAAATTCTGTAGAGTATAAATGCAAAGCAATTAATATTGTCCATTTTTTTAAATGGAAATTGTGTGAATCATACTTAATTCAAGTAAGCTTGCTTTTCAGGTTTGTCAAGTTTAAACTCCACACAGATGCAAATTACTGGTAAAACTTCTCCCTGCATCTTAATGAGGTACACTATAAACTATGAAGCCAACTTGAAAACAAAAACGTTTCTGAGACAAATTCTACTTGACCTAGGTATTCGAAGTGTTTAAGAACTAGTATTTAAAAGAATATTTTACCCAACAGCACTTAACTTCTGCATGATTTTGAACCTGGGACTGCTACAATACTCATTTCCAAGAATAATGCCTGCGCTGGCATAAATTTTTGTGTAAGGATTTTACTGGATGATAAGCGTGCCTAAGCAGTGTTGCGAAGGCTCTGAACTACTGAGCTCTGAGCCCAAGCTCTTTTCAAAACACTGCTCATCCTTTCAAGTACATTCAGGCCAGAAGGGAACGTAAATTGTCAAAACTATTTTGAAGTACTAAACAACTAATGTTTGGAAGTCATTTCAGTCAGCAGCTACAAACATGCCTCACTCATATCTTGACCGGTTTAAAAGAGATGGCCAACACATGGCTACTTGCTATGAAGTACACGGAATAGGCTAATCAATAGGGAGATTTGCTTCCCACAATTCCTGCCTACTGCTGCTTCAAACAGGCAGACTGAGCTCTCCAAGAAAAATGGGAAAATCATGGACATATGTGATCATTACAGTTCAGCAATCAGATAGATAAGCTGAACCCCCAAATTAAAACATGCAGATGCCTGTGCAGTCAAGATAAATGAACAAAAAAGTCTCATCCTGCAGAAAATTGGGGGATGACCTATATTAGAAGTTACAGCTTTGAATTCAGCACTGTAGAGAGATGGTAGCTTTTCTTCCATGGCCTTAATGCATTCTGGAAAACAGGGACACGCTAACATGTCCACAGAGCAGGCCCAGTACTCCATTAACAGCTAATATTCCTTCATTGCTTTAATTTTGCAGTTTACAAAAAATGAAGCCTATGCTACAAAACTGATTAAGCATCTTTGCAGTAACTTTGGAATCCATACATCAATTCTAACTAAGTTTAAAAAGAAGAAAAGTTAAAGTTTTAACAATTAACTTGCTATGAGTTTTATGAAATCTGGAAGCTCGATAGGCATTTCCAAAACACTGATGTCACTGAAAATGACAAGCAGAACCTGGAACCTGCACACTGTTTCAGAGCTGGTCACTCTACATATACTATTTGAATAGACAGCGTATGCCTTAGCGATACTACAAATACACTTTGCTCATTAGGGATGAAGGACCCCCTGATATTGTCCAAGAAACTTTCCTCAACACACAGGGCACAAATGTATAGGAAGCACAAGTTCTTTAGTCCAGCTATTTATAGAACAACTTGGAGACCAAAAAGAAGCCCTGTTACTTGACAACAGCATATGCAAAATGCAGTCTAAACAAATGAAGAAAATTCAGAACACCAATTTGAAAGTGCTTTAATTATCTTATAAGGTTATGGGAAAGTTTAAATACTGTCAAAACAGCATTCACACATACAGAATAAATACCAGCATTTCATCTTGCAAGTCTTTTAAATCTGATATCTACATTCTGTTCACATAGGCATAAGAAATATAGAAACAAACTGTTTAATCTGCAGTCAGATTGTAAGCAGAGGGTCTCCAGAATTTCTAATGATAAGAATGCCATTTAACTGTTGAGTCATACACAATTTTAGGGCACCTGCCTTAAGTAGATTTAAAAAAAAAAAACATATCCAACCAAACAAAAAGCCCCCCACAACTATGAGTTGAGTACTGAATTTACTTACGACTATAAACCTGTTGGAAGAGGTATCAAATTATGTTATATTTACTAGCCCGAAGAAAAGCCTAATAAAATATTCTGCAATTTAAAAATAAACACTAGAAAAGTAAATCCCTTTGCAATTTGTTTGTTTTTTTTTTCCCAGTGTTTCACAGGTTGTTGCAATAACTTTGTGTGGCAAGTTACCTACAGTATTAGCTATGGTGGCGTCTAGCTCTTTAAATAAATGATATCACTATGGGGACAGAGGAAGAACTGCTGAACTGTTTCTATGACAAGAAGGGTAGTGGGAGAAGTGAAATGTGAGTGGCAGGTTTGGAAGCCTGAGGTATTTTTCACTTCTGTATTTTTTCCATATACACAGGAAACTCCCTTGGGGGGGTGAAAGACCAACTTCCCTACATCTAAATGCAAGAAAATGTGTAAAACAGAAACGCCATTCAATATTTTCTTAACCTTAACAAAAAATAAAGAATCAGACAAAAAATTCCATACTGAAATAGACAAATCTGATTTTCCTAACTCAAAAATTTCTTCTGACAAAGTTTCTTTAGTAGTACAAAATTCGAGAGAATCAAGAGACAAAAGATTAGGGTGCCTCCATACACATATAATCTACTTTTGTATTTAGAGAATTCGTTCCCTTCCCCAACCCCCGATTACTGCCCATCCACTCCCCTCCACTAGCTTTTGCTGCTGCAAAGTGAGTGAGGCCATGAGGAGGAAGGTCAGATAAGACGGTCCACGCAGAAGTACAGAGCCTTCTGCTCCCACTGTAGTGGATGCAGGCATTATTCTTACTCAGGCCAAGCCTCCAGCAATCCATCTGCCCATCTCCAACAACAGGATTAGCAGACAGCTGAAGTAAGTAAGACCCTAACAAGCTTAAATGGTACTTCCCCTGAACATTCTCCTGTGTATGACTTTTCAGTTCAGGGGATTTCTGAGCCCTATGTTGATGCCAGGAATGAACACAGCTTTTATTAATAACTGGACCCCTCATGGTCCAAGTATACTGAAGACAGTAAAGGACACATACTATGTGCTTTGGAGACAGATGGCACAGTGAAGAGACAAAAAGGGAGAGTTCTGCTATCTAACGGGACTACGCTAGATGGACAAGGGAATCCAAAGCAGCCTGGCATAATCAGTACGATCAGCCTCAAAGGTTCACCGCACCCCTGAACTAAAATTCAGTTTTAACACATGAGCAAAGCCAGCGTCATACTGGAGTGACATCTGAAAAGCCTGCAGCTCAGAAGCCGCAGTCACTCACCCTGAACTGAACACTGCAACATAACACCACAGCTGTCTGAAGGTGTACATGGAACATATGTACAGCTGTCAAGTGCAGTATGATCATGCAAATGCTTATTAATAAAACTAACTAGAAACAGTAAGGGAAAGCAGAGTGAATCTCTACTAGTCATCTCTTTGCTTTTAGAAAACTGAACTTCTACATGTGAGAGTCCCAACCAGTTTTACTTTGGTAACATGCAATACAGCCCTGCTACCAGATGTTTCCAACTTTTGAGAACAGAGTAAGACCAAAATTTTTTTTGGGGGGGTGGTGATTATTTGTTTGGTTTATTTAAGGTTTTTATTTTTCCCCAAGGAAAGGATTTTCCAGTTTTCCCCAAAGACTGACAACTACACAAGGTCCCTTAGGAAATATCTTCATCAACGACACACACAATGCCACAACAGGCACCCAACAGCTGCTCAACTACGCTACTTCTAATAGTTAGAAGATCTCATCGATCTTGCCGAGCACAGCTTGGGACAAACCTAACATATTCACCATGAAGGCACCACTCTTCACAATACACAAGGAGCAGAGAGAGGCCCCAAGAGCTCCAGTTGTCCTGACTGGTTTTGTAATGAAAACCAACATAGTCCATCCTTTCTGTAAAAAAGGCTCCCTGAACCTGCATGCCACCCAATAAATGATGTTTACAAGCAGCATGAGTTATAGCTGAATACAGGCTACTTATGGGAATGATACTGTGCCAAAACCTAATATACTCTGAGTCCCCAAAAAGATGCTTCTAACAGCTACAATCAACCGTAGACACTGCAGAAAATGGACAGAATAAGGAATCAAGAGGACTGCAACAGAAAGTCAAAAGGAAGTAGACAATGCGATAAAGGCCTCAGGCAGAAGGAAAATGTAGTGGGTTCCATTATAGATCATTTGGCAAAGAAGAAGCTGATGAATGACTCAAGTCTCAGGAGAACAGCATGAAGTTACTTTTGGCTTCCAAGGCAGAAATTAACAAAGCAGCTGAAAAAAGGAAGAGGCCACAGACAAAAGGAGCAATGGAGATCTGGGACAAGGCATAAGTGTTTGCTTCCTGTTTCTCCAACTATGGTCCAGTGTTGCAAGACTGAATGTCTGAAGGTTCCTTTTACCGAAGGAGAAAGGTTGCACACGTTTGAGCCTTGATGGCTAAAACTGTTAGTCAATTCTGATATCCAAAGGACATCCCTATTTGACTTTTTAAATTATGTTGCACAATGAAGGGGCGAGGAATGCTTTAGCCAAAACTGCTTAATCACTGAGAGTGAAATGAGGCTCACTCCTTTTGAAAGAAAAAGTGCTGTGTTACATATCTACTTCTAGAATATCTTTATGTTAAAACTTCTTAATATGTATTTTTTGTGGCACACCAATAGCAAACAAGGTCATGACAAGTATACCACAAGATCTACAATACTAAAGATGCCTCCTCTGATGAGAACAACAAACACAGGAGAAAACCACAAACAAACTGGTAATTTTTAACCTAGAATAAAATACCGCAATATGAATACTATTTCTTTAAGGTTCTGAAATGGTATTAAGAAAAGCAAATTCAACCACTGAACAAGGCAAAAAGAGAAGTTACAATTTTATGCAGAAAGTTACATATGCTCTTTTAACCCATCTTACGTTAGGAGAAACTTTATGTATAGTAAATAATAAGTTGTAAAACAAAAGCTGTATCACAAACAACCTAATGTTTATGTGTATACACACACACCCTTTTTTGGGCAATGCTTATTTACAGAACTCAGCTTTCAAAACTTGGTCTCAGCTTTACTTTCTTTGCTTTCATCACTCCAAAACCAATCCTTTCTCCCAGTTCTGCTGCTTTAGAAATACACCATGTTAGTAAGAACAAAGTGTTCTGTTTCTTCACTGCTTTCAAGATACTCTCCACAAAGCCATAAGAACAGATTGCAGTCCCCGAATTCATTCAGGATTCTATTTTATCCATCCCTCTTGAAGCAGCAAAAGGGTAACAAAATAATAAGTTTCCCATATACTTCTGAGATGATGAAAAGGACAGAAACACATCAAAAAAGAGAACCAACAGAACTCCTCTAAAATAAATGATCCTCTACTATGTTTTCTTCCTACCCCTCATAAAATACATTTCCTGCCTTCACATTATTAACAGTTAGGATCTTTCTTTGGCTTTCCCCATATAACTTAATTTTCCTCATCCCTCTGTATCAATGTGTTGTCTTTTGTTACACAAGATATCTGTGGTTTTTGAATTCTTTAGATTCTATTTTATCTCAAATCCTCACCTGTTCTTTAGCCAGGAGACAAGCGGCATACCAGTGCTTATTAGACACCCTCTCTCACAATCAAAGACACCAATATGGCCAAGCTCCAAAAAGTAAGGAATAGGGTTTGGACTTGACCTAAAACATACAGTTGTTAGATTATCACATTGGGCGAATAGTAACAGTGACTTCACCATTCTGTAGACAATGCTGGTGATGCTTTAAGTACAACACAAGCTTGACAGGGTTAGTAATAGCAAAAACGGGAGGGGGCATAGGGTGGGGAGAGAAAAGAGAACACAACAGACCCAAAGCAAGGCGCAACACTGTCAGGAAGTACTCTGGAAGTACTGCTCTGGGCAAAGGTAAGTGAACACAGGCTGCCCAGGAACAAAGAATAGGGCTTATACAGAAACTTCACTGAAAAAAAGGGGACAAAGTATTCCAGTATACTACCCCATGAAGAGGTGTAGAAGCAAAACTAATTGAAGGCTGTTCACACAGTTCAGGGAAGAGCAAGGCTGAAAGCAACTATGTGAAACAAAAAACCTCGACTTTACTTCAATATGCTTTATATATAACAAGAAGAAGCAGAACTGACCAGATCTAAACTAGAATCAGAGGAAAGGAATTTCAAGCAGTGGCTATACACATTTTTCAACTAATGTCAAAACACAAAGGAAAAACTATTAATTAGGAAGACAATTTGGACACTGGTACAGAAGTATTTTCCATCCTGAAAAAGAAAGTATTACTGAAAGAAACTGCCTAAAATCAGGGCATTAAATAGGAGAATATCGAACACAACAGAGCAAGTCTCAAAAGTGCCACCATAAAATCTGTGTTAAGAATGGACCTTAAACAATATCCACAATTTGAATCCTATGCGCAAGAAGCACAGACGAAAAACTCCAGTAAGTGAAGAAGTCTCTTATCTCTACAAATGTAATACTCATCACTGCCTAATAATTCCTAGCAAATATAGGTCTGTTGCTTTTGGGTTTAAGAGCCGTTCTAACTGAAAAAGATAAAGTTTCAAAACTGAACTGATGCAATGTGACTTTCGTGACTATGCAAACTGACAGGTCTAACCAGTCTACTGCTAAGTACCATACAGAAGTAAGGTGCAACAGCCAAGACTCAGTTATGAGAGTCACTCTAGCAGATGAACCAAGAGGCACATTCACCTTCATAATCAGCAGCAGAACAATTACTTCTGGAAGCCACTCTTGTAAATTTAGTGCTTATATGAAGATCTCTCAAGCCTTTGCATCATGATTAGGAATCAAAGCTAGTATCATCTCTGCCAAATTTGTCACAATGCATCAAGCGTGCTACAACCCTCTTCCAAAGAGGAAGCCTGATGCCAAATACTTATTTTGATTAACTATTCTGCACAACTTATTAATAAGAGATTTGTAACACACAAGCAAACAAAAGCCAAAAATAATACCAACCATGCACTAATAAAAAGAAATGGAATGCATTAGGAAAACAAATGAACAAATAAAAACCACACAAGAAAAATCATAACACCATAGGACTCAGCACTGGCAAAGTTTTTTGCTGTATCCCACTCACTTCTGGAAGATATTACATTATTAAGGATTTTACTAGTCATCAGTATGTATCTACTACAAAACTAAGCCAGCACGAAAAGAAACACACACACACATGCAGAGTAACACCAGTCTTTCCCTAAAGCTTTTCTTTTCTGAGTTCTTACACTCACTACTGAAGCCAGAGCTGGCTGACTGATCTGGAAAGCAGTAGAACATTCTGAATTTTAAAAATAAATACCTATACAGGATAATTTCTTCAGTAGTATAAACACATGGCTACAGCACATTGCAGCGCCGCTCCATTTTTCTTCAAGCCACAGTTACCCACTGGTCATGCCCTACCCACTGCTTTTATGTCTCAACTATATATAAGAGCAGCACCTCTTTAGCATCTATTCTAATAGCCCTCACCATTAGCAAAACACATGAATCATGAATACAGTCACTCTCAGTCTTCCTTACCATATCTTTTTGTTACACTGATTAAAAACCTAACAAAGTCAGGTATCTTCTGACCATCTTTCACAGTCACAGTAGGGAGAGAAGACACAAGCAGCAAACTGCACAAGCAAACGACCCATAACCACACAGAGCAACAAGAACCGAATCAGGAAACTAATTCTATTCCCACCTATCCATGGACTCTATGTTTGACCTTGGAAAGTCATTGGGTTTTTGGCTTGTTTTTTCACAATCAGGACATGAAGGGCTTTTACGCAGATGGCAGGAACAACAACAACAAAATAACCGAGTAAGTTTAATTATTATTTATTCCATTATGCCAGGCCTTAGAACTCTTCCACAATGGCATAAATTCAGAATGATTCTCTAGACCTTTGTTTTGAAGTTCTCTTTGTGTAAGAGCACTGGTAAAAGCACTAAACCATTATCAGAGAGCCCCCTGCACCATATCAAAATCAGATAAAAGCTCCATTTCACAAATTCTTCTAGTGAGCAAACAAATTTAACCTTATTTTCTACACTGGCAGCTCCCAATCTGCAATTTCCAGAAGAAACACCACCTGCAAGACCCTCTGCCACTGCTCCCAGACAAAATTAAATTTTAGAGTCAAAATAAGTGTTACCAGGAAAAGGAAAGCAGAATATTGCCTTGAGTATTTTTCACTCTGCACCATGTCTGAATTTCATGGCCACCTGATCAAGTTTCATTCTGATACCAAGTTTCCTGGTAATCTCTCAAAGCACCACACACTGGAAACATGCCACAAGTACAGGTTTGAAAAAAACAAAGTACGGATGAAATGTTTTACAGACTAAGCAGTGTTATCAAGAATACCAACAGAAAGACTTTTTTTCCTTACACATACTGGGAAGTACCTGCTTGTGCCTGTACTTTTAAAGGGAAAATTGTGTTAAATCTGCTACCCAAATAACTACAAATACTTAGATTTACAGCAAAAAGACTACAACCCATTGCAATGTATACCCTTGAATCTCGCCTACCAGAAGCAGAAAAATTAACTAACATGTAATCTCACACAGAGCAGTCAAAAATGACCACTTGCCAATACAGACTGTTGCCCATTACAACTGTTCTGGATTTTGAATATACTTATTAAATGGCACTTCATAAAATTAGTCATATAATTACAATGAAAAGGGGAGAGTTCTTGCTCCTGAATAAGAAACAAATGAGGAGAAGTTATGGTTGTGTGTATATGCACAACTACCTTAATGCCTTCGTGTTTTCCAAGTGAGGCAACAAAAACAAATTTATTTAAATAAATTACAGAAATATATACTTAAATTCAACAAGAATGTTTTCAAAGATATACCTACACAAAAGACATATCCAAAAAAGAGCCTCATAAACTCACTGAAGAAACATGCAGTGACTGAAATGTTCAGATTGCTTTAGAAATAACACATTGTGCCCCAGCAGCATGCCATTCATTGAATAATCTGATTAATCAAAATAGTGAAAGATTTCAATAATTGTATCTTATGGTAGGAGTTTATATATATCAATCTCTTTTCAAAAATTACACAAAATATTAAATGGAACACAAAACCAGTATTATCCTTGTAAAGTTATAGCCTCTGTCTATTCTGAGGATGCAAAACTGCAACGTTAATCCAGAGATTTCTCACACTTTCCATACCAAAAGCCATACCTTCTTTTTCTTGATAAAAAAGTTTACCACTGCAGATATGTAACTTA
Organism: Pezoporus wallicus; assembly: GCF_028554395.1. Classification (NCBI taxonomy): domain Eukaryota; kingdom Metazoa; phylum Chordata; class Aves; order Psittaciformes; family Psittacidae; genus Pezoporus; species Pezoporus wallicus. The sequence continues at coordinate 762,613 of NW_026637470.1, forward strand.
CAAGTTACAAACTGAAGAGCGTAAAGGCACATGGCTATATATCACTATCTGGCTAACTAAACTCCAGTTGAGGAGTATGAAGTATTTTTCAGAAAATGAAGTTATTTTAAATAGTATACATAGGTTCTGAAAAGTGGCCAGTGATGTCACATCGAAATAAACAGTGAAAGAGTTTCTTTAGGTTGGAAAGGGTACTTAACATCTTTTTTACAAAAGGTAGCAACCACAAAATACACAGACACACACAAATTACGAGTAAAGAGAACCACAACATCAGTAGAACCCAAGGAAATGAGGTAATGTCAAACTCTAGGTTTAGCGCTTACTTTTGCAAGACTCAGAATCTAATTATATGGAAATTGCTGTTTTCTATTAATAATTTTCTCTTCAAAGAAATGTATTGGCTGTTTCCTCTTCTGAGTTTTTACACTGAAAAGAAATAACCATAATTCCATAGTATTTCTTTACCTCATATGATCTTAATGATTAATTATTGCAATTATGTTCAAGACAAGTGTATCATATTAGAACATTGTAAGCATTGCCACATAAAAATAGTGAAAGTTCAGTAAGATCAAGAACATAATTTCGCACCTATAATTATAAACCTGCCTTGAAATACTGTAGACTTAAAAGGCATATAGTTTTGTCAACAGAAGTAAGATTTCATCTGACAATACAGCTCGTGATGTTCACCATTTTCCTGTCTTCACCTAAATACACAGGGAAAACCGAGCAATTCTGTAAAAGCAGACAGACATTGCAATTGCTGAGATTTTTAAAGTACTGCAATAACACAAAAAAACAATAACATCCACTTAAAAGTACACCTTGCCTGTGAATGTTCTTGGGAAGCACTGATTCAGCATATTACAGTGCCATTTAGGTCAGTTAATACTGTGCTTACAATTAACGTCCAAACTATTTCGAATGGCAAGTATGACAAACATAGAAAAGATGTCTGGATGATCTTAAGGTCCTTTACAACCCTAACTATTCTATGATTCTATGTCCTGAAACTTTAAAATTCTGCTGCCATTATTCACTCTCTAAATGTGAAACTATTATTTTGTATTGTGTAAGAGAGAACACTCGTTTGTTATTAAATATTTTACAAGCTCAAAATTACAATTTTTCTCCTCAATTTTATCCAAACCCCAAGACTGCAAAAACAGGTACATATCACACCTTAACTGTACCCTTCACCAAAAATGAGTTACTAACTATGAAAACTTGCTTCAAAATCTTTGCCCATGAAGGCACCACAGGTCTTTTACGAGGACTTTACAAGTAGCTATAGGCTACTTTAGCTTCTCTTCACATTCTTTTTAAAGGTAGAAATTGCTTAAGCTCAAAATACTGAAAAACAACCATAGAATCAATTATTACTGCAAAGCAGAAATTAGCAAGTCAAAGAAACTCTCATTCACAAACTAGTGATCATTTATGCAATTCATAGAACAGAATAGCATGCTTAAAAGAATTATGACTGCAAAGAGATATGAGCAAAGGGTACTGCCTTTTAACTAGCATTAAAAAAAGCACATGTACTATGCCTAATAAAACAGTCTACAGATCTTTCCTGGAGAAATCAAGCTATAAAAAGATTATTTTCAAAGTTTCCTTGTGCTACTATCAACCATAATAAGTCAGAAATTACAAAGAGCTACTCAGTACAATGACTAAACAATAAAAGTAAATAAAATCAAAACCAAGAGCTTAACTTCATAAAATTGCAGCTACTGAAACTGCAAAAGGTTAAAGAATATTTGCAGGCATCTCAGAAGACTTCTTCAGATATACTGTCCAGAGTAGCCAGACTCAAGACACTGACATGCTCTCCGATAATGATTTAAATGTTAGTCACGCAAAACCATCTACTCATTTGATTGTAAATGAGTTTTTCCCAACCTTTAACACTCATCATGTGCATACACGCTATACAATAGCTGTAGTTATGCTATTACTCAAATCTTAATAAGCTCTATGTTAAAACCTCCAGTGACAGTAAAAACCGTAGCCTGAAGATCCCATGATCTTCCCTTGAATTCTACTCTTAAGTCTATATAATCCTGTTTCTACATCTTGAGCAGCACTGAAACCATTCTCACTAACATCTTGCAGCCTAACCCTCCAATGAGGCTCACAATCAACAGGTAATTCTCATCTTCCTAGATCTGTCAATCACACAAGACTACCAGCAGTGTTCCTTTTTCAGAAATATTCTCCCTGGTTTCCTTGGCACGTTGGTCTCATGATTCATCCCCTTATCATTCTAATTGTTCTTTCAGTGCATCCTCCTTAAGAAGCCTCCGCATTCACCTGTGCTATTTTATGAATCATTTAATCGATTCCTGTCTCGCACCCATTTCTATTCTCATTCCCTTTATCCTGGGCCAGGACTGAAATCAAACTATTAACTCCCTGCCATTAATCACAATATACTTTCTACTTCATATCTCCTGTGTTTGTCCAAGCTAATACCCCAGCTTGTGTCTTTCTCCATATAGATACCTCACTATCAGCTCAGTGCAGACAAAACACAGGTCTTACTCTTTCATTGCTTCAGTTCGCTTTCCGCTACTGCAAGTCACTAACCTTTGGGACTCTAAACGAAGCATCAGCCCTCAAACTATGGTTCTGTATCGGTCCTAGAATTAACCCAGTTTTCATATCCTGGGAATGCCCACCACATCACTAATATAAGCCTTTTAGTAGCTTAAATCTTATCCTGTGACCATAGCAGTTTACATCAGAACTAGCAAAGCATCCTTGTTCATGTTTCAAAAACCAGAGCTGACCTTGTTCTGTTCATTCTGAATGCTACTCTCTAGATAGCTTTTATAGCCCAAGGTCAGATCAAACAAGTCTCCCCTACATCCCCCATCTCCTGAGCAGCATCTGCTTCACTCTCTAATTCAAGACACTTACTGGTCAATGCCCTCATCCCAAAATTACTAATCAGGACATAGATGAGGTTCTTATTTTAATCAACTGTTATATTTTCATTTCTGAACTTCTCCACAAAGCAGCACCTTATTCTTCCAAAACACACCCACAAATGTTTCCACAGGGCTCACTAAAAACAAACAAACAAACAAACCGACCAGATGGCTGGCACACCTAGACCACTATGCTAAAATTCACTGCACTGATGCCAGATATTCTCCTGTGTCTTACCCTTATATTGTTAAATATTCTGGGTCAGGAAACACCTCTTAACCACAGAGCTGTGGGATGACTAATTCAGACACATAATTCAAATAGTCTGATACTTTAAAAAGTGTTACGAAAACAACTGTCTACTTTACAGTGCCTATGGAAAACATCTTAGCAGTGACAACCCCACTCAGTTATTTTGTCTTTTTCAAGGCTTCTCAACCTGTCTGAAAAATAATCCCAATACTATCCTTTATACTGTGGTGACAAAGGTTTTCACTGGCAATCAAACATTCAAAACAATGCCTAGCACTTCTCATTTTTATCTATCTTTTCTAAAATTTTGATCACTTGTATGGTGGCACAGGAATTGCAAGGGTGGTTTGGTTGCTGGTTTTTTGGTTTTTGGGTTGTTTTATTTTTCAATAGCTTCTTGCGTTACTTTCTAGTACTTTAAAGATCAGGTCATCTCAGGCTACAGAGACACTATTCCATATTTTATGTCACTGTAAAGTGACACAAAATTCAGTTCTTTGGAATAGAAACTGTGTCATATGGTTGTGTTAGGTGCAGCACAGAAAGTTACAAACTAATTGAGGCCTATATGCATTTCTGTAGTATCAGTAATTATTTAAAACAAAATGTTTTGCACTCATGTAAATGCTTCTCTAATTAAAAACCCTTTTCATTATTTTTGTCATCTTACAGTGATGCTTTCGTAAATCATTCACAAGAAAAACCAAAATACTATCCTATCTACATATATACTATATTATACTATACTATCCACATAACTATACTATACATAACACATATATATGTATATTATATATAATGTATATTATATAATTAATATTATACATTAATTCTAATATTAATATATATTATACATATATATTTTATACTATACTATCCACATACAATACTATACTATCCACAAAACCCAAAAATACTATCCTATTATTCCAGCCATAAATTACCCGTTTCATTTTAAATAATGGTTCAAATAGTTAGTAAATCATTTTCAGTTATTTGATGTTTCTGTGTACTTTCTCATTATAGCTCTGCTACGGTGCAATACAGGTTCCGTCACACCATGTATATGGGTATGATGCAAGTAAGCAGGAGTATGCCACATGCTACAAACAAGAAATTGGAAATGTAGTTTGACTGCCCCCCAGAATAACTGCAGTAAATTCCTACTATTCCGTTTCAACACAGCATTAACCTATGTACTATCAGGTAGGCTTAGGCACAAAGTTTATGCAGAAAAAAAATCGTAGTACTTTTACGTTCAGCCTACACTGACTGCAGAAACACCATATGCTTTACCTCAAAGTTTGAGCACCCCTAAGAACTGCAAACTGTCCCTTAAAATACAACATGGTATTTGCATACTACATTCTTCAGTTAAACTTCTTAATTTCAGGAACTTTTTTTCCTGTGCAATTCAGCTTTTACATAAAGAAAACTGCCTTTACTATTTCGAAAAAAAAAAAAAATCACCTACTGAAGTAACATCAATTTTTAATATTAACACAGACAGACAGCTCAGCATCAGAGCCACACTCCAAACACAGGACATAAAAAAAAAAAAAAAAAATCAGACTCCTCAATGTAATCTAACTGTAATATTAACTAAATTTAACAGACTTCATTTTACCAATGTTAAAAATATTTAACAGTAAGAAAACAAGACTACTTTTTCAGAGAATTATTCGACTTACAGGTTTTGAACAATAAATTCAACATTAAAAACCTAAAATACACACCCTTTTTTTTCCAATCATGGTAAAATGCTGTTTTTCCTAATGAATAAATAATCTACAGTTGTTACTGTCAACACTGTAACAGATCTCAGAGAAGAATAAAAGTAACATCACAAACATGAGAACACTCCTGACAAACTGATTATTATTGTAATAATCAATAAACAAAAGGAAACAGAACCCAAATATTCAGATGAATGCAGTAACAGAAACGTGGAAAGACTTAGTTGCTAACTAGAGCACAGACTAAAACTTGCAGCAAACTTTAAACGCGTTTGCTCCCTTCTTTCAACTCTAACCTCTAAAACAGTACACTCCAGGAACCACAACAAAATAAGACTAGCTTGCCCGAAGAACATTTAATTGGGAAAATGTGTATCAGCCACAAGCCGCCTTTATCAGGAGAGAAATCAAGCAAAAGCTTCAGTTTAGTTTTCGACAAACAAGAGTGAAGAATTGGAAACACTACTGCAGCCAAACAAAACAACAAAATACCATAATGCTACCTTCTCCATGAGAACAAAAGCATCAACCACCAACTCCACCCCACCCCCAAGCAGGCTGTTGCTCTCTAACCACAGAGCCAATGCTGTAGACAATGTAATCCCACAGGGAAGACAGAAGGTCACAGACACACTGTGAAATCACAAAATAAGGTCCACGTTGCAGAAGGGCAAGGCAGTACTTTCACCACTTAGGGTTTCATTTGCACAAACAGGTGGGGTACAGAAACAGCCCGTTCATCTCTTGACTGTCCTTCCCTCAACACATAGAGGGAGGTCACATATGCTTAGTCTAGTCCAAAATTAAGGACACGGCACTTACAGTAAGCAGCAGAATTCAAGACGTGGTGAGGATGACAATATGCAATGTAACACTGCAGGTGAGATTGCATTGTGTATACCAGCAGTGGATCTGTTATTATTCATCAGCTGCAGGTGGCTAACAGGGTGTCACTTAGTATAGTGACACACGCTGCAGCTGGCTAGCCATGATTAAGTATTACCCAGTGTGGTTGAAAGGGATGGCGACTATCATTCATTACACTCCAGCGTGGCGTAGCGGGGTGGGGGGGCTGCTACCCTTCGCTGCAACGCAATATTTGGAGAAAGGCAGCTAGAATTCCCTAAAGCCTTGGGAATGGTGCACGGGGAGGAGAGAGAAAGGGAGCCTTACTCCCCCAGTCTGCAGGAACTGGTGTCCTGCTAGCAGCGGCAGAAAGCCTGACCGCGCTCTACGCGACCGGGAGCGCTCCACCTCGGCGCTCGGCGGTGTCAGAGCCACCCCGCTCCCGGGCCAGGCCGGGGGCCTCCAGCTAGCCCCCGCCGTACGAAGGGGCTAAGGCAGGGCAGAAAGGCTGCGCTCAACTTCTCCAAACTGCAGGAGCAAAAGCCTTTGTCCGAGAGCTCCCCAGTATGCGGCCGAGGGAGCCCCGGAGTCCCCCTCCTACGGCAGGTTGAACTGGGGCAGCAAAGAAGGGGGAACGGCATGTGCCCGCCCCGGGTCCGTCCTCGCTGGTCTCCGCTGCTCTCCGGGAAGCCCTCAGAGAGGGACCCGTCCGGAGCAGCCAGGAGGAGCACTGACCCCGCACGGAGTTCCGACCGCTGTGCTCGTGCCGAAGAGAAGCGGAGCAGGGGAAGCGCCGAGCCCTGCCGAGCCCTCCCCACCAGGGTGCCTCCGGACGGGAGCCCAGGCCGCTCACGGCCTGTCACCCGAGGCGCGGGGGGCCTCCTCCCGTGTGCCCACCCGGCGGGATCCCAGCCCCCCGGGGTTTGCTCCCCGGGCCTGCCCCAGGGCCATCCGAAGGACAGCCCTGGCTTCCCCCGAGCGGCGGCCGAGGCGCCGACGGGCGGGTGTGGAGCAACCGGTGCGCCGCCACCCCCAGAATCAGCCGGCTGCCGGCGCGGCGCCGCGAACCCCCCGCACTCACCCTGTCACAACAGGCGCCATCTTCCACAAACTCTCGCCAAAACTCCTACTCTCGCGAGAGAGCCCCCCCCTCCCCGCGCCCGGAGCGCGCGTGCGCGGGCCCGTGAGCCACGCGCGGGGCGGGGGAAGGAGGCGGCGCGCACCGCCCACTCCGCGCCTGGGCTCTCCCCTCAGACACAACAGCCGAGGCGTGGGAACCGAGCGGCTCTCGCGAGAGCCGCGCGCCGCTGGCCAGCGGGCAGAGCGGTGAGAGCGGCAGCTCTCGCGAGAGCAGAGCGCGCGGGGCGGGGGGGAGAAGACGGGAGATTGAGGGATTCCTTCTGCCCGCTAGCGCGTCTGGCTCCTGCGCCTTACCCCGCTGGCGAGGAGGGGCGGCGGGGGATGGAACAGAGGTGCCCCAGGTGCCGGTGAGGGGAGCTCGCCGCTCTTCCCTCCGCCCCCCCACCCCGCGGGAAGCGCGTGTGGGGCCGCTTGCCTCGTGCAGCCTGTGGGCGCCGCACATGCGCGGCTGGCGGTCCGGGGAGAAGCTCCTGCCGCGTAACTGGGCTGTGCCGACCGGCGCCGTGGTGTGTGGGGGAGACGAAGACGTTCGTTTTCCTCGTATAAAATCTCTCAGGAGTTCAAATGGGATCTTCTGTGGAAGTTTTGTCAGTGCCTGCTTAGACGAATCGCTTGAGTCAAAACCCCAAGCTGATGACCATCGAGCAGCTTCACTTCCCTGCCATAGTCAGAGAAAGCCAGGCCGCACCGACTGGAGGAAACCTGTCGTGTTGTGTCTGGTGGCTCTGTCAGGCAGTACGGACTAAGCGCTTCCTGTTTATCGAGGTTAAAAATTAATTCGTACATGACTCCATACAGGAAACTGAAAATAAATTGATTTCCAAATAGCGAACAAAAACGCTGGAGTAGGAGGCTGAGATGTGGAGGCACAGGCATTAGCGCTAATGGATTTCTTACACTGAAATGTTCCATCACCTTTTAAAAATCGGTTCCAAACGAGAAGCCTGTTTTCATAATACCTCTTGTAGTCTGCAGCCAAAAGCACAAGAAGCATTTGTTTAGCAAACACAAGTTGTTGAGTCTGCTAAGACTTAACCGATGCAGCAAAGCTGCTGAGGCACGGGAGCAGAAGGTATCTACAGATGTGATCCAGTGTTTTGACATAGCAAAAGAAGACCCCCATTTTGGATTTGTTTTAACAACATGTTTTCAAGGTGAGGGGGCTGTTTGTCCATTAGAAGACCATGTCGGAAAATTAATACTTTAAGGATTCTGCCCTGTCTGTTCAACTTCTCTGTCTTTAGTATAACATGTCAATCCAACTTCAAGCACAAATGCAGTGTTGATTTAAAGATCTGCTGAGATTCCAAAACCCACATAATTTTTATTACTGCACCTCTGTACCTCTGCTGTCTCCCAGATTAGAGAGTAAAATAACATTTTAGTAATCTCGTAAATGTGATTTTGGGTTTCTCTCCTGCATACATTCTCCACTGCTAGTATTAATTCAATGAATGATGTCTCAGATGAGTAAAATCATGTTTTAAGAGATTACTTGGCAACAGAGTTTGCTGTAATTCTACTCACTGTACAAATAGCTATTGTTTGCTCTCATTAAGGGACTTTCCCCATCATGATTTCCACCTCCTCATTAGGTTTGAAAGGACTTTGGTTGGCTCCCTCATAGGTGCAGTTCTCGGCAAAAGCACAATGCATACTGGAAATCCTCTGTATTGTTTGCAGAGACTGGCTCATAATCTATTTGGAAATCTCTTCCTAAAAACATCTTTTTTTTTTTTTTTCCCCTCCCAAGGCTGAAGAATGATCTCAGCTCATGCTCACTCCATTCCATTAAGAATGGTTTCTGGATATTTGCCATGGACTGTCTCTAGATGGTCATTTGATGGGGCCCCTCTTTTAGTGTGTTTTGAATCAAACTGGAAAATCTAAAAATATAGCACACAATAATCTGCAGTGTCTAGACTTTTAATATTTTACAAAGAAGGCATTTTGGTAACCAGATTAATTGGATACTGGAGCAGGTATATTATTTCAAAGAATTAATAATTACAGAAATTATTGTAGTCTTTTCCATCACCAGCAGAAGTACATTATAAAGCAAATAACCACTGATTTTTCTTTTTTTTTCTTTTTGATGATAAACAGTCTGTAGTTCAGAAGGCCAGGAATACTATTAAAACAGAAAACAATAGCCTGAAATTGTATGAGTAGCCAGTGGAAGGAAAGATAATAAAACCACAGTGGTTTTTTTTAATATTGTTCATGCATTAATTTATCTTCTTGCTGCTATGTTTGCATTTCACATAGTAAAGTGTGAGCAATTCCTGTTGACTTTATTGGAAACTGAAAGCATCTGGTACCCTGGAGAACTACGGCCTGCTTTCTGGTCTGTAATGAATGTAAGCACTTCCAGAGCTGGAAAACACATTTACATACAAGGTTTGCTGCTTTTAAAATGTTGCGTTTGCTATGCAAATCAGTAGTTTGATGTAAGACCTCCTGAGGTTGGTGGAAGGGTGGTTCTGAATCAGGCCCATCACTTCAGAGGTGGTTTGGAGAAGCACAGCTTGGAGGCTCCTTTGAAGGGTGTAATTTCAACAGGTGTTGGGCTTCACTCTTCCCAGCAGACGCCTTGCTGAGTGGCTCCAGCTGGGTGCTCAGAGTCATTAGCTGCCTTCAAAAATGGAAGGCTGTTAAAGAAGGAAATCCAGTTTACTCTCATAAACTGAGGGACAGGATCACCTCCTACTTCTTTGGATTCACCAATACATGCAGATGTGGACAGGGCCAGGTCTGCACATCAGTCTTCTAAGGATCTTACTTTGGGTAGAAAGAGGAGAAAAGACAGGGACCCTGGCAAGAGCCGACGGTAGGGATCAGGCCCTTTGTGTGGACAAGGAGGAGATCTTTTGTCCTGGAGTTTTGTCTTGCCAATGGTACTGAAGGAGTTGCTTGCCAGCAATGTTTGAGCAACTACAGCAGAACTCTACAGCAAAAGGGCAGACAGGAGCAGGAGCACTGGGTGCAAGGTGTGATCACCAGGCAGATTTCAACAGCTTGTTCAGCCAGTCCAGACCAAACTTTCTCCAGCTCAGCCTCATCTCTGGGCTTCCCTTAAGCTCATTCGTTTGGGCACAGCATGAGTTAACATGCTGGATGGCTCCTTGTTTGGCAGCTGTCTCCTGCCTCCCTGGCTTGGACAAAAACGGGAAGACAACAGATCTGCAGACATTTGTGTAGGAGCACCCTGTCTTTTATGTGCATAGCACAGCCATGTAAGAGACACACAAGGTGACCAAGAGTACCCTTCTCTTTTGAGTCTGTCTTCTTACAAAAAATAATTAATATTGTGTCTTGTAAAATCCAATGACTTTAAACAGCATTGTAAGTAGTGGAACCACACGGTTACCTGAATCTTCACTATAAGCAACAGGTTTATCTTGAGATGTTTCAGTTTGTATCTGGTGCTGTAAATCACACATTCTAGTTGTAGGTACTGTGATACAAGCCTGCTGGAATTTTATAAGCACAGGATGTACAGTGTGGTTTAACCGCGTGTCTAGGAAAGAAAATAAACAGGCAGTTGCCCACAGAACATACCTTACATCTGAACTGTGGTGCACATGCCAACAAAAGTTATCGCTTAAGCTGCTAGCTGGGCAGCTTGATGTCAGAAGTGCCTCTGCTGTTTGAAATGGATGCTGTTGTTCAGCATAGCTCAGAGGATTTGCAATGTTGTCTTGAGGATGATAGGAAAAAAGGATGGGCTAGTTAGCAGTCTGCAGCAGGAGTACTGTTCAGTAGTTTTTGCTTCTGTGTCATTACCTCAGAGAGGACGGTAGCGCAAAAAGAAGGTCTGAATCTGTATTTTAATGCTGGTTGAGGTATAGGTATGCCTTAATAAGGTAGTTCCCAAAAGGTACAGTCAGGCTTGAGCCTCACTGGTGTTGCCTTGCAAACAAGTACAGTCCCTTCACAGAGCATTTTTATAATGTAAAGGCAAGATGCAATAAGTGAGTATAGCAAACAATAGGAAGGAAGAGGAGGAGGGAAGATGAGGTTAACAGTAATAACATCATGTGGTTATGTAGGTTAGCAGTGTGAACAGGTTAATGACTGACTTCTGTAACCTCTTATTTTTAAATACTTTTCTAAAACACACTGTTAAGACAATTTGCACTGCATTAAATTTTTGCTCCTCACCCTACCCCATAAAAGTATCTGTACTTATTTTCCATTAGCTGAAGGTCTTTTTCTGTTTGTGCATAAAGTATCCTGCATCTCTCTTAGTTTTACTGGGCTTTTCAAAGAGCCTGTCTCTGAACCTCTTGCACTGTGCTCCTCCTCTTATGCACGTTGCCTGCCCACCAGTTACATGTGGCACTGTGTTACTCCCTTAGCCTTGCTCTCCACACGCAGCTGTACTCTGTAGCAGTGGGTTGTGCCCACCCCATCCTCAGGGTGCCTCTGCCGGTGCCACCAGACTTCAGTGAATCTGTGAATCATCTGGAGAGTAGAATGTTGGCAGAGTTGGCAGATCCTGCCCACTACCACCAGGCACCTCCAGCCCTGCATTCACAGGCACAGGCACCAGCAGAGCGGAGGCTCACCAGAGCACACCTTGGTGCTGCCAGAAGCATGACTCTTGTGCTGCCCTGACCTTGTGCCGTGTTCAGTGTGGGTACCCACCAAACCAGTTCTGAGATTAAACCAAGATTACAGAGTCATTACTGACAGGGAGTGCAGCAAGAGAAACTGTAAAAATCTCCCTGCTTCCAAAATAAAGCTTTTCAGTCTGTCTGCTCCTGGTAGGACTGACTCTGAGCAGTGTTTGCCAAGGGACATTAGTTGCATCCCACTGACATCAAGAGGACAGGAAAGATTTAACTAGTCAGTTAGACTATGAATTATCACAAATAATGAACAAAGCAAAAGGAAGATTCAGAGATTAGGCTATGGCTCCAGATGTTTTATTTTGCAATGCTACAATTCTGAATCAATATGAAAACATGTCTTTGTGCAGAAAAACTTTTTAACCAGAGGTTCTGTTGCAGTTCTATTATTTTCATGACATATATTAGCTTACCATCTAAACTGCCAGAGACATCTTACACCCAAGACTGTAATTCAGTGACTGATTTTTTTTTAGCTAGTCTGCTCTCCCCTTCATGAGGCTCTTTGAGAAAATGTATGCTGACATGCTTCACCTTTACCTGCAGGTAAATTGTGTTTTTGGAAAAGCCCTCAAGGAATGAAATTCATTTTGTTTGACAAAACATGAGAGAAACCCACACTCTTGATTATACACATTTTTCTGCTGGATACAGTGCTTAAGGGAATTTCAGACTAACTCTAACAAGGTCCAAAAAGAGCTCAGTGGCCTACTCTAAAAGAAAACGACAAACTGCACAGAACCCCTTGATAAAACCATCACTAAAAATCTATTTGACATTATAAACCTTTTACTATGTTCTAAGAAAGTCTACGTCCCAGTCATAACCACACGCTATGTCAAATGGGAGGAAGCATAGACAGAAATCTTAACCTGTAATTTTGCATAGAAATATGTGCACACAGGAATTTTCCTAGTTATGGCAAGAGAGGAGTTAGGAAACTAATTGCTTCACAATGAGTATAAAGCTAGGTACTGCATAAACTATTTGGAGAATTTAGTGATGGCTAAGTCTTGTGCTGGTCCTGTGTGAAGAAGTTAAACTATTTTTGTCTGTTCAGTGGCTTACAGAGACTGTCCATGGCCTCAGGCTGTGAAGATAATACTTGTTTTGGGGCTGTTTCTTTATATAAAACATTGAGGAAGTTATGCATTCCTGAAACACAGTATTTTTTAAAACAGTCTGAAGGCATGGTCAAAGAACACATGATCCTAAAAAATAATCATGTAATACTGCCATGTTGGTATCTATTTGGATGACTTCTTTTGTCCAGAACAGTTGCACAAATTCTAGTTGTTGTGGACTTAGTCTAACTCTCATTTTGAACCTCTGCTGTTCTGTAGCTCATTTCCATAATACTCACCTGAAAAAAAGAAAGACTATTTCAGGCAGAAATTGATGAAAATAAATTCCTACAAATCGCCTAAGAATATTTCATTGCTCAGATCCAGGGTGGCTGACACTTGTGAATAAAATAATCTTTTGAATTTTTTCCTTTTAGGGCATTACACGTGACCTTTTAATGTCACTAAAGTTCATTAGTGCTTGGATGAGCTTTGTATAAATGAATGGTTGAACAGATAAGTTATAACTAAGGTAATGAGCTTATAGATGTTATGGAGGTCACTGAAGACATGTCAGGGATGCTAATTAATTAAAAGAATTTCTGTATAATTTTGTTTATTGTCAGTCTGGGTTCAGAATTTACTCTCTCTTCTTTAATCTTAACAAGTGGTGTTTCATTTTTAATGTTCCAGACAGCAGTTTTTTTTTCTAGAAATCTAGCTATCTAGCCATTCTTATTACTCATGGCTTCATTATCAGTTTGTTTTTCTGCTCATTACTGGCACTGACCTTGCCAGGAGATAAGTACATGCATAATTTTACTCATGCAATTAGACTCATTAAAGCTAATGGGATTAGTCAAAAAGTAAAGATACTTTTGCTTAAGTGTTTGTTATTTGAGGTGGTGTGACTAGAAACAACATCAGGAAAGTCTGGAAGGAATTCCAACTGAACACTGATTTTCATTATAAGTCATATAAAGAGATTCAATCATTTCTCCTTTGGCCCACCCCAATGGGTGATGAGCCCAAGGTGGTTTCACACTGGAGGTGAACAGGGATTTTCTAACATTGTTTTTTCTTAAGAATATGGGGGCTTCAAACTGAAGCTGGTCTCAGCAAACTCGGTGAGGTCATTTCTCAAGTCTAGGATGAATGAAAGGTAATGAGAAATACACATCTCAGTCAGTGGCCCAGCAGCAGAGGTTGACTGTAACGTTACAGCAGTGTCAAGGTGCTGCAACCTGGGAGACTTCAGGTCTCCCCAGAATATTTCATTAACATGGGGAGTGAGAGAGGGGCAAACTGAGGTCAGGTTTCCCCTGCACAGAAAGGAGATTGCTCTGAATGAAGCAATGTAAAGGTGTCTGCTGTCTCAGGAGAATGGTCTAGCAGTTTGGATGTGGGTTTATAGATTGAGGGTCTTGTGTGTGAAATTTTCAAGAGGTGTTTATGCCGGTGTAGAGTGGAGGAAAAGCCTAAAGAGGTTTTGTGGAAAAAGAAATGCATTTCCTTGCCATTATTCCTGCTGTACCATTGTTCCTCATTTCGAGCACTGCAGGTTTGCCTTTCTTTGACCTGCTGGCTGAAAGCCTCGCAGAAGCATTATAGCAGCCAGAAATACAATGTTCAGAGCGCAGCTGGTTTTCAGCCCCTTTCTTCGATAGCTTTCTCGGCTAGGGTTGGGAGAGGAGGGACAGGGAGCAGTTACTCCCTCCATCCCAAGGAAGTTCCCTTCTGGACCATCAGGACAATTTAATGGCAATTGGTAGCACAGGCCAAACATACATTGGATGATTATTAACTCCAACACAAAATAATTTGTCATTTTTGACCTCTGATGAGATGCCCCATATACAATGACTTATAAAGAATCTGGCCTCTCACTTACAAAATTAAATACTAACTGCTCTGCTATAATTCTGAAGCAATAAATTTCCCATGGCCTTGAAAAAAAAAAGAACATCACTTGTGGACTTTCACCTATTTTATACCTTCCTGCCAAAGAAACACTTGGTTTTGTCCCTGATAAAAACGAATACGAATGACAATGAAAACTTACTAAAGCTACAGTAAAGGCTATTTGTAGTCTAAACATTAAAATTCTTAGTTAATACTGATTCCTGTACCCTGGCCTTTTCTGGGTAGAGGTTAAAAAACAGCAAATCTACCACTATCTAGCGTAACATTGGGGGTGGTGTATTTTTAAGTATTACTCATTTTTCTCTAGGAAAGCAACTGATCTGTGCCCCAACGCACACAGTTTTATTAACATTGGAAAGAGCCATGTGGTGTTCATATAGTGTTTAATCTCAATGAAATCTCAGCACCCAAGGTTTTCTGATTAATGGCAGAGGAGGAAGACTGGAGTGACAGTTAGGGTTTCGCCAGGTCGTACTGTATATACAGCTGTTGCTGCTCAGGGGAGGGAAATGCAGGGTCTGGCTGTCTATTCCAGACAAAAAGAAATGGCACATGCTATTACTTCCAGATCATTGCAGTCCCTGCACCACCATCTGCTGGGGGTCAGAGCAGTTGTCCGGGTCGGCGTCAGTCATGCACAAACTCAATGCTTTCCACTGAGCTGCACCCAGCAGTACATATTTACAAGAACAATAAAGCAAACCTGCTCCCTGGACACAGGCACCACAATGCTCCGTCACATTGGGAACAAAGGAGCACAACGAAAGTTGATATGCATTACAAAGGAGATTCTCAGGGATCACAGCTTTGTGATTTCAGGCCATAACACAAATTGAAGGGAAGAAAAACTGTCACCAATAAGCCCAAACCTAGTGATCATTGTATTTATAATTGACATAGCATCGCTAAAAGGGTGCCTCAGTTTCTGTTTCCTCTTCTCCTGTTTTCAGAGTTCTCTCTAGAAGATAGTTAAATGGCAAAGGCTCAGGTTATTAATGTTAAACACTTGGATACACTGTTCTGTAACAGCAGCAAGATGATCTCTGCCACTTATCCCAGCTTGTCTGAGCGTTATCTCTTTTTACAGGGCTTATGCCATGTGCTGGAGTGAGGTGCAGAGAGCCCCGACTGACATAAACTGAACAGTTCCTGGAAACAGGATGAGTACAACTGTGTCACTGTGTTATTGAAACCAAATGAGCAGTTTTAGCATCTCTTCATCCCAAACAACTAGTGAGTAATTAATTTCTTCTGCTAAGAACAGCCTCTTCAACACCACCAATGTGACATGTCAGGCATTACTGCAGGGTACTTCAAACCTTCCACTAGTGCTGTCCTGCACCTTGGCTGAACATGCGTACACAGACATGACACCTTCCGTGCCTAGAACTGGAGATGTCTCTCCTTGCTGTATATTAAGGCACAGAGGTAAAGTGCAAGTTTTCTTTTTGATCTGGGTTAGCCTGCTGCAGAGCTAAGTCCAGTGTTTCAGTGCTGCATCAAAATGGAACCAGGGGAGCAATGGAGCTCAGTGCAGAGACATATGCATTACTCGGGACAAACTCAGCAGAATTCAGCTGAGGTTATTAGTTTTGTCTCAGCATCAGCACTGTTAAAATAGGCAGCAGTGCCAGCATGGGGTGAGAGAAACGGGTAGCAGCCCTGGAAAGCTATGAAAAGGGCAGGTGGAGCTGGACCCAGAACATTTTTTATGGGAGGCTCACTTCCAAATAGCTAGAAGCCATGTGTACTAGCAAAAACACATGAAGGACTGCTATACTCCCTGCCCCACATAGCTGCAGTGTCTGTCACAGCCCTTCTGCATACATAATCTCCACATACATAATCTTTGACATTTCATCTGGTAATTAGTGGTTTTGGCGCAAGTAAACCCAATCTTGTTAGGTCCTATCCTCAGTTGCTTTTTACTAAGCTCCGCTCTGGGCATTTTTGCATAAAGCCTTTCCAGTCCATGTAATATTTGACAGCTTTCTCAGATACTTTGCCTGAAACATAACATGGAAGAAGAGACCTCCAGGTAGCTGCACCCACATGCCTTCCCGGCTCCACCTCCCTTGCCTTGCTGGCATAAGGACGCACCAGCAGCCAGAGCCGCAGAGCTGGTTCTGGAGCCTGCAGGGACATGTAAAGCAGCCTTTGCATGTTCCCTTGGAAAACATCACCAGGTTCAGTTACACATTTGTACTTGGAGGGCACTAGCCCTGAGCATTCAGCACAGACCTTATCTACACAGGTTTGACCTGCAGTTAGGCAGCCTTTCAGTGCCAGATCAGAACTAAAAGGATTTTTTTTCTTTTTTAACAGTCAAGTGTTGTGGAACTGAGTTTGAAGCAAAAACTTGCAGAAGAGTAGTCAGTGTTTAGTTTAGATACGTCCTAAAATGTATGTGAAGTGTAAATTACTTGATGTTTCTAATTTAGGAGAGGGGAAGGCAGGCGATGGGAAGCTGGCAAAGTGGCTCTGTCACGACACTAGTAGTAAAATGAAATGATAAAGATCCTTTAACCCCTAGGTAATTGATGTAAATCTGTCTTCAAACACGTAGGGACTGAAAGTCATTCCTGAAATTATTCCAAGAGAAGTGGTATGTTGTCCTGTGTCTCTAGTCTGTAATAGACACGTGCTACATTGTGAAAATCATCCCTTTTGGTGCTTGCACCTGTGTTTGAGGCTTTGTTCTGACAGCCAGTGACTAGATTAGCATGGGGAATAGACTGGGTTTCTCAGTCATCTTTCTGGACACAGTTCAGACATGCTCTTCAAATGATGCTGGGGAAATTTAGGACTGGTTTCATGTGTTCTGCAGATAAATAAAGGACTTCTATATTCAGGAGATATTTTACAAGTCCTGTGTTCACTCACAAAAGTAAAATACAAGAATAGATACATTCTGCCTAATAAAATTAATTTTCCTGATAAAAATAAAGCCTTTACTGCATGAGCAGTGGAACAACTATGTTAATTGTAGTTCCATGGCATGTTCCTGATAAAGCATGCTCTTGTTGATGGAATACTCCCTCCTCATCAAACATAATCTGTCATTCTTAAAAGAAATGGTGCCCTGGATAAATTGTATTCTTCTGCTTTGTAAATCTGCCAGTTTGTGAACAAATTGCCTAGTTGAAATGAATTTTTATAGTGTCTGGACCAATTAGGCATAAAGCTTAGGAATCTAAAGTTGAAACCACACGACGTCCAGAGGCTGCACTGGAAACTTTTTGTTTAGGTACTTAGGTGGGAGATGAGCTGTTGGGAAACCTAGGCCAGAATAACAGTTTTACTTTTTATAATGCCTCTTTACTTCATCAACATCACCCTTTGTCTCTGAGGTAAATGTGTTTTTGCAAAGACCAGTTCTGTGAGTTACCAGATCTCTGGGCAGTACAAATTCAGTCCACATCAGGCACAATGAAACATATCTTGCATCAGCCAGAGCACATAATACATACACATATTGGCTGTTTATGCCAGCTTTATTCTTTATGCTGCCTCAATGACAACCATGTGAGAAAAGTCATATTTGGTCAACCCCAAATTGCACAGAGGCAAGGTTTTACCTTTTGAAGAAATTGAGCAATTACCTTGAGCTGTACCAGTTGAGCACATTGCATCAAGAGGTGGTGACATTTCTGATCTGGGATTAACCGCTGTAACTTCAGATTTATGGCCTGGTTGAGGAGCCTTGGCCTGATTTTTACCCCTAAACCACTTATATTCAGTTTCTTAATGTATCTAGCTTGAACTCATTTACAGATGTACTAACCTGTCTTCTTCCAAGTATTTTCTCTGAATTGCTTCTGCAGTAACATCTGCCAGTTTCTAATGCCAAATAAATGACCATTTGGAAATAATGGATTCCTGAAATACAATTATGTAGCTTTATGAAAGCAATATTTTAGTGATTTGCAGCTGGCCTAGGGCACATATATGGTTATTGTGGACTTCCGTTGCTTTTGTCCTCCATCCCTTCTTACTGCTTCCTCTGCCCACTTGCAACATTGTATTTTTGCCCCTTGAATTTGCCTGATTGAATAAGTCTTCACAGTAGTGTTTCCTAAGCATATAACGCAGGAGGTTCCCCAAGAATATTGAACATGCTTAAAACTTCAGGAGGGAGAAAAAGATATTCAGAACTTTTAATGTATAAATATATTTGTTCCCATTGTTTATGGTGTTACTCTTCATTGTTATAGAAATCTTCTGAAGGGATTATTGAGTGTTGTCTTGATTTAATAAACTTAGTAAGCTTTTGTTTTGTCTTGTTATGTTGGACATACAAGAGTAGCTGACATTACTCTGTTCTGCTTGCACCTTTTAAACCACTGCACTGTGTTAATGGCTGAGCAGCTTATCACTGAGTGACAGAACTGTGCTTGCTCAGCTTAAATACTGCTGCAAAAGTAGCACAAAAGAAAATGGTGTCTTTAAGGTCCTCTTTCTTAATCTCTAACTAAGCTGGAGTAGTGGATTAGAAAGAGATGAGTCAGAGAGCAAAATCATAGAAATGAAGGAAAAAGAAGTGGAAAGGCAAAGGGAGAGACTGTTTCTTCAGTGAATAGAGAGAGGGATGGCTGAGCAGACAGCATCAAATTGCTCCCAGTCTCTGTTCTGGCACTTGCGGGTCTATTGAAAATAGTCCAGAAGGACATGCTGAATTTGTTGCTCCCGTGTGCCAGCCTTTTCTGCAGCAGCGAGAGAAACCAATCAGTGCTGCTTCAAAAGCAGCTGGAAACTTAGAAAACCCTGCTCCCCTGCTGCCTGGCAAGCAGCAGTACAGGGTCTTCTCAGTTTCCAGCTACTACAGAGGCTCCATTGACAAAATGTGTGTGGCATTTGAAGTAGCACAATGTGACAATGAAAGAACCTGAGGGAGACAAAATAAGGGGGAGAAAAGAGGGAAGGAGAATTAAATGGGAATGAGGGAGCCAGCCTACGGCAGGAGGACAGAAATAAAAAGAAAAATATGCTAATCACTGCAGAAGGGGTCATAAAAATAAATCATCATTGTCATATTTGACACCTCTGCACTGCTTTTTCAAAGAATATAGTTGTAATAGCAAGACTCAAGAAAACAAAGTAAGAGTTTACTAATATTTGCTCTCACCGCCTGAGATACAGACGTGCTTACTTTAGCCACTGCTTTCACTAACACGAAGTACAGGGTAACTGAAAGATGCCAGGTCCCACACCAGGGACCATGTGATGCTGCGAACTGGACAGTTGACATCCTTACCCTCTGTTTCACAGAGAAGCAGAAGGAGCCAGGAGGATGGTGTGTCTTACTGTTGCTCTGAACAACAGGGAGAAAAAACAAATGCTACCAGAAAGAAGCCATGAGCTGGCTCATCTTCTCCTTTCCCTTATACTTTATTGTATCACCTATGAGAGCACACAGGACAGGGGAAACCAGAGTATCACCAATATCTCAGACCAAAGTAGCATTGCTAGGATTTTTGTCTTTTACCACTATCTACTTGGCCATATGGTGGGAGTTCTGAGAGGGACATCCAAGAGTTCAGGGTACTGTGGTACCTTTTCATACCCCACTTGTGGTGCTAGTTCATGGTGAAGTGTGGTCTGGAAATGCAAGAGCTGAATTTTGTTACAAAACAACTAAACTGGAAGGAGCTCCACAAATGTCCTCACATGGCTCATGGCCTTTCAGTCCAGAGGTCCAGCTCAAGCTACTTCAAATTACAATCTACTGAAACTTATACAGGGTGAACACAGGGTCATCACCCAACAGTTTCACTCCAGGTAGCAGCTTTTTCTGGAAATAGCACAGTAAAGTAGACATGCAGAAGAGAATATTGCTTGAAAGAACATTAACATTTACAGATTTTCTGGGAATTCTTGGTACTTTCTGAAAGGTCAGCAATGTGCACTATAAAAACTGAGACAGAAAAATAGAAACACCGTTGTTCAAGAAACAATATCCACCAGGAGCCGAGAAGGGAGTAAATGCTGTATTGCCAAAGTTGGAAGTGGGTGAGCTCAATTTAACCTGTATTTGCTTTTCAGCATGCTGCTGTCATCATCTTAAACTTTCTTTCTAACCAAAGGAAGGCTCCTGTCCTGGTGACAGGAGTTTTGAATTTAATAAAGTCTTCTTTAAAAAATCCCAGTTATCATTCAGGTTTAAAATAAAATGCTTCCATGTGCTCTGTTAGGTTGGCAGTTACTTTCAGTCTTGAGAAATTACTCCTCTAGTTACTGCTTAGGTAAAAAAAAAAAATAGCTTTTTCTCAACAACAAACTTAATTTGATCATGACCCATGGCATCTCCACAATCCCCATTTTTTTGAACAGTGATCAGTTTGTCTTTCTCTGTAGGAATAGTATGTAGTGTAGAATAGAACTTATATTGTGATATTTTTGCTAGTGAGTGACTGTGTGTTATAATTTTGAAAGAACCTACACATGCTTTAGCAGTTGTAAAATGAAACCACAATCATGTCTGTCTCACCAGAAATCCCCCTTTGTACAGTAGTTTAAGAATCAGACAATGTTTATTATTTCATCTGTCCAGTTCATGGATAGCAGACCAAAATTGATACCGCATTTTCAGATCTACCATATCAGGATTTTTCCATCAGAACTGTAAGTTAATTTAAAGCAAAGGTATCTTCCTTCATCTGTAAAATTTTAGCTGTACTTTTTATGTCACAGGAGAATGTGATAACAAGAGCTCTATAGGAACTACCAGCATGATAAAAAAACATGTAGAGATACTTCTCAAAATATTATGCAAAAATCTATTTGATACCTCTTTGGTTGCTTGGTTGGGGTTTTTGGGGTATGTTTCATGGGCTGGTTATGTCTACATTAGTGAGTAATTCATCATAACAGAAATAGATCAGCATATTGAAGTAGTTATTGCTGAGAAACAGCACATTCGTTATAAGCCCTTCAAGGATTTGAACTTCAGGCTACCTTTAACTTCACCCCTTGGACTGGCTCTTCTCACCATGCAAGTGGATTAGAGCTTCCCAAAGGCCCACTGCTTGGTTTGGACTCTTACATCCCCACTGGAGTCTGGAGTGCCTTCCATGTGCACTGCTTTTGGGTTAGTTCCCTGCAAAGGGAATTCAGGGCTTCTGTGCACCAAAACTGCTGTGTGTATTGAGCTAATGCACAGAAATGAGGATGGTCGGGGGGTGGGATTTGTTTGAAAACTGTATTACTGCTCTGAACCAAAATGCTAATGTATAGGCAACCATACATGTTTTTGTGGCTTTGGGAAGACACTGCGTGTTTTCCTGCTGTATGCACAGCCAGCAATTTTGCATGCTAATAGTCATATATCTGCTTGTATGCTTTTCTGGCCAGCAACCTCTGGTAAGTTCTCTGTGTTTAATGATGCAAAGACCAAAACCAGCTATGCTGGCTCATTATGCAAGCAGAGAAATACTTATACGTACTTTACATGCAACTCAGACTAGCGGGTTTTATTTTATCAAGTAATAATAATTGTGGTCCTCACATAAACAATATCAAAAGCTGGTTTGCAAGCTGCATGATGAAATAACTGATGTAAACTGAGGAAGTTTTACTTCAATTTTCAAAAAGAAAGTGATGGGTTTGCCAAATCACGAAACGAGTCTAATTGTCTGTGTTTGAAGAAGGTCCTGCGCCATATGGGATTTCATGAGAATGCATAAAGCATAAAGGGAAGAACAGAAGTCTGGAGTCATCTCAGCTTCAATTAAAGCAAAGTGCTTGAAAATGCTTTCATTTAAGTATTGAATATTAAAATAAATAAGTAATTTCTGCCATTTCAGTTGGAAAATTTCACAATATTGTTCACATCCCCTAGCTGACAAACTTTGGGCAGTCTGCAGGAAAAAGGACACAGATGTAGTAACTCAAAATTATGGTATTTGGAATCTTTAAGCATCTGATACTTAAAACTTCACCCACACACAAAGTTTGGTTTTGCTTAGACTTCTCTTTCCACTTCTGTTTTAAGGAATGAGTACAGTACATAAATATATTTCAGCATCTGAACAAGAGGACTTTTTCTTTCCAGCTCACTTACCTTGATAGTTATTCTTGAAAAGCAAGTTGATACATTCTAAAGCTCCATGAAAAGCTACCTCTCTTCTTCTGCTTCTACATTTCTCAAGGAAAAAAAATAACTGAAAGCACCTCTGTCAAAATCTGGAAAGAATCAGATCTGAAGTGTGACAAAAGTAGTCACCTTCCATTTGTTCCTAATCCTTTCTACCAGAGTTAATTACAGGTAACATTGGAAATGCAACATGTGATGTATTGAGCATGAGATCAGAGGTCAGAAGTCCCGAATGCTAATCCTGACTTTGTCGATGATTTTCAGCTTTTGTCAAGTCATTACTATTCAAAGTTTGCCACCTGAGTAAAGGAGTATTAAGGCTTCGAAGAGCAGAAGAAAGAGTTCGACACTTAACAATTCACCTTTCTGATTCCTAATTTATTTATTTGAATGAATCAGTACTTTGGTCTTAAAACGCTGCTCTGAATTTTATTTACTCCTTCTGGATAACTTTTTGCACTGAATGTTTTAATTTTGATTAGTCACATTCATTTGTGTAATTTCAGTTCCTTGGCTGGGTTGCCAGAGTTCAGGCAAGTTTCTAGTGCAGCTGCTAGAAACCAAATTAGATTTTGGTACAAGTACAAAATCTAGTTTCGGTTAATTCCTGTATATATGATTTTCACATTTGTTCTCAACAAATAATCAGGCACATTTTGAGTGAATGCATGTTTCCAGAAAGCCAACAGAAAGGAATGAAAAGTGGATGGTGAAAAAGCAATTGACTGCTAAGAAGGAGAATTCCTACAGTAGTGTACTCTATTTGCTTTGCTCTAATAGTCTTGAATTTCTTCCACTGGGGTATGACCCATGAAGGGATTTGGTCACTTAAAATAGTTATGTCCTGAAGTTCTGTCCTGGTTTCAGCAGTAGCAGTGATTTTTTTTTCTCCTTAGTAGCTGGTGCAGCGCTGTGTTTTTGACTTTCAGCCTGGGAACGGTGCTGATAACACTGATGTTTTTAGTTACTGCTCAAATGTTTGGTCTGGCCAAGGACTTTGTGAGCCTCATGCTCTGTCAGGGAGGAGGGGAAGCCGGGAGGAAGCAGAGACAGGACACCTGACCCAAACAGACCAAAGAGGTATTCCATACCACAGCACGTCATGCCCAGGATGTAACGGAGAGTTACCCAGAAGGGCTAGGGACTGCAGGGTTGGACGAGGTATTGGTCGATGCGTGGTTGGGCTGGGGGGACAAGTTATCAGTCGGCTGGTGCTGAGGTGTTGTATTCTCTTCCCTTGTTATTTCCTTTGTCATTATTATTGGCAGTAGCAGTAATGATTTGTGTTACACCTTAGTTACTAAACTGTTCTTATCTCAACCTGTGGGAGTTCCATTCTTTTGATTCTCCTTCCCATCCCTCTGGGAGCAGGGCGAGGGCAAAAAGGGGGGGGGGGGAGGGGAGGAGGGGGAGTGAGTAAATGAGCTGAGCTGTGTGGCTGGGTTTAAACCACAACAAGTTCATACTGTGTGCTGTTAGAACTACAGCTTCTGCTTAAGCTTAATAGAGAGCACCCATGTTTACACTTGTGAATCATACCCACAATCTGCCTTCCAGGTTGCTTTGCTGTCTGCCAAAGGGAATGGTGGCACCTAAAAACTTGGGCACTGCAGGAAATTCAGGCAGATGGGCTCTGCTGCCATGGACATGCTTGAGCTCACTGGAAGCCTCCTATTCTGACCTGGAGGCTCCTTTGGCACCTGCAGTTGTGCATTTATTTGCACATATTCAGAGCTGTGTCTGTCTACTTGCAGTTTACTGCTGTCAACGCCCAACAGATAAACTGGTGTCAGTGCAACAACACCGGGGCTCTCATAAGGGCTGAATTTTGTATGAGTGGCAGGAGCAGGAAAGATTTCTCTTTGTAAAAGTCTGCCATCCGCTCCTGTGCAGTATGCAACTTGATCCAGATTCCTGCCAATGATATTTGAGGATAGTGTCTCAGACTGTAATTTTCCTATCCCCAGATGAGAGGCTAAGTTTGCCCAGAGAGCTGGGACATGTTGCTCCCTGGGGAGCTACAATGTTGTCAGTCAGCTGTGGCTCCAGACTCCAGGCGCAACACACGCTAATTAAAACCTGCATCTAGAATGCCTTTTGCAATTATGCCTTGAAATGTCATTCTAGTTTAGGAAGCTTCCAGAGACAGCCACGCTCAGCTCCTTTCTGAGTCGGAGAGGACTCAAACCTACATTTTCCACCTCCTGGGCATCCTCTGTCTCAGCACACCTTACCTCCTTTTCTGGTTACGGCCCTAGAACAACACAAATGTATTTGTTTCCTGATCAGAAAATATTTTTTTTAAGTTTTCCACCTAATTTTTTTGCAAAACGAAAAGTTTCCTCTTAGGCAGTAGGAGATAGCATCAGATTTAGTTTTTAATCTGGACTGGAGGTGGTCTATAGAGGTGTTCAGAGATAAGGTTTCAGTTCAGTCTGATAAAACACCAGGAGCTCATTGTAAAACTGGCATCCAGATTTTTAACATCACCTAGAGGGTTCTGATTTTCTTCTCTCAATTTAACACAAAAATGTGAAGTATCTTCCCTTCCACCCCAGGTTTATGAGAAGTTTAGAGCTGCAGGAGTTAACACAATTGCATCTCTGAAACAGATGGGTTTTAAAATTATATCAGACTTTTAAAATTTATATTTATATATATAAATATATTTATTTTAAATTTGATCTCTAAAGAAAGCTTGCAGAACTCCTAAGTAATTGTTAATGGGTCACCTCGTAAGTCATGGAGATCAATACTTCTTATCCTCAACTATTACATCCCTATTAGAAGTCAGTACTCAGAGACAGACAACAAAGGCTTTCACTTTAGTGCAGTCCAAACAGATTAATTAAAAAACAGTCCCAGTGCAGATGATGCCGAAAGAAAAAGTCCAAAGCATGTAAGAAAAAACAAATACCAAAAAAAAAAAAAAAAGAATTACATCATTTCCTTGTATCTTCCCTAAGGACAAGGGATTGGAGAGTATGAGTCAGTCTGAAGAAATGAAACAGGCCAGCTTTTAGAGATTTTTCCTTGTGCTTACCTTATAGAGCATAGTGGGCCACTGAGAACAGCAGTTGCTGAGTTGCTGAGCAACAATCTGACTGCTTGCTAGGTTTTAAAATAAGAGTGAAGGGGTGCATGTGGATAGCTTGGCCTTACAATTCATGAAAAATATAATGACCAGGAAAAGTGCACTTGAATAGGGTGCAGCATGGCCTTGTGGACATGACATCTGCTGCCTACAGTCAGCTACAAAGTAGGTGTGCCCTGCAGCTAGGGGGTGAAATATTTTCAAAGCTCCTTAGAGAGAAGAACACATGGCACGTCCTCTGGGTGCTCAAGCCTTTTCTTTATTCCTCTATTTTCCAGTCTGTAATACAGAAGTGCTGGAATGGTGAAGTAGTTGACTCACACGTTGCTTTTGTGTGGTACTGTACATTTTGTCCATGACTTACAACGTGCCTATGACTTTGCCATGTGCTCACCTTGCTTGTTCTGTTTGACATGTTTGACAGTGTCAAGTATTCTGGCACATTACATGTAATAATGCAATGTATTTTTCTGCTCAATAAATTGAGCGAATGAGGTTTTTCTGGGTACTTACGAACTTCCTACTGTGTCAAAATGGTAGTGTTCACTTCTGTTTAAATACTGCTCAAAATAATGAAGAGTCATCTGTTTGAGCCAGGGGTTGATTTGATAGTGTCATTTACAATTCCTTTAATATCAATGATAATCCACCAGGTCAGGGTCTCTAAGGACACTCGTCTGTGTTGTTTACACTGGTGGAGGAAACAGAAAAAGCAACACATTTTTGTGCACACTCCCCAGTACCACTGAAGTCTTTCAGTGATCAAACCTGGTACTACCTTGGACTGCCCTGGAGCCTCCCAGATCACAGCTTGCAGATCAGAAGGCTTAATTACTCAACTCAAGTTTCATTGTTCCCTGATTCCTGAGATTTCATTTCAAAAGGATAGGATTTGAGGTGTCCTTTTGCCCATATTTTTAAAACTTTTTTTTTTTTTTTTTTCTGTTTTTCACCAGTAATTTCTACAGCCTCTTCTGTCTTTTTATATCGTGTTCCTTCCCTGGTCCAAATGGCTAGTCTGGCAGTCACAAAGATGTCTAAAAGACTTCAAGTTAAGAGTGTGTCTAGAACTGATGGAGGATTTAAGATGAGAAGATGGGAAAGACCTACCTGGCAATATATGTATAATTTCTTTTGCTAGTTTAGAGCCAAAGCCCCTTGAGATTAATTTGATTGTATCACAGTTTCAGTTTTCATTTAGAACTAAGTCCCTCTGAAGAAATATTACTGACGCCTGAAACAATAGCTGTGAGCAATGATGATCTTCATCATGAAGTTCACTAGCACTTAGCAGCTTCAGGGTTCCCTCACAACTTTATCAAATGGCTTCATGTGCCAGGAGGAGGAAAATGTGAAGACCCTATTAAACTCTCCAAAACTTTGGCTTTTGAAGTAATGACCTCTTTGCTTCCACCAGCCTCAGAGGGGCAAATGGGAATGAACTGTGGGCTGAGTGTGGGAAGCCAGGACTATGCAATCTTCATGGCATGCTGTGCCTTGGGCAGAGAGGCTTGCAGTCATCTGACCCCGGGCTCAGCATCTGTTTCCCCAAATTGCAAGTAGTTCCATTACCATCATGCTGTTCTACCATCCTACAAATGCAAATTTGCCCTATGACAGAATGAATCCTACCTCTGATAGACCAGATTTCGCCATCCTGTATACGTGTGCACATTATGCACAGGTCCTACGTAAGTCTTCTGAAGTGTACTACTGATTGTTTACATATGTTATCAGGGGAAAAAAAAAACAGGAAAGCTGGCAACTCATGCTGCCAAGAGACCTGGCAGTGGCTAGAAACACATTCAGATCATTTCCAGTCAATAGGCTTTGTTTTCATTTTAAAAAAAGCCCCTTCCTAGAAAGTTGTTGCACTGTTTTTTTATTCTGTTACAGTCAGTCCAGAGAAATACTTGCAATGGCTCCTGTCCTTAAAGTAGGCAATGTCAGGAGATGCTTTCAGACAGCAAGTGGAAGGTCTGGTAAGATACTGTGCTTTATGCAAGTTCAAAATATGCAGTGCTGGTTGGAGCTATGATCACGGGTTTGTGTGATAAAGGCCTTTTCATGATAATGAAATCAGGGACTTGTGATGCTAATAGAAATCAATGCCAAATGAAGAAGATAAAACTAGGATCTAGGTGTGTTCCTCATCTTCTGGTCAAGCTCTGCAATGGAGGACTGGGACTCCAGCTGGCTGCATTTAAGGATTGCCTGTAGCAGAGAGGATGTTTCCTTCACCAGCTGAGCCAGAAATGCTCACAGCTTTTCTGAAAAGAAAATATTAGAAGGAATAGATCCAAAAGCAAGTTTAATTATAGTTTAACTCAAATTCTCTCATATGTGTTTAAATCTGTGTTTTATCAGCTCATCTGCACCCATTCACAGTACAGGCAGTACTGGAAACTATTAGGGTGAAATAAAAGTTGCAAACTAGATCAGCATCTCAAGTACTACCAATCCCAGCTGGTCTAGCCCAACCTCCAGGAGTCCTTGGCTATCAATACAAAAGTGTTCTCAGAGGGTTAAGCATCCGGCAACTCAAGACTGCAGTTTTTGAAAGTGCTGACTCATTTTCCAATAGCAGCCTTAATATCAACACTGCCTGAAGAGATACAATATTCATACTAGCATCCTCCAGGAAGAAGTTCAAGTGCAAGCAAACACAATGATAAAGAGCTCTTGCATAAATTCTGTGTGAGAAGATGCAGTGTTATTAGCATCAGCATTTCTTTTGACATATTAGTCATCAGGAGCACAAGGATAGCAGTTGCGCTGATAAATTCACTTCATGTCCAGAGTCAGATTCCAGATGTAAAACCAAAACACAAGGATTATTTTCTGTCATTGTAAGCAAGTAGAAAAGTGACAAAAGCTGCACTGAGGAGACTAGACTAAAATTAGGATCCTGGTTTTGCTGTGTCATCCCTAGATAAGGGAAGACCAAAGAACACCTATTGGATGCTGAAGTTGCTTACAGGTTACAGCATGCAATTACTTCCCTATCCTCCATGGCCACTACAGATATGGTCATGTCAGAGGTTGTTGCTGCTAGGTCACATGCTCCAGTACACCAATGCAAGACATAAGAAGTTGTCAATGATACCAGTAAAAAACCTAATTCTTGTAGGCTAAGATGTCAGAGATGACCAAAACCATAGCTGGAAAGGAAACAACAAAAGTTACACTGTTCAGTCAGAACTTAGTGGACACAACCAGCTTCTGCTTTTCTTATGAAAGGGACAGAGATATTTTCTCCTAAAGACTGACAATGGTAGGACATGGCATGCAGAAACTTCATCTCTGGAGGTATTCCAGACCAGCAGAAATGGAAAACAACCTTGAAATGTATGGACTTTGCTGCCCAAATCTTCATCCAAAATACCTAATCCTGTTCTGAGCTACTACAGATGGCAACAAAACAATCGTTGGTACCAGACAACCAAACATAGCCCCATCTATGAACTTTTTACATGTTTGGTAGTGGGGGAAAGTTTGGATGAGCTAATTATGTCTGAGGATATCTTGGTTCCCTGTTGCAGGCTGACCAGGAATATTCTTGAGTTTAGCGCTTCTGCAAGAGCTGTCTGACTTCTTTCCATGAGAAGAGTGGAAGTGGACCATCATTGTTAATCACTGTACAGAAAAGCCATCATCTGCCTTCATCTCATGCTCATGGTTCCTGCAAGTGTTAGACAGGCTCTGGCTCAGAGCCAGCTCATGGTAATGGCAGCAAGAACTCATTTCTATTAGTTTCTTTAATTCTCTGTTTCCCTTACAGATCTGAAAAGAGATGAATCAAAAATAATTGCGTGCTTAAAAAGTAACACTGACTTGTTCATTAAACCTTGCTGGGGCACTGGGTGCAGGCACTTGAATGATCTGGAAAATATGAAAAGAACTTGGCTTGGGAACAAGAACAGAGCTGATACATGGTAATGGCGAAAACAGAAGTAGAAGCTATATAATGCAGGCAAATTCCTATTGAATGCCTCTTTGTCTTGCTTTAAAGAAATACAGAGAAACACTCCAAGATGTACAGATAACTAGCCAGTGTTCCTCACTGCAGAGCCCAAGGAAAGAAGGAAATGCTTCAAGGGTTAGTTCCTGGCTATATGGAATATTGCTGGACTGGAAGCAGTCAGCTGGAGTTCATCCTGATAGTCCCGCAAACCATTTTATCACAAAAATATATAGTAATCAATAAGAAGCAGCCACAGTGTTTTCCCACTGCTTTGTGCTTTATAAGAGTACAGGGAAAGGGGGAGAGAGACTTGGGGTGTGGGGGTGGGGGGGGTGGGTGGTAGTGTCCATGTTAAGATGTATCTTATGGAAAGGGGAAAAAGAACTCTGGTTGCATGTGAACTTCAGCTCTTCCTATTGCCTACTAATTATTTATTCTGTTTGTTAGGACAATGCTTTTTGCATATCTGTTCATATACAGTACTGGAGGAATAAAGATCAGTCAATAAACTGATGGGTGTTACATTATGTAATATCTTTGCAGCTGCCTCCACTGTTACAGTACCAGCTGGGGGGAGACTCTAGAAGCATTAGTCCTGCTTCACAGGCTGATCACTGCTCAGTGAAGACAAAATTTCTCTTATTTACCAAAGTATGAAATTAGAAGCAGAGTATTATACCTTCAGAAAAACTGATACTGGCTACTTTCAGAGATAAGCGTACAGGCTTAGCCTTCAATCAAGATCCACAAAAATACAATTTTAGCATCTGTTTTCTATTTATGCTAATCTGGGTCTTAAATCAGATCACTGTATTTCAGTGTGATGTTTCATAATGGTTTTGATGTACAGCTTTCGTTGTCTCACTGTAAGGATACAAGTGTCTCGTCTTAAAAAACTAGATGTGTGCCAACTTCTCAGTTTAGATTCGGGAGTACAGTCACTCTTGGTTTGTACTCAGTTCCCAGGTCAAAGTGTAGACCTGCTTTAAGTGCGTCCTTTGAACAGTGACATTGAAAAAAAAATAAATTATAGGGTAGTAAAAACAAAAGCAAAATGACCCATTGAGGTTTCTGGTTCAGGCAAGCTCTTACACTGTTCTACTAGTTCCCTTCTAGCTGACACATGATGCATAGATACTTGTTAATGTACTATTGTCGTGGTTTAAACCCAGTCAGGTAATTCGTTCGCTCACTTCCCCCACTTTCTTTCCCTCCCCCTGCTCCCGGAGGGACAGAGAGGAGAATCAGAAAGAATGCAACTCCCACGGGTTGAGATAAGAACAGTTTAGTAACTAAGGTATAACACAAATCACTACTGCTACCACCAGTAATAATAATGATAAAGGAAATAACAGGGGAAGAGAATACAACACCTCAGCACCAGCTGACCATTAACTCGCCCCCCAGGCCTGACCAAGCTCCGACAGATACCTCCTCCAACCCTGCAGTCTCTCAGCCCTTCCGGCTAACTCCCAGTTACATTCTGGGCATGACGTGCTGTGGTATGGAATACCTCTTTGGTCAGTTTGGGTCAGGTGTCCTGTCTCTGCTTCCTCCCGGCTTCCCCTCCTCCCTGGCAGAGCATGAGGCTCACAAAGTCCTTGGCCAAACCAAAACATCTCTATCAGCTCTGTTCCCGAGCCGAACTGCACCAGCTACCAAGGAGGAGAAACATGACTGCTACTGCTGAACCCAGGACAACTATGACCCAGTTATGAGAAAGAAAATCCCAGCCTTGTCCTCAGCAAGGTAATTAAGATGGGCAGGAAGAGTTTTTATTCTATTTTGTAGGGTTAAAATCATAGGAATGATGGCGTGACAGCAACTGTCTCTTCAGGCATTTTAGAGACACATTTACTGTGCCTACTGCATAAGCAATCCTGGGGCCAGGGGCTGGCAGGGGGGAGGAGGGATTGGATCCTACTGGAGCCAAGGGCAAGGAAGCCTTGGAAGCTCTGGCTTTAGCTTTATTTTGGCATTCATCTCTGTAGCAGTCAGCTTGCAACCTCAGCTCAAGCCAAAATTTGCCTCCTGGCCAGGCAACCTGCCACAGAGGTGGCTACAGAGGCTCACTGCTAATTCTGACTGACCTAGGCTGGGGGTCCCAGGGTTTCCAGGCTTCCAGTCCAGCTGGCTTTCTAGGCTCCCCAAGTCTGCCTGGAGTGTCAAAGCCATGGCAGATTCTGGCATGATTCTCGTTGATTTCACTACTCCCTACCCTCACTAGCAGCTGCTTTCTCAGAGCTGTGGTCCCTAGAGAGCACCTTTCACCCTGGAAATTATGTGGGTTGGTATTTCTAGAATGATTTTTTTTCTTTCACTTTGCCTGCTCAATGGGAAATTTCTCAGGGTTTTTTTTCTCCTCTAATACTCGTATAAACAAATTTCAAAATGCCAAAATTTCATCCCTTCAGATATTCTGGGACTTGGCTGCTTCCAGTGCAAATGTTGGTATTTGAATCCCAAGAAAGATTTAATTGATTCAGTTGGTGAGACTCCCTCAAAATGTAGCAGAGTTACCCTAACAAAGGGAAAGGTAAGGCTCTGCTGACAAGGTACATCCTCTTTATGTTTAAAATATGAGGAATTTTACTGCATGAAAGGATCATATCCAGGTTCCTTGGTTTTCTGTATTCTTTACACTGAAATAAGATGCTGAACAAAGCTGAACAACAGCTGTAAATTAAGAATAGTGAATTTTGTTTCCTCTTCAACTTGGGTAAAGTCTCTCTGCCCAGCAATTTTTGATGCTGTCCTTTGTGGGTTGTTTTGTAAAATATCCCCTTTAAGGCTGACAAACAAGCACCTACTCACTCATGAAAGAAAAATGGTTAATGTTGCTGCATAAGGAACAGTCCATAGCTTTCTAATTCTTAAACTTCCTGTGCTCCTGTGTCTGAACAATATAGAATTGTGTCGGGAAGGAAAGCATGTCCCCAGTGGTACCTGTCTGAGCTTGGCATTAGACCATCATTTAAGGATACACCTAAATGCAGTTTCAGAAGGCTCCGAAGCTGGCACTTGCCTGAACATTTAGCATTGCCTTAGTTTTAATGCTGGTTTTGTCTACCTTCTGCAGTTAACAATGTATATTTTTAGATGGTTCTGGGGTGCTCTGGTTTCCAAAGCAGGAAACCCCTGCAGCCATTGTGCTGGGTCAGATGAAAAACAGAGCAAAGCATCATTGCTTTGTAACTACCATATCTCTCTGAAGAGCTTCTGAGAAAAAAATAAATTAGAAATAGCTTCCTGGTTTAACAGGAAACTTCCTGTTATTTGTATAGTCCTCTCTGTCACCTAATGCAAGGTGTCAAGTTATAAGGGAAATGTAGTGTATCAAGTATTATACCTCCATGAAGCTGAACCAGTTCTCATTTGCATTGCTTCATTCTCATGGGTACTAGGAGTAGCTTGAACAGCAAAGCAAGATGAGGAAGTTTTTGGATGACTTTTTTCTGCTAGAAATTCTTGTTCATTTTATTTTAAAAGGAATTGTGGGGGGAAAGAAGAGTCTTTTCTGTATTATAGTTTTAACATGTTGTATGTGCTTTCAGCTCTCTATCTCAGCCTCCAACAAAGCCTTAAGGAATAGGGCCTTTAACTTGCAGGTATTTAAGGTCTCAAGGCTGTAAACAAGACACTGTAGAATATTACTTCTTTTGTGCGTTATGGTAGAGAACAGCATCATATGGGAGAAAGATACTTGGCACTGTGAGCTGATGGGGCTTAAAATTAGGGGACTTATTTTTTCTGCCTCTCTAATATTTCAATATTCTTGGCAAGTGTGTGTTCATTACATATGATGCCTCCCATCCCTGTATTGTCAGTAGGATAAAGGGTATTACAGTGTTTGGCATATCAAGACATGAAGCATAATGTGGGTCCTCTTACTGCTAAGCAATTTTACTGGTACAGACTGCAGCTGAATTTGCAAAGGTTCAAGCATGGATATGGGCAATCTGGCTCCAAGGCAAAGTGTTACTTTACTGGTGCAGATCCAGGGAATCCAGAAACCAGCAGATGTCCATGCTGTGGAATGAAGGGACTTTTCTGTAGGGAATGAAGTTACAAACCCAAAACAAGATATTATTCTTGGTCTGTATTACCACCATAAGAGATTTGCACATCAGGAACAGTCCCGTAGAGGTTCCTGTCATTTTAAGTGATAAACTAGAGGAGTATCACAAGCATGCTTCCTGCAAAACTCTCATGTGCCCTCTCTTCTCCCTCCCTTGGCAGCAATAAATGGAACAAATCTTTCCAACTTACAAAGGTGCAAATAGGTCTCTCTGCAGAACGTTTTCATTGCCTCTCCCCAGCTGTTTTGGCATTTGAGGTAAGACTGGTTTAACTTTTCAGATCTGCGAGGATTTCGCATGCATATTTTGTTTTAATTTTCCTGTGTTATTGCAGACTTGTGCCCTTCTTGCTTACTTACTGATTGCTGGCCAGATAATGACACTCAAGAAATTACTTTTTTGTCATGTTTTTTTCTTTAGGAAATATTTTTCCATGGTGGAAAAAACGAAGGCAGTGAAATTGAGTTTAAAAGTTTAGCATTCA
This sequence comes from Pezoporus wallicus, assembly GCF_028554395.1. NCBI lineage: Eukaryota > Metazoa > Chordata > Aves > Psittaciformes > Psittacidae > Pezoporus > Pezoporus wallicus. The sequence continues at coordinate 796,864 of NW_026637470.1, forward strand.
CAGGCATTGGTTTTGTTCAGAATAACTTTCAATTTTCTCACTTCAAAATACAAACTGCCAGAACTGTTACAACAACAATGGTGTCATAACAAGTTCCAGATTTGTTCTTGTTGTGCAGCCTGCTTTTAATTGTCTGAGTGTAATAAAAGTAAATTCAAAAGTTTTGAATTAGCAGCGTTTAAAAATCTGTGCAAATCTGGAACTAATAAGGATTGCACTGGATGTTAGTTCTAGAAGGTAAGGCCATTTCAAAACATATTAATTTGCGACCACTGCAACCTCCAGTTTTGGCCTGAGTTGACTTTGTACAGAACTGAGGAACATTGTGTATAGAGTTAAAAGAGAAGCCAAGTCCAGAACCTGATGGACAGACAATGCTAGATGTGATCAGGGAAATAGAGACTCCTCTGTAATAAGACATTCTGATAATACAAGCAGTGAAGAAATTACAACCATATTGCTGTAAACCAACACATAAACAAAGGCACCAAACAGATGGAGTAGATGCACTTTCTAGAGCTGTGTGCAAAGGAAAGTATCGCTAAGTCAGATTGCAGAAGAGATGGGGAAAAAAAACCCATATGAATTTGTGCAGCCACCTGCCATTAACCAACCTACAGTCTAGTGTAAGTGTGAGGGTAAGCAGACAGAAAGGACGATTACTAAAAGTATTAAAATGAAGCAGCTGAGCTTTCCTACTACAGCTACAGATATAAAGCATAAAGTGAAAGAATAATCATGGAGAATTTGAACCTAGTAATCATTAGATCAATAAAAAAGAATTCATTTAGGACAAGTGGGAACTTAAGAATGTAAAAGCAAGCACAGAAGTGATGTTTTGGCCAGTAACGTCTGGACAGGGAAATTAATTTATTTTTTTTCTAATGTCAGCAGAAAACTTTGTCTAAATGTCAGCAGCAAGAAGAAAATGTGAACTCGTCAGCAAAAAGAAACATTTATCATTCCTGAACTTCCATGTCACCTATGGCAACTTCTGGGAACAAGTTTTTCTGCAGGGAATATTATGAATATTTACTGGCAATAGATTCCAAATACTTTTAAACATCTCCCTGAAAACAAAATATATCACTGGATGGCCGCTCCACAACAGCCTTCCATGTCTGAGAGGAGAAAACACGTGAACAGTGCATCTACTTCTAGGCAAGATCCAGAAGGATTTTCAAAAAACAAAGGCTGAGGAGGTTTGAGGCCAAAATTCATAATAGGTTATTAGCAGGTAAATGTGAAACTCCTCCCCTGGTAGGTGTAGCCAGGCTCTGGTATGTACCCAGCCTACCACTGCTTCCTAGGCCCCACAGGTCTGACTGGCTTATGGAACCTTACAACCGTAAGGGCTGAGACATGAAAGCAGCATCTTCTCATCGTTTTCAAGTGTGTGAAACTTCTAGGTGAGGCTACCACAATGCAAACCATTCCATCTTCAGGCAGCACATGTAACCACAGCAGAAGACTTGATTGGCCCCTATCCACCAAGCTGGCTGTGAGAGCCTTCTCTTGCTGTGAAATGGCCCTTCTGACCAGTTCAGAACAGGAGCCTGTTTGCCCCTACCCCACTGAATACTTGGTCTTGGTATATCGGAGGTGCTGCTGGGATCTTTTCATGGTTTTGTGGGATCAGTTCCGGATTGAGTTTGATACAAAGCACCTACACTGTTGATCAGAGGACTAGCTCTCCTGGTGGGGAGGAGTAAGAGGTCCTTATCTTTGCTTGCCCTAAACCTAGAACAGGTTACTCCTAATACAGAAAACATGATTGACCTGCAAGTAAAGGCTAAAGGTAAGTAGGTATTTCTTGGCCTGGTAACATCTGAGTGGGATGCTCATTCTGAAACTACATTTAAAAATTTGATAATAACCCAGCACCTATGAGCAAGGGGGTTTCTCTGAGAAAATGTGTTGGGATTTGGGTTTAGTGGGTTGGTTTTTTTGTAAACTGTGACACTAGCTGCATGAAATGTACATCCTACCACAGATTCTATGCTAGAACTATGAAACCCAAAAGTTAAAACATGGTATAGCTTAAGACCACAATAATGCACAATTTCTGGAAGAACTAGACCTATTCTCTATGAATGTTCACAAGTAAACAGCACAAATCCTTACTTTTTCTGCATAGAATAAGGACTCTCAGAATACCTAAAAAGACAATATCCTTTTTGTATTTATGTACCAGATTCCCACTCTGTAATATACTAGTTTTTTCATCTTGCAACCTTATTACCAGATACCAGACTATATAATCCACCATGTTATGTTTTAGGGAGCATACTTCAAAAAAGCAAAGTGAAACTAATGCAATTTGCATTCATTTTGTCCTAATCAGAGCATTCCTGTTTACAAAAACATACCCCTGAGTTTTAAGAAGACAGTAAGAAAATGGTCCCCTGCCACAGCCAGGATTAGCATGTAACACAGTAGGTGGAAATTCGAGCCACTGTTGTCTGTTGTGTCTATTTAAGTATTCAGAAGCACAAAGAGGAACTGCTACAATGCTTTAGAGACTGAAATTATGATCAGTTCCAATCACTTCACCCTCAAGCTAGGAAACCAAAAATCCTAAATCTAAGGGAAAAGCAGAGCAACAGCCTCAGAGTACCATATAAGCGTGTTAAAAATCAGCCTACACTATGGCTTGAGGAATTTAAAGGCCATGAAAATAAACCCAATTTTATCATTCAATATCTAAGCAAGAGGCTACATCATTACCTAAATGGCCTGCCAGAGCTAGACAGCAGTATGCAGTAATATTTGAAGAACACCGTGACAGTGCTATTTAGAACACAGATGATTACTCGAACTCTCAAAACTGCAGCTCCCACTTACCGAGTTTGCTGAAGATTTGTTGGAAATTTGGCTTTTTGCCATATGGCATACCCATCTACATGATACCTAGCTAAAGCTCTTACAGGGTGTCTTCCAAAATGAAGCCCAGACTCTGGAATATAGTCCTTGACAGGAATTGTGAAAATCTCTTGCTAAGAGAGATAAACATTAAGAGAGATAAGCATTTCCTCTTCTAGGTTTGCATAGCCCTGGACATATTATTACTATGGAAAATTCAGGATATTTGACAGGTTTTGTTAAAGAAACATCTTAAGGAAAAGGTTAAATAAATCTCATGCCTATGCAATGATTCAATGGATTTATGATTATAAAACCCAGGCTCCTGGAAGTTTGAACCCTTATGATTATAAAACCCAGGCTCCTGGAAGTTTGAACCCAACACAGTTTTTATTTTGCTGGATTGGAAGAGCAGACATTTTATCAACATACAGGAGATCCTGCAAGTGCCACTGAATCGTACTGCATAACTTAGTCTGCGACTAAAGTTCAGTGATCCAGAAAAATCTGAAGTGCCATTTTTTTGACATAAGATTTGTAAAGCACCTTTTTGTGTACATACTTGTGTGTATGCATGTGCGCGTACACTCACGTTCTCCTTGCTGTCAGTCCACCATTAGTTTCTATATCAAAACTGTGGAGGTTTGGGGGATAATTTCTGATGGCTCAGAATACCCACTGAGGCTGAGAGCACGCCAGAGTTTCTGGAAACCTAAATCCTCTCATTTTAATAGTTTTGAAAATCCTTGGCGTTTAGCTTTGAACTTTAACCAAGAAAAGTTCTGTTTTATAAACACTGGCATTTGTTGATTGGATGAAAGACTAGATCAATATTGATTTTGGCAGCTTGTTTTGGCTGGGTTTGCCTGAAGTAATATGCTGGTTGTGGTGTTAAAAAGTTGTGTCAGTTCCTCAACATGTGCCTCTTTTTCTTGGAGCATTGCCTGAAAACTAGTTTTCAAAGTTACTTCCAGAAGTTAACCTAGAGGCTATCTATTATTGTGAGCTAACAACAGCCTTTTGCAGAGCTATCACCATGTGTGAAATAAAACCATTCAAGAAGACAGATTAAAGACATATAAAACAATGGATTTTTGTTTCACAGAAGTGCTAAATCATAGGTCCCAATTTTTATTTTTATTGCAACTGATTTACACTGTTCTTGCTATTTAAAAGGAGCTCTAAAGTAAATAACGAGGGTGACAGCAAAAAGGTTTTAGGCACTGTGGGCATTATCTAGTTGACACACACAAAATAAGATTTGTATGATTTCCATGAATCAGTTCTTGATTCAAGAGTAGCACTATGAATGAACAAAAATATATCTTCCAGAGAAAATGTGCCATTTTCAGTTCAAAATTTCCACTGAGACAGAATCTATTACAAACTGGTAAATTGTTACAGTTACAATCACAAGTAAAGTTTTCATCTCGTTTTGATTTGAAATTTTTCTCATGTCAGCTTCCAACTTTTTGAGCTTCTGAGATGACTGCTACAGGGAAGAATCACTTTGAGTGTGACTATCTGTCTGTCCATCCATCTGTCTATCCATTTATCCATCCATCTATCTCCCTACTGATCTTCTGTCTCCTGCTATTGGTTCACATCTTTCTCCTCTCGTGGTGCTCAGCCCTCTGACGTTTTTCCAGAAAGCAATTGTATCACTTCCCAGCCTTTCTTTTGCTATGATAAACAAGACAAGCTCCTTCATGCCTGCTCTACAAGAGCAGTTTTCCCCGTTTTGTCCAGGTGCCTGCTCTACCCATGCACAAGTTTGAATTCTCAAACATGAGTGAACAGTTTCCAGATAACATCTTACCAATTGACAAGTAGCATTAATATTTTACCATTTTAGAAAATAACTCCCCTCGCCTTATTCATCCTAAGGTTACTTGTCCCTTTTGCAGTCAGATCACTTTGTTCCTCTGACTGCATCCTGTGGCTAGCAAATTTCAGCCAGTTTAGTAAGTCCAGCACTTCCTGTGGTCACTGGGAGTCTGCTGCCTGAGCTTTGATCAATGCTACTTTTGATGGTGGGATCTGTGTTCAGTTTCAAGTGGTATGTGACAGAAAATTCTTTAGCATTTTACTCTAAGTTTGGTTAGAGATTTGAGATTCTCTAACCCTCTGTTACCTGGAATGGTGCTTCTGAATGATGAGAGCAGAAATAATTTCCTTATTGCTCAGAATTTGTCAGACATCTATCTGTCGGAGCAAGCTGTATCATGGGATTTAGTGTCTCTGCCTCTGACCCTAGGTTGCCAAATTCAATAATCAGAACATCCAAAAAAGAAAGACAGAAGAAAAAGTTATTTCTCCAGGGAACAAAATAAAATCTGTTTCCCTTTTTAGTCCTTGCTTTTTTTTGCCCCTGTTTGTTCAATCCTAATACATGTTAAAAAGACTGCTTTACCAGGGCCAGTCCATGATACTAAAATCAATCCAGACTTCATGATACTAAAATCAATCCAGACTTCTTAAGAATCCCTCAGCAATTCACAGGTGACCTGCCAGCTATGTAGACATTTTCTTGCCTGCTTCTTCTCTAATGCATCTCTTCAGTGCAGTAGTGTGTCATCACCACTGGGCCAAATCAGGACCATGGCCATAATTTGTCAGGCTGGAAGCACTGCCTGCACTGGAGTCAGCAGAAGGAACAGTTCTCTCCATGATCATCTCAGCTGGACCAAAGTGGAGCTATTGGGAAAGACTTTCTTTTCTGTTGGGCTTTTAGCAGAGGCCTCAGATCACATCTTCTAGGTTCTGTACTTTTGTTTATTGGATTGGAAAGCCTTTTATCATCGAATTGTTTCTTCCCCAGTGAGTGTGACTTGCAGACTCTCCCTTAACTTTATCACCCTCCCAATACGTAGGTTGAGCCCCTTCGAGTCTTTGTACATCTGCCATTTCTTTAACCCTTGCGGTGGATCCTCTTTGTGTTCTCTCCATGTTTTTGAGATCATTCTTGAATGATAAAAACAACTGCACTCTCCTAGAAGCTGCTGAAGCAATGCCAGCTGTAAAAACTCTTGGCCAACTCAATTGCTTGTCTTTTCAGGTTGGTGTTTTATATACTGAATCCCTCCACTTACCTCTACTCTCCTGCTAAAAAGCAGAAAATAATCAATGAGATTATCAGTCATCATCAGAGACCCACAAATATGAGCTATTGGTTGCCCAACTCATGTGTGCAAAAGGCACACTGACCCACACACCCACATGCCAGGTCACAGTTCAGTGAGACTCAGATGCTGTCACCCCCCTCCAATAGGAGGGATTTATGAGCAGGTGAGAGCCAACACACACTTCAGCCACATGCTGAAGCAACAACTAGAAAACAGCCACCTTGAGGTGCTTCACAGCTTGTACCTACTGTACAATTTAAACATATCCAGAGAGACATTCAGACTCCAGTTTGGAGCCCAAAACTGTAGCCATATGGCTCAACAGGGAGAAGATAGCTAGAAATACAGACTAAAAACACAATCTCTTCACCTTCCAATATGAGATCTCTCAAAACTAGGCATGAAGGGCAAGCAAAACGTAACTGATATCAATAAAAATTACATAGTTCTGTTTCTTTATAACACCAGACAGAGATCATTTAATTAACAATTCCTACATCAAGTCCACTTTTCTGGAAAATACATTGCTAAAAAAGCTAATATTAGGACAGAGAGGCAGAGTAACATTGCAGAAGGTTTTAAGATTATGTTTAAAAGTATCATGTCAAGCACTTGCAAGACTTACATTTGGTCTGGTTTACAGGATCAGCATGTGAAGTTCTTACAGTGCTTTGACCTCCTGAGCCACAGGATTGACAGTCTCCTACTTTATCCACATCCCTCTGTATCCATCTGGCTTTTGGGCTGGGCTCTGTTATTTTTAACTTGAAGTGGAAAAAGGAAGCTATTCAGATCTTTCATGTGAAATTCACTAACTACATAAAAGAGTAGACTTCCTGGTTCATATGCAGAGTAGGTCATATTCCTCTTTCACTATGACTGTCTGATCTGTGATATAAACGCCACAAACCCACTGCAGAGAAATTCAGACAGATTTTAGAGAAGTTGTTTACTTTTCCTAAATGTGAGAGGGCAGGGGCTTGCTTTTAAAGACCAAAATTCTGCTTTAAAAGAGATCATAGTAAGAGAAGGAAAATGAGCCAGTAACATGTGGAACATATATTATATGTGAGATATCTTACCCACACAAGGGAAGAGAGGATACCGAGAGGAGTTTTGCCTGCACCTTTAACAACCTCAGGATTTTTTTTCCTCCTTACCTTGCAGGGCAGCATATTTCTCTGTTCACATACAAAAACAGTCATGTGTATCCAGTCTTCTAACTTAGCAGGCTACTCAGTGACATTCTACCATCTAGTATGACTACTCTGAGTGGCACTGACAGTATGATCTACTAGTAGAAACATATTAAGTGGTCAAGGGATAATCATCTGAGTTTCAGGATAGGTCTTAACATCGGGTGCCTCCCATCACACATCCTGCTGTGGTAGCAGTAGAAAAAGGAAGTGGCTGGAAAGCTTCTGACCCAGCCAGCTTTCCGCTGCATTTCAGGCCTTCTGGAGCTCACAGAGGCCCAGCATCAGCTCTGTGATGACTCTCTTTCTCCTGTTTCTCACCATCCCTCTGGACTGTTGCGCTCTCCAAACCTGGATGTGACTAACAAGGGAAACAGGATAAAAGTGGGACTGTGGATAAAATGATGACATCGCCTGGCCAGTTGGCATCGGTAAGGTTCAAAATTCACAAAGTTGCCAGAAAAAGAGATACTGAGATACACGTCTAGTAACCTTTACAAGAAACACCCACATGCTTTTCTGTCTTCTACCATTTTTCCATTTACATGAGCGCAAGGCAGGAGGAGGCTGTTACTGCTTTCATTTTACACCCAAAGAACTGAGACCCAGTAGTTACAACTAAGTAGCCCAGTGCAGGGACATATAAATCTACTCAGCTTAAGCATGTAGCAGCAAAGCAGGCACTGGGAAAAAAACAGCCATGCTTGCTTAGCAAGTCAGCCTTGCAGGAAAGCAACCTGCGCCTTGCTAGTGAGATTATCCTGCTTCCAGAAACAAGGATTGCTCATTCAGAGACTATCTTTTAGTATCTGAAACTTGGCTTTGGAAATTATCTTGGTATGAGAAGGTTCAGAGTTGTCTCTGTCATCTCTGCATGGCATCCAAAGGAACTGAATAGGTACTCTAAAAGTACTGAAGACTTTCAGAGGCAGTCAGGGCACAGCACATAACTGTACCCACATCTTTTTGCCAGACTGACCCCCAAATTGATGAAACATGTGCTATTCTGTCAATGGCTATGGAGACTTTCACTCATATGAACAAGTTTTGACTTGGGCTCTTGGGTATGTCAATGGTTCCACTGAAATTACACTCCTGTTTTCATAAGCTATTTATTTCCTGTGAATACCTTGGAAAAAAATCTTAGAAGAGATTTAACTGAAGACAGTATTGAAACTTGGCAAGTTCACTTCAAAGTTCATTAGTGCTCATTTTCTGTTTTCCTGTATGGAGCTCTAGTGCCTGTTGTCAATTGTCAAGGGGAGAGATGGGGGCTGTTTTGTTTCATTCTGATTCTACAGAGGAAAATCCTATGGGCTTCAGTGTTTGGCCCTTAAGAGTGATAGAATTTCCCCATGGAAGCTACAACTTTAACATACTCTGTGCTGATGCATTTTTAAGTCTACCCAGATGTAAAATGTTTACATGAATTAACTTCACTTTTTTGAGCACCTGAGACAGAAAGATTTCCTAATTAAAGAAAATATATTCTGTATTAGTCTTTCCTATTGTGATTCAATCCATATGATCAATCTGTTTTCCTTGTGCCATGGATTGCAGAGATCATTCAGCTGTGGTGATTTAACATAGTGCCATGCTGTATTTGTACAGAAACACTGCACAAGGGAGATTCCAAAGGGATTTTAGCAACCCCCATCTAACACAGGAATTTTGAATAACATTACTTGGCCATAGGCAAAAGAATTTCCTTTTGGCAGTTTTTCTCTCCAAAGAAAACACAAAAAGTGGAAGTTAGATAGTACTGTTATTAGAGTGTAGTGTTCACAACAGCATGGATACAGCAGCCACTGGGAGACAGCTCCTCCGCTGGACCTTCGTTTGGTCAGCCTCTTTCCTGGATTTATGTCTTCATGGAGCTAATCCCTCTCTTGGACCATGCCTGCACACCCCACTTCGTTTTCTTAGAATTCTTTATATCATTGGGAGTTTTGGAGGGCAGAGAGCAAGCAGTGAGGTCAGTGTTGAGGTTTTACTATTTTACGTGTTAGTTACTATGGAGTTGCATGGAAATATTAAGGTTTCTTCATGGGAAGTTCAAATGGAAAGATGAGGAATGAACAATCCTGTCAAAAAAAATAAAAAACCCAGAAGCAAAAAAAGCCACCCATACTTCCCCTTGACTAGTGTAGGAAGCACCAGAACATAGAAGGTCTGTTTCATGCACTCACTAAAGCCAGGAAAATATGTTAATATTTTCATAGAAAACATTTAAAAATAATCTCCCTTCTGCAACAGTTTTTGGGTTTTCATTTTTTTTCTGGTTTGTGTTTTTTTCCCTTTCTCCCCTTCCACCTTTACTGGTGAAATAAGAGAGCAGAAAGGCAGTAAGAGATCTAGCCAGGTAAATACACAGGTAGGTATTTTGCAGTGACAGGATAGTAAATGCACCTTGAGGTAATCAAGTCTGTTGAACTGAAAGTTACTTTTCAAACATTTCCTCTCTTACACTGAGCAGGCATCAGACTCGTGCTTCAATTCCAGTGAATGGCATGATGTGCTGAAGGCATTTACATAGTCCTGCATGGCGTAGCTAATGGTACAGCGTGACACTGTTTGCTGTCCAGCCAAGAGAATGTATATTCCTGCTCCATTGTGAACACAAGCCAGAACTGTGTCTTTCTTGGACAGCAAACTGTCTATTTATTCTTTTGACTTCCATCCATCACCTGTATATGTTGAGTTTTAACTTAGTCTTTTTTCCATGTACTTCTCCTTTATGCTGTGCATGGACAAAGCAGCAGTAGATCTAAAGCAGCAGTAGATCTAAAGCAGTTCCCAATTTTTATTAAGAGTTACCATGTTAAGTTTCTGTTCCTAAGTAACTATGCCTAGAACTGCTTTAGGCTTTAGAGAACTGGCTCGCTGTTCTCCTTTAATCATTTCATGCCATGTTCTGGTTGCATTAGGTAACAAAATCATAGAGCACTCCCTCTGTTAGACTGAGCTCCTGTTTAAAATAGGATGACTTAAAGTCATCCCCCCAAGCGCAAGCCTTTCCGTATTTAAAAGCTGGTTCTTATTTTTAGAGTCTCTTTCAGAGTTCGGCATCAGATGCTTAGCAAATCCAAATTGAAGCCACACAAGATTCTTTTTCTTTTTCTTAATACAACCAAATAGATGTCCCAGGCAGTTGCATGCAGTGACCAGGTGTTCTGTGAAAGGTACTCACTGGTTCCTCTTTCAGAATTCCACAGGTGTGAGCCGCATGTTCAGGTAAGGCTCAGTGCTCAGCACACCTCTTTGTTGGTAGCAGACCAGGCTGTGCCTGCTGTGCTGTGCAGCACCTACTCACTTCAGTCAACCTACCCAGACCAAGCTGCTGCCACAGATGCCCACATTCCAGTCATGAGACCACCTCATCGCATTGCAGCTATACTAATGAAGTTTTATTGGCGGTACACATGGTAGCACTCAGTAGAGGAAGAAAGTGGGGTTTTGAAATGTGGTGTTAATATGAGTAACTCAACTGGAGAATAATGCTGAGAAGTGGAGCTGGAAGGGATGCCAGTGTATCTCGGAGAACACAGGCATGACTCAAGAGTCACAGGACCCCTAAATGCTTGAAGTTCTAGCACGCAAAACTGAATCTGAAAGGACTACTGTCTTTTCCTTCCATCTTCTTATGTTATCTTTCTTTGGGCCATTTTTTATGTTAGCTTCTCCATCAGCTACGTGAAACAGCAGATGAACTAATAAACGTGCAGCTTGCAAAATACTAGAATGAAATATCATTTGTACCAGAGTAGTTCTTTGCACTATGAAGAGGCAATATGCACTGGAGGGTGACTATTTTCATTTCAGAGTTGATTGATACTGAAGCAAACAGTGTAATAAACCCGAGCATTAATGTCTGAAGAACTTGAGACAACTTTGAAAAATGTAGTTTCTTAACAGAAGACTTGCTTGTCTGTGTTTGGACCACCATTTAAACAGCTAATAAAAATTTCCTCCCTTCCCCCTTCTTCTAGTGCTGCAGTTTACAGAAGCAAAAAGAGGAAATCTGGTGATGACATTTTTCCAACTGTAGAACAATTTTTGCTTAGTGAATTAAAAGAAATTGTAAAATAATAGTTTATTTTTAAAAGAAACTAACAGTGGCTAAGTCACTGGACCAAAACCACTAATCCAAAACTGACAAGATAACTTGCATGTCCAGATAAAATTTTTCCCTGTGCCTGTTACATGGAAGAGTTTATAAAGTCAGTACAGATTATAGGGAGAAAGGTTTAAGGAGTTCAGAAGAAAATGCTTGCTGAATGAAGTGCAGCAGAGTGGGATTACATCTTGGAAACGAGAGGAACAGCCCAAAACTGATGAGCAGGAAATTTTATTTAGTTGGCAACCAACAAAAGGGTAATTTTTTGCTTATTTCCACTTTCAGTCCATAATTTGATGCCAGGAGGGCTGGAAGAGTGAGCGACTTCGTGGCACAAAATGCCCACTGTCTGCTGGGACTTCAGGACTACTTATGGCATTGTTGGACTTTAGTTCTCCTAATGCTTAGATATGGCATGGACAAACAGTCAGTGGTAAGGATCCAAAAGATAACCCTATTTTTACTAGCTTTTGTTAACTTCTGAGTGATATCCAGCCTATAAGGCTCAGGCTCCTGTTCCTGGCCTCTCCCTGCTATCTCCTTTTTCTTCTCCAGTGTTAATTTTTCCCTATTCTTGCCATCTATTTAGTCTGTCTTAAACTGTTTCTTTTGCATCACTGCTACAATCCTGCAACCAGCAAGATAAACAAGAGTGCTTGCCTTTGACAGCCCAGCACTAGTGTAAATTTGCCAGGTCTCCAGAGTGGCTGATAAGGGTTTCTATGTTTTTATTTTCTCCAAGCAAGTTTAGAAGAAATAAAATGAGAACTTTGCTGCTGTTTTGATGTACTGCTTTCCCTCCTCCTTCTCCTCTGTCTTGGGTTGTCCCAGGAAACTAGGAATCAGTTTTAAGTAAGAATAACAAAATCACTTTTTTCCTCTTCTACCAAATGGACAGTTAAAACTGAAAAAGATTCAGAATGAGGCAGTGAAGGAATCTTCACAAGAACTTGCTGCAGCTAAATGGAAAGGGAAAAAGAAGGAGAGTTAACTCCCTTTCCTTCTTTGCCCAAGTCTCCAAAAATATCCAAGTAATTATTAACAGCGACTGTCAGCATGCCATAAAAGAGAAGATCACATTAACACCCGTGAATCTCTGTGCCCACTTCTTTCATTGAAAAGAGCTCAGCAAATGCATCTCCTCTGCTTCTGCCTTCTGGATTGACTGCCTGTCTGTGCCATTGCTGTAATCAGTGTACATGGCACAATGCACACTTCAGCCTTTATATAATATATAAAGAGGCAGTTAAATGCTCTTGCATCTTTATAAGAGAATTTCCCACGTTCAGATTGTCCATGATGAAGGGGACAGAACTTCTCAGCCACTCAGTCATTCTTAATCATTTTATGGCAATGGAAATTTGGCATTTATGTCTGCTTCAAATATGTTCCCTTGAGTCTGTTTCTTTTTAGAGAAGGCTACTTTTTACTTCCTTTTTTACCAAGTTCAGCTGATGATAAAGCATAGAAGGAAGGCTGACTGGAAAACTGGAATTCTGCTTCATGAAACTGTTTCAACATTTGTTTCTGTATGCATGCGAATGCAATCCGCGACCTTTCCACTGAAAACAAAGCACATCTCTGTGACAAGGACCCCAGAGAAGGTTCATAGTAGCTGCACTACCCAGGAAAGGGTGAGAACCCTCTGGAGAGCTTTCACTAACTGGATTGAGGTTGGAAAGTTGGTTTTCCACACCTGGGAGAAAGCCAAGTTCTTTCTCTTAGCTTGGTCTCTCCTTCCCTCCATATATCATCTGGAGAAGAGATTTTGCCAAATTTTGGTGAGCTGACATTTCAGTGTTTGAATGCTGCCACCAAATGACATTTTCTGACAAAAAAAAAAGATTTGTCAGAAGACTCCTGATGTTTTACAGTTGAGTCCCAAATAACACTCTCTGTACAACTCATTATTGTAGCATCGTTTTGGAAAAGAAGCAGCCCTCTCATTTTTTCTTTCATCAGTTGCACTGAAAACAGCACTTCAGTCTTGACACTTCAGAATCAAGTCTTTTATCTCACAACTCTAACGACAACGCAAGTGTAGCAAAATAAACTGACAGCACAGCATTTAAGAAACCTGAACTGTACAACAAACCCAACACATAAACAAAACTTGGACTCACTTTTTTCTGAACCCTTGTATTTTTCAGCAGTAGAACTTGTAGGTTTACATATGCATTGCTTAGCATGGAAAAAAAATACATTTAAACAACTGAACTAGAGGTAAAACTTGGGCCAGAAGCAATGAGTTCTTATTCAGACTTGAAAACATACCCTCAAGTGTACTGTGAAATACTTTAACCAGCCTGAAATGGAACTGCCACCAACAATATGGATCTCACCCTTGACACAGTTTATACTTCTCTTTCCTACCTTCATCTCTTGTCTATATGGTCTCTTCCCACACAAACAACAGGACAGCTTTATCCAAGCGTCTCCCTTAATCTTATTCACCATGAGACCTCGCAGGCACGTGCAACAGGAAAAAAGGATAGAGCAGAACTGGGAATGAATGAGCAGCTGCAGTGGACAGAACGAGATTTTTTTATTCCAGTGGCAATGCCAGTTTAAGCAGGATTATAGCATTTGCTGGTATCTGGTAGTTTCTCTGGATAAGGTCACCAGAATTTCCCTATTCAAATTGGGCTATGGAGAGACCTCTTTTTAATGTCACTTGTCCCTCTGTGTACAACAGAAAGGAAGCTTATCTAAACAGTCCTGAGAAAACCCATTTTCCTGAAACATAGTGTATGGCCATGAACGCTTTAATAGGTGCCTGGCATCCCCCAAGCCCGGGGTGTATTATATCAAAGGTAACCTGTCTGGCTCACACAGAGGCAGTGTGTGATGTGCAGCGTAACACCAGATTTCACTCTCCCATCAGAATTTGGAAGATTCACATACCTATTATTTCTCCAGCTATTGGGAGTGGGAGTTACAAGCTCGAATTCCTCGGTTGAAAAAAACCCAGACTATTTTATTGACTGAACAGTATTGTTCCTCTAAAAACACACACATAAGACATAAATACAGATGAACTGTTAAGTAATTTCCAATAGTTTGAAATACTTAAATTTGTACCATGCTTGTACACTTTTTTTCATTGGAATACATTTTGCACTCATTAACAAAGATGCTATTCCATTTAAGTCAATTGGGGCTTCTCTGGTGTATCTTAGAACAGAACTGGAGCCAAGATATGTATCTTACTCAGTTCATTAGACTCTCCAACGCTGTAGATTAAATAAGCAAGTATGTCACTAAATCTGTTCAGCATTAAAATGATACAAAATGTATTTTTCTTCTTCCAACTAAATAGCTTTCTTCAAATCTGAACCAGATGGAAACACAGTGAGTTATCTGAGATGAGCTCATCTGGACTTCTGAGTGGAATGTCCGACATTTGGTCACACATCTTGAGATGTGAGTTAGGGTCTAAATGGGGAAAATTTTATCATCTGATGTTTACTCTTGTGGATAGGCTCGTTAGCTTCAATGGACAACAAATACAATAAATGACACGCACACGCAGAGCAAGGCCATGCAGAATACTTTTGTTTATAAAACCTCTCAAATGTAGTTCGCATTCCTGAAGACAATTGTCCCCCAAAAGTCCAGCAAACACAATAAGCAGAAAGTCAGCATCAAAGTTAGTTATGAAAGTTATGAAAGCATCAGTTATGAAAGCTTTTTTTTTTCCTATGTCTTCCATTAAATGTGATTTTCCCATGTTTGTGAGATTAATATTTCTGGGGGCATGCTGACTCCTAAGTCTTTTATGGAACCAAGCATACTGCTGCCATTTGAGTTAATAATAAAAGCAGACATCTAAATTATTCCTTTTTATAGTTATGGTAAAACTAAGGGGAGTTTACAAATGTAAAGTGGCAGATATTAAATCACCTTGTTTACAGGATTGAAACAAATGGTTCCAATGGGAACTCGCTCCCACATGGCAATACTACCAGGAGCTACCTACATTTCAGCTGTATAGTCACCTTCTGTTGTCAGGTACACTGCTGCAGTGAAGCGGCTCTTGTGTTGAAGAAGTACCTGTCCCTTATTAGCCCAGTCAGGGTAATCTTGCAGCACTGAACTCAGGGAAGCTTTGCTATTGCCTCCACTGATATTAGGATTTTACACCCAGTCAAGAGCCTGAATATGAAATATATTGAGCTCCCACATCTTCAGCAAAGTAAATGAGACCTGAAAGTACTTAGTACCTTTTCTACATTATGCATATCCAATTTTTAGATGGTCTGGTGATGGCTGCTTGGGGCTAATTTACCAAGCTTCCTGATAAGATAAATTAGCATAGGTGGAACTTGTCTCCATGAGAATTAATCTGCTTGTAATATTTAGACTGAACAGGTTTGGTTCTTTACACTGCATTGAACAGGGGCCAGCATACTCTTAATGTTCAACTCCCCTGACTTGAGAGGAAGTTTGAAGAGTCTATTCTGTGGCAATGAACAACAGAAAATCTGAATGCCTGAGATTTAGCACCCATCTGCCTGAAAGTTTCTCCAAACTCTACTGTAGGATTTTGTTGTGGGGTTCTGTGTTGTGTATTTGTTGGGGTTTTATAACACTTCTTATCACAGCCTTAGAATCGGGACTCACTCGGGACATCACAGAACGTCAAACATCAGAGTAATTCAAACAAAAATATTTCAAATCAGAATGGCCTGACTTTATTCTTCCTATGGCTCCATTGTAGTTCAGTAAACATTTCATATTTATTCTTTCCCTCTTTTGGAAGGAATACCATGAAAATAGCTGCATTTAAACAAACTTCAGGCTTGTAAGACAGCTCGCTGTCCTGAGCAATTCAGAGGTTTTGTGTTTTTTTTTTCTAATCAAAATCAGAGACACAAGATCTGATTTGTACTGGCTAAATTCCAATTTACTCCTCTTGCCTAATGTTTCCTCCTGGCTGGCCCTGCATCTTCAACCATATGTAGCCAAGAGGAATCACCAGCCATGGAGGCATAGTGGAATTTAAATTGACTTAATCTGGGCCTCAGTGCCTTCATTTTTTACTTTCTTTTTTGATATCCCTAAAATGTTTGACAGGCGCGTAAGAGTTCATAGACCAAGATCTAGATCATTACTTGAACAGCTAAAGATGAATCAATATTCTGAAACATAAATGAATTTGCACGTGGACTCAGAGCTGAATCTATCCAGAAGAAATGTCTCTGCAGGACTCAACAGACACCAGAAAGAATGAAAAATAGTGGGATTAAAGAAAAAGATCATACTTACTGGAGCTGTGGACATTCTCAAGATAATTATTTAAATATGTTTGGTTGTGCCCTAGGGTAAAATAAGTTTTGGGATGAGGTAATAAATAAATTAAATGTGGTTTTGGAAATAGTTATACCTAACTACCCAAAATGTCCACTGCTGGAAGAATTGGGATGCAGCCGATTTTGGAAATCTGAAAGGACCACAGAAAGAATTTTTATAAGAGCAACAATACTGCAAAGAAGACACCACAAAACCTTAACTCAGCACAGTTTGAATGCTGTTGATGGATGCACTGAGCTAATCTAATTGATACGTTTTGGAGAGATTTGCTTGAATAAGCTAGGTAATTTGGAAATGAGGTATATAATAATGTACCCCCACATAGAGTCATCAGTTATCATAGCACCAACTGAAATGCTAGATGCATCTTTTGTTCACATGATGAACTGTAGAGATACCAGATTGCTTCCCACTGCCACCACCACCCTTTTTTCTTTTTTTTTTTTTCCACTTTCAAGAGTGAAAAATGTAAATACGTCTTTGCTTCCCTTATCATGTCATCCTTCATCTCCTACTGGCATTCAGTCTTGCTTGCAATGCCTCTACAGAATCCTTTTTTTAACTGCTGAGGGTCAGATCCTGGTTAGATCCTGTCCTGCCCCTGTGATGAAATACAGAATCTGCTTGACCCAATCACTCTTGAAAAGAGAGTTTTTAAGTCCTTGACTAACCAATAGGCTTATACTTAGGGTTATTTCATTTTCAGTGGAAAAGACAGATCTCAAGGATTTGAGAACATGCTGGGGCTTTATTTGGCCTTGTACAGGCAAGGAGCTATCAGTAAATTTACACAGGTCTCCTGAGGTTTTGGTACATTGCATAATTTCCCTCTAACAATGTGGCTGATCACAACCTGTTCACCAAATTTTTTGGAAGACTTAGTAGAGATCTCACCATTCTAATCGTATCCTTGGGTTGGGCAAAAAATATTAATACTTAGGCTACAGGTTCAAACTTATTTTTACATGTCTTTCTTTGCTGTAAAGTCAGCTATTCAGTTTTTTGGCTCCATTTTAGCGCTTCTCATTCTTCCTCTATTATATGCAGATGATTCTGGGCTGGCAGCTCCAGATGAAGAGCCTCCAAAGTAAGGACAAGCAAGCCCTGAATCTGATGCATGTTCCCAATCCCTCTTTAGCATTTTATTAAACAAATGGACAAATCAAGTCCAGGTAATCTTACCACTCGTGCTCCTTTGTGGGAGTTTAAGCCTCAGCCTAGTCAGAGGTAATGGAAAATTCAAATTACTCCAACACCCAGATGCTTGTACTCAAGAACTAGACTTTGGTCTCTTCTTAGTCAGGAGTTGCCTGATCTTTGGATTCTTCCATCAGTAAATTTTAAGAACTTAGCATCAAGATAAAAGCAAAAATTAACTTCCAATTCTGTCTTGGTGTTCTGATACTTTTTCTGTTTAGAAAGGTGTAGATAATTTTCATTTCTCTTTTTAACTTTGAACAAAATAGATTTCATACCTTTAGACCACTGTCAAGTGGTCACTTGCGTTAGCTCTGATCATCTATTCCATGAAATTAGCAGAAATGTACTCTCATTTCAGCACCTGTATGTATCTGTACAAGGCCACCAACAGAATCCAGCTGAAGTATTTTACTCGAGAGTCAGGTCCTCACTCAGCTAGGTAACTCACATGAAAACTGTAACCTCTTTTCTCTTTAAGTAAACAGAGATATCTAAGAAACAAAGGAACTACCTAAGCAAGATAAGAAATCAGGTATTTAACTGAAATCTTGAAAGCGAGTAGTATTTCTGAAGGCAAAACATACCATGGAAATGCTCAAAACAAATTCAGGGCCATCAAAATAACAAAAGAAGAGAAGATTATTGCTGTATAAGACTAGCAGAAGTAGTCTGATCAGAGAAGAAAGACCTGTGTTTCAAATAAGGAGCTCACTCAGTCTTTGCTTGGCTACTTACCTAAGCTGAAAACTGTTCAGCTGTGATAGGATTTTACTTCAGACTAACTCTAACCACAGCTTCTCCCCTCTTTTTGTCATGAAATCGAACACTGCAATTTTACCTTGCATTATTTAACAAGGTTAGTCAAACCTCATGAACACACATCCAAAACATGAGGAAGAGAAGATGGGATTTGTGGCTAGTAGATAAGAACATATTTCTGATGCTAATTATCAACAACTAATAGAAGCACAGATTAGGAATCCAGTGTTGAATCATTACTTATCAACACGTTTTTCTGGAACCTCCTTAAGAATACAGGGGAAATATCATTCACTTTATTAGAATTATCATTGTTATTACCAAAGCTTCCAGTGCAAATCTGATAGTTTGCAAATTTTAGTTTTGTTTCCCTTGTGCCTGTGTAGCAAGTACTTTCTTGGCTCTCTAGTGGAGCTTGGAAGGAAAAGGGACTTCCCCAGCACTAACTCTGAGCAACAACATAGCATGAAAAAGTTGCTCCAGGACCCAAATTCTTTCTCCAGCCTTGCCTACCTGTGCTGGACACCCATGCTGCTAACCCTTTAAGCACTGACCATTATTTGCTTAGTATTTTTCCCATGTACCTCCTGATTACTTGTCTTACAATGTCTCTTTGCTGATAGCCTCACTTTTCAAGCTTACCAAGCCTCTAACTGTTTTTTCTTTTTTCACTGGTTCCCTATTCCTATATATTTACACTAAGAATTCTTCAAGAAGGTAACTAATGAATCAAAAAGGAAGAAATTGTCCACTTAGCATCACTCAGATTGGATGCCTCACTGCTGAATTGTGCAGCTTTTTTTCCCCAGATGTGAAATTATTTGGGGTGACTAATGAATTTCAAGGATCAGTATGAATATTCACTTTGTGCATGAAAGCTAATACAGGATGCTTGTGCAAGCATCTTAAACCTGATTTGCATGGACCATCATCTTACTGTAGAGAATACCAGGTGAGTGCTTATTAACACAGCCGGAACTTCTGAAGAAGTTGTGTTTATGTATCCTACAGCCTGGTGGGTTGGGCAGGTAAATAGAAAGGCAAGGGGAAAACTGAAACTAAAACCTGATTAAGAGGTTTTAGAGGAGCTGTAAGAGGGACTGCCATATGGTGAGCTCAATACACTTGTACATAATGGTCTTACAGTTGCCACAGAAAGGACATACGTCAAGGGACCCACACAAGTTGCAGAGTAGTCTATGTCCTTGTTATACAAGCACTTCCACATAATATCAACAATAGATGCTAAATCTAAAAAAGTTTTATATGCAGCTATATTTTCTCAACTGAATTTAGCAACACAGTCTGTCCAAAGCCATTGAAAATCATCATTTAATAGCAGTCACCATCTATGTTCCATCAAGATATTTCTGAAACATATTCAAGGGTGTTACAGAAATATGAGGTATTGTGGGTAGAGGTAGTCTGGACTCTGTGCAGAAGCAGGCGGTCACAAAACAGTGACAGTAACTATAGCTGGTGTCTAGAGTTAGGTTGGAGTTAAGCAGTTTTCTGCTTTATGGTGGTAGGAGGGAAATGAATCGGATAAAGTAGAACAAGTACCGTTCATTCACTTCTTGCCATAATGGTATGTCAGTGTCTGTAGACTTTGCTGCAAAATCCCGTGTTTACAGCAGCAGCAATTTGCAATAACATAACTGATAAAGTAAATTAGGATTCATAACTACTACGTATAGGGCTATGTATTGCATCATTCATAATATATTAAAAGTTAATAATCATCTTGATTTGTTACAATATTGAATGCAGGGCTGCAGCACAACTCGTACTTATTTTTTTGGCAAGCAGAGAGCTGCTGCTGTAGTAGCACCACCAGACTGACATTGAAGAGACACAGGGTTAGCCACACGTTTCCTGTGTGACTTTGTATAAATTGCTTCATTTCTGTTTCTCAACTCATCCATGAAGAAGAATTACTTCCTTGTGCCACAGGAATGTGTATTAAAACACATGTATTAATGAGCAGGTATAATGATCATAGAATCATAGAATGGTTAGGGTTGGAAAGGACCTTTAGATCATCTAGTTTCAACCCCCCTGCCATGGGCAGGGACACCTCACGCTATGGTACTTCAGAAAATGTCAGTAATAATTGAAACTAACAGTGAAAGCTCTCTGTATTCATACCTGTAATTTACTCCTATCTTCAGCCCATTCTGCAATTTCTGCAGAGCTACACTAATACTCCACTGGTAAACGTCTTAATTTTCTGCTTAATTCTCTACAGGACATTGCAAAAATAAATTGTTTACCTATATAGTGTTCCATCAGAATAATGTTTTTTACTATTTATTTCAACATATTGTGGCTAAAATACATGAAATGGTAATTCCAATTCGAAGTAAAGGATCATCAAGGACTATCTACCTGATAAATGAAGTATCATATGAGGAAATAATCCCACAAAGCTTTGTCTCCTTCAATGATCTTTTCCAGTGATAAAAGTATTGCTGAAAATCTATCCAATGTGAAATTCAGACATGGTAGAGATGAAACTGTAGGTCATTTGATAGGTAGAAAGCATGTAAATAGATTATAGCAATGCCTACTTGAGGACCCTTGATTAAAAAATGCTCTGGTTAAGTCTTGAATGTATTGGAGCAACTCTTGTCTTGGTGGGTAAGGGAAATGGGGAGGTGGAGAGTGAGGGATGATGTAAGATTGCACAACTGTTCCACGTGGAGTGAATCTGCTCAGGCACTGAGGAACCGTTTGAGGAAGCTGGGAAAAGGAGAAGGGTGCGGCTGGTGAAACCGTGTCTGTCAGAGCCATAACCACATGTTTAAAATAGCATTGAAAACATACACGCTAGACCATCTTTGTTGGTTTTGAGTGCAGTGAGCTTTATACACAACTCCTCTAAAACAAACACACAGGAGGAAAAACAGGAGCCATCAGTGGCATACAGCATGTCCTTAATTTCCATGCTCCTCTTAGTTCTAAGAAAGAAGCTTCCATAGCCAAGGCTCTATGTAGTTATTGTTTAACTGAAGCATCATCTCTAGTGATGCACAGTGACAGAAAATGTTTATTATTGATTCCACAGAAAATGAAATAACATAAAAAACAGAAAAAATGCTCATTCATAATGAAAAGAAATGTGAGGGCTTATGCGTCATGTATAGATAAGTCACAGTCAGGAGGAACATAATATTCTGGTAAAATAAGCTTCCACTTCATTGTAAGAAAATATTTCATTTAGGGCAAGAGATTTTTCAATACTAAGGAAATAACAAGGCAAGCCATGCAACCAAAAGCAGTTACTTTGCTAAAGGTCTCTTTCTAACCAGTTATTTAAAGGGAGGGGAAGTAGACATGGAACTACCACAGTCACAGCTACTGTTTGAATTGTCAACAAAAAACAAAACAAAAGATATCCTCAGATATCTTTTAACAAAACAAAAGATAACCTCAGTGATCCATCTCAGAGAAGTCAAAAATGCCCTTTATGTCACTTCATGCTAGCCCCTATCTCAAAATGGTTCAGAAGTCCCTTTCCAGAGGCAGCAGTCCCATGTCTCGCAGGCTGAGTCAGTTCTGAGTAGCCACACAAGAAACATTTTTTCCACTTACATAGCTGCTTCTTCTTTTGTTTTGATCTAAACTGAGAGGTGATACCAAGGCACGTACCCTGACACGACAGTTCCAGCTCTCTCAGCCTTTTCTCGTAGGAGAGATTCTCCAGTCCCTTCATCAAATTCATGATCTTTCACTGGACCTTCTCCACTGGACCTTCTCCAGTAGGGGTTTTCCAATAGCCCTCCTCATAATTGGCCAAGCTGAGGAAGGACTGTATTTCTTGCTTTCCAAGAAAGAAGTGCTGGCCAACACCAGCCTTGTCTAAGAAAGTGTCATAATTTTGTTCATATAGCATATGGTGCTCTCTCAATCTCGTCCCTTCCACCTTTGCACACTCAGCAATCTTTTGTAGAGGAAGAATAGCTGATTTCAGAGCTGAATAGGCTTCACTGCAATCAAGCAAGCTTTTCTGAACTTCAAATATTTTGCCAAACTTAATTTGGCTACTTGACCTTGCTTTCATCTGAGCACAGGCAACCCACACAGCAGCAGGGGTGGGTCCCAGTTTTGCTCTCCCATGCAGGGGTGGCTTGTGATGTGTGTCTGCTGTGCTATGCTGGGGCACACACATGGAGAGGCACCTTCCCACCTCCGGCACAAACATCGGTGGTTCTGTGACCCTCTGCCTGGGTTTGCAGGCATCAAAAGCGTGCAGCTGTTTGTGCTCTCTTGTCAGATACCCACTCCCTCTTACCCCCTGGGGGTAGGTCAGGTCCAGCCTCTTCCTCTGGCTGTCCTGGACACATTTCTGCACCACCATGGGGAACAGTGTAGCATGCTCCAAGAGAGTCTAGTGAGTGGGCAGGACCAGGCCTGGGCAGCTACTACTTCAGATCCTCAAAGCAGTTCTGCTGGATTTGTACACTGTTGGATCAAAGCTGTTAAGCAGAGCTTTCAGTCAGAGATGTGAGAGACCGCAATAAGCACCTGGGAGCAATGTAAAATCTACTTCACATAAGGTTAACAGTGACCTGTCGGGAAGGTGTATGGATACCTGGTCCTGCATCAGTGCTGAGCAGTTTCAGGTCAAGTTTTTTGCACCCTGCTGTTTCTACAATACCTAGCTAAAAGCTTCATTTCTCCACTGGAAAGCAGTTCTTAGTTGAAATTTTCCAGCCACAACTTCCTTATTGCACAGCCACACATAGGCCAGTTGAACCTGAATAAAATCACTTCCAGCAATAGGGCTTCTATCTATTTCTGACTCATCTCACAAGGGCAGCACGTCAGGATGACATCATGCACTGGGCTCGTGCAGCAATCCCAGACCACCAACACCACGAAAGTGATGTTGCTTGAGCGGACACTCTACTTCCTGTACACCTTGAAAAGACAATTTCACCCCTCTTGCACCTGTTTCACATTGGCCTTGATATATTGACTGCACGTCCAAGTGCAAGAAAGAAATAATTTTATGCTACTTTGTAATCTTTTCATGTCATCTTGTAATTTTCTATGTTCATGATGTGTTATTACAGAAAACATAGCTCTTGCTAGGGAGCTCACAACTGTTTCTGGCCTGGTACTCAGATGAGAATACTGCAGAAGGGAGAGTCTACCAGATGCTTCTGAACACTGCAAAGATTGATTGCAAATATTTTTTGTTGTTTAGATTGAGCTGACTTCAGATTAATTAGAACTGCTGTGAATGTTGCTGCCAGTTACTTTATTTAACTATGCTCACACCGAGAGTATTTAAAAAAAGATCTTTGGGAATCGATACATTCCCTCACGGTGAGAGGATTTTTTATTGTTTATCTTATATACTTTTACTGCCAGTGCAAGCATTCACCTTTTAAAAAGTTCCCCATCACTTTCTTGGCCTGACACTGCTAATTCTCAACCACTGCCACCACCCTATTAACCAAAATGTGTACAAAGCCATGATCTGACATTCAGATCTCTAGAACACTACCTTTTCACTAATTAACTGTAATATTACAGTTAAACTACAATACTATCACAGTAGTCCCCCTGTCTATCACAGCAGTGATAGAACAGAAATAAATTAATATCTCAGCCTGAAGTGGTTACAGCATTGCCCTATGATCCTCTGGTTAGGACCCAAACACTGGTGCAATGATATCTGTATTCTCACACTCATGCGTATTCTGATGTCTTGGGTCTGTTATCAAACATTTGTGTCCTTCAGTTTCATCATTTGTAAAACAGATACAATGACACCTCTATAGACTTTCTTTATCATCTTTGTGAAAAACTTTGAAATACCATGTTTAAAAGGCAGTAGCAAAACCCAAACTGAAGTTAGGAGCTTCATTTGTTCGACTATGTCTTACTTAGGATCTATGTGATCTGCAGGTCCAACTGTAAATGCCCTGGTGACAGGGGAGGAAAAAGCCCAGGCTGTAGGCATGATAAAAGAGTAGAAACAAAAGATGTCCAAAGCAGGTTTTGCCACCCAGCATTCACCAGCCTTTTGTTTAACTGTCCCAGAGATCTGCTAGACTCATGGCCAAGGTAAATACCTGGACTCCAGCCTGGCCAGCTGTGAGCCAGCTGTGGTCTGCAAGCCACAGATAGCCATGTCCAAGCTAAGACGCCCTGTGTTAGCAAGGGCCAGAGCTTTCCTGTCAGAGCTTGGCCATATTCAGTTCGCTCAAAGGACTCTTGGACTGTCTACCCCAGCACAAACACACTTGGCCATATTTGGTATACTCCCAGTCTCCTGACAGGTATGGTTATTGTTAAACCTCTCACTGACAAAAAAATTGCATCTCACAAATTCCCTGTTCACAAACTTGCTACCCCACAGTCCCTGTTCTTTAGGCAAGGGAATTACAGGTCGCTGCATCAGAAGGGACTCACAGATTCTTAGTACAGCAGACAAAAATGCATTTTGCCTCCCTGTGGGTAAGAGGTCAGACTCTTTCTGTCATTGGAAGGGAGGGCAAAAGGCAGAGGTAAGACAAAGACTGAGGGGAGAGCCCTCATTAGTCATCCTGCTGTTGGAAGAGGCCTTAAGATCAACAGCTCCTGCCCTGCTGCTCATCCCTTCCAAAGACCATAGTGACAAGCCAAGGAGCAGGACCTCCAACAGACCAAGCAAGCTGCAGAGCCTTTGGCTGCCCCCGACATCTGTCACCCCTAATAATGCTCTGCTTTGCCTATGCTGGCAGCTGGCCCTGACTGAAGCCTACCTCTACAAACAGCACTATCCATCTCCAGTGCCCCCCCAGCTCCCTTGGGCCCTGGGGCATTGGAAGCCATGGCTGTGGGAGCACAGGAGCTGCTGTTGTCCTTGTGGTCTAAACCTTTGTCTCTGACAGGCCTTAATGCCAACTTCATCTGAGAAGGGCTTTAGAAAATCTGTGCAAGTAATTAGGGGATGAACCGCCTCCAAGGAAACTTTCTCTCTAACCCTTATTAGTAGTTAGAGGTTGGCCGCAAAGTGAGTAGCATTACATTCTCAGACTTGCAGACACCATTATGATGGACGCCCCGACGGGAGCCAATTCAAAACAGATACATGGCACTTTGTTCAGTAACATTGGTGCACTGGTTTGTGTGAGGTGCTAGCACTGCAACTCTGCACGTGCCTTCATCTTTTCTAAGCACTGGTCTTAAAGAGATTAAAAAGGAATGTTTTTTTTTTAATCCGAAGCCAAAATAACTTGATTTTGACAAGACTTCAAACTGCCCTGAAACCAAAACCAGACAATCTATGAACATTTAAAAATGAAATCTGTCATGAAAAGTCATTTCTTTTTAGGGGGTTTTAAAATATTATTATTGACATCTCATGCAGTAGTGTAGCAATGCTGTCTCACAGGACATGTAATGTTGTACAATACCTTTGATATTCTATGAGCTGTTTCTTGTCGTTTAGTTTATATATGGACAGCTGTGTCTTAGTCTTGGTTCATGGATTGGGAGGTCTTCTGTTTGTACTGTGACACATTTTTTACAGAATATTTCAACAGAATTTCCATTCCACAGGACGTTTCAGACTGTTTTCATGCTGAAGGAGAGCAATTTGCAAATTGACAATATTTTCCATGACATGGAAATCCCAGCTTTTAACTCATTCCTGTTGTAAAGCAAGGAACTATGTGGGTGACTCCTTCCATCTCACTCCCGGCTCCAATGCCAATCCTGTCACTTCCTGCATTACTTACTGTTGCTTTTCAGCTCAGGATTTATGTCCCCAAGCTTAGCAAGGATGATTTGCAGTACAGGGGTAGGAAGAAGATTTTATGAAATGAGCATGCCATTTTTTTAGAGGCGTTTCTCTTCAGATCAGAATCTCACTTCAAAGCCAAAGTCACAGCCCCAAATTAAATATATATTGTGAGTGTCCAAGCCCTGCATTTTCCAGGTCATAAGAGTTCTATGACCTGGTCTTGAAGTGAATTGGGTCTTGAGTTGTGCAACTACTTTGTAGATCCTTTTATTTGCATGAACAGCTTCAACTGTATGCACCATATGCAAAGTCCTGTTTGCAATTCACATAAATTATTAATTCACAGCTTAAGCTGCACATTGCCTCTATTAGTCACATTTCTTAGAGGCTTCTCATTACTACAACATATGGAAGTTCTCTTTCCCTATGGTGCTGTGCTGTAATTAATTGTGGGAACCAAAAGGCATGTAGAAGACATAATTTAGGACCAAACTCAACATAGAAATTTCCCTAGCACAAACCTCAAGCAAGCAGTAGAGAAAGTTTATGTTGCTGCAAGCTTTTTCAATGTTTGAAGACAATGTATTTTCAGCTTGTCCAATACCAAATGGACAACTGAAGTTTGAGAATTGCTTTTAGGGATTAATGACTAGCTGGGAGGAGCTGATGGCTCAAACGCAGTTGAGGGCCATTAATCGTGGACAGTCATTAATTCTAAGGCAACACCCAGTGTCAGAGTTGTTACTCTTACGAATTGTTGTTTCAGATCATGTGTATGAATGTTTTCAGAGTTAGGTAGTTATAGTCAGCACGTATGGGGCATTTCTAGAAACTTAACACTTTGTATGTGAGGCAGATTGCTTATGTCAGCTCTCCCCTTGGCTTTCATTTGCTAATATAATTTATTTCAGATACTGGATTGTTGTTTATGTTCTTATACTCTCCCAGTACAGGACATTTAAGTCACATCTACTGAGTTTTCAACAGCTTCCCTGTCCGTTTGAGTATGTGTGTGTCTGCCTTTTAAAACAGTGTATTGCAGAAGTCAAATGCCATGTAGATACATCTGACATGACATGTAAATATGAAAGAATTTAGGTGAATCATGGGGGAAAGAGAAAACCTCCCAGGATGTTGCAGGTCATGTGAGTATGCAAAAAGAGCACAAAGGAAGGCAGAGCAAATTCCTGACAACAGCCATACTGGCAGGTATTTTAAAGTCAATTGCAAACATGCAGACACACACCTGTGGGACACGCTGCAAATTTCTCCAAGGTGGGTACAGGAATGGTAAAAATGCACAAGTTCAAAGAACTATGAGAAGCTCAGGAAAATGATGCTGACATATGAACTAGTTTTCTTATCAGGCCTCTAATTAAAACCTTGCCAATGATAACCCATATCTATTTTATGTGTTGTATGAAATGAAGATGTTTCAGTTCCATTTTCAGCAAAGGTCTATTATTTGCATCATGTAAGTCATCATCAGAGAAGACGTTAATATGACTTCCTTGTTGGGTAAGCCAAGACGTAAAGGGCTATGGAAAATGAAGCTTCCTTTTCCTATTAGAGTTGTTTTCTCCTGGTTGAGTTGGAAAGATAGTGGTAGTGAAACGCAAAAACTATTCCTGTGCTATGTATGTGTCCCAGGTGTCTCAGCATGCCCAGTTAACACCTTTCACAAGTGCAATATCCATTTTTAATGGTCATTTTAAGGAAAGAAAAATCTTTTTTTAATATGATTACTAAAGCCAGAAGGCAGACATATAAACCAGAGAGCACATGAGCAGTTGCAGGTGTAAATGTAATCCAGGCAGCCAAACACTAGTGCAAGCACATTCTTCTAGAGCTCAAAGCCTGCCAGAGGACATCCATCTTCTCCTCCCTTTGAAAACCCCCTTTGCCATCTTGCAGATCTGTTTATTTCCCCTAAAAATCCCTGGTTCTGATGGGTTTTCTTAAAATGAGAAAATAAAACCCAAGTTACTGGTGGGAGGACTTACAAGTCCTTCTGAGATCAAGGTTCTGTAAGAACATATCAGTCTCCAATATTAGCTTATTACTAATCTTGCTTCACATCATGCTGTCTCTGAGGGCAGAACATTTTAGAGTCTAGATTGCTCTGTGGGGGGAACTTTTATCTTACGTACATGGAAAAGAGAAGGGTCAGGGAAAGAAGTTAGGGAAAAGTTTAATTCTCAGATAAAATCAGGTACTTAAGTCAGCCATGCATATTTGAGAGTTGTATATTACCATGACAGGGAAACTGCCTCATCTGCACACCTGTTTGACTGCACAACAGCTTAGATTCTTGATCTTACAATGAACTCTACATAAGCAGGTCCCTGTGCGTTGGTGCTTATTTTTTGATAACGTAGCCTCTAAATCTCTCTTCAGAATAGTTTTAAGGTTTCCATGAACTTTGCTCAAAAATGTGCCAAAAGACTTCCAAGTAACAAACATGCTTTTGCAATTTACTGAAACTTTCCCCTTGTGTTCCAGAGAAGCAACCTCCCCATTACTCACCAGAGAGACACATGAGCCAAGGAGGAAGGAAAGGGAATCAGCTAGTAAAAACAGGCAATTCCCTTCTTCAGTGTCTACACTTAGTCATTAAATAAAAAATAGAAGTGAAATCCAAACTTTTTTCTTCCAAATAGGTCATTGCCTCAGTGAAGATGGAATAGATGAGGACTATTTGTATCTTGATTTTGATCAGAAGTTTTTATAATCAGTTGCTTTTTCAAAATAATGCTGTTGCACTTCACACTGTAGCAGGGGCTATTATGCATCCGAGGTACTCTGCATCCTTCCAAAGGAATGAAGTCTCCCAAGTATATCTTACAGTTCTTTAAATGACTAGTGAACTAAATTACCCAATAAGTGAGGGGGTTGGGGTATTTTTGCCAGATACTACTTTTACTTGGAAAAAATTGAGTCAAGGCCAAGCACAAAGCTCAGATCTAAATGAGATTAACTTTCCTCTAAAGTTAGTGTGCAGCCTGAGCTTTCCAACTGACTCTTCTTAAAAATGGATTTTTACAAACTTGCAGTGTCAAGCTTGCTTAGGTTCTAGGCTTTTTTCAATAGGGAGTTGTAAAATTAGTGTTTGCAAGCTATGTCACGTGGAAGAAGCATAGGAGAACATAATGTCCCTTCTAGCCTTAAGAATATGGCAATCGAATACAAGTTGAATTGTCAAAGGAAAACGTCAGTTGATACATGATGAAATGGTAATTCCTGTTCATTTCAAACTACAATGTATTCAAGGCCCAAGAGTGATATTCAAACCTTACATCCTGTAAGACAGTCCTGTACTTAGTAACACTATGTGTAGTATGAGTTGTACACTTGTAACTCATTAATCCCCGCTGCAGTTTTTCAAGAATAGCCAGTGGTAACAAAAAATAAGCACATAACTCCATTTTCTTGAGTTATTCTCTGAAATCTTTCTCCACAAGACCACTGGAAAGACTTTTTGGGGGTACCTCCTGTATGCTTGCTATATCAAAGTGTAGAAATCCATAAAATAATCAGTGTTACATTGTCAGGGAAGCATTCTTTCCATGCATCTGGCCAAAGCAAATTCTGAAACACTTTCTGGTGCCAAAGCAGTTGAACTAAATTAAAAAATGTCTGTATTTAGCTGTCTCTCCAAATTTCAGTTTCTGAACATCATTTGGCTGCAGATGAAGGTGCAGAAGGACTCACAAGCATGGGTCAAGTTACTATAAATCAGCTGAGCCCCAGGAAATACCTGGCTGCACACTTTTAATTTGGCCAAACACAGGGTAGTGTGGCTTAGTTTAGCCATCTTTCCCCCCAGACAAAGCAACATCAACTTGCCTTACATTCTCTGTGGGCTAAAAACATTCACATTGGATTTACCACGTCTCAGCTGACAGATGGTAACTTATAAGACATCAGTATGCTGATGAAGATTTTGAGCCCACAAGATTTCTGAAGCTTTGAGAAGAAGTAATTTCTAAAGTATGCTGTGCAACTTCCACCTACACTGCTGGCTATACATTTGCAAATGCTTTGTGGGTATAAGGTGCCATATCTGCAGAGCCAAGCAGATGTGGCACTTCAGCCCCTCTCTTTCCTCCCTCCCGCTCTCACCAATTATCATCCTATTGAAACAAGCAGGCTATTTGGCACAGTAGTAAATGTGGTTACATAACAAAGCCAAGAAAAGCAGCTCCCACAAATCCAAGCCACAGATTAAGTCCAGTTTTAGAGGGTAATATGCACAGTAGTGACAAAGAGAATTATGCCATAAGAAGGAACAACTCTCTGACTCCATTGCTCACAATAATGATGTTTAAAGGCTCATACATAAACATTCAAAAATACAATAAAATAGAGTATAAGATTCAGGATGGCATTTCCCATTCATATATTTTTCCCACGCCTACAAGCCCATGCTGGAGGTAAGCAAACTAGTTTGTACTGGGCATTCCTTCACTTGCCTAAGAGCTGCCTCTGGAAGCAGTACTAACAGCATTCCTTGTTTATATACACAAAAAGGTGACAGAAGAAGGAAAAGCAAGAGAGAAGGTAGGCTTCACAACTAGTGTATCTTGAACTTCTTCAGGAAGAGTCAAAAAGTACACCTACAGAGTCTTAAGAGTTTGCTGTCCCAGAATACCATTTGACTCCTTTCTGAGGCACACATATTTTAGAGGCCACATTCCTCTGCTTGCGGGTACTGAGTAACAAGTGTTCAGAGATTTTTGGTCGGTGAAACATTAGTTTTCTCACATCACTTGGGAAATGCTTCTCATTACTACCTTTTCCAGTAGTTTGAAATGAGTCATAAAAGAACTGGTTGATTGTCAGATAAGCTGCCTACACGGGACTCCCAAAGCATGTATCCTACCGTGGAACTTGACATTCAACTAGAGGTTCTTCACTACTTATATTTGTTTTGTAACTTTGCATTATCTTCATAAATGAGGCCAAGAATGTAAATGAAAAGCTATGTGCTTTGTTAATGGGAACTAGAACAAGAACAACATGGCTTTGGCTAAACTTGAATAGAACAGTAGTTGAGAATACAGTCAGTAAAAAGAACAAGAACTTTCAGATGCTGTAAACTGTGATATTCACAGGCTTAAGATTCTGGCCCTATTATATGTATTTAATTTTTAGTCCTAATGGTTGACGTAGGAAAAAATGCACAGCTACCATTTTGTAAAATATTTGATAGGACTGGAATTGATTATGAATGATGAGAAACAGAAATTAGTTTCAGACATTACAAAAATAGTCACAGCTCTTGAAAAAAATAAAAAGAACCACCCCCCCCAACAAATACAGCAACCCACGCTCCAAAACCTAAAGCTAAGCTTTAGCATATAAAGCACAAGAACTAATTCCTTATTATTACACTAACAGCTTAGATATGTTGGCAGGTTGAGTGTTGGGTAAGGACTAGCCAGCCTTGTCCAGGACACAATTACAGATGTTTCTTGAGTCTACAGAGCTCTTTTGTCTGTGAGAACAATTCATAGAATGAGCAAATAGAAAATAGAGGGTGGCTGCACAGCCATTTTAGACCAGAATCTTCTACTGGACAGAAGACTAATAGGAAGCAATATCTGCAAGGTTTTCACTGAAAGTGGTCAGAGAAAGCATGCAGGCTCAACAGGTACATGCTCTACAAATCTTATGCATAGGATCGGACACTTAGAAGTGGCTGATGGAGTGAAACCAGCATACCACTTTTCTGGTTTGATCAAGACATTATCAAGCCCAAGTTTCTGCTTTCACCACTGCTCTCTCAGTGCTTTGGAGCTTTCAGGTCTCTTTCTAAAGAGAACCTCCTCTCTGGAAAGTTCACTCACCTTAGGAGAACAGAAATATTCATTAATACCTTAACCAGCAGCCCCACTACCTGATGTTAGCTGTCATCAACATACACATTCCAAACTGCCCACACTGATAGGAAGCTCATCAGTGGTAGAGAGATGGTTCAGTGAATCAGACAGACAGAAATCACTCTTTCAAAAGTGTAGCACAATTACAACCAGGATAGTTGTTCACTACGCAAAACAGCTCATCAAGCCCGGCAATTTGATTAAGAAGTCAGATCCCTGGAATCTATAAAGAATCATCAATATACAGGACTGGTAGGATCAAGTTAACCTGAACAGGAAAAAATGCTTCATCTTCCAACAGATACCATTACCTGTTTCATCACTTCTGGATGATTCCATCCCATATCCACATGGCAAAGCTCAAGAAAAGTGGTAAAAAATCTGAGTCATAAACTATGAAACAGTTCTGTGGTTTTCTGTATTGGTAACATTGCAGAAGACATTTGTCTGCCAAAGATGAAAATAGCCGGTGCCTCAGTCAGAGAGATCCACCTATCATGCTCCCTGAAAAATAAGTGGGTTTTCCACTCCTCAGGAAGGAAACACTATCCTCTGAAGATCTCTGCAATTGCCATCTCATTTCTGGTCAAAACTATTAAAAACAGAGTAACCAGAAAGTGCCAACAGCATAGAACTGCCAGCTTTCTGGAGTCCTCGCAGTCAGAGTTCACATCAGGACACAGAATAGAGACCGTCTTTACTGCCTCTCAAGCTACCACCAACAGATAAGCCTGATACTCCCATACAGAGCCATATGCAGGGATGCAATAAGCCACCAAGTGCTGGATGCGGAAAGAGGTGACCCTGCCTGTGGTACCTGCAATGTCTTCCTTAAAGCAGTGTATGCTCACAGCCCAGAAAGCCAACTGTATCCCAGGCTGCATCACAAGAAGCATGATCAGCAGGTCAAGGGAGGTGATTCTCTCCCTCTGCTCTCATGAGACCCCACCTGGAATTAAGCTCTGGGTCCCCTACACAAGAGGAATATGGACCTTTTGGAGAGAGTCCATAGGAGGCCACGAAGATGATCCGAGGGCTGGAACACCTTTCCTATGAAGACAGGCAGAGTTGGGGTTGTTCAGCCTGGAGAAGAGAAAGCTCCAAGGACACCTTAGAGGAGCCTTTCAATACCCAAAGGGGTCCTACAGGAAAGCTGGAGAAGGGCTTTTTACAAGGAGCTCTAGTGATAGGACAAAACAGAATGGCTTCTATCTGAAAGAGGGTATGAGATATTAGGAAGATGTTCTTTACTGTGAGGGTGGTGAGACACTGGCACAGGTTGCCCTGAGAAGCTGTGGCTGCCCCATCCCTGGAATTGTTTAAGGACAGGTTGGATGGGGCTTTGAGCAACCTGGTCTAGTGGGAGGTGTCCCTGCCCTTGGCAGGGGCTTAGAACTAAATGATCTTTAAGGTCCCTTCCAACCAAAACCATTCTATGATTCTATGATTCTATAATAGGTAAGTCCTATATTGAGGAGAAAAAAAGCCAGGAACATAGGCAGTCAGATAAAAGAGTGATGGTAACTACAGAATAGGGAGATAAACAAGGGAGAAGTTGAAGGCAAAGGAATGCTTTTTTTTACCCTTGTGGAAAGAAGGTGGTCAAGAACAGAGAGGCCAAAGGACAATATTATGAAAGTGTGTTTCTCAGCTGAGTACCTTAAATACTTCTCAATTTTGTGGTGGATATCATGAAATTTAATGTTTCCTGGTTTTGGAGAGTACCCTATCACTTTTGACATGGACCATTCTAAGAATAGTAACATAAAGAGCAACAGCCTGTGTTTCTGTGCCATTCTGTTGATACAGAACAACTGTAATGGACCTTGAATGTGTCTCTGTGATTTGGCAACCTGGAATCTAAAATGTCTTTTCCCCTTTTGCTTCTATTTTATTTTAAGCAGACCCCAACAGTTCTGAAGAGGTACTCCTCTTGCATACTGTATACTAATCACCATTTGTGTGCTCCTCAGAATTAAGCACTGACTTCACTGCATGGAAAGTCTTTAAAAAAATGTGGAGGTGTGTGTGGGGGAAGTCATTTCCAAGGGGCATTCCAAGCCCCTCCTTCTCCCTGGCTCCGAGGAGTAATTACTCTGCTGGAAAATGAAACAACACTGCTATTTAATGTGGCTTAGGACCTTGGGCCTGGTTTCATGTTTCAGATTAATGCTTTCTGCGCCTTTTGGAAATTCAGAATAGCAGAAAAGCCACCCTTCAGAGAAAGCTGCATCCTATAGATGCAAGGTATTCTGGAGACATGTATGACTTGCTGCCCCTTTCCTATTTTGCTGTTTCCCATTGAGACACATAGCTATTTTCCCTCCCACTTGAATGAACTTCTAACCTGCAACTACAAAGCCACATCTGTTCCTCCTGACCCTCTGTCCCAGATCTCTAGTTGCTCTGTGATGAACACTTAGTATACTTTGTTGCAAGATACTAACAAAGCAAAACAGACTAAACCAAACTGTTTAAAAATTAAGTACTAACACAAGCCACTTCAAGTCAACTGAAAAATCTAGTCTTAGAATATGTTATGATCCTGCCTAATTGTAGTACTAGCAGGAGATGGCTGCTTCTTATTCCAGATCTTTAAAAAAGGAGCTGAAATGCTTTCTTCAGCATATTTAGTATTTCAATATGCACTGCTTAAGCGCTTCAGTAATGGTTCTACCATTTCTTATATTGCAATGTGGTGGTTGGTCCAAGAATACGGACACATTAGGGCAGTGGTGAGATGCCACGTGAGGGGAACTTCCACATAACCTATCAGTCTGAGAAGCAAATTGAAGCAAGGTACCACTTTACAGAAGCAAGATGGTCTGAGACCAAAGTTTGGAAACTGAGAATGACTTCCAGACTGTGAGTAAAGCGTAAAGGTTTCCAAAAGCAACATGATCAAGGAATTATCAACAGCTAAGGAAAAAAATGATTATAACACTGACTTGGTAACTTGTCTTTCCAATATAATAACAAATCAGGATGAAATAAACCATGAACTCTGTGAATATCTTTAACCTCATTTCCACACCTTTAAAGGATTATGGAAAGAAATTTATATAATTTTAATAGCACTCTATAATCTATCTACTCCTTTATTTGTGTATTGTAGAAATGGTTTAACGTTTAACATAGGAATTGCCAGATCCACTCAGACACAAGGTGCATTTAGACCACAACACTTCCATTTAAGTGTCCAGCAGGAAATATTTCAGCAAAGGGCACAAGAAGTCTCACCAATAATAAAAAAAACACCCATATGTGATATACTTTGCAGCCTTACCTTCCACCCCCGCTCTACATACACTCTCTTCTTCATCACTTAATAAAAGATGTGGGTTTTTTTCAAAAGTCTACATGTTCTTCAATGTACCAACAATAACAATCCATATTGCTATAAATTTCTTCAGCAAAAGTAAGACAGTTTATTAATAAAGCATGAGAAAAATGAATTCCCAAAACTGTGGGTAGGACATTCACCTATAAATCTCACATAAAGGGTTGCCAGCAGTAACAGTTCATAGCAACCAGACTATGCAGCTTCAGATCCCACTGTCTACCCTCCTTTGAGAATATTATTGACCAGGTGATAGTCTCTGTGAAGTCTGGGAATGTTTTCAACAGTGCAAAAGCAGACACACAGACACACCTCAGGTCTACTATATGTGTAGAACAAACACCTGGTTGATTCTGTGAAGTTCAGAGCTCTTAAATATTCTGGCAACATGCATTTCACTTCTGCTTTACTAAGGTAAGCATACATTTTATAGGGAAAGTATAAAACTGAAATCTCACTACTTCACATAATTCCTTCATACTTCAAGAACTCTAATAATCCAAAACATTTCACTGCTCTCTAACAGGCTGCCTAGAGAGAATCACAGAGACTCCTACACAGCTTTGCATATTAACACATTCTTCTTCCTAGTGATAAGATACCCAGAGGTGGAAACTGCCATCCCTTAGCTCCTTAACAGAAATCAGTCTCCAAAAATCAAATTACTGTTCTCTCTTCTTTAGGAAAAGCCATGATAAGTCACTCACAGAAATAACAGGACTAGGTTGTCATGTGTGAACATAAATGCCTCCCTGCTCTTTTTGATGTCTTGCATCCAAGTTACACTTTCAAATTCCCCAAACAATTCACCTCTATCTGGTAGCAGTCATAAGAGAAAGTGAAAACCTGTGCTTCCTCAGGTGAGCTTTAATTTTCCTTCCACAGGTGCCACAAGGGTTTTCTTGTTGTCTGAATGAGATAGGGCACCACTGCCACCAAAGCAGTGCCATCACTTCCTCTTATGTGTTGCTGAGTCTCCACAGGTATGGCATAAAAAACTTATTTCAATCACAGCTATCTTTGCCAGACCTCAGCAGGAACTTCTCCAACACTGAACTTGATGTTTAGCCTTTGTTTAAAAGTGTAAAAAGTCCAGAAATATTATTATATTCTGCCTACCTCCAAAAAATGGTGGGACTTTGAACTTTATTCTATTTCCTGAAGTCTTCCGGGACCTACCAGAAATTGCTGCTTCAGGAAGCTGTTCCAAGAACTATGAATCAGGTTTCTACAGAATAATGCAATATAGTGGCAAAGTGACTGGCGCAGGGACATAAAGTACAGGGACAGCTGAACAAAGATGGAGGGTGCTCACTGTTGTTCGTGGTACTAATGGTGTGAGTTCATATCTCTAGCTAAAACCACCGCAGTTCATACATTTCTTTTTCAACACAAGTAAGTTCACAAAATATACAAATATTTTCTGTCACACATGGAACTTGACTCCAGAAAAGAATTACTTCCTTCCTTGAAGCCATGAGAAATTCCATGAGATTTTCCAATCCCATGCCCTAGCAAATTAAGAAACACACAAATCCATAAAACAAATAAAACAAAGGCATCAGGTTACATAATTATTTAATAGAACTTAAATAAAAGTGGAGAGCATTAACAACAACTTTGTAACACCTTGGTCAGTTAACTATAGCTTTTGACTCAACACCTTCTATTTCGTATTTTCTCTGGTTTCCACATTATGCCAGCAAAATGATTTTTATTCAAGATCACTGAAATTGGAGACAATTTATGCTGCAGCATGTGAAAAAGAAGGAAATAAATCTTGATCTTTAGGTTCTGAATGATGGGGCAACATTTTAAAGACTTTCTGTTTGGGCCCTGCATGCCCAAATTGTTTCTCTGGCATTTTGGCTGATACAGGTGAATTAAACAGTCTCAGGAATCCGAGCCTGATGTTTTCTAACAACAACCAAATATTACAGCCAGTAGAAGGTCTGGATCCTGAAAACTCAGCTTCACCCAAAACAAGTTGAGGATAAAAAAAAAAAAAAATCTATTGAATCTTTTCACAGAAAGTTTTAAAACAAAGTCCAACAAAATATTTCAAATTGGATTTTGTTTGGGTTTTTTTTTGCTCACTTCACCCTGCTTGGAATGCAATAAGTTTAGTCAAGTTATGGGGATGTTCCTTCCTTTACTATTTTCATGTCTATTGTTTCACTTACTCAACAAACTTACTTCCAATTGGGAAACTTACAGAGCAACAAAGCATCATGCCTGTGGTGCCCTTAAAAGTCATGAAGCTACAGAGCAGGAAATAAGCTCATTGTATGGGAAGACAGCTGAACATTATGAAATTTTGTGGTATCTTTCTTATAAGGAAGAAAAAAATAGTAATATAAAAAACACCTGTTTGCCCTTTATTTTTAAATGAAAATTAATTTTGTATCAATCTCCATTATGGGATTGCAACAACTTTCTAATATTTAGTTTTAATTAGTGTCCTGGGGTCAGCAGTAGCCGTCATTTTTCTCTTTCTTGGTAGCTGGTGCAGTGCAGTGTTTTGACATTCAGCTGGGGAACAGAGCTGATAACAATGATGTTTTGGTTTGGCCAAGGACTTTGTGAGCCTCATGCTCTGTCAGGGAGGAGGGGAAGCTGGGAGGAAGCAGAGACAGGACACCTGACCCAAACTGACCAAAGAGGTATTCCATACCACAGCACGTCATGCCCAGGAGGTAACTGGGAGTTAGCCGGAAGGGCTGGGAGTCTGCAGGGTTGGAGGAGGTATGGGTCAGTGCTTGGTCGGGCTGCGGGGGGCGAGTTATCAGTTGGCTGGTGGTGAGATGATGTGTTCTCTTCCCTTGTTATTTCCTTTATCATTATTATTATTGGTGGTAGCAGTAGTGATTTGTGTTATACCTTAGTTACTAAACTGTTCTTATCTCAACCCGTGGGAGTTGCATTCTTTTCGATTCTCGTCTGCATCCCTCCAGGAGTAGGGGGAGGGAAAGAAGGGGGAGAGTGAATGAACGAGCCCTCTGCCTGGTTTTAAACCATGACAATTAGCTTTCTTTTTTCACCTGCTATATTCCCTGCTCTATCAGAGCTAGCGTGCATGGGTTTTTCTTGCACAGCACTTGCACAAACTTGGACAAGGTAGCTGAAGATATTTGAGGATCGGGACAGATTTTACCTATTAGAAGTGAAGTGTAAGAAGTTAGGACAGTGTTATCTACCACAGCAGGGCCCATTTGCCTGTGGAACAGAGAGATTTCCAGTATGTCGGGATAATTCCCTGATTAATTTCCTAACAATTGCTTTGTCTGCTTTTCTCCCATATTAGTGTGACTTCTTTTTTTCTTTCACCTGTACGTCCTTCCCCTTTTGCTGACGTTTCTGTCTTCCTTCACCATCCCTTTGGTATAAGGTGGGTGTTTGTCACTCTTTATCAGTGCACTTCCTTCAGTACACGGAACTTTACTGGTGCCAGCATTAGTTATCTGTGTTTAAAACACCTACAGCAAAAAAAAGTATTTAATAGAGTTTCTTCCATGATGCTGATTGTGGAATGCAGAATATTTATTAATCCCTAGCTTGTGTCTTCTTGTCTCTCCAAAAAAGGAAACAACCTATTTCAAGAGACCAAAGGTTCCTCACCACCCAGGAGTCATGACAAATTCAGCCCTGGGGAGGAACAATGTCTCCATGTTAGCCAAAGTATACACTGAAATGCTGTTCTGGTGCTTACGGTTTCCAAAGAAGTGTCATGTGGCAAAGATGTCACTTGGTACTTGATAGTTTAATCAAACCCTCAGGGGTAGCAGACATTAATTATCTTGTAGTCCAAAAACATCGTTCCCTTCCCAAAGTGACATCACCTCAGTATGACAAATACATCTCCTTTCACTTTTCTGACTGGAAAGCTAACACCAAATAATTCATCAACAGTATCGTTTCTTCCTTAACAGCATTGTTGCTGTTGAAACAATTGCTGTGGGAAACATTGCACAAATGAAGAATACTGCCATGAGCACGGAGGCAAAAGTCAGGCCTCTGAAATAAACTGAAGCCTCTCCTATCATGCCATCTTTTCCTTAGCGGTTGTTAAGCAGCAGGTCACTCCCAGTTCCTTGTTATCTGTTGGAAACTAACCTTAGCACTGGGACCCTTTTACCCATTTACAGGTGTCTGCCTCTCTGTGAGGTGACTTTTCAGATGCTGAGTGCTTGATGTTCTCCTTTGGTTTCCATTTGAAAGTGCTCTGCTGAGGCATAAACTTACTCCAGTTTGCAGAGAGACTTGAATTCAAATGGGATAAACATTTTGGTTACAGACAGAAGGCCGGGCTGGTGCTGAGGTTTTGCACTCACCTTTAACAAATGGCTTTGTTTACTGCCTGGCCAGATGATAGTTTTGTCTGGCTACACCCAGGAGACATCAGCTTCTCTAGCTATCCAGGCTTCTCTAGCTATCCAGGAAAAAAGCCAGATCCAGCAGTCACCCTCTTCTGGCAGAAGCATTAAAACCCGGTAGTTGATTAAGTCTGAGGTCTACGACTTGGAGGAGGCCCTGGGGCAGGTTTGGCGTGAAGCAGGCAGGTGTGCTCACGCTCAGCCCCACGGCCTGCACGTGCTGTGCCCACCGGCTCCTGCACGGGGTGACGCTGGCACCGGAAAGCCACAGCGTCCCTTGGGGCCCTGCCAGCCCCTGGGGCTCCCCACCCTGCCCAGGGCCCCATTTCATTCTCCCCTGGGGGGGCCATCAGTCCCTTCCCCAGTGTCACCACAGCAGGGTTGGTCACCAGTTCCCCACAGCCATGCCCTGCCCCATGTAGCCCGTCCATAGGAAGGTGCCTGATGACTGGAGCCAGGGCTGCCCCGGGTGCTTGCTCCTGGCTGAGGCAGTAGGGCAGACCCCAGCTGCCAGGCCCAGCAGTGGTAAGCAGGACCACCATCAGCAGTATCCAAAAGGAGGGCTCTTGCCAGCAGCCTGTCAGGCAACAAAAGCATCCTGGCATCATTTTAGCTGAGGAAAACAGAAAGAGCTCTTGAAGCTGCTGTAAAGGGGCAACAGCCACCAGCATGGCTTTCATTTACTTCTGTGAATGTCCTTAAGTGCAGCAATTGCTATGCAAGTGGTACATTTCATTGCAGACAGCTCAGTTTTTGCTTTTAACTGGAAATCTGTGGGATGGTAAGGGTGACTGAAGAGTGGCTGCTCAACTATGGTTTGCTGGAAATGGCTGTTCTAGTGGTCATGGTCCACTGCTCCTGGGCCAGCATC
This sequence comes from Pezoporus wallicus, assembly GCF_028554395.1. Lineage (NCBI taxonomy): Eukaryota > Metazoa > Chordata > Aves > Psittaciformes > Psittacidae > Pezoporus > Pezoporus wallicus. The sequence continues at coordinate 837,643 of NW_026637470.1, forward strand.
CCTACATGTGATCAGCAGGTGTTGAACCCATACAGACCCTGCAGTAAAGGGTCAATCTGCAATAACACTTCTTGAGATGATTGTCCCCTTGACAAATACTGAGACTGTGAGGGAACATCTGAGTCCTAAAAGCAATGCAAAGCTGTCACACGTGCTCCTCTGCAAAGCCGGGCCCTCAGCAAGCACACAGGCGATTAAAGCAGGTGCAGGAGTGGGCTTGGATGATATTTACAGATGGCTGTGCAAAGGGCAGGCAAGAGACACAGCACATGCTCCCAAGGAGTACCACAGCTTCTGGCAGGGGTGTGCAGACTCTGCACAGTGCCTCAATGGGATGCTTGGGGAGAAGAAATAAAGCATGAGACAGAGGAAGCACGAGACACAACAGAGAGACTCTTAGTCATAAAGCTAGCAAGAGGTGAATGAAAGCAAGGTGGAAATGATGGATTTTTGCCTTAACATGCAATCACAAGGATTTTCCCCTTTCACATGGAAGTGAGAGCTCAGCCCTGCATGGTCAAATAGTGGCACAGTTTCATACTCCCCAGATTCACCCCCTCATATAAGTATGTTTTGTACCACAGACCTGTGTTTATCTCTGGCACACTGGCTTTTCTGCACATGGCTGGCAGGTGTCGTGGTGCCATTTACCTTCACAATTTTAGTCCGCTGCCCCACTCTTCTGAGTGATAGTAAAGAGTCATGGAGGGAAGAAAGGGCAAATATCATGAATCAGCTTTCTCCAGCAATTCTGCTTTGCATGTCAGCTCAGAAGGGTCAGAAGATTTCTTGTCCTGCATGGTGCCATTTTTTCCTCATCTGTATATGAAGGTTTGTCTGAGATTGCAACCCTGTGGTCTCACAACCTGCAGTTTTACCTTCACTTGTGCCTTACTGTTCAATGCTGCAAATGTGATCTTGTTCACTTGAGCTGCATACATGACATCACTTAGCTCTACTGGACTTCTGACTCAAACCTGTGCTACCTGTGGCAAAAACACATTACTTTCAAGTACTACTTAATTGTATACTAATACTCCTCTGTCTAGGAAGCCACTACACCGACTCACTCTGAGTTTATTTACAAAGTACATTGCAGACAGATGTTTCGGCGCCCGGGGCTGACTGAAAGCTATGTAGCCATGCTGGAGAAGTGTTAAGCCACAGCTGCAAGTTTATGAGTTGGGCTCTGCACCTTGCTAACTACAGGCACAGCTCAGAGCACAAGCAGAGGGAGCTCCCATCTGCTGGTGAGTGACCACATAGCTATAGATATACGTATAAGGAAATGAATAATAACAAGAAAAGCCACACGGAAAAATTTGCTGGAACGAAGATGCCTGATACGTGTTACTTTGTTGAAGAGTATAGTTAAAAAACAACAACTTCAACTTTTTGAAATCCAGCAGTAAGTAAACGTGTATCATAATATAAATAATGGATTATTAATCATAATATACATAAGGGTTATTAATCATAGCCAGATTGAAAGCCCTGTTCAAAATTAACAGGATAAGGTAATAAAGAGTATCGGTAGAAACATCACAAAGACGCAATCAAATAGGTTATCAAAATAATTGATTTTTGGATGATGGCTTGATCTGCATGAGTGGAGGATAAAAGTGTTTTTTGACAGTAGCACCTGTAGGTCCAAACAGTCTGAAGTCTCTCCTCTGTTTTACTTAGTCAAATTATGTGCAACAAGCCTCAGATATGGAGAAAAACCCAGTGTCAGAGGATAGCAGGGCAGAGTATGCTCTTCCTGGCTACTACAACACTCAGTCCTCAGAGCACCACTGGTGGTTCACCCTCCCCCATTCTTTTTCCCCCTCATGCTTCCCAGCATTTGGTGCTGTCGTTACTGATTAAGATATGTTTAACATTCAAGTGGCCTAAGTTACTCCTTCATGGCTGGTAGCCACCTCAGCTAAAAAGTAATATTTGAAAATACTATGAAAAAGCATACACGTATCGTCCAGACTATGAGATTTACTTATACCTCACCAGAAATATTTCAAGATGAGTTATTGTACTCTGAAATCGAACAGGAGCATGCATTTACATACAGACTTGTCTCACTGTCTTAGTGAAAAGAACAGAGGGATAGGATAACAGAAACCTAATGTGTACACTATCTTACCTGTGCTTGTCACTGCCATAAGATTTAATTAGTCCTAAACTTTTCAGGTCCCTTATCACCTGGAAGAGAAAGTTCAGTCTGCCTTCCTTCCATGTCCTGACTCTGCCTTGTAGCTTCAAGGCTGATGCTTTTAGATCTTAAAGTCCTTTTCTCTTAATTTTCTTCCTCAGGGTCTCCTTCCCCCTGCAGGCTCACCTGTAATGCACATCAGGAAATGCTGGTAAGGCCACAAGTCTCAATATTTGAATTACGAGCCAGACATCAGCAAGTATGTGCCTACGCACAACTACACATCTGCAGGAAGGAAGGGGTAAAAACATCTTAAGCTGAAATCACAACCTGGCCAGCTGTAGCTTACAGTGTGGTATAAGTAAAAAAGCAAAAGGTACATATAACATGCCAAAAAAGGTCTCTGTCTTACCAGATAGTTGTACATGGCAACTAAAGGAGCCCATACATAGTAAAAATCAGTTTAATGTAGGAAGTATCTTATGTGATGAGGGAGCTATAATATAGTGTACTGTTTTTATGTTTTCCTGTGCACTTGAAGCATATGCATCTGGAATGGCTCCACATTTGCAGTGTAAAAAATTTGATTTTATGTTTACAAGTCAACAGAAGTCAAATTAAGTGTCCTGCATCAACAGCATACTTTGATAATGAAACTGAATATTTAACACTAGCCCATAGAATATGAGCCCTGACGGGTCCTGATGTAGCCCCCTCTCCCAGCTCCCAGTGAAGTCCATAGTTCTTCCATTCAGTTTTGGATTAGACCTGAAGAATTGCACATAGCAAAATGCTGCATGCAGAGAAAGGGCAGGAGATTTGCAGCCTGAGCACTGGACTGCATTGTGAGAGTAGCTGAAGACTTTCCAGGCACAATGTTGACATGCCCTGAAGGTATTATAAAGTGATACCCTGTTTAAGTAAGGCCACTATATGGGTTTTATCTATTTTGACAGTCTCAGTTCTCCACAGCTAAAGGGAGAGAAACACAGCATCATAGGCATGGAACAGGTCTCTAGACACCATCCAATCCATTTTCTAACCTTATTACTTCTAGTTTTTAGCACAGGCTTGGAAATGTATAGCATTTTTCTTTTCTTTACTGTATTTGAAGATTTACATCCCATCTCAATTTGGTCATTTTTCATATGTATATTTTGGGTTCCTATCCTCTTAAAAGCAAAATAAAACAACAAATCACATATCCTAAGCATTGTTCAGTCCCTCCTGGGGCCAAGCAGTCTCACAGAGCAAGCTATTGCACAGGAAGGACTATGTGATGTGCAGACTCCATCTGCCTCTGAAGTGTGTGTGCAGCACCAGGCCAACAGTGCGCTGAGTCGCAGCTCCATTCCACAGAAACACTTTCCACATTTATTGTTCTTGATTAGAAAAACATTCCAAATTTTAGAATTGACATTTAAGACTGAATAAAGTTCCAGTTTGGTTTTATCAGGACAAACTTTAAAATAGATTGTCTATTAGCCTTTGTTACTGTATTTCTTTTATGACTGTGAGTGGGAAGAGCAATAAGGAAGGCCATAAATCAGACGCATACTTCTGGTGAGTGCAGAAAATCCTTTAACCTTTTTATTTCATGGAAATAGGAATAAATGTGGATTTATTCTTATTGTCTACACTTTCTGAAACATAACCCAAGGAGGCATTTCTAGAAGGAAAATGATCAGAAGAAGAAAACAAAGACAACAAAAAAGTGTTCCCCAAAACACAGTGGTGCCTAAAGCACCAATTAAATGCCACTGCTTCCTACTGATGTAAGACAGAAGAAGAGACAAGAAAAAAACCTATTTTGTTTTGTTTTTTGCAGGTTGAAGGTGGAGGATAAAGGATCACCATGGCACTGAGACTGGAGACAATTCTCTTAACACCGATAGCGTGCAAGCATGTCCATTGGAAAATAATCTGCCGTTAGTGACTAACTCCCAGCAGAAAACGTGGCTACTTGCCAAAATGTAAATATCCTTCATGTATGCAGGAAATAATTTTCAGCAACCTCAGAGCTGGTCTAGCAGGATGGGAGATCCTGAGCAGTGCGCCATCCATATATTCTTATTGGAATGGGTTAAAAGGCACTCTCAGCAGCACGCTATGGATGACACCAGCGAGAATTTAAGCATGCAGCATAATAGTAAGGTAATTAATAAGAGCAGTTGCTAACAGTTGCACAACAGAGGAGTGTTTAAAAATTCCTGTGCTCTTTTACAATAATGTGGAGAGACACTGTGAAGGGGGTGGGGGACAGGGGGGAGGCCTGGCATGGAAGGGACATTCCTTCAGTTCCTCTCAAAAGTTTGAAAAACCTCTGGATAGGAAAATACTATTGAGCAGCCAATTTTTTCCACATTTGGCTTAGCCCAATGCCCAAAATACACAGAACACTACTTCCCTTTGAAAGGATTGCAATACTCCTATCATCTGAGTCATCTGAAAGCAAATAAAATGAGACCTAAACAAATAAACCTAATTGCGCATGGAAACAAATCCAGCTCTCCAGCTTGGCCATGGCTTTGTTTTTGTTAGTTTAAAGCCTGCATATGCAGTTTTAGTGGCATCAGGAGTTATACAAATATTGACAACAAATTGCCAAATGTTGTTTTTTTCCCCTCAGTGCACAGTGTGAAGAAGCTGGGGGAATGCTTCTAGGAACCTTCCCTAGTGCACTGAACCAAATCACAGCTTGATGGGATCCGCTCCAGCCTCTTCTCTGAAGGGTAGATGCTAATGAGATTGAGCTTGTTGATTGTTATCGTCAAAGACTCTTATTTTTCACTCGTGAACTCTACTGAACACAAATCCAGGCTTTCGAAACGTAGCTCAAATGTTTGCACCACAGCCAGGGCATTGTCACATGCTCTGTCCTCCACCCCGTGATTTGTTGCTCATTTGTGTCATCCTTAACCTGCTTCTGGTGGTTTGGCCAGGAGAGAAACAAATAACGATGACAAGTGAGAAAAGCAAGCTGCTCTCTGATATCCTTCCGTTAAAATGCTATTGCCACTTGCTGGTTCTGGAGAAGGGGCGGTTGCCTTGAGACAGAAATTGTTCATGAAATCCTGCTGTCATCTGTCAAAGGTAGATTGCGCTCAAGTTGGTCTGTATCCTTTAACAGCTCCCAAGGAAAAATGAGAATATGTCAAATCTTGATCCGTCACAAGCCAAAGTTAGCAAAAATATATTTACATTTTACTTTTAAATGAAGCCCAGACTTTGCTCTCACACAGAGCCAATGAAATAACACATTTTCTTCTTTGCCTCATGTTCACAAGACACCTACAACTTTTATTATTCTAGCTGTGTGAATAACAAGGTTTCTAATTTGCAAAAACTTAAACTTTTAAACCCAGAGTTTGTTTGGTTTAGTTTGTTGTTTTTTTTTTAACAAAAAAAAAAAAAAAAAAGAATTTTAGAATTGAACAAAGACCGAGAGAGTATTCACACAAAGAAACCACAAAAATCACTCTTGCACCCTCTGGGAAAGCTAAGACACTCAAAAGTTAGGATAGTTATCTACAGTACTGGAGAGATTAATTCATACTCCTATTTTTTTCTAATTCATTCTGAGAACTTAGAACTTGGTCTTGTACATCTCAGAGATCACCGAAGAACCACGTAATTGGACACCCTGCAATGAACTTCTATCCCCTTTTATCAGAAATTGCATGTTACACATAAGAAACTCTCCTCAGAATTTCATCACAAGTACTGAATTTGCATGAAAAGTTTTAGGTTTTACTTTTAACATCTCCATAAAAAGGTTCTTGACTGTACAACTCTAGGCTTTCACTATTGTAACATCCAGTCTTCAGTTACTATAGCATTATATGCTCACTATATTAAGGAAGACCTCAGTATATTCAGTAAGACATATGCAGAAGCACCTACTTAGGCTTTCTATATTGCATTTCTTACCAGAAATCTAGTAAAAAATGGTGATCACTAAATTGGTGGGAGGAAGGTGTAGTGGAAAGGCATGAGAATTGAGGGTTTGTGAGAAACAGCAGGAAAAAAGATCCCCTCTATTTCACTAACTCTGGTCCTTCATAAAAAACCCAACACAATGCTTGGGACTGTTCATGCTGTGAGCAAACACTGAAATATGACAAGGCATCAAGGCATGTTGTGTTACATGATATTCAGGCAGCTGCTGTGATGGCAGTTTCAATCCACCAACTGGTGCAACGAAACAAATCTGAAATGTAAAAGCTAGATATCCACCAAAATATTTCATTAATATTACATGCATGTAAGTCAGGGAACTCAGACTACTAATCCCCATGGCTACCCCAAGTCAGCCCTGAGGACAAAGCAACAACACAGCTGCACAGACAGGGTCTCAAAAGGTATTCCAGGTTTCAATTTGCTGACTGGAGTGTGCAAAGTTTCTCTAACAATGTTTTGTTAGTGCATTTTCTTTGAAATTTTTTGAAGGGGAAAAATACCCATTGCTGTTCTGTAAAATTCAAGTATGAAATGACTGCACACCAGTATATGAAGATAGCCAGATACAGCTGAATTTGTGCGAACACCTACTAGAGGAAAGTTCCACCCTGTGCAACAGACCTCAGCAACATGCTTTAGGTCAGAGGAGGAGAAGAGATGATCTTTTTCCATCCTTGACTGGAAATCAGGCACCAACGAGCATATGCCATAGCATATGCCACTCTTGAAACCTGTCCTGCACTAAACACAGTCCTGTCCCCCTCTGAAGCCTCACCAGCCAGCCTGTTAGTAGAGGGGGTGAGTTGCCATTAGGTCCTTGCAAGAGGTACAGACCTCTGCTGCACAGCACCAGAGCTTTGCTCACCCCACCTCAGCTGACATATCCTGCAGATCCTACACCATGGGGTATGGAGAATGAGCCATCACCAAAAGTTTCCACCAAGGCAGGAGAATGGCACACTTCCTAGTGAAGAAAGAGGAAGCAGGTGGGCAGGTTTTGTCTGATTGAGCAAAGTTCTCCATGGAGAGATCCATCCAAGCCACTTTCAAATGTCGAGAGATTACAGCAACAGGGGAATGAGAAGTGGGAAAGAAAGTGGCTTCTGAAGCTGTCTGTATAACAGGGTGATATGTCTGGATAACAGATTACTGGATATAAAGGGCACCTCACCAGCCTACTCTCTCCCCACCTCTTCTCTTTTTCTGTCACACACACTCACTCATCCTTGGGCTAGGTGCCTTCTTGAGCACTGCAGAAGTCAATTAAAGCCAAATAAAAACTATAAATATCACACATAGGAAGGAGACTTCCCTCCCAGTGCAGACAGCTGCTACCACAAACATGAACTGCACAGTCCTGCCTCCTGACCCTCCCTCCCATCGGCTCTCGCACCCGACAGCTCCCAAAATGTGGAGATGTCAGTCTCACACCACAGCATACAAACTGCTCCTGAGCATGACAAGGAAAACTGTCATTTTCCATCCTTGCTGCCATCGTGGGTGGTCATGTTGGTGTCTGCTCACATTTGCATGGTACTGGACCCTGTGGAGTGTACAAACTGTTCCATATGGCACATGGAAAGAAACATCCCGTTCAGGGAGAGCTATGCTAGCAGTACGTTACTGCATTTAGCAGTCATGTTACCATATAGAGCCCCTGGTCTGCATTCGACTTGGCAGTTCTGAATCATTATCAGGATAAATGAGAATAATCACACTTCTCAGCTCATGAAAGGACAGGAAGAGTGGCTACTAGCAAGTCTGTGTGCTGTATCTCAGGGTTTTCACCCTTCTGCTCAGTATCTGCCACATGTTTAACTGTTTCTTATGATCTTCATAGCTTTCACTCCTTCCTCTTAACTTTCTAGGCCACCTACTTGTTTAATATCTGATCTTCTCCTGCTCATTATTTGACTGCTATTTCTGCGACACTGTCTAGTTATTTACCTTGCAGAAGTGACATAAGCTCTTCCCCCCAACCACCCCCGGTCTGTCTGGTTTCCCCCCTCTAGTCTGACTGAAGTCACAAACTCCCTTCCCTAGCCAAACATTTGTTTTTACAAGGTATTTTTATACCATCACCTCTTCCTTGCATCTCCCCCGCCTACCCACCACAAACACATGCTGTGGTGGGAGGACATTCTGGTTTCACATCATTTGCAATGTTAAGGTGACAAATTTCCCCTCCTTCAAGTCTGTCACTTCCATCCCCTCTACCCCCCACCCCAAGAGATGATTTGTAAAATGAAAATGGCAAAGGGTTAGTTTCTCTTAGCCTTTTTTACCCTGTGCATGGAGATGTCCTCCTTTGCTTAGAAGAAATCAGGAGCAAAGGAAGCAAAAAAACCCTTGATTTAAGTTATGTGAAACCTATTTATGCCATAAAAAGATTCAAATGTACACAGTAAGAATACTGTCTAGGTTGACAGATTCCTTTTATTCATCCTAAGGAAGACAGGAATGATGAAGATTTCTGAGAAAGTAGGCAAATTTAACTACCCCATGGACTTCATTAGGCTATTACAGTCTGGTTTTCCCTGTATTAAAATGCACATGCAATCACATTCACACAGGAAAAACAATCTTAAGTGCTCTGAGCATCAGACTTAGAAGCATGAAAAACATGACTGTGGCCTTCATCATACCCAATTAGGGGTACATGTACTCAGCAGTGATGCTGGTGTGGTGCAGAAACGCCTAAGCCAGCTTTAAATTAGGCAGAAACAATTTAGTTAAAACAGCACAGAGCCCAAACTGGGCTCAGCCACTCTAAATATTTACCCTACTTTGAGCTAGAGGTTGCCGGGCATGCATACTACCATGCCTGGAGAACTTCCAGTACCTACATTCACCACTGCAAAGCTAGGTCTGATGTGCAAAACATCCTGGCCATTCTAGCAGCATACACATGCGGAATGGCCCAAATTAAGACAGTTTATAAAAGGACTGAGTTTACATGGCAGGATGGCTGAATGCTTTTTATACAGAGACTGCATCTATTCAGCACACACCATTAGACTTCTTGAAGTGGGATGAAGTCTTACTCTCTGACCAAACTGAATATTGTGCCAGGATGTCAGCTGCATTTTAATTCCTGTTTCATGTAGAACTTTCAGTACAACGCAAGACAATCAAAAAAAAACCCATGCCCCAATAATACAGCTTTGTTAATTTAAACTTTGATTTTTGTCTCATACAGGAAGGGCAAAGAAAGATAAATCTGAAAAAAAAACCAACCCAGGGTGGGTCAACGCACTGCCAGCAGCAGGGGGAACAAAAAGGGAAAGTGCTAAACAGTGAGATTTATTTATACTGTGCAGCAATAGGCTCAGAGAACAAATTATTAGCAGAAGGAGCCACTTGCAGCACATGGAAGGCTTTCCTCAAATCAAACAGATACGGCTGTCACTGTGGGCAGCCAAGAAGCAGAGAGAACAAAAGAGAGAGGAAAAAACCCTCTCCACAGACTGAAAACATTTTGTAGTTAAGGGGCTCAAAGCAGAACGTGGGTAGTGCTTTTTGTTTTACTTTGGTTCAAGCAAGGTCATTTGGGGGAAATGGCTGCAGAAAACCACCAGGAGTAAGCTGAGCAAAGGGAACAATGTGAGTTTCTCAGTAAAAAAAGTACACCAGTTGGAATGACATGGGCTGTTTGGCCATTCCAAGACTTTTCGGAGATAGCTCCCTTTTGCATGTTGTGGAAAAGTGAGTAGAGGACCACCACCAGACCTTCGCAGAGGAGCCATCAACCACAATTATCTGGGGATACATCTGGGAAGAAGAGCCACCCCCAATCATCCTGGAGCTATTGGTCTCTAGGGCTTTGCTGGAATTGTTTGGGGCAGTTCTGCTGGCTCCTCACTCATCACCTAACCCCTGGCACATACCCAGAGCCAGGTAATATTTATTTGGCAGGACATTCTTTACTAGAAAAACAATATGAAATCCCTATATTAACACCCTTCTGTTGGCTAAAGATATATCATCTGTATGCCACTGAAGACTAACAAGTGACCTCTGGATCTCAAAATCAGCATCCAAACAGAAATCTGTTGGTCATTGAGGGAAATATGCATGCACATGAAGAGACCCTTCTGGGTCACGTAACATTCCCCTGTACTAGACAAGCTGAACATTCACTCAGCGGGTAGACATGACACAGCCTAGCCTGAACCTATTTTCACCAGTGATAATCTAGTCAGTATTTGACTTTTTCCATTTCCCTCCCCTCAGAAGAAGCTGCAGAAAGGAGAGATGCATCTTTGTGACTTCTCTTTTGTCTTCATTCCAGGTCTTAGACTTCCTTTTTCCTCCTGAAAGTAGGGCAAACATATCTTTATGCTAAAGTGACTGCAGCTCACAGGTACCCACCTGAGCTAGCCATGCAGTGGCCTGCTCAGGTCCTGTTACCAACGTAGCTGCATCAACATGAGCTCAGCACCAGCTGCAGAAACCATCTATGCAGCTAAGAAAATACTTGGCCAAGTAGCCATAGCAGTACCAAAGTCAGTGGAGGCTATATCGATGGCAGTATCCAAAACAGGCAGTAAAACCCTGGCTCAAATATGTCTGCAAACACTGGCATTAGCCCACCTTTGTTAATGCTTTCAAAATGTTCAGATGCTGCATCAGCACAAAAGCATTCCCGCAGCAGTAAACACACTTGGCTGGACCACTGCCTTTCCTTGAGCTCTGATTTGCTTCAAGTAAATACAGTCATTTATTGCATGTTTCACCTTCTTGTGGAACATCTGCTGTCTGTGAGAAGCCAAACAGCAGACAGACTCTCAATCCTCCTGAGATACCTCTGGCTAACAACACACACAGCTTTCCTCAGAGGCCAGCATGTCACTGACAGCTGGCTTAGTATAAACCACCGCACGCTGTAGGTGCTTCCAGCTGCCTCACGCTGCATTTGTGTCACAATCCATGTTCCTGAGGAGCCTGGGCAGTCTAAGTCACGCTTTATACCTACTCCAGGAGCAGCTTATAAAGAAGTTCTTTCCACCCACAAAACTAAGAGAAAAATCACTGGCTCTTGAGGGAAGGTCAGAAGTAGAGTATGGAAGTAGGGGGGGTTGAGAGCTAGTAACACTGCTCAGCTTATTAGGATAACATCTTTTCAGGAACAGGGAAGGATATGAAGAAAACAGATAGGAAGACCGTGAGGACAAGGGTGAACTCAGAGGATGCTGGATGGTCAACACGCAGAGTGAACAAAATGCAAATGCTGATTGAAAATGCACTGAGGAATTTAAATTTCATTCAAAACATAGTAAGCCGATGAAAACATTCAAAGGCAAAGGTAGATGTGGCAGGAGCCAAAGGAATTTTTGCTGTAGGACTGTCAGTAGACTGAATGGAAAGTCATGACAGCAGGATTGCAGCAGGCTGTAGGAATTTGGCTATGAGAAGCCCAGTCTGAGTCAGACTGCTCACCTTGGAGGAGGTGGTGTTACAGATGAGGTCCAAGGGCATTAACAAGTCTGCAAAAGAGGGAGAAACTGCAGCACTCTTTAAATGACACAAGGAAAAGGTAATACAAATTGCTCCTCCGAAGTATGGAATAGGTTAAGGTAGTGCCTATATTCTGTACGCTGCACTTTAGGAGAAGGTGAGACAGAATCTAACCAGTTTAGACATCTGTGGAGTCTGGTTACTTTTGCTGTCTGCAAAGGACTTGCTCTCAGTTTACACCAGCTTAAACCTTGTCCCCCTCTGTACTCAATATTACCCATCTTGGTTTTAACTACATAATGGCTTCAAGCAAAAGCACAAAGTCATGCTAATCCAGGCAGGAATTCCTCCATGCTTCCTCCCACCCAGTGAAGTTTTGGATATCACAAACAGATAATGACAGATGGTGGCACATAAACCCCTGTGCTAAACTAGTTAAAGCCCAGAAGCTGAGGCTCTCCCTATATATCTCGGAAGGTAGGATTGCATTTCTGCCTTTTGAAAGTTTGAGGAGGATGAGTGGGGTTTGTTGGGTTGTTTTGTTGTTGCTTTGTTTTAATAATCTTTAGCCAAGCTGTTTTATTTTATATTAACAAGCATTTGCCTCACCTATCCAATTTAATATAGATACAGTTTTCTTCACCCTTACACCAAGCTATCTCAGGAAGCTTGCTCCACGCTAATATAATTAGGATAGATACATCATTACCTTTTCTTCCAGGCTGAACAGTGGGAGCTGGTTCCACAAGGGCAAGATAGACCCAACTAGCCAAACAATGATATTTCATCTATAAGACAAGCAGAAGGTCCCTGCTGTCACCAGGCTCTGCAGCTGCAGAGGCTCCTACCTTACATAAGGCCATCTTCACTGGTGTTGTTTGCCCCAGTGTAAGGCAGCAAATAGTTCTTGTACCTGCACCATATTGCCTGCAAGAACACAACCAGCTCCAGGACTCACACTACCAAGCCGAGTTCCAAGGAATGAGGACAAAGCAGAGCACAGTCAGGGAATATGTAGAACATGCAGAGGTGTGATTGTGTCTAAAGGGAAACTACATTCCTATGTGTTCAAGAAAAAGCTTTTACTCTTTAGAACAGACAGTATGCAGGGACTGACTTACTTTGAGAGTCAGCTTCTCTTTGAATGAGTATGTCACATGAAGTGTGAACAGGAAGCCAGAAATGTGGGCAGAAAGCAACTGTGGCCAGCGACTATGGCCACTCCTGTGGTCTGTACAAGTCTGGTGCATTGATAAGTATATAAAAGTCACAACAGCTTTTGGAGGAGAGAACTGGAGAAGATGACCCGAAGGCAGGTAAGGTGATCTTGTTACTGGTACCCTCTACAGGCACATGGAAGACTACCAGAGACTAAAACTTGAATCATTTGCATCCCTGTGAGTGTTGTAAACACCTAACTATTGGCTGGTTTTGGGGAGGGAACACTCATTCCCACATCTTCACACAGCAAAACCTGCAAAAGATTTGTTTCCATTCCTGTGTAAAGAAAGGAACATAATTTTAAATCTCAGAATTTCAAGGAATAGAACAATTGTTTACGACACATGTTTGTAAAGAAAATAGTCCAATTGCGTCAAAGTACGTGATTTACCCTTACAGTACAAAGGTAAAGCGCTTTCAAACCAGACTGTTGAGCTAAGAGCCAACGAGGGCTACAGTTTAACTTCGCATTCAGAAAAATCTTGACCGTAACTATAAGGAGGCTCACTTTCCCCATCTACTGGTCAATGGAAAGATTGGACTACACTACAATTAAAAGCATTACCACCGAAGCCCTGATTCAGTCGAATTCTCGAGTTTTCATTTCTAACTTTAAACAGATGTGTAAGTGCCATTGATGGTAGCATTTCAGTAAGCACATAAGTGCTTTGCCGAACTGGGGCCTGAGGCTGATAGTTTAGCATGGCAGGAATAGGGTTATGAGTTCTTTACAACCAAAGAGAAAAACACATTATTTTCAAAGACAATACTAGGACAGCCTGTTCAGCAACACTGTCTTGTTAACCATGAAAAATTAAATAAATATGCCTTCTTTTGTTCTGAAGTGCACTAAGGTCATTAATACTATAAAATAGCAGCCTGCAGAACCCTTGCCACAAAGCAGCCGTATGTACTGCAGCTCAGTAAGGTCATCATAAGGTTACCATGGCTTCTTAGGGATTTTTTTTTTAATAAGTATTTGTTTACTAAATAGAAAGTCAGATTCCCTATAGGCCTGTTAACCTTATATTTTCCATCATTGCATGCAGTGCATCCATCCTTCCAAAGTGGGTCTGTTCCTTAAGGGAGCAGACTGAGTCTAGAGTGAAGATGTGAAGTTTGGGTTGACTTGAAGAGACATTTGACCCTACCCCAGGTAGGATGACTTGTTGCATTTCTCACTTTGAGCACATGCCTCACTGTCATCCATGTTCTTTGAGGGCAGCACCTGCACTCGTACTGTAACATCCATCTGCTCCACAACCTCCCATTCTGGCTGCAGGTCTGATCAGATGTGCCTAGAGACAAGCTGCAGCCAACAGAAAGGCCACAAAAAGCCTGGCAGCAAGCTGCCCACCAAGTAATCCAATATAGCTGCAAGCTGATTCACCATGCGATCTGACACCCAGGCATGGTCTCTCCATGTGACCCCAACAAACCTATGACAGTTTGTGTAGGCACATACTCAGTATGCAAGTAGCTGCATTTTCCACAGGACACACAAGTTTCCTGCTCAAAGGACTGCTGGGTCTTGAAAAGTAAGCAGAGCCTGGACAGGTCTACCAAGGCCCACACATGAAAGTTCAGAGGAATTGCTGTCACACCACAGCAGATTGATGAATTGTCACTCTCAACAAGGAGAGCCCAACATTGTCTTCAGGAAGCACAGGTGGCAAAGCACAAGTGTGACCATCTATCTTAAGGAGCTACAACTCTAGTTACCCAGCAAACTCTGTGAGAATAATCCAGCCACTGCAAGGAAAAGACTGCAGAGGAGAAACAAGAGCATCACCACTGAGGTTATTTCATCTCAGGTGATAAATCTGAGAAGCAACTGTAACTACATTTAAATAGCAGGCAAGGAAAGAAATCATTGTCAGTAGGTCTAGTCCTCCTGGTATACCAAGTGATGTGTATAAAGCATATAAAGCACATCACTACTCTGAAGATCATCACAGAAGGTTTGCTTAGCCTCCTCCCAGAAGTGTATTTTGGGCCGAGTTATTTGTCTTAAGAGTATATTTAAATGTTCATGAAATCACTAGAGTCAAAGACTATAATGGACAAACAATGGACAGTAGTGTCTTGGAGCAAATGCTTGTACAGCCTCGTAACTGCAGGGTAAACTGGGATCCAGCATTTCTAGCTGACATCCCTAGAGAGGTCACAAAACCAGCCAAGAGATTTCTCAGATGAAGCATGTGATAGCTAGTACCTCAGGTACCCAGCAACTGGGATAGAAGAAACACTGTCAGTGTCCTGAAGTGTCTGCAAGGAAAGACCCAAAGGACCACCTCCCCAGGTACTCCCAGCATCACAAGCCTGCTGGGAGATTCCCTCCAGGCACACCAGCACCTGGCATACTCAACTAGGCAGCAGGGAAGCAAACAGCTGACAGCCAATGTGTCACCCAGGACAGCACAGAGATGTCAGAGCTGGGCTGTGCCCAGAACAGCTTGCAGTGTAAACTGGATTCCTCAAGGGCAGGTGTGCTGGGAGTCCTGTAGCTAAGCACAGGCTTCCTCAGTAATTCATCAGCTGCATGGGACCAGTACAACAATTTAGGAGTATTTCAGTTCTCCAGCCTATAAAACACTGAGTGATGGAGGGGGGACAGCATTTACACTGAGAATACAGGTGCCAGCTGTGCTGGGCTTGTGAATTTGTGTACAACAGCCCACACATGAAGAGACACCTGGAGAAACACCCCTCAGAACAGCTCAGGGTTCCTCCCTCCTGTGGGGATGCATGGTGCTTAGCCACCCAAGCAGCCACCCACAGAGCAAATGCTTCTAACCCGTTGTGCTGGGGGGACCCACTGAGACCAGCTGGTTGGGTGGAAGCTGCTGGAAACAGAGCCATAACAGGTAGTTGTGAAAGAGGCGACCCTGCTGAAGACAGACACTGAAAGGATGCCAGCACTGTTTTACTAACCACTGAGTAGGATCACTCTCAAAAGTGGCTTCCACAGGCAGGAGTCAGACTTCATTAATCCTGTAGTCCCTCACGGCAGACACCTTCGACAGGCCAAGTTCTGGCTTGTTAGGCTGGGAAAATTCACTCTTCCCTATACAAGGCCAAATTTAGGCATCTGACTTACATCACAGGCCCAAAACTTATTTTGTCAATCCAAGCTGTTAAATAATCCAGAAACTGGCAAAAGCAAATGTTTGGCGAGAGCTCTGAATATAAACCAGACTTTAAATAAAAGCTATGACCATGACAGCAGATAAACCATTAGTCTTTGTTTTACTGTTCCCATAAACGTACATGAGACAATCCTTCATATCCTCAGTCTCTGCTCCATTATCAGTGTTCAAAAACAATCTCCAATTGTTGGCACTCGACAGATTGAGGACCATTTTTTAATTTGTAAAACAAGGTGAATCAAACATCCCTGTTCCCAGTTGTGAATAATTCTATAATTAACTATGTTAGTTATTTACAATACATTTGAGGAGGAATATCTAGCACTATTCTCTCCAAAAGAATTTATTTTCTTGGTTACATAACAGAACTGAATGCAATTTTTCTTCCCCTTAACCTTTTTCCTGGGAACAGTCTGCATTCTTCAGCTGCGCTCACTCAGGCTACTGGTTGAGATCTTCAGTTTTAAATAATAATGCATAAGAAGAATACAAAGACAGGGCTCCCCAGAGACCAAACCATGTATTCTATATCAAAAGGCAATTTGCTTTCACTGGAAAATAACCAGCACAGAAAATACTAAACCAGAAGTTTCATTCTACATTCAGACACTTAAGAGTGGGTGATTATCGAGTTATTAGTCACTGTTTTGGGGAGTCTTCTGGGATACAGGAGTAACTTATCTTTAGTCACAGATATTCTAAAATTCAAAACAACAGAAATAGGCAAAGCAACTAGTATATCACTTCTTGCTACCACCACATGCAGTAAGAATATTGTTAAACATGCCACTCACTCACCAGGAAACAAACATCAGAAGGAGCTGGAAATCCCTGCTTTGCCACCACTCAGTTTTGACGCTGTCACTTTCTACCTCCTTGCAGAGTCCGGCAGTGCCTTTTCAAGCACCACCTGCGTCAGGGCACACTGTAATGTCCCAAGGGATCAGCCAGCTCACTCTGACAAAAGAACTAGGGTCAGGTGCTGGAATCAGCCCAAGGGCCAAGTCCCAGCTGGCAAATCTAAAATGACTTCCAGCCTGAGGGAAATGGGAGAGGAGTGTTTGGAAAGAGCTTGCGTAGAGCACTTCCAAACAGTAGTAGCCCTCCTTTAGAGGAACAGGAATACTGCCTAGGCTGAAGATCAGTAGATGGTTTGGACTGTTTGAGGTGTTTTGGGGGGATGGTTCTTTTCTTGTCCTGGACTGGGGTAAGAAGCCCCCATTCTTTGGCTGGTGAGTAAAAGGAGTTTGCACAAACATGACTGTGGCTTTTGCTTTGCTTGCTGGGTGAAGAGAGGTGTGATTATAACTCGTGCCCCACTGCATGCCTACCTTCCAGCTGCCAAAAGCCTCTTGCCAGTGAGGCTTCAAAAGGGAGCATGGCTGGCCAGTTTGCCCAAAAATAGCTCCTCACCTCTCCTGGCATCTTTTCAAAAGCTTGCTCTATCCATACTCTCACCAGGCGGTAACTGCTGGTTACCACTCCCTCATCTATGGTGGGAAAAGCAAATACAGCTCTTTAGCTTTTCTTTGCACTATGAACACATAATGAGAGTGTTCCTTGGACAGGTCCCTACTCAGGTAAAGACTCAAACTTCACCATGACCCTCTACTTCCCTAAAACTACTGTAGGCTGAATGGAGCCTCCTGGACAGATAGATAGATTCAGTCAGTGGCATGTAGATCTCTCCATTTGTCCCCTCAAGATTGCACAGAAGCTTATCTGGCATTCATTGATTATGCCACCTTACACACAGCAAAGGAACAAATGTGAACTCTTTAATCACTGCAAGGATGTTTTTTTCTCCAGGGCAGAGATGTTAAGTCTGGAGACAATCAACACCATAGTCCCTGGTGCAGTACGACAAGCTTTGCACCAAAATGCACAGTCATTTTGCAGTGCTCCCGGAGGTGATGATGTCCTGTGCTGACTTATCCTAGCTTGAGGGACTAGCTACAAGACAGCACATAATCCTAAAACAAAAATCCTTAGAAACTTGATCAGATTCTGGAATTAGCCCCACTTTCAGAAGCAAAATGGACCAGATGACCTACAACAGTAATTTCCAGTCTAGAGCCTGTGATTTTGTGATACCACTGCTTTTGAGATAGCGCATTTGTGAAGGAACAATGGAAAGACTGCTTCTGCCTCACATTTGGGATTGGGGATTCAATTAGAGTTAACATTTTCCTGGCAAAGATTCTTTGCGACCCTTGTGATCAACAAAATACAAACACAGTGGAAACACACTGACGAGATCTCTAACATTCAGAGCAGACTTGAGGCATTAAGCTTTCACTTTCTTTAGGGCAAGGGTATTCCTGCCCAAGGAATGTCTTGGGTCCTCTCCTACATATAGTTCCTCTTTGAAAACTCCCTGTCACTTCCTACAATAGCATATATATGGAGCAACATTGTACTAAATATAGTAATTCCCGAGATGCCCAGCCTCTGAAAATTTAAGCGGATGTGGCCCTTCCTTCATTACTTTATCACTGTGATGATGATCACTGTGACTTCTTTAGATCCTCACAGCTCATTACAGGCTCCTTCACCTAATGGTGCTGCTGGCATTGTTGCTGTGATCCAGAGGCAGAGAGAGGTAGCAGGGAGCAGGCAGCAAAGGCCACCAAATCACATAAACCATATTAAAAGCACATAGAAAATGCAGGGAGAAGTAATACCCCACAAGTTTTTCATGTGGGACACAGGATTTTGGACAAAACTATGGGAAGTTCTTTGTTATATGTGACATCCAGCATGCCTGTGTTACCCACTCACAGGATGACTATAAGAAGGACAAGGGAATGGAGCTTATTTCAGAAGAAGCTACAAGCAGACAGTGAAGATTCTGTTACTAGGATTACCTGCTTTCCACGCTTCAGAGGACTCTTAGAGGTGCTGGTCAGCCAGTAATGGCACAAGAGTTCTTGTATGAACCTTCCTTGTATCTGTAGATGGGAGGAAATAAGGCTAGAGCTGCCCTGCCACAATCACTGGCACCCCAAAAGTCACAGGTAATAGACCAGGGAGCAAATGCTTCTGGTTAACATCCACAGTGGCTTCCTCTTCATCCAGGGTGGAAAAATAAATACATTCCTCAAATGTGTCTGACCCATCCAGTTCTGGGAGTGAATGGGTGGCTGAAGAGGACTCCTCCTACAGGAATTTCTGCTGAGGCAATGGGAGTACCTTCCTCCTCTACTCTGATTGGCATTGCTGAGATTCACTGTACAAAATTACAGGAAGAAGTTGACAGCAAAGGAGGTACCTTTCCCTGTCACCTGAAAGACGCTTTTCAGCATAAGGTCCCTTCCAACTCGTTATTCTCATTTCTGATCTCTCAAGGTAGGCTAGAGTGAAGGGAAGTTAGATAATTTCTCCTTAGATGAAATAATATTTCTCCTTAGATGAAATTATCTACTTAAGATGAATTTTTCTGCTTATGATAACCTCATCTTGGCTAGGAACTTTCTTTAGAAATGTTCACCTGTGATCTGCTGTGGAGGAAACAGGGAAGAGGGAAAGAAGTATCCCAAATTGCTCTGTGAGCAGCAGAGCCTCTGAAGGCTGTGTTCCAATGGATTTATGTTCTATGTCCCTCATGCTCCTGCCCATTGAAGTGGCCAGTATGCCCTGTCTCCTCTTCATAACTATCACCTGACCTCCAAGGTATTCCTCCAGGGCTACAGGGGCAATACTCTCTTCCCTGGAGTATCTTCAGATCTTCCTCATCTCTTTTAACTGCAACTCAGCTTCGCCTGCTCAGTACTTGCAGCAATCTTAGAAGACTTTTAGCTATTTCTCAGGCATCTGAAGGTCAGAAGAGGGGACCCATTGTTACAGAAGACAAGGGAAGTAGCAAGTCAAAACACTGAAAACTGCTGAATGCCGAAAAATTGCTAAGGCACCTGGAACAGCAGCAGAAGCTGACCAATTTTCTGTGGTTTTGTGCAACTGTAATAACATTCATAGTGGGTTGTGTTTCAATTTGCATGTAGAAGCTTATACTCCAACTTGGAGATCTTCTGAAAAACATCAGTATTGTGAAAAGCAGGTGAGTTTTCTGTTTGACTCCCCAAAAAATAAAATTCCCATATTCACAGCCTATATTTCAGCAGTGTAAAATCCTGGGCAATTTCAGAAGTTGTTTTCTTTCAAAAAGATTCTTCAAAACATTTTAAATTCTTGGAACCAAAATAAGATTCTCACACAAATCCAGGCCTATTTTTCCTAAACATGAAGAAAACTCCTCAGACAAGAACCAAATGTTTTCTAGAGCATAAACATCCCCCCCCCCCCAAGTATTTACCTTCATCATGCCTTGCAAGTAAGGGGAGTACTCTGATTGCCATTTTACATATGGAACTGAAGCTCAAAGGGTACATTACTTGCCTGCTATCAGATAGAAGCATGGTAGAACAGGGAAGTGACTACAGTCCTGTTCCCAAGACAGTGTCTTAAACGCTGCACCATTTTTCTTGCAAGGCCCACAGAGTCTGTGATATTCACAAATACACCTCGGATCAGAGGCTAATACATAAAAATGAGAGCTTTAATATGCTTTGACCTGTACTTTGGTTTTGCTCTCTCCCATTATACACTGTCCTCATAGAAACAGTGTCTACCTGCAGCACTTTCCCAGAAGCTAGGAAATAATTTCCTTCCACTATCAAACATACTATTTGGGCAGCCTGGCACCAAAGAAAAAGCCAATACAGTGTTTCATTTACTGCTGTGTCTGCATGTTAACCTAAAGGTCAGATAGGACAGTACACAGTACTGAGAAAATGAGTAGTTAATGATTGCTAGACTGCAAGAGGGGAAAATACACAACTTACATTGGTTTAGAAGACCGCAAATCACTAGCACTGCTTCTTCTTCTTCACTGTATTTTGTGGAAGGCTATATGTACAATAACAATTATGACGTTTGTTGGAGTCTTTTCAATGTGCTTTGAGTAGGACAGAAAAAAATGTCCTCTCATCAGTGTGAACAATCTCAGTGAAACATACACAATATTTAGCAAGAAAATCCCATTTTTCTTGCTATGTATAATCTGGCAGCTTGCAGTATCTTTTGCCATATTTACTCCTTCTGAAGTGTTTGTGCTTGAGGGTTTCATTGCATCATCAACAGTCTGTAATGCTCTGAAACTAAGCTGTGTTTAGACCAAAATGCCAGACTTGTTCTTCATGGCACAAGTTTTAGTAATTTCATAACTTATCAGCATACAACAGCAGGCCTAAACTTAGTACAATGATGCCCTGTTGGGGCATCAAAGCACTGGTTAAAACTTTCCTCCAGTCCTCCAAAGGCTGAAGTTGTATTTGCTGTTCTTACTGCAACTAGCATAAATAAGAAAAAAATGCATTTGTATTACAGAATAGTTACAAAAAGCTGTTTTAAAAAATCCTAAAAAGGCATTTTTATCAAATGCTTTGTCTCAACCTTTCCATCAGAACAGATGGACCCTATGGGCTCCTCTGCAGAAGGCAGACTAAGAATTATATAGAATTATGCATCATTGTAAACACATCTAACAACTTTGTGTGATAGCACTGAAAAGTGATAGCTGTTGCAGGCTACAGAAGTAGCAAAACCTCTTACTTCCAGAGGAAGATAAGGAGAGTCCTGGGGGGCACAACTTCACCTGTTACTGGGTAGCTAGGAGAAGGAGAGGCTTACCTCCAGTGTCCAAGAGCAAAACAAAGCATTGTCACGAAGCCCAGAAAGCCAGCTGCAGGATTATAACTTCCCATCTGAGTCTTGTGCAAGTCTCCAGGCAACTGGCAAATGCCAGAGCAATCACAGAAAATTTCAGTGTAAATAGTTCTGGAGAATTATTGCAGTATGTTCCTTGTTGACTTGACAGTTTTATCCAGACAGAATGTCAAAGATGTGAAAAACACATTCACTGCTCTAACAGTTTAAAGACATGGGCAATCAGCCCACTTTACTAGGTGGAACACAGCAAGTAAGAAGTGATGATCAGTAAAACCAATTCTTTCCAGAGTTCAGGTTCACTTCAGGATGCAAAACACACTGTTGCAAATACTGCACAGGAAATCACAAAACTTAAAAAGCTTTTTTGCCGTGGAATGAATTACAGATCAGGACCAACAAACATGCACAGTTCTATAAATGCTACACTACTGAGTTCATGTACTCAAATGTTTTGCAATGTTTAAGTAATAAGAAGGCAGAAGGCTCAGCACCTGCCAGCAACAACCAGTTCTGAAACCATCCAACATTTTTCTAAGCAAGATCCAGACTTGTCAAATTGCTCAACTTCACAAAGCAAATGACAGACAGATTATCTTATCTCCTAACTCAGTAGTTTAATAGCCTCTGTCACATCACTTATCCTGAAGAGTGGTTTCTTTCACACTACTACCATGACGTATGTTTTTTAAGCATGCGTCACCAAGTGACAGAAGCAGCATTATTTAACAATTCCCAGTTTCTCCAGAAACTTCTTGTTTTGCAGCTAGTCAGTTATAGATGGAGAGCCCGAGTTTAAGCAATACTGTATTTCCACTGCAAACACACTTTAGACAACTTTACTGAAACTGATGCATCTCTATGTTTTGTCTGAGAAAACAGAACCCAAGGCTCCCACATTTCCATAGTTTCATTGAAGAAAGAATTAAATTATTAAAAAAACAGTCTGTTCCTCAATTTAATTGCTTCTTCTTTTCCCAGGAAACACTGAATTAGCTTTGTGACGGTGTTAGCAGTTGTGACTGTGCTATATAGTGAAACATCTGTCATTATCCCTACAGTGAATGTGTATACTTCCTCCAGCTTCAGCCATCATGTGAAATCACCTGAGAACTCAAAGAAATCAAGTTTGATCTCATTTTTCCAGCAAGCAAACAAAAAACTTGTAATGCTCATAGTGGTAACAGGAGACTGGGGGAAAAAAAAAAAAAAAAAATCAACTCAAAGCAGAAACGTTTGAGTGGGAGGGGAACAGTAATGACGGGTAGAAAAAGAATCGCAAGTAGCAGAGAACACTGTGAACATCCAGTCTTTCATCTGTCACCTTAATAAATGCGTGATGTCCAAAAAAAAGCTACTGACTTCATAAGTAACATTCACGAGGCATACGTTCTTCCTAACATACATGATCTTGCAGTGCTCCTTAAAATGTTGTATAACATAATGAAGTGCTAAAAAAAAATCAAAAGGTAGTATACTCAAATTAACGCACATGCTACATCTGTACTTGAGAACAATACCGGTTAGGTTATAGACTGTAACTACAGATTATAGACTTGTTTATTTTCACTGAAATCTGAAAACACATAGTTTATTCAGAACCAATTATTAAGAGAGACATAGAATTTAGGTAAGGATTTTTGGTAGGGGAAATGCTTTGCTTGCCTGTTCTAACTATCATTATGCTCACTGTGGAAAAGTGTTTTTAAAAAGAGATTCTTTAAAGTATCTGCTCTGTTACCCAAACATCTGGTGTTAACCTCCTGTATTAGGTGTACCAGTTAGGGTTTTGGTGACAAGGAAGGCAGGCTGCAGGAGTTGCCCCACGCTGGCCACAAACAGCTCCAGCTGGTTCCGCAAAGAACCCACTGCATCACACAGCTCAGCCCAGCAGCCAAGCAGGTGGCACCTTTGTGAGAACATCAGACAAGCAGAGGAAAGAGGGGGAAAAAGTGAGAAACAGCAGTATGAACAAAGTCAGGAAAGAAGGTGGGGAAGGAGGTGCTCTAGGCACCAGAGCAGGTATTCCCCTGTAGCCTCTGGAGAAGACCTTGTTGGAGCAGCTATCCACGCTGTGGCCTGAGGAGGAGACCACACTGGAGCAGCTGGGTATTTCTTGAAGGAATTGCAGCTCATGAAGAGCCTATGCAGGAGCAGGGGAAAAACATGAGGAGGAAAAAGCAACAGAACTGTTGTGAACTGACAGTTACCCCCCCCCCATCAACTGCTCAGGGGACCAGGAAGGGAAGAAACGGAGGAGTTAGGAGCGAAGCCAACCCTGGAAAAAGAGAGGCAGCGGGAAGGCGCTATTTTAAATTTTGTTTCTCACTATCCAAATCTATTTTGATTGCCATTAAAACTACATTAATTTACCCCAAGTTGAGTCTGTTTTGTCTGCAACAGTAACTGGTAAGCAACCTACATGTGTTTATCTGGACCCACAAGCTTTTTCATCCAATTTTCTCCCCTGTCCTACTAAGGAACCAGAGAGTGGCTGGGCAGCACCTGGCCAAGGTTAACCTGCACGCCTACTTGAGAAACAAATTAAAAAAATACACACTGGTTTAAAAGGAAGAAATTTTAATGTACAAATGTACACTCACCTTGTTACATTTTCTGCACTGATCTCTCTCAGTATATACTTTTATCATGTTTTCATAATAAAACCGCAAAAAATAATTCTCAAACTAGGGAGAAAACTGCAGCGTCTGCATGATTTATTCTAGTCACAATTTATTCTACAAGTGTCTACATATTAACAAAATAGTGCTCTTCCCTTTTCTCACAGAAACAAATATTTTACTTTTAATCTCAAGAATCATACAGCTCTCTACAGTCTGTGCACTATGTCCCAGTATCCTCTGTCAAAACTAGCATGAGTTTATCTCTTAGGACTTCAAGCAGTAGCCTTTGGTGCTCCTCATGTGCCCACACAACATATTCAGAATTCTTCTCCAGCGACACCCAAAGACAGAGTTCAGTGAAAGAAGAAATGGCTGAAGATGTCCATCTTCAGTTTTGCCTTGCAATACACCCAGCCGCCAACATTACTTTCTTCCAAATGGATCAGA
Source organism: Pezoporus wallicus (assembly GCF_028554395.1). NCBI lineage: Eukaryota > Metazoa > Chordata > Aves > Psittaciformes > Psittacidae > Pezoporus > Pezoporus wallicus. The sequence continues at coordinate 862,374 of NW_026637470.1, forward strand.
CCATACTTTTAACCCTACAAATCAAATATGAGAATAACAGCAGTTCATAACTAGGCTATTGGAGGAAAAAAAAAATAGAAGAAAACTGGTCTGCTACTGCAGCCTGGTGTACAAAACAATAAGGAACCAAACAATTTCTGCCCTGAACTCACAGCTCTGCTTAAGCTTGCAAAAATATTTTAAAAGGCAACTTCCTCTTGCTCTTAAGCTTCAGATAATGGAAAAATTTATTACATTCATAAGTAAGGTGTTCTAATACTGCTGGAACAACCATCTAGAATTGCACCTTGTACTTAAACTTGTCTAGATTTCACTTTCATCTAGTGGATCTCATAACTTCTCAGCAGCAGCTAAATTTAGATGGAAAAGATATAATGAGGAGAACTGATCCTCAAGTACCAGCATCTTGGATAAATGAGCCAGTCCAGCCCTCTTTTATGTTTAATAAAAAGGCAGGTTTACCTGACTTCTATTTTGCAATACCCTTCCCACTCCTCTTCAGCATTTCACCACTTTCCTGGAAAATAAGTCCTGCACCAATGATTGAACTGACATGTGTAGTAATGACATGGCATTAATCCTATTTGGTTTTCCTCTCATGCTGATGGCAGGCTTTTCTAAAAACAGGAATACATTACCCTTTAACATACTAAGATATGAACTATTTCATCAAGACATATCATGTCTTTAAACAAGACACATCATGTTTAAAGACGCATCATGTCTTTAAACAAGATGTGCTAACCTTACATAATGAATAGCCAGTTCCATTAGCCATGAAACAATGAACTACCAAGGACAGTCTGCCATACTTTAATTTTATTCCCCTCATATGCCCTTCTACGGGCAACAGGGATCAAAAAGCTATTAGCATTCTAAATTTTCTTTGTATGTAGTAGATTTCTGCCTCATCCCTCCACCCATGAGGCTGGAAGGTACTTCAAAGTGCTCATAAATTGTTTTTCAGCCGAGTTGTAAAGCAGTATTCCACAAACCAGGGTACAATAGTGTATTCTTTATAACTACAGCTCAGCTCACCCACGGTTCTTGGTTGCTCTGGTTCAGAAGATAATTTCTAGTATGGAAATTGGCATCTATTGAAGAAAGTGCGAAAATAGCAATTACTGCAACTTATTTGCCTTTTTAAGCCAATTTAAAACAAATTTCATTAATCTGTACTTTTCAACTCAAGAATTAGCCTGAAAAAAAATTCATGGCAAGTTTATTATATATATTCTTTGAATATATTCTTTACTGTATTATTTAAATCCATGTAAGTATTCCAGTCTTACTTCAAGAAGGTCTTTTAAACAATCAATGCAAACACATGAATCAAGTATACCTGCAGGCTGAATATCCTCTTGAACAACCCCAGCTCGGTTTATTGACTGTTCTTTCTCTGGAAAACAGAACAGAAAGGACACTACTAAGAAGAAAGAGAATACCAGACATCTTGAGTGCACCCATTTTATTCATTCTACATGCTACACAGTAATATTCTGTTGAGTATCCACCTACATAATGGAATGGAGTCTTAATACACTGAGAAACTAACAGCTTGTCTGTTTTGAGAGATTACAAACAATAAGATCTTAAAGTAATGACTACTGTTCAACAAAAGATGCCAAAACACGTCATGATCTTACCACATAAGGACTAGTACTTTCAGGAGCTCACAGGCTCAAGGTAACTCTCAAGATTTATTCTTTCCAAGATCAGTGACCCCCATTTTCAGGCCCTGAAAGATTTTGCATCTTACCACAAGCAGATTTCATGACAGCATCTACAAAATTACTGCACGTAAACTGTGTGAATTTAAGGATTGGAGGGATATTTTTCCCTACAATGGGCCTGTCTCAGACTTTTTTGTTTTAAAGTTTCAACCACCTGAAAGACAAGACATGGCAAAATCTATGTAATTTCCCTTTACTAAAGGCACCTCCTTTTTTCCTCCTTGCCAGTTAAGTACTTCACCCCTGTGGTACTTTGAAGCAGGAAGTCAAAGCTCTGAATTAGCCTTCTGCCCAGACCACTGAACTTTAAACAACTATAGGGTGCACGTTCTCAGGGGAAACTCAGAACTAAGTTCAACTTAAAACTGAAACCTTTCAGCCTCCTATCCCACTGAGAATGGCCAGGCACTATGTGTTATTAGGCTGTCGAGGTACAAGCCTAATGCTACTGGAAACCAGCAGGCGTATCACAGTAATTGATTCGACTTGCAAGGGAGGTAGGCACGGGAGGCAGATCCAGCTGTTGCTCCAGAGAACTAAAATCAATTCTTGCCTTTTGCAAGATTACTGTGTGATGTTAATGATGATGTCCAGCTTCAGACCCAGCATTCCAAAATGCAGAAATACTGAGTATCCACCACAGCTCAAGGCAATGGAAGTTGTAAGCTTCTACAGAAGTTGCCATACAGCAACATGCACTCTGAAAAATCAAATCTTGTGTACCCTAGAGGTTAAAATACTTCTGCTCAAGGACCACAAATGTGAAATTCCACGTTTTTGTCTCAAGTATTATGAGAACTAATGCTTGTGCGTCTCTCACACTGCAGTGATAAGCATCAAGAAAAGCACATAAGAAATAAGTAAAGGTCAGATCAAAGGAGAATTTGAGCAGCAAGCAGTAAGTTTAGACTTGCATATTAAATAGAAAATTTAAGCACTTGCTAACTGTGCATCACTTATATGCTAAACCAAGACTAAAACAAAACCCTAACCTACAAGGGAACATACGCTCACATAATACACAACTACAAAAGAGGATGTCATCTACTATTTGTTTCCTTCCCCTAACGCAGTCTCACTTCTGGTATTATATTCTTGGAAAGTGCATCATAAGCAAAAATTAAGGTTTTTCAATAGGAACACAGAGTAGAAAACCTTTGTGGGCAGTTTCCAACTTCACAGGCATAGCTTCATTAAATAAAAATCTGCTTGCAAATTTAATTTTAAATCATCTTTGATACAAGGCTAAAGTCCCTCCAAGATCAGTAAGTTTGTTACCTTTTCCTTTTTTTTTTTACTTCTTCCTAGAAATCGCTTCAGTTGTCTCAGGAGATTAACCACATACATCTTCAGGCTGTCGTCAACAGCTTGCTGACTTTTGCACAAGCTGAAGCAAGGGGATGAGGCAGAACTTTTACCCAGAACCTTTACCCGCTCCCTTCCGCGGTACTGAACCGCGGCTCACGGGTGCGCCCCCTACCGTTCCCGCGGCGCGGAGGGAGCCAACGCTGGCAACCGCGGGGCTTCGCACCCGAACCTACAGGCGACTACGAGAGCTCCCTCGTCCCAGCGCCCAGGGACGGGCTTTGGCGGGTTTTGTGTGGTACTGGCAGGAAAGCGGGCTCTCCTCAACAGCCAGTTTCAGACCGAGAGCAGCGCTAGCAAACCATCGCAACCGGTAAAGAAACTGTTAGCACTGTTTAAGGTAAACACTTAAATTGCAGCTGGAAAACATAACTCAAAAGAGTCACACAGAATGGTCTGTTTGGGTTGGAAGAGACCTTTAAAGGACATCTAGTCCATTCCCCCCAAAATAAGCAGGGCCATCTTCAACTCGCTCACGTTGCTCAAGAGCGTTGTACAATCTGACCTTGACTGTTTCCAGGAATAGGGCATCTACAACCTGCTCCAATGCCTCACCATCCTCATTGTAAAAAGCCGTATTCCTTGTATCTAGTTTGAATCTACCCTCCAAATATAGAATCATCATGAATTGTCCTATGGCATTGTCCCCATCCTTTTTGTAAGCCCCCCGGAGGCACTGGGAACTCTGGGCTCTAAGGTCTCCCCTGAGCCGTCTCCTCTCCAGGCTGAACGAACCCAACTCCCTCAGTTTCAGCTCACAGGAGAGATGCTCCAGCCCCCTTATCGAACCCTTTAACTGCCTTTCCGTCCTCGTAACAGCTTCAGTGAACAGCTAAAGGGTGTCCTTGAGCACGTACTGGCCTGTAACTTGAAACAAGAGTACTACGAGTTTTATTGTTTTTTTTTTTAAAGTATCTCTCAGGCCACTCTCACCCTCCGGCAGCCCCGGGGCACCCTCAGGCGGGCCCGCTCGCGCTCCCTTCCCGTCCCGTCCCGCCCCGCAGCGGGACACAAACCGCTCACGGCCCGCTCCCCTAACGCCGCGCAGGCACTTACTGTACTCCTCCGGCATTAGCAGCGGCCGGAAGTAGATAGGGTAAAAAGCCGCCGCCACCACGGCCACGAAACCACCGAAGATACCGACCGTGCGGTACAGCCCCGCCATCGCCGGCGGGCACAACCCGGAAACCATGTGCCTCCTACTTCCGGGACGCACCGGATGCTCCGCCTCCCCTGCCTGGCGCGGCAACAGCGGCGGGCAGCGCCCCCGTGCGGGCCGGCGGGGCACAGCCCGGTGTCCGCGGACCTCGGCGAGGCGGGGACGGCGCCGCGACACACCCGCCGCTGTTCGTTGTGTCACGACGGGCCAGGCGACCAGCCCTGTCCGCTGTACCGGCGTGCGCACGCCTCTGCGCTGCCCCACGGCACGGCCGGGGAGCTCGGCCCCCACAAAGAGCTCGGCCCCCGCGTGTAGCCCAGCCCGGCCCGGCCCGGCCCCTCCACGCCCTCGGCACCTGGCTGCGGTGGCCCCTCCTCCAGGAAACCGGACCTGCCGCGTCCTTGTCGGCGTGGCCAGGCTCGGACTCCCGGGCTGGGCAGCGCCGCCACCGCGGCGGTATGGACCCTCCGGCTGAGCGCCCCGCCGTGCCCCGCTGCCGCTCCCTTCTGCTCCTCCTGCTGTTCCTCACGGTGAGTGGCGGCCGGTCTCGCACCTGCCCTGGCCCGGCCCGTCGCGTCGCGTCGCGTCGCGGCCAAAGACTGGCTGCGGCGAGTGGCCGGGTCGGGCGGCGGCTGGCGGTGAGCGCCCAGCCCCGCGGGCGGGGTACGCGGGTGCTCCGCGGTGGAGCTCCGCGCTCGGGGGGGCAGTGCGGGACTGCAGGTTGTGGTCAGTCGGGGCCGGAGCCGGTGCCCAGGGGTGCGCGGGGGCCGAGGCCGCCGCTCGGAGCCAGCCTCGCGGTTGTCCGGCCTGGCCCGGCCCGGCTAACCCCCTCCAACCCCACGGTTATGCCGCGTTATGGATCTGGGGGACATGAGGTCATTAAATCGAGGTGTTAGAAAGCTTTACCGAAGTGACGTGATATTTGGGGTTTGAAAGAAGGGGGGTGTCTTTGACATCTACTTACACGTGTCACTGTGGGGCTGCTCTGGCTTACAGAAACAGATGCCTTTTAGAAGCATCTACTGAGCTGCTTTTTCCTCTTAAGGCTGTTGAACACGAACTCGGTTAAACTCTCTATGCCTGTAGGGGGTATTGATGCTGATGGGCAGCTTTTTGGCATGTTTCCTTTTCAAGCATCTTAAGATCTAGTGTGGCATGGTGGGTGTTCACAGGGAAAGGGCTCTGGTTATCTGCAGACTTTGTGCAAACAGGTGCAGTTTCAAGGGGCTGTGTGGGATTTCTGCAGGGGTGAGCTCCGGGAGGGTCCTGCTGAGATCTTATTTCCAGCAAGTGAAGGAACAGTTTCTCATCATTTCTGTATGTAATACACTGCTGAAAAATTTCCCTTCCCTATTGGTTGTTGTGATTGCCTCACACAATGATTCTCATCCCAGCGTCTGATGGGGTGACTTGTGCTAACTCCTCCAGATTCAGCAGGTTTTAAGAAAAAGATCAAGAAAAAAAAAAGAACTTTTAAATTTTTTGTGGCTAAGTTGCCCCATACAATGAAGCCTTTCTTATTGAGCTCTGCCAGTTTATGGTCACAGTTTGAATCCAGCATACGTGGCCTCTTTACTGTGCTGGGAAACTTTTATATTTAAATCTCATAATCACACTTATTGTGTAATCCTTTCATCCTCGCTCTCATGGTCGGAGATGATACACAATTAACTCTACCTTGTCTGAGATAATGGGGGGAAGGTACTGTGCACATTATGCAGTGCTCTGGGGACCCTGTGTAGAGGCAACCAAGTGGTAACAGAGACACAGCTGTGGTCTGGAAGAGGTTACGGTCTGTGGTCTCTGCTGCAGGGTGTGGGATGGCTCAGGGGTCTTTGCACCATGCTCCTTGCAGTATGAGCCTCCGGAAGGGTAGGTTAGGTGTGGTGTAATGGCAGACCCAAACATGCTTCTTACATTTTTGTAGCATGTGTCTCAACTAATACCCAAGGCACCAAAGAATAGGAAGAAAAGTTTCTTGAGTAACTCTATGGGAGTCATTTAGCAGAACGGGCACTAAGGGAAAGGCAGTAAGGCTAGCAGAGCTGAAGCTCACCTTGTGCATCAGCAGTCACGGTACCTCACACTTAAGTGCTCTATGAGCATCATGGAGTTGCTTCTACAAGGAGCCGGCTTTGGATTGCAGAGCTTTCTACCATGGGATCCCCACCGCAAATTTTCTGCCACTCACTGGAAGTCAGATGGCCACATTCATACACTGCCGTATCTTTGTTAACTGTGCTAGACCCAAGCTGTCATTGCTGGAGGTCAGCTCCCATATTGCTGTATTGGATAAACCCCTGAGAAAACTGGGAGCTGCCTGTGTGTATTTTGACAGTAAATATGTGTATGTGGTAGCCACACAGTGGTACCACGGTGCTTTGTAGTGTCTACCTGCTAGACTGCTACATTTTGTGCTAACCGTGTGGCATTGCTTTCATAACATATTACCATCTTCCTCATGACACAGCCCCGTATCACAGGGATTAAGCTGTTTACAAGTACTCTTTATTGTGAGATTAAAAAAAAAAGTTAGGAATATGAATGATAATTACCAAGTAGAAGAGATTTACAAGAATTTGTCTTTACTACTATGCACTTTTGATGGTTTTAGAGGTATCTAGGACCAAAGAAGCATTATGTAGGAAGCATAAAAGAATAGTATCTTTGTCAAGTCAAGCTCTGAAAGATAATAAAATTAATATTAAAATTAGGATTCTCTTATCAACTTTTGTATGAGTATTTGTGTATGTGGTTTTGTTACAGGATATAGTAACTTTTCCAATGGACACCAACTTCCAATTGTGATTACTTTTTTAGCCCTTTCAGTAGGCATTGTTTTTCAGTATCCATATTTATACCTTCACAGGTTTTGCTGGCTTTATGTTTTCAGAGTGTAGCTCTCAAGCAGTGTTAACATATCTTAAGAAATAAAAGCAAAATAGTTTATCATTAAGGACTTTTACTGATCCCCATATTGGATCACAGTGAAGGTCTTGTACTCCAGGTGCATGACACATAATGCTGATAATTAGAAATGCACTAATAACTTGGCCAAAGCTTTTAAGAATCACAGTGAAAAGCCATCAATCCAAGATAAATTTCAGTTCGATTTGTTTAAGCTTAGCAAAGTTAAAAGTTACCAAAGACATATCTTCTCATTTTAAGCAATCTTAATGACCAGCTTTCCTGGTAATCCTAAGAGGCAATTCTGAATGTTTTAGATGGATCAGGGGACTTGGCAGAAGTGCGGTCCTAGTGACTGCCCTCTAAGCTAAGTAATCCTCAGTATCCTTGGCAGTGCATCAGGCCAGATGCTGATTGCAGAGCAAGAAGAAAAGAAGCTGTTTGAAGCCGTAGGTACAAGAACTTCAACATGGAGGATGATCCTGGTGTATGTCCAAACACTCACAAAGTTTATTATAATGTACGTAGCTGCGGAGAGCAGAAGCTGGGCAAAAACTGCCTGCTGGTCTTGCTGCTCAGATTTGTAAGTCTGTCTCCAGGATAAGAACATTTCAATAATAATCTCCTTAACACTTCATGAACATTAATTCATTCTCAGGAAGCCTTAGTTCTTACGACGTCCTACAGGTATCTGCATGAGAGGTGACAAAATTAGCTAACTTTACAAAAGATACAGAAACTTCATGTAGTGGCAGTACTAGTGGACAACAATACAATGAATAAATGCCAGTACTTTTTAGTATATACTCTTTAGGGATGATTCTAGGACCATGTGTCAATAGCATGACGTGTAAGTCAGTATCTTAGACCGGATTCTGTTTGCGGAAGGGCGAAAGGATACACCCTGTAAATACAGTTTGTTTGTAGAAGCATGTGTAACTATGAGAATTTGATGTAAGGGAGTTGCTACCATTAAAACCTTGATGATAGCTCTCCAGTAATGCACATCTGCTTGCTGTGTGAAAGAAACCTAATATTCTGGAGCTCGTGCATGGTATGTAAACCTTCTGCTTGTGCATTGCTTCGTGTGCTTCTGTTATTGCTGCAGGTATATTAGTAATCATGTAAACTTAGATTCTCTGGTTAACATGTTTTGTGTTTGTTTTTCTTTCCAGAATTTTGTGCCATCCTTTGGAAAGGAAACATTGCGGACAACAGCAGTTCAGTTTGAACCAAACATGAGTCATGTGGACTTTATTCATTTAAACATTTTAGAAAGGAAGGTTCTTAACAGTTCAGAAGTTTCAGTTCAGTATTTGTGTTCTAAGCCTTGTATTATCAACTTAGAAGCAGTAGCTTCTTCCGAGTTCAGGACTGGTGTACCAGTGTATAGAAGGAGATGGAAAGATGAGAAGAACCTTTATGTCAGCAGAACTCGACAAGTACATTTGAAATTTCCGAGCATCATGGTTTACAGAGATGACTATATCATCAGAAACTCAATAATAGTGCACAGTGTGATATTATACGCATGGATTAGTCACAAATCAGTTACCAGCTATAATACTGAGCAGAATGAAGACTACCAGGATGCAGTTGCCAAGAACTACACTTTCTTAGAAGCCGTTCCACCTTTTGAGCGCCCATTTAAGGACCACAAAGTTTGCTTTCAGTGGGGTGCTGACTATTTGTGGATGCTCCAGGCAAATAGGATACCTCAGTGCCCTCATGAAAGTGGTAGGTATAATGTCACTTTTTTCCCCCAGGAAACTAATGGGACCCAAATAACATCCTTGGTAAGCTGTTAAAAGCACACACCAGTAGTAAGTAGTAAATGTTATGTAGGATGATTTACTTGGCAAACATTGAACATTTAAACCTCATAACTGAGGGGTGAGAGTTGCAAATGACTGAAGCTGTCATGTCCCTCAGGACTGACTTGTTTCATCACTGCCAGCTTGGAAATTTGTAGCAGCATGGCCTTCTATTTTCTAATGTATTCAAACAGCGTTATTTAAAAACTAGTGATTGCCAGTTGAAAGCATTCCTTTGTCTTCAGAGAGCATTGTTCAGTCCTTACTGCTTTAGGTCAGTTCTTGCATACATAATTCTCACACGGGTAGTCTACTGATGCTTAAGATTATGGCCATGCACTTAGAAGCATATATTTAGGACTTTATAATGCAATAAAATAATTATAGCTCTCATATTTTTCCCCCAAAACATTATGTACAAGCAGTTTTAATTTTAAAATTTATAGTTTAAAATAACATAATGTGACTTACCAACTATAAATAACTGAAACTCACAACTCTCTAGATTTTCTCTGAGTTCTGATAATTTTTGTCTCTGCCTGTCTCTAGCTTTACACCTGCTGACAATTCTTTATTTTTTCTTCAATATGTATTGAAAACAGAATCTGAAAGAAATTGGGTCATTTGCTTCTAATGGTGTCTTTCCTAGGAAATCCCATGATGGTAATTTGTTTTCGCTACCTTAACATGTAAAATGCTCTGAAGACAAATAGGGAAGCAATGATGTTGCTTCTTGTTGGAGACAGCATGTGATCTCTGACAACAGTGTGAAGCATCTTCTCTGTTATCAAATTGTATTATAAATGAAAACAGTTTAACAAGAAACAGGAGGAAATAACATTATACTCGGATTTGGTTTTTAAAATAAGATAGGAAATCTGATGATGTGTCATGGCCTTGAAAATCTTTTTCCTGTTTCTTAGCAGGGGCAGCTTTATAAGATTTATTACAGGATTATGCATATCAGTTAAGAACAGAATTGGTATCTATACATACATACAGTATAAACTGGAGAGCTGAAAATGGAGATAAAGTCCAAGAGCTATGGAGTAATGTCACGAAGACGTAACCAAAGATAGAATGAGATTTAGGTGAATAACATAAATGAAGATTTCTTCCTTACTAACTGGTTCTTTAAGTGTCTCAGATTTAAATGAGTCTGTTCTTTCCCTACTCCTAATACCAACTGAAAATGGACTTCACTTTCTGTGGGTTATTCAGTCCAAGACTGTACTGTATTTAATAGCAGTGAGTGAAGTTGTGTTTAAGGACTTACTGAAGTTTTATGTTAATTTTAATCTGTTATGTGATTCAAATATTTGACTGTATGAGTATGAGCTAATTAATTAGTTATAAATGCTTGTTGTCTGGCAGATTTAAGAAGGATTGTATTTTGCAGATGGTGTCCAGATTCTCAACTTTATATACGCTTCCAGTGGGGAGAAAACAGGAATTGTAAAGAAATTTGAACAGTTTGAAAACAAAGAACTTGAGACAGTCAGACAACATCAGATTGATTATCCTATGTAAGTATAGTCAAATAATTGAAGTAGGCTGTAATTGATTATTGAAGGCTATAGAACATACTTAAACTCTTAGGCTATACCACAATTTAAAGGAATACTGCCTACCAGTTTGAGAAAAGGCACAAGAGGAAACTAGTTGGCAGTTCCTTCTGTTCTCTGATTTTAGTTTTGGAGAGGATCAAGCTGAACCTCAGGAATATGTTTAAAGTATGTGCTAGTGCAGTGCTGTGTAAGGGGTCCCAATAGTAGGTGAAACTGAGCTGATTAGATACCCTTAGAAGGGTAAGTCGGATGTTCTGTCATAGTCAGATTGCTCTCTCATGACTAGCTAGCCTGGGGTTTTCTGCATTACAGAGAGATCTGCATTTCAAACATCCTTTTGAGGCCAAGTACAGAGTGTGGTTTCTTGCAAGGGCAAGCAGTGTGGAGCAGCTTTTTCGCTATAATTTTACACTCCAGTTTATGTTGCAGCTGACAAGCCCTTAGTGCTAGAATCCCCTGCCTAGATAAGTCTTACAGCTTGAGCTTACACTCTTTCGTTCCACTATCACTGTGTAAACTCTCCTAGTTGGACAGGAGTAAAACCCTGTAGCCCCTGCACACTGTTCAGTTACAGAGGAATCATTCTGTGAAGATTATCTTTTTCTACTCTTCTTCGTCTTCCCAGAACTGTCACAACTCTTCAGTTGTATTTTGCAACTTTAGAGGAAAAAGTATATATAGAGATACATAAATATATCTCCCTTCCGCCAGATCCTGTTACCCCGGCAACATTATCACAGAAATAGGAAATGATCGCAGGAACTGGAACTTGCCTGCTGGTTTGTATTTGGCCTGTGACCACAAGAAGAGTGCCAAAGAAGACTTGTCAGATAGTGCAGGTTGCATACAAATTACTAGCCCTCAAACTATAGTTCTGAAGTCATAAGTACAGAGAAATTTTTAGCTCCTGGCTGCTTCAGGATAGGTGACAGCCTGGTTTGCACAATCTACTGCCCTTTGCTCACCAGCACAGTTGCATTCTGCTCCTGAGGTGCTCAAGCTGTGGTTGAGAATATATGGCATGAATTTATGTGTGCCTTGACCTGCTCCACAGGGTTCCACCCTCTCTTGCCTTCAGGTGGTGTCTTCAGTGTTAACATGCAGTATTGCCTTTGTGTTGTGGTCGCCTGTGGTTGTGACAGCCTGGGGTAGCTCTGGTAAGAAGAGGAAGAGAGTTTTCCCTCAGCTTTCTGTATGTGAGTGGTTGTTCCCTGTTGCAGCAAAAGGCCAACAGAAGCAGGTGGATCTAACTGAAGTTACTTGTTTGACTTCAGTCAGGGATTTGTAAAGAAAGAGGACTGGAGATAGACAGCTGCCATTTGAAGTAGCTACCAGTGGACAGCCTGCAGCAAGAATGGACTGGAACTGTAAGGGACTACTCGCACTGTAGTGCATTCTGTGGCAGTGGAGAAGTGAAATGAGTCAGCATTGTCCCAGACCTGTCCCAGGAAATGTCCAGAACAATTCTGTGCTCAGCTTGGCAATCTAGCAATTGAAGATTAACTATAGACTGCGGCATTTAAAGTTTGCTATATTGCCAGAGGTGAAAGACGAAAAGAGCGATATATAAGCATAAGCAGTATTTCTGGAAACACAGTGTTTGCCTGTAGGTCATAACAATCAATATACAAGTCTTTGTGACCATATCTCCTTCTAAAAGTCACTAAGAGAACTATTTTTATCAGAAATTGTAATAGTCATATTGCTTCACTGACTGTATGCTGGGGTATAGTTTTTATTGATGTTCAGCACTTGCCTAAGTGCTGTGGAAAGGTTACAGAAATAAGTGGTCAAGTTTCTGTTAAAAGCACTGAAGCAGATTTAGTCTGGCACAGAGAAATTCCTTAAAATTAGATGCTGCAGTATAAGTTATGCTTTTAGTGCCTCAGCCAGCTTTGCACAGAAATTTCTAACTAGATATCATTGTTGGGTCTTCAGGTTTTTATTTTGCACTTCTCCATAGTTTGCACAGGTTCCACCTTTATTTATCCTGTGCTAACTTTGTGACAGCTATTCATACCTATCTGTACTACCCAGCCGCTGGATTCATTTTCAGCTACTTCTTCCAAACACATTTTCACAGTTTGCATTTAGCATAGAAGACGCAGCTTAGTTTTTACTGTCTTTGACAATCAAGACTACACAACCATGCATTTGGGGATTTTCTACTGTAGCCTGCATGCGGGAGGTTGCCTCCAAGTTGTCTCAGTAGTGTTTCCAGTCCTTTATTGATGTGGGATCTGGCAGTAGCTCTGAATCAGCATTTTGGAATTGATTCAGATAACATTCCCATACTCTTCTCTCATGTTGTTACCACAAAAGTGTGTGGTTAAAAGGAGATCACAGATCCAAGAGCCTTAAGTACTGTTGCTCTGAAAGTTTTCACTGCAGAGGAAATGTTCTGTTCTGAAGATTATGTGTGTGAAACAGGTTTGCTAAATTAAAGTGAAATGTGTGCTTTTCAAATTATAGAGGGAGATTTCTCATTAAAAGTGGATTTTTTGTTTATTTTTGCTCATGCAGGTTCACTCTTTCTATCTGGCTGTATTTACTCCACCACTGTGAAAAGGATCTGTGTGGTATACTCTATTTTATTGATCCAAAAGAAATGTACAGTACTCCTGCTATATTTCTAAATGAGGAAGGTAAGGGATATTATTAACAGCCTTCAGAAGGGGTCTAATACAATCTTCATAGATTGGTGGCTAGAAATGACATTTATAAATGTGTTATCAGACCTATTTTGTGAAACTGATCCCTTGCAAAATTCTTCTTTTTGACTACAGTGTCTCAGTAGAAACGTAGCTACCAAATTAATAGGGTAAAACTGAGAAACAGCGGCATAGCTTCTAGTCTTGGCAAACTACAGAAAATGTTTGCTTTGTCAGGAGAATAGACCTGTAGGTCAGGAACATATAGTGGTATTAAACAGTCTTATATCAATGAACAACCTTTGCTATTATTATTGAAGTATTATTTTAATATTCTTCTCGAGTCTTATAAACATACTACATGAAACTTTTTGAAAATCTGAAATAGCATCAGAAAAAGGCCTTGCCTGTATGGCAGTGTTCAAGAAGCACAGTCTATTTCCCCGATCCAATAGAAGTTAAGAGGTAGCACTGTCTTTAGTCTAGCAACACTTGTAGTAGAGGAGCATTCCTACCAGAAGACGGCTCTTTAACCTCTGATAGAGAATGGAATTCAGCAGCTGTGGGCTGCTGGCAGGCTCAGAGAGGAAGGAAGTGTGCAGAGTTTTTAAATTGCATACCTGGCTTTTTATAAGACATTACATTTTTCTCTTCCCTTCTTTGCAATTTTTTTCCTCTCTGTTATTTTTGCTATTTCAATTTTCACTGTCTTGTAACCAATCTAGATTAATTAATTTATCCGTTATAAACTATATAATAGGTGCTTTGAAGAACAAACAAAAATGGCAGTTCAGCTGGAAGTTGTCCTCTTGATATGAGATTTCCTTGGAGAGGTTTTGGGGCAGTTTTATTCTCAGTGTTGGACTACATTACCATGATAGCTTGTTCTGGTCTCAAGAGCTCAGACCATGTCCAGGTTCTGCAGGTCCAAGAGTGGAGGGTATAGTCATCTTCTTCGTAATCATTGCACTCTCACATCCTAGCAGTTGAGTGTTGAGCAGGTACTACTATCTGCTGTTCCCTTCTTCTGTTCGCTGCAAGTCATGTCTGCTTTCTGGTGTTTGAGATCAACTGTGACACCCTTATGTTTAGTATGTTTAGCCCTCAGACAGTTTTTTTGAGTCTGTGGTTTCATGTGGGATCCTGGGCACTAGCATCCGAGATGTGTGTAACTGACTCATGGAGCACATTTCCCTGGGATTCTGTGAGAGCTGATGGATGGCTTGGCGAGTGCTCAGATCTCTCTTGGTGATGAAGAGGATGAAGAAGACAGAATCATTGTAAATAATACTTTAGGAACCCTGTTGTTAATCTTCATATTTCTGTGGTGGTTGTTTACTTTTTCTTCCTTTGTTGCTCTGTCAGGTTATGTGCATATTCAGATGCACCTCATGAGAGGAGATGACCTTGCAGTGAAAACTAGCTTCAGTCTTCCTCTGAAGCAGTGGTTTCGACTGGATCTCTCTTTTAAGGGTGGACAGGTATGCATGCTACTGAATTACAGGATTAAGGCTGAGATTTGTCTCATTTGATTATGCTTCTGACAAACCCCTTAATAGCTGAGGCTGAAATACTGTAATTTGTACATGCTTACATAGCAAAAGAATGAAAATTTATAATTAGAAATTGTTGGAGGATGTTGGTTGAGACCATCCAACTTCAGGAAATCACTCAGATGCATAAGAGCCAAGCCTAGAAATACTGAGTATTACAGTAGCTATCTTGGCTCATGGTTGCTCTCTAGAGACACTGTTAACTGTGCATGCAACCAGGACTCCTGGCAAAGGTCGCTTATCTATCTACTTGAAGGTGCATGGTATGAATAGCTCTGAGGGACTTTGCACTTGGAGGCTTAGGCATTTCTACCATTCTGATATGAAAATACAAGAGTCTGGGCTTCTGTACCATAGCATGCCTCTTGCCTAGATGTGTTAGCTAGCAGGAGGCATGTGCAGTTTCTAAGTTTTGCATATTTCACAAAGTGGCATAGGATTGACTATCATTAAAAGGCAAAAAGTATTGGAGTATACCTCTGTAGTAGATAAAATACGGCATTTGCATTTTAAGAAATCGCAATTGTTTTTTCAAAAAACCTTCCAAAAGCAGCCCTGAAAATGCAGGATCCCTGCCCAAGATCCCTTCTTGTCTGTACCTTCAGCTGTTATAAGATAGTAGGATGTGAAAATAATCAACCCCCTTTGTCTTCTCTTTCTCAAATTCATTTCCTTGAAAAAGGTGGAATAGATTACATTCTGAATTGAAAAAAGAAATTGCTAATTAATGGCAAGAACAGCTAAGCAAATTTAAAGTATGAGGTAAATGACTGAAACAATGCTGCACTGAGAGAGCAAGGTACAGGCTAAGCTACTGCTGTTCCTTTGCACCCCACCTTTAAGTACTGTTAAGTATGTAAATGGTGAGCAATTGATTGTCTTGCAAGAAAATAAAGTAGAAACATGTGTTTACTTTTAATAAAATATGCTATTAAAGGGAAAAGTGGGGGGAAAAGTGCAACAGGGAAAAGCACTGTCTTTTTCTGCTTGTTTAAATTGTAGTTATAATTTAAGTTCATGGGAAAGGGAAGACCCTATGGATTCAGGTGCAAATGTGAAAATTACTTTCAGTATTGATAGAGAGAGTGTTGGAAATTTGGGGATTGCTTGTATGATTAGATTAAGAAAAAATATTCTTCCATCAGACAGCAGAGTGAATTTATTCAGGTGTGAGATAAAACATATGGTAAAAAAATTCCACTTCTGGACAAAATAAGGGAGCCATGAAGAGTTTAATGACACTCTTGTGAAAAAAAAAGGAAATAGGACTAAACTTGAGAACATTTCAGTACTTAGAGCCATTCCTTGGAAGAGGTGAAGCTGTGGTTCAGTTCCATCTTAATGACATATTTTCCTGGAATAAGTTTTTAAATGCTACATCCTCAAAAGGTACAGAAAAATCTCCTTGTTTAGGCACTTTGGGTCCAAAAGAGCAAGGAAGCTGGTGAAGGGTCTGGAGCACAAGTCTTGTGAGGAGTGGCTGAGGGAACTGGGGTTGTTTAACCTGGAGAAAAGGAGGCTCGGAGGAGTCCTTATTGCTCTCTACAGCTACCTGAAAGGAGGTTGTAGTGAGGTGAGTGTTGGTCTCTTCTCCCAGATAACAACTGATGAGACAAGAGGAAACACTCTCACGTTACCCCAGGGAAAGTTTAGATTGAATATTAGGATAAAATTCTTCTCTGGAAGGATTATCAAGCGTGAATACAGGCTGCCCAATGAAGTTGTTCAATCACCATATCTGGAGGTATTTAAGACATGGATGTGATGCATAGGGACGTGCTTTAGTGGTGGACTTAGCAGTGTTAGGTTTACAGTTGGACTCAGCACTTAAAGGTCTTTTCCAACCTAAGTCATTCCATGAGTATTTCACTTCTGTTGATTTAGATACATTTAGTCCAGCATGATCTGAAACAAAATAGATAAATTAGGGAAGGTTGAGAAATTGAGGCATCGAGAAATTAATGAGATTTTAAGAGCATCTAAAGATGCAGATGAATCCCTAAAAACACCCAGGCATGTGAGACAATTTTGCAGGATTGTTTTGTGAGTCCTTAGGCAACTTTTTACAATACCAACATGTATAAAAATCTAATCTTCCTTCTCAAGCATCGGAATTCCTTTATCCAGTCTGGCTTTGAAAGCCTACTGAAAGTACATTTGTAGAGGCAGGAGTTGAACCCAGAGTTTTTTAAATCATGGTCTCTTACATTAGCTTTACGGCCATTCTTCACCAGTAAGCTACAAGTTCTTGATGAGAGATTTAGCATCTCTGCTATATCAAAGCAAAACAGCATTTCACACTTTGGAAGGATAAAAGTTTCAGCAGAGTACAGATGTCTTGTAATTCAGCACAGGAATGAAATAGCTGAATGTTGTGGTTTAAACCAAACCAGACAACTCGTTCACTCACTTCCCCCCCTTCTTGCCCTCCCCCTACTCCCGGAGGGACAGAGAGGAGAATCGAAAAGAATGCAACTCCTACGGGTTGAGATAAGAACAGTTTAGTAACTAAGGTATAACACAAATCACTACTGCTACCACCAATAATAATAATGATAAAGGAAATAACAAGGGAAGAGAACACATCATCTCACCACCAGCCAACTGATAACTCGCCCCCCCCAGCCCGACCAAGCACCGACTGATACCTCCTCCAACCCTGCAGTCTCCCAGCCCTTCCGGCTAACTCCCAGTTACCTCCTGGGCATGACGTGCTGTGGTATGGAATACCTCTTTGGTCAGTTTGGGTCAGGTGTCCTGTCTCTGCTTCCTCCCGGCTTCCCCTCCTCCCTGGCAGAGCATGAGGCTCACAAAGTCCTTGGCCAAACCAAAACATCATTGTTATCAGCTCTGTTCCCAGGCCAAAAGTCAAAACACTGCACTGCATCAGCTACCAAGACAGAGAAAAATGACTGCTACTGCTGAACCCAGGACACTGAAGTAGGCACCATCTGTGCTATTTTTGCTATTTTTGATTGCTTGCAGTTGGCCATGACAGACAGTGCCAATGCTTTCTGTTAAACTCTTATGATGTATATTGGGTATGTGACACCTTCCTCTTTGGTGCAGAGGAGATGCAACAAGCTGCAGCTGTAATCTTCTGAACTACGAGTTGAAATGGCTTAATAAATAAATCTTGTAATATCTTGTTTAATTAATATTTTGTGTTCTTTTAGATAGAAGTAAGCAGTGTTGGGAAGAATTTGAAAAGACATCATCATCAGTCTTTTACGTAAGCAGCATTTTCCCCTTTGTTGAGTAATAGATTTGTGTGTGTGTTCAGATACAGAAAATGGGAGAATGAGAGCACAAGTTTGTAACTGAGATTCCAGATGATTTTCAAAATGTCTGTGGGGTGGTTTTCCACTCTGTGCTTTCAAAAACAGTTTGCATTTTACTGTGCTTACATGGAGCATGAGCTAAAAAATTTTGTTAATGCCATGAGCTCATTAACATGCTGCATGATCTAGTACCCTAGCATCTAATAACCCTCACTAAAGTCTGATTGTAAGGTAAGTGGTATTAGGATCTATCTTCAAACGAAGTCTTGGCCTTACTGAAGTCAAGGGAAGTTTTGCTGTTGCTGTGAGAGAGCTCCGATTTCAATGGTGAAATTGTTACTTAATTTGCTTAGGTAGAGAGCAAAATTTCTACCAAAAATGTTCTTGCTCTATCCTTCATTCTAAGGAACTGAATATTTCTTTAATTTAATTGTTTTATTTCACTATAATTTAAGATTCACTCTTTTTTGTGCAAATAATCGTGATAAACCTGATAATATAGAAAGTAAGTTACAGTAAATTGCAGGACAGACTTCAGTGTTTTTCCTTCTCTGCTATGGTTTCAAACCAGAAATTGTAAATTTGTAGATAGTAACCCTAGGAGACAAATAACTTAAATTTTCATATGCCAATTCTAGAAACGTGCAAGGGAGAGCTGATACTGAAATCTCTTAGGTTGTGTAATGATGTATAAAACACCAGAAGATACCTACAGGTCAGAAAAATAAAACACCTTGCTGGTTTAGTATGTCTGTAGACAAAGGGTTTGTTAAATTTACTCCACACCTTGCCACACCAAATTGCAGAGTAGATTTTGAGAGAAAACAGATGAGAAAAGAAGGTAGTGGCAATGAGCTTAAGGCTGTCAGTTACGGAAATTTTGAGATACATATTTCCTTTTATCTTTCATAGTACTTCTTGATTGCCAACTTCTCTTTATTGTTTTCAAGTTTTAGGGAAGATTTCTATTATGATGACACTGCTGGATACTTTGTTCTTGGAGGTAGTGGATATGTAAATGGTATTGAAGCATTCTTTGGACCTGTGAAGTACTATCGTCTCAATGTGTTGGAAACAGAACAGGTAAGTGAAAGCAGTATTTGGAAATGTTTAAATGTTAGCAGCCAGCTATGGCTGTGCTTTTTATTGTATTTTTTTTCTTAACTGAAGCTCTTGCTAAGTGATAAACTTGCTATAAATCATAATAGTACTTGGGAACTAAAATGTGATAATTTTCTGTTGAAATCTCAGAATGTTAGTTACCTCTTCACATGTAAAACGATGTTCATATATCTATATATAAGTAGAATTGCTTTGTTTCCCAGAGTTTTTGATGATACAATATTGAACACACTTGATAAATTAGTGGGTTTATTGAAATAGGTGGTGAAGGTCACACAGGCTTAGTCAATTTTGGAAGTTCATCCATGGTTTTTTGGATTACACTGAATGTTTAAAGTCATAGCCTCTTGTAGCCAGCATCAGGTTGCCTGGCACATTAATGTGATTTGCTAGGTAAGCTGATTGGAGTAAACAATGTTTCCTTTTAGTTTTTGTGTGTAACACTTCTTTCTAGTTAAACATTGACAACAATAAATACTGTGGATGCTATTTATCCATAATTTGCCTTTTTATAGATTTCTAACCCTCTTCATGACAAAGAAACAGTGGAACAAATTGAACTTTACTACGAGAGATGCATGGACATTCAAGAAATAGTTTATGCGTACAGACATATTGTAAAGCAGGGTGAAAAAGCGCAAAGAAATTGTGAGTGTTGATCTATGACATACGAATTTTAAACTGTTATCTTTGGAGACCTGTTTTCTTTCCTTTTGCCAGAATCTGTATAACAATCATCAAAAGTAAACTTAAATTCAGCCATAACAAGAAAAAAGGCAATTTGAAGAGATTAGGCCTGTTACTGGTAGCTAAAGCTGTGGTTTTGTTCCTGCGAAGTCTTTCATGCCATGGAATACAAGCTTAAATCATATTTCTTCTCTAACAAGACAGTTGCATAAAGGGACAAAGAAACAGTTTCAAGCTTTCATGTAAGCTGTTTGATTGCCCGTCTTCAGTTTCAATCCTAAACAACCCTAAAGGCACATGTATTTTAAACCTTTTCCCCAGAATGGCTGGGTTTTGCTAGAATGTCTCTGCCACAGTTGCCTGATGGGTAGTAATTGAGAGGTTTCTATCAAAGCAGTCACTTCAGTGAAAGAATAACATAGCTTAAATGTGTGCTGAAAACTAATTTATATTTCCAATTAGAATTTGATTGCATATATTGTGACTAGAGTATGGAAGAGAGTAGAAGGAATACATATTTGTAAGTGGCCTGCACTAGCTATATGAGCTTTTATCAATAAATTATCTTAGTTTAAACTAGAAATTTTTAGTTAAATTTTTAGTTTACCCTAGAAACATCATTTTTTATCTGCCAGAAGTTTGTTTTAAAGACCAGCCAAGTCAGCTTTCATGTCTTAAATATGTTGTTTTCTCCAGGTTACTGTGAAAACTATTATTTGAAGCTGGTTCATAAATATGGTGAAAAATCCAAATGTGATGCCTTCACGTGGGGAAAAGAGCTCAGGGAAAAGTACCATACTTTGCTCAAACTATTAAAAGACACAGATTTCAGTGCTCCAGATGGTAATCATATTTTATTTTATTGCCTTTAAAAAACTCCACAATATATTTCATGTAAGTTAGTATGCTTTGACTTCATTTCATGTCTTATACATTTTTGTTGGTATCAGCTGAGTAATGGAGTGTAATGTGGCTTATATGTTGTGCTGCAAATGAAGTATGGCATATTCTATGGAAGGAAATAGAGATATCCTTACGTTTTTAGTGGTTGGTTACTTTGAGATGATCTTTTAGACTTTTATTCACTCTTACTATTCAATAGTACCTTGTATCTAGGAATTTTGGTTGTCTGCGATGAGAATACCATTCAGCATAAGAAATAACAGAATCTGCCTCAGTCCTGAGAAATTAACGAGGGGAAATCAGTACCGGATTTTAACTCTTGCAGTAACTGTGTGTCCTGTGTTTTATTTTTAGTGTTAGAAGATGGAAGTGATACAGTTCTAGAAGTTGGTCGAAGGATATTTGATAAGGTTTCAAAGGGTCTGTCCAGCACTGATGGCCTGAGCAATATGGGCTCCTCTGTCCCTCTCTTGGTGGAGTCCAGTTGTTGTGGATACCATAAGGCTTCCTATTTCCTTGCAGTTGTATTTGAAACAGGGCTTGGTGTGTCTGTGGATCGCACAAAGGTAGTATATTTAATATGTTTGGTTATGTCTGTGAAATTAATTACTTCTAAAAGCAATTTAGAAATGGGATGAATTTATGATCAGTTGAATTAAAAGTTGTGTAATGGCTTCCAGATCCAGGCTGCGGTTGAAGGGATTCCTCAATACCACTACTTCTAAATAGCCCAATGTCAGTGAAGTCTTTATGATGTCCTGATGGTGAGAATCCTTATCCTGCTCATGCAGAAAAAGGAAATCGATGTTTTAGTAAGACCTAAAAATGGTGGTAAAGTGAACAGCATGGAACATAATGCTTTTCCCAGTCACTGAGGAGGTAGGATGAGGTATAATTTGAGTCACCCGTATCTGTAGATGAGTATGAAAATAGTCTCATGTCAGGCAAATCTAAAGTGGAAAGATTGCATGGTAGAGTCAGGAAAGCAGTCCCATTCTACGGTGTGCAAAACTGTGGCACTGATGGTCACATATATATATAATGGTCAAATATATATCTAATGGTCAAATGATTAAAGGTAGCAAAGTAAAACACTTTTGTTTGGAGAAAAACTGATTGTGCTTCAGCTTATGGACTGCAGAGCATGTGAACTCCAGACCTTTTAGGCAGGTTGGAAATAACTAGAATGTTTCCATATGATTCCATTGCAAGGTCAAATAAAGGGAAGGTGTGTGTATATCACTGGAAGAGGGCTACACTGAAACTGCCAACAGATATTTAATTGTGATATAATGGTATCATATAAAATGCTCATGAAGAATAGCAGATCTGCCTAAGTTGGTTACAGGATACTAAATCAGAAGTACCCCTGAGAGGCCAATCTGAGATCAAGCTCACTATATTTTCTCAAACACAAGAAACCTTAGACAGAAGCCTGGTTTATACCCTAATTATGGATTATATCTAATGCTGATGCTAATTTTGGAGGCTAAGTAATTCCATTACTGGATCTGCTTCAGATATTGTAGAAGATAATTTAATATCCAGCACAGATGGGACACCACTGTTTTTATTACTGTGCAGGTGAAAAATAATAGTAGCACTGAAAATGATTTTGGCAAATGTGCAGGTACCTAGACTATGTCTAGCACTAATTAACAGGTATCTCAAGGGGGCTTTGTGCTGAAACCTTGTCAGCCACAAGTCCCATCCTTCTATTCCTGTCAGATCCTTAGGGTAAGATTTTCAAGTGTTGTTTGTTAACTTCCAGATGTTTCCACTGAATTCAGTGAGAAAACTCTGGTTGACGTCAGTGAGACTAGTTAAGGTACTGCTGAGTATAGAAAGTGTCAGAGTATAATTAACACTATCATAAGGTGGCTTTAAAAATTGCTGCAGACTTAGCAGTGGCAGAATAAGTGCAATACTCGAAAAGTATTTAGTATCTAGTTTTTCTGTCAAATCTTTCTATTTTCATCTTCTATAGATGTTTTAACTACTGTAGGACTGTGCTTCTGTACCTGTGTGTCCTGGGTTCAGCAGTAGCAGTCATTTTTCTCCTTCTTAGTAGCTGCTGCAGTGCTGTGCTTTTGACTTTCAGCCTGGGAACAATGCTGATAACACCCATGTTTTTAGCTGTTGCTAAGTAATGTTTAGTCTGACCGAGGACTTTGTGAGTCTCATGTTCTGCCAGGGAGGAGGGGAAGCCGGAAGGAAGCAGAGACAGGACACCTGACCCAAACTAGCCAGAGGTATTCCATACTGCAACATGTCATGCCCACTATATAAACTGTGGGCAGATACCTGGAAGGGCTAGGTCACTGCTCAAGCCAGGCTGGGTATCAGTCACCGGGTGGTGAGTGGTTGTATTCTCTTCCCTTGTTATTTCCCTTATCATTATTATTATTGGTGGTAGCAGTAGTGATTTGTGTTATACCTTAGTTACTGGACTGTTCTTATCTCAACCCGTGGGAGTTACATTCTTTCAATTCTCCTCCCTATTCCTCTGGGAGAAGGGGGAGGAAGACGAGAGGGAGTGAGCGAGTGGCTTAAACTGGGACACTGTGTTTACGTTGTATAGCTCGTCTATCAGCTACTGGTATGAACACTGTTCACTGTAAATCTCCACCAAAGTGCTAAACT
Organism: Pezoporus wallicus; assembly: GCF_028554395.1. Lineage (NCBI taxonomy): Eukaryota > Metazoa > Chordata > Aves > Psittaciformes > Psittacidae > Pezoporus > Pezoporus wallicus. The sequence goes on from NW_026637470.1 coordinate 885,760, forward strand.
TGTGAAATGTGCGCTGAATTCACTCTTGTTTATGTCTATTGATTTTTGCCAGGGACTGCTGTATAGTTTGGTTGGTGCTCAGGGGAATGAGAGACTTGCTGTGATGAATCTTGGGTATAAACATTACCAAGGCATTAATAACTATCCACTTGATTTGGAGCTGTCATATGCTTATTACAGTAATATTGCAATAAAGACATCATTGGATCAACACACTATAAAAGGGGAACAGGTAAAAGAGTTAAAAGTGTGTCTGAGCTCATTTTCTGTGCAAATGACTTTGTATATTAGTTACATGGCCAGAACCTTTTTGCCTTGATTTACAAATACTAGCTCATCTGATTGATGTCCCTGCCCATGGCAGGGGTGTTGGACTAAATGATCTTTAAAGGTCCCTTCCAATCCAAGCCACTCTATGATTCTATGTGTTACAAAATCCTCCAAATTGTAAGTAGGTATCATTACTCTGTTTCTTAGTAAGGGGGAAAACATATCAAAGTTACTCTCAAATCCTCAGAAATTCCCACATGCCTGTCTTTCAGTAAAGTCTAAGTCTTTTTCTTGGGCTCTAATTCCTCGCTCAGATTTTCAATTATTAATATAATTGGATGTGTTTACTAAGCAACTGATCTGCTGTTTCCTTAGCCAAACATCATAAAGTTTGTGGAAAAGATGGAATTGTCCTCTCCATACTAACACTTTTCTATAATCTCATTGAAAGATTTACCTGTTAAATAGCTATCTGATGAGATAAAGTTACAGTAAAATGATTTTAGAATGCTAAACAGGAGGCAACACAACTCTATCAAAAACAGAGATATTTTTCGTACTAAAGAACTGAAAATCAGCAGGCAGCACCTAGGTAAGAGTGCTGTAGGGCAGGTCTTCATCAAGCTTTCTGCCAGCTTCCTTTTTTATCTTTAAAGAGAGATTTCTATAGAAACTAAAAAAGTCTTAAAAAGCTTAAAAGCATTCCTTTGCCATTATTAAGTGCATTTAAAACTACAAAGGTGTGGGGAAAGGGGGCTCAGTTGTTGATGCCTTGGCATATCTTTCCACTGTAGAGTGGACTTGCAAGTTTTGTGCTGTAATGAAGCAGTAAATGGTTTTACACTGGATGAAAGGATGGGTCTTAATGCACTGGCCAGTAGAGGGGTGGTGAGAATTTTTGAGAATTGATCTCAAATTTTTGGGGATAAACAGGAAATAGATAACCTTTTTCGTGGCAGATATATGAAATCATTGTGTAATCATTTTTTTTTCTGTTCACCTGCTCTTCAGGCATTTGTTGAAACGATAAGGCTGATGGATGATGAACTGCTAAAAGCTCAAACAAAAGAAAACGGTGATGTCTTTATGTGGTTAAAACATGAAGCAACAAGAGGAAACGCAGCTGCACAGGTATGAAGTAATACGTTTCCCTTTCTTCGTTTTATACACACGTCATGTAAGTATATAGACTATGTAGGAAAGTTGTGGAGGAGAGTGGACAGGCGTTTTCTTCTTCCACCCCAAATTGCTTCTTTTTATGAGCTTAAACTATTTCCCATGTTTCTCTCTGATAATATCCAGTGACCATGCAAAAAAGCTGTAACAATCAAGGAATAGTTAGGATTGGAAAGGACTTTAAGATCATCCAGTTCCAACTCCGCTGCCATGGGCAGAGACACCTCACCCTAGACCATATCACCCAAGGCTCTGTCCAGCCTGCCCTTGAACACTATCAGGGATGGAGCATTTACCACTTCTTTCAACAGCCTGTTCGAGTGCCTCACCACTGATGATGCAAGGCAAAAGGAAATTGTTGTTCAAGACTTAGCAATCTCCTTCTCTGATTGTTTTTCCTGGCTTTGTGTTTGACATGGTGCAGTTATTGCTGCTTAATCTGAGACCAGCAGCAATATGTTGTAATACTGAGCCATCGCATACATCAAGTCTGCCTCTGTCACTTACCTCTCTGCTTAAATCAAGCCAGACTTCCGTGGTACTGACAGCTGTAAAAAATAACCTTGATGTAGATTTAGTATCACTGCATTTCACCACTGGGAAGCCCTATAAATATTCCTGATAACCAACTGTTTTCAAACTGTTGAAGATGTATACCTAGTTTCTTCACACATTTGCAGGCTTAAATGGATTTTACAAGTCTGATCCTACAATTCTATACTAGCATTTATAACATAAGAGTTTATGTTGTTTTCTTCTAGCAACGATTGGCTCAGATGCTTTTTTGGGGCCAACAAGGAGTGGCAAAGAATCCTGAAGCTGCAATAGAATGGTATGCAAAGGGTGCAATAGAAACAGAAGATCCAGTGTTAATATATGATTATGCCATTGTGTTATTTAAGGTAAGTCATGTTTCATAGTCTCACTTTAAAAAAATCATTCCTATGACGTGGATGTTTGTAAGTTATCTGCAGTGATTCATTGTGAGAGTGTATACAGATGCTTTTAGATTTTTTAGAAAATCAATGGTTGTGAAACTAGTATTAATTTTTATCCTATATGCACAACGTTTTTAAAAATGGCAAGTTTGAAGCAGTTTAGTCACTTTGTTTCTACCCAGATGCAGGATCAAAATGCCACCTAAATTGTGGATCTTAAGTTTTTCTAATGGTTTGTCACCTAAAAATTCTAACCTGCTAGTGGGCATAGACCTTGGGGTAGAGGTGTAGGTGAAAGTTTGATCCTTTCTCAGAATGGCCTTTTTTAGACCTCTGGGACTTTTTGGTTATTTTGGGTTTGTTTTTTTTTTTTGAGTAGGAATTAAATAGTCTCTGCATACAGTTAGTTGTACCCTGCTAGAAGCAGTAGGCAGCACTGGCTAAACTCAGGCATAACTCCACCTGAGTGAGGTAAGTTGAGTCAGCTAAGCAGCATCACCCAAAACACATTCAACAGTACTGGAAATTAGAGATATTAGGGAAGAACCGTTAGGTTTTCGTCTCAATCTTTTGGCTGTAGAAGGCTGTTCTCTACCAAATGCTTGCTTAAGTTTTGCTTGTGTTAATTTTGAGCTCTCATAGCTATTAATTCCATGTCTGGAATTAATTTTTATGGGTATTCTATGTATCTATGTATTTCCTCTGGAGACACTCTGTCATCCTTTTTCAGGAAAGATAAGAGCTCTTATTCATTGCCAAATTGTGAGCAATCTATGTACCTTGGAATGCTAATTATTCTTCCTTAGTTGCTGAAAGTGAAAGATCTGTGATGTTATTTACCCATAAAAATCAATTGGATCAACTGGTGAAATATTTTTTCCTGGACTGAATCACTGAGATTCTGAATAACACATAGTAAATAGCAGTATCAATTTTAAAATGCAGTTTCAATGTGTATATGTGAATTTTCACTAGCTGGTATTCTGTATTCATAAATTTCTCTAAATTTTCTGTATTTATAAATTGTTTCACATATCCATTTCATAGGGCCAAGGTGTGAAAAAAAATACAAAACTTGCTTTGGAATTAATGAAGAAGGCAGCAGCCAAGGTAAAATATAATAAATATTTTATTGTAAAAGTCCTATACCAGATGCTAATAATAATTAACTCTGATTTATATAAAATGCCTGTTGCCATAACTGTGTGTAAATACTGGTTGTTTCTCCCAGTGTCTTCAGCATGAATGGTGAAAGCCTTTATTTCCCCAAACTGGCAGACTAGACCACTCAAAATCAGCCAAAATATCCATGGAAGTAAAAAATTTCTCTCTACTTACATCTTTGGAATTTGATGATAGTTAAGTGACTGTACAGAGTGAATAGTTGATCCAGGAGTATGGTTTTGCCTCATGTTCCTAAGCATTTTTTTCCAGACCGTACTGGGTATGTTTTTCAGAGGGGTGCCTGCCAGGACTTAAAATTTTGACATGGTGATCTCTCCACAGCCAGGTAGAGAGAGCTGCTGTCTTTGAACAACCATGCCAGCAGGCTTTGCTATAATTACAGTGTCTTTAAGTTTTAAAGTGGATGAAAAGGAGTAAAGACTGAGTTCTGGATTGTACTTCCGCAGTGTGCACTAAGTGATTATGCATTCCTTCAGCACAAGAGCTGAATGCAGAAGAATGGTGGCTTCCTGTCCAACCCCCCTGGAGCTGTGGTGGTTTATGGCTATATGGCCAGTTCTCTCTGCTTAGAGTTAAAACCCCTCCAGGGAATGCTGGTGACTGGAAAAAGACTGTATGTGCTCTCCCTGAGCAGCTCTTCACTACTTCAGGGAGAAGACCTGGATGTCTCAAAGCGTTCTGTTTTTCCCATAGCAGGGGCACCACAGAGGAGAGGAGCCTCAATCTGTTTAATGATCTAGTACAGTGTGATTACCCAAGCCATGATCTATTCCTTAGTATAAAAATAAAAGAGCACCTAGACCTTGAATACCTTCCTAGCTCTTAGACTGATAATGAAAATGGGCTTCCTTGCTGACCACCATCAGAAAAGAATTATGCCTGTTCTACCTGTTCTACTGCCCATTTGGAAAAAGCTTGAGTAAATTGATTGTCTTTCACAGTGTGATCAAAATACCTTTGTCTCAGGATCTGAGGAACAGATTCCAGTAAGCATCCTAGAGACAACAATTTCATTACTCTCCTTTAACCCAGTTTTTATGCTCTGGTGCGAATTTTCTATACAAAAATAACATAATAATTATTGAAAAGCTTAACTACTTTTGCATTTTTTGATGGGTAAGTTAGTAAAATGGTTTAAACCTGAAAGGAATATTTTCCACAAGGCCTTTGTAAGTGCCACTAGTATGCAATTCTTTCTATAGAGATTACATAAGGAGACTAGTGGAGAAGCCAGCAGTAGCAAGCAAGTAACTCACATTTGTGCACTGAGATTTTTTATGTAGTTTTTACCTTATGTCATTGTTCTGGTTCTTGGTTGTTATTAAACATACATTATAAAATAGGAGTAAATAGCATGTTTGTGTTTATTGGTAGAGAGTAATTTGAACTGCTGGCAGACTTACAGCCACCATATGACCCACCAGTTTACGCAAGGAGACGGTGACTCATTGCAACCAAAATAAAATCTGTCCCAGGAAGACTTTCTCCTCTTGATCCATAGTTATTGATGCAAAGATGCACCTTAGTAATAGCATGTAGGACTCTCTTAAGCAGACCTGGATGATGTTGTTCGAATACATTTTGAAAACAGCATCACAAAGTTCTGTGGTCATTGCTTCCTAGTCATTCTCATGGAAATAGTCTAGTTTAAAAGCAGGGGTTTTTGATTGCTAATCCTGTCAGCCAGGTTCTAGGAGTTCACAACACCAGATGTCCTGGTTTGGTTTTGTAGAGAAAACAGATTAAAAGTTCACGATTTTTTCTTGTCACCAGGTACAAATCTGGCTGCAGACGCAGCTGAGACTGAGACAACACTGGAGCACTGGAGTCATATTCCTTGCTCTTAGTATGAGGCCACAAGGAAGAATAAAGTGAAAAAAAGCCAGTGAACCTTTGTATCTTTTAATCCCAGATCAGCGTAATTTTGGCTGGATCCTTGTGCATCCAGGCATCTAGAATCTAGGCAAGGTCACAAGAGCACCCAAAGTTGAGCAGCAGGTTGAAATTGCAGAATGACCCAAAGCAGAATCAAATGTGTGACCTGAGACCGCTCTTCTCCTTCCCTAAGGGCTTGCCCCAGGCAGTGAATGGATTAGGATGGTATTACCACAATTTTAAAAGAGACTACAGGAAAGCAGCTGAACACTGGTTAGTTGCTGAAGAATTGGGAAATCCAGATGCATCATACAACCTTGGAGTCCTTTATTTAGATGGAATTTACCCTGGAGTACCTGGTAGAAATCAAGTAAGTAAATATTTAATAGTACCCTTACCATGTTAGGACCCAGTTTAGAATTTTTTGCTTTGTTCTTGAGACCGCTGTGTTTGCTCTGAGTTGGATTTTGATACCTTTTATCACAAACTAGGTTGTTACTGGGGAATTCAGTCAGACTGCTTAGAGAGAGATGTTACACAAGTATCTTGGTCGTACTTAGGGGTGTGTTTGTTCCTTAATTTAGAAACAAAGAAGGTACAGGTTTAACTCTGGCAACTGCCTCTGCTTTCCTCCTTCCAGTGACAGCACCAGGATAGTGCATGCTCTCACATTGTATGATGTTTTTGTGTTCTCTTGGTTTTAGATTGGAAAGTGTATAGGCTGAAGTTGCTTTCCACAATAGATGAAAGCAGCAGAACTTTTGCTCCTGAACTTGTGAACAGCTATGCTACATTTGTATTGCTTCTGTGAACCTCAGAACTGCAGTGAAAGTTCTTCAACCCAGACTTGCAGATGTAACTATTTAATACTGTCCTGGGAGACTGCAGTATTTTGGTTTGTCATTCTGTGGCGCAGCCCTTGTATTAAATTTTCTCATTCACATGTGCAAAATTAATTTTCCTCTAATAAGAAAGGTCTACTTAGGTTGTCTTTATTCAACTAACTAGGTAGTTTACAACCAACAGCACAAACGTAACGAGGAAGGCTGTAATAGATGCAAGTAGACCTTGTACTTGGAACTAAAAGATGTTTCCAGTATGGCCAGTGAGTTCTGAGATCTGGATATACTCCAGACTGAGCATTTCTGCTGCCTGCCAACAGAAGCAGTGCTTGCCAGTGTGTGCATTTGGCAAACACATTTTCCTTCCCCAAGGACAAAAATACCCATTTCAGAGTTGGCTGATTGTAAGCATACACCTAAAAGTGCCCTGCTTTCTTTATTCACCAAAGCCATAAGCAAGGAGAAGTACATTGTTACGGCTATGATGGATACTCTGAAGCCCATGCTTACTCACAAAACCCCCATATATCGATTGTTGAAAGTTTCCTGAAATAAATTGTTTAAGGCTGCATGCTGCTTTGGTTTATATTACAGATTACTGTTTGTGAGGGTAAAACATGGAGAGGCACATAGCCCACCCGCTTCTGCAGCTCTGGCCCTGCCTACTCAGCTTGTGTTATCTTCTATGAACCAGTTTCAGAGGCTTGAGCACTGTGTGCACTGCTGGTCATACTGAGCATTGCTGCTGCCCTGCAGCCTTCACTTAGGCATTAGGTCCTGTTCTCCAGGATCCCTTATTAACCTTCCCACTAGTGAATAGCTAATTTTACTTTTGTCAGTGCACACAAGACTTGTATGCTGCCAGGTGTTAGTTTAATGCATTTAGACACTTTTCTATTTGATATTCCATATATTACCAGAATTTACAATTTTAAAAACGTTCTTGAGCCTCAACTGTTAAAAAGCTAGAAAAAGGGGGTTTATTTCATCTAAGTATGTTAAAGGTAGTTAAACTGGCTTGCCCTCATTAGCCAATTGCCTCTTGTAGTTAATTTCATTAAATGAGTCCCAGGAAACTCAATAAACATTAATAATGCAGAGTTGCTAATTGTGTCTTGTTTCTTCACAGACAGTTGCTGCACACTATTTCTATAAAGCTGCCCAAGGAGGACATATAGAAGGGACTTTACGATGCTCTCTGTATTACATCACAGGAAATATGGAAGACTTTCCTAGAGATCCAGAAAAAGCTGTAATGTAAGGAATGAAGCCATTTGTCAAATGAGAATATATTTCTGGTGGGATTATTTTGGTTATTGATGATTTTTAAGTCCATAGCCTAAATATCTTATACTCCATGATGCTAACCCCCTTGACAAAAGGCTCTTCGGCAGTAAAGTTTGATCCACATGAATATTTAATGAATACTTAAATCACCAGCAGATTTTGAGAAATGCTGAGTACTTCCAGTACTATCTTTTACCAGAACAGCTCTGAGAGGTTGTATCTAACAAAGCCGTGCTTATTTGATTTTCAAGAAATACCAGGCTAATGATGTGGTAGAACTGGCATTTTGCATCAAGAAAAAGGCAGGTAATTAGTTATAGCACTTACTTAGGTTTGTTTTCTTAAAAAAAAAAAAAAAATATTGCCAAGGAAAAAAAAACACAGGGTATCTCTGGTATGCTCATGGAGATGAATGAACAAAATGTTCTCAATTCAGTCAGCAGCTGCAAGATTGATGGAGCAATTATTGTGAAATCCCATAGTTTCTCTTATGGAAGGAGTCAGAAGGTGATCCTATATCCTTTTGTGTTCATTGAGTCAGTGTGAGTTGGAATAACATTACTGGAGCACAGCTGTTCATTTTTTGTTGTTTGTTCTTTTCTATAGCTGGGCAAAACACATTGCAGAGAAGAATGGCTACTTAGGTCATGTCATCAGAAAAGCTCTCAATGCTTATCTGGAACTTTCATGGTATGTTTGCTGTTCTCTTCAAGTTCATTTTCTATTTTCACTTTATAGCATGATAAAATAATTTACATTGGGCCATTACCTCAAAGAAAAGCACAAATAGCAGCACCACTGAAATCAGCAGCAAAACACTCATTAACATAAAAGGAAGGATGAGTGACCCAAAGCATAATTCAACAGTTCTTTCAGAATCAAGTGAAAAAGAGGGAATTTGTAGAGGGAAATAGTGTATCTGCTGCCTGTGATTTTCATCCCATAGTACTGTAGCATGTAATGTGCACTGGATTAGCCAGAGGAGCACCTTTCACTTTTAACATTCCTTCTGTTCCAAAAAACATATTTTTCTTTCTCTCTTCTGTCTAATACCATTGTGAATACTTAAGCTGCTGGATTGTGTTTGTTGGTTTTTTGTACATGGTTAATACTATATTCTCTGTAAAGTATAGTAGGAGGCTGCAATATCCAGTGAGCCAACAAGGAGGTTTCAAAGTAGCTTCCGGGTTAATGCTCCATTTTTGCAGTGACCTGTAGGCATGAGTATCAGATACTGTATATGCAGGCATCAGACTGTCATACGTGATTAAGACAACAGCTTGTTTAGTCCTGCAGCCTTCCCCTGCTAGTACTCAATTAGTGCTTCAAACTTAGGAGGTCTACAAGAAACTGTCAGTGGATTGTTCTGAAGTAACTGAGACTTGACGTCACTTTTTAACAGTCAACAACTCTCTTTTAATATTTTTGTAGCATGTTCTGATGTACCGCATACAGTCCCATTAAAGTTCTGTGCATGTGACAGGGTATTAAGTTCCCAGAACGTCTGGTCCCTGCAGTTAGGAGGAAAAATCTGCTGGAGTTTCACTTAAGATGCCAGTGATGAGTGTACGGGTAGTTACAGATACTAGTCCTAGTCATCTCTAGTTATAGGAGTATGTTCATGTTGAAAACTTTGGTCCTGAATATTTCTTCATATATCTTGCATACATGTAAATCATTACACTGCCAAGCAGGCCAATGTATTCCTGGGTTGTTGGTGTCAGCAGACATGTGTTCTACACACCTGTTAGTCCTGGTGGTTTGATTCTCAGTGGCTGATTTAAAGGCCTTAAATGTAGAAATTTGTCTGAATTGCCCTTTGAGACTTAGGGATCAGAAGAACTGACTTCCCAGCTGCCTGTAGTTCTGTAAGGGTAATTGCTTTTGCAATTTCATTTGAAATTTCTTTGCTTAAGCACCTACTCGTGAAGTCAAATGTGTATTTAACCGTATTTGCTTCCAGTTTGTGGAGAGAATCACTCGAAGCATGACCCTTCAGTAGGAAGTTTTAGTTCACCAAGTAGTTTTTGTTTTTTTTTCATCTTGCAATCTTAAAGACTTCCTCTTAATTTTGGATGTTTAGTCTTCGTAATACTGAGTAGATACAGGACAGAATGTTAAAGAGATGCTCTCCTCTGGAGCACACATGAGCAGTGGTGTACCACTGTACTGCAATAATGAACTGCTATACTGCAAATACAAAATTAGGTTTTATTACTTGCTTTACAGTCATAGAAAGAAAAGGGAAAAGAATATCAAAGTAGTTGGATGCGTGACTGACGTATGTATGCATCTAAGTTAATTATGTATTTTTTTTAGTGGAGGAGGTAAGAGTCTTAAGAATATTTTATCTGAAATATTTAAATAGGTAATTGGCCTTTAATATCAATTCAACTTTATCATCAATCTTGCATTTAGAGTAAATGCCCACTGGAGCCAACCTAGCATCAGTGCAAGAGAGAAATTTTTCAAATCCCTGAGATCCAGAACGGTTTGTTACACCATGCATTGCCAGTAGGTGTAGCTGTTGCATGGGCATGTCAGCCTCTTGTTTTGAAACCTTGTACCAAAATTTTGCTCTTAGGTGATTTTTATCAATTTATTTAGTGGGGGTTATTTAACTTTAACTAAAAATATTTTTGTTAAGTTTTTTACTCATTTATTTTATCTAACGTTAGGCATGAAGCTTTGCTGCATTATATTTTAGCAGCTGAAACTGGGATTGAAGTGTCACAGTCCAATTTAGCACACATCTGTGAAGAAAGACCAGTAAGTAAATGTCTTCACAACTAAAAGGAGCATTTCTCAATGATAATGTGATTATAATCTCTTATCTGTGATATGAATGGATCAATTACTTTCTTTCCAGGACCTAGCAAGGAAATACCTAGCAACTGATTGTGTTTGGAGATACTACAATTTCTCTGTTTCTCAAGTCAATGCACCATCATTTGGTATGTATAAGGAATTCTTTATAAATTTTAATTTTACCTTTTTTTTGTTTGTTTGCTTGTTATCATTTCTGTGTGAATGAACAAGTTAAGGGAAGAGAAATCTCTACTTATCATACATTTCCTTTTGAGTGTTTTGATAGGAATATCAGGGGGAAAAAAGTATTCCAAGTGTTGGGTTTCCACACAGGTTTTCTGAGAGTTTCCTTTATATTGATAAAATATGAATAAAATGACATAATAAAAAGCCAAGCCCTGAGAATGGGCTGGATATTGAGGAGCCTGAGCAATTGACTCAAGGTTTAAGAAAAAAAAAAAGGTTAGTTTATCAAAGGGAAAATCCAAAAGCAAATATACTTCCATATCATAATTGAGTCATGAGAAACTAATGAAGGCTAAAGTACCCCTTATCTAATTTATTATGAGTTTTTCTGTTAAGGTACAGAGTTTATCAGCATTGGCGCAGCTTGTTTTGGGGAACTGAAGGATTCTCTGGTTTAAAAAAAAAGAAAAAAAAGAAGGTTTAAGTATTTTGTAAAAAAAGCACATGAAAAATAGAGTGTAAAAATAATTCAGGCTGCTAATTTAAGTACACAGCAGTGCCGAGACTGAGTATCACATTGATACAGCCTGAAACCACTTGCTTTTGTGAGGAGTTTGTAGATGCCTTGCCAAGGTGCACTTTGGCTGACCTTTTGGCAAATCCAATGGTACAATAGTAGAGGACCTTCTGAAGTTCAGACTCATGGGGTAAGACTGATTCGAACACTTGCTGGGTTCAACAAGGATAGAATTTTATTACTTTATCTCTTCCTCACATGAGTAACATAAGGGGAATTTTATCTGTGACTCCTCTCTGCGGTAGCAGAGGATCAAATCCGCAGTGCAGAGCCTGGGATAGAGAGTCTAACCCTGGCAGAATTCATTTCCAGGCCTACTTTATCAGTTCAGCTCTCCAGGCCAGGGCTGAAATGATGCAGTTGGTATGGTGGAGGGGAGCTCTCTCCTTGACGATCCACTACAGTGTTCATGGCCTTCCATTCTGCCTCTGCTGTTGGGTCAGTAACCAACTTGCTTCCTGGAAGAGCTCTGCTATGGTCCACTGTAAAAACAAGCGGGATTTCTAAATACGCAAGGCAAGGTATAAAAATGTTCCAAACCATTTGGGGAATGCTTAGGTCAGGAAAGCATCCACATGATCATGGGGGGATCATTTTAAACCCTTCAGCCTAGATTAGTGCAGTGTCATGCTTTCTCTTGTCTGGCTCAGTGCCCACCCTCTTGGAGCATTAATTACCATACATTATCTCAGAAAGATATATGTAAAATATTTGCTGGGCACTGCTTTCTTCTAGACCAGGATAATTCTGTACCTACTGTTGTCCTGAGTTGGGTTGGGTTTGAAACTAACAAAATTATCATTAGCAAAGTCTCGGGTTTTGTGAAAATAGCAATATCATTCATTCATTAAAGAGAAATTGTGAGACGTTTCATCCAGGAATAAATATTTTCAATGGGCAGGCTGATGTGAAGTAGCCACAGAGACAACTAGACAGAAAGACTAGAATTACTATTACCTTCTCCATCACATTAATAGTTGGCTAATCCAAATTTCCACAACTACTCTCAGTGATCTGCTACTGGTTTGTTCAACAGCTTATTTGAAGATGGGTGATTTCTACTACTACGGTTACCAGAACCAGTCTAAAGATCTCGAGCTCTCAATGCGGATGTATGCACAAGCTGCACTAGAGGGAGATTCACAGGTGGGTCTGCAGTCATAATGTGCTTATAATACATCAGAGCTTAGAACAATAGAGGATTTATCTGAGACTGCTTTTTCTGCTTGGCTACATCTGCACTGAAGAAGCCTGCTAGAATAAGTTATTACTATTTCAGAATACTATGCGAGTCAGTAATTGCTGTTTCGTGATAACAGAAAGTAAACATACCATAGATGGACAGTCACAGAATTTGGCTGGTTTGAAAGCTAGAAGTTAATGGCTCGAGTGCTGTCTTACCTTGGCACAATTGATTCTGTTGTGACCTTGGTATTTTTGCTGCTGCAAAGTGGAACAATTAATAGACTGCTGAGTTATGTTCCAGTCCTATCCTCTGCTATTTTAGGATGCAAAACAAGAAGACTGGTTTCTTTCCCTTGGTATACTGTGTGAATCCTAGGGTGAATTTTGTTCACTCCACCAACAAAAGCTTCATCATTCTATGATTCTATCTTAAAATGCTTTATAATTCAAAGAAACACCCATAGCATGTTGCCAAACACATGCAGTGTTTCAACTCTGAATTTCCTGCCCTCAGATCTTCCTGAAGTGTCCTAGGTGCAATATTCTGTTCTCACTGTCCCTATGAAGATGTCCTCAGACAGTATCTTGTATGTTAATTTATTAGAGGTAGCATAGTTGGGTTCTGTTTTGAGGATACTGGCACAAAACATTACTGTTAGAATCATAGAATCATAGAATAGTTAGGGTTGGAAAGGACCTTAAGATCATCTAGTTCCAACCCCCCTGCCATGAGCCGGGACACCTCACACTAAACCATGACACCCTGGCCTTGAACACCACCAGGGATGGAGCATTCACAACCTCCCTGGGCAACCTATTCCAGTGCCTCACCACCCTAACAGGAAAGAATTTCCTCCTTATATCCAATCTAAACTTCCCCTTGTCCTGTCACTACAGTCTCTAATGAAGAGTCCCTCCCCAGCATCCCTATAGGCCCCCTTCAGATACTGGAAGGCTGCTATGAGGTCTCCATGCAGCCTTCTCTTCTCCAGGCTGAACAGCCCCAACTTTCTCAGCCTCTCTTTATACGGGAAGTGCTCCAGTCCCCTGATCATCCTTGTGACCCTTCTCTGGACTTGTTCCAAGAGTTCCGTGTCCTTTTTATGTTGAGGACACCAGAACTGCACACAATACTCCAGGTGAGGTCTCACAAGAGCAGACTAAAGGGGCAGGATCACCTCCTTTGACCTGCTGGTCACGCTCCTTTTGATGCAGCCCAGGATACGGTCGGCTTTCTGGGCTGCAAGCGCACACTGCCGGCCCATGTTCATTTTCTCATCAACCAACACCCCCAAGTTCTTCTCTGCAGGGCTGCTCTGAATCTCTTCTCTGCCCAACCTGTAGCTGTGCCTGGGATTGCTCCAACCCAGGTGTAGGACCTTGCACTTGGCATGGTTAAACTTCATGAGGTTGGCATCAGCCCACCTCACAAGCATGTCAGGGTCCCTCTGGATGTCATTCCTTCCCTCCAGCATATCAACTGAGCCACACAGCTTGGTGTCATCGGCAAACTTGATGAGGGCGCACTCAATCCCACTGTCCATGTCAGCCACAGAGGTGTTGAACAAGACCAGTCCCAACACTAATCCCTGAGGGACACCACTCATTACTGGTCTCCAGCTGGACATTGAGCCATTGATGACAACTCTTTGTGTGCGGCCAATGGCTCAATGTCCGGCTGGAGACCAGTAACGAGTTAACCAGGAAAGGAAAGAAGAGGTGCCTGAACTTTTAAAGTATGAAAACTAAAGTGATGGGGAATTTTGTATTCTTTCTCATGTACTCACCTTCATGGTTGTAAGAGACATAGAGATGCCTAAGACTTGTCCAGGCAAGCAAAACTGCGAGATTAAGGATTTAGATTGTCTGGAGAAAATTTATGCTCTCGATTTCAGTATTCAGATTGCTGTTATCTATAGAGCTAGGTGGACAGGAATGAAACAGGAATCCATTTCTACTTTCAGTCTGTATTTCCCTAGTAGATAAAAAATTAGAGTTTGATATGGTGGCTGCATTTAAAAAATAATTAAAATAAGAAAGCTCAGATCTTTTCCAGATGACTTCTATGCAAACAGTGTCACAACAAATGAATGCTAATTATTTTGCATTTTCAGTATTTACCTGAGTTATGGTTAGGAGAGAAGGCTTTCATAATTACTCAGTGAAGATCACATTAGACTAAATGAGTTTATAGAAGGCAGTTATCATTATTTAGATACTTGATGCTTACAGTAGGCCTTAAATATATATATGAAAATTTAATGGTTAAGAAGTGTGTATGTTTTTTATATTGTTAGGGTTTCTTTAATTTGGCCCTGGTCATAGAAGAGGGCAACTCCATACCTTCTTACATTCTGGATCACTTGGAAATTGATCAGGCATTGCATTCTAGTAGTATGTCACTTCTTCAGGAGCTTTATTACAGGTGAGTCTTTTTTCCCTTTAATCAGCATCTTCTGGTTTTCCATGTGAGTAGCATTTACTGTGGAGAACAGCAACTCCTGTAATTATTAACCTTGTTCACTTGTCTGATTTAAGGCAGGTTAAGGTCAGCATGCTTGAAATGTTTAAATTACCGAAATATTTCAGTTTATGCCTGTTAAAGAGACCAGATTATATGTGATTACCTGAAATAGCAGGGACTGGATTTAATGATCCAGGAGGTCTTTTCCAATGTGTTTAATATATAATATTACATATATATTTGAGTTCCTTAGTTAAGCACTGACAATTTGTATACAGTCCAAAACAATCTTGTAATGCTAAATAGAGCATAATTTAATACAGATCTTACAAATATGTAACTGGGATGACAGCAGTCCTTCATATTTATTCTGCAAAGACATTCCAGCCTGCACAGATGATGTGGCACAGAATATTAGATAGGGAAGAAGGTTCACATTCTGCTGCCTGAACTGCACATGCCAGCACTGTTCATGCACAGATCACCTAGAGACCTCTGGTTCCAGCACAGAACTTAACTTAGGTTTCATTTACCTGGGTAGAGCAGCATGTGTTGGAAAAGAAAGTGGGAATGGGACACTTACACAATACTTGGTGGATGTGTGGAATTGCCTCTCAGATATTTAAAGAAGGAAAAGCTGAAGGTGAGGCTGTGAACCGAACATAAGTGGTTATCTTCTGTTTTGCTACAGAGTATTGTGTGATCAGAAAAAAAGTGGAGAGGATATCAGCATCAAAATGTCATTTGTTGATTCCCCGCCAACCCACTGAAATTGTTCTTCACTGCAGTTAGCCTGAACTTGTACCCTAAATGACCTCCACTCCACATGAAATTACTAGTCTGATAATTAGAGCTTCTGGACCAGCTGGCCCATCTGGGATTGTAAGATTGAGCCTCAATTCTGCCTTTACTTGGACTGAATCCATCTGCTTTGCAGTGAGAGTAATTCCAGAGTGGACAGTGCTGCGGGCTTTTCCCGTCCTCATACACTTTTGTCCAGAAGGGCACATACTTTTTTTAAAAAATATTTATATATATAAAAATATGTAACACAGAATTTTACATTAAAATATATGTTTGATATTTTATATACAATTTTTATATGAAAAAAATTATGTGTCTATATGCACACCTCACCCCTCCCTCCTCAGCTTGGTTGAAAAGATTCAATTGTAGCATAAAATAGGTGCCTGTGATTTAGCTGTCTAAACACCCTTAGTAGGCAAAGTCGTAACTGATAGAACTGAGAAAGCTGCTCACTCAGCTCACCCCAGAACAGACACCTTTTAGTTGATCAGCTAAAGTGCTCTTTGAGCTCTGACTGCATTGTGTAGCACTCCATTGTCTCTAAAGGGGGTTTAGACACCACAGTCCTGCATAGGCAGCTAAATTTTGTACAGCTAATCCTAAATTAAGTCCTACTGCTGTTTACTCAGAAGTAAATGTCTTTGGTACAGCTTTGTACTGTGGCTGCTTGACAAGGGTAGCCTGAATGCTTAGACCCATTGTAGACTAACAAGAAAATAAAAAATACACTGCTAGGATAAGGTATTCTGTGCTCAATGAGGTTTATCTGATGTATCTATGAATTTTTACTTCACCATCTGTGAGATAGTGATGATAATATCTGCTTGTTTTCCTGGGTTACTGAGGTTTGCTGCAAACCCACTGAGAATTCCCAGATGACTAGCGCCATTGTAAAGGACTAATTAGTTGTTTCAATCTTCTTCTCGTAGGTGCTGGAATAATAGTAACCAAGAATCAATTAGTCCGTGCTCATTAGCATTGCTTTATTTTTACATGAGAGTTTTCTGGAACAGTATTTTACAATCTACTCTGGTATGTATTGCTCCTTTGGTACATGCAGAGTTCAGTTGGAGCAGTACCTTGATTTTGCACTGCTGTAATTATGTTTTTAATCTTATTGTCACAGATCTACTTCATGGGAACCTTTCTTTTATCAATTCTGGTTGCATTTGCAGTGCAGTATTTTCAGTCTTTATCTGGTAAGTATTTGAATTTTATGTCATAGTAAAACTGAAGAAAGAGGAGTTATCTTTGTATTTCAGTAAGATCTTTAAAATAAAAGGAGGTGTTCTAGATTTGGTAGAGGTACCTCTGAACAGCAACTTTTGACACACAAATCATCTTTTGATTATTGAAAAGGGGTGGATGAGACGAGACATATGCTTAAAGCTGTTGCTTTCTGGAGAATATCCCTTGGTAAAGGAGACTTAATAAAAGCATTAACTGCAAGAGATTGTGACTGTAAATAAGAGATTATTTCCCATGTCCCAGCATGCGGTATCATTAGTGTAATTACATGACTGATTTCATGTACAGTCTGCAATATGCAATGAGACTGTGGTCCCTATTTCATATAAACTCTATCCATTCAGATACAAGGTGGGAGGAAAAAGTGAGGTACACAGAGCTGATAAATTGGAGTAACTTAGGAGGAGACAGTTCAGCCTCTTCAGATCAGTAACAGAATCAGTAGATACATTCAGTCAGCTCTTGCAGACTCCTCCTGTCCTAAAATAGAAAGTTTTGCTTTATGCTGTTTTTTTTCTGATGGGACAAAGAATATTAAGGGACAGAAAGCCAAATGCCAGGCTTCAGTCTATTAAAACTCCAATTTTTTTTTTTTTTTACCATATTGAAGGAGATATCAGAAACAAAACTGTGTTGCTCAGGAAAGGGGAAAAAACCTCTACCATCCCATACAAAAATAACAAGTCATCATTTAAAAAGCACTACCACCTTCAACCAAGTGTTTCACTTCAGATTGCAAGACAGGACCTTGATGGGGATGTTGTGAAAAGAGTATTTCCAGTTATGGAAATAATTTCTTCCACTAAATGCATTTTCTTAGGTCCAGTAGGCAGTTTAAGGTTATTCAGAAAATACTACTTTCTGACATATTTCGGTAATAAAATACAGAAAAAGTTACTTTCCATGTTGAGAATCTACACCTGTAGGGAATAGCATTTAAAATAACCCCCAAAACAAACAAAAAAAAACATTAAATGTAAAAAGATTATTCAAATTCTATAATTCCTTTGTAGCGCATAAGATATGTAGCTGTGAATAATACGTTGACTAATTATGAAACCCTGCTTTATTTCTTACCAGCTATAGTTTATAGAAGTTGGGAATCATACTACGTATATACAAAGTATACAGTTAAAGTTACAGTTATTATTCCTTCAATATTTACTAACCATTGTGTATTATCCTTATATGTGATTTTTATATACACATTTAAATATTTATAAATATACTTCCTAGATGCAGTGAGGTCTTTTTTAGTAATTTCTTTTGATGTTTTTCCAAAGCCCATGATCCTCCTGGAGCAAGAGCAGAACCATCATCAGATGAACTTTCTTCCTCAGGGAGTAGCAATGAGGATGCTACCAGACTCATACAGCAAGATGAATCTACATTTTCAAATGATTTAGCACAGCAGGAGTCAAACCCTCAGAATCCTCTTGTTACGAGCTGAAGTGTAGTTTTCTTAAGGTTGGTGTCCCATTGGGAAGATGGGATATGAACAACTACAAATCTAAAAACTGGCAACCAACCCTATTAGTGGCATTAATAATGCAGTCCAACAGTTAAAACTGTGGGGAAATTCAGTGATATGATTTCTCCACTATAGAGGAAAACCACCCTATAATTTAACACTCGAAACAGATAACGCAATTATTTCTGTCCCCAGTATATGATCATACTGTATTTCATTGGAGGACTTGAAGAAAGCTTGCGAAGTCTTTGCCTAATCAAAGAATGAGCAAACCTCCCACCAGTTTTGATGAAGAATTTTTACTTGCATATCTAATGTCTTATGAAATTGGCTTTTTTAAGTGTATTATACTAGTGAAGTTAAAGATTTTTCTAAGTTGGAAGCATGAAAATCACATAAAAGTGAAACCTGGCCACCTGCGGCACACCAGCCAAGGCTTCGGTACATGCAGTGATAACAATTCGGATTTTGGCATTTTATATTCCATCTCAACTCTTAGATGGGTAGATTTGCAATATGATCATAACACAGGAGTTTTGCTGGCTGAACCTTAGGCAAAGTTTCATGAGTTTCAGCAGTTCCCTGGTCAACAGAACACTTTCTGACCCTGCCAAGAGCCACTGATCAGACAAAGTAACTTCCCTAGTGAATAAATAGAAGAATATTTAAGTGTGAACAGGTGACACCTCACAAAGTGAGTAAACAGTTTATTTTTGGATTCTTCCATCGATAACATTGGCAAGAATTTATTTCATGTTCTGCAGTAACTCTTAAAAACACCTATTTAAGTGACAGTTTATTTGGTAAAGTTTAGATGGGATATATAGGTAACAAGTACAGAGTGCAAATGCCTTCTGTCTCATTTAAAATTTTCTATAAAGTGGCTGTAGGAAGGGCCTGACCTTTAAAGCAGGTATGCCTGCACCTCTGCAACATGATGTAGATCACAGGTTATAAATTGCACCAATCTATGCATTATTGAGGGTTAAATCCACTCTTCTTGCACTACATTATTTACTCTTGTAAATAAAAATATTTTTCTAATTCAGCTTGTATGTGGAGGATTTTTTTGAAGCACCTCTCAGATGAGATATAGCATCTTCTTGTTGCAGATTCTCAAGAACAGTATTTAGGTGTCTGTTTTCCTGACTTCAAATGGGACAATCAGCTCTTGCTTTTTTTGAAGAATACAGCATTCTTACAGACCTGGAAGAGTTTTTGTTGGTTTTCAAGCAAGACATAGGAGTTTTCAGTAAGAAAGGAATGGGTTGAAAGGAAAAAGCCTCCATACAGCACAAGAGATTAATATATGCATATACACATACACACATCAAGGTATGTTTCACTTCCAGAAAAGTGGAAATTCAGGTGTGTGCTTTTCATGTATAACCAATTATTTGGAAGTGTTACAAAGGAGTTTCACTTGTACATACTAAACAATTGTTGTTGGCTTTCAGAGGTTATATGTTGTGCTTTTGATATCTACCGCAAATGGCTCGCCATCATTTTTGAGTCTGAGTTGCAAAACCTTGTGCAGCTAAACTTGATTCAGAATTCCTTAACACAAATGTATGAGTATTTCCTACTTTTATCACTTGATAAAGGTCAGCTGTGCATTTGTATGAAAACATGTAGGTTTAGGTGGTGAGCCCAGATGTTTTGAAGAAAGTCAAGTGTAGGCTTTGCAGGCAAATAGACAACTGTCACAGCATCAGCATGATGCTGGCAGTTAGATGGTCACAAAAAGACTATTTGGACATTCATACTGCAAATGTTGTTTGTAGTAAGCTACATGTGCAAGATGTATTTTACTACATATGTTGTATGTAGGCAGCAAAATTGAAGCTTCTAGTGAACTATTAATCCCATGGGAGTCTGTCAGTGGTGGTATGATTGCAACCCATGTGTTGAAATCCTAAAGCAACAGTGGTTTAGGCTGAGCACTTATGGGTCAGAGTTAAGTTTTAACAGTCAGGCTGACTGCATTTTCCTCTCCAAAGTAAGCCCACATTCTCAACTTTGGTAATTAACTAATTTGAGGAGGTTTGCCAGAAATACGATTTCACATCTGTATTTCAGAAGACAGTTGCTGAAGCTTCAATGCATTTCTTGACGCCAGCAGTTAATAGTTAGGTCTTTGTTTACTGTTATCTATTGCATCAGAAGTTCTGCCAAAGTATACTTAAAGTATGTTAAGATAAGCAACTCTTCACAATAAAATGGCAATGCTTAAGCCTGAAGTAGTAATAGTTGTATTACCCTTCACTTCTTATCTAGGGGGCTATTATTTGACAGCCTAGAGAATCAAACAGTTCCCAGAAAGAAGATGGTTAGTTAAGCAAAGCAGCTACATAATTCTACTACATCCACAAGGAAGGAGAAATAAGAAGGGGACAGTGGGGAAGAGGGGAAGATTATCAGTAGTTATTTTTGTAAATTGAAACAAGGCCACTGAAACTCATAGTTTCTGTAGCCCAGGCTGAGGGTCAGGACAGGAGTGAGGAAATAATAAATCACAAGTAGAAAGCTAAAATGCTGCTTGTTCATACACATTTCATAGAAGCCCAGCTGTCTGAACAACACAGGCAGTGCTTAAGGTAGTGTAAGCGATGGCCATTTTTCTCTTTCTCCCTTGATTCAGCTCAGAATCATCTTCAGCAAATAAATTAGAGACAGCAAAGAATTTCTGAGTGGTTGTTTACACAATAGGCACCCAATTACTTAAAATTAGAATCAAAGAATTATTAGGGTTGGAAAGGACCTCAAGATCATCTACTTCCAACCTTCTGCTGTGGGCAAGGACATCTCACACTAGACCATGTCACCCAAGGCTCTGTCCAGCCTGGCCTTAAACACCACCAGGGATGGAGCATTCACCATGTCTTTGGGCAACCTGTTCCAGTACTTCACCACCCTCACAGTAAAGAACTTCTTCATTATATCCAACCTGAACTTCACCTGTTTAAGTTTAAACCCATTACCCCTTGTCCTATTGCTACAGTCCCTGATGAAGAGTTCCTCCCCAGCATCCTAGTTGTTAACTCCAACCCAGAAAGTGGGTGTGTGTTATAGGAAGTGACAAGGGAGCAAAGTTATTACATACAGTGTAACGTATGCACTGAGTGAGTGAGAATTAGATACCAACTACAGGTTGGGAAGGGGAGGTAGGTGAAGGTAAGCTTAAAGAAAGGCGACGTTGAGTAGTCCTGGGTGGTTAAAGACTTTATGGTTATGCAGTAGGCGATTCAAACCGGTTTCGCAGAATTTGCAGCTATGCTGAAAAGTTTGCTCAGCTTTGAATTATATAGGAGGGTAACAGCAGGACAGACCGGAATGTGGGCATCCTTACATGGGTGACTTTGTGACCACTGTCCAGTGCTGCTTTCCAGTCCATATAGTGATGAACTCTGCATCCCAATATACTGGCATGAGTGCATGCTTAAAGTTGTATATTAATACCTTGCAATAGGAATTTTATTCAGCAGTAAAGGAATACATGGAAATTAGTCCTGACATACTGATTATATAAGTATACCCTCTGTTGGGACTTCTGTATTCCCATTTGAGCTACTAGGAAAGCATAGATGGTCTTTAAAAGCATGTGTGAAACATGGATTATCTGTGAAGAGATTTGTTTTATACCAGATTCTTGTCTGTGTAAGCTACCCATTGACTAATGGGCTCTGACATTTAACACTGGTTGACTGTTGACCCTTATCCTAAATGAAATGAAGCACAAAGGTACGAAACAGGTTGAATAAGCTTTGGCTGAGGAATTCCACCCACACACCCTCTCCTCCCTCCCATAAATGCACCAAGTGCATTAAAAGACTGGGGTGTACAAAGAGAACAGAGTTGAATGAAAGAGCTGGATTTTTTTTAAAAAGAAGGCCAAGTGTAAGGAAGGACAAGGGGAGCCTGGGCATGGGACAATTTCCTACGCTGTCTTCTGAGCTCTAGGTGATGGGAGTAATTCCTGAATAACCAACGGAACATTGTAAGTGAAGATAAAGCAGCTACTGGGATATAGATGTGCTGGAAACGCATTACAGCTTGGGTGTTTATGAAAACACCTGGTTCCAATGCCAGACAGCCAAACAATTTATTTACAGTAAAAGTAAATGGTGAGTCTATGCCTAAAGAGGAGGCACCTCCGTTACAGCTGTTATGTACAGATAAGTTAGCACCAAAACCGGAAAAGACAGGGAGTAATGAGTAATCAAAATGGAAATTAAAAGATCACTTTCATAATTGCAATATATGCTTATGTTACAGCAAGGATTAGATGTGTGTGCAGAAAAGCAAAGCACCAGCAAAACCCAAGCAAACAACTAAACAAAATCCACCAAAACACCCCGAAGAAAAACCCCTACCACTTGCAGCAGATTAGATATTGTGAAGCACTGGGGTTCTGAACTTAAATTGCACCAGTGCTATGTGCCCGTTGGTTTAAGGGACTTGGGTTGTTTGGTAGATGCTATATCCATCCACCTTTGGGCATCCTAATGACCCCTTAGAAGAAAACTGGCTGCAACAGGTTTGTTTATGACTGTTTGGTGACCTTTCCTCTCTGCTAACATATTCCTTGACCTTGCTTCCCTCCCTGGTTCACGTTTTCCAGTTCCTGTTGTTCTCCTCCGTTTGTCCACATTGACCTCTCCTTAATCACTCATTAGCCTTCTAGATAGCTCCTAACACTCAGTGTTGCTATTTGCTCTTATCAGTTCTGTCAGGTGAACAGGAGAAAGCACAAGTCCATTAGCAGAGCCTAGCACTGTTTAATGACAGTCCGCCAAAGCAGGAACAGAGATAGGTGCACAGCATTTTCTATCTGTTCATTAATGGCATGGCCTGAGTCATGGATTTATACAACTAGTATCTTTGTGCAAGTTAGAAGCAACTCTCCCTGGCTAGATTTGTATTAATAAACTAATGAAGGCCAGGCTCTGCTACCTGACTGGGAGTAGTTTTTTTCCTAGGAATCTGGTTGCCTCATGTACTACTTGTTTGGACCAGTCCTGGTGTGTAAAATGGTACCCCCAAATGGTGCCCAGCTGTTGTCTAAGAGGATTCTACCAGGAGCTGAGATAACCACCCAGTGCTCAAGCATAGCCTTCAGACCTTGTTTAGATTAGTTGTGTAGATGAGCTGAGACTACTGGCCTCTCTTACAGGCTCTGAGCCTCCATTCCACCTCCAAGCAGCTACTGTCAGATTAGTCTCTCCAATTTCACTGGCAAGTTTATCAGTGTGTGCCATCCAGCAGTGCAAAGATGGTCAGAGCTGTTTCATGGCTTGCTTTCTTGAGAGCAGTGTGCTTAGCAGGTTTTTGCAGACCACGGGACAGCCTTTCCAGAGCACACCAGTACTGACTGGGATGATAAATCAAAGTCCCCACTAATGCGTCAGGAAGACTGAGGGCACAGTGTTCCCCTTCTGCTCTGTGGAGTTGCTTAGTGGAGGCTGTCCCTGCCTCCTTGTCCCCTACTAGCTGCATCTGCTGTCCTACCCAGCTAACAAGGTTTAGAGGCTTACAGTTGCAGGTGGACAGCTCCTCTGGTTTCATTTGAGTCAACCACAGCGTGCAAGTCCCAGAGAAAAGTTAACTATTTCAATTCAGTTGCTTACAATACCAACTGGTGAAGCCCGGATTCATCTACTCTAATGAAAGTAGCCTGGTTTTCTACCTTAAACAAATATGAGAAGTTGTGGAGGAACAGAAATCTTTCCTCTAAATATTTTTAAGTCTTACTGCTCAGCTGCAAAGGAGGCTCAAAGGGGACCTTATTGCTCTCTACAACTACATGCAAGGAGGATGGAGCAAGGAGGTGGCCAGTCTCTTCTCCCAGGTAAGTGATAGGACAAGAGGTAACCGCCTCAAGATGCAACAGGAGAGGTTTAGATTGGATACTAGGAAAAATTTCTTCACTGAAAAGGTGCTCAGGCATTGGAACAGGCTGCCTAGGGCAGCGGTGAAATCACCATCCCTGTAAGTGTTCAGAAACTGTGTAGATGAGTCCCTAAGTGACATGATTTAGTGGTGGTCTTGGCAGTCCTGGGGCAGTGGTTGTACTTGATCTTAAAGGTCTTTTACAACCTCGTTGATTCTATGTAGATGTCCTTAGAGAGGCTGAAATCTACAACCTAAGTGACAGCCATGCAGAGATAACCATGGTGAAGTCATGCAACCTTTTAGGGACAGGGGGCAGAAGCAATCTGGCAGTGGTGTCACTGCCCAGCCTGTCTCTTGGGCTCTCACAGGGCTAACTCTTGTCCTGCATGGCACTGCCTTAGTGCACTCTGCAAACATACCCCTCTGTGCCTCTCCTAAAGAGAGATAAAAATCTTCATTTTCATATCTTACGTATCCGGTGAGAATACACAGGAGATCATTGGCACTTGGATACTATCAGCCCCACACAGGCTTATACAAAGGAACAGTATATGACAGAGTCAGTCACACTGATGCTGATACCAGGGATAGGGAACACCTCGTTCAGCACTGAGTAATAAAATACCTGTGCACCTTTCCAACAAAGCCTCATTACCCCATGTCCTAGTTCAGGTAGCAAGAGGGAAGAAATAAATAAAAAACAGGCTACTGTCCAAACCCCTTCCTTATGCCTATTTGTTCCTTGTGCCCCAATACCATATCCCGGGAACATTTAAATTCCCTTGTGATGCATTACATGCTTATTAATGGTGTGTGCATAAAATAAAATCTCTTTTCCTGTTGGAATAATTTTTATGGTCATAAGCCTGCCTGTAAAACCGTAACAGGTAAATTCCCCAGGCACCCACCTCCCCACCACCACTTGCAGATGATCCCACTTTGTGTGCCTGCCTCATATAAATCCAGAATTATTTTGAGGGCTGAAGATGGGAGTTTGGCTTTAATAAAGGCCCCTTCTGCAAATATGTAAAGATACACACAATCGATTCTTTCACTGAATCAAATAAAGGGATTTTCTTTGTAACATTTGAAAGATAGTGCTAGTGTTAAGAACTGCACGCCTAGGACAAAGAGAAATTCAGCCTGTAAAACACGACTTTTGAAGATACATGGTATCAGTGCTACTTAACTGAAGAATAATTAATCTGAAAACTCTTAGATATTTGTCTCACCCTTGATCTCCTCCACGCTTGTTGTGATTTAACCCAGCCAGCAACTCAGCCCCACACAGCCACTCGCTCTCTGCCCCTCCCAGTGGGATAGGAGAGAGAATCGGAAGAGTAAGTGAGAAAACCTGTGGGTTGAGTTAAAGACAGTTTAACAGGTAAAGCAAAAGCTGTGGACACAAGCAAAGCAACGCAAGGAATTCATTCACCGCTTCCCATCAGCAGCCAGGTGTTCATCCATCCCCAGGGAAGCAGGGCTCCATCACATGTAATGGTTGCTTAGGAAGACAAACACCATCAAACCCTTCTTTCTTCACCCAGGTTTCTATGCTGAGCATGACACCATAAGCTCTGGGATATCCCTTGGGTCAGCTGGGGTCAGCTGTCCTGGCTGTGTCCCCTCCCAACTCCTTGTGTACCCCCAGCCAACTCACTGGTGGAGTGGTGTGAGGAGCAGGAAAGGCCTTGACTGTGTAAGTCCTGCTCAGCAACAACTAAAACATCCCTGGATTACACTGTTTCCAGCAGAAATCCAGAACACAGCCCTATACCAGCTAATATGAAGAAAATTAACTCTAGCCAAAGCCAGCAAAACACACAAAACCATCATTCCAGAGTGTGGTGCTTTATTCTGGGGCTAGCTGGAAAAGAAAGCCATTTTTGTTTGGCTGTGAATAAATTGAAGTAAGAGAAAAAGAAAGGAGAAGAGCACACACAAAAAAAACCTCTAAACCCACAGTCTCTGGGGTCCTGAAACTCTTCCGAAGTCTTTTACAGTCTCCACCACTCTTTTATCCAGGGAAAAAAAAAAGAGCAGCTATCTGGATCTTTACTGCAGTTGTCTGATAAATACAGTGATGTTGTTTGCAACAGCGCAGAAGGGCTTAGAATATTCTCCTGGAAGTCTTTGTATAGCACAAGTCAAGACAGTAGTTCAAGGATGGCTCATTGCAGTAGTTCCTTGTGTGGGCTATCAGCAAGTTAACCTATACTTGCTCTTCAGTGTAGTGATAACCGTCCCTTTTCAGCCAACAGCACTGGGCAAAGGTCCAGACAGGACTGTACTTGAACCCTGCATGAGTTTCTAAACTATGCTGGATTGCTGCTGTTGAGTGGTAATGCAACAGGGAGCAGTGCAGAGTTTGAACACCTGTAATTGTTTCAGGGCATGGCTGGACTGTGAGCTGGGGCTTGAGCCCTGCAAGTTGGCCCTGCCATAGTTTATGTTCCACCAGCCCCAGCATACAACCCAACCACTCGAGGCTAATCCATACCAACATAAGTTTATTGGCACACGTGAAGTACATTCATGTGGTGCATAATCTACATTGCAAGACAAATTTACTTCCATCAGATTAGGAACATCGAGTCACTCTCACAGTGGCCTTCATCAAGGCTTCTGCCCATTAGCAGTAAATATAGGAGCGTGTCTTCAGGATTTGTGTCTTACCAATAAAAAAAAATAGTAATAAATTACAGTTCCCTTGGGCATTTGACTTACAGATGAAACACTGTACGCATTCAACATGACAGTTTCCGATTGAAATGGGTTACTGTTGCAAAAAGACTGGACTTTTTACCACCATGTAAATAAAACACTGCTCCAGAGCAGTTCCCCTCACCATAGGAATAAATATCACAACTGTCCTTGTGTTTTATAACAGAAGGCTGAATTACTCTGCTAGACCTGACTGTAAATACAAGCCCTTACAGGAAACATTTTCCTGTTCAAAGATCACGGGAGAAGGCCTTTACAAGTGTGAGTATTCAGGAGCTAAAGGGCAAATCTGGAGAAGAGAAGGCTGCATGGAGACCTCATAGCGGCCTTCCAGTATCTGAAGGGGGCCTATAAGCATGCTGGGCAGGGACTATTCATCGGGGACTGTAGTGATAGGACAAGGGGTAATGGGTTCGAACTTAAACAGGGGAAGTTCAGATTGGATATAAGGAGGAAATTCTTTCCTGTAAGGGTGGTGAGGCAGTGGAAAGGGTTGTCCAGGGAGGCTGTGAATGCTCCATCCCTGGTGGTGTTCAAGGCCAGGTTGGACAGAGCCTTGGGTGTCATGGTTTAGTGTGAGGTGTCCCTGCCCATGGCAGGGGGGTTGGAACTAGGTGATCTTAAGGTCCTCTCCAACCCTAACTGTTCCATGATTCTATGAAATTTGGGAGCTGAATGTCCAACTTCATTAAAAATTAGTATTTCTAAGTCATTCTCCCACATAAAGGTAACAATCAGGTAGCTGATTGTTTCAAACTCAGAATAGTTAGATTCTCAGTTGAAGCCTTTTTCCTCCTTACAAGCTAGGATTTCGATACCCAATTTTTGTTAACATCCGCAGTAATAAGCCCCCAAAGCCATTTGAAATGCCTGTCCTTATAAAAAAAAGCAAAAGCTTATAAAAATCAAGCAAAAGCTTGATTTGCTCCAGAACTCTTTCAGACTCAGAGAAATAGCACCAAGGAACTTGGAACTCTGGTATTTGTGTACAGTGTTCTGACTATCTTTGGTTACAGCTTCTGGTTACTGTAAAGGCCAAAAAACTGTGTGAAGGTGCCCCAGTGCCAAGCAGGTCCAAGAACCTGCTACTCTGCTGCTGTCTTACATACAATATACTGATAGGGCTCTGTAATTATACTGGTTTTGTATAAAAAGTCAGCTTTTTTATCATTAAAGCCAGCTTTTTGACTGGAGAGCCTACCCAGGCTGAAGTAGCACTCAACAGCCTCTCAGGAGTCTCTCACTCCACTGAAAATTGCCCTGCCCCTACAAATTATCGACCTTTCAGATATGAAGAAAGTCCCATCAATACGACTTGTATTTGTGCCACAGGAGATATGAATGGGAGCTTGGCTTCATACTGTGGCTAGTCTATAAGCATTCTCAGGAGCTGTTTTACACTCCAGTGCTATTCTAACCCAGAGTCAGCATTTCAGGTACTGCTGGTACTCATAAGTGCTTTTCTGTTTGCTGTGTGGTCCTGTGGAAACTAATACAGGGCTAAGATTTCTACAATATGCAGTATATGGACTATGCAACTTCTAGATAGCACCAGAGCTGCCTGTCACTAGGCTGGAGGATCTCAGCATCACATTGAACTAACCCTCACCTCATCATCCTCTCCAATGGATGGCTTCCCAAGCTATGTGGTGGTTCCTCTCAACTGCCTAACTTTCCCTCCTTTGCACAAAGGTGCTCAAATGCCTGAAGCTAGGCAGCACAATGCCAAAACTTGTGGTGCTTCAGCTTTCTTTCCAGGACAAGAATTCTGCTGCTTGACACAAAGCAAAACAGGTGGGATTTTTGCTATATTAAACACCATATTGCCTCAAACTTGAGTTAACCCTAATGTGGCATTTGTCAACCCCATTTTGTTTCTGTAATCCCATATACATTTCTACTGAAAAGACTTTTGGGTAATAAGTAAAAGGTTATGATCCTCCAGCATGTTAAGACCTTTGCTACAGTAATATTTTCTGCACATCTGTCTTGATGTGCAGTTTGCTTAGAACAGTGGCGTCACTAAGTGACTATCTGATCCTCAAGTGGTTTGGTCAGGACCTGGCCTAACCTCCTGTCAACTGTTATTCAGCAGTGTTCCCGGTCTGCCTGTAGGCTGTCCTACCAGCTATCAGCCTGAGTGGCATAATCCCAACACAAGCCATCCAGAGGTCTATCCAAGAAAAGAACATTTAAACCAGGTTTAAGACTACATTGCAATCTCAGTTAAGGCTCATAATAATTTCAATTCATTGGAGAAACCAGCACTTCCTCTTAACTCCTTCACAGCTGAGAAAGCTTCATCCGATTTGAGCATTTTATCACACAATAAAACTGCAAGGCTGGTCCAATTTCCATTGTTTTTTATGGATGTACAAAGCCCTCGTTTGACTCAGATCCCCTCTTCTGGCACAGCTTGAGCTGGGTCTGCTGGGAACAGGCTGGGCCAGGTCTAGTTGATTGTCTTGAGCAAAGACTACAGGCAGCTAAAGAATAGACATTGACCTGTATCAGGGTAATTCTGGGTGGCATTTCCTCATGGCTTTTCTCATTCAGGTCCCTCCCATGTTCCCCTGTCCTACAGGTACAAGAGCTGTTGAGGGGTGGATGCTAGTAGAACAAGTGCAGACACACAAGGCCAAGTGCAGGACCTGACGCTTCACCTTGTTGAATCTCATACAACTGTTTGCAGCCCAACAATCCCTCTGCAGAGCCTTCCTACCCTCAAGCTGATCAACACTCCCACCCAACTTGTCATCTGCAAACTTACTGAGGGTGAACTCGATCCCCTCCCTGGAGACATTTAAAAGACATGTAGACATGGTGCTTAGGGACATGCTATAGTGGTGGATTTGACAGTGTTAGATTTACAGTTGGACATGATTATCTTAAAAGTCTTTTCTAACCTAAATGATTCTATGGTTCTCTATCCATCTGCAGCAAAAACTCCCAGTACCTCAGTTCCTCCAACATTATTTGTCTGTATCATGTACCAGTGGTTAGCCACATTTTATCCATTTTTTTCCACACAACAAGAAGTACAAGCTTTCTTCAGAAAGATAAGCATTCTGCTCTCTATTTAATAGCACTCAAAGCACAAAAGCCTGATCCATCCCTCCTAAACCATTATGCTGGTAATGAACAATAACTACATTCAGATATCTACTGCCCTACTTTTCCCTCCTACAGATAGAATCAAGTCTTAACTAATATGCATTCATCATACCCACTACACAACTATCAGAGCAAGCTTTGATTGTACATAAAACATTCACAGAAGTTTTCTCACAACTAGGGAGGAGAAAGGGAAAATAATATCATTTCTACAATAAAAATCAGCAAAAAGATCCTCAATGAGCCCGTGTTTATGAACATTGCTGCTGTGACCAAGGTAAAATATCCTCCCCTTCTCCCCTAGTTCAAGAGGATACTCACTCTGAGTAAACACCTCATTCCCTTCTACTATAATACAATGGATTCAGACCAACCAACTGGTGCCAAATAATAAAAAAATTAGGCATTTACATCCTCATTAAACAGCCACAATCTTAGGCTACACATCTTCATAAACACCCTTACCTACCATGAGCTTCAGACACTTTAATGCATAGCAGCTTTTGGCTCATACACTTAAACCAGAAGATGACAATCCATAGTGAGGGTTTTCCCTTTGGTCAGCTTTTAGCTCTCTTCAATCACTTCCTCCTTTTGCTTTAAAGCATCACCAGCTGTGCCCCAGCAGCCCTGATTTAGCTCTTTGAAGTACTTTATCTCTCTAAGGCAGTTTTCCCACATCCTTTCTAAGCTGAAAAATAACTTGAAGCTTTTAAGGGGGGGGGAAATTTCCCCAGCCCATCTTGAATGGTGTTCACTTGTAGCCCAATAGATACTAGGTGACATTCTGAGTGCTTGCTTATCCTTTTTCATTTCTTCTTCATTTGCATATGTGCAAATATATTGTTATTAAATAAATAAATAAAACCCAAACAACAAAACAACAACTATGGCTGCTTCTGATACCTCACACAACACCCGTTATCTTACAAGTTATTTGCAGACCTAAGACTAAGAAATGCCTATGGTACAATGTGCTTATTCAGGCATAGGCATGCTTCGAAAATTGTGCCCTACAGAAGCCGTCAATGCCTGCTCCTGAGGGGAGAGAGGCACCTGGCCCAGGTGAAGCAATTTTAAACTCCACTGTGATTTGTATCTAGGAGAAATGCCAGGACATGTCATCAGATGGTGTTTAATGGCCCTTTCTATGGTCAGAGGGGAAACTCATTCTCAGCACTGTAGTATTTTCCATTAACAGTAGTCTGCTTTGTTGAAGCTGCTGTATGTATGCTGAAGGAATGCTGCCATCCGCTCTCCCTTGTCATCTTTAAAAATGTTGCTTTCTAGTGAGAAATAAAGCATTTCTCAAAACTGATCTATTTGGTGTTTTGGCTTAAGTCTTCTCCAGGGCAAAATAGTGGGGAGACCCCCCGAGCCCCCTCAACAGGCTGCCCCATGCGTGAGCCAGCCCTGAGTCCTGGTGGCTGAGCCCCCAGGAATGGGGTTGTCCTTGGGACCCAACAGCTCCACCACTCTGCTAAAGGGAGTGTGGGAACTGCTCCAGGAGGACATACCTGGCTGTTGTATGCTGCCAAGTCCTCTCTGCCCTACACATGCCCCAACGCACAGCAGAGGTTGTTTTGCCTTTGTGGATGCTTCAGCTGAGTGATGCTTCCAGCTCTTACCAGATTAGGTTTTTGACTGAGAACAGCTTCTGAAATCTTACCTGTAGTATCCCTGCAGTATGATTTTTCATTGACTGAACATCTCGTTGTTTACTCTTATTCAAAAATTAGCCTGTGGTGTATCCTGAAAGAGATTATTAATTAACAGTGGCAATGGCTGAGTAAACATAGGTTCAAACATTCCTCCCAGCATGGTGCAACAGGTCTTCCCCTGCAAGGCCTGGCTGCCTGACAAACTGATCTGATGTGAGAAAGCCCCAGAGCTTCACACCAAACTGTGGTGTGCTGTAATTCATCCCTGTCACCTGTTACACATGGCTGAGACACATCTTAACAGCTTTAAAAGTTGTCTCTCAGGGCTTGACCTCTCTGACTCACACCTAAGAGGGGCAGCTGAATATGTCTTTGGAACAAGCTAGTTTTGCTGTCAGAGGAGGAGGGGTGCTCATGCTGCTCTCAGGCAATACCCATACCCATCACAGGACAACTAGTCGCAACAGTAGAAGACCACTTGACAAGCAAAATCTCCAAGTTCACCAGGAACCAGACCTCTCATTCTCTGGAGGGGATAATGATGACCTTTAATGACCCCCACACTAGGGCTAATGATGACCTTTAATGACCCTCATACTTAATCTAACTATTTTTCAGTCACTGATTTCAGCAGTGTTGTCTTCCCAGCTGTATTTCCCAGCTTTATAGTCACTGGTGCCTGTCTACTTCTTCACATGGGTCATTCTGCCAGCTGCAGATGTATGTCCTAAATGTACCAACATGTGGTGCTTCCACCCAACACATCAGCATCCCTCTGTGTGTGTGTATCAGAGGAGAGATGGCCTCGCTGCCATCCTGCAGTGGGAGAGAGGTCTTCTCCACTTCTCCCTAAGCAGTGCACAAGATGAAGCCCTGCCAGCGGGTGCCCCTGAACACTGGATTGTTTCCTCTCCTTAGCAACTTCAGTGAATGCTTTGAGTCCACTTTAATGAGGACTTTGCTGAGGATGTGAATGCGTGGCTGGTGGTCTCCTGACGTGTGGACAGGAGGTGCTCTGTCACTCTGTCACCAGACAGGAGGTGTCTCTGGTCATTCACGACCATGAGGTATCTAAAGGACTGCCAGATCCATCAGCCAGGGCTTAGGATGCCTTGCTGGGCTCACCAGGAATTTTGTTTTAATCCAAAGGAAATAAAATGTATTCCTTTCCCTGCATTTCAAGCTTATGTTGAAAGTGCTGTTGATTAATCCAAAGTGATCTCTGCCTGCTGTGATATACATGCAGTCATTTAACCACAGGGTCCAAGCTGTCACCCAGGCGCAATGCCAATTCCACTTCATCCACCTCCAAAAGTCCTGCCCTATTTAGGAGCTCTGTCCCTCCAGCCCTTCTCCTGCTCTATGACTCCTCAAACCCCAGCCTCCCAAGCTTGCAATGTGGGCAAGGGAGGACACAAATGAAATATCATTCCCTGCCCCTATTTTTCCCAAGCTGGATGAGCATCAGCTTGGGGGTTCCTCGCTCAGCAGCATTAGCATGTTTGAGAGGAGGATGCTCTGTACCTAGAGTGTAGTAGGAACAAATGCTTCCCACTCTGCTGGGGACTGTTTGAGATTGTGTTCTAGCATTGTCTTTGAAGAAGACAGAAATTACGCTGATAGGTACGTGTAAGAAAGTCTTTGCAGGCAATGTAACAGCTGGAAGCAACAAGCAAGAGTCAATACCACATAATTTTACTGTACAGCAAAACCAGAGCCGGCCTTCTGCTAGCAACCATTTGAGATCCAGTGCCTGAGGCCACTGCATTAGTCAGTTAAAACAGGGCTTAATGCTATCCTAGCTCACATATGCACCCATTTTCCCACTGTCAATTATGGCTGCATGTTGCCTAACCAAGGGCAGACTTTGGTCCATAAACTTTTTGCATGTCCTGTAATTTATGCTTTTTTTGCATTGTGTAAAAGAAATCCCGATCTATCAGCTTTGGTGTTGGTTGCAAAATGCATCCTCCTGTAATTACTCAGATTGTTTATGCCATGGTAATGTGTCCTTAGACACTGAGCTGTGTAAAAGGATTGATACACCCCAAAAGTGTAAATGGCAATTAGGGAGTTTCGTCAGGTGCTGAGTAAGACAGGATGTTTGTGACACTTTAATGCTAACCTTCTCTCTGTTTCTCTGTCTTGTTGAAACACTTGGATCTCATGTGTTAGGGAAAACCTGCTTAGGGACAGCTCAATGCAAATCAATATAATTACTATCCAATATGCAAAGTAAGCAGCTCTCTTGTATGAGTCACGTGTTTCCTTTGTAGTAGAATTGTAATATAGAGACTAAGATCTACAGAGTGCTCGCTGTAAAGATATCATGAGTGAGTTTACACATACAGTGTCATGCCTTTGGCATGTGGCAGCAGCAGGGTTGGCCATTAGCTACAGAGAAAAAACATCCGAATGTAGATAAAGCACTTACATGGAACACAGCTTATTGAAATGGTGCAATTGAAGCATGGCCTGGCATTCCCCGGTACGTGTATGGAGTATATCCTCCCTTACACAGCTCTTGAAAGAGTAGATTTTCTGCTCAGTACTACTCACTGCTTATTTTTCACTGACCAGATCAGGTCTTTTGCTAGTGTGTGCTGGTTCAGCTACTGCCAATGGCACCACACCACTCTGCACCCCCCAAATAATTTGCTGTACATCAGAGAACAAACAACTTTTTTCAATGGCATGGCCAGCAGCTGTGCTGGGGACCTGACTGGGTGCCCATCACTACCTGGTAAGGTGAAGAAAGAGATGATGAAGCATTTATCCTGCCTTTCTGACTGATGAGAACCCTACCATAGTGGTAGGCCTGGTGAAGTTAAATGAAGTGCTATCAAGAATCTGAAACTGGAGAAGTGAACATGAAACTTAAGCAGAGGGTAAAACAGCACAGGAGCAGCAGCAGGTGCTGTGGACAGCATGGTTCAGTTGCAAGAATAGAGGAGGAAGGCTGAGATCAGTCGTAGGAGCATTATTCTGAACATTTGAAAGGCTTCTGATAAGTGCAGCACTTCATGACACACACCTGCTGTTAGATACCTACAGGCATTACTGAACTTTGCCCTAGGTACCTCTGCAAAGGATTTGGAAGTGAAGAGATGGATGGCACGACTTGTGCACGTTTCCTGGATGTGCTTTGATTCCTGCTGGACAATGAGTCATGGAAGATGGTGGCGCACAGAATTACAGTATTTCTACATGGGTGAAGGAACCTCTAAGTTTTAAATCATGGGCCTGGGGTGCTTAATGCTTACTGCATTTTTAGAAGACGACAGTTTACACTGTAGTGCTTTAAGTATTTGTGTTATAAGAAATACTTCAGTTATCTTTGTTTCACTAAAATACTGTGAATGACAGTTGCTTTTGGGGTTGGTTCCTCAGCTACTGTTGAGCTCATAGTTAGGAGGTCTAATGACATTTTTAATAATTTCAAGGCATTTAAGGAGTACTTTTTAATTCTCTGTTTAAGGTTAAGCTCCAAAGGTCATGTGTGATTTAAAAAAGAATAAGATGGATATTTTTACGCAGTTATAAGCCAGACATCTACCAGGTCATCGGATACAGGAGTACTTTGGAAACACTTCGCCATCTTTCATGTCGGTGGCAGGATCTTGGCTTAGCACAGTGATATGGATCATTCGTTAGAACTCACCACATATCCTGTTGTTACAACAGCCGTGGCTTTGCTCTTCCATGCTTACCTTCACAGAGTACAGTCTGCAGAACCCTGCCAAAAAGTATCTTGACCCACACAATTGCACTGAGCAATTCTTTTTGTTTATCTCCATATGAAAATCTCATTCACATGAAATGTTAAAAACGCAGGACTCTGGTGGTTCTCTTTAATGCTTGATGCTAACCTCAAATCTTGTACATTGCATCAGCTCAGGCTAGAGCTTGTCTGCACACTTTTTTTCTCCAGGCTACCATGGTATGTATATAAACAGATGATAATGTGAAAATAACTTATTTTTTTAAAACTTCTCTTTATTTTTACATTCAATGCACGAGGACAGACAAGATGAAGATTCATGACAAGGTACAAAGCTGTATGCTGTCTTCAAAACAGTTAAAAGATACAGTTTTTATGAGTTTTTAAAAGTATTTTAGAAACCTTGTATTTCCAAAATTCCTCATTACAGAAGATTCAAATCATTTAGAAAAGGTGAGTTCAATATCCTTGTGCATTAAGCCGTGTTACGAAAGTATGCAGGTGTTTTTCATCTTTAAGAAATCTGTCTCTGCATTGCTAACAATCTTTACGTAACCTATTGATGGAGACAACAGCCTCCATAATATGCAGTATACACAGTTACAAACAATTTGAAAAGTTATATTACAAAATATACAGTAGTTCCTTTTTACATTTTTATAGTGAAACATTGCATAGTTTTCAAATACGTAATATATAACACAATCAAGAGCCTTTTCCTGTATAACTTATGAAAAATTCTGTACACTCAAATAATTATAAATAAAGTGTAAATATCTTTTGGTAAGAGCTGGGGAGAAAATATGCCAGGACATGTTGTGCTGTCAAGTGTTAAGCAGAAATCTTTGTCGAAATCTGTCTAAAACAATGGCACAATATGGCCTAGATGAAGGAAAGAGGAGTATAAGAATAGATCATAAGGGAAATGTTACAATGAGGAACCATAAAGTACTGATGTGTCTAACAGTTTTTACCCTGACTCTTTTGTAAGAACTGCTTTCCCACAGTTCTTATCACTGTGCTTGCCGGCTTAACTTCAAGATGAAAAATAAGGTGCACGTTGTTTAAGAAATGAGTAAAAGTAGATTAAAATGTTTCCCATTTCAATGGGTGGTCAATGGAAACTTAAGATAACTTGGAAAGAATTGTGGATATTTTTATCATATTTTTCCCAAAGAAACAGAACATGGGAAATGCATACTGGGATTTATAGAAATCATTCTGAAATCATCCAGAATTGTGAAAATAAAATGAAGAAGTATTACTGAAGATATCAAAATTCCAATTTAAAAATGAGATGCTGACAAAATTCTGCTTCAACACAATGAGGGACAAAGAAAATAATTTCTAAAATAACAGTTTGGCATAATTCTGCTCTCTGATACTAAACCTCAAAAGAGCAGAACTACACCAGCACTAGATGCTTTTGGAAACTCACTCTGATGAGCATATTGTCACTGGCTCACAATTACAGAAACAGTTGGAACCTCAGTATGCATGCAATTTGAAATACCTTTTCAGCAACATAGTTTGCCAATCTGGATGTCAGGTTAAAAAAAAGTCAATTAAAACAATTTTCTCTTTTAAAACAATTTTCTCTTCTAAAATATATGTATTTACCTGATAGCCAAATTCAACCTCCTGAATCCCAGAGCTCTGAAGAAAAGAAACAGCTACTCAAAAGTAGATGTGTTCTAGCAGCACTGACTATTAAACTAGGGGTCTTCTCAGCATTTCCATTACAAATTTAATCTAAAACTCAGACACAAACTGGTTTTTAAGGACACTTGGCCTACACTCAACCACCTTTTAACACCTTTTAACATTAGTGGTTGGACTTCATCTATTATCCCATAGTCCCTGACATCTTGGCTACTGAAGGCCAGCAGAAGTACTCAGTGCATCTTTGAAATGCTCTTTTCTGGCGTTGAAATTGTGCCTTTTGTCAGCCCATGATTCAAATAGGCTCACAAGCATTTCCTAAAACACCAGTAACAGTACGATTTGAGCACAATCAAGTTCCCACCAAGTGCTACACTACCTATGGATTGACTACACATAGTAGTAACTACACAACTTATGGATTTTGCTTGGGATTTTGATTGCTACATACAATTGCCAGTGAAATTCACATTACTTCCAAGGAGGGTGGTTCAGAGCACAAAGTGATGGTGCAGAGTGAACACTGTTTTCTCTTCAGTGAGGATTACCACATGTCCTGTGCTATAATCTGCTCTCCAGGTTCCCTCTTTTGTAGCTCTAAAGCCAGTTTCCACCACTACTCTGAAATATCTTTTTGTGGCTCAGCCAAAGGGAGCCACAGTTGCACACAGATCTCCCCACCTAAGCTCAGGCTTGGGTGGCTGTCTCCTCCCCTACATAGGCCACTTGTCCTTACCCCTACACCATTCCTTGGATTGTGGGGTTACATAGTAGCAGAGGACCATCTAGAAAGAGGAATGGCCACACAACCACATCCTAAGTCCATCAAGCCCTTTGGTAGCCACCTAGTGTCTCCAAACCCAGTGCTTAAGCTTCAGCAGGCAGAGGGATGAGCAATTACTTTTATGGCATTAAGTTTGAGATAATAAAAGATTATAACGTCCTGCACCCAGTGTTAAAGGAGACAGAGAGGGCTCAAAGTGGGCTTATGGACACCCTCATGCCAGAGTAGGACTCCCAGAGCTTCTGAAGGATTTCTCAGCATTTCATTTTCCTTCACACACATAGGACAAATTTTCTCCATACTGGGAAAATGACTGTTTTCCTTTCTGTCTACTGCAAACAGGCCAATAACAACATTAGAATTCTCTCTGCTTTCTTTTCATTTCCAGACCTTTTTAGATATTACAAAGCCACTTTTGCTGAATACGCCAGTAAGTCATAAAGGCTGTTCTACAAGTGCATTGTTTGTTTGTTCAATTGAGTTTGGATTGATCATGACTCTTTTCATCCCTCTTTTCATGGGACTACATCAGGATTTCTTTTGTTTGCTACTGATAGCATTGGATAAAGTTACCGCATAGTAGATCCTCTGTAAGCAAATCTGTCATTAGCTTTTCAACTGATCATAGATAGTCTAGGGACTCTGTCAAGCTTGTTTGACTCCATTCCTTGATGAGTGATGTACCACTGGCTGCAGGAACCTAACAAAATGTTCACTCTGTCCTCAGTGCATTGTCCAAGGTGGTTTTCAAGAGCCTGACTGTCCTATGATGTATCTCTGCTAATACAGGTTGATACACTCCTATAAGGCTGTGTTGTTTGTGCCTGTTTTTTCAACACAAGCTGTGGCTGGTGCCCTTCTTCCACCTCTTTCTTCATCAGCCATCACAATGGTGTTTTCGTAAACCTCCATAGTTTTCAGTTGCTTGTCTTTGGCACCCTCCTGTTCTGTATTGACTTTACAGCACTTGCAGAAGCCACAGCAGTGTTTCCCACAAAAGGCGAGTGAAGACATAATGATATTGTCCCAGGGCTCTAAGGAGTGCAGCCAGATGGGTAGGAAATCCCAGTTTTGGAGCTTTTCAGGCAATGAATGTGGTCGCCTTGTCTGCATAATATTAATTACAATCACAGCCATAAAAAGAGCACTCAGGGGAAGACAAACACCCAAAAGGACTGCCCAGCCTGCCAATGACAGACCAAATACAAACAAAGGCAAAAGAAAGAAGCAGACGAGAAGATAAAATATAGCAAACCATCTGTACTTGGCTGTTATGTTTCCCAAGGTCTTGGACATGCGGATTGGCAGCCGGGTAATAGGTAGCGGGTAAAACAGAATAATCCCAGAGACATTGAAGAAAAAGTGACACAAGGCAATCTGAAAGCAAAAATGTTTGAGCAGTTCATTATCTAAAATGCCTTTAAGTGCTCCTACACACATTATTATAACTTCCAGTTGCACTAAGACTATAGTTTCTCTTCCCTTACCCCCAGCTGATTTTCTTGTCTTTCACTGCAAGGCCTTTCCTAGCAGGAAGCAAGGACTCAGTAACACCTCACAGATTGTGAAGATGACTGACTACAAACAGAGGATAACATCTGGACACAAGACAGGCTTAGAGGGTATGGCTTATCTCCCTGCAGATGGAGAAGTCTTAAAATGCAGCTTTCAACTACAAGAAATGAAGTCCATCAGAAATAAAGCTGACAAACCAAACAGTTATCAGGAAACAGTCCTGTTGTTATTAAGGTATGAGAATCACATGAGAACTGTTCATTGTCAGGTTATGCATCCATAAATTATTAATGAAAAGATGGGAAGTGTGAATTAGGTATTGCATACAGGCTATTGAGAAAGTATTAATGGTACAAACATGAATTTTACAGAAATTATCTAAAAGTTTATAAGAGATTCCTGGAATGTGACTCTGTCCAGGCCTCTTACAATTGTTTGATTCACATACTTCAAAATTGATTTTCTTTTAAATAAGTGTGAAAAGACATCTACTTGCTAAAGCTTTCAGAAGTCACTTAGACAGAATAAGCATATACGGAACAAAACGGTGTATTCCCTGCTCACCATATCTTATTTTCATTCCATAACTGTTATCAGACTAAAATGTATATGAAAGTACAGGGGTTTATTTTTAAATTACGTTATAAAACCAGCAAATAATCATGAAATCTGAGATTGGTCTAGATAAAATCATCTCATGATTATATCTGTTCTATCATGCCTGGGGACAATAAAATGACTGCTGTAATTTTCTTGATTTATTGTGGCTAGTAAAAGACATTCGTCCTATTCATGAAGGAAAACTTCATTATCTTTTCACTCTTTGATGTAGAGGGTTCATTCAAATGTTATCTGCTGGCTGGAATGTTCTTTACTGGGTGGTAAATGGGAGCCGAGAGCCAAGCTGCCTACTTTTCAAACAGTCTGAGGTGCGGAGAGACAAGGAATTCAATAAAACCCATTCAGATTAGATTTACAATGAGAAAATAGATGCCATGATGCTCACTGCAACCTCAGGTAGGTAGATGGCTTGACATCTTAAGGGTTGTATGGTCCTCACCTAGCTTACAGAAATCCTTATACACTGTAGGAGCAGAGTTAGGGTCCTGAGGAGGTAACTTGCAGAAATTGGTTACCCTCTTAGGGGACTATCTAAGAGGGTTGTCAGGGATGTGGGCACTGAATTCCAGCCTGCAGAGACTGCATGCTCAGGGGTCAAGTGACCCACCCTGTATTAGTTCTGAATTGATCAGATCAAACCCAATTTACAAAAGTAAGATTTTACTGTATTGACATTCTGGGAAGGTTTAATACAAGCTTTTTGCTCTAAGCAGTTGAAAGGAATGAGCTGTCATAAATAGAATGTACAAAATCAGGCATGACATTCACGGCGTATTTGCACCGGAGCCAATTTTGTCAGGTTTATCTTCAGAAAAGTTACAACTTCTAAACAAAGTCAAGGAAGGAAGCACTGGTTTATACTGACCTGTAATGAATATTTTAATGTACTTCCTGGACTTGCTAAAGCAGCAAGTATAGCTGTTGTGGTTGTGCCAATGTTAGCTCCTAAGGTGAGGGGATAAGAGCGCTCAATGCTTATAACACCAATGCCTAGGGGAAAAAAAACAGGATTGAGTGTTTTCAGAATGGTGGAGAAGATAAAATGTGGGGATAAAGAACAGTATTGACAACTTACCAACAAGGGGTGTAATAGCAGATGTGAAAACAGAACTACTTTGGACAACGAAGGTCATACCAGCCCCTGCAAGCATAGCCAGGTATCCAGCTAGCCAAGTAAAAGGAAATGGGAAATCTAAAAAGGTAGAGGGAGAACATCATCTTCAGCATAACACAATGCTCTATGTAACAGTAACACAGCAGTGAAAGGACTGTTAAGCATTTCATATGTAAATGTATCGTTTGCATATTGCCTCTTAACTGACAATTTTACATTAGAGTCAGTCACTACTCTAATCCACCCTGTTCGCTGTACTCCTTCTCTAGCCTTCCACAACTGAATACACTTTGAGACAGATACTAGACTAGGTAGACATCTGTCCTGACCTAGGGTAGCATTTATATTTAGGCACCAGAAATGTTTCCACAGAGGTCAAAACAAAACCTTCTTGGTGGCTTGAGTGCCTTCATTTCAGCAACCAGGCACCTGCTGCATGGATCAATCTTCAGAAAGCTCTGAAGACCATCCTGAGAAAATCAGGTTGGTTGTTCCAACCAGTTTCAAACACCTCCTAAAACTTCACTTGTTAACCCTTGCAAAGAAACGCTTATTACACTGATTAGGAAAACCAGGCACAATGGACCCCTGTGGGGGGACTATGATTAATCCAAGAAGTGGGGCCTTAATCAGTCAAGAAGACACAAATGAACACAGAGTAGATCACAAATGAATAGTAACCAACAGCTGATTACTTTCTATCCCTCATTTTTGATTCAGGTTGTTTTCTTTGCCCAGGAGAGCAGAAAAGAGCACTGGGACCTCTTTGTTGCCTTCCCTATTTCTGTGAACCCTCTCTTCAACCACTACCAGAGATGGGCCAGGACTGCTTTTCTTTTCTACGGATTCTAACCTCTCCATTCAAGGGAGGCTGAAGAAAAAGTAGCCAAGTGAAAAAAACTCAGCGTTTGCACTCACTGGATCAAGGATGAAAAAACACCTGGAGACCACAGGGAAAGATGGAACATATTTGGGGCTGCCCTATCTTACAGAAGAAAGGGTTAAGCAGTGGAACAGGGCAAGCAAAGGTAATTAGATCATTAATCACTACAAACTTTTTTCCAACTTACTTTAAAAGAAACATGCAGGCTCTGTGCCAATGCAGGCAATCACCATTTCAGCACTTCACTGCTATCTTTTGAGGATGGGAACACTGCATTTCTAACAGCTAATGATTATACATCAAGAAACAGAGCCTGGACTTTGGCCTCTGTTGATGTTAATCTGCTGCAGTTAATCTGTTTGCTAATAGATTTTTTTAAAAAAAGAAAATAACATGCTTGGGAGGAAAAGAAAAATAAAAAATGGTGTGCGTATGATTTTAGTTTGATATTTCCTGTTTTACTTAAACTATTCTATAATAGCTTCCAGAGCAAGAGATATCAATAAATGTGCTCAGTGTCCTTGTCATTCCTGAAAACAATCTTCAGGAAAAGCAGATAATTACCAGTGTTGATTGTCTTCTTGATAACACTTGCCACTTGTCCT
Organism: Pezoporus wallicus; assembly: GCF_028554395.1. Lineage (NCBI taxonomy): Eukaryota > Metazoa > Chordata > Aves > Psittaciformes > Psittacidae > Pezoporus > Pezoporus wallicus. Next base: position 928,375 of record NW_026637470.1, read on the forward strand.
TTAAGCACAGAGTTTAATAGCTTAACGATCATCACCAAACAGGAACACAGAACAAGCAGGGACAAAGCCAGAAGGATGAGACCAATGGCGAGATCAGGCAGGTCTGCTTCTGCAAAGAGATGCCGGCCTGAAAAAGGAAAGGAAATGAATTGGCCTGGTCACATTTTTGCTGCTGATCTCAAGCCCAGCTCTGGTTTTCATATATGCCTCTAAGAAAAGAGGATCAAAGCACACACAGCTTGAGGGGGTGATGCAAGGAGTGAAAATTCCACCTCTCTTGCTCCAGAAAAGCCACATCTGAGGGTGGCAAGAGGGCATTTATATAGACACACTTACAAAATACACAGCAGGCACCCCTGCAGGGCAGGCCGGAGATGGGTGACCATGTGCAAGGGGGAGGAATACAACAGTGTGAGGACACTTTAGTGTGCTTTGAGGTGAATGGTGGGTTGGCTCTTCCCAGAGGTGGCTGCATGCCTGAGAAGGGCTGTTGAAACTCCTGAAGGGCATTGCATATGGATGGAGATATCCAGCCAACCATTGCAGCAAAGTAACTGTAGCTCCAAGTCACCTGAACAGCGAGGGCGACATGATACTGGAGACCTCAATTTACTGATATCAGGGAGCATGGAAAGAGATCTATCAGCAGCCAGATATCATAATGATGCTGGTAACTTCAGCTGTGTAGCTATAATAGCTCTGACTACATATGCAGTAGTATCTTCTACCCATGTACAGATGATTGCTTCTTGATACACCTCTGAAGTGGTCTGTTAACACCATTAGAAAGCTATATACATTTATAAAGATATTACCAGAAGTCAACCAGTTCTACCACTTACATTTACTGATATATTCTGTTTCTGTTACATTCTTGATGGTCCATGTCACATTTCCTTCAGTCCAGCAAAAGTCAGGAGATGTGCAGTTTTCTGATGGTGGAATTGTGACATTTTGCAGTGTCTACAAATTGCCAAAGCAGATAGTTCAGTCACCCTTCATTAAGAGCTCATGCAAAGTTCTAGGTTTTTACTACACCAAACATTCATTAGTAAAGGTGAATTTGTTAGCTGGGGTGTAAGCTGGCACCACACTAATGACAAGGCAAAATATTTTTGCATCCTTTAAACAAAGAATTGGGCTGTTATCCAATTCAGTCAATTCAACATTTAAAGATTAAAATATTCCCCAAACCTATATTGTATTAACCATGGCACCAAGTCATTGGTACCTTAACTACTGATGTCAGGGTCTGTACAGCCATTGCCCAGCTTACTTGCACCAAAGCCAGATCTCTTTATTGTCATTTTAACAGCAGTTAATGGTCTGGTGAGTACTGCACAGGACCATAATTCAGAATACTACAATACTAGTACAGCTTTTGTCCTGCATGAGCACAAGCTGCCCACACTGCCTTGCTCTGCCTCAGTTTCCCCATCTGCTACTACTTTCTTTTAAAAAGCTCAAGTGCTATCTAAAAGCTAATTACTAGTGCTCTGATTAGCATTACTATTGCAGAGCTGAACCTGAATTTCTATATACTGCAATAAACCCTTCCTCATAGGAGCTCCTGGCCCAGACATATTGCAACCTGAGGTTAGGTTCGTAGGTCCTTATGCAAATTAAGGGTTCACTAACTGAACTGTACTTCCCCACAAGATTAGCTAAGAGCTGAATGAACTCTGAACCACACTGATGAACAGGAGGTATCTCTAAGACATGTTTCAGTGATTCTTTTTGCAGAAAGAGGGAAATCAAAATAATATTTTCTTGCTGGACCCTGCCCGCAGACACCAGCATTCTTATCCCTCCTCCATCTGATGTAGATGGGCAAAGCCCGGGGTGGGTCCAGGGCCCTCACACTTTCAGGGCGGTCTGCAGCACATCAGCTTTTACAAACACAACACAGTGTTGCTTCTTGCCCTTTTTTTTCCAGACATCTGAGTTTCAAAGCAGTTACTTTGGATCAAAATATTTATCCTTATATTTTGCTTTAAACATGTGGGCTCTGTGTGTATTTATCCCTGCCATAAGTCTGTTTTATTATTGTTGCCAGAAGTGGGTTTAACCCACTAGGAATGTAGATCATTTAAATGATCTTTCTCTTCCATGACCAAGTTCAAATCAAGCTTGTAAGGGTTTCATGTGTTTCTGTAATTTGACTACATGCTTGGGCAGTAGTCACACAGCCAAAATATAGACAAATACAGAAGAAATTGTGTATATGCAAACGTAACCTTCAGCCTGTGCTTTCTGTGTACTTGCCTGTCTTCTAAGGGTGGGGGGGTCTGCAGGTCTCAGGGGCTCAAACCTCACTGGGAGCCAGCCTGTGCCTGCCCAGCCAGTGCGGCGAAGGGGTAGCCAAGTGTAAGATAGGAGCCTGGAAGCTGTACAGCTGCCCGAGCATCGTGCCTCACCTGAGATGGATATACCCAGGTCCTCGGTCGCGTAACCTGAGCGGAGTTTCACATTAGCACAGCTCTGTTCCTGGCAGTATCTACCTAGCTAGCATTTCAGTGGCCATCCAGGCTGTCATTCAATAGGAGCTGGGCTCCTCTAAGAACCCAAGCACTTTATTTTAACCTCTGCTGTGTGTCTTTAAGTGTCTTCTGCCTCAGGAATTCAGGAATTACTTTTCTATACATATCAACAAATAGAGTAGCCTAATTAGAGTTCCAAGGGATATTTAACGCTCTAATTGTCAGTTAGCTGAACAATGCAAACCATACACTCAGTTCCACAGTTTACCAAAATATTCATTGTTGTCAATCTGGGCAACAGATTCCTTCAATCTGCAATGTTGCTTGAGTGAAGAACAACGGGACATAGCCCCACAGAGGCTTTCCCCAAGGGCAGTTTTCCAAGAAAGCTGCAAATAACCAGCTGCCACCATATCACCCTAACACATGTAAGACTAATGGTGGTTAGATCAATAGATAAATGGTGGGGGAAAAGATATTTTCTTTGGCTTATAGTGCAGATTTTTTCCACTTTCAGGGAGTCAGTAGGAGTATCAGGATTTAAAGGCATTTGGATGTGAAAGGAGTAAAAGGTTTGGCTCCAAACCACCGGTTTGATAAGCAAGGGCCTGCATGGTACTGAAAGCAACCAGGTCAAGCTCACCACTGGTCTGACATCCTTGGTTTAAGGGGAGCAAGAACTACATTAAATTGTTTTCATTCTTTTTCTGCTAATGCAAAAAAAATGCCTCATTTAAAAGCCTAATTTCACAACCCTGTAAAAAGGAGTGTCAGCTACAGATCAGTCATGTATTTCCTGAGGAACCTGACAGTTAACTTAGCACGATACTCACCACATTGGTTTCAGTTACACACCAAGTCTTTACCAGGCTTTTGTTTTTTGCTGATTCATCATTTGTAGCAATTGCATTTATTACCGATTTATCAAGCTTAAAAAGAAAGAAGAAAAAAAAAGTATTACACCAACTTACATCACACACTTCTGTTCAGCTCTACTCAAATAACTCCCTTTGGAAGCTCAACCAGTTAATGCCTGCATGACCATCTCTAATGCTGGAGCTGCTGCCCAACAGGTAGGAGGGGCTTTACTCTCAGAAAAGGGTACAGCTCTATGCACACAAACACTGTGTTTCATTCTCCCCAAATCAGCCACTACCTCATCTCATTGCTTCTGTTTAAACGACTATGCTGACACAACTGCATAGATGCATTTCGTGTCATTTTAGGACCTGTGTGCATCCCCTCTGGCCTCCAGCTCCCTCTAGATTTGTGCAAGTTTCTGCTAATTTCAATGTCTTCTATTCAGGTCCTGGTTGAGCTAGGTTGTCTCAGTGAGTACTATCTGTCAATGTCTAGGCAAGAGGCTGCCATCCTATCCATCCCACATCACTGTATTTGTGAATGTGGGGGAAATAGAAACAGGAAATATAGAGCTGGGGCTTTATGAAATGTGGATAAAAAGAAGAATCCGTTTGCTAATGAGTTTTACTCCAAGGACACACAGAAGTGAGTGGGAGGTCCCCCCTCTCCTCCATATTCAGAGCATTTTGATTAGCTGTGACTGAACCAAGTAAGCAGCTTCCTTGAAGTGAGAAAGAGCTTACCTCAATGATGAGCTTTGTAAAGGGGTCTGTGATAACTTTTAGTAGCTCAGGGGCATCCTCACCACTTTCAAGATGAAAAGACTCAACTATAACATTGGTGAGATGGTAAAGATAGCCAGAAATAACTTCAATGGGCAGCAGCGCAAACACAGCGAGCCAGTTAAAGAAATCATGGATTGTTGCCCCAGCAAAGGCCCTGAGAGAAGAAAGTAAAACCAGAGCTGCTTTTAGTTAAACAACATGAGCACAACATCAATTACATATGAAATCATAGAAGTGAGAAAGAAGCCCATTTCGATGGCAATCATTTAATTTCTGGGGTCACAGGAGATGGCTGCTTTGCTATAGAACACTAAGCTTTCTCCACACCATTGACCAAGTGAAAGAGCCATCCAGGTGAGTGAAACAACACAAAAGCAGAAAAGGCAAAAGTGGTCCTTAACACATGGCTGCCAGTGTACTTGTCTGCAGAAAGAAGTGCCTGCACAGCCTGCTTTTGTTTTGCCTCTTACTCATTTTTGGTATACTTTTAATCCTGAGCTATGTGTTGCCTCTGGGACCTGATCTGCCTGACTCGTGGGGGAAGGTGGCTCTTTGCAGCCCTCTTGCATGGTCTTGCAAATGATTGGTGAACAGCTCCCTTCCAGCTTCACCTCTACAGCCTGAGGAGCCACAGCTCTTCTTTCAGAGGCTCTGGCTAAGTGTATTTTATGACTGGTATGCCATAATTCACAAGGTATCAAAATCTCATATCATTCCCAAGTTTACTGCCCATCTCCAGTAAGCCATGAGCTCTATCAGTGATCATGTCAACTGGCAGTCTGAAAGTTGTCACTATATATATCTGACAGCCAGAACATTTCATTTCTCTAGAGTTACCAGCTCTTACTTACTGTAGACTTAAAAAAAAAGCTTCAATATTGAAGTCTCTTTTAAGGACAGTAAACCAAAATACTGTAATATTAACTTCTTGTACAGCCATCCCATAAGTAAGAGAGAATCAAAGGTGGTTGTTATAGTGGGAGAAGTTGAAAATTTATCCAGTTAAAAACAGTGGATTCTCACAAACACATTTTTAAAGGAACCCAATATGCTTTTCTTCAAGTATATGAAGTCCTATATCTAGGCAGCATTATACCTAAACCATGGCCATCTTGTGACTTTCTTAACAAGACTTCCAAATAGTGGCCAAGAGGTTGAATGGCTGCAGCAGTGATAGGGAATTCAGAAGAAAACTTACAAAGCAGGAAGAAAAGCAACCTGTCAGATCTAGTGTTTGAGTACAATACCTTCTAAATTCATTCCTGTCCCCGGCTTGCATGAGTGCCACAATTGTATTTGTAACTGAGGTGCCAATGTTTGCCCCCATTATGATAGGAATAGCTGATTGAACAGTCAGCACTGGAAAGCAGAAAAGGAAGCACTGAATTAAAAAATCAAATCATCAGCAAGCTCTTTGCTCCAATGAGAATTAACATTGATAAATGTCACTGGAACCCTGATTTCCCTTGGTGTCACTGGGATTAGGTGCTCCAACCCAGATAGGTTTGCTTTAATCAAGCCCCCTGGGAGCATGGTACTTCCATAGTCCTGTGACCCCACTGAAACTGCATCCCATGGTTATCCCTTTTCACCACATGTTAGAGGGCCAGATTAGATAAAGTTTCTTCTTTCCCAGGCATTTTCCTATTTACTGTAGAATTTTGAAATCATGCCACAGAAGCAAATGAAGTTCAGTAGCTGGCTAACAGGAGAAAAGTATGCAGATACTTCAGAATTAATGCATTCAGTGTCAGGGCTTCCAATGTTTTTCACTGCAGTTGTGGACTTACTACAACTACTACTACTACTACTACTACTACTACTACTACTACTACTACTACTACTACTACTATTATTTAAGAAACTATTCCAGACCAACAGCTGTGACAACCTTTTCCTGCCGTCTCTACTCTTACACCCAATAGCTTGTGTAATTTGAACACAGATGGGAATGTCTGCACCCCAGGCCAAGATTTGTGAGTGATCTCTGCGAAGATACTGTAAGCAGACTTACGTGTCGAGGACACCATGCTGACCACAATGGATGAAGAAGTGCTGGAGCTCTGGACCATAACGGTAACCAGAACACCAATCACCAACCCCGCAACAGGATTAGACAGCACTGAATCGTCTTGAAAAATGTCCCCTGCTGCTTTACCTACAAAAAACATATTCTCAGTGTGAGGGAAGTGTGAGGTAAAATATATAGGAATTATCAGAGCATTTAATTAAAGATCATCCAACCATTTAATTGAGATACATATACAAACAAAAAATATGCAAGATGATGTAGCCCAGGGATCCAAATTCACGTCCTGAACTTTCAGCTTCTCAGTTGTCAGATACTTTATATTCCCTCATTTCAGAGACTAAACAAGCTCTACTGAACTCTGAAGAGAACCAGATAAAACCATATGAAAGCGCATAAAAATGCAGCCGTCAGAGGAAAGAACGTAGGACAAAAACACTACATATACATAGATTTAAATGTTATTACTGCCTTAATATTTTTGGTTACTGCATCAAAAAAAAAACTATTTTAATAATCCTGAGTAATTCTGTTCCCACAGCTTTCTGCGTGGCCAAAAATAAAAAATACCTCTACAAAAACTCATGTATTTCTCTGATATTCTCTGCTGAGTCCATCACCAGAATTAAACCCTTGGAGACAGGCAAAATACATTCCAATAGTTTCTGTCTTTGAAGGATTTGGGGGATTTTCCAATGCTGGGTGCTTTGATCAAGAGTGCAATTTTTATATTTCACCTTGTTGAAATGTCTTTCACATGGGATAGTTTTATGCGCAGATGTATTCATGTAAACTGTCACTAAAGTAACAGGAATCACCTATGAAATTGAGGCCAATAATTGCTATATCAACAGCTCTCTGGAATGTGAGAAACAAAGGCCCTTTCAAACAAACAAAGGTCAGTCTTCAATCAAAGCTACTTCCTTCTGAATCTGTAACACAACACATAAATCTGGAGAATGTTCTTGAAAAGTGGCACTTGTAATTTAGTCACTGAGATGAAATTTACTGCCTAATTTACATTTTATTCTTGATGGTTTAGACATTTTCATACCTCCTACTAGTTGAAAAGCAGAGCTCAGTACATCCAGAGAACACACGAACATGTAGAGCAATCCAAGTAGCATAATAAACTTCCCTATCCCATAGAGTACACGAATGATTTTTCCTTTTCTATCCAGTTCTGCAAAACAAATATATTATGCATGAGACTTGCTTGATGCATCTGGTGTTCTGGAACTGTCTGCACACAAGCAGAGAATAGGAAGTCAAAAGACAGTGATGTGAGTCCAGTGTGTGATTAAACCTGAAAGAACGGTCTTCTTAATCAAATTTTAACTGCAGAAACAGGTGGTTTGTTTACCTAGTTTTAGCATGTAAAAGCATTTGGTATATGAGAAAAGCCTTGTGAAGTCTGAGATTGACCCTTGGTTTTAGACAGTCATCCTACTGAATAAAGAAAAACCAGTGGGTGCCTGGATATAAAACCAAACTAATTTTGGATCATTTTCCATATGTTCCTTGTGTTTTAAGGAGAGTAAGCAGCACGATTTCCAAATTTTTAATTGACTAAATATAATATGCCCATTCACTGTTGGGGAAGGTGAGAGAAAGTGTAAAGTCTACATAGAATCATAGAATAGTTAGGGTTGGACAGGACCTTAAGATCATCAAGTTCCAACCCCCCTGCCATGGGCAGGGACACCTCACACTAAACCATGTCACACAAGGCTCTCATCAAGTGAAAAATTCAATTCTGCAGCAAATACGATTTCAGAAAAATAAAGGTGACAAAGAGAACAGAATTTGTGGAAAAAATAAATGCAGATAACTTCTTTACTGAGAAATGGTACCTGACCACTTGATCCCAGTATCCTGCAGTTCCGGCAGAGCCCATGGGTCTTCTTCTTCTTGCCTGGTCTCATCTATCAAGGCTATTGTGGAAAATGCAGGTTGAATTTCCCCTTTATTTCCAAGTGAAGCTACATTGCCTGATAAAATAGAACATTAAATAAAACAGTTAAATTACTTTCTGTCTTCTCCAAAGATCCACAAAACATATATACCTCTGTCAGTCACAGGTGAGCACACATTACCTTTATGATTTTCTCCTTCTTTCCCAGCCATGTTCTGGTTTTGTTTGGAAGAGTCCCCAATATAGTTATTGGTTTCAGGCTTTTCCACCTCAGGCCAGGGAGCCATGATCTGTGACTGACAAAGTAGTGCTGAGTTAAATGTGTGTGCAGTCAAAATATTCAACTTGCAACAGCATATATGAAAAATATTATTAAGAGCAAAAGAGATGGAAACAGAACATAAGCAATATGTCCTTGAATAAAGCTTTTTAATGACCTTTATTTAATTCATTTTATCTCATTTCAGCAAAAAGTTGAAGGACTATTTCTTCCACCTTCTGGATATAACTGACTGCATTTACCAAACTGGTAAACCTTACCAAGACCTTAACAAAGAAAGTTCTTCCCTAAAGCATTGCCTTGTTTAGGTCACGTATGCTAAACACGGTCTTCTTGTTGCCTTTACTGGTTCATTCCCATGGAAGCATTGAGGCGAACATGACCCTGGACATGGTGGAGAAAGACCACAGAGTTTCAAGTTCCAGAATGATGCTTGCTGAATGAGGGGAGAAGAGCATAACTGGGCAGCAGTGGCCATTTGCAGGTCTATATGTGCATGTAACTCATAGCTGATGCTGCAAGTGAAGCTGAGTTAGTGGCAGCAAGGTCAGCTCACTCATCTCATATACGCATCTCTCTGTATGAACCTGTTCCTTCCTGACCCCTTTGAGCACATTTGACATGGATTGTTGTATTAATAACTTAAAAGATGAGACACCAGATGGCCAAATCTGGCCAGCACAGGTACAAGCATGTGATAGACCTAGCCCAGGCACAGGAGGAGAAGGCAGCCATTCCTTCAACCAAAGAGTGGAAAAGTCACCAATATCAGAAGGAGGGTCATGAAAGAGGGGAAGGTGACCATGGGGACCATGGGTAGCATATGATAATTCCTCTGCCTTTCCAAGCTTGTAAGGCTGTTGGTTAGCTCAGCCAGCATGATCAAATACTCAGTGAAAGAGGTGGGAGAAGTGAACCCTACCCAGAAAGACCTTTGGGTCTCTCTCTTCCACCCTCTCTGCCACACAGGTCAATCAGTGCTGGGGGCAAAGCTGCCCACGGATACCACGTCTGGCACCCACACAGCTGGAACATCTGAGGTGAGCAAATCTACCTGCAACACTCCTTATAAACAGGGCACATACACCCAGCCTCCAAAAGCCAGTGCCAGGGTTGGTATCACGCTCCCGTAAACAAGGTTCACCTGCATTTAGCAGCCACTCTAAAGGAGTATAATTAATCATTCATTTAATCATAATCCCTTATGTAGCTGATGCTGGAAATGTTTTGTCCCTGCCTATGCCAATAAGCCACACATCCTCCTCCATTTAGGAGGAAATGTCACAGACAAAATCACTCATCTCCTACTGTAACAGAGGAGGGTATTATTTCTTGGTACTCCAAAAAGAAAAGAGCATCTCCCCTTCAACATTAATAGGAAAAATTATTCTACAATCGCATTGGTAAAAACTTTGATTTTACACATTCTTTATCTGTGGCGCAAGATCTAGAACAGCTCCCAAGATACACAAAGAAAGATTGCAGAGGAGATGGAAGAAAATCACTCTTGCTTGTTTCAACAAGAGTTGTCATTTGCTTGGAGCAAATTCCCGTATTTTGCCCCATGCCAGAAAAACCTCCAAGCCCCACCCATGCCAGAACACCTCCATCTTGTTAAACAAGTTTCATTTATACATGTTCAGCATTTAAAGAGCTCTAAAGAAAATAACTGCTCAGCACAAATGCTCCTGAAGTGAAATGCGATCATGAAAATGCATTGGAAATTCAGATGGAAGTTGCATCGACAGCATATTCTCACCATGGAGAGACACAGAGTATGCTGGACACCACCATACCTAGAGATGCCACCAGTACTTCTACAGCTGTTCTGTTACGCTCAGTATGGAAATGAAGGATTCAGCCTGCATGATTACTGTATGGAAACTGAGCTGATGCACTCACTGGAGAAACTGGAGCTTGAAAACATCATCAGACAAACAGCCTCAATGTCTCCTAAATAAACGCTCCCCATTCAAGAATTCAGCAGGGCATTTTTTCATAATAAACATCTCCCATATTCCTGAGGTGCTCAGGATCCCACAGGTACATCATGTATTATTATTTGTTTTGCTTTATGTGATTAAATACCATAGAATGAGAACTGACCACATCCATGGAGGAAGATTTTTTTGCAGGTAGGTTTATAAAATCATTAGAGCCCTAGTCAGCCTCTGATTTGGGAAAGGAATACTGGAGGTCTCTACAGTGTTTTCCTTGTGCATCTGCGTTTGCAGAGGTATAGCTAGAACAGCTCATTCTGTGTGATTGGTATCAAGGACAGATGAAAGCGGAACCTGAAAGCATCACCAAAGCTGTCAGTTTTCTTCACATCCTGACTCTTGTTAAGAGGAACAGCTGAGAAGCTAGTTTAGAGCCACCTGATACTCTGCTAGAGTCCTGGCCACAGCTGCTTACTGTTAATTAATCGCTGGGCTACAAGGATAATCTACGTTCTACAGTTTTCCCTTAAAAGAATTCTTGCTTGGCGCAGATACAGACATTAACATCTTCAGAAAATACTCAGGGGATAACCTGAGTGCTGTGGAAGAGCAGAGCAGTGGGGTGACAAAGCTAACTGCATCAGTCTCTGGCAGCTCACATGAGCCCTTGGAAAGCCTGACGTCATGGTATAAAAGACCAACAACATTGACGCAAGATGTACATGACAATGAAAACCCTAATAGTGGCTCTCTTTTGAACACCAAGGACATAACTACACTGTGAAAGAACATGTTACAGAAGAGGCAGAGGATGGGCTGGTGACAACGCACACTGCATCAAGAAGCTGCACTCAGCTGGACACACCGGTCCAGGTGCAAAGGCAGGATAGCCACAATTGCTGGATGAGGTGACAGGAGTGATGAGCTTTGCCCATCTCTGTGCCAGCCCAGGTGTCTCAGTGTCATTCTTCTGGTTCCCACCTGAGCTGGCAATAAGTCAGCCAGGATGTCTACCTCCAGGGAATAGTCATGGAGCTCACGTCTGGATAAGCACTGGTGCTTTGGATATCCACTTGTTCAGAGCTGTGATGAAATGGGAGCTAATTTCCTCCTGAAAGTGGCAGGTCAAAATACGCTATGCATATTGCAAAGGTCTGAAAACTAATGCCTGCACAAACTGTAATCCAGTCCGTTTCGGTGAACCTCGTGGCAAATCCTCTCACACCATCGTGTGTGCTCTTTTCGTTGTAAGTATAGTCTTTCCTCGCCTTTGGAAAATGCTAAATACATGTGACATCCTTTCTAACTCCAAAAGAAACTGAAACCTCCTGCTCCTACAAGGGAGATAGATGGAAATCAATGGCATTCAACATTTGAAATAAAACATGAGAGAAACTCAAAGTCGACTCCTATGGTTTAAGACATTATTTAGTTATGGATAATTTAGTTATGGATATAAATCCATACTGACTCTCTCACTGCAGCATTTCAAAGAGTTAAAAGTCTCTGGGGAATTATCTGAGCAACACTAGGTGTCATGCAGGTGCCCTATATTGCATTTCTCGGTGACTCATTTACTGTAACAGCGTTGCCTCTGTAGCAGGGCTAGGCTCTCAGTGCTTCTCAGCTTGAAATCAGAAACAGTAGTAAGTGTATTTATTTTGCTGGACTTCACACAGAGAATATGAACTACCACTTCCCTGAGCCTGGATGGTATTGTTTGTACCTCTCCACCCGTGACAGATCACTGAGAGGCCACATTGTGCCTGAAATAAGAACTACAAAGCAGTAAGCCTTAAAGAAATCTAACCTCCAGGGGAACAGCCCCAGTGAATTTCCAAGAGGAAATAAAAGTACTGGAAAAATTAGCAGTATTTTCAAAACCAACTGGTAATCACTGCAACAACCACCAACATGACCATGCATGTGCCTAAAAGTTGCTTCAGCAGCTCCAAATCTGATTTCGGGTTCAGCAAGGCTTTCCCTTCTCTTGTGCTCTCTCCTTGTCTCACAGCTTTTCTACAAACCCTTAACTTTCTTGTCATTCACTAATATGCTACAGATTGTATGTTAAAAAGGGATTTATCGGCTAATCAGATATCCAATACACCACGTACTTCATAGGAGTAAATACCAAGCCATGTAGCAATCCTTCTTATACACAGTTTGAAAAAGTACTCTTTTCCCCCCTCAAAATGCATCATTTCCAACATAGAAGCACATTATGTAGAGACAGTAAAGATCCTCAGCCAGCACAGATCCATTCAGTAGCTTTATAGTAGCTGATAATTTTGCCCCAGAGCCTGTTCCATGGGAGCCACAGAGCCCCAGGTGCGACAGAAAAGGCAGCGACTTAAATAAATACCAGCAATGATTCAGCCTTGCTAGCAGCAAGTCTTGCCTTTGCTCTGGCACCAGCTGCCTCCTTGGGGTTTTTCTCTGAATAAGCTAGGAGGCTTAGCCAGGATGTAAACTTTCAGCTAATGTAGTAGTCAGGGGATAAAATCATATATGAAAGATAAGAGAAAAATGAGCATTGTGCTCGTTGTTTGTTCCTACAAATGCCAGAGTCTTATTGTTCACAGGCTTGAATCTAACACACAGCAAAACTAACAAAAACCCAACAAACCCAAAACAAAACCCACATAAAACAAACTAGTAAAGAGAACTAATTTCTAAACAAGTGAAGAGAAAATGAATCCCAAACATTAATTTCTGCATTCACAACAAAGCAAAGCACCAGACACTGCCTCTGAGGACCCACAGTCAGGAATCCTCAGTGAACTACTTAAAATGCTTACTAGGTACTTAAATAAAACAATTACTTTTTTAGAATAAAACAACATCAGCAACAAAATCCCACCCACAAGGAAATACAACAGATCTACCCCATCACAAGCACAAAACACACAGTAAAGAATCGAGAGAGGAAAAAGTAATGGCATAAAAAAGACTTACTGGCTAATGGAAGAGGTGCTAATAAAAGTTACTGAGAAACCAGTTGAATTCTGCCTACTGCCACATTAGTTGAGCTAACTGCATCAGACTAATGTATTCCTTTTACTGCTGTGTATCAAACCAAATTAGCATCAGAAAATGTTTCCATCAAGAATAGCCTGACACGGCCGTACTGCACCACACAGACATTACACACTATCTATGCTAACACACAAACTGACAGTATTTCCTTCCAATGTTTCATTAATCATACCCTAGACATTTTCCAGTATCCAATGCCACTGAATGGTATGACTTAAAAACCTCACTTCATTTCAATCCAAATAATAGTTAAAACAATACTTTCTTATGCTATAGGCAGTTTTTTCCTGTGTGGGTTTTGGTTTGGTTTTTTTGACAGCTGCAAATAAAATGCTTTTTTCCTTTATCATATTCCAAAAAAATAAATCTAGTTATTTGCAGGCAGAAAGTAGCACACTTTGTTTTCAGAACTATGGTTTTTTTATCGCTTCCTTAAAGTAGAAATGCAGTTGAAAGAACAGAAGGTGAAAATGCTAACAAGTGGATGACATTTCACATGCCACTCCAGTTCTTCATGTTAGAGCTCTGTTGGCATCCCTTGGCAGAGCTTTAGATTTGTAAGCTAAACAAGTTCGAAAGAGAAAGAAAGAAAACTTGGTCTCAGTTTTCTTACTTACCACTTCTTTATTCCCAGACCACAGAGTGAACGGATCAGCTGGGCAGCCACTGAAACCTGCAATATATATAGACAGGTGTTGAGCAAAGTTTGCTTTCATCACTGCGCACTAACATTCCTATTTTACAGTCCAGAGGCACTGCCTACCTGCAGCTTAATGATCACAATCAACCTTTTTTTAGCAGTAGTGGGCAGCAACCAAGACTGATAAAACTATGGGCTATTTCACACTTATCACATTCTAAAAAATGTCCCATCAGCATTTAAGTACAAGTTACTAATGTGTTCATGTGAATGCTGGGGAACGGTTTGTTCCAGCCTGGAAAATTGCCCTCCGCCTGATCATTCAGTAATCTTTTTTCCAATAATAATTTTCCAAAAATATTTTGCAATCTCAAAAGTCTGTCAAAAGGGTGTGAAGAAGATGTAGTACTGTTATTTGTCTGTTCAGGTGCCTATTAATCTGCTAAGAACAGAAGCAAAGGAGAATCTGATAAAAAGCCGTGTAAGTAGGAAACACGTAAGAACTTCTTTGAGAACAGAGGATGGAGTTTCATTCTTATCAGTGCTCAGTGTTTACAATTAAGGCAAGCTCATTAGCATTTTGGCTGTGGCTCTCATTCCAAATGAGATTTAAAGATGCAGGGACACCTCTGATAATTGCATTCAGAATGCTACCAAGGAAGAAGACTATATGATAAATAGGTGCATTATTCAATACAGTGTAGTATTACAGATTAGACAAAGCAGCCACTACATTGCTGTCTGTTCTACTGATGATCTTAATGAGGAGCAGGGAGAGGGGGGCTGCATTAGGCACTGTAGCTTTATTAACTCTGATTTTTTTCTGTTTCAACAGACATCATATACTGAGAAAATAAGCTGTAAACCAGCAGCCTGATCAGCAGATCTGCTTTGTTTGCGTGCTTGGGGTCATATCTCCCAGCAGCTTAGTGACTTAGTAACTTAGAAAAATAAAACTCTTGCTTTTTGCACCTTTCAGCCCCACAAAGAAGCGCAGCCTTTGGAGCTGTGAGTCAGAACTTACTCCTCTCCTGCGTCGGCATCAGAATTTTTAATAAGTGGTGATCATAAAAGCCTCCACAGCCCCATACACAGCATCACATCATCGCAGTGGAACCAACAAGCACCTCCTCTGGCTGCAGTGGCTCTGCTGGTGTAGACCTCACCAGCCCAGCCCCTACTACCTGGGACACAGCTGGTATTGGAACCCAAGGACAAAAGCACCAGGCCTGTCTCCCTCCTCCCAGGAGTTTGCATGGAGATGGCTACGGAAAAGGAACGGATTTTTATTTCTCTGCAAAGTGGAGAACTGGAAAATGGGCCCAAGGTCCACCTTGGTGGCTCACAGGTTCAGTTTTCTTGACGAAAGTGCACTTTAACATTGCAGCTAAACCCAGTAGTTGCTCATTGATGCCCTACATGTAGGAAATGAGATGAAGCTTGTAACTGGGAATCCTTGAGTTTCTCTGAGCTGTGGCTTGTTCTCCTCTGAGTCACTGTTTGTGAAGCCCAGCTCTGACAGGGAGAAGGTGCGAGATGTGCACGTTCCAGGTACCCAGTTAAGGCTCAGCCAGAGCATGGTGACGTCTTCCACGGCGCTTTTTTTCCAGCACTGCTCATTCCATTTGCTAAGCACAATCTTATGTGCTGACCATGTTAATGTTTTAGGAAGGGAACAATCCTAGATCATACCCATTGTGTTGCCAAAAAGAACTTTGGGAAAGAAAAACCCAGTCACTCAAAGCCACAAGTCACTCAGCAGCCCACATGAAGGCAGACAATCTACAGTCTGCTTTGAAGGTCCAGGGTGTAACTTCTGCAGAGTCACTCTCAAAGAGCTAGCTACAAGGGATGAAAGTGGGTGTTATTTGTCCCAGAAGCCTTTACCTCATTCAGAATTGGGGGAAAAGAGTCTGAAATTATTTCTGGGACAAGAGGGAGGCCAGAGCAATAGTTCAGAGCACTTTTCATGCATCCGGCACAGTCAAAAGATGCTACTGCTGAGGAAGAATAACCCAATGCTTTTTCTTCCCCCTTCAGGGTTTACTTTGAAGCAAATGAACTAATTTAAAAAAAAATAAATGGATAGGGAACTGCTAATAAAGCAAAGCAAGCAAGTGATTTCAAGGGTCCCGATTTCCTCTCACAAAGGTGCTGGATTCCTCTGCAGCTACCTGGATGAGGATCTGTGATAGTCTAGCATTTAGCAGGAGGTGCAACCACAGAAAAAGTCTCAAACACAGATTGAGAAAAAATTCCTGGCATGTGCAAATTCCGTGAGAGGTGAACTCTGTCCAGACACTCTTTTATGTTGCAAGAAGTTAGAACAATGTAGGCAAGAAACATGTCTACATTACAGAGATCTGCGCTACAAGCTCCCCTACAGATCTCCCATTCAAGAGGAATACTTGCCGTGCAAGCATCAATCCCATTCATCTTTAATATAGTGAACGAAGTACACCTAAGTCACAACTAAAATAAAGGGAAGTAAGAGAAAGTCATCCATACTACAAAGGTATCAGAGCAGCTCAAGATATGTATTTATTAAGAATAATATTCATATGATGAGGTTTGCTTTCCTAGCAGACAGCTTGAAAAGACGGAATGCACAAGCAAGACTCTCAGCTAATATCAGGAGTCTCCCTTACAGGTTAATTTAATTTTCAGTGTTCCACACATCCAAAGAATGCACAGCTAAACACTTCTGTGTGTTCGAGTACGGCTACATAACTCTCTGCTGAAGAGAACTGGCATCGTTTCCATCCTTTGAAAACCTCATTGTCTATTTCAACTTGTGCAGAAACCTTGAATGGATCTAGTTGTCTTCATTTTGGAACAGCATTAACGTATATTAGCCTTCCCTCTTCCAGAGATGTAAAACACAAAGCCCTGATTATTAAAGAGAGAGACCAGTGCTGATTCCAATATGGATTACAGCCAGAAGAGTTATTTGGTTAAGGACTTATCCCTTTCAGTTGAACACCTTCCTTCTTTGTGCAGTTACCTAGAAGAGTTGAAGCCCTGGCTTTCTCTATTGTCTGAAAAGTATTCTGCATGTAAATATTTGAGCAATGAAGTTTATTAATGAAAAACCCGGTCAAGATATGTTTTGTGAATATTAAATACCATATTGATATGCACCTGGGTATTTACTAGGGATCAGTATTTGTAGCAGGCTTTGATTTTGGAACAGAATGCAAATGCTACAATTTTGTTATTAATTAATTTGTTTCCCATTAAGAAGTGTCGATTTGTCTTTGAAGCTTCAGTGCATACAAGAAAATTTAGCTCTCCTGTACTCTTCTGCTTTCGGCGGTTGCAATGCATCGTCAGAACAATTTTTTGCCCAATATTTGTGTTATAGTTTGAAATAGTAAAGAAGAACTCCTAAGACTGTTTTGACCATGATAAGAAAACACCTGATTTAGTGTATAAAGGACTTGAATCCTATCACAAGGTTCTGTATTACAAAGCTGCATCTCATCTCACATACATGATACATAAAAAAAGTAATCGAGTTAGGGTAGTTAACATACTTCCAGAGCTGCATAATGAATAAAATCATAAAGAACTAGCATTCAACAGAGCCAATGCCAGGAATGGGAGGGGGAAATAAAGTGTGAAGTGACGGTGTTACAAAGAGAAAAAACACAGAAAGGGCTTTCAGACATAATAAGGAAAATAAATATTTCAGTACAGGAAAGGATTAAGGAATAACACGGCCAAAAATTTAGACAGGTAGATGTATTTGAAAGGAAAAAGAGACTTTGGATTTACAATAATTTAGAAGCCCCTTCACAACAGAACCAGTTTAATCTCATTACAACCACGCCTCAAATGTTTTTGCCAGCACAAAAGCATCCTTGGGATACAAGTTAGCTGGTTATTCCCATCCTCCACGATAGTTATGTTTTCCATTGAAGTCACATATTACAATTGTTTTCATTCTTTCTTATCTTAACTTCCTATTTAGTGGATATTTTGCTCAACATTTACTAAAATGTAAGGGATCCAGAGCCTGCAGCACCAGGCAGAGGGGGAGCAGTGGGAGCCCTGCAGAGCCTTGCCACAGGACAGCAAGTGCTTCTGACCCTCTCCTAGGGAAGGCATGACCATGGGCAACAAGGCACTGACTAAACCATGGCACATGTGAAAAATAACACCACCAGAAACCTGAACTTGATTTCAGCCAGAAGGCTGAAAATATGAATAATATCTTATATTTAGACAACTAAAGTCCAGATATATTGTTAAAACTTTTCTTATTATAGCTGCTCTAAGCTTGTATTGTTTGGCCAGAACAGTTAACTAAAAGTTTTAAGAAAGATCTGTTAAAACCCCCCCAACCCCAAAACAAAGACTTGCTGATGCTTTAGGGTAAGAAATTTTTAATCACAAAAGAAACTCAATATTATTCCCCTCATGCTAACCTTTCCTTACTCTTCTTATAGTCTCTCCCTTTACCTTGCCCCCACCCTGCACCCCCTCTCCTCCCTACTCCTGTTCACTCTCTCAACCAATCTTATATTCCACATCCTCCCGTTGCCTCCCACTTCGGACGCATATTCATGAATGCAAATAGCATCTTCCCAACAAACAAGTAATGGGGAAAAGGAAGAAGAGAAGAAGTGAAGAGAAACGTGAGAGCTCTTAAATAAATAATAATATTTAGACCCTTGCAGGTACAGATCTCAGAGTGCTTTGGGAAAGCAGGACTGTGGGCTTCTTTAGTATTCATAGACAGTACAAAGATTTTTTTTTAAGAAATCCATGCTTTTCTTCCTGCACAATAAGTTAACCCTTGGCTGACTCTGGACATGGTGCTGCCGGTAGCAGTATGAGCAAGTATAATTACTGGCAGCCAGCTGAGCATGTTTACACTGAAGAGAAGACTCATCTCACGTTTCCAACCTGTCCACTTCTTCTGCACCTGCGTTGTGCAGCCTGCTGGCCTTCGTACGCTGTCTACAGCGCAGCTGCCCAGGTGCAACAGCCATGCTTGCTTGCCTTCTACCCAAATGACTTATGCCTAAACGTAGAATTTGAAAGAGACAGAGTTTTTACCAAAATAAATAATCTCACACAAAACTGCTGCTTTTTCAAAGGCCATATAGGCACTAATTTTGTGTAGATTTGTACATTCCAAATAAACCAGTAAATACCTCAAACTCTGGCTTAAAAATCACAAATTATTTCGTCAGTGACCCTGTTACTTACTGCTGCAAAATGCTTGGCAGTATCTCCTTTCTGAGCCTTCATCCCTGAAACAGCTTTTTGGACAACTCTAGGCAACCTGTTACCATAAGGTGAGAAAATAGATATTTTTTCTCTGAACTTATTTTCCATACAACTAATTATCCAACACGCTAACTCTGTACAGATCTTTAAACTAGATCTGCAAAATCAACAGCAAAATCAAACCATGTGGTATTGCATAAATCTCAGGTACAGTAACTTCTAGTTCATGAGCGATTATCCATGATTAATATCTAATATGAAGGTCCTTGCATGCGTCTAGAGGTGGTCAACAAAGCTGGTGGAAGGGCTGGAAGGGATGTCCTAAGAGGAGCGGGTAAGGACTCTGGGTTTATCTAGTTTGGAGAAAAGGAGGTTCAGGGGCAACCTGTACTCTATACAGCTTCCTGAGGAGGGGATGTGGAGGGGATGGGTTTGAGCTCTTCTCCCTGTGATCCAGGGAATGGATCAAAGCTGGATCATGGAAGGTTCAGACTGGACTTTAGGAAGCACTTCTTTACCAAAAGGGTAATCAAACACTGAAACAGGTTTCCTAGAGAGGTGGTCGATGCCCCAAGCATCAGTGTTTCAGAGGCATTTGGACAATGCCCTTAACAACATGGTGTAACTTCTGGTCAGCCCTGAAGTGGTCAGGCAGTTGGACTGGATGATTGTTGTAGGTCCCTTCCCACTGAAAGTATTCTTTTTCATTCCATTCCATTCCATTCCATTCCTGCCAGAATAATCAGTAAAGGATCTCAAGTCAAGTTGGGTGCAAGAACGGCCTTCTCCAGAGTGAGCACTACAGTAATTTTCTTGCTGCATTAGGCAAACTAGTTTTGCTGCATAGTTGTGAGATCTTGCAATTAGGAGACCTCTCTGTGCCACACATCAGAAAAATTTTCTCCTTCCATTACAGCAACTTCTTTCAGTGACTCTTGTGCCACATAAACTGTTTTGACCCAGTCCTACTGTCAAGTGTAAAAACTGTGGATGGTTTTGGAGGATTTTATTCCCAGAAACATGACACTGTCCCTACGGTACAGGAACCATTCCCACTCCCCTTGCAGTGTAAATTGGATGTTTAAGGTCCTCAGCCTTAAATTACACATGGAGAAATTCAGTGTTTTTTCTTTAAAAACATAATTCTATCCCCATGGACTTTCTATTGACTTCAGATGCCCGTTTTTAAGATGCAGGTAATGAATGACTTCACTAGAACAAGAAGACAGTCTCCATCTGTTAACAGCATAGCTTCTTGGAAACTTTGGAAAATTAAAATCTACCACAGACACATAATTACAGTTCCTATTGACTTAGAAGAACTTGTATGTACGTAGGTAAGACATCATACGGACCAAGGCACGCAGGCAGTAGCTGCTTTTTAATTGTTTACAGTTCAACCTTTTAAACAAATAACTTTAGCTTTATAAGGGGTAATTAGGGGAGTAATGATACCAGTATTTGCTTTTCCAAAGGAGAACTGTAACAGACACAATGTAAACCTGAAGAGGAATCCAAGACAGAAAACATTGCCTCACAGCCCACAGCCTTAGCCAATAAGCAGGGATTTTCCTGCCTATTTCCCTTAAAAAACTGGAAGCCGACACGAGTGCTTTTATTGTAGCTGTGTCTCTTTACAGGGAAAACACATAGTAGCCTTTCATATGGGGCACACAAAGCAGAACTCAAAGTTATTGAGTAAATCTGTGAACCTTTGGGCTCAGTGCTGGCAGGAAGATGCTTCAAGCAATGAGGCAGGGAAAAGTAACCAAGGGACTTCGAAATCAAATCACAGCAAAATATTCTCTGTCCTGTTCTTAAGCTGAAGTCATGGAACATGAATTTGAGCATTTCTTGGAGAGACAGAGGTATACTTCAAGGATACCTAATTCCACCATTAACTTTTTTTCCTGAAGCAAACAGATCCAAACTGTGGCTGATTGTTCGCATCCAAAAACGTAATACTACATCAGAGACCACCTTCTTGCTGTAAAAGGTAGATGTCATTAACTATTAAAATGATTATGAACAATTCCTCTGCATGAGAAAATATAATTTTACCTCTCTGAGAAGACTGATCGATAAACCTCTGGGTATATAGTTTGGCTGCTCTTTAAAGCCTCTTCCAATTTACGCTCAAATATTATGTTTGTTGATGAACATAAATTTCCTGGCAAAGTTTGACCTAATTAAAAAGTTGCATTTGATTCTTGCCAAGTGTCTCTATCAGTCTATGTGAACAGAATCTCAATAATCAGTTAGTGCACTTTCATTGCAGTATCAGTAAAAATGACAATATTGCAAACCCAAGACTTCCATTATGTTAAAATGAGGCGTTTCTTTGTTTCAATAACAAGCATACATTAGGGCAGTAAGAAGACAAGAATTGCTTCTCAACTGTAGTGGAAGGACTTCTTTTTTTTTAAACCTGAAGGTAACAAGTGTCATGTTGCATATTTTAAGATTTAAAGAGGTGTCTCTGTTACAGCCTATGAGTAACTCAAGACTTCCAGAGTTGTAAAACTGTAACTTTATGCTAATTTTTATAAATTATGTATAGCCCATTTACAAATATGTTACGTGCTGTCCTTGATCCCCACACCGTGCTCGAATTGGTCTGCTATTTATTTATCAGGTCCTTCTCCACAGGCCTCATAAACTGTTTTACAGGAAATGAGATTTGACTTATCAGCCTCGTCCCCAGTTAGTCGCAGCAAGGGTTTTTACATGCCCTGTACCACATCATCATGAGAGTTTGAAAAAGGTCCATGGAACTCCTTGATTTGAAAATGTTATTGAATAAAAAAAGGATGCAATATAAAGCTTGTGATAACCAGAGATATTCAAAACAGACCTGCCAGAATAACTATTATACATGACTTTTCCAAAGACTGAAGCCCTGGATCAGATTTAATGTTTCCATGCTTGTGGCTACTCTTTTCACTGAAACTTAGTGTCAGGAGTAATAACCAGGACATTTTTCAGCCCGTGTGCATTAAGGACAAGAGGGCACACTGTGCCTGGGGAGAAAGCCCATCCAAGGCACTCACTGGGAACTGCAGTGTGCCAGGACAAAGGGTACTGAGGAGGCACGGCCTATCAGGATGCTTAGTGCACACTCTGACAGCTACACCAAGGCCTGGGGACAAGGGAGCATCAGATTCTAGATGTCGTGCCTTGGGAAACACATGACTATTTCTTGTGAATGGATAAGTAATGTGAGGAGGTATGAGCCCTGGAAAATAGGAAAATAGGGAAACCATGAATTCTTAAAGTTTCCACTGGAGTTTACAATGTAATTGCACACACCAAACAAACGCACAAGACTCGATCCCTCCGCTTCTACTCATAAAAGTAGTCCAAATAAATTTTATCAATTGCAGTTTGTCTTTCAGGTTTGTGATACATCGAGCACTTGCCTCCAAAGATGAAGTGCTCTTGCATAGCAGGTTATCACAGAGATGAAGACATCATAGCAAAGGGTAGCATGAGGAAGGAGAAGTAGCTCATACAACCAATTTATTTGAAATATCAAACACGTTATTGTGTGTTTTTTAAAGACTTACTGATATTTCCTCTGGCAAGTCACTCCTTGTTGGGTTTAGTCCCACTGCATTCTGAAAGGTGTAATATTTACTATTACTGGTCTTACACTTTGAAGATTAAAACAGATCATAAATGGTATTAATGGAAAGCCAACACAATCTGTTCAGGAAACATATGGAACAGTTCCCAGAAACTTTGGTGTATTTTGTAAACAAAATGCATAAAGCTAATTATGTCCGATATTAGTAAAATGACATCTGATGTTTGTATAGCTCATTTCACATTAAAGAGAAATAATCTGTTACAGCACGTTGAAGATGTAAGATTAAGAGAGATATAAATGGTTAAGAGCAATTCCTGCTGAAAGACAAGTTAATGTTGCCTGGGATAGATACCACACCATACAAGACATACCGACACAACTCTATTCTGCAGTCTTTGTTTTAAACTTCCCAGATTTCAGGTGGTCCTCAGCTAAAATTGATCTTTGAAGGGGAGGGCAGGGAGATGCCCATTTTGAACAACTATTTCTGAGAACTTTCTCTTTTTGAAAGCATTTTCTTGCAGGAAGTGGTTTAATGGCAGTTTTAACCATACTG
This sequence comes from Pezoporus wallicus, assembly GCF_028554395.1. NCBI lineage: Eukaryota > Metazoa > Chordata > Aves > Psittaciformes > Psittacidae > Pezoporus > Pezoporus wallicus. Next base: position 951,727 of record NW_026637470.1, read on the forward strand.
GTAAGCACAGGAACACTGGAATAGCCAGTCTGAGAAAGCTAAAAAACTTTCTGCTAGGTTGTTCAAAATGTGCCATGTTTCAGTTGTGCCATAGCATCACATTATCCCTACCCATGGAGCAGTTCCCTCAGACTCCCTACAGCCCCTTGCTCATTCACTCAGGCTGCCCACAGCACCCCAGCTCATGCTGCCACCACCTGAAACATCTGGGCTTACACAAGCTGTAAGGAAACAGTTGAAACCTTCCTACCCTAGCCACAGCCCTTGCTGGGATGCTCTGTTTTGAGCTGTAATACCCAGACCACCATCAGTGTAGAGCATCTCCTCAGCAAGCACCTTCTTCCTCTCATCCCAGGCAGGCAGCATGCTGCAGCATGCCACAGCAGCCAGCAGCTCCCTGGCTGGCAGAAGAGGTGAATTGGTTGCAGGTAGGAGCAGACATGGAGCTCACAGCACTTCAGGTGCAGCAGCTGGCTGCAGGTCCATGGGACGCAGGAGCAACCCAGCACATCAGGGCTGCTCACCCCACACAGCTGTCCTGGTGTAATGTGTCAGTGCCTGCAAGGTGGGCCATCCCTTGGGCACAAACTGGAGCTTCACAGCTAGGTGATGAGGAAGAGCTGACAGAGACAGGGAATGGCACAGCGCTGCCACCAAGCCCCATAAAGCATACATCCGACAGCTTGGTTGTGGTGTGCAAAGATGGGCATGCACAGAGGGAGGGCAGGGGCATGAGGGCTGAGGTGTTCTCTGCACTCCACAGTTGTCAGTGTGTGAGCCGGTCCTTGCTCTTGGCAGCCAGCAAATCCATCTGTGCTTCAATTCACTGCCACACAGAAACGTCCACCAATGAACAGGGTGAGACATGCAGATCTCATCCTCCCCCGAGAGTTTACAACCAGCCAGAAGGAAGGAAAGTTCACAGACCTGGAGGTCCAGGGCATGACTTGCTGATACTTTGGTCTGTAGATCCCAGTGACACAGTAAAACTGTTCACAAAGAAGAAAAAGCATTTTTGGTGTGTGTTGGGGGGCTTTGGATTGCAGGGATCACAAGAAATATTGGCAAGACAGCTCTATCTTTATTTTTTCCATTGAATTAGGACAATCTGGATGCTAAGGCCATTTCTGTACAGTGTTAACTCTAGCAGGTGGAACAAACCTCACTAAAGGAATTTCAGCCTTGGCTTGAGATTTAAGAAGTTAAAATGTGGCATTAGAGTTATAATGGAGTTTCTAGTATTGGAAGATAACTCCTTCAGTGCTACAGAAGTGCAAGGAGACAGAACTGGCTAGATGAACTACTCTCCCTAGGCTTACTTCTTCAGCCAATGCAAACAACAGTTGACTGCTCATATTCTTGTCACCCAGCCACTTCGTATTTTATACATATTTAGCCTGGTTTTTAGTATGAAAATTTTTTGGTATGAAACTCTGAACCTTGTCAATAACAACTGACGGACACACATCTGTCAGATAACTCTTCACCAACATCATGCTTCTCACACTAATACTTCTCCAGATTTAGATATTACTTCCTTTCTGAGACTATACTCACAGTTTCACAGGAACAGACGTAAGGAATTTGGGAGGCCTAGAAAATAAATGGTTTTATTCAAAGGAGGAAGAGTAGTCTTTTCTTCACTTCCCCTCAAAGGTGCACCATTAACCTGGTGATCAACAGGAGACACAGATACTCACAATGCCAGATTTTGTTTAGTGGTAAAAAATGGAAGAGACCATTTGAGCAATGTTTAACAAATCCACTTACCTAAAGCCCGTGTTGGAGTAGATCCTCCCTGTGCTAGGGGCATAAGCAAAGACAAATCATGTTATTTAAAGCCAAACCACACACCTCTCATTTCCACAGCCAGAAAAGGGTTGCACAGAGGATTTGTTCTGATTTACACTCGTGAGCCTTCTGAGGCTCTAGGTTTTTCAACCTAGTATCACTTAAAAAAATCTTTTCTTAAATTCTCTTTCTTTAAGTAGATCTTGGAGGGAGGAACTGCCTTATAGAGCATGTTATGACCTCAGCTGGTGTTAGAATAAATAACAGCATTTAAGAGCACACTGTATCTGCTGCACATGCAGCATGGGAAGTCATAAACCTTTATTCACCAAATGCAGTTGCATAAAAAGCAGCGTGTCAAAAATGCCTGAGAAACAAAATGGGGGATGCTTCCAGTCAGTACAGTAAATAATGCTCTCCTACCTGACAGCAGAGAAATTTTACTCAGTGTGTCATGCACAGGAGCTGGCACAGCCTTCATCTGGTGCCAAGTCACACAGCTTGCACCTTGGAAGGGCGTCCACCTCAGGTCAGGACTACTACTCACAGCCAAGACACAAGCACAGAGCCAGCTTAGGGTGGCTGTGAGATGTGCAGTGGCACATCTCCTATGCTCACCAGTGGAAGCCTCTGAGGAGAAGGAGGAAGCCCACTCCATGCCCTTGAACACAAACCGAAAAGCTGAAACAGCTCACAGGAAAGTCCCTCCACCTTTCCTGGGAGCTTGGTCAGGTTTGCTACACAACTTAAGCAATGCCCAGTACAGAAACACTGGGTAGGAGTACCAGCATGGCAGATCTCAGGGACCCTGGAGAAGAAGGAAGATACACCAACACCCTCCACCCCTAAGCCTTTCCAATTAAATTTGATATTCTTACATTTGATTCAAAATGGCTTGTATAATTTATTACTTCTATTTTGTCGAAGGTCAGCACAGTAAACGCAGGCTTGTATTCAACACTGTTGTACACAAAGGTAACCAGCAACTTGGAACAGAAATTCAATATGTAAGCCACTCATTGCAGCTTGATGGAACAACATAATATCCCAGTGCCTCACTGGCCGTATATCCAGGGTCTTGTCATTTGAGCCCTTCAAGAGAAATGGGAGCAGATCACTCAAGCTGCCTTTCTGAAGCATTGCCTAAAACCCCAAGGAATCAGGAAAAGAGGTTAGAGCTGGAGGCAGCTCTTCGGACCTTCTGCTTCTTAGGGAATGCTAATTTGTCAAAACTCTTTGTGATTCACATGTTTTATATCGATAAAACTTCTGAAGGAAATGCTTCTTGGACTGGAGTTGGACTTTTCTTCAAAAAGAGGAAAGGTTTGTGGGATGTGAGCCCAGGAATTTTAGTTTGTGAGTAACTTCCAATAAGGCCTGACTGTACATCCTTTTCTAACCACAGCTATTCCATGCAAACACCTGTGGACAAGGTCATTTGAACAGCAGTTGCTTGGGTCAGGAGCTACTTGGGCTCATTTTCACTCAAAAAATATTAGAACTTGATAACATGAGCAACTCAGCAGCGGAGCTGGCTCTGGAGCAGGGACAGCCATCTGGCAGCGGCCTGAAGACACACCTCATTTACCTAACACCATTGCCCTTCACACAGTGAGAAGTGACCAAAATTTCCAGTAGCAATCAGCATATCAAATTTTGCATGCTTAACACCAAGTACCGATTGTCTGATAAGTAAGAATACAAATCAAACATGATAAGGTTAGAAATGTTTACAAATGACTACATTTCTAAGGTTAGAAATGTAGAAATGACTTCATTCACCTAATGGTCAGAAAATGGAGAAAGCAATAGCCTTTTTACTGTTGCCCCTATTGGATGTAAATCACTCCTGGATGCAAAAAGAATTGAGGGCCCGTGTGTGAACGAAATTTTGCATCATAATAACAGCAAGTCAGAGCAAAGCTCAGGAAATAAACAAATAAAAGAAAATCATTTATAGGCAAACAAAACATAAAGGTCATAATAAATGGAAGTTTAAAAGTTAGAAGTTCAAAGAAAAGAAGGAGTAGATAAAAAAGATGATGGGTGTAGACAATAATTACAGTGCCACATGAAGAATGTAGTTAAATACAAAGCTTAACATGCTTTAAAACAAAACAAATGAAAACCCAACAGCAGCATAAACACACACACAAAATCCCAGACAATTCTCACAAAAAAAAAAACAAAACAGATGTACAAATCATTTTCTTAAATTTGTCTCTCCTACCGTGCCTTCTACTGACTAATTTAAGGACAACACTTTTAGGAGGTGATCCCATGAAAACACCTCTCTCGTGCTGTTGCTTGCCATATATTCCAGGTATATAAGCAATCTATAAAATAACTCCACCTTTCTTTGAGGATTAATTTACATTAAAATCCCCTTTTACCTACATTACTGCTTTTACATTCATGGGATTCAGATGTTTAAAACTGATTAGATCTAACAGTGACTGTAAGAATAACAAGCAAGTGCCAAGAAAAGGTAAAAAGTACTTATGGATGTGATGAATATCATCAAAGAACTCAGAGATCTGTAAAGTTTAACAGCATTTTTAAAAGCTGCATTTCTAGTGATACAGACCAAAAGAAAGTACATGACCTTACTAGTGCTTAACTTCCTCTGTTTAGAAGAGGGCAAGCTTACAGCTCACCACAGAATTATAGAATGGTTTGGACTGGAAAGTTCCTTAAAGCTCATCTGGTTCCAACCCTCTGCAATGGGCAGGGATACTTCCACTAGACCAGGTTGCTTCAAGCCCCATCCAGCCTGGCCTTGAACACTGCCAGGGATGGGGCAGCTACAATTTCTCTGGGGAATCTGTCCCAGTGCTTCACCACCCACAAAGTAAAGAACTTCTTCCTAATACCTAATCCAAATCAACCCTCTTTGAGTTTAGAGCCATCATTTCAGTACTAGAAATTGCTGCCTAGAAAATTCCACTCCATAGAACAGAAATAAAAGACACTATTGTTACATAGACACACATAATGAATATCCAGTTTAAAAGCAGGGTTTTAATTGTAAGATACAGCTACTGATCTGTAGCTACTTTCCTAATATGAGCTTGCAGTTCTTATTTGGAGAGGACCTAACTACAGAGGTGCTTAGCTATGTTATCGTAGTTTTCTTGAGCTAGCTCCTTGTTATCCTTTCTCTCATCCCAGATGTAAAGACCCTGTGGCCACTGGAGCAACAGAAACAATGAGCTTCCTTTCTAGTCACTGGAAAAGCAAGCTGTTTCATTCCCCTTTGCAAAATGCTTATCCAAAATAGATTTATCTGCTTTCTGTTAACAGTAGACAGCCTGGACTACCACTGGTGTCTTCAGAGGCTAAGCTCAGCGAAATGAATGCTAGCGTAATAGTCACTGTCTTGTACTAGTCTAGAAAGAAAGCAAAAATAAATCCTTACAAATTCCTGACATCTGTATTTCAGTTACCTCCACATGAGGACTCTTCTCAACCTATGGATAAGAATGTTATAAAAGCACTAAGCACTGCATGAAGGTGCTGGGAGCAGTCCATCTGCATCAGCCTGGCATCAGCCTGGGTCAGTCTACTGTCAGGTTTTGGTATTTGGCCAGTTCTTCACAAAAATTCACATTGAATGTGCTCAGACCAAAAGAATTCTGGGTTTCTTGTCAAGTAGGGTTTATTCTGACAACATATACCTTCACTGCAGAAAGTCTTGGAGATGCAGCAGATAGAAAGGCACAGCAAGAATATTTGTCATCCAGAAAGAAGAGAGAAACAATTGGGAGCTGCAGAAGAGCACACGGCTGCATTGTGTTTTAAAATCACAGCACTCCTGCAAAACCAGCTTTTTTCTCTCTTAACTGAAGAGGTGGCCTACAAATGTTTGTGCATTTGAATTCTTTCCCTTAAATGATTTTCTGAGCTACATCAGCACGCTGTGATCCCTGCTTACTGACAGGTTACGGCAGGGGAATAACCTTTGTGTCTTGTGAGGCACTAATAAGCATCTTTTTTGTCCACTGGACTAGGCTGAAGGACTTGATGACTTCAGGAATAGCAGTGGTGAGTCTTCTCCTTGGGAAGATGGGGCTTCCTAAGCAAAGGCAGCAGGATAAGGCCAGAACACAGGAGAAACAAGCCATTATGAATACAAAGGGATGACCCCTCAAGAAGAAGAAAATGGGGAGGAAAAAACCCACTGTGTTTCCAGTCATGATGTAGACTGGACTGCAGTGTGAACTTGTTGTCTACAAATGACATTTACAGAGGTCTGAGGTATATTCATGTGCCCAGTGAAGTCAGCATTTAAGTTTGTTGACCTACTGCCATACCAGCTCCAGAACTGAAAGAGTGTAACAGCAACACCTAAGCAGTGTTGTAGGTAGGATATCGTAATTAGACTGGAGATAGTACCATCCTACAGCAGCAATACTCTTCAGGTGCCCTTGCACTGTGGCCACATTAGTGCATTTCACCACACTGACACATCTTAGAGAGTTCATCTAGAATGATGCACAGCTTTATAAACATCAGCAGTTACCACCCAGTGAAGAAAGATTGGGTGTTTACTTCTGAGTTACACAGTTCAGGAAAGAAATGTCATGGGATATTTAAACATACTAAATACTCAGGAATTCTAATTTATGTCCAACTCACAAGAAGGAAGCAAGTAACAGTGCCCCAAACCTAATGGCATGCAAAGCACGACAAAGGAAAGATACCCTGTTGCTCAACACGATTGTGCATGCTACAGAAACCTCAGCCTTGCCTCTGGTGACAAACAGCACGCAAGGTATGAGGAGATTACAACCCAACACTCTGATTGCAAGCCAAAAAATTAAAAACAAAAACCCAAGCGATAAATTAGATGTTTCCATTATCAGAAAAATGGACTCCTGGACTTCCACAGAACTAGTCTTATATCTAAAGCAAGCGAGACTGTAAGAAAAATTGCTTCATGAGATTACAGTGAAAGTGCAGAGGAGCACATTTTGTCAAACATCAGTGTGCATGTCTTCTTGTTTGCTGACCTTGGTGTCCATGATCTGCTGAAACAAAGCACAGATACCTCTGAGGAAGCAGAATTCAGAGCGATTAAGTGGTGCTGCCACATCAGTACTAAGCAGTGGCTGAACTACCAGGTCGTATGTGATCAGGAGCAGCTTTTCTCTAATGCAACTACCTTGATTTTGGATCCAAGAGCACAGTTCTGTACAAAGGCACTGTTTAAGAATGGATGAGCTGGGGTTGACATTACTTCAAGTCCTTCTTGAGCCATGTTACAATGGCTGGTGCAGACCTATCCTCTGTAAATTAGAAGCCCAAATTCCACAGATATCTAATGAGACTGGTTTTGACATAACCAAGGTCTTCATTTTACTGTGACAAACACTCCTCTTCTTGCCAAAACAGCCAAGTTACAGGCACAGACGAGGAACCCAACATCCCGTGTTTCAGAGTACTTCTTCAGTGTCACTTAATTCTCATAGGTAGTCATGTGGTTGATCACCAACAGTCTTCATGTCTCTGAGTATAATTAAAAATATATAATAAAACAGTATAATAACAATAACATACATATAGCATAATAAAAAAGTTCAATTTTCAAAAAAGAATAAAAATAGCAGCTAGCCTTATAGGAGGAAAGGCATGGATGGGACTGCAGGCTGTGGGGTACAGCTCTCTACACCTCTACTACATGGGCAACAGGATTCCAGAGTCACACTTTGTAGCTGTGCAGTTCCCAGAGCAAAAGAGAGGATGCTCATAATTAGCTGACAAAAGGCTTAAACTTTGAGGTACTGGCGGTCTTAAATACTAACATCTAAGTTCTACATATCTGCTTGCCCTTTAGCACAAAAGCCCTTCAGAATCTCCCTCTCCTTTTTCATGGGCCTACAGCCCTCCTATTCACTTGTTAAGCTTTTCACCAAACTCGGATAATAATTTTCTCCATAATTTACAATAGTCAGGTTTGGATGGTTTTGGTAAGACCTACCTGTTTTGGTTTTGTATGTTATCTTCTGTGCTAATAGCCTTGTAGTCAACAAAGCATATGGAGCTGAACTACAGGTGAAAATAAGAGTGATATTCAAGGATTCCCCATTTCACAGAACAGGAGAAGAACATGAAAAAGGTCTGCCAGAATACAATTTTTACATCAGTTCTACTTTTCTTCTGTTTTGCATTATGTGAATGACCAAATGCCTCCAGCTGGGGTGGCAGCGAACCACAGATAAAGACAGAAAGAACCTGAGAAGCCTAGATTTTTTCCCAGCCTCTGGAAATGTTGACTTCTGCCCACTAAGCCTCTCTTGAACATTTAACATTGCTTCATTCCTGTGAAGTATCACAGACGACAGCTTTTTGATCCAATAAAAAAATAGTGTTCTGTTTGAAAAGCTTGTTAGCCTTTCAGATAAAGCCAGCATAGCTGCAAACCCATCAAAGTTTCATTTGATTATAAATTAAAAAATCCAAACAAAAAGGCCAAGCAAACACCAGCCAAACCTGAAGACTTCACTTCAGGGTTCCCAGATTCTCTGTTTCCTTTGGCTTTGTACTCATGAGTATTTGTTACCATTTTTAGCACCAACAACATACTTCTCTGAACATTAACAAAATAAGCAGAGTCACATTCTTACAATGAAAGGAAAGTCAAACAGACAATACAGCACCCCAGCCTAGGTCTGGGAAGACTATGGAAAGAGTAAGTCTGAGTACATGAATAACACCCCCTGTGAAGTTTGCAACTATTATGCCTTGACCAGGCATGTGCAGGTGCAAGCTGGCACATAACAGGACCCAACTATCTTGATTCCTGTGCCAGTGACTAAGAGGTACGTTTTCCGTCAGCAGAGCAGGCTTACCACCCACCCGACTTCTCAGGAAAGTGCTGAATCTTTCTCCTTTGCAACCAAAAAGGAAACAATATCCAGAGAGATGGCTCTGGATAAGACAGCCCTTGCAAGAAACTACTTAGGGAACAATACCAAAATGAACACCAAATTTTAAAGCTGCATAACACCCAGAACTGCAGATATCCACAACGCTGGCCAATGTAGCACTGCGTGCTTGGGATGTCTAAAGAATAGGTCTTATTTTCAAACTGAGTAAGTTGAGAGAGTACAAACCAGCAAGCAGTGGTTTGCATAACATGCATTGCAGGGAAAAGGAGCAAGGAAAGGGCTGCATTTTTGTGTCCTCGCAGTAACAGCACCTTTCTCAATACAATAGGCCTATTTAAATTATGGGGTCTATAGAAAAGCTTTCTCAATACAAATATCAGAATCTAACGGATGTATTTTCCATTTACAGACCTGGACCTGCTCCAGAAAAACAAGAGAAAAGAATCCCCTAAAAACTCAGAGAGGGAGAACAAGTAAAGCATATTTAGGTGATTTGTCCCTGGCAGAGAAAGAAACAATTGGTATTGGTTTATTAATAGATTGGATACCGCTATCTGCTTCGCTTTCTCCTCCACACCAGAGAGTGCAGCTGCCATACCTTGTTGTTTAATTGTGATGATATTTTGTGTCAATACCTGAGAACATGTGCTATATCCTTGAAATGCTTTCAAGAAAGTGTAGAGTTCTATAAAAGCAACAACTGAGAAAAATATTTGTATAGATGTAAGAGGGAACAATTATTTATTAACCCCTCTGGTTTGCACAACTGCAGCTTCTGAATTTGTCAAAATGACTTTGCACCAAACCCACAATTTTAGATTGAAGAATCAAGCTTACAGAAAATACTTACTCTTGGTTTAAAGATACCAGATGATGAGAAAGCCAATATGTGCCTGAATTAACTGTTTCCAGGGTAAATGATTGTCACAATTAAAAATGTGAACTGTATCCCAAGCCATTATCTGTCCATCCTTTGGACCTTGAATATTTTTCTTGATGCAATGGAATTAAATGTCTGGTACTATTCAAGCTCTAGCTTCAGTATACTTAAAATTGCGTCTGCCAGCCTGCCAGCCTGAAAACTTCACAAAGGAGCTTAAATAAAGGATTTTCTGAGCAGAGCAAGTGATTTTTCCAAGATCATTTGTTACTTCAGATTCAAATGCTATGGTCAAATCCATCACAAATCCATTTTTCGCTTCCTGTATTCATCCCAGCACGTTTAGAATTAGAAGACAAATATAAAAGGGTTTAAATTTGCAAATAGACATTCACAGATAAGAAATACAAATTACGTTATCATGTGGAAGAAAAACCATGGCCAAAATTAAAGAATAATTTATATGTCTATTTGTTTTGATCTATGGTTTCTCCTCCTTTATTTACCTTGCACACTCCTACTACCAGACCTTTCCCAGGTCAAGTTGATTAATCCTGTCATGTATTTACACTGAAGATCACTGCAACAGGCTGAAAATCAGTACCTGTAATAACACACCATTTCCACAGCTGGTAGAATTTGAATTCATTCCACCATGTATTTACATTTGAAACTGCATCACCTGTGACAACTGACACCAGCTATGCTGCCCATTGGACAACAGGCTTATTTCCCATCAAGGAAACAGCCGACTCACACAAATCTTGCTCATACTCAGCTCTGTTTACCATCCCTCAGTTATAATATCACCAGAGATGCACCAAAAGACTACATCATTCCTACCAGAGAGAGTGCAGTCCCTCTACCTGACAGTTGTGTAAATCCACAGATGACAACCAAGCATCTGGATTTGTTACTATATTTGCTTTTTTATTCCTTGTTCTTTTCAGAAAGTATTTACGAAAAGGAGTTTAGCAATAACAAGCAGCAGGTTATGCACAGAAGAGACAAAGGGTGCAGAAGGTCCCTCTCCTGCCCCTGTGCAGGAGGGTGGTGTGGCTGCAGACTCAGGGGTGCTGCAGCTCTGCACCTACCAGCACAGCCTTAGGCAGGTACTCTGGCTGCTCTGCACAGCACGAGCCAAGGACCATGCACCTCCAGATGCTGCAGTGGGAGAGACCAACAAATCCTCAGCACACACAGCAGAGAGGCCATGCCCTTTAACCCCTGTGATGGGTGAGCAGGAAAAGGGTTTGTAAAGAGGATCCCACATTGCCGGCGCTGCAGCCCCAGGCTTGTGAAAGGCTGGCTGTTCCAGAAGCAGGATTTCTCAAACTTGTTATGTCTACACTCACCAAACAAAAGGTTCTGGGCCACACCTACCTCATGCGAGGTGACATTCGAATATAATGCAATACTTAATTTTGTGAAACCTGTCTAGCCAAAGTTTGCAATGACCTCAGCCTAGGTGCTGCTTCCCCACCTTCCTTTGGCATTGCCTGCCTTTTGCTTCACTGCCAGCCTTCTGCTTCTTCTTTTAACTCTTTTAAAGCTCTGATAAAAGATGTTTGCCTTTCTGAGTCCTCTGCCACTCTGCACCACTTTCTATTAGCATCCTACAGGTTTTTGACCCTGGTTTCTTTCTCTTCACCTTCAAAATTCCTCCTAGAATCTCAAGTGCAAATCATAGCTACAGTTTCCATGCCTCTGAAGTGCTAAGGGTAGAGAAGGTCTTAAGATTCTTAAGATTATGTTTTTTTTTTAAGCTAGACATATTCACAAATAAAAATAGTGTCTCAGAGAGCTTCTCCAATGTTTTAGATGACTGACTTTGTATGTGATTTCTCTAAAACTTTATATACATCAGAGCTACTAGAGAGCTGAATTCATTCATGTTCAGTCTTACAAGATACACTTCAATTTCACAGAATCATAGACTATCTCAAGTTGGAAGGAAGCCCTAAGGATCAAGTCCAATTACTCCCCAAAAATGGAGGGAAAAACACGACCTGATTGTATATGATTTGAGAAATGCTATATAGCAAAGACAAGTAAACAAGAAGCAGCACAAATTTTATATGTGCAGGCTTACGTGGCTGTATTTTGACTCCTGAGTACTTGCTGCAGGCTTTCTATGTCTCCAGTTAATTCATGGAGAAGGGTGCTACAGAGACAACTGCAGCGCACCGTGCTTTGAGCATTATGAGCATGCGAATAAAAGCCTATGACTGTTCCAAGACAAAACTTGGCCCTTCTCAAACGGGCGTCAAAATCGCTATTGACAACTCCACTTACCCTTCCATTGTCATGTTTCAAACCAATGCCTCGGGTGGCCTCAGTGACACTGCCCACCACCACCACCAGGCAAGGAGTGCCATTTCACCCGAACAAAGGTGTGTACAAACAACAGACCGGGAGAGGAAACAGATTAGAGTCTGACAAGAATAGATTATCTAATAGTGAGGAAATGCAGTCAGAGCTGGTCATCAGCGTTGGCTAGATAAGGAGATTAGGGTTTAGAAACTGATGAATTGTCTAGGATGAACAAGAAGGGAGACGGATCTGAGGGGTACTGGTAAAGCTGGCAAAGACTGTGAGGCAGGAAACAGGGCAGCTTTGAATGGAGGGGGACACTGGAGAAAGAAATTATGTTTGAGAGGGTGGGAAATACTGGGGAAAAGGGCAGTTAGAGTGTAATAAAGAATCGGCTAAACAAGTAAAATGGGAAAGAGATATTGAAGAACTGATGGGGGACGGGCCAAGGACACCCCTAAAAGGCAGTGGTGTTTGGGGAGGGGGAGAAGTTTGCAGGTAGGAAGCTCAAAGAACTTGGTTAACCATTACCATAGTGAGCTCAGAGGGACATCTGGGACCGGCTGGAAAGGAGGCTCTAGAAGATACCCAAAGAGAGAAGATGAGATGAAAAAGCAATGAGGGCACACAAGGGACAGAGCACAAGGGGAAGACATCACTAGCCTGGGGAGAGAGATGAGAAGGAGCAATTAAGTTTGTGCCACCAAGTACACACTTTCGTCCCAGCCCTCGGATGCAATCCAGCACTTCAGAGCCTTTCCAGCCCTCTCCTGTGTCCAAGCTACAGAGCTACTTTCTATTTTAAAGAGCAGCACATTTGCTGTGGATGGGAGTACCTGCAGGAATGAGGAGTTCATATCATGTTATTAACCACCACCTAGCCCAGAAGCAGCTACTGATCTGTTACAAGAAACTTAAGGGTTTTTTTGTACAACCCTTTCTGATCTTTGAGTTCAAGTAGTGGTTGCTAACCTAAGCATAATGCTACTTATTATACTAACACTTCTTATAACAAGCAAGAACTTGAAAAGTTGTAAACAGGAACCATCAACATTATCTAATGATTCATCTAGCCTTGTTAAAGAAGCTGTATAATTCATTAAGTGTATTTTGGGAGTTGGTTTGCCATGAGTGATAATGCCAGAGTTGACTTCTGCAAGGAACATTTTTCTCATTATTTTAATCTTAGAAAAATATTAGAATTACAAAAAAGTATCATTAATCAAATCTGTTTATTAATTTCATTAGTGAATACTGCTATCAGAGTAGGAAAGCACCTCTGAATCACTGTTTATCAACAAAGATGAAGTTGGGCTCAGAAGAAATCATCCGAAACTGGACAATGAGAGATTAGGTCAATGGATTTGCTGACTGTCTTTCTGGTCTGGCCACTAGCAGTGATCAATACCTAGCTACAGGATAATAACATGCAGCAATGCAGGGGGAGGAGGATGGGGCTACACCTTGGTGACAACCCATTCTCAGATCAGTTTAAGCCAGCACTGAAGACTGACCCCTCTGAATACATCGATCGAGTGTAGACCTATATTTCAGTAACTCTTATTTGTGCTTCAGAAAGCGTGCATTGCAGGAAACTCTTTCACTTGGAGAAAAAAACATTTCACTTGCATTTGGGGGGTGGGGGGAGGGAAAGGCAAGCCTTTTTTAAGACCACACATTTTGAGGACCCTATTGTCTTGATATCCTTGGGATATATGACTTACATCTGGCAGGTAAATAGGAACTGTGTTGACAAAGTGATTTACTTTTTTTGGATGTGAATCAAGTTCTTTTTGTTACGCATATGCTTACACACACATGTGCAAGTTTTCTTTGCAAAAGACAAATTGATAGCTGCACATCCAGCTTATTATGTTTCAGGAAGGACAAAACCAAACTGAACTTACAGCAACTATGAAAAAGGTGTTAACTCACTAACCTGAACTGATAGGTTTATGCCAAAATCAGATGAGGATCACGAATTCCCCTCAAAGAAGGCATTTATTATTTCAGCATGCCCTTTAAAATCGCAAGCTGCATTTCCTAACTTATCCTCATGGACTTTCCTGTACCTCCCCTACCTACTCCAATATTTAGAATGCCTTTCCTTGTGCAAAGCCCCTCAGGTGGCGGTTTAATGTTTCCCCCACCGCCACGGGGAATCACTCTCTTATCTGTTCCCTGCAGGAGAGACATTCGGTTTTGGTCTACCTCAGTGTTGTCCTTTGTGCTATGATCTAAAACCACCTCAGGTCTTGCGTTCCCCACACTCACTGACCATGGCTTTCTCACAGCGGGGTATGGATACATCCTTTTTTTTTGTTTTCCTTTTCTCTCCAGGATCTGCACCCTGCAGGTATCACCCTGAGAGTCCTTGTCCCCTACAGTGCCAAGTGATCTTAAAGAGAAAACAAACAAAGCCTTATTTAGGAAGATTTCAGGTGACAAGACTGAAAACAGAAGTACCACAACTGTAGAACGCAACCCAGCTGATATTTAGCCAGATACCTTCTGAGATGGTTTTGCCTCCCTTGCCCAAACACATCCCACTAGCTGGAGCAGGGAACACAAGTTTTACAGCACCCACAAGTTTTACAGCACCCACAAGTTTTACAGCACCCACGTGTCAGCCAGGTGTGGGCCAAGTTCTGAAATTTTCTGAAGGTAAGTTAGAGGAGGAAGATTGGGTCCCAGCTTCCACTCCCTTCATCACTTCAACAATTACCATTACAATCGTGATTTTCATTTAGCACCTTCAGTGGCCTTAATATTGATAACGCTTCTTGACAATCAATTCTATGTTAGTTTTCAGTGTTCCTTTACTGTGTTTGGGGTTAACATCTTAAAAATATGATAAACACGTTGCTAGTTTTGCTTTGTGAGCAGGAAGAAACTCCCTAGGTGACACCCTATCTCTATTTTATGACTGTTAAGTAATGCCTACACCTTATCATCACACTGAATTATCTGAAGACTGAACCCTGACCTCATCTAGAAGATGTCACTGGACTTACTTAGCCTCTGTTCTGGAGTCTGATTGTCTCATTTAATGGCAAAACCCCTGATATCTTAGATACATGGCTTCATCCTACACCATTTGTTCATCTCACAGCAGTTACAGATTCAAAACATCAGTAAAATTATCTGTGAATTTTTCTATGTTTCCATGTTCTTCCAGTGGTTAAGTTTTCAAACTTTATTTATTTATTAAATTACAGCAATATTGTGAAAGTTGTCGTAAGAAACAATTAAAAAATTATTTTCCTTCAAGGGAAACTGCTGAGTTAGAATGTGTATTTCCAGCAACAGATGTTTGTAACATCAAATAAAATAAATAGAAGTCAGTAATAGAAAATTCCTAATTCTAATTCAGTTTTCTTCCTGTGACATCCCTCACTCCCGTCAAGTTCCTTCAAAATGTGACCCAAAACTCTCATTTGTTCATTCTCCTTCTATTTTGCAGTACCCTCTTCTTTGGAAACAAAGATCTTCTATTTTGTAAGTAGGACTTTGCTACCATCCCTCCTCCATGCTTGAAGCCCTTACTCATACTCTGGTACCAGAACTGCTGAAACCAAATCAGGTGTAAGAAGGTGATCACGGAGCATTAGCCCAGACACAGGAATCTGAACAAAGTTTTGTGCCTGGGCTGTCTGACATCAACCAGAAAGTTGTTAAAACATCCTAAGAAAGATAAGCCACTTCTAGAAGCTATTACAGAATCTAGAGAACCAAGGACATGACTTTGTATTTTGTGACCGATTTATAACTAATAGCAATTTCTCTTCAGGATGCACTTGCACCTACATGTGGATGGATTACAAAAATCAGTGCTAAAGAACACTGTTAGCATCAATTGTGAATTCGACACTAGGTCAACAGTGCTTAGTGACTCTGGAAAATCATCCCTATAGGGTGATTCATAAAGACTGTGGTGTTTTGGGCTCCATATTCAAAAGGGCACTGATTATTTTTGTTGGCTACAGGAGGGACTAAGTGCATGAGATTGCTGAAACACACAGAGTAAACTATACAAAACAGGCGAAGGGAGTCAAGTCTTGCGCTGACTGGCATACTAAGGATTTTAGTTTTGACTTCTATAAAATGAACTAATTTTGGTCTACCTTCCCAACACAGCTACATGACCTTCATGCAAAAGCCGTGTTTCTGCACACTCTCCTGCCTTTTACTTTAGCAGTGTTTGCCTCATTCATGTCTGCGCTTCAAGAATGTTGCAGAGCTCAAGAACTTAAGCATCTGCAGTTACATATCCTAAGGAAGTCTCAGGAACTGAGGATACTCACTCAAGAACGATTATGCATCTTACTGTCTGCAGCCTCCTCTGGAGAACAGTTGTCCTCCACCTCTTCCTCTGAGACCACTTAAAGATGAATCAACTTACAACTTGACACACCTAATTATTACATGCTGCTAGCATTCAAGGTTCTGTCAGATAAAGAAGAGGGTGTAGTCTCCAAGCAAACATGCTTTTCTGCTCTCAAATCAAAGGCTTTCCTTTAATTAGAGTAATTTAATTAATTTAGGTCCAAATGAAACTTCACAGGTAAAGGCAAATCCAGATGAGGCATCATAAATAAGCAATACAAATCCCCCATTCATCCTGTAATGACTAGAGGTTTTCAAAACAAGCCTTACAAGGAGGCTGAGGTCCCCTATTGTTTCTATCAGGGAAGGAAGAAAAAGCTTTTTTAATCACCTTAGTTTGAAATATGTTTATATAGAAGATGACTAAATGAATAAATACAGTAATCTAAAAAGTTTAAAAAGCAATTAAGAGAGATTTAAAAATTAAAGAGTTAAAGCTATTAGAATGATGGGCAATCATATCCTTCCCTTTGAAACACTTCTGGCTATTAGCCTTCATTTCCTGGTTATGGAAAGGCTGCTCATGTTTTTAATTTAGAAATTTCTAACAGGGGGAATCATTAATCGACCCCACATTTCACCACAGCCAGAAATCTATACTGGATGAGTATACATATTAAATCCAAAATTTAGTCATATTCTGGTACTGAGTGATGGGTCAGCTGTCTAACCAACTCCCATTCGCTTTGGTCCAAACTATCTTTCAGTACGTGCTATCCATTAATCCCGGCAGGAAGAGATGGCAGAATGAGCCCTGCATTATTTTTCCAATCTTTCTTCTTTTATTCTTCCAGCTACAGTGACAACGTAAGATGAATTACATGAAAAGAAAGCAAGCTGCAGCATAGCTGGATTTCTGCAACAGGAAAACTGGCTTGTCTCTCTTTCTTTGCACCTGACTAGTGCTTATCTCCAAGGTAGCACTGCTCAGACAGACTATGGAAACATAGAAATTGCTCTGGAAAAAAAAAGAGCAGACCTTTTGCCATGGCTCAGAATGCAAAGCCCTCTGGAACTGACAAAAGAAAGGAGGAGTCTCTATTCTCATCTCTGGACTCTCACAGCCCACCAACTCTAGTTTATCTGTGGTAGCACATAGTACACTGCTTTTTTTTTCGAGTTCTTTCATGCATCTCCTGAAAAGCATCTTGAGACAATGGCCAAACAACTGAATCAGACAAAAATTTAGGGAACATGATGCTAAGAAACGCGCACAACAATGCTGCCATTTCATCTGAATGCATACACAGGTAAAATTATTCCCCCCCTCTTGACCTGGTTAATGCAGACAAACCCCACTTTCAGTTGAGCAATTATCTGATCAGAATAGAAGGTTATAATGACCTTGGAGGAAGGTCATTAAACTTTTTCAAAAGCAAGCCAAACAGATTTTTAGAGAGGAGTCATATTTTGGTTTTTTTTCAGCCAACCAGTTGGTGTAACAAACTTTCAGAGACTGAAGAAGCACTTTTCTCCCTTAAAGCAACTCTGCTTTTTTTCCAGCTATATCTTTTGGTCTGATAAAATATATAAATTACTGCCTATAAATATTGTTTTTCAGAATATTACAGATGTATCAAAACTACAACTGACCAAGATATGTTTCTTCTGCATTAAAAAGTCATTTTAGGACAAACTCTGAAGGAAGATTAAGCCTGTACTTCTGAAGTGCCAATAACACAGCCACATTTCACACTGCACAAATGAAGACAGTACAGATTTAAACAGGCCAAATGAAGTTAGCAGTAAGCAAAGTACACTTCCTCAAAGCACTTCTAGGATAAACTCCAAATGGACGAAGCATAGGACAAGATTACTGACACCGGCTGACCTACACACCTTTGTACCAGAAGATTCCCAAACATCAGGATTAGGGCAACAGAGAAAGCATAAGGAGGCCTCCGGCAGGTCATTAAGCAGAAGGCGCTGGCATTTGAAGCATGCATATAATATAAAGAAAAACATTGCTTGAAGGCTCCCAGAAATAAACGCTTAAGATGAAGGCAAACAGGTATTCAATAGCAGCTTTTAGAGAACAATGAATCCTGCACATATTTTCCATTCATTTAAAATCAAATCCACCTAATCTGTATTCTTGCTTTCTGCATTTGCTCTCTGTTCTTATTATTGCAAACAATTTGAATAGGTGGAATATTCTTAGAAACTGACTATTAAGCAATTACTACAAAGAGATCACTTTGAACTTAGCATAGTAAATATACACACTGAAGGCAGAGTGAACCAGTGTAGCCTAAACAAGCACAGGGGGGGGGAAAAAAAGCAACTCTGCGTAGCCAAAGGACATGTATAAGATAAGTAATGGGCAGAGCTGGCTTCTTATGGCTTATATTCACTCCAGCCACATGCTCCCCCAGATCCTAGTCTCCCCAGTAAATCTACAGAGGGTTTCTGAAATTAAACTTCACGATACAATTCCTCTTTTGCCCTTCCCACTTCACATAAAATAACAGATCTCATGGCTGCTTTTTAAACAGCTTTGTCTGCTCAAGGAGAGTAATGCTTCTGTCTTTTTTTTCTCCACTTGGGCTCCCCCACTCTAAACCATACTCATCTATTCCCATCTGGGTCTAACAGCTGAAGGATCAGCCAAGAAGGCATGATGATATTCCTCCAGCATTACATTACAAATAGTCAGACACAGGAAAGTACAGGTGTCATCAGAAATCTTAAGTCACAAGTATGGTCTTCAGCTGAAAAGAAATGACACAAAGGTTGCATTCTCAGGAAAGTTTTCCCGATCAAAGCCCAGGTTTTCAGAGGCACCTGCCTGGTACGCAGAACATCTCACAGACTCATGAAACATCTAGCTAGTCCTGGTGAACCCAGTAATAACTAGAACCAATGTAGATTTACATCATCTAACAAAACTCAAGCGTTTTTTCTGCACATACTCTCTGTGTGCTCATTATAATGATATCAAAATGAAGGTTCAGGTTGTTCTGTTACCAAAAATAATTCTACTTCATAGAAAGATATGAAGACATGACTACCCAAGTGAGTTGCTATAAGATATGGTTGGGTGTGGATTTACAGCACACTAGGCATTTCAGAAAGACTGGCCTTGAGCATGCCCTTATTACATGGTGCCAGTGGGCTGCCTCCACTATCACTGCACAGTAGCTAACCTCACATGTGCTAACAAAGGGGAGCTGTGTGGTTTTCACCAGCCAGTGGCTTATTTTTATAAATACAAACACTTCCACCACTATGCTGTTCGGCACTTAATGGATTGGCACAAAGCAAGACTACATTAAGTCACTGTATGTACTACAACAAGGACAACTGTCTAGATTTTCTTTTTTTAATCAAGTGATGCAGCACAGTCCCACCTGCTTGTGTGAACCTTTTTGAGTTACCCAGAACTAAGCTAACAACAAATACCCTTGTGGGCATTCAGGAACAGTACTGGGCAGGTACTGAGAGACACCAAAAAGATGTGCTCTATTTTAATTCACATTTTTCCAGATAGGTAAGATGCTTCAGTTAGATTTTTAAAAGAGGTGCTACATATTTGGCATTGCATTACTATTATCAGCATCTGCCTACAACACTCTGAAAATAAACCTTTCATTATGCCCAGACATGATTTACAGATACACTCCTTCAAACAGAAACACTGTGTGAGTTTTAAGACAAATCCTTTCTTATGTCCAGATCTGATTTACAGTTAATTTCCTTCAAATGAAAATGCATGACGCACATTTCCATTTGCTTTCTGCCAGAAACTTCTATTTTTAGATGCAGGGCAACTTTATACTCCTTTAATACACCTACCACTCCTATGGTGTACTTTAGTAAGGGCTGACACATTCCACTAGATAAATAAATTCTGCAGAACTGCTGACAATATTGTATCAACGTTGATAAGAACAGCAATGTGTCTGGACCTCCTGCTTGATGGAAGTCTGCTAAAGAAATTTTCTCTCTTTTCTTTCTTTTCCTTTTTCTTTTCTTTCCTTTCCTTTTTCTTTTTAATTGTCATTTTTATATGTGGAAATAAAACAGAAAAAGAAATAGCTCTCTAGGTATAATCCATACTGGAATCAAATTGCTCTGATACAAAATGGCCTCCTCCTTCTGTCAAGCTGGGGCTGCTCTAGTCTTCATTGGCTCCCATTTTCAAGGCACAAGGTCTTATGTCACCAGCTTTGCCCAATGTTGCCTCCACCTATGTCTCTCCCATTTCCTCACACACCTTCCACTTTCCATGCTCTGCCCAAATTACTGATGACTGACCATTTTGGATTCTTCATCCACTCCCAACTGTGGAACTTCTTATAGTCCACTCATGCTGGTAGAAACAACCTCTCAGCCAGTATCTACCAAATATTTTCCCTCCATCAAGAGGACCCAGGAAGCTCCTGTTCCAAAAAAACCCAAATCACTCCACTGTTAAAGATTATGGGGATATGTAGAAAATATGAAATGTTATGTACTGTGCCTTGTGTCCAGTGCTTTGTCTGGCATATGTTTAGTAACATATAGACAAGACAGACAAATATTTTGTTAGCTAGAGGAAAGTACTGAAATTGCTTTCTTTCTTGTTTTGCTCTTCTTTTTTTCCCCAAGTGACAAAGCTGAGTCTAGGTTTTTAATAAAAGTGGAAACATGTGGCACACATCTGATATACACATATGGGCTTTTTATTTTCTCTTCCCTATCTTAATATCAAGTCAAATGGAATTTTCCTGATTAGAAAAACAGTTTATCTATCTTGACTTTGTGATGGCCTGTCTTTTATATTTTATGAAATTATGACAACTGCAAACCATGCATTCACTGCTCTTTCTAAAACTAAACAGCTTATTATCTACACAAAGTGTGCAAACACAAAGAAATCAGACTTCATTTAGTAATTTCATTCTCCAGAGTCCTCTGCAGCACAAGTAACGCAGAGTGCAGTGAAGATCATATACCTCAAGTACTGCGTTTCAGGGATCTGTAACATTCCTTGCTGCAAGCTTTGGGAAAGAATCAACTTCTGCTAAGACATTTTTCTTCTATTAGCTAAATTATTTTGAGTTATTTGAAACTATGAATATTTGTCCAAATGTTTACATTACTGAGCAAATGTTAGGTAAATTCCATCCAAACAATGAAGCAACTTCCAGCAATGTGTAACAGAAATAGCACCTCCCTTACATATTTACTTTAGTAAATGTCTAAAAGCTATCCTATAATCAGTTACTGCAATGAGAAAAGAAAGATACTGGGAGGATCGCAACTCTTGGAACAAAAACTCTTTCACCATTTGGTAGATAGTATCTGCGTAGGAAGAGAGACTTTGCACTCACTTTCATTTCTCATGGATGTTCTTGCTTATCTATTCTCCTCAACGCTTCCAAATTATTTCCTGCTTTGACAAAACAAAACTATTTTTAGAGAATTTCTCAACTCTGGAAAAAATGCTTTAAAATAACACTAGGAAAGCCTACTAGAATGAAAAAGATTTCTGCCCCCACCCCCACTGAGCTCAACTGGCACCCGTTCAATTTAAAAACCAAGATCCTGAAAATAATTACACTTAAAATAATGTACAATTCTGATCATTTAGGAAGTTTGTGAAAACACAAATGCAGTAGCTCTATAATGATTATGAAGTAGGGAAACAAGTGTTTAAAATTAAGAATCAAGAGTTTTATCAAGGATACAGCTATATAAGCACATCCTTACGATTCCATAGATTAAAATTGGACAACATGAGTATGGAGTATGCAGAAAAAAATCAGAACTGTTTTAACTGTAATCAAAAGTTAACTTTAACTGAAGAACTTATTAGGTTACAATATTACTGTTTAGTTATTTTTGCCATATGACATTTTCTCCATTTTCTACAGAACTAGTATAAAAAGTGTCACCTGTGCAGCTCACAGAGCTGTCTGCAACACTGTGAATGTTTTTCCAAAACCAATGCCAGAAATTCTTCAGACTACCTGAAAATACCTATAACACATTCCCTCACATTTCAGAACAGACCTCCAACTATCATGGAGCTACAGCACCTTGTGTCAGCCACATGTTTTCAGAGAGCTTCTAGATATGTAGGAGTACCACCCAGATTTTAAATGAATGAAAGTTCTTCCTTCTCTAAATCGAATCACAAAAATATCATTGGCTTTGAACTAAAGCGTTAACAGTAACTATGTGTGGTATTTAGGAATATTACTGTAAATAACTATGAAGTCTGCATTAGGATTAAATAATATGATGATAGAAAGTGGAAGCAGCGTACAAAAACTAGACCAGAAAACAGCAATCCAGCGTCCTGTTGCAGAAACCAGTACAGGATTTCCATTGCTGTTCGTTCTCTGTGGACAAATCCCAGGCCCTTGGAGAAGGCAAATCACCATCTCTTATTAAGAGCTGTCTTGAGAAGCAGACTTTCGCTGGATAAGTTTGTTATATTAGAGCAGCGTTTTGAAGGATAAAAGACAAGGCAGATAATGTATGGCATGATGCATATCCTGCCTCAGTTATTTCTCATCTTGCAAAACAGATAATAATACTTCCCAAATTCAGCATGGCACAGAGTGATGGTGTTTTCAGCTATTGCTGACACACAATGCTAGTAACTCAAACTGAATTTGGCAAAGGGACTGAATTTAAAACAGAAGTCTCTCTTGGGAGAGGGAACTTCAGGAAACAATCTCACTTCCCAGTGCTGACACCTTAGTGACATAATACCATGATGAAGCTTTATTTTACTGCCAAGTCTGGTATCCTCTTGTAAATCTAATTCAAGCAAAGAGGTCGTCTTTCCTGCATGTTTACTATTGCTCTTCAAGCACAGGCAGCACCAAAGTTCTTGTGAGCAAAGACACCTGGATCAGCTTATGCTTGAGAGAAAGTGGTGTTCTGTGTCACACTTCGAAGCGTCTTGTTCAAGTCCCACCTCAGTCCAGTCATATTTAATTTCTCTGTCACAGCACTTTGCTATGAATTGCCCCCCCCCAAAAAAAATCTTTTAAAGATTTTTAAAGCTTTAAACTCTATATTAGGTTTGAAAATGAAGTCACGAAATTACCTGACAAAACACACAAACTGTAGATCCAGACCTAGATCACAAATGAAAAAAAACCACAACATTCACAGAACAGCTCCATAAAGTTAAGTTGCTCTTGTACTGTAATTCAAGCATCTTAAGATGTCTAAAATCATATGACATCCAAAAATAAGAAAAAAACATTGTTGTAACTGGTAATACTCAAATCTGGGCACGAGTCTGGACATTGCAGAGCACCCTTGCAGTGCTAATGGTGCAAAAGTCAAGCTGATTCAGTCTGAATGCGAATGTTCTCCTTGAAACCTTTTGGGAAGGGAGGCAAGTTTAGTTTCCACATTTAAACCTTTCTCTGATGTCAGCTAAACGGCTTGTTTTAAAATATCAATACCTGAATGCAAACTTGGGCTATCTACCCAAGGCACAAAAAGTACAGAAAGAGAAGTAAGCATCCAGCCCCAAGCTGTGGAAGGATTGCAGCCTGAAAGAGAACTAACAGGTTCCTGTTAGAAGCATTTACAGATGCTTGCAAGTGGGCTACTTCATTCACTAAGAGTGCCCTGCAGCTTCTCACATGATCAAAATATTACACTCTGGAATAGTTTGAGGATACAAGAGCTCCCTTGTGAGTTCAGGCTGCTGCCAGCATAACTTTGGAGCTGCAGGGCAGAGGACAGCAGCTACAGCAAAGTTCCACCCATGAACCAGAGTTTAAGATCACACCATGTATGGTGAACAACAGGTAAACAAGAGAAATGCTAAGTGAAAGATACAAGATGTTCATTTAAAATAGACTTCACCTTGCACAACTTGGAACAGAGTATGACCTAGCGAGCAAGCAGTGCCACTTCCAGACAGAGGACTGCACTGAGAACTATTCTTCCTACATAAAATACTCCTTGCATGTACTTTGTGTAGTATAAAAGGGATGCAACCACAGCAAAATGCATAAACCTGCTAGTGCTTTACAGGAAATGTCTCACTACAGATTGGACAATCCCACTCTAGGAAATCAAGTTCAATTCAGATTACAAATCAAACACACCAATAACTGAGCCCACATGCTGTTGCCATATGAGTACATGCATGTTAGCATGTCTGAGGGATATTATGGAATAAAAGTCAGATACAATCTCTAATGCAAACAGAAAACCTAAAAGGGAAATTTGGGTCTGTTACAGAATCTTAAATCTAAAAGTCTGTAGTTGTAATACAGAAAAAGTCATAAACATTGTGGGAAAGTGGAAAGTATAAATTTCACCTACAGTTGTTCAGAACCACTCCCCCATCTCTCCCCAAGTTACAATCAGCAGGGATGCACCTGTTTTGAAGTTCTGCCTTGAGACAACTCAGTTCCAACATGCCTACAGGGACTTTGTCACACCTTCATTTGGGTAAGAGATAACTTTTGCAATCAGAGTTCTTGGTGGATTTTGTTTGAAAAAATACATAATTGATGATTTTGTTAATGCACTTTAACAAGTTATGTTGCATTTATTTACTGCTTCTCTTAGACTTTTCCTGACTGTAAAGACTTGTAGATTTCTGTTGATGCTAATGTTATGAAGGGAATCCGATGAGGACATTTACTGACATCTTCTAAGCTTTACTTTTGTTGCTGTAGGATTAAGCTAGGAGGG
The DNA here is from genome assembly GCF_028554395.1 of Pezoporus wallicus. Classification (NCBI taxonomy): domain Eukaryota; kingdom Metazoa; phylum Chordata; class Aves; order Psittaciformes; family Psittacidae; genus Pezoporus; species Pezoporus wallicus. The sequence goes on from NW_026637470.1 coordinate 976,648, forward strand.
AGGAAAAAAGAGGAGGGCGCACTCTCCCCTTGCTGGGAGATATCCTTCAGCCAGGACTTTAGAATCTGACCATGGATCAGTTTTGCTGGGGTAAGGACAGGGTGGCACAGGACTTTGGCTAGAGCCGAGATCGTGCCAGTAAAATGTCAATATACCAGAACCATGACAGATCAGGTTGTGCCTTCAGTCAGTACTGAGCCATCAAGCTTCAGGTCAAGGAAGTAGCAGTAATCTAGTAAGACAAAATATACTAGGGAGTCAGGGAAGCAGGGACAGAGTATCTCTTCACTCTCCTCCAACCGCAATTTGCTTAAAATCCCTTACCCTTTGGTCATCTCTATCTATTTCAGGCCTGCCTGAAAACCAACTGAAGCCAACTCAGTGTCATTCTTCCTGAACGAGCCAGTCAGGTCCTACTTTCTCTCAACGTTCAATAACTTCAAACCTTCTCCAAAATACAGACTGCATCCTTTATAAAAGGATATCACATCTGTTATTTGGAATGTGATCATTTCAATACTCCTGCCAACTACAGCAATTCTTCATATTAAAAAAAAAAAAATCATTCTATTTTTGAAAGTATTTTAAAGTTTAATGAGTAGGAAGAGAGAAAAATAAGACACATTGTAATTAGCCACATATTTATGGATCACCACAAGTCCTCCAATGTGAATCTCCCATGTACAAACCATGCTATCTTAATCAGGAGCACAGTATATCTATTATTGTAGATATCCCTGTAGTTGAAATAATACTCAAAATGTGTATGTCATCTAGCTGGGAAGTAATTGAGAAGTGAAAGCCCAGTCATAGAGTCACTTCTGACTTAGATCAGTGTCTGCTTTTATTAGAAGACACAGATCAACCCTGAGACTCACCTACTAAGCAAAGAGTTTCAACTCAGAACACTGGTAGAAGTGAAATGCGTAGTCGGGAAAACGAAAGCCTGGTTTACATGTTACTTGTAGGCAGCATTTTAGTAACATCAGTGTCTTTTTATATAAACCAACAGAGCTGAGTGCTTCATATCTTTTTGTTACTGTAGTCTGGACATTGATACCGAGTACAAGGAACTCTTTTTATCCGTGAATTGTACGTCATATCACTGAGCATGCATGAGCACAGTATGTCCAATCTCTATCATAAGTTCTGCTGAGAAACCAGACCAACAAGTAGGTCTGATCTAGCTGTACCCACAAACATAGCAGGTATGTAACAAAAAATTCTGCTTTTAATTGTGTCCAGCAGCCTCCAGTGTTCTTTTACAGGGATAATCAAACACGGAATTTGGCCTACAGCAATTTGCTTTTAAGTTGCATTCAAACATCAAGATTAATAGGTACCACAAAAAAATAATCATAACCCTAAACTCTGGACTAGTATTTTATGTCTTCCAAAATTATCTCAGATACATTGCTAAAAATCATTGCATTCAGTTCTTGCTCTCCACTTTCCCCCCTTTAGACTGGCTCTATTCTTTCACTCTTTAAAGGACACCCGGCTACATCACTCATCCATCCTCTTTGCTGGTATTTCCTATGTAAGCAGCACAGCAGCAGCAAAACAGGAAACCACAAACCCAGGCTGTGTAAGAAGGGAAGCTGATTTCATTTTAAAACAAAACTAATTTCATTCACTCACACCCTCATATCCACATACTCACAGGCACCTAGATATGCGTGTCCAAGTAGTATGTGCAAAATTCAGGTGCCAGATTCCTGAATCCAGGAGATCTGTATAAGACTCCTTGTGACAACACAGAGAAAAAGGGACACCAGCCTTTGAGTTCTTACCATGTTGGGCTCCTCTGAGGTTGGCAACTGCATGCTGGTTTTGGCCAGGCCTTTTTGTAACTTTTAGGAACTGTCAATAATCAGTCTGTCCATCTTGTCCTGCCTCCAAGAGTCATCAGGATTTTCCCATTTGCTCAGGTCCTTTGCCTCCTGATCACCTGCACGTAGACACATTAGGATTTTGATGACCTGCTAATCTAAGTGACTTCAAACGCATGCCATTCTTATAGCCCTACTGCTGCTTTTGTTCCTTCTGGTATGTCCAACCTCCAGACATTCCCATTCATGCAGGCCTTAACATATCTATTACAAATCCCCAAAATTTCAGTGATCACCAACCATGGAAGAGAACTATATAAATCCTAACCCTCCACAGAGAAAAGCAGAGAAACAGTTTCAGTGCACAGCAGAATTGCACAGTTTTTTAAGGAAAGCAGTGAACTAACCAAAATTTGGCCAAGGTTATAGGCAGGTTGTCTTCCATAGAATCATACAATCAACTAGGTTGGAAAAGATCTTTAAGATCATCAGGTCCAAACGTTCTCTCTCGAGGGATTACTATACAATGAAAAATGTTATAGAAAATAAATTTAGAAGAGATTTATTTCTAAGTATCACAAAAAAAAATAAAATCCATAATTCTCATCTGCTTTACTCACTAGCTCATCTTCCTGCCTTAATAATGCTTTTTAGAAAAATAAAATAACTAAACATTTGGGCTAGCAGTATGTTGTATTTCATGCAACTGACCAAAACTGATCAAAAACTGATCAATTAAAAAATAATATACGCTATCTGGAAACCACAATGCCCACTGATGCCTTTCATCCTCCTCCTCCATTTCAATATTCTGAACATTAACCAAGTACCTGAAGCATTGAGCCTAGTACAAATTAGCTGGGACATCACAAATACCACATTTCTGAAAGAGAAAACAAAGGGCATTGTCCATTTGCTTCTAGTCTAGTAGAATTCCACCACAAAGAGGATATAGTTAATTCAACATATGGAAAGATGAAGTTTCTTGTTCTGCAGATAACTGCAACATATGAAAGCTCTGGTCTTTGTGCTATCCTCAGGAAACCACAGGTCACCTCAACAGTCTAAAATAAATACATGACCAGATGAATAAATTCCTTACCCCTTGTGGGTCTTAATTGTAGTGGCTGTTTAAGAGAATGATTTTTGGGCACCTCAGGGCAAGTCTTCATCTTCATAACAGAATTTATATATAAATTCTCTTGAGAATTACAAGATGCAAAATCAATATCTGAAGTTTTCAGTTTAATACTAATTTAAGAAAAAAAAAAAAGTACTGCTAAAAATGACTGCACCTCTAAATCAGTAAAAGAATCACTATGGTAAGAAAAGAGGGTTTTTTTTTCAAGTTCTATTTTGAAACTTACACCACTTTTGAAAGTTAGGCCACTTTGGAAGAAGGCCTTGAGCCTCACTTTCTCAGGTGGTTAGCACGCACCCTCATGTCCAGATTAGAATCAAACATTTTTCAGTTAAGCAAACAAATATTTGGTTTGTTCAAAGTAAAGCATGTTCAATGACATACTTAGAGAACATCAGTTTCACCATGCAACAGCTCTGCTGCCATGAGACTGAATTCCTTTTGTACGACAGTAAAAGTACGGGTTTGCAAAGAGGGTCTTATTTCCTATACTAGGTCCTAAGTTGTTATTTTCTTTTTCTCATTAAGAATAGGCTCACTCTAAGAGATAGGGCTCCTGGTGAGAACTGTAAGAACTAAAGCTGACAAGATTCTTTACTTTATCCTCTAGGTCAAGTAGAGGAACTGCAAAAAAACACCCAGTCTTCTGATTCACAGGAGCAGGCTGCGATTGTCCAATTAGAGCTGTAAAACTGCCAGCTAGGAGCAGTAGCCATATAATACCGCCTGGGGGAAGAATGTCAGAACTCCCACGCTACCTTTATATCCCATTACAACTTACTGCAGCCCTGAACTTTGCTGGCAACCAACGGTCTCCAGAATGATTTGTTAGCAGCTCTATTACTTACCCTAAAGGTATAGTTGAATGCATTTTGTTTGCTTACAAGTGGGATTTCTTCTCTTCTACTTCCAGAGATGGTGCTGTGGTTTGTTTTTTTTTTCTTAGAATTCCTCCACAGTGGAATCTCCATAGAGATACCTATGTCATTTTGCATCTGTCTCCTTGAAACTCACCCTCTGACAGCTCCTTTCACCCCCTCTCCTCATTCATATGCATTCTCCTTATTGGTTGTTATGAAGTGATCTCTGGTGAAGTCTTCCCCTCTCCTAAATGTTCTTGTTATTACTACCATTGCTCCATGGCACAAGCTAAACCAGCTCTTCCCCCCTAAACCAGTTTGTGAAGCAAGAAATTAGTCACAACTCCAAAAGCAACAGCCAGCTTGGTGTAGCAAGAGATCTTCTTAGATAATACTGTAGTATATAACAAGATACAAAGACAACTCTACAGATATTAAATACAGGCCACAGAAACTTACTAAACAATTATGACATATTGTCATATGTCAAGGCTTACATATGGGCTTCAAGCTTTTTCAAGTACGTTTTTCAAAGCCAAGCAGCATCAGGAGCAACTGCAGGTATTGTTACAAAAATATACACCCCTTCTCCCTCCTGCAAAGCAAAACAGTTAACTAAAACAAGCTTTTGTTCACTATTTCTCTCCATCCATCTTTTTGCTCAGCTGAAGTCATTTATGAAGGCAGGTGCGTGCAATGAAATACATCTGTGTAAGTAGGAGACAAAAGTACCATGGCATGCCCAGGCTGTGAAGTTAAACAGCACCAAGTGCTGAAAGACCAAAGAAAAAACTCGGCAATGTGGCAAGTTTTGAAACCCTAGAGATCAGTCAGAAAAGGCATTGACAAGAGATCTGGAAAAGGGATTACACAAGGTGAACAGCAGAAAATAAAAGCTGACCAAGATCTTCTGAAAAACTAGAAATGCCACATACAAAACAGGTAGACATTAAAAAAGAGGCATCAGTAAATGACTCTTAGAAGACCTAAAGATTAGTATGACAAACACTATATTGTGTACATACTTGATGAGAACATACAAGTTCTTTTGCGTACAAAACTGCCAAGGAAGAATGAGTACTCCCAGCAGAAAAAGGCTTACTTAAGCATTAAAAAAAAGTCAGCATTAAAAAAAAAAGACGATGAAGAGATCAAAGCAGCAAGTGAAATCATTGCATCCAGACACCACCAAAATCCTGAAAAACTTCTAGATCAAGTATTTCCCATCACCCTTTTGAAAACAGATCCATAAGCACACTACAGACACATTTATTATTACAGAAATCTGGAAGAAAATACAAATAATTTTGACAGAAGGATCAACAATGTGATCAGAAGCACTGACCTAAACTAGTGCAATCGTATAATGTCACTGTGAAATGCACAAAGTGCACATGCACTTATCGCAGCCAGAAACAAAAGTTCCATTGATTCAAGTATATACAAGACTGGACTAGAAAGATGCATAACCACCTTAACAAGATTTCTGAAGGGCATGCCCCTGTGGCATGGACACACCTGCTATCAACACAAATTCAGAAACAATAGTGGGCAGGAGAGATCTGATTTCTATATGCCCATGGGCTAAAACTGCTCAGCAGAAAGCACACCAGAACAATCGTTTCCAAGCACTGTAGTGTGACAATTTTTAAAGTTAGGTCAGAAGAAATAGTTTCCTGGAAGGACACAAGGCCAGGCTTAAGCTGAGTGGGTTTTGTTCTAGCTGCAATTTCTCATCAAGAGTAACTGCTCTATGCAGAAAGCCCACAGCACTTTTGAATGGGCATTTCTGCTCCTTCTGTCCTACAGCTTTTCATTGTGCCTTCAACCTTCAGCATCTGTTAGATGAGAACACTGAACAGCAAGCAGATGAAAAATGAAAAAATAAGAAGTCTCAGAACTGAACAGCTTTGTTTACAAGGATCTTCCTCAAACAGTCCAAAACCTTCACAAGTCCACTTTAAAAAACAGTAACTTTAAAATGGCATATTTCAAAACAGGACAAAGATGGCAAGCCTGGTATATGACCTCTGCAATGCCAAACAGCAATTTCAGATTTCTTTATTCATGAAATACAGAATGGAGCATATGCATAAGACCTGGTCCTCTTCACAGATAGAAAGTACACTCACTGTTTTGAGGGAAGATCACACATTTAGCAGCAATTATTAACTTAAAGAGATGAGTTTTGAGTAAGTGAAGACTGACAGCTAGTAGGGAAGAGAACATTTTAAATTACTAAATGCTGTTTCTAGCTGCTACTACTTAACACTCCATCATTCCTACAGAAATTAGCAAGCAACACGATCATGCTGAAGTCTATGCATGACAAACAAAGCTACATCAGAATAAAAAAAAATATACTCTGTTGTAACTTTAAATTTTGTTGTCTAACTAGTCTTATGCTGATCTGAAAGCTTGTTAGTCATACTCTTAAATTTCAGCTCTACAGGAAGCTTCTGTACCCATTACTAGAACATGAAGTCTGAAAGAAAAGAATTCAGTTCTGAATTTTGTTGTTTTTAACATACAAGTTCATTTTATCTTAACAGTATTCAGGACTGAATAAGTTAACTACAAAAAACATAATTTGGTATTTCTTTTTCTCCTCATCTATAAAAAACTGTAAATGGAAAAGCCTCTCAAGGAAATTCAGTTCATACCAAACCATGTGCCAGACAAAAAAAAAAGGTCAGATAAGTGCACTCTAGAACACAGTCTTAGCTGAGAATCAACACAGAACTCTGACGCACAACATCCTACTACAGCTGCTTGAGTAGGTACAGGGTACATCATCTGAACAGCTTGAAGTTAGGTTACAGTCTTGTCCCTTTCCCAGAATAAAAGCCTATGTCAAGGATCCAGACTTGATTCACGTTCTTCAGTTTCATCAGGTAGTTCTTCAGCAGATGCACCACACACGTTGTCCTGGTTATCTGCAGACTGATTTAGCTCATCAGGTTCCCCAGCTGCAGTCTGAGTTGTTTCTTCTTCCTCTTCTTCCTCAGCTTCTCCATCATCTTCCACATCCATCTCAAACACCCTCACATGACGGAGATTTGAACTTAGCTATGGAGACATTAAGAAGTTTCCATTAATAAATATTTTCTTTGAAAAAGCACCAATATCATCTTAAATGTCAGCCATGAAAATGTCCTTTCTTTGAAACAGAAGTACCGAGGAAATTAGCAACTTTTTAATTGCTCTGCAGGGTGAAAAGTAAAGCAAACAGATACATCAACTTCTGTTAGTCTTCCATGCTGTGTTACAAGAGAGGTATGACTGTATCCCAATACACTTATAACAGAACATAAGAGAATAACCTATTTATAAATATTTTAGTATTCATTTACTATTTTATTAATTATAAAATATTATTGGTTATTTATTATAAAGAAATGTTTTCTTTTTCTTTGCTAATTCTTACTAAATTAGCAGACACAGGTTATCACTCTCTCCAGTCATAACATCTTTTGTTTAACAGTTTACAAGCTGTTTCTCAGATACTGTACTTACCACACAGGAAACTTTCCTAATGCCATTTACAGAAACATACTGAGCTTTCATATTCTCAAGTACTCTCCACTGATTCTCCAAGATGACAGTACATGTGGGTATCTCACCACTTTGCTCATCCAGCCTGCACACACGAAGAAGGAAACACAAAGCTAGTACATAAGAAACCATTCCAGTACTAAGACAAATCTCAGTCCAGGGTTTTTTTTATGTCTAAGTTTTATTATATCATATGCAACAAGCAGATTATCATTTGAAACCACTCTAATGCTGCTATGGATATTCTAAAGAGGGGGATCCAACTGCAAAGACACAATGTATTTCATCTGAAGTAAAAGACTACAGCAGGTGAGAAGGGAGCTGTAAAGCCTGATCTTCCCACAAGTAACAGCTACCGCAGGAGGATGAGGATGGCATCCTTCAAAAGTTTCTTCTGCAAGAGAAGGCGTTTCTGAACAAAGTCCTGTAGGCAATGCCTTCACTTACACAAAAGTTTAGCCTCCATGACCTTTCGAAGATGTTTTATTCCAGTTTCTTCCCATTCAGAGAGCCTGTGTGAAGGGCCTCCTGCCTACTACAGTGGCCAGGATTAGTCTGAACTTACTTTTAGTATTTTCTGTTAATTCTTCAATACACAACTTCTTTGTGGCATAAAAAGAAATATTTACAGTTCAGTATGTCTCTTTGTTTTGAAGTAAAAATGTCTTTTAAGCAATCCACCAGATACGCATAGCGAGAAAAAAGAAAAAGCAAGTGAGGCTCAACAACTAAAAGATCGGATTCACCACTTGAACAACACTGGTCTTTTTTTAGGTGTGTGTCAGTTCACTTCCCCCAGATGCTCTTCTCTCCCTAAGCCAACACAGGCATCAGTTTTTATCTTTCGGGGCTAAGACGACAATAGTTGTATGTGTGACTACCAGGGAAAGGATGAAGAAATATTTGCATATCCTTATTACAAGGCAGAAATATATGAGCAAATAGGCTGAAAACACCCTAAATTCAAGTATTCTAACTAGCAAAGTTAGCATCCTCTAAAGAAAAGATTACCTCTGAATCTACAGGATGTCTTCATTTGGTTCTCCCATTTCACAAAAGCCATATGCACATGTAGTATTCAGTCTCAAAAAAAGCAAAACCAATCCCAACCCCCAAAAACCACAAACCAAATTTTTAGGAAGCTTCCATCTCTGCATCCCACTCCCCTGGCACACAACTTTTGTCTTTAAAATACTTACACACAAGGCATGAGCAATTGTACACGATTAGAATAGTTCTTTAATCTGCTTTTCAGTTCTACATTTTCAGACTTGCTCAAAGTTTTTCAGTACCTTCTAGCAGAATCCCAGATTAATTCCCTATCTTGGTCCTCATCAGTGTATACTGAAGATAAAGGCAACTGAGCCAACACTCTCTCCTTCCCTTCTTGTTCCATGCTCTCCTTCAGAACTACAGTTACAGTTTCATCATCATAGAAGTGTGCATCTAAACAACTGTAGCATCTATAGGAAAATAATTTAGAAAGGAATAAAGTCAGAACTAAAATATTTTAAGTTACACAGCATTCATGTTAAAAATTATTCAGTAGCTAACAGTGCCCTTTACTGTAAATGGTAAAAAGGTCAGTCATGCAGCTAAGACACTGAAAGACAGTTATAAACATGTCAGACTCCTATGTGATGCAGGAAAAAATATTCTGAAGGGAAAAAAAAAACAAACGAACAAAAAAAACACCCCAAACCAACACATAACCTCCTCCCCCAAAAATAGAAGAATTACTAGTAATCTTATTTTGTCTCTGTTCAGGTGAAGTGTAAGGAACAGTAAACACAAACACCAAAGAAAATTTAGAAACACATCTGAAGACACTGAGGGCAATCACATCTGACCTTTCTACATGAAAAGGATGAGCTTAGTCTACCATGCCTTTTAGGATGCTTTCATTTGGGCATATCAAGTGTCTCTCCATCTTACTTAAAGAATACCACAGATAGAAGCAAAATATGTTTCCAGCTAGCTCGCTTTCTTGTATGTGTGCTAAAAACTCTAGTTTTCAGATAGAAAACTAAAATATACTTGATCTTGTGATGAAATGCAATTTCACAAATGACTCTCAAAATCCTGCACCTTCATGCACCTGTGCCATCTCCTACAGCCCAACTCACCCAAGGATTACAAGGTGGTCCAGCAACTAAAGTAGTAATTGCAGGATAAAAACCAAACTATAATGTCTCAGAAGTTAACTTAATGTGAAGGAACATAAGAAAACATGGTTCTGCAAGAAAAATCGATATACTGACCTGGAGTCTGAGCTCTCATGTATACTGTTGCTCAAGAAGTTTCCAAACTCTACTGCAAGAATTCCATTACTGACAGACCTAAAATAATAGTGTTCATTATCTCAGTTGATAATTTCTTTTCCATTCATAGAGAATCCAAAATCTCTAAAGGCAACTGTCATAAGAGATGGTGTAAGCCTAGCTAAGGTTAGCACAATACCAGTCTACAACCCAAAATGATGCAACTGGTGGATAAGAACCTTTTGATTTCCTCTGCCTTCACCAAAATACGATTAATGGAGTCAAACAGGAAACTTGAGTCTGGCTTGTGGGATACAGTTCTTCTCTGCTGAACTCGTTTCAATTGTCCTAGTCTCAGGTCTGTTGAGTTACTTGATATTCAAATCTACAGAAAACGAGTTTAGACTGTTTTAGGTAGGGAGGGAGGAAACAGGATAGGAACTACACTACAAAGCTGTAATTTTGTCATCATCATCTCTCAACTGAAAACACAGAAGATAACTTCACCATGCATTTTCTTCAGCAGTAAATTTGCTTTTAAAATTCCCACCCCTACCACAGTTCATTATCTCCTCAAATTAAATGACATGGATTATAATAATCAGTATTTTATGAAGGAGGAATTTCTGCTGTTTTCTAAACCCAGATCATTTCAGTGATCCCACTGGCAGAATGCATCTTAAAGAGGTGTATCAGTACAACTAAGCAGTGACAAACTGCATCTTGGACACGGAAGCTCTAGAAGGTCCACAGAACTACACCCCAAAGACGTATTTTATTTGCTGCACTACCTCCCATTTTCCCTAGAGTACTGAAAGGTGTTAAAGGTTGCAAGTGGTTAATAAAAAAAAACCCAACATTGACAGTAAGACAAAGCAACCCTGAAAGCACGATTCCCTGTAATTTTCCACAAGTTTGCATAGGTAATTCTGTGAGGAGCAAAACTAAGGGAGTCTGATTTCTTTTCCTAAGCCTAAAACCATCTTCGGTCTTACGATAAGATTTTCTGTGTCTAACACAATACAAACTCCTGCTGCGGATTCCTACTGTACTTCCCAATGTCTTCCTCATTTTCTCTAGTAACCACGAAAAATTGTATTCATGCTGCTTATTCCTTCTTTTTACAAATAAATTTGAGTTGTGATTGCCTGTGTACATAGGTACCAAACCTCACAAACCAATTTTACCCTCTTACCTAGAAGTATCAGTATGTCTTCTCAAAATGTATATTTTAGAAATAGAATCTTCTAACATGGTGAAGAGAACATAATGTATATTGGATGTTTTATCATTCCACCTGTAATGTGAGGGAAGGAAATGAAAATGCAGATTAAGTTTTAATAACTGGTAAATAACATAGGACAAGGAATAGCAGCATACTTACAGAAATGGTAATTTAAATAACTGAGGTGTGGAATCTTCACTGAAAAGAAAAAAACAAACTAGTTTATTAAAACTTGCTGTAATTTTGTGCAATTGAGCATTAGAAATAATGTAAATAAATACCTTTGAGAAGTTTTGTAAAGAGACATGCAGAATGCTTGATGCACTGACTTTCCAATTACATCCTAACAAAACCAATGAAAATAGGCCAAAAAATGCAGCCAGTTATTCATAATTGTATACAATTTTAAAGAAAAGGAAAAAAAACAAACCCAACCAACCAAAAACCAACCAACCAAAACCACCTGAGTACATCTGAAAAAATCCACCAATATTTATGCTGGAATAAACATCCCTATTGTAAACACTACTGTCCCTTGATACACTAGGCGTTGATTAACATCTTTGCTGGTGACACAAACAGCAGGATTGAGTGTGCCCTCAGCAAGTTTGCCAACCACACTAAGCTGTGTGGTTCAGTGGATACTCTAGACGGAAGGGATGCCATCCAGAGGGACCTTGATACACTTGAGAGGGGGGCCAATGCAAACCTTATGAAGTTCAACAAGGCCAAGTGCAAGGTTTCTGCATAATGGTTGGGGCAATCCCAAACACAAGTCTGGGCAGAGAACAGATTAAGAGCAGCCCTGAGGAGAAGGACTTGGGGGTGTTGGTTAATGACAAGCTCAACACTGACCTCAACAACACCAACACCCGCTCGCAGCCCAGAAAACCAATTGTATCCTGGCCTGCATCAAAAAAAGCGTGACAAGAAGGTCAAAGGAGGCAATCCTGCCCCTCTACTCTACTCTTGTGAGACCTCACTTGAAGTACTGTATGCAGTTCTGGTGTCCTCAACATAAGAAGGACGTGGACATGTTGGAGGGGCCTCTGAGCAACTTGACCTAGTGGAAGGTGCCCCCACCCATGACAGGGGGATTGAAACTAGATGATCTTTAAGGTCCCTTCCAACCCAACACATTCTATGACCCTATGATTCTTCATAATGTACAAATTAATGTATTGCCAACTAATACATTTATCTAGTACACAGCACATACACCAAGTTGATTAACATTCAAAATAGACCCCAACAATGTGGGAACGTAAGACATGAAACAAAAAATCCCCAATTATGGTCTCCCCGGCCAAAGGCTTGAGACATCCTGGCAGCAATGAAGCTGAGCTGCATACTACCACCTAAATCGCAGGCACTCAAAGGCAAAGATTAAAACTTTAGGCCTTACTAAGCACGACTACTACCTTCAGTTGACTGCTAACCCTAGAATAAAGTTCTAATTCATATAAATTGAACTTACCGCTGGCTTTAGTAAACACTGATCAATGATCCCTTCCATTTGCCTTTTGACAAAATGCAGTGATTTCTCAGGATAGTGGGGAAACAGAAGTGGACTTTCTGTAAACAGATAAAGCTCATGTGAAAAATGCCTGTATCTCTGTAAAAACTGTAATACACTACTATTAAAGTGACAAATTGGAATGACCCCAGTGGAGGGTCAAAGAAGATGGTCACAGGGCTAGAGAGCACATGCTTTATAAGAAGTTGAGGAAGCTGGGTTCATTCAGCCTAGAAAAGCAAGGGCTATCAAGGAGGAACCCACTGGTCTCTTCAGCTGCCTAAAGGAGGCATTACAAAAGACATCATCTTCAAACTTAGGGAGAGGAGAACATACAACAGCCATAAGCTCCAGCATAGGATATTCCGGTCAGATATAAGGAGAAGAGTTTTCACAATGACTGGTTAGTGCTCATGAAAGGGCAGCGTGCCCAGAGAGGTTACAGAGTCTACCCCTGCAGATGCAGAGGACCTGATTGCATAAAGCCTTGAGCAACCCACTTTAGCTTCAAAATTAGCCCTTCTTTGGTTGGATTAGGTGACTGTCTAAACTATTCCCTGATTATAAATTCTAACTCAAGTAACCAACTGGATTAGAAAACAAATTTGCAAAAAGAAGGAACTGCATTTACTTGAGATCTAGAAACTGAGTTTTCATAAAGTATCTTGTTTAAGCAAAACTATTTCCATACTTTTCACAGTAGCCCTGATTTGGCTTTTATAGGGATGATTCATTCTTACAAAATGAATAATTTCGTAAGAAGACATTTAGCTTTGGAGATAATCTCACAATTTATTTTAGGTACATAACTTGTTTTTTTTCCAATGTTTAGCTGGAAAAATGACATAAATTACATCAAAGAAAGGTAGAAGGTGTCAACAACAGAAGCATTACTTGTCCTATAATCATCTAAATACTTGCCAAATTAATACCAAGAAAACCACTTTGAATTAAATAGGCAGAAAAAGGCAGCTCTAGCAAATTTTATTACAAGACAGCTTATGCTGTATAAGTTTCACAGTCTATGGTTTCTAAAGTTAAACAAGAAATATTTTGCCATCAGCTTGTTAGTCTCTTACTTCTTTTTCACAACTATTAACAAAAAAGCCTCAGACTCCAGTGAGAGAGAACACATAAGGACAATTCCCCCATGTATGACCTAAGCATAATTATTACTTCCTTGAACTGGAATTAAGATCTCCTAAACGAGGCTTCTCCTGGGATACCTTCCAAGCAACATTTCTGAGACTGGTACATAAGAAGGTAGGAAACTCCTCATACCCAGAAAATGGCTAATTGACTGGGTAAGCCACTACATAAAAACTGTAAAATAACAAGGACCATTTATTTTATTCTGCTCAGATGAAGACCGATGACTAACACTATAGAAATAGAAATAACTCATAAGCATGAAAAAACAGATTATTCTTCCTCATTGGTTACATTCTACATGAATCTTTGTTAAACTTTTTACTAAAGCACAGGTTACCTTTAAGATGAGTAGTGTTTTTAAGAAAGTTAAACCACTGGTTTCCCTCTGTATTAGGTGGTGATACAAGGTCATCATCTTCATCTTTCAAGTACTAGAAAAGAAGCAGACATTTATTTGATTGCATTTTAAGAATAAGGGACATTAGAATTCAACTCCAACATCACCCCTCACAAGTCTGGTAAACATTTCATCTTAATTTAATATTAAGTCTTTACTTAGTCTTAAGTGTAGTCTTTAAACTACTTAAACTCAACCCCTTTTAGAAACAGTGAGAAAAATCAACTATTGTCTGAGATCACAGAGTGATAGTTCCATAGGAAACTGATTTTTGAATCAAGTGTTTTGAAATACAGCGATTAACGGCATAAAGACAAACACATTTCAGTTTTATGTTACTATTGCTGGCTGTAAAGAAGCTTCACTTTCCCTAAAAATACAGTATGTGTAAGGTAAAAATATAGGATATGGTTTTAAACACTACTTTTCCTAATAATAGGTGAAAACAATTAAAATACTCTCCATTACCATTACTGGAATATGCAACACAGAGCAAAAGGGACAAAGATGAAAACTGGACACAGCTTTAAATCTTCTTAATCTAAGGATTTTCTCATTTATTCTTTTGCCATTTATTCCCTAGTTCTTTACCTGGCCAACTCTCTCCACATTGAAATATTTTCCCTTACGACTGTAAAGTTCTGGTGCCTGAAAAAATAATACAAACAAACCCATTATTTAAACTCAAAGTTACTGAGAAGTAATGTACAAAAAGGTGATTGTGTAATTTTATTACAAGATTTTTCAGCTGGAAAAAAAAATACAGTCAAATGCTGTACCTGGCAAACCAGTAACTTACCTCATTAAAGTGTTCAGTAAGAAAATCAGCAACAAACGTGATATCTTTCTGAGTCATCTAAAAGGAAAAAAAAAAAAAAACAGTGAGAAAAGCATAGGATAAGAAATACACAAGAACACACAAGGTTCCCCCGCCTGTCCTCAAAGAACACATGCTTCAGGCTCCAACCTGCTTGGGAGCCCTCTGCTGAACTCACTCTAGTTTATTCATGTCTGTCTTACATAGGAGGGCCTCAAGCCAGAGAAAGTATTCCAGATGCAATCTGATGCGTGCTAAGTAAGGAGGGTCCTGTCCATGCTCCTGTTAGTACAGCCCTGTTTACTTGGCCACCTTTGCTGCCAGGGCACACTGCTGGCTCATGCCCTAGGTCCATCCCAGCAGAGCTGCTCCTCAGCCAATTGGGGCTCTGCTGTGCAATTGCAGGTGGTCACTCTGACCCAGGACAAAACCTTGCATTTGTCCTTGCTTGTCCCCACCTGTGCATTCCTCCAGCCTATTTATCTGTTTTCCCTCTGGAAGGCACCTCTGCCTTCGAGTGTATTAACTGGTTCGCCTACTGTGATGGTGTCTGCAAACCTGATGTACCTGTATTCCACCTCCCCTAAAAGGGCACTGGTAAAGATGTTAAAATTGTATTCCGATTATGTTAGTCATTCAGAGCATATAAAGAGCTGCTGTACAGAGGTCTCAAATTCATGCAGCGTACTAAAAAAAAGAGTAGTATTTGCAATAAAAACAGAAAAAGTAATTCATGTGAGACAGCATATTAGTGTGAATCTACAGGCATCAACTTTCTCAAAGAAATGACAGACACTATCCTTTAAGTTTAGGAACAAAAATAAACCTTTAACCTTGCACTCAAGGCAAGCAGAATACAGAATATGCCACCATTTATTAGAAAAAATTACTACTACCTTGTTCAGCTCTGGAAGCACATGATCTTCTGACATCCTCAACATGGCTGAGGGAAAAATTATATTTTTACTGCATTAATATTAATATGTTTTCTTAATATTCTTAATTTTCCATGGCTATGTAATAAATCACTGTTAATAAAATAGGAAAGATTAATACATCAGAAGCAAAAGTCTGGAAGGAAGAATTTGTAAAACTGAGACTGAAATTAAGCCTCACTTGCTCCACTAGCTTACAATACAAGTCTTGGCAAATATTTATCTTTAATGTTTTCCAACTGCACTGTAGCCTGTACAAGACTGAAAATATTAGAAAAGGGGTTCATAAGAATGTATTCATGTACATAGAGTAGTAAAACAGACATAAAACACATGAACAGTGTCACACCCAGAATAATGTGTTTTAAAATTTTAAATCAGTGAGGCTTAGATAAACAGTTCTCTGTTTAGTTTCAACACAAACAAACACAGTGAACATTTAAATAATGAAAGTTCTAACATTATGACAGAGAACTCTGATAGTTCTACTTTCTGCAATTTTAAAAATTAATTATTTCATTCTTGCTATTAAGTGCTAACATGGCATTCCTGGTGCTTTTACAGTATCTGCTAAGACTGCTTAAGTTTTTTGTAAAGTAGCTCTAAAAAGATCAATTAAACATTATAAACCTATTCATAACCACTTAACAAGAATAGGCTGGCTAATATATAGCAATTTCTGCTGACATCTTACCTACAGCTACTCAGCTACAACTGGAAGTGACTATTAAGTGTATCCCAACATTCAGAGACTGTTTACACGTATGCATAACCATATGGTTAACTAGGTCTCCCCAGGAGAAAACAGCAAGTGACAGAGTCAGGAGAGTTAGACTATACTTCAAATATGGTGTAATCTATATATTAGTTTAATTTCTCCAAGTCAAGACCAGCAAATCGCTCACGAAACAGACAACAGTCTGGAGCATCATTACAGCATAAGTATATATTTAATACCCACTGTTCACACAGTAAGTTTAATTGAGAATTATCAAATTCCAATAATAATAATGATAAAGGAAATAACAAGGGAAGAGAATACAACACCTTAGCACCAGCTGACCAATAACTCGCCCCACCAGCCCAACCAAGTACCAACCGATAC
This sequence comes from Pezoporus wallicus, assembly GCF_028554395.1. Classification (NCBI taxonomy): domain Eukaryota; kingdom Metazoa; phylum Chordata; class Aves; order Psittaciformes; family Psittacidae; genus Pezoporus; species Pezoporus wallicus. The sequence continues at coordinate 993,444 of NW_026637470.1, forward strand.
CTCATCCCACCCTGCCCAGTCCCAGCCCTTCTGATAACTCACCCCCCCAGCCCATGGTCTACCGACTGAGCTAGCCAGGCCACCCGGGATTCCCAGGCAGTCTCCGGCCCCGCTCAACCCTTCAAGCCCTTATTTCCTTTATCATTATTATCATTGGTGGTAGCAGTAGTGATCTGTGTTATACCTTAATTACTAAACTGTTCTTATCTCAACCCGTGGGAGTTGCATTTTCGATTCTCCTCTATGACCCTTCAGGAGTAGGGGGAGGGCAAGAAGGGGGGGAGTGAGTGAATGAACTGGCTGGCTGGGTTTAAACCATGACATACGTATTATGCAATATTATAATTATTTGACTGTAACCTTTTAGACATTCAGAAATTTTGTATGATAGAAATAAACAGATGATCATATCTAAGGCTGGTTTAATTACTTGCCAACATTTCAATGCTTACAGTACAAAACAGATACTGGATGCTTACTGTGTCATCAAGCTTACCAACATACAGCCATCGAAAAAATGCTTTGAAGTTTTTCATACTACTGTCGATAACCCTGAATAAGAAGCGAGAAAAGAAATTACCAAATGTCATAAGCTGCTCCAGGCTTAAGCCCCATCTTTACTACAGAAAGGTCTGCAAGCACTAGCAGGGTTTTTAAGTGCCCAGTGCAACCTTCCAAGTAAGACTGCTCTTGGGGTGTGAATCATTGAGTTGCAGTGAGACAAGATATAAGCTCACCACCAACAGAGAAGCCTTGGTCTCTCAACCTCCTGTACTCCCAGCCACATGCTTTTCCTTAGATACAAGACTCAATAAGCATATTTTATAAACTCTCCAGACATTATACTTACTGTAGCAGCTCATTTGCTTTCAGGATGAAAGAACCAACAGCAGTGATAGCCTCTGCAAGAAGAGCTAACCATTATTATTAAGCTTTCAAAAGTGAAATCAGGGTTGGTTAAGTAGCACACACATTACTGTACCTTCAATTCCAGACGCATCCAATCCCAGAGACTCATATTTTTGTTTCCATAAAGCCATTCCTTTCAATTCACTCAAGTGGTATAACAGTGCCTCAGAGCCACTAGGAATGCAGAAGAAAGAATAATCATCTTTTAGCACCCTTTGGAAATTCACTGCTTCACTACATGCTATGTTTTCATCATTTATTGTGCAAAGAGGAGAGCTTTGCAGAGAGTGGTGGTCGGGCACGTAAAATTACCACTTCACAGAAAAGCGAATACTGTCCTAATGATTTTAGCTACCACACAAAGTTGGTGTGAATATTTTGCACATGTCCTGTAAGCACACCAGGCAGTGACATACAGGAGACATGGCATGAAGATTGTTCAAAATACTTCAATAGTTCTCCATGGCTATGTCCTTTTCAGGAAAGACAGGCCAGCCAGGAAGGGTGGTGGGGTTGCTCTTTATGTGCGGGAGGAACTACAATGCACCGAGTTCTGTCCAGGGACAGATGACGAGCGAGTTGAGAGTCTGTGGGTGAGAATTAAGGGGCAGGCTGGCAGGGGGGATACTGTTGTAGGTGTCTGTTACAGACTACCGGATCAGGGTGAGGAAGTTGACAAGGCCTTCTACAGGCAGCTGAGAGCGGCCTCACAGTCACAGGCTGTGGTCATCGTGGGGGATTTTAACTTCCCTGATGTTTGCTGGAAGGACCACTCGGCAACCCAGCCGCGGTCCAGGAGGCTCCTCCAGTGTATGGATGATAACTTCCTCCTGCAAATGGTGGATGAGCCAACCAGGAGAGGAGCGCTGCTGGATCTCATCCTCACTAACAAGGAGGATCTGGTTGAAGCAGTAAGGGTTGAGGGCTGCCTTGGTTGCAGCGACCACGAGATGGTGGAGTTCAGGATCTTGTGTGGTAGGACTAGTAGAATACCAAGTAGAATTGCAACCCTGGACTTTAGCAGGGCAAACTTTGGCCTTTTCAAGCAATTGCTAGGGGAAATCCCATGGGCAAGGCTGCTTGAAGGTAAAGGGGCCCAAGATAGTTGGTTGACATTCAAGGACTGCTTTTTCCGTGCTCAAGATCGGAGCATCCCGACACGTAGGAAGTCAAGGAAGAGGGCCAAGAGACCTGCGTGGCTAAATAGGGAATTGCTGGGTATGCTCAAGTGGAAGAGGAGAGTTTACAGGTCATGGAAGGAGGGGCTGGCCACTTGGGAGGAATATAAGGCTGCTGCTAGAGGATGTAGGAAGGCAGCTAGGAGGACTAAGACATCCTTAGAATTAAACCTGGCAAGAAGGGTCAAGGACAGCAAAAAGAGCTTTTTCAAATACATGGCAGACAAAACTAACACCAGAGGCAATGTAGGCCCACTGATGAACGGGATGGGTGCCCTGGTGACAGAAGATACAGAGATGGCAGAGTTACTGAATGCCTTCTTTGTCTCTGTCTACTCTGCTGCAGGCAGTCCTGAAGAGCCCTGTACCCCTGAGACCTTAGATGAAGTCAGGTCGACGGAGCGGTTTGCCTTAGTCGATGAGGAATGGGTTAGAGACCAGTTGAGCAATCTGGACATCCATAAATCCATGGGTCCAGATGGGATGCACCCGCGGGTGCTGAGGGAACTGGTGGAAGTCATTGCTAGACCACTCTCCATCATCTTTACCAAGTCTTGGGAAACGGGAGAGGTGCCTGAGGACTGGAGGAAAGCAAATGTCACTCCAGTCTTCAAAAAGGGCAAGGAGGACCCGGGTAACTACAGACCGGTCAGCCTCACCTCCATCCATGGGAAAGTGATGGAATACCTTATCCTTGGTGCCATCTTAAGGCATATCAAGGATAAGAAGGTTATGAGGGGCAGTCAACATGGCTTCACCAGGGGGAAATCATGTTTGACCAATCTCTTAGCCTTTTATGAGGAAATAACACGGTGGATGGATGATGGCAGAGCGGTGGATGTGGTCTACCTTGACTTCAGCAAAGCATTTGACACAGTCTCCCACAGCATCCTCACGGCTAAAATGAGGAAGTGTGGACTGGATGATCAGGTAGTGAGGTGGACTGCGAACTGGCTGAAGGAGAGAAGCCAGAGAGTTGTAGTCTATGGGGCGGAGTCTAGTTGGAGGCCTGTAACTAGTGGAGTGCCTCAAGGGTCAGTACTGGGACCAGTATTATTTAATATATTCATCAATGATTTAGATGAGGGAATTGAGTGTACTATCAGCAAGTTTGCTGATGACACTAAGCTGGGAGGAGTGGCTGACACGCCAGAAGGCTGTGCTGCCATCCAGCGAGACCTGGACAGGCTGGAGAGTTGGGCAGGGAGTAACTTGATGAAATATAACAAGGGAAAGTGTAGAGTCCTGCATCTGGGCAGGAACAACCCCAGGTTCCAGTATAGGTTGGGGAACGACCTGTTAGAGAGCAGTGTAGGGGAGAGGGACCTGGGGGTCCTAGTGGACGACAGGATGACCATGAGCCAACACTGTGCCCTTGTGGCTAAGAAGGCCAATGGCATCCTGGGGTGTATTAGAAGGGCGGTGGTTAGTAGGTCGAGAGAGGTCCTCCTTCCCCTCTACTCTGCCCTGGTGAGACCGCATCTGGAATATTGTGTCCAGTTCTGGGCCCCTCAGGTCAAGAACGACAGGGAGCTGCTGGAGAGAGTCCAGCGCAGGGCAACTAAGATGATTAAGGGAGTGGAGCATCTCCCTTATGAGGAAAGACTGAGGGAGCTGGGTCTCTATAGTTTGGAGAAGAGGAGACTGAGGGGTGACCTTATAAGTGTCTATAAATCTATAAAGGGGGAGTGTCACGAGGATGGAGCCAGGCTCTACTCAGTGGCAAACAATGATAGGACAAGGGGTAATGGGTACAAACTAGAACACAAGAGGTTCCACTTAAACTTGAGAAGAAACTTCTTCTCAGTGAGGGTGATGGAACACTGGAACAGGCTGCCCAGGGAGGTTGTGGAGTCTCCTTCCCTGGAGACATTCAAAACCCGCCTGGACACATTCCTGTGTAACATTATTTAGGTGTTCCTGCTCCGGCAGGGGGATTGGACTAGATGATCTTTCGAGGTCCCTTCCAATCTCTAGCATACTGTGATACTGTGATTACCCAAAAGTAAAACAGCACATTTTGTCACAATCATGGTCTCTGCACCAGCACACCTACTTACAAAGAACCACCAATATGCATACTGTTTTTCAGCAAGGCAGATAATATGCCATTTTGTCTATAATTCATTGGATAATCTGTGACTTACCTCTGCAAATGACTTATAACCAACTTTTGTATACTGGAATAGGAAGACTCTATGGACTGACCAAGTTTTTTTAAGCCCTGTTACAAAAAGAAACACAAACACATAGTAACGTTATGTTAATTTAACAGAATAGTGATTAAAATATATTGAACTAATTATCTGAATATGTTAAATATTAACATACCTTTACCGTCAGTTGGTTCATTAGTAACGCCTGAAGCTCCAGACTGTACGGGGTGGGAGACAGAACCAAATATGCATTCCTTTTGTATTTCAATATCAAATGCAAATGCATACTCAGATAAAACAACAGTAACTACCTTGCTTTGCCCCATAACAACAGCTGCATAAATTCATCCTGAACAGAAGTGGTTGTATTCTTTTCCTGTCAGTCAAAATGATTGAAATAGATTGGTGAAGAGATTAAATCCAGGCTACCAAATAATCTCACAAACACTTGAATTAAAGTATATTGGAATACCCAGCCCACATCCTTGAATGCCGAAATCAGACTACTGATCTCTGGAGATTTTCTAGTATTTTAAGTTATTTTCAATTGTATTACCCAGTAAAAATTCTAAGAGGTTTGCCACCACCAATAATCTGCTCTTAAGAAAATAAAGAAATTATTTGATTCTATTATTTGATAGCCACAGTACCTGGACGAACTTTGTTAGTCGTGAGTCCATCTGCATCAGTATTTCTTCCCATGCTTCACACATGCATGTCAACGACAACTTTATATACTGTAATACAGATACAGACATCAGTGTTATTCCCTTTTTCCTCCCTTAATACACATGCAAGAACTGGATGTTATTATACCAAGTGAAGCTATACTATAACATTAATTACCAAATTCCAAGTTAGAAGTCTACATTTACTTAAAATCAACTTAAGCTTCCTACTAGAAAACATTTATTTTACTTGCATTAAGAATACTGAGGCTGGTAGGAACTGTGATATTAAGAGGATACTGTAACACAACTGTACCTGTAACAGAGTTGAAATATGAGTAAATTTCCGGGCCATTCGAGTTACCTCAGGTAAGTAACTTGATAACAGACTAGTGTCCAGCTATAACAAATGAGATAAACAACAGTTTACAGATGATTATTTGTCTTTCAAGAAATTTTAGATCACAGAAATTAAAAGACAGATAGGGAGAAGCAGCAGAAAACCTGCTATTTCTCATTTCCTAAAGTTTAAGAGAGAAATAAATTTAATTCGAAGCGACAATCTATAAAAAACTCTTGATAAGGTTCATCATTTTGGAGTTGTAAGAGTTATAGTTTCAAGGATGACTGTTCTGGGTAGACTAGATAATCAACAGAACTACTGATATGCCTTTGTATGCAGAATGAAGAAAATCTGAGTAACTGTAATTGAATAAATGAATGTCTAATTTAAACTAATATTGTAAAAGAATGCCTCAGATCAGCAGCATCAGGCTCACTGGTGAAGCTGCAGGTTTACATGATAAATCCAAAAGCTAAATTGTGAATTTCAGGAAGGCTGGAAATAGTAGTTAGGGCTTTTTTTTCCCCACAAATAATGAGAAAGCAATAAAGATACCAGAAAGTAATTAGAAAAGCAGTTTCACTTATAAAGAACATTTTAAAGTTACTTTACTTGCCTGAAAATATGTTATCTCAGCTTCACTGTCTGAAGAGTCTCGAATCTCTGTAATAACTGACAGTGATTTCAAATCACTAGACAAACATAGTCCACGACAAGAACCTGCCACCTGAAGGATTCCAGTTTAAAAGTTAATGAAATATTGCATTTCCTCTAAGATGTGTGTACTGCTCTCACACATACAAAGACAACTGTGGTCAACAACATGCAAAAACAAAGCAGAATTTTCAGCTACTGTTCAGGAGCAAAAACACTCATTACTGTGGCCTAACACTGAACTTCGTTTCATTTGAAACAAGATGTCAAAACCACCAGGGATCTTTCCAACAATAGCCACACAACCCAATCAAGAGAAACAACTATTCTTTCCTTTAAAACTCAGCAACCTGCTTTCACTTATATGTAAGCATACACATGTATTTTTTTTCATTCAGTTCAGCTATAGTCTGGTGTATTATGAAACACAGATACAGAAAGGAATGTAATATACCCCAGTTACTGTAGCAATCTTGAACATTCCATAAGCATAAATCTCAATAAATCCACAGCTGCCACCAAGGACCAGAGCATTAAGCCTATAAAAATAGAAGAATGTGTTGATGAGCACAGTGAAACAAATTATAATGCATACAAACATAATTCTTTACACTTAAATTCCATCCCTTTACTAAAGATCCTCTAAAGAATCTCTGAACAGAAAGAAACACTGTGCTAATGTCAAGAAGTTTAAAAACAAAACAAGTTTCAGTGCCATTGATAAGACCTCCTCTAACATTTACAGAATGAGTAACTACTAAATTAACTGATACAATAGGGAGAAAAAAAAACAAAAAAACAAAAAACCATACAGGCAGACAAGTCCTTCTTCACTAATGTTACATCTTCCAAAAGAAAAAAAGTAGCAGTTTCTAGCAGCAGCTCACCTATCAATACAGTCTTAAGGAATAACTGGCGATAGACAGATGCCATTATTTTTTTATTTTTATTTTAATAAGGAGGATGCTTCTCAGTGGTGAGACTGTAAAGAACAGTGAAAAAAGCAAATGGAAAAACAAGTTACTCCTCAAAAATGCACCGCAAACATGCCACAAAACCAGTCTCGGCCTGCTAAGCTACACTTTCTCCAGCTTCTCCTGTTTCCCAGTAAGCGACATTTACCTTAAAGTAACCCTAATACAGCTGATTTCAGAGCTAATTTTAACTTTGTCACACTCGTGCAAACTCACAGGAATTTGCCATCTGTAACAAGATTTTACTAATGTCTCGAAGACCAGCTTAAGTAACACAACATAGCCTTCAAATGCAGCCCAAGAAACTTCTCCGAAGGAAAAGAATATATGGCACCAACAGCAGCTGCTGATAAAGCGCCTTATAATCCCTCTAAATTGAAGAGGGAAAGTATAAACTGATAGAGGCTTTAATATATTTTTGAACTATACCTTTGTACATGAAAAAAAGAGACATTACATAACCTTTCTCCAGGACCCTTAAATACAGATTATGAATAACATAAAAGTAACCCCACTAGTATCCATTATTTTATAGCTTTAAATAAAAAACCCCAACAACAAAACAACCCCACAACCCACATACAGAATTTACCTTGCATCACCCAGAAGCTTCATAATCTCATCTGACTTTTCTTCACTGAAAACACAAAATGTATGATTAGGGTTTATGCAGCTTGTCTCAACACCAGAAAACAAAATAAAACAAAAAAATAGGGAGATAAAATGCCAATTTCTTACCTGAAAATTTTTGCAGTAGTACTGTAACTGAAAATAAAATAAATATTTTCAGTAACAGTGAGCAAACCTCTAATCCAAAGCATTCATACTCATTAGAGACGAATAACCAAAACAAAGACAAGGAACAACAAATTGTATTTTCCCAGACTTATTAGTATAATGCTTACTTTTTTGGTAGTGCTGGCAATTTAGGCAAAAGGAGATTTGACTCATCCTCAGCATTGTAAAAGGAAGTGAGAACACTGAAAAAGAAGTAAGACTGTCTTTATCACCCAAGCTGTAAAATGGGGGGAAAGAGAATTTCTAACTTCAGCATTACAGTATATAGTCATTAGGTCGTATATATTAGTTACAAATATCAGAGGACGATTCCTTATGGAACCTTTAGTAATTTATCAAACGATCAAACTAATAAAAGAAGTCTGAAAATCTCTTTTTTATTTCCACCAAAGAAGAATATAAAGTTTGTATCTGCTGACTCAGTAGCTTGCCATCAAATCCTTCTCTCCTGTAACACAGTTACTGACCAAGGCTTTCTGTTTAAACCCTGTACAACCCTGCAGTATAACCCACCTATACTTCAGAAAAGCTATAGGCATATTACAGTGAGAGGAAGACTACACTGCAATACTAAATACCATAACCTCGGACATGCCAGAAGGATGAGATTCTGCATAAGGAGATAAGTCTAGTCCCATCAGGAGAATGACTTAAGATGCAGTTATTTCCCTGACATTTTAAGACTGGTGTTTTCTGGAGGATGGTGGGATCTAACATTACCTCCCTTTTTAAAATCAATGTTTTACTTAATTATTGTCTAGTACTGCAACAAGGTGCTTATCAGAGGTTTTTGTAAGGCCACAGAAACAGGGACCATGAATGCCACAGAGCTCATGGTCACTAATGGCAGTCTGACTTCCTGAAGCAAGTAAACCCACAACAGAATTGCCAGTGGGGTTGAATGCAACACCAAAGGCACACTGTGAAAGATACAGCACCAAACTAAAGATCTTGAAAACACAAGTGAAGAAAGATTTCAGTATAATACTTATTCTAACGAAACAGATTAACATTATTATTATTAATTATCTTAATAAATTAATTGGTACTGAAGCAAAATGGATGTACAAGCTAACACTAGAATGAGGTGGACACTCAAGATCATACTGCAAATTTTGTGTATAACTTAATGAACTGTAAGACTAAGATATCAACACTAAAAATAAGTGTACGAAAATTTCTAGTCTAACAAAAAGGAAAATTTTTAGCCAAATGGTAAAAAAAAGCCAGAGCTATGTAACATAGTATTATATGACTGCTTGTAACATTCCAAGCACAAACTATTAGCAAGGTGGCACTACATAGCCCATAATCTACTTCAAGGGTTTTTCAGACTCACCTGCTTTCCTCAGTTACTTCCATCCAATGCATGTATGTAATAGATGAGTCCACAGAGAAAGAGTGCAAGCTTTCAGGTTTTTCTACATCACACAGAATAATCCGCTTGGTATCAGTAAGGCCAAAAGCCAGAACTAGAGAAAGACAAGTAAAATGTATAAATAACCAATGTGCAAAATTTAGTGCTTCATACTGAGCTAGAAAATGAAGCGTCTTCAAAGCCAACTTATGGGCAGAATTTTCTTTGTCTATGTACAGTCCTTCCAAATTCTCATTTGAAACCTACTTACTAGAATGGAAGTTTGAACTCTTATCATATTTTAGGTGATAAATTTAAGTCCAAGGCCTGATTTCACAATTATCTATCTACACGTTGAACAGGCTGAGGAAGTTGGGGCTGTTCAGCCTGGAGAAGAGAAGGCTGCGTGGAGACCTCATAGCAGCCTTCCAGTATCTGAAAGGGGGCCTATAGGGATGCTCATTAGGGACTCTTCATTAAAGACTGTAGTGATAGGACAAGGGGCAATGGGTTAAAACTTAAACAGGGGAAGTTTAGATTGGATATAAGGAGGAAATTCTTTCCTGTTAGGGTGGTGAGGCACTGGAATAGGTTGCCCAGGGAGGTTGTGAATGCTCCATCCCTGGCAGTGTTCAAGGCCAGGTTGGACGAGGCCTTGGGTGATACGATTTAGCGTAAGGTGTCCCTGCCCACGGCAGGGGGGTTGGAACTAGATGATCTTAAGGTCCTTTCCAACCCTAATTATTCTATGATTCTATGAACCTGCTTCTAAGACTTCTAACAGCTGTTCTGACACAGCAGAAGCTTCAGGTTTTTGCAAATTTACATAATTACATATAAAGACTGTCCACCAAGAAGGTTTGGGGTTTATTACAACAGAATAAAATTTTAAGACTTGCTAAGCAACTTGTGCATCACCTTCTTCTTAACTTTATTCATCTGTAAAGCATATGGCAGGCATAGGTTTCTGTGCTTGCTTCCTTGTAATCACAGACAACTAGCTTAAAAACAAGTTTCTTAAACTCCACATATTCCATCATAAAACAATATGAGTAGTTTTCACCCACATCACAGAAGATTGTTCCCAATCTCCCATCAATAATGTGTCAAAAAAAAAAAAAACAACCAAGATTTCCCCCTAATAATTTTAGCATTATTTCTGTTGATAAGGAAAAGGGCTTTTTTTTTTCCTTCTTCTGGTTTATTTTTAGAGCAATTGTAGCCTCTGCAGTTCAGCCCATGTTAAATAAGCTAAGCTCTCCAGTCAATCCTGACCAGCCTCTTGCTCTCACAATGAATTTTGTACTACATACAAAAATATTCTGCTTAGTCAGGACCTCGAAGTTTTCCTGCTCTTTGAAACCACGTAAATCCACCTTGCAAATCTGTTTTGCAATTGATTTCAACAGTGTAAACCTGTTACTTTGAATAAACCTACATAAAATTAAGCCATCATTCCCTTCAAACACAAGTTTACTTAAAAATTTCCTTCACAGACAGGAGGCATCATCACCACAACTTTCACTGATTTCCAGTGGGATTTTTATTGCCTCGTATCACCTCATATACTTGACATTACTTTTGCCATCTGGTCTCCAAGCAAGAGTAGTCACTTCTTTTCCAGTATTTTCATTTGGAGGCAAACTCCACACTCGTTGAAAGTTTGCAAGCCGATGGAGTAAAACCTACAAAGCAAACACATTCAAGACAAGACTAGTCCACATTCTTCCACTAATATCAGTCTGTAAATCAGTTCAAGATGCACTTCTTTTACCACTTCTTACACCTGTGGCTTAAATATTGTGTGCTCCTCTAGTAGAGTCACTCCTATGTGGTTCTGGAGGGCAGTATACTGTTTACAGCAACAGAGAGAAACAAGATGTACCAAGCTGTACCTGTAACCAACAGGGGTTTATCCACACCTCCCTAGCCGAGGACAACTGAAAGCACACTCTTGTCTTCATGCATGAACAGCAGTTCCAGGGGGAATAAAAGAAATATAACTGAAAATAGATTTAATCTAAATAGGAAATTTCATGTGCTTTAAAACCCCAGTGCTGCAGACAAAGCATCAGTGAATTTGTTTGGAAACAAGGAAGTAAAAACGGAAGGTAAAGTATCGAGAAGCTTGATAAAAAAATCTACTATTCCCAGCACCTAGCTTATCTCCCAGCACTATGACACAGCAGAAGCAGCTCTTTCCTCCTCATCCCCCTCAGTGCCTCCCCTCAACTCGGTCGCCATGCACTCACCTCGCCCGCCCTATTGGCCAGGGCGATGAGGTCCCTTTTGGGGGACCAGGCCATGAAGACCACCTCCTGCGGCAGCTGTTTCTCCCCGACCTGCCGGAAGGCGGGCATTGCGGCGGGGCGCTCCGGCCGTGCTCCAAGCGGCTATCGAGCCCCTTCCCCTCCAATGGGCGCCCCTGACCCCCGCAAACCCGCCGGTCTCCGGCTTCCGGAGGCGGTGCTTCCCGCCCCGGCGCGGATTGGGCCTGGTTACCCTCAGCAGCGTACTGCGGGGCTTCCCGCCCCGCCCTCACGGCCGTGGCACCCGCCTGCTGTGGGCCCCTCGCTCCCCGCATCGGAGCGGCGGTGCGGTCCCAGGCGGGCCAGGGCCCAGCTAGGTGTGGCTGTGTGGGGGAAGCCCAGCCTGTCCTCCCTGCAGTGCAAAGCAACGCTGCTCCTACTTCAACTAACAGCACAGGAGGTTCCTCCCCTTCTACTGCAACACAAAACCTCGTTTTTCTTACGCTTACACCCAAAATAGCCTGCACTGGCACCCAGTCCATTTTTACAACATACCCTACCTCTGCCAGCAGTGACACCCCCTAACACCTCACCACTCAGCAGAACTCCTCCCTTAACTTCAGATTCCCAGTAAATCAGGCAGCTAACCCTGAACATACACATTTATTACACAAACACATGGTAAGTGTACAGGTTACTTAGCACTTTTTTTTTTTATGCCAGTAATGATGTACAATGAAAGAACTGTCACTTTTAATTGGTTTTATTTTATTTTGGATGTTAATATTAACATTATTAGAAAAAGGAATCAAAGGCTGGCCATAATAAAAAGTAACTGTGTCAGCAAGCAAAGTCAGGCTTTTGGGGTTTTTGTTTTGTTGTTTGTTTTTTTTTTTTACTTTTTTTCCTGGAGAATATGGCATGCTTCACAGCATATTTACCCTCTTCAGAGTTCTCTGCCTTTGCTTTTTTGTCAGCTCTGTAAAGCAAAAAAGGAACATATAGATTAAAATGTAGAACGTACCTCTACATTTGCTAGCATTTTAAATAATCTGTCCATGGACGTGTATGACCCGAGAAGCTCACAGACTCACAGAAAGTACAAGGAACATTACATCTTACAATGTTATGACATCTAATCCTCCTAAAACTGTCCATTTTACTGCCATTTTTCACTTACATATTTATTCAGCGTTTTACCTTTAAGCCAATATGAAAACAGTAAGAAATGACACTCACCAATACAAAAAAGCACATACAGACTTTCATACTCAATATATAATGCACAGATATATAACAGAAAGGCTTAGAAAAAAGTACAGAGAGCTTAACTTTATAAAGACACCTGCAAAAAATACAGGACCTAAATCTAAGTAGCAAGTGGATTGTTTTCAGCTTCTGAGTTTCCCTTTCCCCTTTTGAGTTAGTTCCATCTGAAGACCATCACACACTATTTTTTTGGTCCTTTGATACATACAACTGTGTGCTTGTGTTTGTTACAGAGGCACAATCACGGCAGAATAAAAGCATTTAATGTGACCCTCATTAATACAGATTTTATATGGTGGGGATTTAGACTGTACAACGAGAGCACCTGAAATATCACAAAAAATACCCCCAAAAGATGCCATAACAAAGCAAAAGAACAGGAAGCAATGAAAAGAGCATAGTAGTGACTCTTTTCTCTGCCCTTTCATGAGGAATCTAATGAAGGGGATAAAAGTGTTTCAGTAATTTTGAATCTTCTTGACAGAGCTATCCCATGCACCATACACCAAATTTGGGATCTGTATACATCAGCTTTGGAAGAAAAGCCACGGTTAAGGAATTGGGAGACACAGTAAGTGACTCGCCTTTTTTATCATCCTTTCAGTATATACACCCCAGAGATACAGCAAATGGGCAATGGTGAAAGCTGTCACCAGCACCCAAAGGCAAAAGTCATCTCTTTCTAGATCATTTGTATGAAACAGGATCTAATCTCATTTGAATGCTATCTTTTATTATATTAATGCAGTACCACACTTACTGACAAGCTCTTCTGGTGTGGAAAAGACTAGGACAGGTACTGCGTTTGTGACCTGCCTTGCCACAAACAAAACAACCAGCATCAGTCTTCTCACAAGTGTGGTTTTGAAGAGCACAGCAGTTGCAACTGTTGCAGTGAAACCAAGCTGCAAAGTAAAGTAACATGATTTTTAGAATGATCATTCTGAAACTAAGCTTTAGATATAGGCTATATTGCCAGGTTTTTAATTCTGTTTTAGTTTTACAGAGATGGATGCAGTCAGTTTCTGGTCCCTTATTACATTTTGTAAGGCAGCCAGGTAGACAAATACACTGTATGACTATTCCAATATAACTGAATTATTTTGCCATTAGAACTATTATCCTGTATGCAATTTTAAATGAAAAAAAAAAATCCAGATGTTAAAATGGACTTATATGTTGCAATTTCTGTACCAGTAACAAAAATGATTGCTTCAGCTACTTAAACACAGCTATAAATACAACTGTATGTAATTTGATCATGCCCTCTCAAACTTTTTAATAGTTGCCTATTTGTTTATGAAATTCTAAAGGAAAAGTTAACAACATCAGGAAACAAAAAAAAAAAATCAAAATATTTAAGTTTTCCTATAACAAGTATGAATGGGATTTAGTACGGCTTGACAAAAAATATTTATCACATTCCCACGTGGTACAAGTGTACCTTAGTTACTGAGTGGCAACTCGTGTGAAATTGAGATTTTTCCTTTACTTTGTGTCTTCTGAGAAATTACATTTGATTTCTTTTACAGAGTATTTTCTGGTTTGCAATCTCAGTTTCTTTGGTCTATAGCTTAAACAAGAAGTGTACTTTTATTTAGAAAAGTGTTTTTCTATACTTACAGGGTTTTACACATTTTTTGCAAAGAACACAATGTTTCCATCGTCTACCATCCTACAAAAGATGAATACAGTGTTTATTTCTTTGTTTCATGTTTAACACCCCCACCACCACCACCCCCCCCCCGCCCCGACTGTAGCTTAAAACTGAACTACTGACATATGATCCCCATTATTTACAGAAACAGGTCCTCCGCAGGAAGGACTGTAACTTGGAAACAACAGTCCTGAGAATCTGTGACAACTGCAGCATTTTGAAATTAACAAGTTCTACAACTTCCGAAACATAAGAAATGTATGTGTCAACAGACCACTGATGAATAAGGTATGGTGTAAGTCCCAAACTTTTCCTGTCCTTTTTCCAACACAAAGGAACTGGGGAAAGAGAAATTAATTCCCAGTGGACTATGAATGATGTCCTGTGAAGTCAGAAAGCCTAGGAAACTGAACTGTTTGGGGTTTCCCAAGGAAGTCAGAATCAGAATAAGTTTTTACCAGAGCAAATATAACAGAAGTTACTGTATGACTACTGCTAAAACTGCTACACAGAAAGAAGTCAAAATACCTACCTTTGATGTACATGAATTGCATATCTCACAGTGCTGGTTACCAGAACTAACATAGCGCTGACATACAGCGCAAAACCTGAAAAAAAATTTAAATGTACTAGTCCACTATTTGCTCACAAAGCAATATAAATTAATTTTATACAAGCTCAACAATAAATATAAAGACTGCATAATCATTCTGCTAAATTAAAGATGATGTTTTTGATGCATAAAATCATCACTTCAGCCATTTAAACACAGTACATCCAAATAATAAAATTCAGGTGTTTGAATCCACATTAGCCACACTATTAGCAGTAAATCAAACCAAATCTATTCCTTTGTCCTTGATGCTTCTCTAAATGCTCATTTTATTAACTACTGTCTCAACCAAGATGATAATCAGGCACGGCTCTAATACCTCTCGTAGGTGTACACATAATTTCCTACAGACAAGCTGAGGAATCTCATCATTCCACACTTGAAAATATAAACTTCCTTTTAGGTTCCCAGCTCTCTTACATGCTGTTTACAGAACACGGAACCTTAAAAATGAGTGACAGAAATGTGCTCTTCAGCCTGACATCCAAAAGTCAGGCAAGAAAATACTGAACAGTACCACGTCCCTTGAGTGTTAATACATCTTACCTATAACCCTCTTCCACAGGAAGTACAATCATACTTGGGGTGAGGTTTGTGAAGATACGGACAGGAGACTGTCTACGACCTGTCTTGCCATGTTTATAAAGTGCATGATTATCATAGTCTACCTAGAAATAGAAAACCACAGAGTCTTAAAGTGAATACTAAGCACAGGCAGAACTATTTACATATTTATTATCTTTATATGTGCCTTATGAAATTTTCATTTTTATACAAAATACTCTAACCCCAAATTAGATTACAAGTATTTTGTCTCATTTACTTTTAAATTTGTGCAAACACAGCATCAGGCTAGATTCAAGAAATTAAGTTCCCAGTACTACAATAATCCTAGTCTACCTTTTTGCTCTTTTGCATGGAGTATCTAAGATAACGTTGCAGATGTTCTACAAAAGAGCAGCCCATTTAAGAACATGGAACTACACAATTTGGTCACTCTGGCAATACCAGCTGACCTGCATTTTACCGGATCTCAGAATAATAATAAAGTTGCAAATTCGATCAGCACTGCTTTTTCCAGCACAAAAATTCTCATCTCTTAACATGAGGCAGGAATGTGGAGTCTAGCCTAGCAGGAGTTTCCATTTTTTTTCCACAAATTTCCATTCTACAAGATACAAATATGTTGTTCGGAACACCATGTCAGATTTTACATAGAGTTGTTATATGAGAAAACAAAACTCTAACGTCACGAATACCCATGGCTGAGCTCTCAGAAGTCACCGATGTGCACACTGACATAACTAACGGATACAATACTGGAGAAGCTGATGCCAGATTACGGCTTTATCACCGACAGCTTGATTTATTATGTAATTCCAAAAAC
Source organism: Pezoporus wallicus (assembly GCF_028554395.1). NCBI lineage: Eukaryota > Metazoa > Chordata > Aves > Psittaciformes > Psittacidae > Pezoporus > Pezoporus wallicus. The sequence continues at coordinate 1,009,656 of NW_026637470.1, forward strand.
CTCCATTGTTGTGATTCTACTTTGGTCCTGGCAGTTTTGGAGATGACAGACCTTATTTATTTATTATTTATTTAATTTTCAATCTTTTTTTACCAGGGATGGGCATTAACCACTAAGCTACTGATATTTCAACAGCTGGGAAAAATGACACACTCTTCTCCAAGCTACCACTCACTTCTGAAATATGCACCTGTCAAAATTAGTGCAAATTCTGTCACACTGAAAACACTGCAGAAGAAATGAGTTAATCCACAGATGACAGGTAAGTTGAAGGTACCTAATAAACTGTAGGAGGGAAACAAAAATTATCAAAAGTATGACTAATAGAAATACAGAATCTGGACTTCACATGATGAGAACCACAGGGTTTGCAGCAGTGCCTCCAACGCTGTCAAAACTAAAGTCCAAGAAGGTGGCCCACCTCCAGACAAGTGCTACCACTGTATCTGCTTTCATCTCCTGTTCACAATGCACACGTCTGAAATTTGGCAGATTCACTGGGTTCAGTCATACCTGGTAATCCATCATACTAAAGCTTGGGAAGAACTCCAGAATACGAGACTCAAAGAAGTATGGAAATATCCAGAACATGGGCATCTCTTGGTTGTTATGACCTAGTAACGAAAAGACTTAGATGTACATTAAAGAAAAACGAGGTACACGAAGCATGAAAAATGCTTCATGTATATTCTGAGTATACATGAAAAAAGCATTCTGAATACATCTATGTCATGCTGGGCATAAGAACTAGCTCTTTCAGGCCACAGATAGTTTTGGCATGTCTTATGTATGTGGAGCTGTAAGCTCCACTTCACTAATTCCAACCCCCCTAGGTTGGTAAGAAATAGTATTGGTTTGATAGCAGCTTCTTCTCTACCTTTAAAGTCCATTTTAATTGCTAAGAAGATTTATAAAAAACCTGTTGGTTTTTAAGACAGACTTAAAAGAATTAGGTATTATTAAACTGTAAGTATCAGGAGAGTAAGTTAGATCTATAGTAGTTTATCTTTAGAAACTATAACATGAGTGTGTTCACATTCATCTGAGCAGCAAGAATCAGAGACTTTTAAATAGGTACTTTTTCTTCCAGTGATGTTACATCTCAACCCACTTATCTGGCTGCAATACCTACCTCCTTTTTCTGTCTCCTTCCACATTGCCATTAGTTTTTTAAAACTAGAAGCCAGTGCTTCCACTAACCCTCCAAATGGGGGATCAGTCACCATAATGACTCTTTCACCATTGTCTTGATACAAGAATTTCCTACAAGTTTCACATGCAGCCTGTAAGAAACAGAGGTTAATTTCCAGAAATATACATTCAAGAACTGCAACAGTACTGTCTTTAGCAATAAAATGATTATTTTAGAAAGGTCAACTTTAAAGACAAAAGTTATTTCCTCTTGGGTAGTAATGAAAAAAAGAAACAACCCAAACAAAAAACTATACTTGGAAATCTGAAAACAAGTGCCCTGTTCAGCTAATGTACCACGGGCAGATGCAATTCAAGCTTCTTAAGGTAGTCTTCCTCCTAAGGGTATTAAATTTAACTGGGAAAAAAGATGTTATAGCAAAAAAGCAACTTTCAGGCTTAAAATACATTTTATTTGTACCTTTTAAGTTGTTTTATTTGGTAAAGCATTTTCAAAGAAATGGGAACAATTCAGTCCACTGAAAACCAATTCAATCCATACTGCTTATGAAAACTGTTCAAATTTTAGCAATCCAGCCTGGACTCTATTATGAAAGTAAATGTAAAAAGCTATGTCTTCCCTGCCATTTCACAGTGTGAAACAGATCTTCTCTCATCTGTTACTTAGATTCTATTGCATTCCAAACACAGATTTCTAACATCAATATGCATTCAAGAGTGCTGCATTCAGTCCCTGAATACACGGCAATAAGGTGTCATTAGAGGTGTCACTTTTTCACACCTTGAAAAGAACAGCACAGTGTTTACAATGCAGAGGAACAGATTTTTTTCCTTTAATTGAAAAGCACAAAACTTGAGTACAGTGACAGATTAAAAACCTCAAAAGTAAGGCTTTTAGACCAAATTCGCATTTAAACCTAGGTGATCATTTTTCAAGATCCCATTCAAAATTAGCTTCTGGAATGGAAAAGATCTTAAAATTATCTACGTAGTATGAAAAGTATTGCAATAAATCAGTTTATGCAAATCAGTAGTGGCTTACTAATAATGGCAGAAAAAGAACTAAGAGTGAATGACTATACTATAGGGATAAATGTTTGAAACTAACGTTTGGAACTGAATTACACTGTGACTGTACAAAGCTACAATAAATGTCCTACTACAACTGCAGGTTTTTTAATAAAGTCAAAATTAAGCACATAATGTAACATTCAAAAAGCATCAAGAAGCACAGCATTTTCTTTAACCATTATACTAATCCAATTTCATTTTATGACAACAAGGTTAACCTTTTGACACTGCTTGCCTTGAATAAAGCAGAAAAACCTCCTTTTTCCTCCCACCTCAATTACCAGTGAACAAGACTTATGGCACCCACTGGGCTTATAAGGGCTGTTGTAGCAACAGAAGAACAGTGCTAATGAATACAACAACTCACACCAAACTGTCATTTTAATAAAAGCAGCAGTTATAATGTGTAAGTAACATTAGTTAGCATAAATTCAACAGGCAACTTTATCTTTGCATCAAGTCAGAAAGAATTACTGAAGAGGCACTGTTATTCTTTCATTTCCAGTACTGTTGACCATTTTTATCTCACGACAGACGTTTTCCTTTAGTCTAGCCATGACCTTATTACAAAATTCTGTATCAACAACATGTACTTGTTTACAAAGCACTCAAGAAATACTTGGCCTTACCTCTCCACCAAAAAAATAATGATTAAACATGTTGTAGTGGCAGAATTCATCCTCTGTGTAAAACTGTGAATACCTGTAAAATAAGTTTTAAGGGCAGTAGGAAAATATAACCAACTTCTTGTCTGCACTTACGGACATTTACATTGAAAACAAGACCTTAAGAAAAACAACTGGGCTATGATTACTGACAACACATACCAATACTAGGAATTATTATGTATTATTACTTTTCTCATAAACTGGATGTTACTTGTGTATGTGTGTTAAGAACAGACATGCAGAGACAGGAAAGGGAAACTAAGCACCAATTTATCTTTAAAGCAGTAGGAACACAAGCCTCGCACATACTCTTCAGACAGACAGACATTTGTCAAAACCTACCTGAAATCAATATCTAGCAGAAGGCTTCTAACCCTGAAATCTTCTCGTGATGCTTTTGACTGGATCATTTCATGAAGCCTGAAGTACAATTGGAGCAAAGAAATTTAACACATAATCAGTGGCTTCAAAAATTATCTTGCAAGACAAGACAAGAATGCCTGGTATTTTACTAAACCTAAAACCAAACAGATAAGAGAAAATGGAGTAATCTGAATCTGGATGATTCTGTGTGGCTAATATTCAAAGTTAGAAAAATTAGTCTTAAAAGATGAAAAGTCAGTGAAGCCTACAGGATCACCATGAACAAACAAACAAAAACCCCAAACATAAGCAAACAAATTCACTGTCACTTCTGTAAGAAACAACACAGAACATTTAAAGTGTGTGTGTTATTTGCAGAGCAGCTATAGTCTTCTGTATCTTATAAGCTCAAAGCAAGATCCCACTAGATGCTTAGATAATTCCAACCAATTTAAGCACAGAGAACCTCTTACGATGGCACAATCCTTGATGATTTAAATCTTAATAACCTGCATGGCTTCCAGGGAAATATATTATTTGAAAGTGTAACAATTCTCACTGACGTACCTGGGTGTTCCAACAGAGAGCACTCGTCTGAATCCTAAATCAGTAATAAGATCCAGTAGGAACTGACAACTTCTGTCTGCAAATAAGTACTGTGCATTTGTTTTTTTATTCTCGAGAGGATACAGAAGTTGACTGGGGCTTTTTAACTGGGCAGTGGAGATATCACACAGGAACTGGTGAGCCGAGTGTTTTTCCCATTCAGCTGGCAGTAGCAATTGCTGGCATTCCTGGCAAAACCTCCTCTTTGATAACGGCAACAGAACAAAATCCTTGTACCTTTAAGACGATAGGCAACAAACATGAATGGGGCTATGAAGGAGGGTTCATTTTTTTTTAGTTCAGACGTTTAAAGAGGCAATGTAGCATAAACCGCTCTTGCAAAAAACTCCACTACCTACATATGAATGAAGTTGTATTTATGAAAAGATGTTCAAAGGACACTTTAAAAAGCTTATAATATACGAGCCAAACATATTGAGAGTGCCCACAAAATAACTGGATTAGAAAGTGAAGACTCCGTATCAACTACCAGCAAGCAGTCCGGTATGTTTATGCACAGAACTAGGATGTCATTTATCACACTATCACCTTTGCTTCTTTTCACAATGTTAAGCCTGTTACTTTTGCACCCTAAAGTCAGGAATAATTTTTTGAACTGAAGTTGCTACTGACCTGTTGTTAGCACATTATGAGCACTAATGTAAGAAGAAGTACATATAAAAAAAAGATAGATACAGTTCCTGGGTTGAAAATACCATGCTCTAATTACAGATTTCATGCTATTTCCCTCTTGCAAGTCAACTAATTCTTATTTTTCAAAATCCCTCTGGCATGTTTTCATATTTTAAAGATTCCTGAAATACTATCTCTGCATTCAAAGTACTTAAAGCTGTATTACTTGATTTTTACTGAAGAAAATAGCCATTAACAATACCTTTCCACATTCTGTCTGTGTGTAAAAGAAGGCTGGTGATTTCTATTGTATACTTCACGTGCTGCGAGCCTAGTTTCTGACACCTGTAAAATTTATAAAACGTTACAAATCCAACAGATATTGTTCTGTATTAAATCTCAGTTATTAAACAAAAAGGGTGCATCAAAGGTCTCATGCTTTAGTTACTCTGCATAGCAAATTATCACATTGTTTGGGTTGTTGCAAAAGAACAAGCATGACTGCAGAACAGAGGAATGCTGCAAAACACTACAAGTCTCTCCTTGTGAATTTAAACCGTAAAAAAATAGAAACATTTCATTCTTCTACCACATGTGATACTCAGGGGGAAAACTCAAAACTTGGTTATGATGAAGACAGAAAGAGGTATACTCTTCATTAATGCGTGACAGCAGTTGCACTCTCTATGAAGAACTATGATCTGATCCTGAACAACTGATGACAGCAGAAACGTTGCCCAAGTCTTTCATGTGTGATTATTTTAAAGGCATAACAGCTCTTCTCTGAGTCTTCTACTTTGTTCCCACAAAACATATAGTTTCACAGTGTTTCAAGACATCTACACAAAACTTAAGGAACTGAGTTCTTTAATGGGGGAGGACAGGAAAATTCAATAGAAAAAAAACCACCATTATACCAGTGACATTCAAAATACCATTTAAATCTACACAAGCAAGTGATTAACTACCTTATTTTCTCTTTATATAACTTTTCAGTAGCAATCAGCACAGCAATGAGCTGCTAATGAACACAATTAAACTCCAGCCTGACAAGCCGCTGAGGACAATGACAGCAACACAAGAAACATTTACGAAACAGAAAAAGCAACATAAAATGCAGCGGACAAAAACCACAGCAAGCTCTCCGTGAATACATATCAATCCCTGTTTTGTCACCCTACAATTATCTGCCCAAAGTTTTGTAGACAAATTGCTGCAGATGTTCTACTGAGCATCATGCTAATCCCCACCATCTGTTTTACATATCCCATTGTTTGCCTGTATCCACCAGATTTCCTGTCTTAATTGTGGAAGATGAGGACATCTTGAGATCAGAACTACCCTATTTTGTTCAACATTGCATGGCATTTACAAACATCGTAACTTGAATACACAAGTGTTTTGGCAATACAGTAACAAATGCCGGATTTACTCACAAATTATTTTAACTTTCTTTTAAATAGAAAGATTATCCCCAATATTTACCATAGTCCTAAAGAGCGCCCTCTTACCTTCTCATCCTCCCACTGGAAAAAGTTACAATCTTTTCTATCCCTACAGGCTGAACAAGCATAAAACCTTCTTCCTTCCTCTCCTCCTTGGTTGGTCTTTACAAATAGAAGAGCAGGACCTGAAGGACAAACATCACCATACATGACACACGGGACACCAAGAGACGCGTGCAAGTGTCAAGCTTCCAGAACACGTTAACACAACTCCTGGCGGGGGCCGGGAAAGGGGCTGGGAACGAACAGAGACGCTGTGGGAAGTGTCACACCCCACCCCACCCCCCCCTCCACGGAAACCGCGGCCACCCCAATCCCGGCTTGTCAGAGACCCCCCCTGCCGCTCACCGTGCGGGCAGAGGGGCGCGCCGGGCACCAGCCCGAGCAGGGCCAAACCGCAGACATCCACCCCGCGCCCGCCCTCCCGGCCGCCTGCGCCGCCACCCGCCATGGCACCGCCTGCTTCCCGACAGCCCCCGCCACCCGACAAGCTAAGGGAGGACAGGGCAGCCAAAGCTGCGGCTCCCCCCAGCGGCGCGGCGGCCCCAGCGCCGAGGGAGAACACGCTCCTTCGCGTGGAACTCCGAAACAGGGTCTATCGATAGACCACCACCGACAGCCGAGCCCGAACCCTGTGCGGTTTAGACCGTGACATTTGTTTTCTTCAGTGGGTATGTCTGGTACATAAACACCATCTTAATTTTTTTTAAATAAATTGTTTGGATAAAAACATTCATGGAATGTTTATAACGGTGATCATTTCAACTCAATTTTAACTCCACCATACAGTGAACTTTACCGTTAAGACTTAAACATTTTAGTTAGGCATGCGAAGTGCTGACAAGCTACATTAACATTTAAATCCACTCAAAATTACATAAAATACAAGCATTTTATTATTTTTGTCCACAGTATTGCTTAGAATTACAAAATACAGCAATGACTGAAATACTGAAGCTTCCATAAAAGCATTTTTTTTTTTCCTTTTCCTGGTCTTAACTGTCCAGAAAATTACTAAAATAAAAATATTTTCCATTTTACATAAGCCACAAATCTTGAAACATGACAATCAAGTCCTAAATCATGTAACTTATGCATAAAAGCAAATGGCAAAAGCACATGACACTGCTAAGGGCACGGTAAGAAGTTTCTGTGCTCTCTGTATCACAGTTTTTGTCCTTTTTTTTTTCCAGTAAAAAACAAAAACAACTGTGTGTTTACATATAAATCTAGAAGGCAGACTGGCTTCGTGCTGAACACATCAGTGCTCCCATCATTCATAGTGCAGAACCACTTTGGTGACTACTGATGAACACAGTTATAGGCATATGGCAAAGCAAACCTGCAACAACATGCTGCAATTCCTTCGCTGTGAGGGATCTATAAAGAAATATCACAGTTTTCCCTAATGTGCTTAAATACACTAGTTCTAAAAGCTACACGTGAAATTTCAACCTCTGAAACGTACATTCAGTTTATTCTGTCACTAGGAGCTGTGAGTACTTCACTCAGTTTGAACTTCACTGTAATGCAACTGTTTAGCTATTTTTGGTCCCAGTGTGCAAAAAACCTACTTGAAGCATTTCCCCCCCTCCTCTCCCTCCCTCCCTTTTTTATTTAAAGTGCATGACTTCTCAAGTAACTAGCCTACAAAAATCTAACAGCTTAAAATACCAGCAAGAAATTCCAGGGAAAAGCATTTGCACAATCAAAGATAACATTCTGCAATTTTTAAAGACCATATAAAAGAAGTCAATAGTGTACAGGTTCTCACATTTATATGAAACAAAAAAAATTCCTGTTGTATTCAAAAGTAGTTTCTCAGCATACGCAAACTGTGTATCTTCCCTTATTCAGAATACATTAATTTAGCCTATAAAAATACAGTATGGACAAGTTCTTCTCATCCCCGACATAAGAATTCACAAAATTTTGACACTAAAATTGTAAACTTTTATTACATTCAAAATACATTTCTTAAGTCTTCAGAATTTAAGTTTTGAGGTGGTGGCAGTCAGAGCTCTTGTTGTACAGCAGAAGTATATTATTGCAGAGCTTTTACACAGAAGTAGCTTTCTGAACTCGAGAAACTTACTCTTCCCATGTACTTTTGTTGCTACCAGGAGGAAAAGAAAGGCTTCCTGCTATGAAAGGTCTGCGTGAATGCATTACTCAGCTGAACAATTCGGCCCTGACCTCCAGTGCTACTTCGCTCCACAATCACACGTGGCATCTGAACAAGCTGAATGGGACTCTTTTCATCTTTTAACGCCTGAGTAAGATTTAATATCTAAAAGCGCAAAAGCATACAAATAAAACTGTGGTTAATGGGTTTATAAATTTTAGATATCACTGAAATAAATTCTGTCCCTACAGATGTGATGTCAAATAAATTATTTTTTAAGCATACTCTATTGCAAGTAGAAATACTTTATTCATTTGGTAACATAACATCCCACCGCTGACCACCCTTCTGGTCTTTTCTTGACTATTTCATGCAATGTTCTCTGAAATGTTGGAAAATGTTAAGAGATAAAAATCTGAGAGCATTTTCAATTTAGCACATCTCTTACGAGCGCTGCAAACTTAATTAAAAAAAAAAAACAAACAAACTACAAGAAAGCAATCAACATGTATTTAACATAGGATCTACCAGGAGTTGTAGCTACAAGTTATTTTCATATCAGAAGATACAAAGCAATATCATTAACCCACACCAGATACAGTGCCAAGACCTTAGCTCCCAGAAGTATGTTATCTCCTTCCAAAACCTCAGTGCTCAGGAACTGCCCCAGTCATTTACTCCACATTCAATGTTAACCTGCTGAAAACTGAGGCAAGTGTTCAATTTGCAGCAATCCAGTTTCCAGCAATTCCCTACACAAAAGTATTACATTTCCAACAATTCAAACCTGACTGCATGTAAACAAGTGTGACCAGCAGGTAGGGGGAGGTGATTCTCCCCCTCTGCTTTGCTCTCATGAGACCCCCACATTAACTAGTGTGTCCAGCTCTGAAGCCCCCAACACAACAGGGATGTGGACCCTGTTGGAGTGAGTCCAAAGGAGGGCCATGAAGATGCTCAAGAGGGCTGGAGCACCAGTCATATGAAGACCAGCTGAGTGCTGGGCTTGTTCAGCCTGGAGAAGAGAAACCTCTGGGGAGACCTTAGAGCAGCCTCCAGTGCCTAAAGGGGGCCTACAGGAAATCTGGAGAGGGACTTTTGACAAGGGCATGTAGCAACAGGACGAGGGCAAAGGAATTAAGCCAAAAGTGGGAAGATTTAGACTGGATATGAGAAAGACATTCTATATTGCAAGGGTGGTAAGACACTGGAACAGGTTGCCCAGAGAAGTTGTGGATGCCCCATCCCTGGCAGTGTCCAAGCCAGGGTTGGATGGGGCTTTGAGCAATCTCTGCCCATACAGATGCAGACTGGAAATGCCTTCCAACCCAAACCATTCTACCATTCTATGAATTTAGTTTTGGTGACACACTTCAATTACCCTTAGTACTGTATTTTTTCCCTGCACAATGCCCCTTTCTTCCTTGTGAACTTACTGATCCCCTGCTCATTCTGCACTTCCATGGCTGAAGAACCCTGATAGTCTTTTGCATGGCTTACTGCAATTCAGCTCTTCCAGCAATTCCACTGGACATTTACATTTTCTAAGTTCTAAGGCAATCCCCCTTGTAGATCTGCATTACCTGGCTTCTTAGTCTCCATATTCTTGAGAGAACAGCTTATCTTGGGTTTGAAACCCTTTCCAGTATTTCACACACACACACACACACACACACACACACACACACACTTCACAAAAATATGCAAACTACTTTTGGTATCTTAAAGATCTCACCCCTAACATGGAAGATGCATTTCTCTTCAGCCTCTATCCACTAGGTTCTTAATTTTCAAATCAAGTTTTTATTTTTAAGGATGCATGTACAGATGTTTTGGCTACCCTGCAAATTCATCTTAATTCTTCTATAATGCCCTTGTAACGTGCTTTGGCTTTACACCAAAAGCAAGTCTAAAATCAGTGCTAAAACGCACAATTTGCGGATGTATTTCCAGTCACATCCAAGAATAACTCATCATCCTTATTTCTTCCCTAAACCCATGCCTGAAAACCTGACATCTCCCACAGTGAAACCATTCTCATTCAGCTACAGAAACATTTAAAATAAATTTTCTGCTGAAATTCACTTCAGGGAAAGGGTGTGAAGAAAACATCCAGTTGCAGCCTTTATAATAGGAAATCTATTTAGACAACTTTAGCTAGATCTCTCTGTTACATAGATGAGTTTTTCCTTAAACTTCTCATTAACTAACAGATTCCCTGTAGCCAATTGTCTCATCACAAAAAAGCTATTTAACACAGATTAAGATGGATGAATCCTTAAGAATTGATCTTCCAGTGACTGCACATACTTCTCAGAAATGTTTTCAGAAATAATTCCTATAATTTAATTCAAGTAAGGATTGTTGGCTTTTAGCCACCACACCTAGTGTTAACTGGGATTATGCTTTGACTAAGCAGAGCTGCAATCTTGTGCAAGGTACTACTGACACACAAAACTCTACAGACAAAAGGTATGATTAAGCTGCTCTAAGAAGTGTGAATACTGGGGTTTAAACTATCCATCTTGAATTTATGAACACAGAAATCAGTTTCAATAAGATCAGTGCAAATGGGACTATTAATTTATCTAGCCCAATTCCCTTGCATGTTCATAAATCACTATTTTATGCCTATAATGAGCTAAATAACTTGTTCTTAGCTAAAGCTTGCTTTCCATTATCTCACACCAGTCTTAAATTTTAAGACAGCAAAGAAGATGATGAAACCCTTCTCCTCCCTTGCTTCACTGTGAGGAAAAAAAACCAACAAAAACCCAAAGAAACCAACCTAAATCAACAAACCAACGTTTAATCATCATCAACTTTCAAATCTGAAAACGACTGGATTGGTTCCAAGTATGGCTCTGATACTTGCTAAGATGAAGAAATTTTATTACCTAATATTGTTTCTTGTGAGAAGCATTTCAATAATCAAGTTAACTCTCCAAAATAAAGTCAATAACATAATGAAATTACCCACCAAACCTTCTATTCGAGTTTATGACTCTTCTCCAGTGTTTCATTTTCTAAATACCTTCTATGAACATACAAGTATTATGTGAACAAACTCCAAGAAGAAGTTTAGTCTTCTCAGATGAAAATACCTTTAAGTGTCTTCCAGTTCAATGGGAGTCAGTTTTTGTAGCTCTAAAAGAGATAGCTGACAAGCACTGGCAAATTAAATACATAAATGAAAATGTAAAAAAGCAGTCTTACCTGCCCCCTCATAACAGACATTTGGTTTTCAAAAGTAGCCTTGTCAAATCCTTTATCAGTCTTTAATAAAGAAAATAGTTATTATAAGAAATGACCCATTAATTTCTAGCTATATATTCAGTATGCAAATTCAGCAACTTAATGCATGCATAGTCATGCTTACCGATATCATAAATTTTGGATGCTTTAAATAGTCACAGTATGACACACGAAGGTCTGTTTACTGTAGCAAATTTATATATGTGGAAATGAAGGATGCTCCACATCATAAAGTACATCAGTAGATATACTTTATCAGTAGATACTACTTTAGAACACTGATAGGTATGCCTAATACCGTCACATCATGTTACACTGCTCTCTCACCTTTACTGACAAAAGAATACTTCCTCCTTCAGATTTATTAAATAATCAACTTCCACCGGGTTTAACAGACAACCCAAAGTCACTTTGAATACAACTGAGTCAAAGACCAAACAGTGCAAGTGTGTTTCAGGATCTAGTTTTAACATTACAGCTGCATTTTCATTACAAGTTTAAAATTTCCATTTCTTTCCATCCCGATCATTTGGATTATTTCACTTGAACATCCAATAGAATTGTTTACAGAATGTTTCAGAGAAGGACACTTCTTTATATCTCAATATTGTAGCACAGTTTCAGTATCTTTAAGGTAAGTTTGACTTAAACAGGGTCAAGATTTCAGCACCAATTTCACATGCTATATATATCTATATATCTAAAATTAAGTCTATGAAAGGTATGCAGGTCTTCAAGTTAAATACATGATTTCCTCAGGTTGCTACAGTTTATCTTCAGTTATACATACCACACAGGTATGTTAACTTGAGCTTTTTACACAGACCTGCGCTATGAAAGTTAACTAGCTTTAACTGATCATGTGAAACTTAGGTATTTAAAAGGTAATTCTGTTTTCAAATAAGCTACTATCAATTAGCCACATTAGTGACAGAATCCTCTTTATCATATATTCCCTTTCTACCCTGCCAATGTTAAAGCTAAAAGAGAACAGTATCATGACATACAGAAGTTAAACTCATCTAACTGTTCCATTAAATGTATTAGCTATTGCAGTAATGCTTAATTCAAAGAAGCATCCAATTCACCTTAAACAGTTCATGAAGATCTTCACAAAGATCCTGTACAAAGTTCATATCAGAAATGCGAGGAAGAACTAGGTCTCTGGTCTCCTGGGAGAAAGGAACTTTTGCTTGTGAAAGCCAAGCCCAGTGAAAGGGATCTAATGCAGAAAACCAGTACACAACGATTAACAACAGGCAAAAATACATTCTCAAGTGCTTATCACTGACACAATACTCTGCTGCCTACTAATTTCTCAGTAACACACCATTTTTCTCAGCATTGTTACCCCATATACTTCTTGTGGCTACAGTTACAAAAGCAGCTTTACAGCTACTGAGCGTTTTATCTAAAAGGTGAAAATAATATTTTAAATAACAAATATTTAGTTGAAGCAGTAGGTAAATTACATATATAAATACTGTAAGCACCAGTAGCGGCCTTCTCCTAGTTTAGTAATGCAGTTTCCTTTGGAATAAAATAATGGCTGCAATCAAATAGAAATCTTTCAGATGTCTGACACCTATTGAAGAATTAACAAAAAAGTAGCTACTATTTTTTAACATTATTTTTCATTAAAATGCCTTCTAAGCATGCTGAGACAAAACACTCTCAACTTCTCCCATAATTGCTATTAAACAGCTTTTTCAAGAGATATTGTTAAGATTATTACCAGATGCTAAAGACACCAAACAGTATCAGTTGCAGGAACTCAGCAACACCTGCAGCAGGCCGCCCACTGAAACTTCCTAACAGGGCTCACAGCCCTTCGCACCTGACAGCCCAGGCAGTTTTCCACTCAGCTCAGCCTGTTTGTCTAGTTCATCTCTCAACATTTCTCTACAACACTATGAGAGACTACACAGGTGGCCTCACAGAAGTCAAGGAAAAAAATCAGTATTCACTGCCTCATCCACTAAGCAAGTCAGCATTAAAAGCTGTCTAGTCAGTTAAGCAGTTTGTCCTTGCTGATTTCCCAATCACCTCCTTGTTCTTCATGTGCTTGTACACGGCTTCCAGAAGGATTCATTCTACAGTCTTCATGGGGACTGTGGTTAGGCTGGCTACCCTATGATTCCTTGTACTCTACATCTTGCCCTTCTTGAAGATGCATGTGATACATTTTTCTACTCATCAACAACCTCCCACATTAACTACAGTGTTTCCTGAGTGCTGAGCAAACAGGTTCACATCACACAGCTCCCATTGTGTTTTCAATGCACCCTATCTACTCCTATAAACTTCTGTTTTGCTTTGCGTAATTGTCCTTCCCAGAGGCTCTGCTTATGAGCTCTGAGACCCAAGAGCCAAAAGATCAAATCTTACAGGTGAGAACTGAGAAAAAGTAAGCAGTAACTTGTTCTTTCTTACGCCTTTTGCCTTTAAGTCTTTGGTGCACTTTTCTTCAGTCCCACTCTCACTTTTAACTTACTTAACCCTTCTGCCCTTTATGTCCTCTGCTAGCTTTATACAGCTGAGCTCTGACTTTCCAGACTCCATCCTTGCACTACAACAACCTAAGCAAAAAAGAAATACTTAATTTGGAAGTTACTTTACCAATAGGAAGATGACTGAAGAATGTAATACTTACATGCCCTCCACTCATCAGGATGCTTAAAAGGAAATGCTAAACCATTGTCAATTGCAGCAATCTTAATAGTAGATTCCTTAGTTACAGTCCATTGGCTACCCTATAGAAGGAATATTTCAAAAACAAGTGATACCTATGTGCTTACGAAACTAGTGAAATACATTAAAAACACTAAATAATATACTATCTTCACACTTAAAGTCAACTTAAACAATATAAAGGAGTACCCAAATCAACTCCAGCATGTGTAATTCTTACTCTACCATCATTAAAGAGGAGCCCTTGCCCCAAATACAAGACAAGAAGAGCATATAAACAGCTGAAGAAATGTGCTTGAGCAATAGTGGGCAGTTTCATTATTACTATAGCTCAAGCTGGTAAAGAAAAAAATACAGAATAATAAAAATACCTTTTAGCACTCTTTTATCCAGACTAACCTAATCCAAATACCTTTTCCATTCACTTCCCCTAGAATAATTTGAAATTATATTTCTTGAGACCATACACCAGAATTAAAGCCATGCACTTAACCCCCTGCAAGATCAAGCTACAAAACTGAACAATTTAAGCAATATAACTTTCAGAGTACAATTTTCTTACCTTATCTGACAGATCAAGTCCATCATGTTGTTTTTCATACCTGACTAACCAGTTATCGTTACCTCTGTCTTTAAACAGGAAAATGCATGTCACAACATGTCATCTATAAAGAAATCATCATCTAAAGTGATAGACAATGACTAATATTGTAAATTTACAGAGAATTTACCAAAAGAGTCAGGCAAAACTGTTCAAAGAGTTTTCTCCATCACAATATGTTTTTAGCTTTACTGAAATGTATGAGGCAACTGGAAAGACCAAAAATCTACCAAGTGTTCTTAGGTATTTATTACTGCTTTAATCTCCCCAGCTGGCTGAATATACAGCAAAATACCAGGTAAGCTAAGAGAAATTATTTTCATCCATTTTATGCAGAAAAGACTGGCTGTAGTTTGCACTTCTCCTGGGGGAAAAACTATCAGCAGCAGTACCACGATGACTTAATTTTAAAGCTTATTTTACTGCTGACAGGGTAAAAGAGAGGCCCTGCAAAATTATATACAGTGTGATGTTCAACTACATGGAGAAAACAGACTCTTCAAAGATTGGGAGCAGGCGAAGGAGGGGAATGAAGAGCTTTTCAGAAGCTGAAAATGTCTGCACCATTTACACAAAATTGAGACACTGGAGGCTTTGACAAGGTCTTTCAGATAGAAAATGACTGCATGGATTTCTAGGTCATCTTGAGGTGCTCCCCTAACTTTAGTTAAACATCCATCAGAAGTTTTTCATGTTCTATCATCATTAAATATAGTAGATGAAGATAAAACCATTCACATAGTGATGTTCTGCATTTTGAGTATTTTCCTTACAATTTTAAGAACATCACAGGACACACTAATTGTTTGGAAACATTGGTATCTATTTGATAAAGCTGACAGACCACAGCTGTGGCTAGAGAGTATTAAGTACTTATGAAACTTCAGTTTGTTTCTAAAAAGCCACAGGTTAAGTGACCTACTTTCAGCTGGATTCCTTTATAATAAGTGAATTTAAGAAAAATTAACTAGGGCCGATATATGTCTGAAGAAGAGTAAAGATGCCCACCTCAGACAAAGCAGCAAAGGAGTGTATTTCAAATATAAATCTGCCTTTGGAACACCTACATAGGCAACAGACAAATCCTAGCTTCTGAGTGGAAGAAACAAGAATGCAGGAGAACCAAGATTCACACACCACAGTTGTACTTCAACGCCTAGTCAGAATGAATATGAACTATTTTGTACTGATGCAAAACTGTGCTGTTCTCAACTCCAGCTTAGCATAAAAGGAATGGTAGTCATGGCTTGTCCTACGGTTCCTGAAACCTCACCATCCCTTACCCTAATCAGGGGAAACAGTTAGTTAATAGCCTACTTACAGCATTAAAGCATTAAGGGAAGTATTTGTTCTTGAATTCTTCCATTGCTTAAAAATATCAAGTAACAGCCAAAAAGGGTTGTTTGGATTTTGCAATATTTAATGCTTGAATCTGAAGTAATTTTTTTTTTAAGTTTTAAATGCAACATTCTGGCCTTCAATCATGAGAAAAGTATCTGAAATACATTAAAAGCATTCAGCAGCAGCAGCTTGCAGCAAGCACTGCTTACCATTTCTGCCTCATTAAAGTAGGTAAGTATCAAGACATTAACAAATACCTGTATTTCTGATGACATAATCCAAAATAACCAATCTTTCAAACTGTGACTGAAATTCTTTCCTTGTATTCTCAGGTAAAGGATCAGTTTCAAACTTCCTGAGCCAGTAGTCAGCTTCCTTATATCCTTCAACAAACAGCTGGAAGGAGCCAACCTGAAACATTAAGTAACGGTATTTGGAAAATGCACTTGGCCTGGTCACATAACTAATCTTAACAGAAAAACTTATTATGTACTTTCAAAATACACAGGAAATATGACATAAAAAAAGATTACTAAGTGGTTTCTCTTACATTCCCAAATTATAAAAAAAGGAAGGGTCAAATCATGAGGGCTTTTTCTGTTTAGTTTTGGGGGAGAGGGAATCTTTGGTTGTGATTGTTTTGGTTTTTTTAGTATTTGTTTAAGCATTCACTGAGTTTACCAGAAACAAAACATAGCCCGGCAGCTCAGCATAAGTGAACACTCAATATTATGAGTAATACTTGAAACAGAGAAAAAGAAGTAACATAGAATCACAGAATGGTTTGGGTTGGAAAGGACCTTAGGATCATGTAGTTTCATCCCCCCTGCCATGGACAAGGATGCCCCACACCAGACCATGTTGTCCAAGGCTCTTCTGTCCAACCTGGCCTTGAACACTGCCAGGGATGGAACATTTGCCACTTGGGGCAACCCATTCCAGTGCCTCACCACCCTCACAGTAAAGAACTTCTTCCTTGTATCTAACCTGAACTTCCCCTGTTGAAGTTTAAACCCATTCCACCTTATCACTACAGTGCCTGATGAAAAGCCCCTCTCCAGCATGCTTGTAGGCGCCCTTCAAATATTGGAAGGCTGCTATGAGGTTTCCATGCAGCCTTCTCATCTATTTTTTTTTCCATTGGTTCAACAGCCCATAGGAAACTCACCAAAAAAAAAAAAACAAAAAAAAAAACGTATACTGGAGCACTTCCTGTATGAAGACAGGCTGAGAAAGTTGGGGCTGTTCAGCCTGGAGAAGAGAAGGCTGCATGGAGACCTTATAGCAGCCTTCCAGTATCTGAAGGGGGCCCATAGGGATGGTGGGTAGGGACTCTTCCTTAGGGACTGTAGTGACAGAACAAGGGGTAACGGGTTAAAATTTAAATAGAGGAAGTTTAGATTGGATATAAGGAAGAAGCTCTTTACTGTAAGGGTGGTGAGGCACTGGAATGTGTTGCCCAGGGAGGTTGTGCATGCTCCGTCCCTAGCGGCGTTCAAGGCCAGGCTGGACAGAGCCTTGGGTGACATGGTTTAGTGTGAGGTGTCCCCGCCCATGGCAGGGGGGTTGGAACTAGGTGATCTTAAGGTCCTTTCCAACCCTAACTATTGTGCGATTTTACGATTCTATGATCCTATGAAAAGTTCCTGTTTCCTTGATGAGAAAAGCAGCATTAGCCATTTTTTCAAGACAAACGCTTTTCACATGAAAATGGCTGAAATACATTTCTCAAAAGAGTCCAAGGAAGAAAACTACAGATGGCATCAGCTCTGTACGTGTGGACAACAGGGAAGATCCTCAAGATTAAAATCCAAACGGAGACTTATATTTGAGAAGTAAAATGCAAATACATGCACATGTGCAGAGACATGGATAAACACAGAGCATGTGGAATAGCCATGCTGATACAAGCTTGCATAACATATGTCACATGGATCAAAACTGCTGAGAACTGACACAGTGAATTACCCAAGCTGTATGTAACTTTTTTAAGTTCAGGAGAACACCACTGTGGTGGTATTTGGTGCTTTCTTAGCTTGCTAGCCAAGAAGGATGTGGGGTTTTCGTCACTGGAGTACTGCACACAAGATAAAAGCAAGGTAAGATACCTAAAATAATAAAACAAATAGAAAGGAAAAAAACCCACAAGTGTTTAGGAAAAATTATGTAACTAGATAAATTACAGGGGAGAAAATGTGACAAAAGAAAATGTGAGCGAAATGAACTAAACAGTTAAGAAAAAGGAAAAGGCCAAAACAGTGAGAGATGCACAACACTAACATATTACTCCTCCAGCAGAAAGCTAGACTACAAACTGAAACAAAAAGCGGCAAGATTATTAAAGCAGTTCAAATGAAGAAACAATGAGTGGACAGATTTGCATATAAACAGTCATATTTATCAAACTTCAGTTATCCAGAGATAGTTTTCAGCAAGCAACAAGGTTTTTCTTCTCCTGTTGAAGTTTATAAATTTTTTTTTTTTTTAATTGAGAGATTTGTGTAAGAATCAGCAAATGCACAAATTACTTTTTCCCATCTTACCTTAGGAGGTAGTCCAATTCGATTAAATTTTTTAGCAACTTTTGGCACTTTCTCTAAAGCGTATTTTTTTCCTCTGGACTTTGCGCGATCTATTGCACTGTAATTAAAGGTCTCACTGACAAGCCAGACAACCTTCAAATATGAAAATCAAAAACACAGCTCAGAATTCCTTATTATTTCAATTATAAATTTACAATTAAATTTATGCTTGGCTGTCAAAAAAGCAAAAAGGAAGCATGAGGCATTTCCAACAGAAAGTTTACATAAAGTAGCAAATATTCACTTTTTCATGTATCTCAAAAGAAAAATGGGAATCCTTATATGCCAATTTTTGCAATTTTGCTTCTCACCAAAAGCCAAGGAAATGAAAGTGTCAGGAAATGATAGAAACTGAAGTGGTTCCAAAGAAGAAATTCAATTCAGATCTGAAACTTATCCTTTAAACCAAAAATCACAGTCACTATAACAAACTGTGCCTTCGGATTTGTAACAGTTTATACATGAATTGGGGATAATGATATACAAGCATGTCACCACAAGTACAGTCCAGAGACTGACAAATCTGCCACTATTATTTTTCATTTAATAATTTATGTATTTTAACTTTTACCTTGGTTTTAGGTACAACTCCTAGCCCCAGCTTGTCATCCACAAGATAGGCACCAGCTTCAGAGAGGTATCCCTGATTTGGAACGAGGCAGCCTCTGCCAAAGCAGCAAGGACAACAAACTTTGTGAAAATATTTGGTCCATTTTGGATTTAGATGTCCATAAGGCTCTTCAGATTTTGGTTTGAACACTCCAATAGTTTTCTACAATAAGTAATATAAAATGAAAACATGAATACTTTTGAGTGGCAAAAGATTAAATTTATTTTGAAAATTAGTTATTTGAAAGTATTGGTTAGATACTATACATTGCACTTTACAGTTGATCTTTTTGGATGATGAAATACTAAAACTAACAAACTGATATTCCAAATAAATTTACTGGACAATGCTTGTCTAGAAGAAATTCAAAATAAACTATTCATAAGAGAAAAATCAAACCCAGCTAACATGCACTACCTTTTCAAAATTAATGAGGACTGCATTTTAGAATCATTTGGTTTCTATTCTAAGTTTTCAAATAAGGAGGTTTTAAAAGTAGCTTTAAAAATCATTTTCAGCCCACCATTATACTTCAGACAAAGAGATATAATGGTTCCAGAAAAGTGATAAACATACAGAAAGCTAATAATCCAACGTTACCCTTTTTCTATCTACTTTATTTACTGCTTTAAGTTTAAATGGATCAAAATGCATCAAAATGAAAATCGCATTTTGCAGTTCCAAGAAGTGGTGTCATTTACCACTGCTGTAGAATCCTCAAATGAGAGCTGACAATGGCTCACAGTGTCAGCCACCATTTACACTGGAGACATGTAGCAAAGCTTAAAAGTACTCAGAATACTGTGTTCCAACTTTGGGCGCTATGCTTCAAGAAATCTGTTAATGAACTGAAGAAAGCTGAAAAAAAACAATGAGAATAAACACAAGAAAAAGTGGATAATGAAAGACTGTATGAACAGGGATTGTTTAGCCTAAGAGAAAATGAGGCAAAAGGAACTACGCAATTGGTTGCTATAGAGAAAAAAGGAACAGCAGTTACTGTTAATGAGCCGAGAAACTATAGGCTTGAATCACAGCAGATGAATTACAAAGAAAAAATCCTTTTGAATCTTAAGAGCAGCTCAAGACCAGAACAGACTGCCAGGTTCAAGAGTCTCCAAAACAGGATGCCACTAACAACTAGTTAGACAGACATTCATCAGGAATCATGTTAAAACAATCCTGCTCCTCACCACAGGCACTAAAATAGATGATTTCTCAAGGTGCCTTTCTTACACGTGATTCCGTATTTGTTAACCTCAAAACACAGATTGTTACCACAATAAAATATACAACCTTCCACTGATAAACTTCAGCCTACTGCATGAAGTCCATGTAATGACTCTTCTCTAGCTCAAGTGAAGTGCTGTATTTTTCATTCCTTCTCACAGAATCATAGCAAGTAAATAAAATTCTAATAAATATCTAAGAAAACTATTTAAGAAGCACTTTCACACAGTACTTTCCTGAATCCTTATCAAAAAAGAGAATATCTCAATAAGGTAAAAATTGCCTGCTGCTCACCAACACTCATACCTAATTTACACTCAAGTCATGAACGATTTTGCTGACAGTCAGAAACCAGCATTCTGCATCAGTAACTGCCAATTCAGCCAGATTAGGGAGAGGACACAAGTAGGTGACCTTCAAGCTTATGGAGAACTTTAACCCACTGTGTCCAAGACAACCCAACTACTCCAAGATTGTTCAAGAGAAACCAAATACAGAGAACTTACTTCATGCAGTTTGTAAAGAGATTACACAAGACACCAGGCATTAGTAGCATCACCTGTCTTGTTCCATCAACTACCAGGAAAAATAAGTTACAAACCATTACTATTTCATTCATCCTAGAAAATAAATTTCCTATCAGCAGGACAAAACCAAATTGACAAAAATTCTCTTGTTTTCGGTATGCTGTTAGCTGTGATTCTAAAGTTACATTCAAAATCATGAACAAGTTCTATGCAACTGCACATACACAATTCAATTCAGACCTACACAAAAAGTACAATGGATATATTATGCAACATGAAAGCCAGGATGTTCTCTTGCCCTACTTTTTTTCTTTTTTACATCACACCGCTTTGAAAGCTGAATTCACTTTGTGCACCAAAATTCTCACATTATGTTTAGAGTTGTTAAAAAGTTACTTACTTTCTTCCTATTGGAATCACAGGTACCTGACTGCTCGGAACAAATCCAGCAGCTTTTCATTTCCCAGAAATGTCATGGTGTATTAGTACTATATTTTAATATCACTGTATTATTAATGCCAAGCCATTAACTGTTTCTTTTCTTTGGATAATACTTCCTACAAACTGTCCCATTTTAAAAAAGAGCTTAGCTCCTTACATTGCTTGCCCAGGCTGTACTGTACTATAGTATCAAATCTAGATATGGTTTTTAAGTTTTCACTGAAGCTAGAAGCTTGCCAAATTTTGCAGCGCCACTGCTGTTGAGGACCAGAGTAGAACTAGAAAGCTCAATTTGTAGACAAGGCCAGTCTTAATTTTGCAGGACTCCACTAGCATTACCAATCAGCCAACAGCTAAACTGTCAAAAACATGTTGCAGAACAGTCTGTAACAGACACAATGTCTTTTGCTTTTCTGGTTACACAATGAAGAGAAAATGCAGAAATATTCGACACTTCAGCAATAGTACTGCTTAAGTACTGAACTGCTTTATATCAGTATACAACTACAGCAATAAGCACAAAAAGTTAATTTTTATTAGACAACTTTAATCTTTCTGATATACCCAAATTAGCAAATAAGATGACCTAGCAGTAGCAGGCTGTTTTACCTATAACTTGGCATTAGTGTGGGTAAACACTTCAGAAGCTGACCAGCAAGACAGCTTAGCATGTCTTTAATAATCTCCTCCTCCTTATGCCGGGAAAGAGCTTACGTAAGAAATGCAGGAGACAGCAAGTCACAAAACTGGTCTGAAGTAGAATGATGCAATACTCTGTCCAGCAGGATGTGAAATCCATTCTACAAATGGGAGCTGCACTACTGACAAAATAGGTTTCATCAGACCTTTAATGTGGAAACCAAGTTTAGATAAGCTCTAAATTTAGTGCACAGAACAAAAGCAAAATTCAGAGTCAGCTAAGAACTCAGTATCATTATTCTCAGTCCCATATTGGCAAACACCTTCGTGTATTTTGCAATTAATATTTTCTGGAA
Organism: Pezoporus wallicus; assembly: GCF_028554395.1. Taxonomy (NCBI): domain Eukaryota; kingdom Metazoa; phylum Chordata; class Aves; order Psittaciformes; family Psittacidae; genus Pezoporus; species Pezoporus wallicus. The sequence goes on from NW_026637470.1 coordinate 1,032,052, forward strand.
CCCACAAAAAAAGGAATTTAGATCTTCCTTTCTCCTAAACAAATTCAAATCAATGATCTGCATAAAGGGGGAGTGCAAGTCACTATCACAAACTTAACTAGGAACAAAACCACCTCACACAAAACAGAAGTAAAACCAACAGAAAAATCACCACATAAGAAATAAGGAAATAAGGTGCTCCATCCAAAATACTGTAGTTGCAAAAATGGTGTGTAAGTAATTTCTCATTAGTCCCAGGGTAAAATGAGTCTCTCAGGCATTTGCCAGTCACCAAAAAAACCTGCAAAATCAGTCTGGAAAGGCTTCAAACAAAATAGATTTGCACATATTGAAATCAAGAACAAGTATGTTTTTTTTGTAGTAACTTTCTAAAAATAAGAGACCCCGATTGCACAGCATTAAGAAGAACTCTCCCCGCAAAAAAAAACCAAACACTTACCTAGTTTTAAAGCATTTGGGCGTAACATTGTACTCTTTAGACATATCATGCCTTAGATTTTTGAGAAAGTATTCATTTAAACCAGTACTCTGTTACTCAGATTTTTTTCTACTGCATATTAAATATCATCCTAATTTAAAGTACATCTTTAAAAACACTATAAAGTTTGAGTATCCATATATAAGCATAAACCCTGAAAACCCCCAGAGAACTAAACTACTGGAGTAGGGAAGTGACTTGAAGTTTAAAAACGTCTGCAGACACTGTGAACAGGTTTTCACATTAACAGCATTAGATGTGACAGCAAGAATCTCAAAAAACAGTTAAGAGAAGATTTTCTACTACCAGTTTGAAACAGATACACCTTCCTTCCCAACCTACTTTGGCTCTCCTCCACTAGAATGAAGGGGGTCATTACTAACAACTACTCCTGGAACACCACAGTATGAACTGTGATGTGCAGCTCTTGGAAGATTCTGAAGGGATAGTTCTGCCACTTTCCATTTTAGAAATAAATTAATAAATTAATATATTTGTTTGTATTGAGTCAGGCAGCTATTCTAAAAATCACTCGTTCAATAAAGTATAAAAACTATCAACAGAAAAGCAGCATTAAAACAAAATAAACACCCATGAAAATTAACTGACAAAACAGTAATACATGCTGTAATGATCGGTAACGCAAATAAAAGCTAAACAAAACCCATAACACTTGCTAAACAAATGGAAAATTACCATTTTGGGGATGTTGGGAGGAACAACAGTCTTGAATATGTTCCAAAAACATAGGCACTTGAAGTGTTACAACTTCTACATCAAATATAACTGGGGTCTTCAGGATTAACAAACACCTACAACTACCTAAAACCAGAAGACTGCTGACTTACCTTAAATACCAGATATGACAAGTTAACAAAGGTGTGGAGGTTTGGAGTCTTCTGGAATAGGTTGCTAATCGGACAAAGTACTTCTAATTTAAAGAAAACAATGTGCAAGTATGTCTTTAACTAAACAATGCTAACCAAATGTTACTTTCCAAGCAAGATATTCAGGTGGCTGGATGATGCTAGAGCGGTAGATGCGTTTTTTCTTGACTTCAGTAAGGCATTTGATACTGTCTTCCACAGCATCCTCACAGATAAGCTAAGGAAGTATGGGCTTGATGATCAGGTAGTGAGGTGGATCAAGAACTGGTTGGAAGGAAGAAGGCAGAGAGTTGTGGTCAATGGGGCAGAATCTAGCTGGAGGTCTGTGACTAGTGGAGTCCCTCAGGGGTCGGTGCTGGGACCAGTGCTGTTTAATATTTTCATCAACGACTTGGATGAGGGAACTGAATGTACCCTCAGCAAGTTCACTGATGATAATAAACTGGGAGGAGTGGCTGACACACCAGAGGGCTGTGCTGCCATTCAGTGAGACCTGGACAGGCTGGAGAGTTGGGTGGGGAGAAACTTGATGAAATTCAACAAGGGCAGGTGTAGAGTCTTGCATCTGGGGAAGAACAACCCCATGTACCAGTACAGGTTGGGGGTTGACCTGATGGACAGTAGTGAAGGGGAAAGGGACCTGGGGGTCCTGGTGGACAGGAGGATGACCATGAGCCAGCAATGTGCCCTTGTGGCCAAGAAGGCCAATGGCATCCTTGGGTACATTAGAAAGAGTGTGGTTAGTAGGTCAAGAGAGGTTCTCCTTCCCCTCTACTCTGCCTTGGTGAGGCCGCATCTGGATTACTGTGTCCAGTTCTGGGACCCTCAGTTCAAGAAGGACACGGAATTGCTTGAAAGAGTCCAGCGCAGAGCCACAAAGATGATTAAGGGAGTGGAACATCTCCCTTATGAGGGGAGGCTGAGGGAGCTGGGACTCTTCAGCTTGGAGGAGACTGAGGGGTGACCTCATCAATGTTTACAAATATGTAAAGGGTGAGTGTCAGGATGATGGTGCTAGTTTTTTCTCAGTGATGTCCAGTGACAGAACAAGGGGCAGTGGGTATAAACTGGAGCATAGGAGGTTCCATGTGAACATCAGGAAAAATTTCTTTACTGTGAGAGTGACAGAGCACTGGAACAGGTTGCCCAGGGGGGTTGTGGAGTCTCCTATGTTGGAGATATCCAAGGCCCGCCTGGACAAGTTCCTGTATGATGTACTCTAGGTTACCCTGCTCTTGCAGGGGGGGTTGGACTAGATGATCTTTTGAGGTCCCTTCCAACCCTTGGGATTCTGTGATTCTCTGCCTCAGGGTAACCTTAGGGTTACTTCTTTGATGATCACAACTCAAGGTAGCATTTACCACTAAAGAAGGGGAAAACAAGTCTTCTAGTTATGATTCAGCAGACAAGTACAAAGGTAGATCTGTTTATATCACTCTTTTTGCCTGTCAACCAATTATATCAGAGGAAGAAGTCATGACCTAAATAAAAGACTATCAAAACAAGATGAGAGATAAAAATACAGGAGGCTTGGCTAAAGAAAGCTAAACAGTACCCAGATCAGAAGCTCTGTTGGGTGAAAAATCAATTAAACATAGAAGGTACAAAATGTCAGATTCTGCAGAAGGGAATTCCTGAATTGTTTTCAGATGTTAAAGAGGCCCTTTTATTTTCTCCATATTCCTTTGGAGCAGATAATTCAAAACATGGTAAACTGCAACAGAGAAATAATTCTCGCATTTTTGGCTTAGCTTATGCTGCAAGACATAATTAGAAATTTAAGTATTACCTGCATGGATTTTTCACAACAAAGATTTTCCCATACCATAAATTATTAAACAACTCATTTAAATGAATTTCCATTTAAATAGAACTTTAAAATTTCCATTTTAATCTCACTGCTGATAGAGTCTCTGACTTTGCAATAATATGCTCACCCCTTTTTGATCCTTGGCAAAGTAACTCCCACTGGATCCTTGAGAGATTCTTTCTGGAAAAACTCCACACTCTATAGCTTGTTCTGCTCTCAGAATAATCTCTGCAAATTCTGGATCATCTAAAAATATATTCATATCAGCAGTATGTCCTGTATGCCCTGAAAAATAAAAAAACAAGCAATCTTAAATGTAATTTGTACTCTTAATTAACAGCCTATGTACACACACTGAAAAGCTCACAGCTTTGCCTGCTAAACTGGTAATTTGTAAAGACCACATCCCACTGGATCAGAATCTGTTAGACTACTTCGTCAATACGCAAAACCCAACCCACAATAACCCTTATTTTTATGGACTTTTACCTCTCGAATCAGTGGTTCTTATTCCATAACAAAACCTTAACTACCTCTACAGAAGAAACATCACACCACACAGCTGAGCTGCAACTATTACACATATTTTGTCAGTGAAAGCCAAATCAGAGTTATGCATTATATTGTTACCAAACAAAATGCAACACCCATATTAAGTTGCTCTGCACATTAATCTTCCAGATGAAGAGGATCTACAAGTGAACTTCTTATCACTGAAGCTGTCCATGCAGAGAAGACAACTGAGAGGTCAGGTTTTAATTTCTAGGCATTCATTCCATAACCTAAACCCGTAAGAAGTCTTACTGCCTTGAGGAAATTCTTCAGCTGTGTCTTTTGTAATGTAAGAGATAACTGCAAGAAAAACATATTCCACTAAAAATCAAATTCAAATCAAACAAACCACATTATGCTATATGCTCAAGGAAGAGAAAAATAATTTGGGAAACTTATTTCAGTATTACTACTGTGCTGCTAGAAAGCCTTCTGTTGCTACAGTGACGTAGCCATAGAAAACACACAGGCTGAAAACAAGAAAACTCGCAGTTTTAAAAAGTTTTCTTTCAGTTTATCAACACTAGCCAGAGGAAAATAAGCCATTTTCATTGAAGCTAGTATTAGCTGAATGTGGCAGGGTTTCCTAGGTTGGTTTCTTCTTCAAAAATTACTTTAATCAAGTTTTTCACTATGAAAGCATGTTATGGTCACAACTCACTCCCTATAGAGACTCTAAACTTACAGTTAGAACTAACCCAGTGTTTTCTTGCAACCACTCTTGCGAGCTACTTTTCTCCTTAAACTCCCATCCAGGAAACTAGAGCTCACACACACATAGTCTAACTACCAAGCTCTGTAAGCTTTTTCAAAATCATGTGGACAAGGCCTAAGGGTTGTGAAGCTGCTATATATGGATGTATAGGAATGTATACACGTATACAGGAACAACGAGATTGTGCCAAAGAAGATACAAATACTACCATCCATGTATATACCTCAACCTGTTCTTCTGTCAGGTTAACATGACATAAGCTAAACAAATACACTCTACAAGAGTAACATGTATGAACTCTTCCACCACTAAACTAGCTTTATACTATTTAACATTAACATGATTAACCAGTTCCATCTCTTTCTATACAGTCTCATACTCCGACCATAATTCCATTAGGAAACCTCCGCGTTGCAATAAAATGCATTAATAATATCTGCTGCATGCTTGTTCCACCTGACACATGAAACAATCCTTCAAGTGCTCGACACACAGAAAAGGGTACGGACAAGGAAACAAGAGCGAGATGAGATGCTGCAATCAACCACAGTTCTGAGATTTTCTTACACTCTCCTGGGGCAGATCCCAAGTGTTAACTCTGTGTTCACCACTCTCACTGCCCCAGTGTGGCAGACCCAGGCCTTTAGTCTCCACTCTGAAGCATTAACTACTGTTTTGCCAGAAGCACTGTCTCATTAACACATCTTGCATCTTGTGGGAACAAGACAAGAAAACTCCAACATTATAACGGCATGTTTGCACTACCAGTCTGGTCTACACTTGGAATCACTGGGTTTTTTCTTATGGGTAATCACAGTACAGGAGGAAAAGCCTCCTGTGGCTATAGATAAAAGTTACTAGCATAGCTTTTGTTGCTCAAACTGATGAGTGTTTTGTTCAGATTTTTTGGTTTTTTTTTAGTATCTTATTATTGCAAAAGGAACGATTTTTACCAGTCTTTGACAAGAAATCCTGTGGTATAATTGCAACAGCAAACACTATTATGTGATAGAAGTCCATGTATTTCCATTACTGAACCTTTCCCAGATGAACATCTATTTACAAAGTTGCACAGAATCAGAAAGCTTGTAAGTCTAAAGAAAAAAAGTAAGCAATAAATATTTCATAGTTTACCATATATGTATCTAGTTATGCAGTTATATATATAATAGCTTATAATGAATCCTATATAGTTTATATTTAGAATCAGATAGTTGCCACACTTACACTTCTTTTCAAATTGATAATTGAATTTTTGCATTTCTAATTTTTCAAATCATATTTTTCTCTAAGTCTGGATTTCAAAACATAGAAAGCAGATCTTTGTTTATGAACACCAAAAATATGACAGAAGAGTCCACATGTAAAACTGTTAATATATGTGAAAAAAATGGCTGGAGCAAGAACTAAAGCAAAGTAAAATTTTTTCAAAGAATAAGAAGATGCGGGTCACAAGCAAGTAATTGGTAGGCCAGTTGAGACAAACAGAAAACCTGGCAGAGTTTGCCAAGCGTTCAGAAAGCAACAACTGAAGCCACCACGGAACACAGTCTGTAAAACACGCAAAGCCGTTAAGATTAAAAAACCGTGACAGAAACAAAGCAAAACCCAACGAAACAGAAGACAGAGAACAAGGAGAGTAACAGTGGAGACACTCATGAAGATGCAAATGATTTCATGCAGCCCTGCGCATAAACCATTAGAATTTCGAGCCATTCACAGGACTCTTTCCCTTCGAAGGCTGTTAGTCTGCGAGCCCGTGAGCTGAGCAAGGTACCCCGCACCTCGCTGAGCCTCTGGGCTGCAGACAAAAGCTGCCATCAAGCTTCTTGTGAGGCAGGGACACCTCAAGCAGACACCAGGCGCGGCACTTCAGGCGTACTTCAGTCCTACAGGTAGTTTCCCAGCCTGGCCAGCAGGAGAGCGCGCAGGCTCTCTCCCACATGCGCACCCCTGTAGCTCTCCCCGCGTTCACCCCGGCCCGGCGGGGCGGCGGCGGCCCTGGGCCGTACCTGCGGCGACACGGGACTCCTTATCCCAGGCGGCACCCGCTCGGCGGCCGCGACCAGCGCCCGGCGCCCGCAGGAGAGGCTCGTCCTCTCCATCGCCCTCGGGCCCCGAGTCCTCCTCACCCTCCTCCTCGAGCCCGAGCTCCCCACACAGCCTCACAGCCGCGCCGGGGGCAGCTTTTACCACCTGCGGCCCCCGCCAGGGTGGCCCTGCCTGAGGAGCCGGATCCGCGAGGAACAACAGCCGCTCATCAGGCTCTCCGGCACCCAGCTCCGCCATGGGCTGAGTGCTGTGGGAGGTGCCCCCGGGCGGGCTCAGGCGCCTCGGCCGCAGCCCATGGTGCGCCCAGCCGACACAACTAGCTCCACCGCTCCCATCGGAGCCCTGCGCATGCGCGGACACCGACTGCCCGCCCCTGGCGCCGCTACCTGCCTTAAAGGGGCCGCGGTCCCGAGCGCCCCTGCGGGGCGTCACAGCGCTCGGGGGCCGTTCGGACGAGCTTGGGAGTGCGGGTAGCGCTCTACAGCGTCCTGCGGTGGGGCCAGAGGGTTTGAGAGCCTCCTCCAGGCTAGCTGCGGGGTACGTCAGCTTTGCAAAGAATTCACGCCTCTCGGGGAACGGGGAGCTTGTGCAGTGGAGGTCCCGTTGCCGGTCCCGGCCGGCTGCACCAGTTGTACCAGTCCGCGGATAGCTGAGGGCAGCCTAAGAGATCTGCTCAGTGGTCCTCCGGGAATAATCACACCTACAGGCCTCCATGCTTGCACTGTTGTCACTGCTAGTCATTTAACAGAACTCTTCCCCCCACACACACACCCCTGTCCCCGCGAAGCTTGGGTTACTTCTGCAGCCGAAACATGCTTATCCCCTGGCCACCACTTCCGCCAGCCAGCTGCAATCCCTTCCAGTGCTTTAAAGGGCATTCTACACCATCACGGCAATTCCCACAATGAACCAACATAAGTAAAACCAACACAAACATACTTCCATTATGTCCCATGTTCCCATAACCATCCTTTTGTTTTTAACGGGAAGAAAGAGAATACAACTACAACCCCAACACACTGCACCAGACTTCCGCAGGGATGCCTTCTTCCCACCCCTCTCTACAAGAGAGAGTGTTTCCTTAGTGTGGTACTCAGAGACTCTGGTAAAATATGGGAGAGACACGCATGACGCACTTGTGTAGAATCGTGATTCTGGATTATACTAGGAACAAATCAGTTCCCAGCTAAAATAGTAATTGCACATATTTATTATTCATTATTCTCATAATTATTCATAATATAAGGATTCATTCTGTACATAACCTGGATCACAGGAGGAAAATTGCTTTGCTTGGTTACCGACAACTGATTTTGTTTTGTCTTGGTTTACCTGTCAGCCAGTGGACTTTGGAACTAAGTTGAGTGTCATTTATTTATGTAACTATGAATATCTGTAGCATTTGATAAAATCCGTTCACACTCCCATTTCTGTTTGAAGAATGGGGTTGATTGAAGAATAGGGTTGTAAATAAGTAACCTCAAGAACGTCAGGCTTTTTTAGCAGCTACAGAGAAAAGGAAATTACTAAAATAAGCTTTGCCAGAAGGTTACTGATACGACAATGATCTTAAAACAACGTGATGAAGAAATAACCACCAGGGGTCCAAAAGCCCACTACCACATTTTTGTACACATACAGGAAGCATTCTCTAAGAAGTATGATGTAATGTATGTAACCTACTGAATATGTATGTTTAAGGACAATATAATCACAGCCTTGTTGATGCTTGGGAGAGACATGCTTGGAGGAGCTATCCCCCATGTCTGCCGGCGCCGCAATACAGAATACCTGCTTGTCAACTTAAAACTTTGTTGGTGAGTTTCTGGAGATTTCTCCAAACCAATCTGGCACCCCAAATGGGACACTCTCTGCTTGGCTGCAGGACCTGCTGAGAACAGGGCTCCCTAGGGCCCTTGGGATTTTTTTCCGGGGGGACCTCTCAACTCATTCGGATCACTGTGGCAGCAGACAAGGACCATCTTCATAAAAGGTATTATTTTCTTTTATATAGTCTGTAAGATGCATGGGGCATCCTGGTTTGGTAAATTGGTTTGGTAAGTGTATGCAAGGTTTGAAAGCCTTCCATAAATCGAGATAGGAAATCTCGTGGGCAAAGGCGTATACCCGGCTGCTAGTGTTCATTTGGTATACACCCACAAGAAGCAGGGGGCATCTTGTGGTTTGGGTCCTAAAAGATGCAGTGGGCATCTTGTAAAAAAGGGTTTGGATTTTACTGGTTTTGGTATACACCCACAAGAAGCAGGGGGCATCTTGTGGTTTGGGTCCTACAAGACACAGGGGGCGTCTTGTAGAAAAGGTTTTGGATTTTACTGGTATTTGACTTATGTTGTGGCTTGTTATAGTTACGATTTTGGTCCTGTGATTTTGGTATTGGTGAAGACTCTTATAACTGCATTATTAATTGTTGTCTCTGTTTCAAGTGCTGTAACTGTGTGGAGTATGTCTGTTTTGTGGCTTGTTATAGTGATGATTTGGTCTTGTGATTTTGGTATTGGTGACAGACTGTTATAACTGTTAATTGTTGTTTGTTCGATACAATTTCAGTCTCTGTCTCAAGTGTTGTAACTGTGTGGAGTCTGTCTGTGGGATCCCATGTGTGCGTGTGAATGCAAGATTGATAATGGGAAATTGGCAAAGTGGAGAGATCTTGAAAAAGAGTCCTTTAGGGTGCATTTTGACACACTGGAAAGAACTGGGAGGGTTTCCTGGGGGCTTGGTAAATGAGAAAACATTGATAAAATATTGTAACCAATGGTGGCCTTTGTATACTTTGGAAGATCAGGAAAAATGGCCTAAAAATGGAACTTTGAACTATGATACATTGTTACAATTAATGTTGGTTTTGAGGTGGCAAGGAAAATGGAATGAAATAATGTATACAGATATATTTTTCACTTTAAGAAACCACTCAGAGTGACACACGGATTGCAAAATTGATATAGCTCTGCCAGATCCCTTAATTTTGGCTTTGGAAAAGGACAGGGAAAAACTGAAAGCTAACCTGGAGAGATGTTGTTCAGACTGTGATACTAGGGAAAGACGCTTAAAGTTAAGGAAAACCAAGGGGGAAAGGAGGGGAGCTTGGGCAGCTCCTGTGTTTGAGTGTGGGATGAGTGCTGGGGAAGCAGAGGTGGAGGGATGTCGGGCGGAGGTGGGGGAGTGGGTTCTTCTCCTGTGGGACCGGATTGGTGTGCGTGCTGTGGGGAGTTTGGACATTGGAAGTGAGACTGCCCTGGCGAGGGAGTGCCATGGGGTGGCTCCAGGGACTGAATTGGAACTAGACTGGCAGAGACCTGGGGAATCTACCCCAGAAGATCCACTGGTTAAATTAAAGCTAGGAACTCTAGGAAATAAAGTGGAATTTTAGTGGATACAGGAGCAACTTATTTGGTGTTAAATCAGAGGGAAAAGGATTTGTTACAGATGTGGGAGCTACTGGTCACCAATAAAAAAAAAAGGGGGGGGAGGGAAGAGGTATTCTTTCTGAAACTTTTAAAGTACATATTGGGAAAACAAATAGGAATGCATAAATTTTTATACATGCCAAATTCTCTAAAATCTTTATTAGGGTGAGAAGCAAAATTTAAAGAAGTCAAAATCGAATTAAGAGTTAAAAAAATCAATTAATTGCAGTTTTGAGTTTATCTTTAATTCAACAAAAAAGCAAACAGGAGGACCTCCCTGAAATAGAAGAAATCCTTAATCAGGTATATCTGGGAGTATGGGCATCTGAAGTTCCAGGTAAGGTAAAAAATGCTTTGCCTGTTAAAGTAGAAATAAAAGGGGGGCCCTGCCCAATTAGAATAAAAAATATCCCTTAAAATTAGAAGATCAAAGGGAATCAAATAAATCATTGATATATTTTAAAATATAATTAATTGAATGTGAATTGAAATATAATACTATCTTGACAGTAAAGAAATAAAGTTGCAGATTGGTTCAAAATCTCAGAGCAATCAACAAATTTGCAGAAGATATTCATCCAGTAGTAGCTAATCCATATACCTTATTGACTAAATTGAATAATAATCAGAAATGGTTTGACATCTTGGATTTAAAGGAACTCTTTCTTTTGCTTACCATTGGCCAGTGAAAACCAGAATTTATCTGCTTTTGAATGGGAAAATCCTGACACAGGAAAGAAAACCCAATTAACTTGGACACTATTACCTCAAGGGTTTAAAAACAGTCCAACAATTTTTGGAAATCAGTTAGCACTGGAACTAGAATCATGGGAACCACCCACTCACACAGGGACTCTGTTACAGTAAGTGGATGACCTATTAATTGCCACAGAAACAAAGGAAGAATGTGTCCAGTGAATGGTGGGATTATTGAATTTTCTGGGACTGAATGGTTATCAGGTATCCAAACAAAAGGCCCAACTAATTCAAACCTGAGTTTCCTACCTAGGATATGAAATAACAGGAGGACAGAGAGAACTTGGAACCGCTAGAAAAGAAGCTATTTGTCAAACTCCATGACTGTCGACCATCAAGGAGCTCCGGACGTTCCTGGGAATGACTGGATGATGCAGACTTTGGATGCATTATTATCGTGTTCTGAGACTGTGTATTTGAGCCCACCAGACTTGAAAGAAAAACCTCTGGAACATGCTGAATGAGAGCCCTGGAACCGGCTAAAGACAAAAGGATAAATATTTGAACTGATTCTAAATACGCATTTGGCATGGTCCATGCACATGGTGCCATCTGGAAAGAACGAGGACTTTTGAACACAGGGGAAACAGATTAAACATGCTACAGAAATTCTATGACTACTGGAAGCTGTTCAGCTACTTGAGGAAGTAGCTATTATGTATTGTCGAGGGCATCAACAAGGTGACTCTGATCAGGAAACTGGAAATAATTTGGCTGATTCTGAAGCCAAACAAGAAGCTGAACAATCTAAAATCATTCCCTTAATCCCTGACAGCAAACTAACAAATGAGAAATCTAAACCTAGATATTAAAAGGAGGGTACAAAATTGATTGAAGATCTCAAAGGACAGGAAAACAAGGAAGGTTGGGTTCAGATACCTGATGGGCAAATCTAATTCCCTATAATCAACTCTGGGAGCTAGTTCAGGAAGAACATAATAAAACTCATTGGGGTAGCAACTCTTTGTATAAATACTTAAGACAAACAAATTGTAGGAAGGAATCTATGTACCATAGTTCAATTAGTGACAATGTCAGCTCTGTCTCAAGAATAATCCTAAAATTGAAAATAGTAATCAAATTTGTACAACTGGGGGAGGAAATTATCTGGGACAGCAGTGGCAAACAGACTTCTCTAAATTACCGAGAAAAGGTAATATATCAATATTTGTTGGTATTAACGGATACTTTTTCAGGGTGGCCAGAAACATTCCCTTGTACAAGAAATAATGCAAGACAAGTAATTAAAACATTATTAAATGATATAATACCTTGTTTTGGAGTACTAGCGGCAATTTCTTCTGACCAAGGCTCACACTTTAGTGCAAAATTGTTACAAGAAATTAGAAAAAAATTAGAAATTGATTGGCAACTACATGTTCCATACAGGCCTCAGGCCAGTGGGCAAGTAGAAAAGATGAACCATCTGATCAAACAACAGATTAATAAAATATGTCAGGTTATATTGGTACCAAGCCTTACCACTGTCTCTATTAAGAATTCGAACTAAACCTCAGTCGAAAGAAGAGGCTGGCCCATGCAAAATTTTATATGGAAGACCATATCAGTCCTAGTTTAAAGGAGAAAGTCTTCAGGAAGTGGGAGAAGGCTATCTCTGAGAGTTTCTGATCAATCTGGGAAAACAATTAGAAGAAATAAATAAGAGAATATTAGGGACAAAAGTGAGAGGTTTGGATTATCCGATTCACCCTTTTAGATCCAGAGACTGGGTTTATGTTAGGAATTTTTCAGGAGATCCTCTACAGGAGAAGTGGAGCAGACTATACCAGGTATTACTGACTGCCTTTACAGCAGTGCAGATAAAGGAACAGCCTGCTTGGATACATTACTCAATAGTCAAGAAGGAGCCAGAACCAGAAACACATCAGAACTGAGAAAAAGTATGGTGCGTTGAGTCTTCAGGACCCACACATACGAGACTACATCGATCATAATTTGGACTTGTATAATAATAGGTGTAGAAACATGGAATCAAAATCTGATACAAAATGTTACTAGTGTTTTAAACAAGAGTGATTGTTGGATCTGTACTCAGCTACCTAAATCAGGAGAGAGACCTTTAATTGGCATCCCCTATCCCCTTTAAGACAAATTGGAATAGATTATGGAGAGCTCCTGTTTATACCGACAAGAGCCATACAAATGTACAGGTTTTAAGGATACAAGCCTTAAATATGTCAGAAGTTAAATGTGTAACCACTAACAAAACTCTTAATCAAGGCAACATGTCAGTAGGAAATTACCCATATTGCAGCCGGGCAATGCAACTTCACCTTTGAAAACCTTTAACTGGTTACTGGAATGTTCCTGAAGGGAAAGGGTGGTATTGGTTATGTGGAGAAAATGCCTGTAAGTCTTTACCTCCTAACTGGAAAGGGACATGTACACTAGGAGTAGTGGTTCCCAACTTTACAGTAATTGACATTCATCCCTCTGGAACCTGGGTTCGGAGTTTTATTAAAAGAATCAAAAGAGGATATAATCTCATAGCAGAATGAAACATTGTTTTCTATAGCTTTGCTAGATGGCTTATTCCATCTCTAAAATTGAATGGCATTAGATACACTGTTAGCATCCCAAGGAGGAGTTTGTTCTGTAATCAATGCTAGCTGTTGTTCCTATATAGATCAAAGTGGAAGAATTACTACTGATCTAAAGGAGATGTGGAAACAAGGTAAAATATTTCATGAGGTGGCGCAGGACAACACCTCATGGGGATTTGAGGAAATTTGGGGAAAATTAACATTATGGGTACCCAATCTCTCCTGGTTGAGACAGTTGTTTTTTACTGTATTGTAGGAATGGTTGTGATTACATGTATAACGGTCCAATGCTCCTTTTGGTGTTGCAAACAAACCATGATGAACTATAATGAACGGAAGAGAAACAAAATTAAGCATAAAGCAGAAACAGGAAAATACTTCAGGAAACTTTAAATAAAAATGAAATAACTCAGTTGCAAAACAATTTGCAATAGGACAAGAAAAGGGGGGATTGAAGGATAGGGTTGATTGAAGAATAGGGTTGTAAATAAGTAACCTCAAGAACGTCAGGCTTTGTTAGCAGCTACAGAGAAAAGGAAATTACTAAAACAAGCTTTGCCAGAACCACCTGGTGGTTACTGATATGACTGATATGACCATGATCCTAAAACAAAGTGATGAAGAAATAACCACCAGGGGTCCAAAAGCCCACTACTACATTTTTGTATGCATACAGGAGGCATTCTCTAAGAAGTATGATGTAATGTATGTAACCTAATGAATATGTATGTTTAAGGACAATATAATCACAGCCTGGTTGATGCTTGGGAGAGACATGCTTGTAGGAGCTATCCCCCATGTCTGCCGGCACCGCAATACAGAATACCTGCTTGTCAACTTAAAACTTTGTTGGCGAGTTCCTGGAGATTTCTCTGAATCAGTTTCCATTCGTTTCTATTAAAAGCAAACGTATTCAGTCAGCTGTGAGTCCAGATGAATAGTCATTTAATGCCTAGTGTGAAGTGTACAAAGTTTATAGCAACTGGATATAATTTTTCTGCACAGAAGATTATGTTGATATTAATTCCTGCGTGAAGCAAACAAAAAGATCAGACTAAGGTAGGAGCAGCCTGACGTTCTTCCCAGCAGAGCATGAAGGAAGGCTGCATCTCCCTTTAGCTACTTATCAGTGAGTCATGGCTGTTTCAGTAACATTCTGTCCATGGGTTTAGAAACCACCCATGGGTTTCTGAAAAGTCTGAAAGCTCTTTCTTTTGAAAAAGCTAAGAAAGAGATAATTCATTAGTTATTTCTTCTGGTTCAGGGATTCATCTGCACATGCTAGTGCATGTCTAAACACAGTCAACTTAGTTTTCACCTTCCACTGCAATGAGAATTCTGTTAACAGGCTCACAGGTCTTGATCTAACAAATTCTTAATGCTGCCTCAGTCTTCAGCAGTGTCGAATTCAAACACTGCGACAACTCATAATTAAACACAATACACATCACCATCACAGTTATTAACAAACTATCAACTGTAATTCTGAGTAGCTAATACTCTCAATTAGCCACCTGGATTAAAATTACTTACAATTAAATCATGCAAATAAGTTAAATCGTTTTCTTCATGGTAACACGTCTGTCTCTATTTTGCTAATCCACACGGCATACTTTGCCATCTGATTATAATGTATATCTGAGAACTATGTCGAAACTGGAGTGGGGAAACGCGAAAAAAAGAAAAAAAACCACATCCATGCGCAACCCCGCACCTTCAGCTTTAGGTGAGCGCCCTCTTGTGATAGTTAAAGTAAAGAACAAGTTGAATAACTGCTCTGTATTTCTAAAGGCACAGCAACACAGCACGTCCTAACAATCCAGATGCAGCGTGACTACGAGGACTAAGAACGAGGAGAACTGAACTTGAAAAACTCCTCCCCATTCAGGATAAGAAACCGTGTTAATTATAATCTGAACCAACAGTTCTAACAGGTGTGTAAAATTACTCTGTCAGAAAGCCTGAAAGATCCTAATCAGGCTAATTAAATTTACAAAAACAGGACCATCACTATGTGCTTTTCTTATGCTAATTAGCCACCTGAGCTTGAAACTGTAAAACAGAAGAATCAGATAAGCCTTCATAAACAAATTCAGTTGACCAGGTGCAGGCTGGTTGAAACCAATCATTGGAACAAGCATACTGTGTACTTAACGCAGCTTTTTACATTACTGGGAGTGAGTGAGCAAGTTGCCTGACTAGGTTTAAACCACGACAGTTTGCTACTGGTTATTTTAGGAAGGCAAACGGCAACCTGCTAGCCCCCACTGCTGCCGGAGTGCAAAACCCACGAGAGGCAACCACTCCAGCGCCCCAGGTAAGGCTCCACCTGATGAGGCTTCACTGGGGATTCCTTATAAAGGTGCAATGACTGTCCCTGATGTCCTGATGGCGTGTCTTTTCCCAAGAAAAGCTAAGGGGGGGTATATGGGCCTAAAAAAAGTAAGCAAATTAGTTCTCCCACAGTACCATGCTTTTCTCCCTGTAATGCAGTTTTCAGTCCTGGCAGTCAGGCTCGGGTGCAGACTGCCATTGCTTGACGAGGACAATCCCACAAAACCACCTTTGCCGCCAGAAACGCTGTGAGGAGCAGAAAAGGCTCTGACAGGAACCTTCAGGGAACAAATGTGGCTGTCCTCAACAGCCTAATACTAAACTTTGCAGGGGAGTGGAGAGAAAACCAACCCACGAGCAGGCTCTTCACAACCAGGAACTCCGGTTTCTGCTGGCTGTACCCACTGCTGTCCCCTCACGGACACAGGAGCCCGTGCTGCCTGTGGATGCCCAGCTCCGAAAGCTGGAAATGAAGGCACCCAGCCGCGCCTCCTGGCAAGGCCGCCGCGTGCTGGCGCAGCCCCTACCCCTGCAGCAGGAGGCGGCCTGGCGCTCCACCTGGCGGCCGAGGCTGCTGTTGACCGCGCTGGGCGGAGACGGCCCCGGCAGGGAACGGCTCCCAGTGTGGCTGGGCGGGCGCTGTCCGGCCCTCGTGAGGGACGGCGCTCCTTGCCGTTCTCGGCCGCGCATGCGCAACACGCCAACGGCCCTCATCCGGCGGGAGTTGAGCTACCGACAGCTTTGCAGACACCGCCGTGTCGCGCCGGTGCTGAGCGGGAGAGGCGGCTGAGGCCGCAGAGGCCGCTGCCGCCCGGAGCCGAGCTGCCGCCCGCCCCTCCCTCCCTCCCTCCCTCCCTCAGCCATGAACGCGGAGAACTTCAGCGTCAGCGAGCGGCTGGTGACGGCGGCCTATGTGCGCCAGGGGGCGCAGGGCCGCCGAGCGCACGAGCTGTGCCTGCGGGCCCTGCTGGAGCAGGTAACAGGGTCGGGCAGCCCCACCGTGGGGCTGCAGGGCGCTGGGTCAGGGACAGCAGCACCAGCCCGGCACGGGGCTCCGCGGGGGAGCTGATCCCGCCTCTTCTCCGGCCAGTTCGGGCGTGGCCGGAGCGTCCGGCACGGCCCGGCGAGCTCGGAGGTGTGCCGGGCCCCTCGGGCACACGCTGGGCCGTTCTGTCTCTGCGGCCCCCACGCCGGTGTTACGAACCTCTGACCCCCGTGCCGGTGGGCAGGGACACGGCCTAGGCTCGGAGGCTCGGCAGAGAGCTGAGCGCCCTGTATTTGGTGGCAGAGATCTGGCGGAGCCCCGGGGTGAAAGTCCGCGACTGGGACAAAAAATGCTGTCTCTGGGTGTGCGTGTGAGAAAGGCAAAGAGGTACAAACGGTTTTTAAAACAGTAAGATACAAACATACTGGTACATGAGATGCAAAATGATACTTGTGCCAAAACAGTCTTATTTTTGGTCTCCAATGTTTAGAAATAATCAGTGATTTCTCAAATGTTTAAGTTCTTGAACAATCAGTCACATCATCCACTGCATCACACTTAACTTTAAAACACACTTTAGAAACTAGGAAGTTTTACTGAATTCATATTAGTGTTATTAGAGCATGTAAAAAGAGCCTGTGAGCTATTAAACCGCTATAGTAATGTGTCATGGGTATATGGGTAACTTTCTCTGAGGGTCTCTTCTGCAGTTTGCAAAGACGAGAGTGCAGTTCTTAACACAGTAGAGAGCGTGTATCTGGTTGCAGGTTTTGATGTGTTATATTAAATGCTTTCCTTGCCTATTAGATGATAAGGGTTTGGTCAGCCTGAAGAAGAGAAGGTGCCAGGAAGACTTTAGAGCAGCTTCCAGTGCCTAAAGGAGGCCTGCAAGAAATGTGGAGAGGGACTTTTTACAAGGGCATGTAGGGACAATTCAAGGAGGAATTGAAATAGAGATTTAGATTAGACATTAGGAAGAAGCTCTTCACTGTGAGGGTGGCGAGACACTGAACAGATTGCCCAGAGAAGCTGTGGCTGCCCTGGAAGTGTTCAAGACCAAGTTGGACAGGACTTTGAGCAGCCTGGTCTAGTGGAAGGTGTCTATACCTGTGGCAGAGGAGTTGGAACTGGATGATCATCAAGGTCCCTTCCAACCCAAACAGTTCTATGATTCTGTAACTAGAAAGGAAAATATGCAGATAGGAAGATGTGTTGGAAGTGAAACTGTATTTCCCGTCTGCTCATAAGTAATAGTTTTGGTTCTGTAATAACCAGTTATCTCCCTTTCATCCTGTTTTCTCTGTTGAGTTCCTGTAGTAGTAGATTCTTGTCTCTAGAATACATCAAATAATGTATAGTCTTCTAGGGAGTGATTAACATGTATGTGCTGCAGTGGTTTTATGTGTACCTTAAAGAACACTTGAAAGTGAAAAATATCCTGACTGTTTTAAATACCAGGATATGGTAGTGTAATTGCACATA
The DNA here is from genome assembly GCF_028554395.1 of Pezoporus wallicus. Lineage (NCBI taxonomy): Eukaryota > Metazoa > Chordata > Aves > Psittaciformes > Psittacidae > Pezoporus > Pezoporus wallicus. The sequence goes on from NW_026637470.1 coordinate 1,050,095, forward strand.
ATATGTGGAAAAATTGTTACTAACTTTTCTTTGAATACAGGTTTGTAACATTAGATAATATAAAACAGTGTAACAAAAATAGAAACTGCTGTTCAGTGTGGGAAAGAAGGGTAATGTTAATCAAACAAGTTGCATGAAGCTTTGTTCATGTTTAATTTCCATGTTTCCAAGTTACCTGTATGTTGGTTGTTAAGGGAAAATGCCCTGAAGATGGATGGGATGAAAGCACCATTGAACTGTTTCTTCATGAACTTGCTATAATGGACAGCAATAACTTCCTGGGCAACTGTGGTGTGGGTGAGAGGGAAGGAAGAGTGGCGTCAGGACTCGTTGCCCGAAGGCATTACAGGTACAAGTTATTGTCAATTTGAATTATTCAGATTTATTATTGATGCTTTCAAATGGCATATTTTATTGTTTCTTGTTATCTGAGACCTTGGTAGCATTTTAGAAAAACAGTGTAATGCAATACTGAATTGGTACAACTTTCTGTATTAAATTTTCATTAATAACTCACTGGGAAGTCTTGAATAAAATGAAAATGTTTTGTCAGGGTTATGTCCTGTATGCTGCACTGGTGGAAGTTTAAGACATTGAGTTGACTGCGCATAGGAAAGCAGAGATCTTCCTGTTTTAAAACAATCTATGTGTTACTTGCTGTTTATTAATGCTGTGCAGGTTTTCATCTGCATATTATCCAAAACTACTGTCCACTGTAGTTGTAAAGTATCAGACGTTCCTAGTGAACAGCTATTTGTATTTGGTTTATTCATTAATGTCTTTATAATAGGATTAGCTGATAATGCACATGAAAACCCAGTCCAATCTATAATGGATTTTATATGAAGTAAGGAGATCTATAAAGACAAGAAATGCTTTAAATAGCTTGTAGCCCTTCTGACACTTAATAGGTAAGGTGCTGGAATTCTAGAGGCTCTGCCTTTATTTATTAGTATACTTTTGTGTGTGTATGTAGTGTGTGCTGAGTTCCTTGCTGTGGTGTTTTATCTAACAGGAATGAAACAAAGTGAAATTTCCTGCAATGTTTCTTCTTGAAAGATTGACACAAAAGCATATTAGAGACCAGAAATTTTAGTAAGGTTTTACCCAAGGAAGGGGATAGAGCCGTCCTCCCCTCCACTTATTTCTGCAATAAGTTTTACAGGTAATTTTGAAAGTGATGGAGGTAGGAGGAGATGGGTCTCAGGCTTTCTTTTCAGCTTAATAAATTTTAAGTGCTAGTCTTAGGGAGGATTGCTTCTTAGGAGAGAAAGAAAAAGTGGTAGTATGAGAAAGCTCTTAAGAACAAAACAGCAGGAATGAAAAAAGAAAATATTTTTGATGGAGTGAGGATTATGAACAAGTTTCAATTAATTATCAAGCTATTGATTTCAACCTATAGCTTGAAATGGATAAAAAAAAAGTCTAATTTTTAAAACTATGCTCCAAGTTCTAAGTTCCTTACACTCATCATACAGCATTTTAGTCTATTCCCAAGACAAAAACAGAATTAAAGCAATAAATAGATGTGTATTGTTACTAGCTTTCTTGAGCAGCTGCTCTGTTTTAGCCATAGGTAAAGTTAGTTCTGTAAGCTTAGATTTTATAAGCAATTTCAGGATCCTCCACTCTGGATGGTGCTAAATAATATCCAGCATTTCTAAACATAGTTTATAAACAGACTGCAGAGAGAGAGGTGGTATTGCGTGGTATATAATATTGAATAGTAGAATGAAATAGAGGAAGTTGAAGATGGAGAAGAAGATGGGTAAAGTGATACATTAACCTAAGTGTCTTTCAGGACATTTTGTCACAGCCTATGTTATTTCTTTGCCCTATGGAGATGAAGCATTTGTCAGGGGAGTATCTGTATAATACCACTATGCCTATGGTATGCTACACTAGAGGCAACTGATTTTTCTTTTCTTTGGAGTTGTGTGTCTGAACATGTCAGCATTTATAATGCTTGTTCAGCAGATATCAAAGAAGTGCTGAGGTGCACTTAAAAGGAAGCCTGCCAGATGCTAAAGGTGTTGCTGCTGTGGGTCATCTTGAAGTTTTTACTTGCATATTGGAACAGTGTAATCTACTGTTAACAAAACCAAAACCAAAAAACAACCCCCCCCAAAACACACCTAAAAAGATTTCATACAAATATATATTGTTCATTATAGTGGAACTCATTATGGTAGATACTGATGCTGCATTGGATACAGCATTTTCCACAATTGATTATCAAATTAAATTATTTTCAGTCAGCCAGAATTACTGCTTTGGGATGTGAAAAAACCATGATGTATGTTTTCAATCTTTTTTTTTTTTTCTGTAGGTTGATCCATGGAATTGGAAGGTCAGGTGATATTTCTGCAGTGCAGCCTAAGGCTGCAGGGTCCAGCCTTTTGAACAAACTTACCAATTCATTAGTTATGGATATTATAAAGCTGGCTGGTAGGTGTAAATCTGAAAATATCTCTCATTTGATCAGGCATGTTGCGAGTTCTTCACATTAATTGCCAACTTGCTTTTTTATGTGCAGGTGTCCGGACAGTGACCAGTTGCTTTGTGGTTCCTATGGCAACTGGCATGAGTCTAACTCTGTGTTTTTTAACGTTGCGGCACAAGAGACCAAAGGCAAAGTACATTATCTGGCCACGTATAGACCAAAAATCTTGCTTTAAATCAATGATAACTGCAGGTAAGAAGGAGCTGACTGATTACACAGCGTATTCTTTTAACAGGTACAGAGCTTCATCTGGCAGAGGTATCAATTCATATGCTTGCACTAAGATCCAGGAAATAGTTAATGGATAGTAGTTCTAAGTGCTTTATTTCCACAGTCCTGATTTCTAACATGTGATCACATGTATGGGCTGTCTTCCTAATGCCTTGAAAAATGTAGGTATACAGAGGTGTATGACATAGTCAATAGAGAACACAATACTAAGGAATTTCCAGATCACTCTCAGACTTAGATGTCTAATTTGCTGTCCTGATAATTATATCAAACAAAGGCTTATGGTTCAAATCTCTTAAATTTATGCAAAGTATCTTTGTGTCCTAGGAATTGTGATTAGAAGGTGACAAGCTGTCTGACATGCACATTATTTTATTTCAGAACCTGGGAAGTATTAGCTGCCCTGTTTGGGTTTAATATTTCAGCATCATTCAGCTCACTGAGGACATGGGCTTGGTGCCTTTCTTAGCTCAAACTTTAATTTCTCTGAAATGGAGTTCCTTATTTACTCGTCTGTAAGTACACTAAGGGTTGAAGTGTGTTCTTCCACTGAAGCAGTCCTCTTTTGCAGACAGATGCTTGGGATCAAGGAAAGGGCAAGTAAGAGAGACTATAATTTTCCATCTCAGTGCACATACCTGCAGGTGGTGGCATAGATTCTGGTCCTATTTCCTAGGACACTTTTATTCTTTGCAAGAAAGAATAATTAGATAAAAATGACTAAACAGTTGGAAGCAGAGACTGGATTCTGTCCAGGTAAGATGCAGAGGTGTGTAAAAGGAATTGGATGAGAACGAATAGAACGTGTCTATAGGAAAAGTGGGAGTGTTGTTGGAATATTATGCTTAATTTAGAACATCAAGCTAAGGAAATTTATAATGGAGAAGGTTCTGAGGAAATAAGATCAATCTGTGATTTTTCTGAAGAACTAAGACAGCTATCACAGAATTACTTAAAAGAATTGTCAGCCAAAAATAAGAGAGAAGCAGGTATCAGAAATCTCACAACTAAGTATTAAATGGAATCTCTGCCTTCCACATCACTAAATGAAAACCAGACTAGGGTTAACAATGCCAGTAAATCATTCTAGCCTAAGTACTTCTACAGGGTTTGGGCCTTACATGTCAGCTTTAAGGCATAGTGTCAAGCCATGAAGGAAAAATTGACAGAGCTGCTGCCATGTTACAGTACTTTGAAAATCACTCTTTACCCCCACCTCCTTCTCCTTGACTTTCATCAGTAAACTGAATATCTGTCTGCTTTTTAAGAAAGTAATAGTAATAGTTGCTTCATGTTCAGGTATGCCATGCCCATGCCACACCTGTTTGGGGAAGAGACTATAGTCCCCAGTTCCAGTGTTTTATTCTGTAAACAAAACCTTTGTGATTTATTTATTTGTAAGCAAGAAATTTGAGCAACTACCATGACAGGCTTCTCTCTATAAGAAAGAAAACTCTTTAAGCGGTAGGTTAGGACAGCCATGCATTTGTCTAGCTGGATCTTGAAAATCTTTAAGAATAGAGGTTCCCTAACTTCTCTGGATAGCAGTTCCAGTGCTGTGCTATTCTCTGAATGCAAATTAGTTTTTCTTGCTGTTTATTCTGAACATCTGAAGCCAAAGTTTGTTGCTACTGCATCTTACTATATCATACCAAAGAGAGTTTGTCTGTCTTGTCTTAGTAATTCCGTTCTAGATTGTTGGGGGCTGCTATGAGATACTGTCCTTAGCCTCTTCAGCCTTGAAAAGTCTAGCTCTTACACCTTTCTTGTTGTGTGCAGTATACTGCACCTTGGTAGCCCTTTGATGAGCTCTGTTTTTAAAACATCCTTCCTGAGCAGCTGTTCCAAACCTGTAAACATTCCAGTATTTAGAAGAAGGGGATAACTTCCTTTTTTTCAACAGTTTCTCCTTGTGTCCTTGAGAAACAACCTTACAAGGTTCAGCTGTTGTACATCTTAAATACAAACTTAGACTGGAAATTTAAAAAATATAAAAGACCTGGGAAATAGCTTGGATTTTGAAATGACAGAGTTCACTTTCGAAATGAGGTCACATGGAATTTTTATCTTTTAAGAAGTAATTTGGGAGCTTATCAGTTGCATAAGGCAGAGGCGTATGATGAAAGCCAATTCATAATGATGATTATTGCAATGCTACATCTAATGGCATCCTTTTTTAGAGAGGCGATTTCGTTGTGCTGTTATTTTGAAAGAATGCCACTCAACCACTTTCTTTGTAATTGGGAGGGAAGGAGTTAATGTTTTTAAAACAGTCTTCAAACCTGTTGCTATTGCATGCAACAGGTTCTGTATCTATGTAATACAGGTTCTGTATCTATGTTCTTAATCCAAGACTGAAAGAATCTGTTAAAACAACAGAAGCAAGAAGATTTATCAGATTTATACTGGAACTAAAACCCCACAATTAGTTGGATTTCATGATCTACATTTAGATCTTGGGTTTTTTTGCTCAGGTTTTGAGCCTGTGGTTATAGAAAATGTATTAGAAGGCGATGAGCTACGGACAGACATTGAAGCAGTGGAGGCTAAAATCAAGGCTCTTGGTGCTGAAAATATTCTTTGTGTGCATTCTACGACATCCTGCTTTGCTCCAAGGGTACCTGATAGGTAAGTAGGCTTTGAAAGAAGTTATTTTTTCCAGTTACAAAAAAAAACAACAAAAAACCTCCATGTTTTGAATGTCAGTTTTCCTAAAATTGGTCAATTACCACCAGCAATTAGTGAAGATACTTTACTCCCCTTGATTAAGGAAAGTGGCAGGTTGAAACAATGTTCCACTTTGAGAAAAGTGTATTAGGAGAGTGAGAATAATGCAGAAGGTTTCCTTCTGTCATATAACTGAGGTTAATGGTGATCTGCTGTGGTGAAATGAATGTCATTTTGGCAGTGGTTTTCTTGTCATTTCATGGAAGTACTAAAGTAGACTTCCACAGAAACATAGCCCAGGGAAATGTAGTTCCAAAGCTAATGCCATGTTTTAATACTACTCTTGCCTTTTCTGCTCGTCTCCTTTAGCCAGCTGTGAATTTTCAGAGGCTGCTAAACCAGTTGAAAAAAAAGCTATAGCTAAATTTTAAATCTTTGCTTGCATTATTCTGTCTTCTGTTATACTGATGTTTATAGGGCTTATTAACTGATACAAGCAAACACTTGGAAGCATCTAGGGCAGATATGCTGGGTGAGTGTAATGTATGATTTGCCGTCCTGTAACTTGCCATGTTTTGAACATTTGCTGCCTGATTGTATGATGCTACTTCTTACAATTTCCAGCTGTTAAATCACCATTAAAAGAAGCTTAAAATACATTGCATTCTTTGCTAATACTATCATACAGACAGAATGGTTTGGGTTGGAAAGGACCTTCAAGATCATTAATTCCAACCCTCCTACCATGGCTGGGGCCACCTTCCACTAGACCAGGTTGCTCAAAGGCCTGTCCAGCTTGGCCTTAAACACTGCCAGGGATGGGGCAGCCACAGCTTCTGTGAGCAGCCTGTTCTAGTGTCTTACCACCCTCATAGTAAAGAACTTCTATATCTAAACTAAATCTACACTCTTTAAGCTTAACGCCATGCCTCCTTGTCCTGTCACTACGTGCCCTTGTAAAAAGTCCCTTGTCAGCGTTCTTGTAGGCCCCCATTAGGTACTGGCAGACTGCTATCAGATCTCCCCAGAGGCTTCTCTTCTCCAGGCTGAATAAGCCCAACTCTCTCAGCCTGTATTCATAGGATAGGTGCACCAGTCCTCTGAGCATCTTCATAGCCCTCCTCTGGAATTGCTTCAGCAGCTCCACGTCCTTATGTTGGGGGCCTCAGAGCTGAAAACAGTGCTCCAGGTCAGGTTTTCTGAGAGTAGAGTAGAGGGCTACAATCGCTTCCCTCAACCTGCTGGTCACACTCCTTTTGATGCCGCCCAGCATATGGTTGGCTTTCTGAGCTGCAAGCTCACATTGCTAAGTCATATTGGGCTTCTCATCCACTAACACGCACAAGTCCTTCTCCTCAGGGCTGCTTGCAATCTGTTCTCCTTCCAGGCTGCATTTGTGCTTGAGATTTCCCCAACCCCCATCCAGGGCCTTGCATTTCACTTTGTTGAACTTCATGAGGTTAGCATTGGCCCACCTTTCCAGCCTGTCAAGGTCCCTCTGGATGGCATCTCTTCCCTCCTGTGCACCACGCAGCTTGGCGTCTTTGTCAAGCTTGCTGAGGGCGCGCTCAATCGCACTGTCCATGTTGCTGACAAAAACACTGGACAGCACCAGTCCCTATACTGATCCCTGAGGGACACCACTTGTCTCCAAAGTCTGGAGGGACATTGAACCATTGACTGCAACTCAGATGTGTCCATTTACACAACTTCAATAGTTGCTATGAAGATGTCGTTCAAGCGCTTGCTGAAGCTGAGATGAACACACGGTTATGAATGAGAAATAGAGTATCTGAGACATTATTTCAGCTTGTAGTTTGGTTATGTTGTAGTTTGGTTATGAAATACTTGAAAAACTCAATCTGAAAATGACGTGTCGGAGTAGAGATGTCTGAAATACATGGTATATTGAGTCATTTATGCAAAAAGGAGCACCACTGTTGCTTGCAAAACCTGCTTTCTCCGTATGATGAAAATAAGTATAAAGAAGCAAATTTCTTAAGTTTTACAATTGATAGGCATATTTTTATGGGCCTCTATGTAGTACACTGAAATACGAGGTATTAGTAAAAAGTCTTACTTTTTACATGATTTTAAATACATTGTCTCAGTAGTGCAGCTGGTTTGAATTTATCACAAAATTGAAAACACTCAGAGTTCCTTTGCAGTGCATGCTTTTTGTTAATTGTTTTGTTATCTGGAAAATTTAGTTGACTATTCGTAAGTGTAGGAAAGAAACATTGACTCTGAAACATGGCAAGTAAAGGCATGTTTCACTCTGTTCTCCTACCTTTAAAAAAGCTCAGTATTATAGGCTAACCTAGTTGCTGGGGGCAAGTTAGAAACGTACAATTCTGTAAGAATACTATGAACATTGCTTGAGGTTGACTTGCCGATTTATTGGCTAACTTAAATCACAGCTATAAAAATTGAGTGGTCTATTTTACAGCTTGGGTAAAGGAATGTTTTCCTTATCTGCTTCCCTTTTTTGACATGCAGTTGTTTTGTCCTCTGCAACTAAGAGATGAATTATTAGATAGTGGCCCTGTGGCATGATATACCACAGATATAGGAGGATTTGAATACACTTTCTATTTAAAGGATACTGTCAACTCTTGAAGGCCGTAACATTCATCTTCCTGCAGGAAGGAAAATCCCATACAGCGCTTCTGGAGGCTACCATTTTAAATGTCTATTTTTAGATATCTTGCATTTGTAAGGCTTTGTTTGGTTGTGGTGGTGTTTTAAAATTTTAAGTGGTTTAGGATTGTTTAAAGGTCGGGGTAAGAGTTTTATGCCTGTATACCCATAGCTTTCCTTCCAAGTATTGTTTAACTTTATGGAAATGATTCACCAGTGCATAAACCCCATTTGAGAGGCATCAATTCTCACAGTCTTTTACCAGCTGCTGCTATAGAGTTGTTTCTAAAACTACTGTATTTAAGTGTCTTTTTCAGTTAATGTACTTAGCAGTACTCTGTATCTTGTTGCTTTCATTAATATTAGAAGAAAATTCAAAGCTTTCATAAACAAGAGAGAAAGAATAAATTGGAAAATATTTGTGTAAGTCCTGTTGGTGACTTTTAAGAACTTGAGTAGTAGCTAAACTTACATTAATGCTTTGTTTTTCTGATACGACTAACAGCTCTTTTAATGGTTCATTTTAAGCCTTGGAAGTGGACAAGTGCTATGCATGATCGTTTGGTTCCCTTACATAATCCATATTCGTTTGAAACTGTAGCACACTCATCCTGTGCTGTAATGTGGATCTAATTGTTCAGTATAATATCTTTAGGAAAAAGAAACTTTTCTGCTAGCAGTACTTGAAGAAGCTAGCTTAGCTTATTGCTACTGTAAGTCTCAGAAAGTGAGAAAGACAAACACCTGTAGCAGGACACCCTCTATGTTTCCAGTTTGGTGAAATTCTCCTCTTGCACTTGAAAAGAAGTCTCTAAGAGGGGAACTGTTTTCCTTTGAGTCTCTATGGAAGGTGAGGAATGACTGATTAAAATCAGCAGATGAGAAGACAAAAACTTTGCCCTCTGTAGTGTTAGAGTTTCCTGAAGTATTCTGGTAACATTACATCGTTCAGGATGTTGATAAATGTGAAAAATGATTTGACATGCAGCTGTTGACAAATATCTCGACTGTAGAAGATCAAGGCATACCTTATACTACTGGTGTTTCCTAATCATTAAATACTTGTGATTTCTTTAGGGATAATACAGTGGTGGTGATGCTCTCATCACCTCAGGATTGGGGTTCATAAAATTTAATCTGAATTTTGCAGCTGAATTTTGCATTACAAGATGACACTAGGCAGTGTAATAGAAATAGAATGCAAAGGAATGTCACCTCCTGGAAAATGTTTTCATACTCTGTCACATTTTATATGAATGTGGGTAAAATATAGTGAGAGGCTGTACAGAAGGAGATAGAGTAAAAATGCATGGGAAGTTCAGAGTTTCCAGATTATTTTTTTATATTATCTTTATCATCACTTGAAATTATTATATATTACCTTATTTTTTTTTCAAATAGATTTAATTTCTAAAATATATTCACAAATTTGGGGAATATCAGGAGGGGTTGTTTGGTTTTTTTTTTTGTGTTCTTTTTTTCTAATAACTCATGACTGGAGTGCTTCACAAGTGTACAAAGTACATGTCTGTTTAAAATGCTGAATTCAGGCTCTTACCCAAAATTACCTATGCACCCATTTAAATCCCATTTGACTGAAAAATCAATCCAGGCTGAGTTTACTGTTATTTCAGGGATTTCTAAAGGCAAGTGAAGAGTAAAGGGAACAAAGTTTTAGTCTGTTGATCTCCACATTCAGACATTTTAGGGCTTTCCATTCCTTTGAAGAATATCTATTAATCAGTTTATCTGAAATGTGCAAGCGAAGTTTCAAATATTAATTCTTTGAAATAAACGGAAGCAAGTAAAACTTCCTGTTGTATAATGATTTTGATTCCAAGATCTTGAAATTTCCATTAGGTCATTTTCAAGTAGAGTATTAGAAGAAAATTAAGACAAAAAAGTGTGAATAGCTAATCATTAGTTATCATTAAAGTAGTATAAATAATGCTTATATCTGAAACAATGATTTGGGATCTGTTTACTGGTTTCCAGACAAAACTTTCAGTGAAGCATGAAAAATTTCAGGTGTGGTCAACAATTTGTAGTACATGTAAAAGCTATAACAGAGTTTTCTTCGTAATGTTTATAACTTAAGGTGACAAGTGCTGCCTTGAGGTACTAATCAAGAAAGTTTCTTTTCTCATTCTGACCTCTTTGTAGACCTTTTGGTTTTTAATGGTCTGATCTGTAACGTGAGTTACAATTATCAATGCTTCTCTAAAGTACAATTTTATGCTCATAGACTGGAGGAACTGGCTGTGATTTGTGCTAATTATGACATTCCTCATATTGTCAACAATGCGTATGGAGTTCAGTCTTCAAAATGTATGCATCTTATCCAGCAGGTAGGAGCTGTGTATTTCCAATAGCTTTTTTTTTTAATGACAAGTATAAGTAAATTTGACTGTAGACAACACTAGCAGATTTTATCGGATGTTTCACAGCTTTGAGACTAATCCTATGTGTGTGGTATTTGGACAACTTTCTAAGAGAGCAGAGCAGAGGGAAATGGAACTTTAAAATAGCATTTGTTATTTCTGTTATGTGCTTTTATGTAATAAATGCAAATTTATTTAGGTTTTGTTTATGTTTGTCTTTCATAATTTCTTAAAATAGTTCCTAAACTTGATTAAAAAATAATGGATCATACTTTAATAGGGATTAAGCCTTCAGCAGAACGTGAGACATAGTTTCAACTGAAAATACAAGATTCTACAGCAACACTTTCTAGATGATGTCATTTCAAATGTTGGCGCAGAAAACAGCTGAGGAAACTGGGTTAAGCTCAGTGTTACGCTTGAAAACATTTAATTTCTGCTGCTCTTCATTTTGAAGATGAGGTTGCTTAATATCTGACGTCAACCATGAAACAGAATTTTTGTGGTTTTCTTCATTGCAATGTACATGCAGTGTTTCTTAAGTATTTCTCTTTTCTCTTGGTGCCCATAACAAAAGAATAGGGGGTAATTTTTTAACAGGATACAAGACTGTATTTAGCTTGCACAGGTTTAGTGAAGTTTCAACATAAAGGGGGCTGTGGAATTGCTGAGGTTTACTGCATGAAATGTACCTAGTGATAATTTTTCAGACTATGAAGCTGCAAATGGAACCATCACTGTGTGGTTTTCTGATTTTGGGGGTTTGTTTGTTTTCTTGGCTTCTTGGTCGGTTATTTAGGGGTTTTTTGTTGGTTCTTTGGTTATGCAAATGTATACATTTGAGCTCTGATTTGGTTTACATTTATTTACAAAATTGTATGCCATGGAAAATGTACTGTCTGTGAGGAAGTAGTTATTAATGAAGGAAATGTACATGCTGAGCACAGTGTCAAAAGAACATGCAAGAATATCACAGGAAAGAGCTTTTGAGACCATTTCATCCGTCATGCTTTTCCTCTGGTAGTCTCCTGTCAATTAAATCAAATGATAGCTGCTGGCATTCTTCTTCCCATCAAAAAGCTGACAAACTCGGAATGCTTCTTCGTATCTCCCAAGCACTAAGCTATTGAAACAGAGAAATAAGAGGTTTAGATGAATTTGCTTTTATCACTCTTTTTGCCATAGGTATGAATTCTGTTTTATTTCTTGGGTTTAGTTTGTAGTACTTTATTATGTATTTAAATATACTTTAATATGTATGTTCTTTAATATGCTTTTCAGGTTCTGTTATGCTGCATACTTTTTAATTGTAGATTCTGCAGTACATCTTCAATTTGAGTAATATGCTACTGTGAACTGTATTTTTTTTCCTTTAAGAATATGTGAGGGGCTAGGTATACAGACATTTTGTTTTCTAGGAAGTGAGGAAACCTGCTGTAGGACGTTATCTGGATCTTGATTTTGCAAGCAGCCTTATTAGGAGTGCTGTCACAGCCCACTTGGTTTAATGCAAATTTATACACGTATCAAGAAAAATCTCCTTCTTTGCTAATGAAGCATTAACCTGTATCCCTTTACTGTGAGAATCTGTGAAATACTTTGAGTTGTGCAGTTTTAACTGTGCAAGTCCCATTAAATTCCAAGGGTTTTCTTTTTGGTTGCTGAAAATAAACTACACTTAAACTTGCAAGAAGTAAAATCAATATTTTAAATCACAGCAGAATAAGAATTTGTAAGGTACTATGTAAGAAGACAATGGTAATAATAGTGAGCAATGCTAAGAAAAGGTCATATTAAGATTTTTAATTTTTCATCACAAATACAGTATGTGAGAGTGTTTTGGGACTTGTGTTTAGTTACATTGCTGCTGCATAGTTATGATGCTGTCACTTTTCCTATTTCCTAACGTATGCTGTGAATTTTATTTTTCTCTTTTTCCTTTTTGATGAAGGGTGCTCGAGTAGGCAGATTAGATGCTTTTGTTCAGAGCTTGGACAAAAATTTTATGGTTCCAGTAGGTGGTGCTATCATTGCTGGCTTCAATGAATCCTTCATTCAGGAGATCAGCAAAATGTATCCAGGTAATTAGGTCATGGGTTGATTTCATCCATACAAAATAACTGTTGAAAACTTGATAGCTTGCTTTCACATAAAATTTATTTCTGCTAATTTAATCTGTTTGTTTTTTCATTTTGCTTTGTTTGGTGGTGGTTGTTTTTTTTTTTTTTCTCCAGGAAGAGCATCTGCGACTCCTTCTTTAGATGTCCTCATTACACTTCTGTCTCTAGGTGCCAGTGGCTACAAACAGTTACTGAAAGAGAGAAAGGTAAGGTTTTTGGCAAGCAGCATGTTCTTGAAGTCAGCTGTTAACAAAGTCTTGTTGCAGAGTTGCTTTGTGTAGTAAATTCAGTTTCTGTCTCAAAACATACTGAACTTCTGAGCCCACAGCTCTGAATCTGGAAAGACAGTATGATAAAATGACTTCTTGTGTAAATAGTGCTTATGAGTACGTATGATTTCGATGTTGTTTTCCAGACTAGAAAGCTAAACTGAGGTACTGCACTATCTTGTACAGTATTCATACTTGTTTTAAAGTGTGATTAATACAGTAGAATTTTGCCCACAAAAGCTGTGTCTGAGAAGTACTGTGCTGTGTTATCATGGTCACACTGCTTCCATGTCTGAAGCATGAGACTGGACACTCCGAGGCAAACCAGGGGTCTCTGCTCTTCTTAATTTGGCCCTATTGTGCCTTTGTGCTACAATCGTGCTTAATTAAATGCTTGTATACCACATTCTCTGGAGAGTCACAGCTTCTGGCTAGGTTATAAGCACTGTGCATGCCACAAAAAGAGGAAAAATACTGGAACTTAAGAGTGTTCATCTAGATACATAGTTAGGTTTCTTCTCTGCCTGTCACAGACTGTGTTTTATGTTGAGTATATCTGCATTGCACAAACAGGTAGTGGTCTAAGCTTGGAAACTACTTCTTCAGTTGTCCTTAATTCTGGACATATACACCTGATTTTGTTATGTAGTATCACAGAATATGTGATATTATATAAATAGAATACATTCTGTAGAGGGAAATGCTGAGAGTTAAGTACTGTTAATAGTAAAATCATGCATTATATGTTCCATTATTTTATTTAGAAACTAAGTTTCAGTTGTTTCCTACTGACAGCTTGCTAATGTGTCTGATTATCTGGCGGGGCAATAGTGCTGGATGCTCTGACTTGTTTCTAGCTACTTGTGGATGCATCCAGAAATTCTGTGCTGGAACTGAAATCCCATGGGAATAACTAGACTATAGAAAAAACAAACCTGCTTTAATGGCCTTACAACAACTAAGAAGCGATCTATACAACTGAATGGCTTACGAAATACTAAAAGCAATTGCCACTTTTGCCACTGTTGCAATACAGTTCCTAATGTTTTATTCCCTACTGTTGTATGTATTGCCATGTATGGTTTGTGTCTTCATTAAAATAGAATTCTATTTTTCTACCACTTCACTCTCATCTACAAAAGAATCCCAAGTGAACTGATCATGTTTTCTGCAAAGCTAATTTTGCTGTTAGATCTACACTGGTAGCAGAGATATAATGGGCAGTATACATATTCTCTAAGTCATAAATCATAATTATTTTGTAAATAAAATGTCCTAATAAATAGCTGCATATATTGACTCGTGATTTTCTTGGAAATAGAAGTCTAAAGTGAATAAAGCATTATATTTTTACAACTTCAGGTCTTTTTATTTCAAATATAAGTATACTCTATAAACACAGCCTTATTTGTGACATAAATACGTTTCTTTTATTTGATTTTCTTATAAAGAGAAACTTTTTTCTTTTTTTTGCTAAAATTTGTTTGTTCCTGAGTTATAAAAACGTAATAGTGGTATTTTATTGCCTGTGCTGTGTGAAAGCAACGGCAGAGCTATTAGGCTCCCAGCAGGAGCTATTTATAGCTTGACATTGAGTACTCCTTTCTATATCGGTGCAGCTGCACCTACTTGCACAAAAAGTCAGCTATAAAAAAACTTCAATGTTTTTCATTTTTACCATATCCTTACTGACATGGATGTTACTTCAGGTTATTTGAGTTTAAGCCAGAGAGGGCAGAATATTGCTGAGAAGAGTTTAATCTTGCAGAACCAAGAGAAGAGAGAGCCTGCACGGTTTTTCTTTTACACAGATGAATGGTTTAATACAGGCAGGGAAGATACCATACAAGGGAGAGGAGCATGCACATGGAAAAGGATTTTCTGACAAGCTGGCAGTTGTGGGGTGCGCAGTTGTCCAAGAGCATGAGATTGTATGTTATGATATGAAGGAGTAAAATGGTGCCATGGATCTGAGGAACCAGAGCAGGGAAGTAACACACATGCTGTCCAGGTGTCTGAATAAAGGTGGCCATATATAAAAGCATAATAAGAAATATTTTCAACAGTTGTATTTAGCCTCGCTGTTTTCAGAGAAAGGATGGAAAGCAACCACCAACAGTAATATTTTCTTGCTTATTCTATATTTTCAGCATTCCTTTTTATAGAACAATAGTTTTCTGATCTCAGTAGGAAATTCTAGGTCCTTCAGTAATGCAGATAATGACAGCTGATTCATAGTCAAATATGTTAATATCTTTGCTTTTAAAGAACTCATAATATTATGTAAATGTTATGGTTTTGTAGCAACAACTTTGATTTCCTCAGCACAGGCTCTGTTGTGTCCCATATTCTGCATACCTGGGTCTTCAAACTCTCTGGTTTTGAACATGTATGTGTGTGAGGGAACCAGGCCACATGTAGTGGATTTAGTGGTTACATTGTATTGCATAAACACTAGAATTCAATTGCTACCTCAGAATTGCTGGAGAGCAAGGACAAGGACACTACGTTCAGGATTTATGTTCAGGACCTTACGTATCAGTTTTGATTCTGATAGGAATAAATTGTTTGTACAGTTCAGTGTGAGTTTATATTGCTGCTCTATTTATGATTGAAGAGAAGAGAAAAGCTATTTAATGCTGGATATTAAAAATGTAAGATTTTAAATATTCTTACAAGACAGACATTTGTTACTACTCTTTGTCTAGTCAGTTTGCTGTGCTGTAGTTTGTCAGATGTGGGAATATTGCAGGATTTTCCTTGTGTGAAATATGTGGAACCATATTTAAATTTTAAAGTGGCTGAAGGCAAGATAGTTTAACTGAATGTAACCATTATCTTAAATGGTGTTGTGTAGTTAAGCAAGTGCCAAGTGTGAATGGAAGTTTCAAAGAGGCCTGTGTATCTAAGGTGTGCATTGGAGAGGTATGGCCCCTAAAGAGCCTGATCTCAAGGTCTTGCAGGTGCTGATGAGAAAATATGTTGATTGGTGTTGTTAAAGACCTTTAGAAGGGGGGAAAAAGAAGCATGGTGATTGTCAACATTAGTGTTACCTTATCAGGTTGCCAAGACTTGCTGAGCGGTTTTTGTTAGATTACTTACATAAGATACAAAGATTTAAAGGTTCCATAATTAACTTTGTATTTTAAAAACTTTCCAGTATGTTATAAATTCAGAACAAAATTTTTGATCTTGCAATGCAAAAGAATCTCAGTATGAGGGTATGTGGTATTTGTAGGTATCACACATGTACACGTACAGTGTCTATCATGTGTTTGGCTGCATTTCAAGAAGGTAAGCCTGCTACCGGGGTTTCTGGGGCATGTACTAACATGTCTCCATGCTCAGCACTGCAGCCTCTCTTTGCATGAGGTGGTGTGGTCTGATCAGCTCACAGATCAGATGCAGCTGGTCAGTCTGGTATGCAAAGCAGAAGAGAGGTTATGATGGTTGCATTATAAACAGCTGCTGCAGTAAACTAATTTAAGATGGGACCAGACCAGTCTCAGGTACAGGATATGTGAGTTGACAGTCTGCATCTAGTGCACAGAGGTAGTTAAATTGCTCTTCTGCAGTGTTGTCCTCAGCACCATATGCAACTGTATGGCTGTTCCAGGACAACTCTTTTCGGGTGAGAGTGAACAGGGGGGAGGGTGGAATGTTACAGACTCAGAGTGTAAGCAAGTGGGGTGCTTACAACCAGGTAGGATAGCTTCAGCCATGCACAGAAAGCTTTCTGGCCTTCACCAGTTCTCTGTCACCTGATATAGGACTAATGGCATATTTAGTATCCCTGTGTCCTACTTTTTCTCTGGAGTTACTGGCTTTTCCTGTAGTGATTTCCCTCTAGTTATTTTCATTTGGACGAGCAATGCCTATCACATGAACAAATGAATGAATAATGAATACTCACCCATAGTTAGTGTATATTCTATTAAAAAATAGATTTACAATGTAAATACATTACGATACAAATATTTTTAGTAACTGGTATGAAAGTCCTTGAAAATATTTTTGTAGATTATATAATTTTGTAGATTCTTATAACTTTATGTATTATTATATATTATATATGGAAGTAAGCCATTTTTATATGGAAGCCATTTATATATATATAATCCATACATACATATAAGTAAACCATTTATATATAATGGAAGTAAACCATTTTTTCTCAATAATTGAGTTGTTTGGCATGTCTGATGCACACACCATTGTTGACTTGTTCTTTGTATTTTTTGAGGTCATTTATTGGTTTAAGTGCTAGAAGGGCCAGAAAAAGTGCAAGACATTTTCATATAGTTTAGCATTCATTTCACTAGCCTGGTGAGGTTGCTTTGTGATAAGTTTCTAAGGGGAAAGAGTGAATTAAATCATGAAACTTAACTGACATTTAGTGCTTGGGCTGTTCAATGCAAGTTTAGCATGATAGTTAACTTCATTGGAGAAAACTTGAGTGCCTACCACAGAAAATCGATTATGTAGGAGTTCATTTGTATGTAATTGCTGAGGGTGCTTATGCATTTTCCACGTAACAGAAATATTTTGTAATAGAGGTTGGTTATAGATTTGACCTCACAAAAATATATTGCTTTTTTGCTTTTTTTATTTAAAGGCCATTAATCTATTTTGCAACAAACTGCTTAACTTCTGAAACTATGAAATATCTAGAGGGCTTCCAATCCAAAGGTGCAAAATAATGTCTTTCATAAAAACAAGAAGTTTTGAATTTGTGTTCAGGTAGTTTCAATCAAACCAATTAGAATGCATACTTGGATCTTTTGGAGGGTTTTTTGGCCATCAATCCAATCCATTCTCCCTTGTTTTAACACATTTCTATGTATGCAAAGGCTCATCTACTAACTTAGATATTTAATCTTAATACATTTATACAGTGGGTAGCTGGTTATACAGACTGGCAGTTCTTTTGGTAATAAATACTGCAAGAAATGCAACTGAGAATTCCCTAGGTACATCACACAAAAAATAATTACTTGGGATTTTTTTTTTTCTAGTACAGATTTTTCTCAATACTAATTTCACAAATTATATCTCCATAGTAGACACAGTTTATGTATATTTCCATAAGGCTTTGCTTCAGTTGTAGAATAGCCAGCAGAGGGAGCACAAATTAATGTATGATTTGGATTTTTAAAAAATACTGATAAAATGGTTAATAAATTGGTGATGCTTATTGTGGAAAGCGAGTAAGAAGAGAGTAATGTGTTTATATCAGTGGGGGACCAGAAAGGAGCCAAAAGTATGAACATTTGAAACATAAATATTTTTCAACTTGTGCTAGTGAACTGTAAATAAACTTTGAATTGAAGCCACAAAATCACTTCATTTACACATGCCTCTGAAAAATGGTTCCTCATAAATTTCAAGTTCTGTGAATTAACCATAGATGCCTCTCAAAATTTTTGTTGTTGTTCCAAGTATTACAGAAGCTTTATGCTCATGTTGATAGTGGAATCAACAGCCTAATTCAGTTAGACTGTAAGATGGTCCTTTTTCCTCTCTGGCTGAATTCATTCCGTGGTGTTAGGAAGAACAGAGCAGGAGCTGTGTTCATTTGGTCACACATGAAGTGAGACTAGGTTCACTGCAGTGGCTCAAAAAGAGCAGCTGTAACATTCTTTTAAACTTAGCTACCGCAAAGGTTATTTGGTTTCGTAAGATCTTTGGGAGGTTCTGCTCAGAAACATACTTTTGATCACAAGCTCTAATTTGTATCTGTCAGAGTCCACAGGTCCGAACAGGATAATGGTCTACAAACAGCATAGGCAAGTCTGTTTATAGAATGACAAATCACTTGTCCAGAAGTTGATGAGAATGCTTAAATGGTCAGTCATATTGAAGCAGATGAGCAGCACAATCTTTATGGCCAGAAAGAGGAAAAATCTGGTGTTCAGTATCTTTTAAAAAGACTACCCAGTATCTGTATCTTTTTTGCTAGTTTTTATGACAGTCTAAGTATTAAGAAGGATAGAAAAGAAGCCAAAGAATGCAGCAAGAAGAATAGTGTTTAATCTCACTCTGTCCATAAGTGTTTTGAGCTGATATGTGAAAAGGAAGATATTAAACTGAGAAAGACCATCAGCAATTATCATAGATTACCACTGGGGAACAGGGAGGAAATAAAATATAGATGAAGAGAAGCAGCCTTTTATGTGCAGCATGACTTGTATCTGAGCCAAAACATTTATGAATCTCAGCTTTATGACACTTTCACAACAAAGGTGCAGTCTAATCAAGTGATAGCAGAAATCCAGGTAACTCCATCCTTTTAGTAAGCCTGAACAGGAAGGGCTGATTCCAGAAAGAGGGCTGGCTAGACAACAGAACTGAGTATTCAGGAGAGTACGTATTGTGTGAAACGAAATACCTTCAAGTGTGTTCTCATAGCCTTCCCTTAAGAGGCTGTATTGCCATTCTCATACAGAAAAAGAAATCTATGCACTAGTGGCAATTGTAATTGTGTGATATGTGATAACAGCATGCACTGTTTTTAGTCTGGAATGTATTAATAGAGGAAAAAGTAAGGAGCAATTTGCCATAATGTGGTCATCTGTTCATGCTCTATGGCTCAAGTGGCTGGGGTGGGGGAAGCTCTTGCAGGGGTGTGGGGGCTGGGACCTGCTGTGCAGTGGCAGTCTCCTGAAGATTTTACCTGAATAGGTTTCAGGGCTGCAGAGAGAATGACTGACATCCCAAGCACTTAGATTAGACCAGATAGAGAGCTTTGTAAGCAGCTTGAGGGGGAAAAATAGTGTTCAGGAAATGGAGCTGTTCCTTTATAGAGTGATTTCAGAGAATTGTCTGGCCCACTTATTTGGTACACATGAAAAGAGGATCAGCTGTACACCTGTAGGATATAATGGAGACTTAACAGTTTTGTGAAATAGGAGCTGTATTCTCTGTTTCATATCTAATAATGAAAATACTGCATTTTTTTTTTTTCAGGAGATGTTTTCCTATCTTTCAAGCGAGCTGAAGAAGCTGGCAGATAACCACAATGAGAGACTGTTAGACACACCACATAATCCCATTTCCTTAGGTAATTGCTGGGGTTTATCTTTTACAAAAATTTTAATATGATGTGCATTCATAATGCACTTTCACATACAGTTCCAGTATATTAAGCATAGTTCACTGCCCTCCATTGAATTGTTCTTAGACTGATACGAAACTATTGAACCTACTATAAAAGTAGAGGAGTGACTTGGGCCCTGTATTATTTTACAAAATTACTCCTGTCCAACGTACTCATTTATTGATGATCAAGGCAGGCAGAAGATGTTAGCATTAGTAATAGTTTATAGAAAAGTAGATTTAAAAATAAATTATGGTATAATTATTTTACCAATCATCTTATAGTGCTGTAAAAGAGATTATGGAATTCCTACTCAAGGTATTTGTTCTAATCAAAAATTCTGCTGAACACAAAAGTAATATTGCCTACCTGTGCTGCATCTACCTTACATACAGGCAGTCTAACCAAAGAAGTAATCTATGACAACCTGTGGGAAAATTAAAAATGATTAAACGTAGCATTTGTATTTCTTTTTGTATCTGAGCACAGATATTTGGCTAGATTTTTATTGTTGGAAAACAGCTTGTCCTCTGTGGTTCTTTGGAGAATATAAGCTTTGTAGTAGTTTTGACCTGACCTTTTGTTATTTTAGCCATGTCACTGAAGAATCTAGATGAAAATAATGATGCTGCTGTTACCCAGCTTGGATCTATGCTTTTCACAAGACAAGTTTCTGGAGCAAGGTGAGGATGCTATGAATTTGAAAGAATTGAGGGGTTGTATTAGCATATATTTCCTGAAATCCTATAATATTTGTTTTGCACCAGTTCTCTCATGATTACAGATTACTGTTTGACAATAACCAGTCACAGAGTAATAACCTCTTCTAATCACTGTTATCTACTAGTAATGTCTATCTGCCTGAGCTAGCAGCAAGGGCCCCTTTGTTAGCTTTGGTAGGCTAAATAGATAATCTATGCCCATTTAATTTAGTGTCATTATTCCGTAGTACCCCTTGGTTTCATTTAGTTTCCAGCTGTTGTCTGATCTTACAGTTAAGTTGTAACCTACTTAGGGAAGATCTTTGTTTTGTTTATTGCAGCACACATACGGTTGTGCTGGATGCTGGGGAATAAGCTTTTAATACCCTACATAGCTTTTTGTCATAAGGAAGAAAATCCTGCTTTCTGTAACTAACTGTGCTAAAAAAGAAAAAGAAATAAAAAAGTCTACAACCAGCGCCAATCTGAGATGAAATTATTCTTAGAGGCACTGGTACATGGAAATGCAAGCCAAATAATTTTTAATGGTTTTGGTTTAAACCTTTTAGAAGAAGAGAATGATTTAAAATTTGTTTTGGCAGGATTCCTTAATCTGAATATTATTGCTGCCATGCTAACTTCTGCCATAGACTTAATGTCATTTTTTTGTAGCAGAGCCGAGTGTTTCCACATCAGAAGGCATGCTTCATTAGCTTGGATTATTCCACTTCCTGCACAAATGAATGACAGTAAATCTATATGTACTGTAGTTAGATGCTCTTTTTAATTTGCCTGTCCTAACTGTGCCTTGTTCTGCAATTTCAGCCATCTTTGGCAAAAATGATTCAAGAAATTCAATTTTGGAAGTTAAAACGCTCCAGTTCTTTGCCTGATACAAATAAGGGTTTCAGGTTTTTCCTTTTTTGATCTAAACCAACTAGTTCTCTTGTAGTATATACAGTTTGACCTGGCATTTCAACAGATTTTAAATGTTGTGCTGAATGTCAGTGGTAGGAATATCCACTCCCTACTTTGGCAGCATACAGGTTTTTGCATAACCTGTGGGCAGAGCCCTTGGACAGAGGAAGGATCTGCTAATCCTAGTGGTATTTGTTTGAATACAATTTCTTTTATGAACTGCAGGGAATGTCTCTGTAGAGGTATCTCTGTAGAGGTAGTAAATTCTTATCCATTGATTGTTAACTTCTTGTGTAGGCTTTAACTATAGCCACAAGGCGAGTTGTTCCTTTAACAAGTAAGGATGTGGATTTATCAGGAAATGGATATGTACTGGAAGTGTGGAGAAATAGGGTGTAATACGTAGAGGCTCTTAGTATGAGGAAGAGGTAAAAGCGGTGACAAAAAGTATCTGTGACAAGGGAAGGAATGAATATGAGGTTAACATCATAGGCTGGGGAAAAAGATCTGATGGAGAGGAAGGAGTGGGATGAAGTTGGGATCCTGAGCGCTCTGAATCACATGAACTCAAGACATTTTGGACTGCCAAGTCAGACGTCTGCACTAAAGCTGCTGTCAGTATGGTGATCCCAAGGAGCTCAGGGTCACCACATTGCCTAAGGAGCAGTGAACTGATGCAGGTCAGAGACAAGAGCGGGTCAGATAGTTAGGGCTTGTTATGGATTAAGAAGGTTTGCTGAAGGTGTATCTTACCCCTCTACGCTGGGAAGTTCATAAATACCAGTACCAAAGACCTTAATTTAACTGAAGAGGGGAAGGTGCATGCACATACGCATACAGACTTGAGCTAAGTCAGGATCTACTACTACTGTCAATTCACAGTGATGCTTGGGCACTGATTTGGACAATGCCTGATGTAAGCCTGCTTACATTGATATGTTTAGAGTTAACAGATACTACACTGTATAGGAACTTGTTAAAATGTGTCCATCATAGTATATCACATATGCTATCCAAGGCATCTTTAACTGAATCACATTTTTGTTTGTTTCAGGGTTGTTCCCTGTGGGTCTGTACAAACAGTGAATAACTACACTTTTAAAGGCTTTATGTCACATGCAAATGACTATCCCTGTGCTTACCTCAATGCTGCCTCAGCAATTGGAATAAAAAAGCAAGATGTAGATGTATTCCTAAAAAGACTCGACAAGTGTTTGAAGACTTCTAGAAAAGAAGGAAAGAAAGAAAACACTGTAAATGAAACAAGTAATTCTGATACAGGCACAGAACAACTTGAAGAGTAGAAGATACTGATTTAGTAACGGAGGAAAATATGCCCTTGTTTGAAGTATGTCAGGTTTGTAATGGGTTAGCATTATGAATCTGCAGTGCAGAAAATTTGTTCCTGGTCTGAAAACAACAACAACAAAAAGTTGGGCAAAACTCAGCTTTAAAAAAATGACGTGATTCTCTAAGGCAGAGGGCCAGACACAAGTTTTTTCGCAACATATCAATGCGCTTAGTATCTGTCAAAGTAAAGCTTTACATTCATAAAGACCTTGAGCTGACTCTTCAGTCTGTGAGTGACTGGCCCAGTGTTCAGCAAATTCTAGAATGCTTATTTACATGTTTTTGATTAGGAAGATTTTCTGTAGCAGTTCTTGAATTCCTTCCTAGGTGTAGACCATCCAGCAAGAAACATTTCATTGCTCTCAAAATAACTTTGTTTTGCATCAGCACACTTCTTAAATTTCATTTTTCAAACTTACTTAAGTTTTAGGATAGTCCTTAATGAATACAGTGTTGAAACTGCTTGAGGAAGTGATGGAGTTAGAATAGTAGTGTTCTCAGCTCATGAACTACCTAGAACAAAGCAGCCCTCAGTGGCAAAGAAAAACCTAGAATACCTCATATCCTGTCAGCACTCAGCTCTTGGAAGTATTTGCATAGTTCAGCAACCCACAGGAATTCTGATAATGAAAGCAAGGTGTTGTGGAGTCTGGGTTTTTTTTAACTTTTTATTTTTTCCTATTTCATCTTTTCTTTGGTAGGGTGATCAGGTCAGAGACCCACTGAAAAGCAGGAATGCCTTGTGGGATTAATACAGGTGTTTCAAGAGCTAGTGATATCTGAGGGTATTTTGGCATTTTCAGTCCTTCATTGTTAAAATTTATAGACTTCCAGTTCTGAAGTGCCTCGTGCCATTTGGTACTGTTGCTCCTGTGTCTGTGTGCAGTTGCTGATTTCAGTTAATTAAGCAGACAATAGATTCAGAGTCTGTTCCTGAAACAAAGGTTCCGTATCCCTGGGGTGACAGTGCTGTAGCTTGCAAAACTAGTAAAACTAGTTATTCTTAAATGCAGTTACTACATTGTATATAATTTCTGTCATTTTCTGTTCAAAGTGAGCCTCATGTTCAAAGACATTTCCTTTGTCTGTAATATAGTGATGCTTGGGATACCACAGTTAATGAGTTCTAAATATCAGGAAGTATTCACGTTACTTTGTTTGGTGGGATCTGAGGCATGTATCCTTCAGGGCCCTCTCTGTAAATTGCTTAATCAAGATCTTGGTGCTCTTAAAAGGATTGTATGTCCAGCGTGTTCAAATGAATTGACACAAGAGGTCATGTTAATATGCAGAAGTTAATGATATGCTAATTGTCGTGAAGGTGCTCTCGCTTAGTGAGGTCCATCGTATCTTAAGCTTAAATTGAACTGCTGGTTCTACATGGTTATTGCTACAGTTACACATTAGATTGCTTAAGCTTGTGAAGGTATGGCTCCCTGGACTACAGTCACAGTTGTTATTTGCTGTGCAAACACATCCTCGGAGAAATGTAATATAACTTGGCCACTGAGTCCTAGTGCCTATAAGGAAGTGTAAATGTATTTTTCTTTTCTTTCTCCCTCTCACTCTTCCCCCCGCCCTTTTTGTATTTAATTTGAGATCATGTTATACCTCAGCTTTTCCAGTCAGTAAAACTCTTGCACAAGATTGAGAGCCAAAACTCTGCAGCTCACTGCCTCAGTATTCAGTATACTGGAGTAGCCAGTGAAAACCACAAAGCCTTAGTGATACCTTTCTTCCTGGTTTTTGATATTGCTGTTCTGTGCCTAAATGAGTAGAAATTACCAGTCTAGATGACTAGTCCCAGAATGCAAACATTAGAACTGTTGTTACAAGAGTTTATGGAGGTGCACAGTAGCAGCTAAAATAAGCATTTGATGGATGATATCCAGAAAACAAAACAGCAGTTACCTCCTCTGAGAGGAAGAAACCTCTCCCTTTTGCGGTCTCATGCTGCAAATAATCCAGTCACATAGATTGAACTGCTTTCTCAGGTAGTGATTTCTGGTCTTTGAAATGTTTCTCATTTGAAATCAAAGCTGAAAATTTCAACAAATCTCTATAAACAAGTACCCAGGGAAAGAATTAAGTGGTTTGTTTTGATTTTGACCTTTTAAAC
Source organism: Pezoporus wallicus (assembly GCF_028554395.1). Classification (NCBI taxonomy): domain Eukaryota; kingdom Metazoa; phylum Chordata; class Aves; order Psittaciformes; family Psittacidae; genus Pezoporus; species Pezoporus wallicus. The sequence continues at coordinate 1,075,090 of NW_026637470.1, forward strand.
CTTTTTGTTATTTAAACAAATAATATGATTATTTTAATGTAAAAATAAATTAATTTGTGTGTCATTAATTTTTTTCACAAATCTTAGTCACCTGAAGTCAGGAAATTGAAAGTATTTTGAGAAATGTGCCCCACCATAGTGTGTAAACTCTTGAATTAAATATTCGTGTATGTATTACTTTGGTAAACTGTTGTACGAGTTTGCAGTTTTATTTGCTTGCTTTGTCCCTGTAAATGCCTTCAGTTTTAATTAATACTCATTTTTTAGAGATAGAAGCAGTATATAATGTCACTATAAATATAATGAAATTTTAATTCAAATGGCAATATACTTTTAAATAAATGGAGAAGACCTGGTTATTTATGGCATATTTGAAACAGGAGATTCAGTACATGATAAAAATATTTTTCAAGGAAAAGCATAAATCACTTACTCTCGATTCACCAGTAGCTGTAATAATGTGGTAAAATAACACTGGAACATACACCCATGAGCAGAGTTTTCATTTCCTTTGTATAACAGATAGAGGGAGATTTCATGACTCTGCCAGGTCTCTCACTAAAAGTAGTGCTGTGAAAATGGTAGTAACATGGGGATAGGTTTGCCAAAATACATAGAGTAAAACAAATATATTAACAGTATTTGCCTTCTGTGAAGATCCTTCAAAGTTTGTGCAGTGAAGTAAGAAACCTGTTAATTAACTGTGCAGCCCTTTTCCTAATCTCTACATAGGCATGTGTCAATAAAGGCTTCTACATACTTCAGTCTCCATGAGTACGTGCTGTCTCCAGCATCCATATTACTAGCGAGACACCTAGGAGAGCTCCCTGGGCTTCAGAACATGGTTGGAGTTCACACAGCAAGAATCTCTAGTGTAAACACCAAGAACGGATGCCCATTCAGTAGAGCTGTCTCGCAGCTACTATTCATGTAGCACCTATCTCTGTCATCTGGGTCACAGCATGTGCTTTCCAGCTATGAAAGAGGAATGGGCAGGCACTTGACACACTCCAGAAAAGCTGAGGATTCAGAAAGATAAGTTTAGGGGGTTACCATTCTTGCTACCTAGTCTGCTGCTCTAAGTTACTGCCCTGTAGCAGAGGTGGCAAAATTAATAGATACTGAAATGGGGGGTGTCTGAGCATTGCAAGTAGTAGCATGAGAAGTAGTGGCTGAAGAGCTAGCACATCTCCCATTCTGCTTCTGCAGAACGTATGTTCTACAGCTACTTGCTTACTGAAGACAGTAACCTTTGACAGTGGGTAGGGTGCATGAATAGGCAAGGACCCCTCAAACTGCTGCAGTCTGAATCACCAAAGTGACTTTCCCCCCTCATGGTGCCTGTAACTGTTCTGTGAGATGCTTTCCTTTCCCTGTGATGTTGCATCTTGCGCTGTCTGGATCTATATAGGTGGAAGAAATGAAGGAGCAGATGGATGTACCTTATAAAAATAGCACTGGAATAATATAGTGCAGGCAAACTGACACAGAATGACCCATCTCACAGGCCCACTCTTGGTTTACTTCTTTTGTAGTATCTAAGATAATGAACAAAATGCAGGGCTGTTTGAGCAATAATACTGCCTATCGCACTTTGTGCGTAACGATTGCTTAAGATACAAAGCAAATAAAATCTACCAGATGCAGCAAATTCTCTTGAGCCTAAGAAAGCAAAAATCAAATGTTGCAAATGTAAATGCTGGCATTGCAGCTTAATACACATATAAACTGAGCAATCTTTATTGTGCGATCATCATTTTTTCAGAAAGGCTGGAGCCCAGAGACTAGCAAATGTTCCCATCTGCAGTGTATCAGCAGTTCTCAGTCTTCAGCTGCTGTATAGATAATAATTCTAATTGAAGAATCATTACATGAATCCATATGTGAGTGATAGATAGGCTATAGCCTTTTGTTCATGATGCTTTAAAAATTGAGTTGCTTTTTTCACTTTTATAAGGGGTGATTAGGTTGCTTTTTTTTGTTTCCTTTTTCTAAGTGCAACATTTTAATCAACCTGGCCTGACGGAGTTTGGCATCTGAAGAAAAAACAATTTCTGTAGCTGACAGTTTTCTTAAACAATAGCTATTTAAAGGCTTGAATTGGTTACGAAGTGACTCTCCGCAGAGAGAACCTTTGTTCAGATGTTTTTAATTCTGAAACCAGCTTGGAAAAATGTGCTCTCTGTGCTCTGTAATAATTTTTTAATGTATACTTTTTTTCCCTTAAAGATAGCAGCATACACTTTACTGCAGCTTAATAATTTGTTTTAAAAATCATAGTTAAAAAGGCATTTGCTCTGTTACTCATCAGGCATCTGTCGTATCAAAGAACTAGTAATATATTTATCTTGATGGATAAGCTTCAGTGTTCTGGACCAAATTCAGTGTAAGTGGACCAAGCTTTCAATACTCCTCTGGGGATCCTAAAGTCAAGTTCAGGATCTAATTAAGATCGGTGTGATAATTATATCTCCTGCTGAACAGGAGTCTTTCATCATAGCAATAAAGAATTTCAACGAAATTCTTTACCATGGCATCAAAGCTGATCCCGTTCAGAAGCTGAATTGCTCCTTAGTGTGGATGGTGAAATTTAATTTGCCTTTAGATGCTGGATTCAAATCCAGTCTGAGTCAGCTGTAGCAAAATTGTAACTGCTTGGGTTTTGACCTAGTGTGAATAGAAAGAATGCACTGTTTTCAGCTGGATGATACCCTTCCTATTGGCTGTTCTCAAATTGCTGCAAACATTAGGCCATCATCTTACTACTGGCTGGGGGGGGGAGGTTGGTCTTGTACAAATAGCATGGCAGCAACAGAGATGTGCGTGTTATTAATCTTCTAGGCATCCCAAGCATGAACACACCACTTCACTGGGAATTACACATGAACACGTAGTGTTTTTACTGATCCGTTCTCTCCAAAAGCTGCTTCTTGGGTGCACTGCTTGTGATCAAAGTGTACCAGAGGAGCATGTGGCCAAAAGATGGGAGAGGAACAAGGCCTCCAACATTTTGGAAGGTTTCTAGATGGTTATGTTTGGCTTTTGCTATGTATAAAGCTCATATTGCTGTGTAAACTCTTGAACAAAATGTTTGCAGCCATTCTCATCACTTACCTAAAATGTTTCTGAACTGAATTCATGCAGTGGCACCTCTGCAAGCCCTGGGACAGGGTATGTTGCTCTGGCAGTGCAGCTGATGGACCATGAATACATTCATGAGCTCTGGCTACAGGAGGAGAATTTGGTGCCCAAGTAGGGGACGTGTTCCCTCTTTGCTGTGATATTCAGCTGCCAAGCAGATGTGACAAGTAGAACTAGTTTGCAGACACAAATGCTGCTGAGCTGTTAATCCTGTAACTAGGATTCTCAAGTCTGAGGAACTGCAGAACTAAAAGTGCTTAGTTTGGTCTGTAATATGTCGAACAAGGAATGTAGCTATTGAGGAAAGAAGAAACCGTCAAACATAACTAAATAGAAGCATCTTTTAAAATATCTGCAACATATTCTATAGACTCTCGATTAAAGAGTCTATACAATAAGTAAGATTACTACTAGTCTTATTGTCATCTTCTGGATCCCTCTGTAATGAAGCTACAATGCAGATTCTGGCTTCACATTCTACACAGCATCTACTTCAATAGTGGGGGAATTGCAAATGGCTTAGTGGGTGGAGGAGCATGGGATACAGTTAAAAATACATCTTTAAATGGGAGATGAGGAAAGTGTCTAGGAAGTTTATAAAAATAGAAATCACCTGAAATGCTTGCCATGCAGCTGAGGTGGTCCTGAGTCTCCAGCAGGATCTGAGTGCACATAGTAAAGTCTTGACCTGCTGTACAGTGCAAGCACCAGAGAATGCTGTCAAAATACAGTTCTCATTTTATGCAGCAGTAGCCTGCCCTCTAATAGTATTCATTTCCAGTACTCTGTTCTCCCCTCACCCCACTGAGTAATTTTGGGTGGTTCTTTCAGCAGCCTCTGCTGTACTAGTGCATCCGAAGAAGGGTGGGCAGGGGGAAGGACGTTACCAGTGTATTGCTGTACCAGCAATGCAGAACTGCACATGCACCAAGTCAGCTGGAGCACACAAAAGCAGCAGGTGCAAGTGCACATGCCACAGGTGGTTTTTGTTGAACGGTTTATCGTCAGTAAATGGTTTGAATATAAAACCACTCATTAATAATGATGTAACCGATGCTGTTAAAACTCAGGCATATGTTCCATGCACAAACAGTCACACTCTGGTTTTCTCTTTGGTTTTGTTTCTAAAAATTCCAGCTAAATGTTGAATCTCTGCCAGAGGAGCCCTTCAGGTTTCAGAAAAGACTCACCGTGTTGGTCTTCCAGCAGTAGGTGGTTTTGTTAGGCCACTCTCTGAAGGCATGCTTGGGCATTTCAGTCTCACTGGCTCCAAGGCCTTTTGAAATGAGGTATTTCTCAGTGACTGTATCTTCAGAAAAAATCTGTTGTGGCTGCTGGAGGTCTTTGCAGGCTACATGCACTCTTCACGGTGCCTCGTGGTGACTTCAGGCAGTGACTCTGGATCCACACACTCATTTTCAGGTAAATAGTTTTTGCCCTCTGTTGGCACTGAGGTGGGCAGGACAAGCACTTCTTTATTGCTTGCACACCTTTATCACTATTAAAAGTTGTGGCGAATGAAACACTACTGCTGCCTTCAGCAAGGCTGTAAGGCATGTGTGAGTTTGCTAATGGAGTGGACTAGGGCTGAGGGTTTTAGCTCCAGTGGTGCCGTGCCCTGTGCTCCCAATAATGAAATGCTGTTGCTTGGCTGAGTGAGATGGGCTGCATGACCCTTCTGCAGGTGTAAGCTAGGCAGAAGTGACCTGTGCAGCTGGCCAGGGGTAATTTGGTCTTCTGATCCAGGAGGGTGTTGTGTTTTCCTTTGCTAGATGCAATGGCTCTGCAGCAAGCTTGGGAAGAGGCAATAACAATGTGTTTTTGTCACAGAAGCAACTAGCTGTGACTCACAAGGCTCCTGGGGCACCACTTAGCGCAGTTAAAAGATGCTATTTTCACTTAGTCTCTATATGACTGCATTTCTGAGTCTCCGTGTTCACTTCATTCTTGCATAAGCCACTCTTCCTGCATTTCCAGGCCCTAATTTTCCCCTACCTTGCAATTTGTGTAGATTTTTGCATCTGTGCAAGTGGTGGTAAAACTCAGCTCTTTCCTTGCGAGAGCATTTAGCATATATGCTGCATTTATTTGGCACAAGCGTAGGAGGCCATAGCAGGGGCAAGGCAGTGGGGAATCAAGCCAGTTGTTTACATCTTCCTTCAAAGTACTGGTAGGTCAAACATCCTTCTCCTGTCCACAATGCTCTCCCATTAACAGCTGTTCATGAGTGTTAGCGCATCACATTTTCTCCCCTGGAGGCTGAGCACGTTATCTCTACAACACTCCAGCACCTTGCTGGGAACATGCCACAGTTGTGTTTTCAGAGTGTTTTGTTAACGCCAGTGACCTTGGTGGTGTGACCACAACACCTGCTTTACCTGATAACATCATTAATTTTTTTCTCTGCAGCCTTTGTGTTGAGCATAAGCAAATCTTTATTTGTACCTGAAAATATGACCCCAGCATCAGCTTACAGAGCACTGACCTGTATCTCCTCGTATTTTTTAAGGTGTTAAGTAGGCAATTAGAAGAAATCACTTCAATAAAAGCAGAATGAACACAAGCCTCTCCTTAGCTGCAATGGAGCAAGACCTATTGGAATCAATAGCGTGGATTTTCAGCTGTCACTGCTGCAGCAGCAGCTGTCTGTCAGTCGAGGTGACAGCAGAGAGCTGATCTATACTTTTCTCTGAGCTGCAGAGATAAGCTGTACATGCACAATGACTGTGTTCCCAAAATAAACACATCAGGAAAAGCAGGGTATTTTTTTAAGGATAAATCTTTTCACTCTTCTAACAGTTCCTCCTTCCTTCTTTGTTAGCTTACCAGGTTTTTTATTTGGAGGGGCTGTGTGTTCTCCTTCTGCTTTTTACCTTACAGCTTTGGTTTTTGGTTTTCTGCATGCTGCTGCTTTGTATTTCTGCAGCTGCACCCACCTTCTGCATCCCACCTTCTGCATCCCACCTTCGGTGAGGTGGGCCCATTGCGGAGGAGGCTCAGGTGCTGCTGCCTCCTAAGCCAGTGTGACCATGGCTGGCAGTGCCACAGCTGCAGTTGGGAGCTGTGAAGAGCTCATTGGAATTGTTTGGAGAAGGTTTAAATGGGTCTGAAACCCATGTGGAGTAGAGGAGCTGTAGCTCCAGAGCCTGTGAAAGTGCTAGCCCAACTTCAGGTCTTACCCTAGCCCTGTGTGCAGGCAGGACTCCACAGGTTTTGTAGAAAGCCAGCCATATCCTGGGCTGCATCAAAAGGAGCGTGACCAGCAGGTCAAAGGAGGTGATCCTGCCCCTCTACTCTGCTCTCGTGAGACCTCACTTGGAGTATTGTGTGCAGTTCTGGTGTCCTCAACATAAAAAGGACATGGAACTGCTGGAAAAAGTCCAGAGGAGGGCCACGAGGATGATCAGGGGGCTGGAGCATCTCCTGTATGAAGATAGGCTGAGAAAGTTGGGGCTGTTCAGCCTGGAGAAGAGAAGGCTGCGTGGAGACCTCATAGCAGCCTTCCAGTATCTGAAGGGGGCCTATAGGGATGCTGGGGATGGACTATTCATTAGGGACTGTAGTGACAGGACAAGGAGTAACAGGCTAAAGTTTAGATTGGCTATAAGGAAGAAGTTCTTTCCTGTTAGGGTGGTGAGGCACAGGAATGGGTTGCCCAGGGAAGTTGTGAATGCTCCATCCCTGGCACTGTTCAAGGCCAGGTTGGACAGCCTTGTGTGACATGGTTTAGTGTGAGGTGTCCCTGCCCATGGCAGGGGGGTTGGAACTAGATGATCTTAAGGTCCTTTCCAACCTTAACTATTCTGTGATTTTATGATTCTATGATTTGGTTTCGCTCCTTTACTGCTCAGGCGTGAGGTTTTTTAAATGATAAGGTGGCTTCAACTTTGCCCTCCACACTGTTTGCTCCAGTTTTGTTGTTCCCCTGCAGCAGTGTTGACATTATTTGCACGTACAGGTGGTCCTGCAGCTCTTGTCTCTCTTGCTTACCCCTGCGCTGGATGCAGACAACAAAATTGCTTGGCAGAAATCCAGTGCCATGGGTCTTGCTACATAGCTGTGTGCACAACTATACCCTGACTGTGTGTCCTGCGTGACAAGGCTGTTCAGGCTGCTTTGCTCTCCAGTCACACTGGGGTTGAGGTTGTTGCTGGTTTTCTGCCTTGCTGTACAGTAACAGTCGTTTGCATTTACGACTCTCTGAGTCTTGGGTGACCTCATTTCCTCAGTAAAATATAGCAGTGTAAGCACTGTGTTGTGAAAGTGCAGAGGCTGATGGAGGCTCAGACGATTGATCATGTCACTGGTCCAGACTAAAAGCATATACGTCATGAGGGACTTGCTCCAAGGCCTTCCAAAAAGACCAGCAGAAACTAGCAGCTGGCATAAAAAGGGGGAAAGATGATCCCAGAGAAACCTTTACATGTATTAAAAAAAAACGAAAAAACCAACAAAATGCAAAGCCCTAAATATTTTAGTTTAAAAAATCAGTTTCAGTCTTTATTTTATGGTCTTGGTTGTACAACACTTGTGTATATTTTTCAGTTTTGCCTGAGGTCTACAAAGCCTGAAATGGGAAGCATGGATTTCTCTATCATTCTGCTAGGTGGAGGTTAAGTAAGTAGCCTTCCCATTTCATGGGTCAGAAAGCAAAGACGGATCACTGCCGAGAGCCAATTGGCTTTCATGTAGCTGTGCTGGTGAAAGCTGGTTGTACTCTTTGGTTCTGTCTCAGAAAGCCCAAAGTAGCAGGTCACAATCTGATGCCCAGTACAGATAGCTCAGGACACATGCTGTCCCTGTCTTTGCATCTCTTTCTTTAAGGTCAGATTACTTCAAGTCTTCCATTTTTAACTGTTCTCTACTTAAACAAGGAGAAAAACATTTTTGCCTGAATAAGATTTCCTAAAGAATTCACCAGACCAAATACCGCATCATGGCATATACAGGGGTAAAATCAGCAGCTTCCACTTTCCAGGGTAGTGGTTTTGACTAGCTAGTTCCTTCAGTAATTTCAAAGGGCCTTAGATAAAAGGAGCTTAAAAAATACAAAGATCTCTGATTTCCTTCCAGAAGTACAGTGGTGGAGCAGGGATGTAACACTGAGCTGTCACTGTCTCTGTAGCTCTCAGGTTACTGAATATGCACTGCCAGAAAATGGCAGTTTTCAGGCCTGTCAACAGATATTTTTCTTAAGTATTTGAAATATCTCAGCATTAACAGTTGCACATGCTCTTGCTCTCTGCCAATCCTACCTATGAAGTGTATGGTTTTAGGAAAGTTTAATACCTCTTGCTTAAAGTTAAGCAAACAACTTCCCCATGTGCAATGGAAGTCTGGTCATATTATAAAACCATTTTTTTCTAAGGTGTTATTTACAGCTTTCCAGAAAACAATGTGTCTAAAATAAGGTTTTGACAGGAAAAAATTCAGCACTGTCAGTTAGTTGGAAACATTAATTCTCTTTCCGGTTCTATCTCAGACCTTCTTTGAATTTTAAGGCATAGTGAATACAGAACAATGGCAGCATACACTGCAGCTATGCCCAGAGAGCTGGTTTGTTTTCCTATGAGGTTATAATTTCTGTCCAAATTTAGGGGATTGCTGAACTCGGCTTTCAATTTTACTGCAAAGTCTCAACAATAAAATAAATAGAAAGCATGCAAAAAATGCCTAAAATTAAAGGCAAAGCACAACAAAACCAGACATTTCTAAAGCATGTTTAAAAACCCACACTAAACTAATAATTTAATTTAAATTGTTCTCATAGTAAAAAATAAGTGCTATAAATCCTGGCCACCTAAGCCCCACTTAACCTATGCCTACTCAAAGATTCCCTTATGATTTCACACTTTACATGGATGCTTTCAGTACCTTTCCAAGATTTTTGTGGAATCCAGATAATTTCAGTAGTTAATAGAAATAACAGCTTCATTCAGAAATATCAAACGTAAATAATTAAGTTGCTTTTCCTTCTCACTACCATGCACGTGCAGTAGACAGAGACATGAGCGCGCTCTGCGTTTCAGGCTAACTCATGTTTGTGTGAGGGCTGGACCATCAGTTGGTTATGGAACGGTACCACAAAGGTGGGGCAAGCGCAGGCAGAGCCCAGCAGAATTGTTCCCTCTTCCCCATGCCCTTTATTTAAGCAATTGTTAAATGCAATAAAGATTACCAAGGCATGAGGTAAAACAGTGCTGTTCAGGAGCGCCTTTGAAAAATCCAATTAGATGTTAGTAGAGCTTGCAGGAGCAGGGCCTTATTCAATCAGCAAATGAACTTCAGGGAAAGCTGAGGCTTTCACTGGTACTTGGCATCAGCCTGGGCAATGACCACAGGTCCTGATGGCCCTTAATCAAGTGCCCCTACATAGGCTTTCCCACTAATGTCTGAACTGCACACAGGTCTGGTTGCTCTGAGTGCAGGCCTCTAGCTAACAGGCTAGTCATAAAAGAAAAATTAAAAAAAAAACCAAACCCAACAACAAACCCAAACAAAGAAGGGCAAATAAAAGAAGATGGGTAGAGGGAATAGAAAATCAATGCATTTAAATTGTAGGCTTACTAGGGCAACAACCATATTGTTCCACGTCAAACTTGTACATGCCATTATATAAATCCCTTTGCTGTTGGTAACCATTCAGTAACCATTCCTATATCAATGACAAGTGCTAACTAAAAGCCCCCAGAGCAACCCAAGAAGTCCCAGCTTGTTTCTGAGCAGCTCCGAAGAGTGCTGATGCTATGATGGATGGCGCCTTACTTTGAAATATTCTTTCCCGAAAAGCACAAGACTGCCAATATATGTAAGCTTTACTTGCACAGGTCAGCAAATATAATAGGCAAATACACAGAGCAGAATACATTTTGATTGATTAGATGGGCTTTGGAGAGAAGGCACCAAGTTCTTTATTACAGATATTTATCTTGCAGTCTTTTCCACTCTGCTGCTTGGTACTGCATACGGAGTTTTTTCCATGTATTTTTAAATACTAGTAAGTGTGAGAGACAAGGGAAAGGCTTTTCAGTGGATTTTCTCTTAAGTGAAATGAGGTCAGATATAATGCTGGCCTGATCATATCTTGCCAAGCTCAAACTTGTGTATTTCTCAACTACTTAGGGTATTATTGAGAATCAACCTAAATTATGTCATAAGTGCAACTAAGAATCCCATTTTTATAAATACTTCAAGTGTCCGTTAGAAAAACAAACAGCATAGTAGCAATAATGGCTTTAATGTCCAGAAGTGTACTTTGGAATACGCCAGCATTTTCCCAACTAAAATGGCCATCGATAGGTGGTGCTATTTCCAAATTCAATACCAGGTTGTTCCCGTTTGCTCTAATTCTCCTGCCTGCCTCATCTTCCTGGCAGATCTTCCTCAAAGCCTATTTGTGATAAATATGCAATTCCCAACAGACCAATCTCGTCTTTTCATATTCCTTCTTTGCTGCTATGACCTTTAGATGCTCTTGCATGCCAGTCTTTGGGTTTTCCCCATGCTCCAGTTGGTTGCAGCCAACTGTCAAGCAGGAACTTCTGGGAACATGATTCCCACACCTGGAGCTTTGGCTGCACTCCCGAAGAGCTTACCTTTGTCTTTGTTTAAAGTTCTTTCATCTTGACTGTATTTTTCCATTCTTTCTGGAAAAGGGTCTTATCATTGCTCTGAAACACATGAATCATTTTCACTGAATTTTATCTTTAATAGAATTTTTTTTTTTTTTTTAATTCTGCTTTTGAAAGTAAAAGGGAAAATGTAAAGAAATTAAAAGGTCATACCAATATAAAGCAAAGTCAGTTGAATGGTATAGCATAACTCTGGTGACTTCAGTCTTCTGTCTTAAGCAAGAATATTCTCTTAGCTCATTGATACAGAATTCAAACTGTTTTCTGTTTTCAGTGACTGTCTAGTTCAGAGCAATACCCCGTTACTCCAGCTAGTAGATACTGTAGTGCTAATTCTCCTGGTGCAGGTCAGGACATTGGATTTGCCCTCATGGGAGAACCAAGCTCACTGCTGTCCGGCTGTCACCATTGCAGGTTACGTTGTCCTGAGCCCTGTGCCAGAGCCAAGACGTGCCAGTGACTGCTGGATCAGAGATGGACTGCGTGAACCAAGCCTCCACACCGGAGATCAACGTGCCTCCTTTTGTAGCTATGATACTCAGGGCATATATTTGCATTTGTAATGGATTTCTTAAGCCCCTTTCATCCAGTGCTGCCTATAAAAAACAACAGGCTTGACACTGAGGATATGCTAACTGGGGTACTTCTGGGTTGTGTCTGGAGTGGGGCATAACCTGTACGAGGAGGAAAGCTGCCATCTCCAGCACCTGTGTGGTACAGTATGGCTAATCCACATCCCTCAGCTCCCTCTTGATTCCTGCTAGAGGGTATGTCTAGGCGAGAACACTTTTAGTAAGAGACTGCCTCCTTGGAGGCTAATTTCCTAATGGTCAGAAACTAAAGAAGACATGAGTATTTCCAACACGATGCTCTGCAATCTAACCCCTTCAAATGGCATCCACAGCCCCCAGAGTGTTTGTAAGGAAGCTGCCAGAAGTCCATTTGACCTAAAAAGCATAGAAGCTCTGAGCCCTGCACCATGGACCTGGGTGTTTCACTTGGAGGTGCGGACTGGACCTTGGCTGGGGCAGCTAGACTACTCACTTGACGAGCACTGGCATCCTCAGGGCACTGACCCTTCCTTCCTGGGCTATGAGGCCATAGGCTGTCAACCTATTTGTTCCTTCTGCTCAGTTTAATGAACAATGAGTGGATTTTTTGTTTGTTTTTCTTCTTGGCACACCTGGAAGGATGAAGTACACCCCTCTTCTCCTCCTCCAGAAGACTGTAAGCCTCAGGCTATGACTCTTTCCCCAAGGCTTAGAGAATCCCCTTGAGGAAAGACTAAGAATAGATTTGTCATTTCCTAGACAAATGATGATCAGAAATCTGGTGTGGGAAGGTGGAAGGTGGTGCTTGTAATGATATTTTAAAACTGTTACTGGCTGTAACTGCATTTCATTGAAGGCCTTGGTCCTATGGTATGTTAAGATGATCTAAGAAAGAACAGTGGCTCAAGGTTTTCCTAGGGACAGAGACAAATAACAATTTAAGTATGCCTGATCTTGAGCCCTAAGTCTGGGCAGTTTTGGCCATGGGCAACTTTTGAACTTAGGACCTACCAGGGTTAGTGAACAGCCAAGCTGTTTCAGAGAAGGCCACCTCGCTACTGATGCAAGTGATGCTCAGATTCCCAAGCTATGCAGCCAGTGTTTGACTTCAGGCAAGGCACAAGAAGGGATGCCTCAGTCATTTAATCTCACACCTCTACATCAGGTTTTCTTCTTTTATTTCCCTCCAGCCCACCCTGAGTTAGCTGTTGTTATTGATCCATCCTCCTGCCTGTGGGAGGAAATAGTTTTGTGCCCCCCTCATGTGGCCTTCCAGGTCCATCTGATACTTTACTGAAGTTTCAGTGCTCTGCACCTAGACCTTGTTCAAAGAGCTATTAGATTACTTTCCCAGCCTGCCTTTTCTTCTTGAACTGAAAGGTACAACTCCTAAACTGCAGCTTCTAACTTGTGTGCATTGCTCCAGGTTAAGATCTTGCTGACCCTGTAAGAGACTTCACAATAAAAGAAATTATTTTGTTACATGAGTATGATTTATGAGTATTGAAATGCAGACAAGGATCCTAGCAAGGGAAATTGAAATCTGATATGAGAAATAGAGATGTTGTTTGGTACACAAATTGGAAGCATTGATGTCTGTGCTACAGCTCTGGTGAAACCAGATCAGGTTAACCATACGATCCAAAACATAACAGAGCATGTGCATTAATTTTAAAGAACTCAGTAAATTAGTAAGTGTCTTGAAGGGTGAAATAGATGTCCTGGGCTTTAATATTAATCTGTCTCCAATAGGTTTTGCACTAATCTAGCTGTGCTATAGACGTTGGTATCAGCGCCAGCCACGATATATGGCATATCTAAATTCACTAAAGAAACTAAATCATCTGGGAAAAGGAATTTCTCTGATCCTTGACTACAGATGTAAGGGAAGAGAAAAACAGAACTCAGCAGAAAGTCAGATCTATTCTAAATAAGTGTGATCCTGAGAAGAAGCCCGGAGAGGCAGGTTTGGAAATACACGGCCTGGAACAGACGTGGTAGAAGCACAGAAACTTTGTTTTCTTAACCCCTTCAATGCCCGAAGGATCAGGGCTCAGAATTTTTGTAAGAAGCAGCATTGCATTGATTTCTCCTAAGCAGTAACTTGCAAGGCCTCCACAGTTTTGGCCAGAGTCTTGCATTTGCTGGTTTTCAGCTGCTTCAGTTTTTTAAACATTTTATAACTGCACCCTTTTTCCCCAGTTTGTTCCAGAAAACAGATTCAAGAAAATACCTCATCAAACTACATGCAGCCAACAGCACCTCATGGCTCCTGCTGCTCAGCCTCCAGTGCTGTTCCAGCCTTCTGTTTGCTGTTTGTAAATCACTGGCATGGACTGACCACTACATGTTTAGTTATTTATTTAGCCTTGGTAGAGGTTGGAGGGAATGAAGGTTAAAATAGAGATGTGCAAAAGATTGCTGAGTACCATTAAATTTAATATCTTTTCTACTAATAGGTAAGACAATTTCTGCCAAAAATATTTTTGCTCAGCTGTAGGTGATGACAGCAAAAAGATGTTTTTATGTCTTGTTTCCCAGTTCAGATGCTTTCTTATAGTCGTTGGTTTATTTCTTTGTATTGGATGGTTCCAACATTTTCTCCTTTTTCATGTTTCTGAATGTTCCTGATAAAAATTCCGCCAATAAAAGATCAATAAAAAAAATAAATTCACATTTCCTCTGTGATTTTATCATGTATTTTTCTTGCATTCCCAAATCCCTATCCCCAAAATCCACAAATAGGAAATAATGATTTAAGCCAAGGAATCATAGCAGAAGGTGCAGCTGATGGCATCTCCCAGCCTCCACTCACATCCTTGCCAAATGGGAATAATATTTGGAATCAGCTACATAGGTGATTATTTTCTAAGCTTCTTGCAAAAATTGAGATATATTTGGTTACTTTACTGTGGAACGACTAAACAACCATATTTTTGCTCCAGTCCATAAGTGTTATTGCACAGCCTTAATGTTACTCATAAAACTATATGAGCCACACACACAAGGAGGGCTGAGTATACATAACAAAATCAGAGCCTTAAAATGTCACTTTAAAAATAGTTCTCTATTCTTACCTATTCATTCAAAGACAGAGGGCAGGTGCTCTGTGAGATGGATGGCAGAGACAATAGCATGGGTGCTGTGTTTGGTGTCTTGGGGAGTGGACGGGTGAGCAAGTGCCAGCAGCAACACCAGACAATGGGGGCTTGGCTTGACCTGCTTCTTCCTCTGCCAGTGTAGCTGGTTTGACATGAGCGTGGTGCACAAGAGTCCTTTAAGAGGCCATCACAGTCACCTCCTTGGTTCCCTTGAACAAAGCTGAAGCATTTTGGCCAAACTGTGCCAGTATCCACTGTGGCGCAGGGGGCTTTTCCCCCGTGCCGGTGGGCATCGTGCCTGAGCGCACCAAGGCTGCACCATCATGAACAGAGCCCACGGCTGGTACACGCACACCAAGGGAGATGTGGTCAGCTGCTGTTCTGATTGGCAAGCCTCTGTCCTGCACTGAACAGACTTCAGCCAATCAATCCAGAGGTCCCGGGAGTTAAATGCAGATATAATTCTTTCTTTCATAGCAGGCTGGGGATCTGCGGGCAGGGTTCAGCCAAGATGCTAAAATCCCATTCAAGCCAAAATGTCACGTTATTTACTTACTAAAACAATGCTCTTATTACAAAGACATGTAAGGATGAAAATATGACAGCATCTATTTTAGGTTGTCATTGATCTTTAATTTGCTGTGACCTGAAGGTTTCCTATGTAGTCAGTGCTTTTTGGCCAAAATATATGACTGCAGGGAAATGAGTAAATGAATGCCAGAGATGTTCTTTTTTTCCTATGAAAAGACTGAAATTGCTTTGTGTAAATGTGTGGAAAATGCTGATATTTTGTTTCTATAAATACTTTGCCTCCTGCATGCTGTATTTCATTTGTGCTGTTTCCTAGGAGTATTTGGCTTCTTATCACTTTTACACAGGGTGCTGAATACAAATGAGCCACAGTTTACCCAGCAACCAAGCTGTGGAGCATTTGTGACTGTTGTGCATTTCCTGAGCAAGAGTTACTACTGAATGAAGCAGATTACCCTGTAGCCTTGCAAAACACTGAGGATTATAAAACATGCATTTACTGGATAAATACACACAGGAAAATGCACAGACACTCTCTTGTTTCTATATATATACTGATGTATGTGTATATGAATATATCTGGGTGATGCAAAAAATCCCCTGAAATAATCCATCATCTTTAATGAGAATTTAAATATAGGGAAGGCGAAGAATCTCAGAGTTGCGTTTCTTATTCTCAGTGGCACCACCTACAACCGGGCTCCTTGTTTATGGAGCCTATAAACCAGGCTCCATTACCACAGACTCCTGTGATCACAAGATGATTCAGGTTGGAAGAAACCTCACGAGGCCGCTAGTCCAACCTCTCTTCAGAGCAGGGCCAGCTCTGGGGTCAGATCAGGTTTCTCAGGGCTTTATACCTTGAAACTCCCAAGGATGGAGACTGCACAGCTCCTCAGAGCAGCTATCCCACCCTCTGACTGTCCTCCTGGGGAAAACCTTTGTCCATATACTCAGTCTGAACCTCTCTTGCAGCCATCTGTTGTCCCTCATTCTCCTACCATGCAGCTCTGTGAATGAAGACCCTGGCCCTGCTTCCTCTGTGACCTCCCTGTAGATGCTGGGGTGCCGCTGTTAGGTGCCTCCAAAGCCATCTCTTCTCCAGCCTGGTCAAGCCCAGTTTACTTAGCCTGTCCTCACAGGGAAGTGCTCCAGACTCCGTCCCAGTCTGAGGCCCTCTGCTGAACCCACCACAGTTCATCATCCTTGTTCTTTTACTTGAGAGGGGCAAAACTGGGCACAGGACTGCAGACGTGATCTCATTACTGCTGAGTAAAGGGGTTTAGTTACTCCCTTGCACCTCCTGTCCATGCTCCTGTTAGTACAGCCCTGTTTACTTGGCCACCTTTGCTGCCAGGGCACACTGCTGGCTCATGCCCCGGGTCCATCCCAGCAGAGCTGCTCCTCAGCCAGTTGGGCCCCCCATTTGTGTTGTTGCAAGGGACTTTTCCTTCAAGTTCATATTGTCACTGATGAAGATGTTAAACTGAACACGTCCCAGGACATACGCCTGCCATTCTCCACTCGTTACTGGTCTACTTTCCAGATAGAGTATGGTCCACTTACTGCTACCTGCTGAGCTTGACCATCCAAGCAGCTTTTACACACTAGTTGTCCACATATCCAGACCATAATGTTCTCACTTTGATGCAAGAAGGAGACAATGTCAAATGCTTTGATGAAGTTGATGTAAATATTATCCACTGAAGAAGAGTGTTCCTGGAGGAATTGCTCCATGATTTTCCCAAGAACCAAAGTCACACTAACTGGCTTGTGTTCCCCAGGTAATGTTTTTGGCCTCTTCTGAAGACATGTACAAGATTTGCCTTCCTCCAGTTCTAGCGACCTATCCTGCTCACCAAACCCTTTCAAAGGTGACAAAGAGTGCTCTTACAAGAGCAGCAGCCAGTGCTGTGAGGAGCCCATTAGGTCCCATTGACAGCTTTGGGCCAAGTTCTCTTAGTATCCCTGACTCAGTATGCATCCACTGCTGGTCATCTCCTCCTCCCACCCTGCTGAAGCCTGCCATGATGGTGGCAGGTGGCAAGCACCAGGACTGGGCTTGATGTGCTTTGTTAGAGTAAAAGGGGGAGTAGGCACATTGAGGTCACTCCTGGTGCATAGTGGCAGTGTGTGAACCAAGAGGGCAGACTCCCTTTGCTGTCAGGCCTTTTAGAGCCAAGAGGAAAACCCCAAGTTTTGTCAAGCACATGGGGGTAAGAAAACAGGAGAACTTTTAGAAGTCTTTTAGAACAATGGCAGGAAGCTCCCCCCCCCCAGTTGGGTAATTAGCCATGGGCAGGGGAGGGGTGGGAGAAGTGCACTTGGAGTTACACACCTGAAATCATCATCCAGCTTTTGCTCAAAGCCTGAGGAAGGGCTTTGCCTTGCCTTCAGAGTACAAAAGCAGTGCAAGCACTGAGGTCCTCACCCCTGCCCGTGAGTGTGCCACTTCTTCAGTTGCTAAAATACACACGTGGATATGCCTGATCTTTTTACATGGAATGTTTGTACTGTCTCAAATCAATTTAAATGAGGCTTGTTCAACTGGTTGGCAAATGTAATATAGATTACTTGGCAATTTTATCCTTTGCTTAAATTAAACTGTAGTCTGAGAGATAGTTTGCCAAGTTAGGCAAAATGATGTTATTGTAAGCTCTGTATCATGATTTCCACCTATTTAATACTTGCAGTTTTAAACCTGCCTCCTTTGCTGTCATACAATGGGATAAGCTTTTCAGTGAACTGTGTTAGGTTGTGCATGGTCATAAAATATAAACATATTTTATAAAGGATATTTTAACATAATGTAACATCACTAAACACAGAACATAGTGAAAATACTACTTACACCCTGTGCACAGTGATTACCACACATGATTTTCATAGAACTGGGATAAGAGAAAATGAAGGGAGGGACTCTAGCATGGAAATGAGTATGAACAGCAATGGAGGAGCCTCCTTCTATCCTGATGCTGTCCACATGGGCTAGCCAGGTGAGCCGGCATCCAGCAGTGAGCAACCCACCTCCACAAGTTGCTTTATGAAGAAAGAGCTGTCAGGGAACCAGAAACATCTACATGTATTTCAGTGCATATTTCATGATAAGGGCCCCTGCCCTTTGATCATCACTGCACCTTCACACTTCTAGCAGCATTTAGCATGCCCAGGCTGCACAATGGACCAAACCCACACAGAAATTAAGAGGAAGATGAGAAAAATCTAGCCAAATGCTATGCTGCCAATACAGCCAAGGTGCTCCTCATCTCTTTGGGTAATCTTGGACTGTTCTGCCTGTCCTTCCTCACTGAAGAAATGGTGTTTGGCATTCCTGAAATTCAGAAAATATCATAGTACTTTCTAGCATAAATAAAACTGTGTCAGATTGAGTCTAACTGGCATTCGCAACCTCACAGCTGAGCAGTGCCTGTGGTGTGATGGACATTAGCTTCATCTCAAATGTGCAGAAGGCAATTTGGGATAATTTTCAGGGAAATTGGGACTGCAGAGAATTGGTGCTCTTCTATAATGTAGCGACGGTTTGTTCTATAAGGGTGCTGTACCCAGCAATCCTGGCTTGAATGGCAAGGTTTGAAGTAGTTCAGTGAGCAGGAAATCAATAAGTGGAATTGGGGTGAAATGGTCAGGGAACTGCAGTTGATCAAGCGGCATTAGAATTCATTAGCTGATTGTACAATTTGTCAGTAAATAGGTATATACAAGACAAAATTTAGCTTTCGGTATCTTAATAGTCCCCTGCCATGATACCCACAGAGTCTGATTTCCTTCTCCCGCAGCCTCCCTGTTTCTTTTTGTGGGTTACTTGAAATTACGGGTTATCTAAGGATTTATTTTCAAGTGCCTATGCTTTTGAGGGACTGCAGGTTATCTGAACTTTGGCCATATATGTTAAAAAATGCAGTAATTCTGTTTAATTGGTTTCAAAGGACATAAACCACCCACAAGTGGACCACTTTTTCTGCAGCCAATACTATAGCTATTCTGTCTTTAAGAATATAAAGGATGAATTTTACTTTCATTTACAAGTCTAATTTAGAAATAGTTTTTCCAAGTTTAAGGTGGAAAGAGAAAAATTAAAACTCCTTATTCATTTTTAGGAGGTTCTGTAGCACACCAAATCGCACATAATGAAATGCAGTCATCCTGCAAACATGAAAATCTTTTTCTTGTAGAACTGTCACGCTGTCTATAGGGTTTTTCTTTGCCTGGTGTCCTAAAGAAATGAGAGTTCTGTTATTGCACTATCATCTGTTTGCATTTGTGCCTGTTTGCCAGAACCCTTTGATAACTTTGAGCTCATTCAGTTTGAACCAGTTTGGAGAGCAGGATGGAGGACACAGAGACCCTGAGTTCCCACTGACAGCCAGAGGGAAGAAGAGATGAGGAACACACAAGGAGAGTGACCATTGCAGGAGGTTGCTGAAACTGGAGTAGTGGGGAAGTGCAGATCCCAGGTGAGTGAGGATGTTGCAGGGAGGGGAGGCAGTGGATGTTGCAGTGGAGGGATATGGACTTAGCCTTAACTAAGACTCCATTCATTTTGTTCTTCAATTAATAACTTGCAGCTCCTTTGGTGTCTTAGGCATTCACAAGTGAAGAAAGAGAAAGGCATGTGGATTGTTATGTCTATTAAGTTTTTATTACATACATGGTGCTAATATGCTACTAATACCTTTTCTCAAGAAGATTTATTGCAGGGTAGGACCCTATGTGAAACTACATGTGAAAATCTCTGGGGCGCCCAAACTTGTTCTGCCTGTTCCTCTTTCCACAGTGAGTCCTTTCCAGATCTGGGGGTTTGGAGCCACCATGAACTCATGTTTAGGGGCCTTTTGGAAAACAAGGACAGTACACGTGACTAAGTCCTCTTTTTCTGGTGTCATGTGAATAACCACCTCCACCACACACACGGCACACAGCAGGGTGTCACTGCAGAAGACTTGCCAGCATTCCCAAAGAAGGATTTGGCAAGCTGTACTTTGTTTGATTTCTGGCAATATGTTTTTTTTTTTTAAATAGGTTTCATAAAAGCCTACCTTGTAGAGCATTTCAGCAAAGAAAACTGCTTTTGTGCTTCTTTAACAGGAAACTGTAGCAACGTACCAGGTGTGCAGTCTGCATCAGAAATGTTCAGAAGTCAAAAGCAAAGGACATTTAATCCTGACCAAGCAGACTAAACATTTGGTATGAAAGCTGCAGAATGTTCAAGATAACAATAATGTACTCTGCATGTTGCAGTATATCTCCTCTAGCGGTTGGAGTCCAAAAAGGTCACATCAACCATGACTGAAGAAAGAAAGGAAAACACTCAGCAAGATGAATATTGCTCAGAGAATTAATTTTCCCATACCTTCTTCCACAGCAGGGTCACAAGCAATTAAGAATCCTCATAGTGGGAACACTTCCACTGACAGACTTGCCTCTCACTCACAATTTTTTCCATATTTCTTCCTTTGGGCAGGTGGTTGATCGTGATCCAACAAAAATCATTTTTATTTGCAAATTAACCTGGAAATTCAGTTTTCTCAGACAAAAGGTTGAAGTGTTCTTCCCTTCTATACTTCACACGTCGTATGGGGTGAGCTGATCAGCACCTTCCTGTCCACTCCTGTCCACTTCTGGCAAGCTACAGGAAAAAAACAGTTAAAGCATTTATGTTAATATTTACTCAATAAAGCAGGAGCTTGTGAGCAATGGACTGAGAAGCAAAAAAGAGAACACGTGGGGAATACCTTCCTGATCTTAAACGAAACAGAGCTGACAACTTTCACATCAGGGTATTTATTTTTATATTTATGTGGTCCTAAATGTTTGTCTGATTCCATTTCTTTTTGCAATTCCAGATAAATATCTGAGATTCTGGAAAAGAGAAAGAGTCATTGTGTTGGAAGAAGTGACAGTGGTAACATAATGTCTGAGCCATACTTACCAGGGAATTGGGATATTTTCCATTTAACTTAAAGATTCACTTAAGGGATCATGTACACCACTGTAGATGTCTGATTGGGGGCACAAACAGTGTCCCACGGGACCTGCATGTTCCTCTGCATGCTTGGTTACAGTGACTGTTTGAAGACATGGCATGTGCTTTCCACCTCACATATCTGTTCAGGTTTTTATATCGTGCCATTGACACGCTGTCTGAATGTTTCTTTGCTTGTGTTACCCATTTGAAGTGCCATTTTATCTATGGGTGTCTGATAGCACAATCATTTATGTACAGTTGACTGCATTTATTTGTAGCATGACTTAAATGGATGCACCTGCAAGTCTACATAAAAAATCACCTCAGCCTATGAACTAGAATGTGAAGGAAAGAAACAGAACACACATTCCAGTGTTATTTCTCATTCCTTTGGCTTTCTTTCAATGTATTTTTGTCTTTTCAAAGAAGAAAGAGGATTTCGTTTTTATGCAGGGCTATTGCATAAATCATATGCATATCGTGTGGATACCATAGACATCACTTTTTAAGACAAGCAGATTTTTAATGTTCTTCTAAGGAAATTTACATGTGTGTATGTATATGCACATTTATCTTTCTACCCAGCTCCCCCCCCTCCCCCGGTTTCTGCCATGTGAATGCTCCAAAGCAATCATTCATTTTTAATTTCATCAAGACAGGGCCGTCTGCTGTGTCCTGCTGGCACTCCAGGCTGTCCTCAGCCTCCAACAAAGCCCTCAATCTCCACACTGGCTCCCTCCCGCACAGTATCCCAGCCCTGATGCACCTGCAATTCTTCCACCTTATTTTCCTCTGACTTGCAAGGAAGGCTCCTTGGCACCTCCAAGACCCCCAGAAAGGGTCTGTGCCTGGCAGCCCCCCACTGAGTGAAGCAGGGCCGCTGCAAGTGAAGCTGCACAAAACACCCCACGTGGGAAGAGCAGAAGAAAATCCAAAATCCTCCTTCCTCTTCCCAGTGAGGGGAAGATGATTGCCAAATAAATTGCTTTTAAATCAGTTGATTCAGAAAACACCTTGTATGCAAAATTAATTGTGAGCAGTGACAGCAGCTTTCCTGTTTGAAGTGTCCTGGGATTTTTAGAGGTTGCCATGAAACAGCTTAGCATGAGTGAAAGTGGTGGAATTGGGGTCCTAAACTCTTTGGGGTGAAATAGGTGTGTATCTTTTAGAGAAGGTGCTTTCCACACCAATACAGCATTTGCCATATTTGCCATATTTTGGTTTAAAACCTTGTAGTGATGCCAAACCCTGAAACCCTGTTTTCTGGCAGTGTGTTGAGTGCCTCTTGGAAAGGGTGGCTACATCAAAGGCTTCCCAAAGCGGCATCCCTTGATGGCCACAGCAGCTGTACTTTATGGAGAAATGTCTTGTCTGGTTCAAAGGAACATCACAACTTTGCTGCTGCTTTGGGAAGTTACTGTTGTGCCTTTATTTCATAGAATCATAGAATATCTCAAGTTGGAAGGCACACAAGGATCACTGAGTCCAACTCTCTGCTCCTTGCAGGACCACCTAAAACTAAACTACATGACTATGATCATTGTCCAGATGCACCTGAAACTCTGACAGTCCTGGTGCAATGACCCTGAGGAGGCCCTGAGGAGCCTGTTCAAGTGACTGACCATCCCCTCAGTGAAGAACCTTTTCCAATGGCCAGGCTGAACTTCCCCTGACACAGCTTCATTCCATTTCTTCCTGTCCTATCGCTGGTCACCAGTGAGTGGAGATCAGCACCTCCCCCTCCACTGACCCTCTTGAGGAAGCTGTAGACTGCAATGAGGCAACCCCTTGGCCTTCTCTTCTCCAAGCTGAACAAACCAAGTAACCTCAGCCTTTTGGCTGCCAGGGCACACTGCTGACTCTTATTCAACTTGCCACCAACCCAAACCCCCAGATCTCTTTCTGAGGGGCTGCTCTCCAGCCTCTCATCCCTTATTTTCTATGTCTAACCAGGATTACCCTGTCCCAGTTGGAGAATCCAGCACTTGCTCTTGTTAACTTTCATACAGTTGGTAATTGCTCAACTCTAGCCTATCCAGATCTCTCTGTAAAGCCTCTCTATCCTCGAGGGACTCCACAGTCCTTCCTAGTCCAGTATTACCTGCAAACTTACTTAAGGTACATATGACTCATATGTCCAGGTCACTTATAAAAACATTAAAGAGCATTGGCCCTAAACTGAACTCTGGGGAACCCCACTGGTGACTGGCTGCCAGACTGATGTAACTCCATATACTATAACCCTTTGAGGCAATTACTCACTCAACATATTATGGACTTCTGTAGCTGTGTGCAGGACATTTTGTCCAGCAGGATTCCATGAAAGACAGCATCAAAAGCTTTTGATTTCTGGTAGTGTTCTTGTATTTATTTCTGGGGGGCTTAACAGTGACCCCAGGATAAAGCACCCATGACTCAGTTGGAAAGGAATCACAGGAAAACCCAACAGGGCTCACAAATCACAACAATTTCTGTCTGCTTACCAAGGAAATAAGCACCCTAAGACTATTGTGGTTGTTGAATTAAGATGCTGTAATAGCTCCTGCAAAGAGGTGTACTACATGAATCATTAAAATCACTGAAAAGATAAAACCAAGGAAAGAAAACTGGGGATAACACTGACCTCAAATAATTTCTCTGTCTTGTTTCCACCTAATGAAATGACAAAAGGATTGTCCTGATAACTCAGGTGTTGCTCACACATTCTGATTTTCTGCCTGCTGGAGGGATTATGTATGGGTGGAGGTGATGAGACCCGGGTCAGCTCAGCACACAGAAAAGGAGTCTCACTGCTGTTTTCAACAACCTGGGGGAGGCTGTCCTGGAGCAATGCAGTCAATGGTGAGAAGCAGCAAACACAAGCTGAGCAGCAGAAATTGCCACAAAATCCTTGCAACTGGCCCATGTGGACCAAGGGAAGAGGCTCGGATACTAAGGACAGAGTTAAAAGAGTGATTATTTCATTCATGTACATGAGGCATCCCAGTCAAATTGGGGCACCAGAATGTGGTTTCAGAACACACAGCTCTGATACCTTTCAAGCATTCAGATACATCATGATTTGATCACTCACTACTTAACACACAAATTACTACTGCAAAGCAGCTATAATTCTACAGTGTTATCATCCATCTGCTTCTTTCTTGACTAGACATCCCTGGAGTTGGTCTTGCTACAGTTAGAATCATGCAATCAACCAGGTTGGAAAAGGCCTTTAAAATCACAAAGTCCATTACCTCAGGACTGCCAAGTCCACGACTAAGCCGTATCATTGAGGGCCTCATCCACACAGTTTCTGAACACTTCCAGGGACAGTGATTCCACCAGTGCCCTGGGCAGCCTGTTCCAATGCCTGAGCACCCTTTTGGTGAAGATTTTTTTCCTAATACCCAATCTAAACCTCCCCTGGCGCAGCTTGAGGCCGTTACCTCTTGTCCTATTGCTTGTTACTTGGGGGAAGAGACTGACCCTCACCTCACTACACCCTCCAACCTGGCCTTGAGCGCGCAACCAGCAGCAAGGGCTGGGGGACAGCGACGTCCTCTGCCTCCCGGCGGGGCAGCAGCACGCATCCACCTCGCCTGGAGGCAGCGGGCGACGCGATCCCCCGCCTCGCACCGCCCCTCGCACCGCCCGGCCCGGCCCGGGACCCCCCTTTCCCCGCCCGCCCCGGGGCGGTGCCGCGCTGATGTCAGGGCGCGGGAGGCGGTGGCGGTGCCGGTGGTGCGGGCATGGCGGTGTCGCTGCGGCTGCTGCCGCTCTGCGCGATGCTGCTGCTGCCGCTGCCGCTGCCCCTGCCCGGGGCTCCGCGCAGGCCGCCGCGCTGCGGGCCGCCCTGCAGCTGCTGGCGAGAGTCGGCGCTGTGCGTCGGGGCAGCGGGGGCCCCCCGCGGGCTGCCCGCCGGCCTGGGGTCCTTGTGAGTGCGGGGCAAGGAGCGGGGAGAGAGGTGAGGCGGTGTTGGATGCGGGGCGGTCCCGCTTCATAGGTGGTTTCTCTCCTGACAGGAGCCTGGTAAACGGGACGTTCGCCGAAGTCAAGGACAGGATGTTTTCCCACCTGCCCTCCCTGCAGCTGCTGTAAGTATGGCACTGGAAAGGGCAGCGGCCAGCTAGCACTTTGTCTGCGCCTCCTAAACTGAGTTACGGGTGCCCTTGTAGGAACGGGGGGGAAACAGGGACGTTCCCAGCTTGTGCAGCATCCCGTGATGTAGCTGCTGCTTCATAACAGAGGGATGCATTTTCCGTTCATAAACCACTTCATAAAATGTGTGCTTAGTTGCTGAAGGAGGACAAAATGTTTTATGATACCCTGAGTTCCCTGTTATATAAACCCTCCCACGCCACCAGCTTTAATAAGTTTATAGTGCTGAGTTTTCATGTGGTGCCTCACTGGCTCACTTTGTGCCCAGGAGTCTCACATTGGCTCTGGGACGTTGCAGGAGCTACGGGGGTAAGCAGAGGCTGCTGGGACACTCCTTGGAGGAAAGCAAGCCTTTGTGCAAAGCCTCCATGCATGAAGTGCTGGTGGTGTCTGCAGCATGACTCTGAGCTTCGGTGTCCAACTTGGAGGCTTGCCCCTCCAATGGATGCCTTCTGACCTGGTGGGCCTCTGTCCCGGGGGCCAGCAGTCCAGCTCTGGCACTCTGCAGCGCTCCCTCCTTCCTGACCTTGGGCACCTCGCATGGTCATGCCCGTTGCAGTTAGGTGTGT
Source organism: Pezoporus wallicus (assembly GCF_028554395.1). NCBI lineage: Eukaryota > Metazoa > Chordata > Aves > Psittaciformes > Psittacidae > Pezoporus > Pezoporus wallicus. Next base: position 1,100,740 of record NW_026637470.1, read on the forward strand.
GCCTGCAGCTCGGGCAGCTTACCCAAACTTGCCTTAATTTAGCTGTCCTGGAAGGCAGTAGTGGAAAGGCACAGAGACACAGAGTGCGGTACAATCCCCTTGGGAGCCTGGGTGCCTGTTTCTCTGATAGTTGCTTCATCTGAGCCCTGCGTAGACTGGTTCAGCCTGCCTGTGATGCCCGATACCAGGCAGACCCTCTATACCTCCCACATCAAGGACCGGCTTCCTCCCTAAGGCACACTGCAAAGAAAATTGAAGCAGAAAGATGCGAGGCACCCAGGCTAAGCTCTCACCACAGGGCTAGGTGTTAAAATTGGTCTGAGCAAGAGGTAGTCCCTGAAGGCCTCTGCTAGTGTTACGGTCTGTCTTTGGGCACCCCTCCTCGTTTGACTCAAAGGCCTGTCTCACTATCTGGAGGAGCAGCATCCTATCGAGAAAACTGGGGAGAAGTGGGTGGAGCAAGGAATGCAGGCTTGCACCTTCTTTAGCATGACACCAGTCCCAAACCCAAATGCCTGTGGGCCTTGGGGCCCAGCACAGAGCCCCAGGAAGAGGGTAGAGGGACTTTGCCCACTGGGGAATGGGGGCAACCAGCTGACCTATGCCAGCTGGGAAGGGGTGAACCCAAGGTGGGCTGAGAGAAACCATGGGTGGAAAACTCAAGATGAGGAGAATCTGGCTTGTTTTAGGTAGCGGTACTGGGAAGAGGGAGGAAGAGCACATGAAGGTTATTCCTATTCCTTAGCTGTAGCAGATACTCAGGAGGAGACATTGGGCTGTGTGGGGTGGTGGGCAGAGGTTGAGAAAATCAGAAGTTGCCATTGTCACTTTATGGGGTAGATCAGGCATGGGAGCCAGAAGGGTTTGGCACCACCACCTTGAGCCCTGACAGATTTTGTTGGTGCAATTTGTGACTTTCCTTCAAGCATGAGAAAAAAGAATGATTAAATGGCACAAGAGATGAGATACATGCATAATTGATCACTTGGGTACTTCCTGTGTCCTCTGTGGCAGTAGCCATGGTAAAAGAGTAACGTAAGGATTTATTTTTAATGGCAGCCTGCATCTTTGTCAGATTTCTTTAGGATAATTTAGCAAGTATTTGTCTAGCATTAGCATAATAACCAAGGATCACAGGGAAAGTTTGCATTTCATGTTCATTAGTCTTCTAAATTAATTTTAGTAAAATGCCTAAAACCAGACAAAAAGAGGATTAATAAGTTTCTCTAATAAAGTGATTAATGTAGACATATTCACTTGGAAAATTCATAGATTTTCCAAAAATGACTTCTTTTGAGTAGTGTTTGATTTTTAGACCAAATAAGAAGTTTTGCTATTTCCTGTCCTTTTCAGGGGATCAGATTGTTGAGGGTCAGGTTGCATTTAACCGTGTGGATGGCACAGTGAGCATTTTTCCTGGGGAGCAGTGGACATTAACTAGCATCACATTATGCCTTTGGTTTGTTTTTTCCTTTTAATAGGCCATTCCACAGAGGTTTATATCTGCTACACTGGTGGGGCAATATGGGCTTGAGTCAGTAAGATTAGTTTGGTCATGGGCAATAAACACAACAGGCATAATCCAGCGTGTCAAGTTTTAATGTGCTTTCCTAACGCCTGCTCTCCATTTTCAGCTTGCTAAACTCCAATTCCTTCACTGTTATACGAGATGACGCCTTTGCTGGTCTCTTCCATCTAGAATACCTGTGAGTCTGGTATTTTATGTCTTCCCCTGTCCTTTATAAATCAAGATGTTTTGATAAGTTGCCAAGATTCCTGCTGTGGAGCCTTATTCTTTAGTGTGATTCCCAGGAGCAGGGGGGATGAAGGATTTATGTTCTGCTCCGTGCAAGTGTTCTTTACAGTGGCTCACTCTTTCTCAGAGGTTGCAAGTGGATTTTTAAAGTAAGCCGCGAATGCAAGGTGGCAATCACAGTACACTGAAAGGCATTGGCTTAGCTTTCCAGAACAGTGCCATGGCTGTTGAGGGGCTTTGAACCTTAGGAAAGAGGTGGGAAAGCCTCTCCTGGCTTGCTGGCAGCCTGAAGAGGAGTCGCAGGGTATCTGTGTACTGCCCAGAGCAGCCCTGATTGCCTGGCTCATTCTCCCAACTTTCTTTTCCAACTTCACCTTTTTTCTGCTATCCCATTTAATGCCAGTGGCATTTATCTTTATGTTATAAATAATTATAAATATATGAATATATAAATATATATTTCATATAATATACATTGTTGCAATTATTTATTATTTATATTCATTTAACTCTCCTGTACTTTGTTCACGTACTTGATTTTTACAGTATCCTCATTTCCCAATTTTTATTTTTTTTTTTTAGGTCACCCTTTTTAATTTTTAAAAAAGTATTATCCCTGGTACCAGGTTGTCCTCACTTCATACTCCAAAGGACTGCCATTTCTCTGTGTTACCGGACACGAGCTGGTATGTTTGAAACTTGGAATATGATCTGAAAGAAATTCCTCTTTCCACCCACCTTTTCATGCTGAAAGGTAGCTGTGGAAAGCATTTCTGTATTTTTCCAGAGGAAGACCAATGCTCATAAAATTGAGTACAGACAAATAGGTGTTAAAGTGGGATGTATTCAAGTTTACTAGTCTGATACATGTGAAGCAGCCAACACTGGAATTTGCAGACCAAGAAATAGAGGATAATGGTAAATGGTATACTCTAAAATCCATGATTCGGTTATTTTAGAGGATTTTTCAGAAACAGTGAACTCCCTAATCATTCTCTTTTCCGTGTGTCTACAGGGAAAAAAGTAATTTTCAATATGTTTGTAAAAAGGAAGAAAACCATTTTAGTGTCATTTCATGAATTACTTGCTTTCAAGTGCTGATGAGCTTGTCCCAGCAGCATACTTGGCTGTCCTGGTTGCATTGGTGAGTGCAGAGAGACCCCAGTCTGAAAGAAGAAAGTCCTGCCCCTCCTCAGTTGGTCAAAGGGGCAATCTCTTTCCCTGGTTGTCATCTGCAAGCCAGGGAACAGCATGAAGACTGCTAAAGCCATACAGTTTGAGTTTCCTTTAGCAGCAGCTGAACAAGTGGCCTCAGTTAATGGCTGTGGTCACCCTCCCTGCCAAGTCCACAGAGTGCTTCCTATTCCCAGCAAATCACACCTCCACCTTTTGGGAATCGGGTGTGAGTGGCCTTTCTCTGGGCTTTTGTGGCCATGGAGCCAGTAACAGCATTACAGCTTCTGTAACTCGTGTCTCTCAGTTACCGGTGATCAGACCTTACAGAGAATAAGAAAACCTCTCTGACAAACAAGAATAACAAGTTTCTTTATGTACAAAGCTAAGTCTCCAAACAAAGAGCTGCTGGGGAGTGTCTGCAGCAGATACTTATATATATATATATATGTATATAGATAGTATACCTCCAGCTGTGTCCTGCTGAGCTTGCAGCACTGACAATGGCATTCAGTGCACCTTTAAACTACCTGGCTCCATGTACAGTCTGGATAAGACAGGTATAATAAAGATGGTAGTTTTGCTGGTGAACAGAGTGGCATTCCCAGGGTAGCATCCCTTTGAGGCCAGGTTTGGTGACTCAGGAATCCATCAAATTACAGAGTCCCAGCCTAAATTTGCATGATCTTGCTGCAGTGTGTGCAGTGAAGCCGTGTTTATTTGCACAGACTGGTGAGTTGGCACTGTGCAGGGATGCCAGGTGCTGATGAGAGTATCAGGAGGCAGTTTGGCTCTCTGCTTTGTGATTTGAATTCATGTCCCCAGGCAGCCTTGGAACAGTTGAACCTCTTCTGACACCTGTGTACATACAACACTTTCTTATCTGCACCTTTTGCATGCAGTCAGGGTCCCAGTCACTTCATGAAGGATTTTGGCTACATCTAAACAGCAGAACCAAGAGCACATGGCATCTCCCACATAGAATCATAGAATAATTAGGGTTGGAAAGGGCCTTAAGATCATCAAGTTCCAACCCCCTTGCCATGGGCAGGGACACCTCACGCTACATCGTATCACCCAAGGCTTCGTCCAGCCTGGTCTTGAAGACTTCCAGGGATGGAGCATTCACAACCTCCCTGGGCAACCTATTCCAGTGCCTCACCACCTTGACTTTCTTTTGAAGAGACCTTGGCTCATAGCATTTTTCCTCTATTTCTCTGGAAGGCAAACAAGGATGTATAGAAGAAGTGAGACATTTATATCTCGTGAAACCTTTTATAAAGTCAGCATGCAGTTATCTTCATCCAGGTACTGCTGTACCATGCAATATCTTGATGGCCACCTGGCTGCAATTGCTTTGCAGGGCTGATGATGTATTTAGGGATGTGTCCTTGTCCTGGGTTCAGCAGTATGTGACTGCTACTGCTGAACCCAGGACAGTCCTCAAGTGCTCAGGGGTCAAAATGCTCAAATATCAACGCTTTCCTTAAATGCTGACATGCAGTCAGGAGGAGCAGCATGCTCCTGGAATCGATACGTGCCTGTGATTATTCCCCCAGTGCATGGGGCCGTGGCTTGTGTGCAGGTGATCACCCTGCAGAGGTGGTGTCCTGGCTGGAGGGAGCTGCAGCAGGAACAAGACACTGGTCTTGCCATTTACCCAGGCTTTGTATGTGTACGGTTCATGTCACGGCTCTGTGGGTGCCGAGGTGGGACAGTGCGTGCAGCCACAGGAGCTGCCCATCAGAGTGTCTGTCTTCAGCCCAGGCAGCCCTGGCACTTCTGTGCTGCCATGTGGTGTTACAGTGCAGGTGATTTGTGAGAGGAATGTAGGACCTCAGCTTTCAAAGGCCACCTCAGAAACCTCTCCTACACAGGTCTTTTGCCTCACACAACACACCCTGAGAGGATTAACTAACAGAGGAGTAATGTTTTTTGCTATGTCTGTTTTGTTCCTCTTCTGCTGGATGTTTGTGTCACATGCTGCTGTCCCTTTTGCTGCCTGGTACTTTCGTCGTTCCTTGCAGTCCACCGAAGGAAGTGGTAAAGGGAAAACGAGCTCCACAGAGACTTCCCCACCTTTAAGTCTGAAGGGGCTGCCACTGCTGAATTTGGAGGCCATATCTTAAAGCACTGGTGATGCTAATAATAAAGTCTTTTAAAAGACTTTTTTTTGGTTTGTTTTCCTAGATTCATTGAAGGAAATAAAATTGAAACCATTTCAAGAAACGCTTTTCGTGGCCTTCGAGACCTGACTCACCTGTAAGTTATTCACACTAGATAGAGTAATTTCTGCTTGAACAAAACTCTTTAGGGGGAACCACTGTTTTTTCTGCTACAGAGAAAACCTCTCTTCCCCTCCATGCATCAGCTTCCTCCTGCTGTCAGCAGCATGCCTCCCTCAAGTTAAAAACTGGCCTTAAAAGAACTCCTGCTGGGGCAGCCCTGTGGCCTGTTGGGCTGCCTGTGCACACTCACAGCTTGTGCTGAGATGCAGCTGCTGCCCGCGGATGCTGAACCGTTACCACCTTTGCACTGTGTATTAGTGATTATCGGTCCTGGTTCTTCAGCATGCTCAGTGATTGGTCTGTGTGTTGCATTTGCACCTGAGCAATAAAAAAGTTCTGCGTATTTTACTTTTACATGATCAAGCAATCTTCATTCTTGAGTAAGAATAATTAATATGTGCCTGTTCCTTATAACTATTAACAATGTCAGTGGCTGGACAGTTCTAACAACTGTAGGTGAGCTCAGACTTAATGAATCAGCCAGACAACAGAAGGCAGTGGTACTAAGCTCTAACTTTCTTTCCTAGTTCTTTGGCCAATAACCATCTCAAAGCTCTGCCGAGGGATGTCTTCAGTGATTTAGATTCTTTAATTGAACTGTAAGTAATGAGAATCTTTCTACCGTCTGCCTAAATCTGTCATGCTGTTACTCTTGAGTTTTACATTCTGGGTTTATGTGGTGCTGTACCTGATATCTGCACACGAAAGAAGTGTGCCTTTTATTGTGCTAGCTTTCCTAATTTTAAAATTATTTACTTGCTAGACTCCTCTAAAATAACTGCTGTTTCTCAAATCACTCTAGTTTCTCATGCTGATGTACATAGCTTGCATTACTGTACTTCTTTTTGATGTTTCATATAAATTGTTTTTTAGGGAAAGGGACACAACAAACTTTAAAACTACAATTTCTCTGAACATTTTTCCCTGTTATTGTGCATGCATCCCCTGAGATTATATTAGTGAAAGACATTAATTTAAAAAAGCCACCTTTTTTCTTATTTTTATGTAGTTGTGCCACATTGTTGACTTACTATCAGTGTTGTCTTGTATAATTGAGCTGATAGTCAGCTTCCCCTATTTTTGGCCTAGCCCTCCCAGACAGCAAAGTATAATTGTAAACAACAAAAATTGCCAGGAGATCGAAGAACAAGTACAGTGCTGAAATTGCACATACATTAGTAGGGGAAGGTTAAATTGACCAGACATCAGCAGCGACTCAGAAAATACAAGCCTTACATCTGTATTTTAATGTAACACAGAAATGGTGCCAGCAAGGCCACTCTGTCAACCAGCAGTACTGGAGTAGTTTAGTGAAGGAATGGGATTTATCAGTGTCAGCAGTAGATGGAGGGAAGGAGGCTTGCAGCAGACAACCAGGCTGTCAGGATTTATTACATTACAGTCCTAATCCTATGAAAATTTATTAATGTGAGTGACTTTACACAGGAATCACACATTACTATGATTATATGTGAGCATATTTCCTAGATAGAAACAGTCTTTCCAAGGACAACACTTAGTGAAGGAGAGTTCATAGTAAGAGAGTCCAAATAAAACTGAAGCAACTTTCCTGTTCTCAGTTCAGAAACAATTCAAGGCTGCTCAGGTATTTTTAAATTCAGCATGTCAAGGTGATAACAGTTCTGTAGTATTCGTATTGCTATCAACCTTTTCAAATATGTTTATTTCTGTGTGTTTTTTTAGAGATTTAAGGGGAAATAAATTTGAGTGTGACTGCAAAGCCAAGTGGTTGTTTTTGTGGTTAAAGATGACAAATTCCACTGTTTCTGATGTCCTGTGTATTGGTCCAGCAGAATATCAGGATAAGAAGTTAAATGATGTGACAAGTTTTGATTATGAATGCACCACTACAGGTATTCAGAATGTATATTTCTAAGCACACTACAAATGGTTAAATATCAGAAGTTTAGACTATACCTTTTTGCTTCTGTGAGCGTGACCTGGGGGGAGGAAAGGGTTACATACAAAGCACTACCAAGTACAAGAACAAGCATAAAATGGGAAAATTACATTTTGAAGTCAAAGTAAGTACTGAGCTTTTATTTGGATTAAATGATAATGGAAGAAGAGCTCTGACTATTCGTATTCCAAGACTTGATTATGACTCCCTTTGCGTCTTTTCATCACAGAATGCTTTCTGTTATCTGGAATAAGGCCATATAGTTATGGCATATGAGCTTCCCAAAATCTCTGTATTTCACAGAAAGCAATGAAAAGAGGTTTAAATAATGTGGCTATATCTGTTATCTTTATTCAATAGGCCACGATTTAATAGCATCAAAAGTGGTGGCAATACTGCCAGCTGTTCTTCATGGAACTCCATTAAGTTGTGGGAAATGTCCAATAATATTCTCACTACTGTCTTGTTTAGGATCTTGATTTTTATTTTAGGTAATGTAAAGCATGCTAAAGGAAGTGAAGAGAAACTTGCATGTGGTTATGCTCATGTTTTATAACTGAACAGCCACAGTTACCTATCTTTAAATGTAGTCACATCATATAACTGAATATATCAGCTGTGAGTATTGTTTTTCATCTTTCATGTATATGATGTCAGCACTCTGCCTTTTTTCTGTACAGTAATACCAGAGGCATTCAAGTTCTCATGTCATCAAGTCATCGCTATTAAAAGACAATAGGAAAGTTGATTACTAGTAATGTAAAACGAAGTTTCATGACAGGGAATGGTAATCCAAGGGCAATATGTAAGGGAAAAGAGAATTAACTCAAAATTCAGCAATACATCAGAATAGTAGCAGGTGTAAAGCACGGTAATCTGCTACATAAAGGATGTCAAAACCAGGAGAGCAGTGTAGCTTCGAATGGTACCTAAGTTACGTTCCTGTGTCTGCCAAGTCACTGAGATGCCAAAGTACAAAGTAAGCACCGCTTTATTTCACTGCAGTCTGGTTTAAGCAATTGCACAGCACTAATGGTGCAGATGAGCAAGCCTTATCTACCTAGTCCTCACACCTGTACTGACCTACCTGCCCTCTGTCATCTCTTTGTACCTAGGACCCTAACTATGAGGTTGCAACAGGCAAAATTCACCCTTAATGTTAGTTCCTTGGTCTGCTGTAGGTGAAATTACTCGAAGCATGAATGTAATTTCACATGCTGTAGTTTGCTGGGGAGCTAAGACGTTAACGTGGTGCAAGGATTGCCCAGCTGAGTATTTGTTCAGATGCCATCAGAGGAATGCTCTTGCAGCACAGCATGTAGCTGTAATACACTTCAGATAGCAGAGGGCATCTTCAGACCAGTCATTCTCTGCGAAGGCTGTGTGCTAAACCCCTCTGGCCTGGGGGCAGGCAGCAGTAGGCTTTGCAGAGCTCCAATGCAGAGCGAAGGTGAAGAGTGTGGAAGACATGGATCTCTGGCATCCTTACAAAGTGCCAAGAGGTACATGCAGGAATTACCTGTAAAAGACAAAACAGGTCAGTAGAGCAGAAATGCAGATCTTCAGGAATGTGTCATGTTTAAGCCACCATCATGTCCCCTGCACTGAACTGGAAGTTACCTTGCTCAGGCTATAACCCTCTGGTGTCCTTGGTGGTCTGCGGTATCAGGCCATAGCTGCTTTTTCCTTCTCTGCCTTTGCTTTCCCCAGATCCAAAGGGATCATAAATATGTCTGTATTCATTCCTTGTGGACTGATTAGTCACAGGCTCAGGCTTGTACCATATTCTGTGTGTAGTCTCCTTTCCCAGTCGATGATGAGCAGTGCTCTGCAAACCTCTTTCATTCATGTTAGTCTTCAGTATTGTATTTCCCTCCTTTGCCAGATGTGATGAGACTTTCCATTATTTCTGGTCTCTGGTACCCTGTGTGGAGCATGACTGGTTGTAGGATATGGTAACAAAGCCATCTGCTTGGTAAAACATGCATCTCATTGGCTTCATTGGTTCATTGCATCCACTGAACTGGTACAGTGGTAACAGGAGGAGAAATGGAAAGAGGGGCTGCCAATTAAAAAAACAAATCAAAACAAGACAAAGAACAAAATGCTCCTATTGCTTCTTCACAGAGAAAGCAATTCACAGTGTTGGTGATCTGCCCTTGTAATTCTTTTTGTGATAGCATCCCTCTTTCCCATGTCTCGTGGCTTACATCACAGAAGCAGGTCAAGCTGTTTCATTTCGTTTCTTGTTGTTGTCCCATAGCAGTGTGCAAGGGGGCTGTGCTGTGGCTATAAGCACAGTGGGGGACATGTAACTTATGTTCAGGAGGCTGGGAAGTGGGCCTCACGCTCCCACAGTCACTGAGAACAGGTTGTGTGCATGCCTGGGACCTGCTTTGCCCAGGCCTACAGGCAGAGATCATCTCACTGAGCTCTGAAAGCTTGGTTTCCCCTTTCTTTAGCCAGCTGGGATTGTCTTCTCTCTTTCCCCACAGGCTGGGAGGAAGGTAGTTTGCAAATTAAGAGTTACCTGCTCTGTACTCACTCCTGTGTGTGAGATCACCTGTGCTGCTGTGGTGGGAGATGGGAATGGATGGCTAATGCTCCCTGACAGCACACCCAGGTCCTGGTAGAAGTCTCTGCTGTGGGGAACAAAGGATGTGAGGAGAGGGGGACCAAGTCACAGGGTGCAGTTTAGGAGCTGCTGCCCAAACAGATCATTGCTCCCCTTTCTCTTTAGCATCCTCCAGCATTCTCTGGGCACCCCACCTCTGCTCTGCCAGCATCAGCACTCCTGTGTGCTGGGATCAGACAGAGCGGTGGAAGGGAAATCAGTCCAGCAACAAGAGAGCTGGGTCTCTCATCCATGATGGCTAATGCCAGTTCAGCAGCAGGAGCAGACACAGAGTTGGTGGCTGGAGGATGGGGGGACACACCACCCCAGCTCCCAGCCAGCAGAAAGCAGTGTTAAAACCATGACAGGGGGAGTAAAATCATGCATCAGGGTTAGAAAGAGAGGGCAGCAGACTGGGCAGCCAGCAGCACAGGGGAAGCGAAGGCTGCATCCTCTTCCCTCTCCTGTGCAGGCTGATCTAGCTTCAAAGAGAGCAATGTTGGGACACCCCCTCCATGCACACACACCATATTTACTGTACAAGCTCTTTCTAGAATTAAAGCAAGGTATGTGGACCTGCCTGTAAAACTAAGTCAAGCCTCCAAGATGTGAATTGCTGGCAATCCTGATGTGGCAGCATCTCTTTACTGTGTAACCTTGTACATTAGAGTCTCGTATTTCCAGCTGGTGCCAAAACCAACATTTATTGCTTTTTACTGATTATGACTGATTTTGTTAGCCATTTTTACTCATCCAGTGATATAAAGAGCCAAATGACAGGTGCAAGTAAAAATAGCTATGTTAACACTGAATCATTTCTAAATGAGCAGTGGGTATCAACACACAGACTGGTTTGTTTTCATTCACAGGGTCCCTCAGAGTGTTTCACAACTGTTCAGATTTCAAGAGATGTCTTTTTCAGGATTAGGGGTTTGGGTTTTTGTTTTGTTTTGTTTTGTTTTGGCTTGGTTTTTTTTTTCAAGATTTAAAAAATATTTTGATTCTGAGTGACTGTATCTGCTATTGTTCCATCCTTAGCTGCCTTCCTTGATTTATCAGTTACTTTTACTTTCTGCATACTTCAGTGTCAGCTTTCTCCAGTTCTTTTATTTTTCCCAGTGAGTATGAAGACAACTTTCTTGTTTTCCTACCAGCATTTATGAATCAAGCCCAAACTCTATTTATGATAGTCCCTCGAAGAATGGAGTCTGTCATTTCTTTCGCAGCTGTAGAATCTGCTCTGTTTGTTTAATGGCAGTCATCTGTCTTTATTCTCCAGAAGTGTAACTCCTCAAGGGCAAGGCTTTCAAGCATGCAGAGACAGAGGGTTCTTCATTCAAAAGCAATTATTTCATAATGCAACAAAATGAGGGACTCGAGTGAGGACTTAATTACCATTTCACCAAAATCGCTGGATGCTCAGGCCCTTCCAGCATAGGACTGCATGGTGAAAACATGTAACAAACGGAGCTTGAAACAGCGGTGTGTCGCTCTGCAGAGAAACGCCATCGTAGTGGAAGATGCATTTCCTTTTCTACATATCTGTATCCATACATCACTTCTGCCATGTGCTAGACCCAAGTGCTGGCTTTTCTTTGTCAACTCTGTTATACCGCTTTCTTTTTCTGATAATAATGACCTTCCCCAGCTGTCAGGCCAAAGATCAGACCCAAGTCTCCTCACTTTGCCCCAGACTGGCTCTGTGCTGACTGCTGACTTAGCCCTGGGTGAAGTTTATAGTTAAATCTACAAATGCACTTAAATTTTCAGAAAAAAATCTTGAGTTACACTCTTAGTCTTTACAAGTTACTCCAACTCCTCAGTCTTAGTGTCTAGAGTAAGTCTGCTACTGGGTAGTAATTTGCAGGTTAGTTGTATTTTATGCCTAAACTACTTTAAAATGCCCCATAAAACGTTATGTTAACTGAGTTTTTGATTACTCTATTTTGTCTATGGTTTAGCCATAATGGGGTTATCCCCAGGCAAACTTCAGATACCATTTCACTTTCTGCCTGGTTTAACATAACACAAATTCCTAGTGATTAAATTTACATGACTTAAGAAGTTATTGGACTTCAGCTGGAAGTTGCTGTCTCTTAGCTTGACAGTGATTCTAGCAAGGTGATTTCACTTGACGGGAAAGCACCTTCCAGCTGTGGGGAAAGAGACTTCTCTCTCAATACCCTAATTTCATTAATACCAGCCAGCTTAGATGGAAAATCTGATTTCTGCCACTATTTACCTATTTGATCTCCTTTGCAACTGTATTTTCAGAGAGGACAGTTTATGATACCTAAAGCAGGAGACACTTTCCCCTGTTGCTGCATGCCTCATGTGAGCACTGGAACTTCCATGCTAGTGTTACACAAAATCCAGACTGTTTTGCTGATTTTTCAGTGTAAATCGTTATAATCAGTGACCGCTTTGTGTTTCCAGTAAAGATGTATTCTAACTTTTGAAAATGTATGTTTCTAGATTTTGTTGTTCACCAGATTTTGCCCTACCAGTCAGTTTCAGTGGATACATTCAACTCAAAGAATGATGTGTTCGTAGCCATTGCACAGCCCAGCATGGAGAACTGCATGGTGCTGGAGTGGGATCACATTGAAATGAATTTCAGGAGTTATGACAACATCACAGGTATATGAACATCTGGATTCCCATTGTTAATGAACTGTTGGCATTTCACAAGGACAAGATTCATACATGGGACCAGTTGATGGTTTTTGTTCCGAATCTGTGTTGAATTTGGCAGATCAAAGCATGTAATGTTTGGACATCAGTGACCTCATGGAGTAGTGCATCTTGTTAATACATGCACGCTTAACTTCGCTGTGGCACACAAACTAGGCATTTTTTGTCTGATCTTGTAAATGGTTCTGAAGGCACAAACACTTGCTGTGAATGTCACACTGTGGCCCAGCTTAGCACTCACTGCCTGAATCACACTGCGGGTTACAGTGCAAGCTGAGGGAGCCCTTGCTCTTGCTAAAGTGCCTACAAAGTAGAATATAAAAATAGTCTACTGCATGTAGAAGGAAATAGCTCTGAAGGATGCTTTTAGGATGGGCTGGCCAGGAAAGCATGTTTTACAGCTGAAGATGACGCAGAAATACTTAAACTGTGTTTTTACCTAGAGAGATGTGCTGTAAAGCTTTCATGTTTACTTTCCATTTACAAACATGCTGAATTAGCATCGTGGCCAGATTACTCTTCAAACAAAAAGTGCATGTGGATGCTGGGTGATTTTCTAATGCTAACAACCGTTCTGTCCCTAACCAATACTCATGATGCTCAGTCACACCATGACAGCAGGAACAGAGTCTTTAGAGCTGTTACACACTGCCCGATTTCCCAGCTACTTCAGGCTATTGGTTCTGGAGACTCAGGAGCTAAATTTCCCTGTGAACTCTCCTTCCCACATGTTCCTTGTTATGTGTAATTATTTTTTACCTTGCATTTTGGGAAACAAAGAGTGAGCTGCATCCCCATCTGGTCTACAAAGGCAGCAAGCACCTACCTCCTCAGGTCAGCTGTGTGTCACTAGTGAAAGTTTACAAGATGCTACCCCTCCTTCAGGAAATATTGGAAATTAAAATTTTGCCTTTTTTATGTTTCATTATGTTTGGTAGATTAGGAGGAAATATGTACCAGTGAATGAAAGCTGAGAAGTTGATGGCCCAGAGAGAGCTAACAGAGCTCTAGGAAAGCTCTGGAAATGAAATAGATTTTGGTCATTTCCAAGTTGTCTCCCAGTCACCTTTCTGTGAATAATGGGATTAGGAGACACTTCTGCTGGGTACCTGTGTCCTAGCTCCACACCCAGTGTGAATGCCCAGACTTGTTTCTTGAACACCCATTCTGTTCCTAGAAGGTCTGAGCTTGAGCTCTGGACTATGAAATGCAAGTGAGACTTTTGCCAGGGAACATGAACATGTAAAGAGCCTCTTGCAGGGCCTAAAGAGTGTTTTGTAGAGCTCAAGAGCCAGATATGTTCTGTAAATGTATGCTTGGCATTCGGATATCTGAATTTAGCCTTTTACGACATGGGCTTATAGAGTTCAGCTAGTTGTCAAGGTTGCCTTCATAGTCAACATGCAGATTATAGGTGTTGCTGTCCTCTGCAAAAGGGGACATATACAGGCCAGGTGAAATATCCTCAAGAGTGCTTTTTGATTAAGTTAGACCAAAAAGAGCCTTGATGATCAGCTCAGCCATTCAAGTCTATGCTGCAGATACCTTACAGTATTTGAGATGGATCCCACTTCTCCTACACTGGGCAGGTGGTAGATCATCCCAGGCTGCCTGTGTTTGTTACTTTTTTGGTGTGGTTGTTGTACAGTGACTTGACATTCTCAAGATAGACCATAACCTGATCTGATCTAATCTGGCAATCACAATATTCCTAAATATTTCTAGTTTAACATAACCTCAGGAATAGTTAATAGAAACAACAGAGTCAGATTTATCTTTTTTCATCCCGCTGTCAGGTGATATATCCATGAGATGCATCAATATTTCTATTTGCAGTAGAAAAAAGCTGACTTTGGCCCTCTTAGAGCAAGAAAATTAGACTATATTTCATTCTTCTGGTTAAGCTGGAAAGATAGACATTCCAAGAATAAGAGAATTTCAGATTCCTGCTGAGTCATGAGATAACTCTTGTTATTTTGGAATAACAAAATTCAGGCTTAGTAATTGTTTTGAATATTAGGGTGCATGTGTTTGAACAGAGAAATAAAGGGTATTCTGGGTAAAAATAAGCATTTTAGGGTACATAATACTTGCACACCTTGAGGGCTGTGAAATTTTCAATATTTGAAGTCACCTTTCCAGTTCCTAGGGAGAAAAAAAGCATGAAAAGAAGCTCTGGTGGCATGTAGCAGAAGAGAAAATTATCAGATGGTGCAGATATAAAAAGGCAGAGGGGTGATGTGGTAATCTCTCTGTGGTTTAAAGGGTGCTTTGTACTGTGCTAATGTATGTGCTTTCTTTTTTCTTTGGGCAATAGGTCAGTCCATAGTGGGATGTAAAGCCATTCTTGTTGGTGACCAAGTGTTTGTGGTGGTGGCACAGCTCTTTGGTGGCTCACACATTTACAAGTATGATGAAAGCTGGACAAAGTTCGTCAAATTCCAGGATATTGAAGTATCTCGCATTTCCAAGCCCAATGATATAGAGCTTTTTGAGATAGATAGTGAAATGTTTTTTGTCATAGCAGATAGCTCTAAAGCGGGTTTGTCAACAGTGTACAAGTGGAATAACAAAGGATTTTACTCATACCAGTCCCTTCACGAGTGGTTCAGGGACACTGATGCTGAGTTTCTCGATATAGATGGGAAATCACATCTAATCCTCTCTAGCCGTTCTCAGGTTCCCATTATACTCCAGTGGAACAAAGCTTCCAAAAAGTTTGTTCCACACAGTGAAATCCCCAACATGGAAGATGTCTTGGCTGTGAAGAGTTTCAGGATGCAGGATAATCTGTACATCACACTCACGAGATTCATTGGTGACTCCAGAGTTATGAAATGGAATAGCAAGCAGTTTGTGGAGATACAGGCTCTTCCATCCCGAGGAGCCATGACGCTGCAGCCTTTCTCCTTCAAGAACAATTACTACCTAGCTTTGGGAAGTGACTATACCTTCTCCCAGATTTACCAGTGGGATGGTGAAAAGAAGATTTTCAGATTATTTAAGGAAATCTATGTGCAAGCACCACGGTCTTTCACAGCTGTGTCAACGGATCGAAGAGATTTTTTCTTTGCCTCTAGTTTTAAAGGAAACACTCAAATATTTGAACACATCATCATTGACTTGAGTTTATGAAAAGCTGCTGGAGTGAATTTCATGTGCAATGACATTTATACACAGACAAAACAACAGAGACATTTCCAAAACCAGGGTGCACCTATGGAGTGTGATGACATTTTCTGAACTTTTCAAACTTGCGTATTAATCAGGGATTGCATTTACTTGGTTACTGCATGACATGTTCGTTTTATCCTTTTTCAAAGACATTTTGCAATCTGCAGTCATTCAGAGGAGAGTGCAGTGCATCAGGATTAATGTTGACATCTAAGACGATGGTCTCCATCTTACCCAGAAAACTACGTTGAACTGAACATCTCATAAGGAAAATGAAGACTGACCCATACAAAGCATAGAAATTATCTTGACTCTTAAACAAGCATGTTAGTAATGATTTTAAGACTAGAGCCAGTTCTTCATGATTGCTGATGAATTGCAGAATCAAACAGTAACGTTCCAGAGCAGACTTTATTTTGGTTTCTTGAAGCCTATCTTCAAAATCTGTTTTTGTGGTTATAGTAAGTCTAAGACGTCATTTTAAATCATTGAAGGTTAAAGGCAAGTCAAAATCTATTGCCATTTTTCTTCCATTATTCACTATTTCAGCAACAAATGTATAATAAGTAGCTCAGCCCACAGTAACTGGGTAGCTAGGAAAGGAACAGTTTGTCACTTCTGGACTGTAAAGTCTTAACATAGATAGAAAACAACAGGTCTGCATGGTGCCATGAATGAATGAACTACAAATTCCATCCACTTTCTGTTTTAATGGGTATTCCAGAAATCTATGTCATTTTGCCCTAATTCATGCTTTTTCTGATGATCCCTCTAGATTCTGGGGTGTTTTAACAAGTATGTTGTGTTTTCCCAGTCTAGAAAGCGCAGCTGAAGCTTAGCCTGAAGCGTGCATCTACATTCATGCACTCCATGCTGTAGCTCGTCTGCATGCAGTGAGATGATTTACTCTCCAGTGCTCCCCCAGAACAACTCACAAGCAATATATTGAGGTTTGGGTTATCACAAGCTGTATTGGGGGAATCCTCCTGGCTGAGGTCTAGATATGACTTCAGTATTGCTGAGTCTTTTGAAACCAAGGCAGCAGGAACTGTTTCAGGCTAGAGCTATCCTTGCCTCCAAGAAAGACTTTCCTCTTGGTGACTCCAGGCTTTTTCCAGGTTGCCAACCCACTGAAAGTTAAACTGGAGAATTTAAACACACTGTGCCCTATTGGTGTTTTGGGTGGATACAGACTAAGGCATTCAGTCATCCTAAACAGGGCAGTCTTGGCACATCCTCTGTCAGGATAACAGCAAGTGACTGTTTTCCTTGAAGGGCTCTCTACCATTCTTACCCAGCAAAACTGTGTATCAGAGCCCTTGTTTGTTCACTTACACAGTGTGTTTCTTTGAGTTTTCATACCACTTAGCATACTAGGTTGTTTTACTATGTCTTGCTGCTGAATTGCTGCCTTGGATAAATAGGGAGGCTTTGCATAAAGCAGGCAGAGCAAAAGAAACTGTCCTTTATTCCTTCATACTCACGGCTATCTCTGTGCTGAGTGAGGTTTACTTTTTCTCCTTGGACATGTGAAACATGGCTTATTATTACAAATAGAGATGTTCTTATAGGATGTCCAATGTCCAACATGCCTTCCCCAACTTTTGCCTCATTCCTATGAAATAAAATTATTACTTGTCTGTCAGACCCAACTCATTTTATTCTGTTTTTAAATGATATCTTTGGGTTTTCCCTATAGAGATGCTCATCCTGGTTTTATTTTTTATTACGTTGGCAATTTAGCCTATCCAGCCATCTGAAGTACTGAGCACTGGCCTCCGAATCCCAATGTGGTTTCAGCCCTGGTGGTTCAGTCAGACCAGTAAATGCAAACTAAGCCTCTGCAGTAGGTTTTAGCAATACCTCTCCTAGGATTAAGCTAACAAATCCGACAAAACAGGGATGATTCATATGTTTGCCAGTGAATGAGATTTCTTACCCTGTTCCCAGTTTACTTTTTGAAGTGGGTATGCCTGGCAAGCGGTGTTTCTTCAACCTGTGTCGCGGAAGAATTTGTTACTGCTTTTCTGTTGAGCATGCATGTTTGAGTAAGAGTCAGATGTTCTGATGAGGAGGAGCATTTCTCAGCATGCCAGCACTTTCTTTTACGGCTCGCTGTGGGTAGCATTCCCTCAGCAAGGGGCATCAGGCAGAGCTAAAAAGCTAGTTTAGAGAAACTGGATCCTGGCCATTTTTACTTGAAAGGAAGCAAGAGGATGGTGGAAAAAGGCTTGTGTATCAAATACCAATACCAGGAGATTGTACTGTTTCAAGAGCCAAGGGGATTTTGAGACTTGGCTATAGACTTGAATTAAATTAAAATGGTCTCTGCAGAGACAGGCTTAATAAAGAGGATAGAGTGATCCGTAGGAGTCCAGCTCATTCACATGGGACCAGAAAAAGTAAGTGAGGGAAATTAATTCTGTGGGAGGCTGCCACTTCTGCTGAGTAGCTGAGTTGGTTGGCCAGAAGGGCCAGCTCAGCATCCCTCCTGGCTTCAGGAGGAACTTGGAGTCAGGCACTGTCCCTCCTGTTCTGCTGAGTTAGTACAGGAGGTCAGAGCAGCCAAGAGGGAGGGTAAAAAGCGCCAGCTGATGTAGAAAAGGTTATGGTATGCTTCACAGGATTAAACAAAGGCAGGGGCTCAGAAAACATGTTCTGTGCTTCCTGCTCTCAAGGAAAGGTGCAGGATGCAACCATAACAACAGAAATCACTAAGCATCAAGAATACTGCCTTTCCAAATGCAACAATGGTTTTGTCTCCATGCCCTATATTCTATAATAGAAATTGGTTTGAATAGTAAATTAACTATGCATATACATAATTTATTGAAACTGTTAGACCATAAGGACAGTGAGAAAGGATAAAAGAACATGCCACCTGGTAATTTTTAAGGTATTCTAAAATACATGCAACTATGTAAAGAACAGTAGTTTATATAAGCATAGATTTAATACAATGTGATAGCTACAGTGGGAGCTTTTTAAGGCTGTATATACATTGAGCTTTTTTTAGTAAAGAAGAGCTGATGCAGTCAATGCTACTGACATGTGTATGCACTCTTTCAATATATGAATAAAATGTAGTTAATGAGACTAATAGTGGTGTGCTGTGAGTGTTAAAATACCCATGCGGTGAAGATCCACACTTCCAGAGGGTTGGACAAGGTGGGTGAGTGGGTCCTTGTCTATTTACGATTGGTTTTGGCTTTTGAAAACGTGGATGAAGCTCTGCTAAGCTTAGTTAAATTGTTTCTGTGTCTGAGGTAGATCGGACCTCCAAGGGTTGCCGTTCCCTGGCTTTCCCCTTCACTCTTTCCTTGCACCCCATCTAGTGTTAGCAGGTATGTAATGCAGCTATTACTGCGATTTTCGGTTCGTGTTAAACTCGGTTGTTTCTCGCCGCAAATCCAAGAGATCTTAACTTTCAAAATAAATTTCAAAAGATACTTAAGACGCTCCAGTGGGTTTCTTACACGCAGAGTTGGTTAGGAACCAAGCCCTAAAATCAGTTCCTAGATTTTCAGATCTTTGCAGTGGGATCTCTTAAGATTTGTTAAATTTTACTGAATCATTGGCATTTACTCTGAAATTGCAAAAATAAACATCAACAGTGAATACATGTTATTTAAAGCAACCCTTAAGCGTTATCCGTTGATCCTGCTAGTCACTAGCACAGGGAATAATTCTTTTTGCTTCCTCTTCTTTCTTCAGAAATAGCATAAATCTCTGTAACTAATTGTAAGCTTGTGCAATCAAAGACATGTCTGACATACCATAATGGGATGCAGTTGCTCAGGGATCATTGCTTTCCTTTTAGGTATTCCACCTTTTTATGAGTCAGCAGGCCTTGTGGTGTGGTTCACTGAAACTCCATCACAGCTTCAAATCAACACCATCTCTCCCACCTGCCCTCTCCTGGTTCTTTGCCCTTGCTGGGTGAACATGCTTTTCCACCTGTTATCACTTTCATCCTCAGAAAGTTTCCATTGCTCCTTGAAAGTCACAGCAAGAGATAAAGAGAAAAGCATCCCAAAGAGCAATGTGGGGATGGTCACTGCTCTGCAAATTTCAAGGGGAAGACAGAGTAAGGTCTTTTTGAAAGGTGAAGCTGAAGGCATATGTGTAAGAAACAGCTGTAAGAGTCCCACTCCTCCCCTCTAATTCCTATTCACTCCTGAGCTGCTGCCACTGCTCCCTCTTGGCAGCAATGCTCAGAGACAGGAATTACTGAGACTTGTTTTTTCACACCCTAACCCAGAAGAAATGGAGCTGAACTGCTAACGCTGGGGCTTTCCTACCATCTGGAAGCCAGCCCCTTAACCTCTCTTGCATTCCAAATACAGTCCAGCCTCCTTTTTAACAAACCGCTGGCTAGGTGATCTAATGGGCTTCTAAACTGATCCTCACTGGCACTGTATCCCTCAGGTGAGTCAACCACACCACTCAGCTTGGTGTCATCTCCAGACTTGCTGAAGGTGTACTTGATCCCACCGTTTATGTCACTGATGAAGATACTAAACAGCACTGGTCCTAATCTGGACCCCTGAGAGACACCGCTTGTCTCCATCTGGACATTGAGCCATTGACCACTACCCTCTGGAGGGGACCATCCAACCCATTCCTTGTCCACCAGACAGTCCATCCATCAAATCCACATCTCTCCATTTTAGAGAGAAGGATGTTGTGAGGGACTGTGTCAAAGGCCTTACAGAAGTCCAGAGAGATGACATCTGTAGCTCTTACCTTGCATGCTGATGTAGTCACTCCATCATAGAAGGCCACTAGGTTGGTCTTGGGAAGACTGAACAAGAAATTTCTATAGGCATCTCCTTATTCCGGTTTTGCCATGTCAAGGAGGTAGCCTCGATGGAGTTTGGTGGAAAACAAGGAAAGCAGGTGCCAGAAGTTTAATATAAGTAATATTGAAGTAGAGATCAGAAAACTAGAGATGGTGAGGCTGTAGGCAAATGTTTAGTTACCCTGAGGGGAACAAATCACATTTTCTAAGCACAGACATAAATCAATGTGAGATCAGGGAATCAGGGAGAACAGAAAATACATTTCTAAATAAAGGAAAGGAATAGGAGTGACAGCATATGAAGTGTGAGTTTACTTAATTGCTGTGTAGAGAAAGTATCTAAGTGCCTTTCCAAGGTCACTCAGAGAATGCAATCCACATCATTTTCCTTTCCAGAGTCACCCTAGTTTATGCTTAATTAAACTATGCAAGCTCTGCACACTCTAGAAAATGCCCTTTTTATTACATTGTACTCAATTTGCATTTCTGAAGGGCATTTGGGAACCATGACATCACCAGAATGAAGGGCTCTGGTAGCATTGCTCCCATTTTTATTCATTTGCAATTGTTGACTTTTATTCCAAAGTTCATTTCTATTTCCTGCTTGGACATTAGCACTGGATTGTACAAGAATGCTCATTTTCCAACTTGAATGGCTGAGTTCTTCTGACTCAGCAGCCCCTTGGGACTGACGCATGCTCCAGCTGCAGGTGTGCCCTGACAATTAATCCTCCATTTTGGTCCTGTGAATGACAGGCCAGTGGGTCAAGAAAGTACTCACCACCCACCACTGGTGAGGTCAGTGTGGATGGAGCCTGGGCTGGCACAAGGAAGGAGGGAGCAGGACTGCTTTCTGCATGTTGATTACTCTCTCTTTTCCATTTCTTTCCATCTCTTTCCATTTTCTTCTCTTCTGGTAAATGGTTATGCCAGTTGCCAGTTTTACAGAAAGCAAAGAACTGATGAGGCCAGGATGGTGCAGATTTACTTGGGATGCTTCGAGAGCGAACTAGAAATAGAAAGGGGAAACAGAAGTTAAATCAGTAACTGTTTAATGGCATCTGCCTACTCTTTGTTTGCAAACTCTGTAGCCCAGGGGTCTCCTTGGATCCCCAGCTTCTCCTGGTTCCTGCTGACAGCATTTTCTAACTCTGCTTTGTATCATTAACATCTGGGGAGAAAACTGCAGGGCTTTCATTTCAGAGGAAGGCTCATTACAATTATCTGTGCCTCTGTCACCTCGGGATCTGATTACAGTGCTGGGGTTGCACCTTGAAATTGTTACAATTAAGACTTAATGAAGTGAGTAACTACAGAGTCCAGCAGTTACTCCCCACCAACCTATTGCATCTGCCTCTATCATAGGAATAGCTACCGCCTGATTTTTATGATTTTTAAAAAGTGAAACTTTATATTTGGAATTTGTTCTGTAAAATCCCACACAATTTGGACTGTGAGAGCCTGGACGGCTCTCCTGCCCCATCACAGCACAGACTGGATGAGCTTGGAGCTTGGATGAGCTGTTGGCAAAATGGGTGCAGGTAAGATAAAAAAGAAAAAAAAAAAAAGCCAAACCAAAATCCACTTCTTTTTGAACTGGCAAATGGTATGGAATTCCTGGGTGACACCTGTGTAGAGAGTGTTGCGCTCATGTTCGTGCTGAGTCCCTGTCCCACTGCACACAGTAGTGCAGGTGCAGAGGTGCAAGTAGGAGCCAGAACAATGTTTCTCCACCACTGCTCCCACGTGGTTTATCCCAAGGTGCATTAAGGATATGCCTGTCCTAAGCCAGGATAGTAAAGTGAAATACAGAACTAACCGGCACTTTAATGACTTCTTGCCACCTTTGGCTTGAAATGAAATGCACATGGATACAGACGCGCTTTCCAGTCCCATGCTGCCCCACTAGTAACAAATAGCGATTGGTTCCTTAGTTTTCTCAGATATGGATCAAGACAGATTTGGCAGTAAAATGGAAGGTAATTGAGTGTTGTCTCCTTTTGATTTTCTTCCTTTCCACTTTGCCCCCAATTTATTTGCCTTTGTCTTCCTAATTGCTGGGAGATTATTATGTCTGAATCATCAGACTTGAAGAACTGTATGCCATTTGCCCTTAAATGACGGCTGAAATGTTTATCTTTATTGTTGTAGGGAGACTGATATCAGCATCTGCAGGTCAATTTAAGATAATTTGCCTTCTGACATTTTTGATGGACCATCAATGAGAGCCAGCTGGTGCAAATCCTGATCCTTTGGTGTGGTGGGCAAAGAAGAGCAAAGAGGTTCTTGTAGCTTGCCATCAGGCAGCTCCAGGATCCTTTCTCTCAGTAAAGACACCACCTTCCCCATGGAAGGTGTGGAGGGAAATGACCTATCTATAGAATCATAGAATAGTTAGGGTTGGAAAGGACCTTAAGATCATCAAGTTCCAACCCCCCTGCCATGGGCAGGGACACCTCACACTAAACCATGACACCCAAGGCTCTGTCCAACCTGGCCTTGAACACTGCCAGGGATGGAGCATTCACAGCTTCCCTGGGCAACCCATTCCAGTGCCTCACCACCCTAACAGGAAAGAACTTCTTCCTTCTATCCAACCTAAACTTCCCCTGTTTAAGTTTTAACCCTTTACCCATTGTCCTTTCACTACAGTCCCTGATGAAGAGTCCCTCCTCAGCATCCTTGTAGGAGCCCTTCAGATACTGGAAGGCTGCTATGAGGTCTCCACGCAGCCTTCTCTTCTCCAGGCTGAACAGCCCCAGCTTTCTCAGCCTGTCCTCGTACATGAAAGTAATGAATTAAATAAACTCCTTTAGAAAGACTTCAGTGTCCTACTCTGCTCTGGAACATCTTGGCAAATGTGACCATGGTAAAGGGTTGCAGGAAGTATTTCTAAAATGCCTGGAGCTTTAGGATAGGCAGAGATTTAGTAGCAACAGGCAGGAGAAGGATGCAGTTGGGAATAGCTTACTTGCTGATGTGAAAACAGCTGTAGGAGAAGGGGGATGAGGATTACCCTTTGAATTTGGGAGTTCACAAAGATGCTGAAAGGTCCAGCTGGCCAGGTGGAGCTGTACATGTTTTTGTCATCTGACCATAGTCACTGTGCCTTTTGTAGAGATCCTCTTCAGTGAGCACACGGAGGGAAGAATCCATTTGCAATACACAGACTATAAAGAGAGCTGTGCAAGTCAAGTCGAGCTCTCTGCAGTGAGAAATGCTGCATGTCTGCTGCAGTCATCAGTACAGGCATACTAGATTCCTTGGGAAAAAAATGCAGGAATGCTCACTTTCTCAGTTATTCGATTCCTTATTGGTGTTGTCTTTAGTATTTGCTTTCCTGATAGTCCTTCTCCAGGTTTTATTCAGCGAGCTGAATATTAAATTGTGTTTTCTACCCTCTTTGTCCATGTTGAGCAGGCCTGTGTTAGGAGGGATCAGCAGAGACAAGGTATTCCGGTATCAGAAAGACTGTCACATCATGCTCTGAGCCAAAACAGACAAAGTCACAAAATCACAGAATGGCTGAAGTGGGAGGTCATCTGGTCCATCGCCCCCTGCTCAACCAGGGTCATCTAGACTCAGTTGCTCAGGACTATGTCCAGAAGGCTTTTGATCTACAAGGATGGAGACTCCACAGCCTCTCTGGGCACCCTGTGCCAGTGCTAGGTCTCTCTCACAGTAAAGAAGTTTTTCCTTTTGTTCATTTGATTCCTTATGTTCAAGTCCTCCCTAAGGAAGGAGAGCAGAGAAGAAATACACTGCTTATATCCACTTGAATATAAAATCCAGCTGTTCTCTGTTCCTCTTATCCTTGTCAAAATGTGCATAGATGAAATCACTTCTGTGTCATTTGCAGCACCAAAGTGTTCCTAAGTATAGACTCAAATTCATGACCTTGTAGTGAATGTCAGCAGTCAGTTAAGTCACCACTTAGCACTGACACTGAAGCTACTTAGGAATTAATGAGTTGGCACAGTATACTAACTTCTGGAATAACTGGGATCCTGCTAATGTCTGATGCATGCCCTGCGCAGTGGTATAATTTAGGGAAGAGAGTGAGTCACTCCTAGTACTCCCAACTGCAGCCCAAGGCATTAAGTTTGTCTTCACTAAAATCATCTCAGGTTCATCTGTGGGTTTCTTCCCTGCTGTACTTCACCTTCGCTTGTCTCACTGACAGATAGCTCAGGACCTACGCTTTCAATCTAAGAAGACCAATTATCTGTAGTTATCCTTGAATACAGTGAGACTGAGGTAAACACTGTAAAAATTATGTACAGTCATAATAATGATGACAAAATGGTTTTCCACAAACCCTCTGATCTGAAATAGGTCATGAGTTGCTGCCAGGACTAAGGAGAACACTTAGTGTGCCTTCTCTTATTTGTAAGAGCTTGGGTAGTTGGGAAGCTCAACTCATCCCTACCCTGAGGGGAGACGGTCTGGTATCCAAATCCTAGGGCTCCCAGAGCCTACGCTTGATAATAAGAATAGGTAAGCAACCACCTTCCTTCCTTGGGAATGGTGGATGGTTGTTGGGCACAGGCAGCATCTGAGGATGTGTGAGTCTTTGGGCAAAAGACAGAGTATTAGAAGGAGTGGATTTGAACTCTGAGCCAGAGAAAATGGGGATGGGAGCTCGTCCCACCAGGAGAGGGCACAGTGTGTGGCAACTGCTCCTGCAGCTCATTTTGTACGAAGTCTATTTCAGTCAGAAGCACCTGATTTACATGAACAATCCACCAAGAGAAACAGAGGAAGTTTGCTCCAGTTCATAAGGATGGGGTTTGGGCCTTCCCTTCCCTTGTTTGATAAAACCTGGCTATTGCTGTCACCAAGAAAGCAAGGCACAAAACGTTTCCTGTGGGAGAGAAGGATGGATGCCTGGATGCTCCTAGCACCTTTCAGCATTCCCTTCTTTTTGCAGCATGACCTTGAGTAGGTACTTGGATGTGCCATCTCAGTGTGCTGGCTGGTAGCCCTCCAGTTATGGGCACTGCCTCCAGTAGGTATCACACCTGCATTGTTCTGTATTTTTGTTTCCTATTTTTAAACCAAGATGAGTCCTCAAACTGCTTCCCCTATGAAGATACAAATATACTCCTGTGAGGAGTACACATCTTCAGTCTGAGGCAGCTTCTGAGTGAGACAGACTACTTCTTTCACTGAGTTTGTTCCCTACTGTCAACAAATCAAAACTGAATTTGCTCAGCTTAAGTATATTTTCAGAAAAACCCACTGCTGGGTACATCCTATTACACAAATGTGTGAAAATCAAAGGGAAACTCTTTAGTAAAGGTTTTTATTTTCTATGGTTTTTTACTGTTTTTTCTCTCTCTGCTCTTTCACATGCAGATGTTGATCATTTGTCAAGCACACGGAAAACAGCTCAGTTTCTGCAGATGCAAGGAAATAGAAAAGCTAAGGAAATTGCAAAGAGTGGAAGTAACTGTAAGATCTTTTTCCCTAACATGCAAGGTTACAAAAAACAAGGATATTCATGAACCCTCTAAAATGGAATGCAAAGCAATGAGATTGTATTTACTTCAACAAGAGAGCTTTCTTTTGTCTCCTTGTATTTAACCCCAAGTCATTTGCGTTGCCTCCCATGGCAACAAATTCAGTCCTTTGGAAATTTATTTGCCTTTTGCAAGTAATATCTATTACAATAAAACCTAAAGCATTTATTGTCAAGAGCTGCACAGGAGCCACAGATGGAAATTCAAGAAAGATAAAAAGGAGCTATTACACCATGTGTTCAGCACACCAAGCTACTTAACCTCTTGTTTCTAGTCTTTCACTCTTCAGGTTAGTAGACATTTGAAGTGTTGCCAAGATAACATACTCCTTTTGCATGGACTAGAGATTGCCCAGGACTGACCTCTCTGCCCAGTCAAAGGCTGGACTGAAAAAAGACTGCATGTCTCTAGGGACTTCTGCCTCGTCCTGCTTGGCTGTGTACTGAGAAAGACCATGCATGGAGTGATTACCAGCAGGTCATTAGACACTTTTCAAGAAGCAGCATGAAAGAACAGCTTCAGCTGGTGCACGTTGTGTTTGGTTTATATCTCAGCAGGTGGCTAGGTAGGTATAGGAACACCAAGAACACCACGTTTGATCTGTGTGATTGCACAGCACTGCTGGAGACCAGGAAGAATGAGCGGGCAGGGAGATTTGCTCATTCAACACGTGTGGATGGCTGAGGCAAAGTACTGCACCAGCACAGCACTTCTGGGCTGGTAGATCCTCAGGTCCCCGTACTGTGCATGGGTTTATTAGCTGGGCATCTTTGCACTGTGCACTGCTGGGGGTGTGCTGCTGTACTTCAGTGGCTATAAATCCAGTGTCCTTGCCAGAAGCTTCAGAACTTTCATCACTTTGTGATGAAAGGGAAAAGGTTATTTCAAAGATCTTTCCCCGAATAGTCTATCCTCAATTCCTCTGTTGACACCTGAGATTTATGATGAGCAACATGGGGTCATAAGCAGCTCAAGGAGTGGAAAGAGCCCTGCTCTGGAGAGAGAGGTGGTTTCTGACCTGGAAGATCACACATTGAACTGAGCCCTCTCAGCAACTCTCCTTGATGCAATCCATGGTCAGAGGCAGGATGGAACAATGATGCAGACTTGTACTTCTGCAGTGAGAGATGGCTGGGGATGGGAGCAGAGCTGGACTTCAGTGAGTTCTTGTCTGTTTTAACTTCCTAATAAATTACATTATTACAGTAGGCTAAGCAGTGACTTGGAGCCCTTGAGATGGGAAACAGACCTGCAAATAGCAAAGGACAACTGCTGCAAATAGCGAGGAGGGAAGAGCGGCCAAAGAGCTATTATCTACTTGTGTGAGAAGGAATCTGAACCAACTATCCAAGAAGGGGAAAGGATGCTTTTCTTGTTGTTTGTTGTACATGTTTTCCTGATGTGTTCTGTGCTTCTGACTGTGTTCACTTCTCTCAGGCAAGCTATCCCTCTTCATAAACAGCTTCAGGGAATGCAGTCAGATGTTCTGGACAGCCACAGTGGGTGCATTCAATCTTCTGTGGTTTCAAGATGCAAGTTAAACCCATTCTATTACTTGTTAGGTTGCTTTAAGTACCCTGAACTGTAACCATCTGATAGCATGGAGACGTAGTCAAATATTCCCAAGACAGCAGTGGAATATGCAATGGATTCAGTGGAAACATCTGCAGAGTTCGGGCACCTAATATGGCCACCTGAGACTTGCATCTTAACCCATTGTGTGGTTGAGGCTAATGGAAATCTGAGATAATGTTTTCAGGCAGTTTCTTTTCTCTTACTTCTGTGCATTCCTGCAAGGGCTTTTCACCCTGAAACCTGCATAATCTATGCCCTCAGAATTGCAAGAAAAATACGCTTAAGAAAATCACAAAACAGTGAACATTGGAGATCTTCCCATATGATTTTTCTGACTGTTGGTCTAGTTTATGCTTCCAAAGAGCATCCACTTCACTCCTCCTGGCTGTTACAGCTCCTTTTCTCTCTTGTTCCTTTTTCCTGCTGCTCTTTTACCCTGCAGCCCATGTGGACATCTAAGATGAAAGAAAGAAAAAACAGATGGAAAAGAAAAAGATGAAAGAACTTCACCAGGAATATCCCACTGATGGGAATTTGAGGTAATTCTGTGGTAAGAGGGCAAGAAGGTGTTTCCAGAGGTCTCCCTGTCTTTTTCTTTATTGTCTGTCACGGGTATTACTTGCAGGTGAGAGAAGCAGAACGAACATGCTAGTCTGAAATCACTGTTGGGACTAAATCCCTCAAACCATCATAGGGTGGTAGCATGCAAGTAGGTCTGACTGCCCAGTTCTGCCAGCCCCACTCTAGTTCCAGCAGCGCTCTGAGCCGCATGAGCATTTCTCAGCAAAGAACCCCCACAGGCACTTCTTGCCCCTTCACTGCTAATTGGATTAATGAGCAGCATCTTCTCAGAGCAACTTCACATCACTGGGAGGGTGCAGTGGCTAGTTTCCAAACCACGCAGCGTGGAGCTCTAGGGCTTAAGGGACGGCCTACAGAATTGTCCTGATAAGCAATGGCGAAGGAAGCAGGAATGTTAGTCACAAAGAGAGCAGGGCTTTGACAGTGACAGCTGATGATGTACAGCAGCTGCATTTGGTTTGCAGTCAGTCTAGGTGTCTCTTTGTTTGTGGGGTTTTGGTGTGGTTTGTTTTTTTTTAGCATATCCACTGAATTATGCACATTGCTCCACTTGCTTTGTATGCACCAGACTAAGAAAGTGTTCTCTTTTAAATCCCCAGTGGCCTGCTAAAGCCCCAAAACAAGCAGCAAGGATTAATTCCTCCCCAGATAAGATTTTCCTAAATCCTAACAGATAATTTGTTTGAAGTTTAATTTTAGTCTGTTGTTACACACATGGGCCTTATCTCCATTCAGAGTCGTTAGCAAAATTAAACAAGCCTCTTCAAACAAGAAAGGGAAGCATATCAAGAGCCTGAGCAAATGATTGAAGCGCAGGGCTAATGGCACTAATGGTAGGCTTATGCAGTGTTGGCATGCCCAAGACCTCAAAGAACCTCCAATTTGTCATGTTCTTTCATGTTTGACCCATGCAGTAGGGGTACATTCTGCTCTCTGGGATGCCATGATGCTCAAGCCACCTCTGCTGTTATCCATGTTAGGGTACCTACACACTGCCCCTTCTTAACAGGATGCTTCACTTCATGGTTACCCAGCTCTTGCCCATCTCTCTGTGTTGCAGCAGCTCTGGATTTGTTTCCATAGGCACCAGAAGTTATAGCAGCAGTGCACAGTGGAACAAAGAAGGGAAGAAAATCAAGGCCACATCACATTCTGTGTAATCCTTTGAAATGTGCACTCTATCAGCGGTACCGCTGGTTGAAGTCCTAATTGCTCTGCATGGTAAATCTGTATCTCCACCAGTGTGCTGAACTCTCCCCCTCTAGCTGCTGTGACACAGGAGCCTAGGGAGGAGGTTGTCTCCTCATTGCACCTTCTGTAAATTGGGTTTGGGCCCTCAGCCTCAAGGTGTAGAAGAGTGTCTGAACACGTTACTGTTGCAGCGTGCTCCTGGTCAGGGTGATGTTTAAGGGAATATCTAGACACCTGCCATTTTTGTGCTATTTGACCTTAGTCAACAATGTTTAAACCAGAGCTTCGCTGACCACGTTAATATTCCAAATATAGTCTTGTCTTTATAAAATGCAAGTTTCTCCTCAGTGTTCTGAAAGTCTCCCTTCCCCACCTACAGTTTGTATAAAAATACCAGACCTAGGAAAGAGAAAATGAACTAAGATTACTTGTGACTTAAACCAGTTTGGGAAAAGAGCAACGCTGCCGGTTTCTGCCTTCAAATCAGTTGCTTTCTTCTTCAGCGCTTCAAGGACTGCATGGGCTCCCTCTAGTGAGTACCGGACGGATGCTTC
The DNA here is from genome assembly GCF_028554395.1 of Pezoporus wallicus. Classification (NCBI taxonomy): domain Eukaryota; kingdom Metazoa; phylum Chordata; class Aves; order Psittaciformes; family Psittacidae; genus Pezoporus; species Pezoporus wallicus. Next base: position 1,130,585 of record NW_026637470.1, read on the forward strand.
TGCACTGGAGGTGTGAAGGTTACCTGGAGTTCATCAACTTTGGCATCTGAAACTGTAGGTGACGAGGTAGTTAGGACATCTCTAGAATTAGGAATCAGGACAGGATGCTGAAGACTTAAATTGCATTTTCTGCTCTGCCCTCAGCCCATGTGTTCATGATCAAGTCAGTAAGGACTAGACCAACAGGAATGTCAGGGTAATGCCAATGTGTTTGGGAATCCAAGCAAACAGCATGGGGGCTGCCCCCGACACCTTGAACAGCTCAAAGGTGGAGGCAAGTGTCTCAGAAGAGATTAGAAATTGTGGTGGCCATCCACAAACCACTCTGTGGGGTTTTCCCCTCTCAGAATTAAAGCATTTAACCCTGGCCTCCCTTCAATATGCATATCCCTATCATCAGGAGGTAGAGTTTCACATCCTGAGCCTCTCCTGGAGCTCAATTGCTAATGAACCCTCTGGGCAAGTTTCTGTGGGATCGGGTAGATGAGTGCCGTCACTGCTCCAGAGCACTTTTGTGGGTGTTTGCTTATACCCTACACTGGATGCAGGATTATGCAGGGTAGTTTTCTCTTGTGTGAAAGTGAAGAAATGTATGCATCTGTGGACCTATCAAAGGGAACATGCACCCTGCTTCAGCCCCTGAGAAATGCATGTGATTGCTCACCAGCATTTGAGGATTTTTAAATGGAGAAGAGGTCTCCCTGATCTTTAGTAGCCTCTTGTCCAGTCCTGTTTCTAAATTAAAGTAGTTGTGATCACTGTATGTGTATTAACTGTGCTCTGAGACACAGTGGAGCAAATCTGGAGATACAAGTAGAGGAAAGCCATTCTGGAGGTTTTCAGCCAGATTTAATTGTAAAATGGGTATGGAATTGTTCAGTCCAAACTGACATATGGGTCTGACCACATGCACAATCATAACTGCAAGTGCCTGGTGAACTTTACGTGCAAAACCTATGGTGTTAGGGCATAGGGGATTGCAACCTTATGCGGAATATAGGTGTCCAATACCAAAATCCAATGCAAGCACTAAATGTGGATTTCAGCATTAGTCTCATTCTATTTCAGTTCCCAACTTTAACCTCAATGTTAGCCTTTGATAATCATATTTCCTAATCATCCATGTATTACCAAAGTAGTCACCTAATTTATTATTTACCTATGGATATAAAAATAATTATGATTAATAGAATTCTTGGTTTTTTTTAAGAAATAATTCAGACTCTCTTTGTAACTCAGTTAAACAAAAATTAAGCAAGCTGGTCTAGATTAAGGATGTACAGTAATCTCCCTTCCACACAGTCTGTGTATATGTTCACTGGTAAAAATACATTTAGAACTGTTATCTAGCTACTTCAGTGGTTGCAGGTCTGCCACATGTTTTAAGGAAAAAGCAGAAGAGTGAGTAAGTATCGTTAGTTCCTCATAAACTTGAAAAATCTAGTGAATTTTTACCACAGAAATGAAGATTTGTTAATCCTTGTAAAGGCAGCCTGGAGGCATGGGAAATCCTGTATCTGAACACCAATGTGATGCATCAATTAAAAAAATGTTGAATTATACTTTCTGATAATGGAGAATTGACTATATAATTTAATTTAGGGCAGCCTGCAAAAAGAAACTGTAATAGCTAGAAAACATCTTCGTTCTCACTGCCTTGTAATTTGGTTTGTCTAGAGTTAGATGGAACACAGAACAATTTTCATTGTACACAAAAGGACAAGAGGCAACAGACACAAGTTGCTGTAATGGACATTCTGGTTAGATAGAAAAAAAGAAATTAATGAGTGCAATCAAACACTGCACTGTGTTGCCCAGGGAGGCCGTGGTATCTCCATCGTTGGAGACACTCAGGACTGCACTGCACAAAGCCTCAGTAACCTGACCTAACTTCAACATTTCCCCTGCTTTGAGCAATGTGTTGGACCGAATGACCTCCAGAGGTCCCTTTAGCCTCAATTCTTCTACCATTTTATGATGGGTAGCAGATTCCTTTTGAGGCATTAATTGACAAGGTTTTTTATATTACCAAGAGGGGGCAACCTGCTTTAACTCATGAACACATGCACACATATACTGGAAATGTACAGGGCAAGTTTCAAAGGCAGGACAAAATCCACTATATAGGCTTCAAATAACTACATGTAATTTCATGAGTTCAGACAGCAGCCTCCTGCTCCGGATCTCGATGATGGATATTGAAGTCTGCAAGTATGGCTGTTCCTTAGAGGCTCCTTAGAGGATCACATCTTTATGAAGTGGTTTACAGGCTGAGTTGTATAGGTACAAGTGAAATGGAAGTCATTTGTCCAGAATGCCATTTTCAGGCTTTCTACTTGCACTGATCTGGAGCTTTTAATTCCCTCCCCCCTCCCGCTTGGAAGGAATATATTACCTCCAAATAGAGTAAGTAGTATTATGTTCCTCTAAGAGGTCACTAAAATTAGGCCAGTTCTTAAGTTATTAACAGCAGGGCACATTTTCAAGTTACTTCTTTCACGACATTTTCCACAAACTCATTTTGAGCTTTTTCCTTTAAAAAATGACCCATTTTGATGCCAAACTATTTAAAATTGTATATATTCAAGTTTTTGTGAAAATATTACAGCAAATACACTAGTGTATGCATGTTCTTTCCTAGCTTGCGTAGTCATGCTAGCTTGTTTGCTGTAAACAGTAACAGCATGTTGTACCTTCACACTGAGAAGAGGAAAAAAACATTTTCAACAGCAGTCTGAGAAGGACTGTAAGCAACACAGCAAGCTGTAGAAAGACTAAAGTGACTCTCTTGCTGAACAAAGACTCTAAAGACAGATAAGCAAGGTACCAATATGGCTAATGCAGATAGGGGCTGAATCTGAATTCCTCTACTATGTATCTATGCATCTATTTTGAGATGGAAAGCATGCTTCTCATAGACTGATCAGACTAAACATGGTAACTCGCTCCGATTAGAAGTGAGTTAAGAAGTTTACATTAGTTCTGGTTAACTTAGGTCTCCAAGTCCAAGGTTCAAGTGACCAAGCAAAATTCTTCCTTCTTTTCATCACCTTGCTTTCTTGTCACCTCTGAACAGTTTGAAAGTGCGAGCTAGTGGAAACTCAGCGTTCAGAGACAAGGAGAAAAACAAAAAGCCCCAATCTTGTGGCTCTGGTGATCACATGACAAGGCAGCAGGTAAATTCCAGATGTTAGGGGGTTTGGGGTGTTTTTCGGTATTCAGAGATTCACACATTCAGTAATGGAATTATGGGGAGTATTCCCTCTCACAGTTCAACTTTACACATTGTTTAGTGTCATAGCTAAGCAGAAGTGCTCTTAGGTTTTGCGGGGAATGATGCTAGCCCTTACAGTGGTAGCATTGAACAGTCAACCGTGTTTTCCTGAAAGCACACTTTGGTAAGTCTCTATGCCACTACATCTCTGCGATGAATCAAACCTTGACATGCTCTCCAAATAAACTCTATTTGCAGACCTTTCAGCTCTATGTGGTGACAGGCACAACCCAAAAGAAAAACCATGCTCCAAGCACCTCAAATGTTTTGAGAGAGAAGTTCAAAACTGTCACCCTAATATGGGGTCACCTTTAGCAACCTTATTTACAGAAGCAAAATTCTCTCTGATCAACAGCGTGGTCGTCAAATGTATAATGGGATTGGATTTGTGTGATTTGATTTTGTCTGGGTTTTTAAGACTGTTAGTTCTTATTTCTTGATGTGCTACTAATTTGTGTTCCCTGACAGAATAAGCACAAGATTCATTTACGTGAATAACCCCTGAAGGTTGAAATGCCTCAGTACCGTAACGGAGTACCTCATTTCTGTGTATTTTTTGTGGCAGTGTGTTTTTCCCCACTGGTTACTAACTGCTTTCGTCCTGACGTGATGCCAGTGTAAAACCTGTGAGCTGGTTTAAATTCTTTCCTTAACAGAAAAGAAAAACAGTAGCTGTGGTGCAGACATGAACTCAACAGGCAGTGCAGCAGGGGGGTCACTCCCACATTGCGCCTTGCTGGCGTGCACAAATGGTCTAGCTCACACAAGCACTGACACAGCCCTACTGCCAACACCATGGCTGTGGGGAACATTCCAGGTGCAGCCTGCACAGGACAGCTCTTTGGTCTCCCTCGCTCTCCTGAGAATCTGCCTCACCACAGCTTTCCTGTACCTCTTTCTCCTGCTGCTTGGGGAGGTGTTTAGTGCCTTCACCCAGACTTACTTGCTGGCTGGCAGGTAATGGCCTAGTGCTTTGACTCTGCTGTGGGAACACACTTGCAGCCCACCTTGGTGTTGTCCAAGTTGCTCCTGAGCCCTTTATAAGTTATTCAAGAGCTGGTTTTTCTGCCTGTTGGCATCTGGCTGCCTTTTAGTCTTTGAAAGGACTACAGTGGCAATCCACCATCACCAGCCCTCTTCCTCTGTTCTGAAGCTGTCCTTCATGCCTCATGCTGCTTAGTGAGGAGGCATTCCCCATTGTGCCGTTCTGCATCCCACCATCGGTATTAACTGACTCATTCTGCACACTCAGACATGCCACGGTTTGCATTACCTGCTTGGACACACCTATTGCTGCTGTGAACAGAGGGTAGCCCAGCTCCGAGAACCAGAATATAACACACCACCAGTATGTGCATCCTGCTGTACGAAGGCAAGAACCATCCTCTGGCTTTTTACTAAGTAAGAGCCAACTTTTTTTTTCCCCCTTCTTTTTTGGCTGTGTAAATGGAACCACTATTGCCTTCATATGTTAAACTGTTCCCATTATGTTCTCAGCTGGATATTCAATACACTTGGCTTAGCTCAAACCTATACCTTTTACATCCCTAGCTTTCTATGGTAGGTATTCATTTGGTTTGGTCAATTCTTGTGCTTCCCATCATTAACTGGCATTTTTCAAAGTCCCAGCCTGCCTTGCAGGGAGTGAACTCTCTGTGGGAACTGTGAACTGATCTTCTGGACTCAGCTCTTGTGTATCACTCGTGAGCCCTCCTGGGAATAGTGATGGTCAAATAGCACACTGACAGATCCATGTTAGTCACACACAGCATGCAAAAACTTCTGTAACTCCTGTCTCAAAAGGAAAGATTGAAAATTGGCCTTTTGTGCTGGTTTTGTCTGTGGTAGCATTAACTTACTGCAATGCTTACACAGAGTCAAGGCCTTTTCTGCTACTCACACCACCCCACCACCAAATAGGCTGGGTCTGCACAAGGAGTTATGAGGGGACACAGCCAGGACAGCTGACATCAACTGACCCAGAATTTGTCTGGATATCCCAGACCATATGGTGTCGTGCTCAGCATAAAAAACTGGGGGAAGAAGAAGGAAGAAGGGGATGCTGGGAGTGATGGCATTGTCTTCTCAAGTAATCATTACATGTGATGCAGCCCTGCTTGCCTGGAGATGGCTGAACACCTGCCTGCTGATGGGAAGTGGTGAATGAATTCCTTCTGTTGCTTTGTTTGTGTCCACAGCTTTTGATTCACCTGTTAAACTGTCTTTAACTCAACCCATGAGTTTTCTCACTTTTACAAATCTCTCCCCCATCTCACTAGGGGAGAGTGAGCAAGCAGCTGTGTGGTGTTTAGTTGCTGGCTGGGGTTAAACCACAACAGCCCTTTTTTGTGCCCAACGTGGGGCTCAAAGGGTTTGAAATAATTAAAGATTTGCTTGGAATGTGCCAGATCAAATTTATAGCTGTTATTTCTGCTTAGCTATTAATTGGCAGGCTTGTGTGCTTGCCATGGGGCTTGCTTGCCTTACTGCATGTCAGAGACTAGTGCTTGTTAGTGGCTACAATTTGCTTTCTCTCCTTGCTGCACTGCTGTACTGCTCATCATCATACTCTGCTGTGCCTGGGAACATTCTGATAACACCAATGGCTGTGCGCCTGGGCTGGCAGATAGTCAAGGCGTCACTGCTGTTTCTGTGCTGCTGTACCGGACAGGTTGGAAGTCCAGTGTGAACTCAAGCTGAAGAGTCTGTGACCTGTGGATGAGTCCATGTGGGAGCAGGGCATCCTGAAGCATCTGTGGCCAGGGATAAGTCCAAACCAGAGTAAGTCCACCTTGAAGCGTCTGTGGCTGTGGTTACATCTGTGCCACAGCAGGTATACCTCTGAAGGGATTGTGGACCAAGGATCAGTCCACACTGGAGAAGGTAGAACTCAAAGCATCTGTGGCTGTGGGTAAATTCATGCTGCAGCGGGTAAACCCTGAAGCATCAGTGGTTGTGCATGAGGTCATGCTGGAGCACCTCAAAGCATGTGGCCATGGATAAGCTGTCAGTGAAAAAATCTCTATTTCACTTCAGTGTGAATTCAGGATTTCATACGAAAGAGTCTGTTCAATACTGAGAGCTCTGTGAACTTCAGGTCATCACCACAGCCAATCTTGTGAGTTCAGGTGTTTTTTCCCTACAAACTAGCGTAAATTGGCAGGAGTTTCTTCCATTCCTCGTAAGTGGAGATGTTGTCTCAGGGTTAGTATAAAATAAGTTGCAATTTTTCTTACTTTGAAGAGGAATTGCTCTGCGTGATGTAGCAGGGGCAGGTTTCACAAAGATGATTAGAAAACAAGCTTTTGCATGCAGGACTTTCAATGAAGATATTTTCTCCTCTAATCTGAGAATTCTCTTTTTTCTTGGCTATGGATGTGCAGCACTTTACAGGCAAACACAAAGGCAAACCAGCCATGTGCTCTGAATAACTTACATTCAAATTAGATTGACAACATAATGAAAGCTGAATAATGTTATATTTGGAAGTTGTTGATAGAAATCATCCCCAGCTCCTATCTTGAGAGGATAGTAGGATGAGTGGTTATCTATGCCTCTGCTACTCTGCTTCTTCTTTCACAGTCATTTTCTTTTCTCATCTTGCCCAGCACTCTTCAAAAATAGCCTCTTTAAAATATGAAACTTATCTTTATTCTTCTAAAAAAAAAATCCTCCTAACTTTCTGGATGGACTCTTATAACACTCCAATTATGTTTTAGAGTTAGTGTACTCAAATCCTCACTGATTCCCAGGATGGGTCCTAAATCACATGCTATATACCCTTATCCCACAATATCCTGCTTTGGATTTACAGTTCCAGTTAAAGTTACATCTGTGAAGGAAGATGACATCTTGCTGCTCCCTATCCTTTTAAAATACCAAATCGATTTAAGGGCTTAACTTATTGTTATAGTTTATCCCGAACCTTCTGAATCAGTTCATTGAATTTTAGCTGTAGCTATACAAAATTCTATACAGTAAAATTGTTTGGCCATACTTAGAATGACTACACCATGATCCATCAATGTCACTAACCACCAGCAATAAAGAAATCCTCCTTTATTCTTCATTCATTTAAGTGATTTTCTAGAACTACTATTGAACAACAGGAGTATATTTTACTAGATTTTAATTTTTTTCTTTGTCTTTTAAGGAGCACATCAATGATACTTGCCTGAAAAGCACTTTATTATTGGGTGGCTTCAGTAGCTGTCAAAGAGACACTGGAAAGATCCAATGAAACACAGACTTGTAAGACTGACTGTAGGAGTGAGCAAGGTAATGGAAACATTTATAATGGAGAAGATTACAGTTCAGTTAGAGATGTGATTTAGTAAATGGAAAGCTGCATGGTTCTGTTAAAAGAAGATCATGTATGACAAATGGATTAGGGTCATTTCAATGCATTGCTGAATTGATAAAGATGAAATCACTGATATAATTCATACAGATTTCAGGAAAGTATTTGTTACAGACTGTACAGGAGATCGATTTACAAGGTCAGAAAGCTGAGCATAGGGGACAACTCCTGAAATGGCATACAAATTGGTTTAGGCACAAGAAGCAGATGGTGTCAGTAAAATGAAACAATTCAGGGTGTGATGAGGTACTGATATGCCTGAATGAAAATACTGAGTACCACATGATTCAAGTCCCAAATAATTTGTTGCACTAGGAATGTGAACATGGGCAGGTCTTCTCTGCTTTGGGATGAGAAGATTTGCAAACCTCTCTGGGGTGATTGATTGAAAACAACCATGAAAATGCAAATCATCATGGAGAAACCCATGCGGTAAGTGCACTTCTAAAGTCCTCTATGGACAGCAGAAAAATGCCTAAAATTCACAGATGATTAACCACTTTACCTGCTTTTTAACACCATCTGTGCACCTTGTTAAATACCAAATTGAAATAGATACATTTTCCTGGTGTGTCAGAATCTGCCCATCCACTAAAGTTGAGAAAAATGACATTGTGCTGTTAGTAAAACCCATGAGCGGCGGAGAACTGGAGGGCTGGAGAGTGGAGAGTGCACTCTCCATCAGCAAAATGTCCAAGGAAGTGCCTTAACCAGGCTTTGACTTCTTTGTTCTTACTGTGTGGATTTTTTTTCTCTTTATTTCAGGAATAGTCTGAGGAACAGTCTAGAACTGAGCACAACTATGACTGAGCACAGCAAGCTCCTAGGAGGGTCCTAAAAACTAGCAATGTTCCACCAAAGTCTCAATCTTGGCTGCTATCCTATTCAAACACAGAAACAAAGGCCACATGACTCAGTGCACTCTGTTAGATGATAATGTTATTGTTTGTTTTAAAGCAGAAAGGACAGACTTCTTAAAGTCTGGATAGGAATTAGGCTCCTCATTGCTTTAAAAGGTCCACCACGAATCTTTCCACATCTTCTAGCCCTAAGCAGTGCAATCGTTTTTGATCTCACCTCCAGTGGTGAAAACACTAGCTAATTTTATTTATTCCAGCATTTAAATGTATGCATTTCTATAAAGTAAAGATGCTTCTACTTAACAAGAATCTTGATACAAAACTTTTAAGTCCATGATGAAGAAAACCCTTAATGGAGGATATATTTCTAGCAAAACCATGTAGTCTCTCCATTCAAGGTGAGTGTCTTTGGCTTCTTATTGCTGGATACAACTAATCACACCAAATTGCTAGCACACACCCTCAAAACTGGCACTTGAGCTCTTTTGGCAGTTTTCAAGAATCTCACTTGCAAAAGAAGGTGTAAACCAGATGGCTAAAGAAGTACCATAAGCACACATGGCATACACAAATTAACTGAAATTCATTTTCATTCATTTCAAGTAAGCTTGGTTTAACATTGTGATTCAGAAGCTGTTTCATAATTTTCAGTTGCCTTTACAAAGCTATCTCTGGAGGACAAGGCAAAGGCCACAGAGATCACCCACTTCAGCCTGTGATTTCTGCCTACCAATGTATGCAAGTCAGAATCCTCAGCTCTTATCTTACCTTATCTAGATTTACGGGGTTCAGTTTGGTACTGACTGGTTGGTGCCTCCACCATTTGTCAGAGTGAATAAATAAACATAACATCCACATATGACCTCTCACTAGGACCAGGAGATAATATTTTAAATTGATTCAGTGACCAACAAGCATGAAGACAAAAAACCATTTCTTGGTGAAAGAGTTTATTTTAAAAACAAACAGTTGAGAACAAAGAATAAAAAGGTACGAAATTCAAAGGTAAGACAAGCAGCAATAAATAAATTAAAGATACAGATCTACTTTCATAGGAAAAATAATTTAATAGGATCATGTCCTGGTTTGGGCTGGGATAGAGCTAATTTTCTTCTTACTAGGTGATACAGTGCTGTGTTTTAGATTTAGTATGGGAATAATGTTGATAATACACTGTTTAGTTGTTGCTGAGTAGTGTTTATCTGAAGTCAAGGGCTTCTCAATCTCTCATGCTCTGCCAGTAAGGAGGGGCACAAAAAGCCAGGAAGAAGCAGGGACAGGGCACCATAACACAGCACATCATGGCCGGTATATAAACTGGGGAGAGTTACCCAAAAGGGACTGATTTCTGCTCACGTCAGTCTGGGTGTTGGTCAGCAATTGTACTGTGCATCACTTTTTCTTGGATTTTATTCCTCTCTCTTTCCCATTCCTTTTAATTACAACACCACTATTATTATTATTATTATTATTATTATTATTATTATTTATTGTTATTGAATTAGGCTCCTCATAGCATTTATAATAATGATAATAATAATATAAATATAATTTCAAACTGTTCTCATCTCAAGTCATGGGTCTACCTTTTTCTGATTCTCCTCCCCATCTGCCCCCAGGAGTGGGGGGTGGTGAGCAAGTGACTGTGTGGTACTTAGCTGCTGGTTGGGGTTAAACCACAACGGATCATAATTTCGTTAGTTACATGCATAAACCAAGTGAAATTCTGGAATAACCTTACAAGTTTTACATAATATCCAAATCTTGTCCAGAGTAGTTCTGAAGGGGAGGCATACAATTGAAAAGAACTCCTAAGCACCCTGGTAGTTTGAGGTAAAAGATCAAGTCATGTAACATTGAGCAACCAGAAGTCACTCAGGAAAAGAAGCAGGCATTGTCACAAGTACAAGAAAGCAGCAGGGGCAAAGAAAAGAGAGAGTCACTCTCTAGAACATCATCTACTCCAATGGCTCCTGTGATAATTACAGGATTCAATTTCTTTCCATCTGTTTCAAACCTGGAGCACAGAAACAGGTCTCTGAATTTCTTCTGTTAAACCTGCTGCACTTTTATAGCTAAGTATTTCTGTGAAGAGGGAGGTTATATTCTTCCAGTTATCATCTTATCTGGGATGTAGAAACCCAAGGTTCAGTTCCAACTGCTTTTACCAACAGGAGAAGCTTCTAGGGAGATAAAATACTGCTCAGCAGACTTCATTTAGAAAAGACTGACATTGAAGCCCCAGAAGTCTGCACAATTTGAACATAAAACAGGCAAACTTCAGCTCAGTGTCTCTGTATGGTGCCATTGCCCATTTTAAGGCACGCAGTCAGGGTTTGATAAGAAATTTCATCATAAACCCATAAAAATTGCACACCAAAGCCAATGTATTTTGAGGTAGGGTTTTTTGTTTGTTTTTTGTTTGTTTGCTTGTTTCCCCCCCAGATAGACATTTTCAAATGGAAAACTATTTTGCTGTGATATTCTCAATGAGTTCTGTTTCAATTTATTTTTTGTGTTCTTTGTCAGGGGGCTTTCTTTCTTCACTCCTTCTAAATTGACTAGAAAGAACAGTATTAGGCTGGCTGTCCTTTATGTTTCCCACCTTGTTCTTTACTTACAGTCTGATGAGTATTGACCACACATGTAAAGTGTGGTCTTCATGCTGAAGAGTCTGGTGTGGTCAGTCAGAGCAATAAATGCCTTTGCAATAGTCCAACAGCTTTCAGGGATTTGATATACTCCACCAGATGAAAAATGAACTTGCAAGTCTGAGAAGCCACTCTTGTCAGATCTGATGACAGTACTAGGTCACTCTTCAATTTCATAGCACCAGAAAGCAGACTGAATTTCCCACTTGGATTTCTTAGTAAAATGAATTATTTCTTATATTTTGCTAGCACACTCAGAGGATCATAAAATGCAGTACACGTTTCCTTAGTACCTATCAGTTGTGCCTGTCTGAGTCACTTGACAAAATATTTTCTCTGATCTTATACTGCATTTTTAGTTACATCAATAGCAAGACATTTTAAGGGAAATAATAATAATAATGCAGCAGAAGGGCAGTGAAAGACTTTCCAGTCTCTCTTGAGAGACTGTCTTGACAGGAGGAGTTTGATGCCTCTGGGAAACCAGAATTCATTTACACTAACTCTATATCCAGTTGTAATGACAAGGCCTTAAAATGGGCTCTGAGATTTTGTACTTTTTTGCTTTACTGCTATCTTCTAGTTCCTACTGAGTTGTCTTTATTTTTAGGGTGAGGAGAAGAAGAACCGTGAATTCTACCTGTGAACATAAGTTAACTTATTCACAATCCCTATAGAGTTACCTACTATCACTAACAGAGACAATAGTGCCCAACTTTTCCAATATGTCTAAATTAAACCAATTAATTTCACAGATACTTTTAAAGAGCTTAGAGCCTTGTTGTCCAACTCGGATTTGAACTGCCCACAGCATTTTCCAGAGCCTTGTCTGCAGCTTGGTGTTCCTGGGGGACTTCAATGAAGTCCACACTTGGTGTTAGGCAATGTATGTCCACAAAAGAGAGTGTCTGAACTGTTTTGTATAACGGGTAATTATTAGCGGTATCTAAGGGCTCCTGCTCAAACACTCCTGCCCACCATCCAACCCATTTTTTGAGCACTTCAGCCATAGCAAGCTAAGAAGCACCCAACCAGCTGTTTTCCAAAGAAACCTTCTGTATTGCCTGAGGCTGAAGACTTCTCTGGACAGAAGTGTGCCTAAGAGTTAGATGCTGTAACGTCACATGGCCTTGGAGAAATCAGCCTTTAAAACAAAGTTGTTCAAAGCATTTGCATATGAATTTGTGCATAATATATTACTTTAGAAAATCCATAAAACAGAACACTCTTGACTTCGGATTTTCAATCACTCAGAAAACCTCAAATTTAGAATAGTTCTCTTATTTATATATATGTGTGTTTGCTCATTTTCAAAATCAGTTTGTTTTCAAACTTGCAGCCCCTCCTCTGCCCCACGACCTTACAGCTTTCTCCTCAATTCCTTCCATGAGCGTCCCACCCACTACCTGCACTCTTCTCTCTTGGCAGCTGCCTTGTGACATTTTTCTCTTCCCTTCTTCAGCCAGACCTCATCACCTAGCTTCTTCCCTGAGCTGGCTTGTACAGATCACAGTCTGTTCCTCTCTCTTCCCCCACATCACCCTTTTTCCACTTCCTCTCTAGAGGAGAGAGCTGCTCTACTCTGAACCCCAGTGTCCCGTCATACCAGCTAACAATAGCTTAATACATAAATAAATAGATAACTAAAATAAAGACTCACCAATTTTAATGTTACAAGTAGCATCTAATACAGAAAGAAAGACAATACACTGAAGGTCCAAAAACTGCTGAAAAGCAAGAAGACACACCATCATTTTAAAGATCTTTGTTGTTTACCTAAGATGCATCCTTCACGGACTTGACTGGGCAAAAAAGGATTCAACATAAATGAGTAACTGCTAAACTGCATCTGATCTGCAGATCATATTGTCCTGCTGACAGATCATGCATGTGAAGTAGAAAAGCTGATACAGGACAGTGAAACCAGCAATGAACCTGAGAAAATTGAGAAGGCATAGCTGGAATATAAATGGACAAAAACAGCCTTTAAAAAGGAAAGGCAAAAGTAAAGGAAAGAAAACAAATAGGGGAACAGGTAAATGCTAAAATTAATACTATTCACACACACACACACACACACACACACACACAACCCCACCGGATGCTTCTTCCAAAATGTGTGCATGAGGATTTGAGTGTGCAGTTATTTATCATCACATTAGCAAGACCATGAAATAGAACAATGCCAACATAAATTACCAAAAGTACTAAAATGAATGTTTTATCTATGATAGGCTATATCCTCCTGCACAGGCATTTAAACCCTGAAACATACGTGGAGAGTCAGATTGAATCATCCTTCAGGGGACAAGCGCTACATGTTTTCAGTACATTTCAATTATGTAACCTGTCCAGATCTTAAGGATTTATACTGGTTTTCTAATCATATACATCCTTAGAGTTGGACATGGATATAATTATTATGTTGGTGCAGTAGATAAATGTTGACAAAAACAAGCAGCCAAATTTGAAGCAATCCATTCATTGGCTTACCTACAGGTAAATTAACCTGGATTGTTTTCTTTCTTAATATCTGACAGACACTGATATCTGAAAGCTGTATTTTAGAACTGTTGATTAAATCTCCTACAAGTGAAAACTGTTGTTTAAATCTCCTACATGTGTTTACCTGAGTAGTTGCATCAAAGAGGCACAAAGAAGCTTGGATCTGATTCTGAATGTGTAATTTGTCCAGGAAAAATAAAAAAAAAAAAAATGGATTTTTAGAAAGTCTGGAGCTGCTCTAATGAAACGTAGAAAATGCTTACAGAAGTGGAGTGTAATCTGGTGAAAAGACAGATGAACTCAAGATAGTGAGGGAAAGACTGATCACAAAGCAGAACTGCAGAGAAGGGAGATGAAACACTAGAAGCAGATAAGTTTATCTAGTGAATGTACAGAGGAAGAAAGTGAAGAAGATAACAGATCTAGAGGCAAAGACAATGGGATGGTAGCTGAAGAGGAAGGTTGAAAGATGATTTTTTTTTCTCAGACATTCAATGACAATACTGTATTCTTCTGATGTTGGCAAGCTGATGGTGCAAAAGCAGTTACTGCAGGAGGCAGCAGACACCTTGTTAGTTTTGCAGTTAAAACAGCAGTCTGGTACACCTGAAACCTGCAATTTCGCTTCCTGGTTATGTTTGAAACTTCGGTTTTCTTGGGCCAGGCAATTACTTCTCTCTTCAGTTTCCTATTTATAAACTAGGGTGATAGCACTTCTTTTCTATTATCATCTCCTTGACTTGTTTGTCAGAATTAAGACGGGAACCATATCTCAATATTCATCAGCCTAGAGGCTAGCAGAGTAACCTGGTCCCAGCCGGGATTGTTACACAGGAGTGTCACAGTAACCACCGGTAAGTAAGGTACAGAGTATCAGGAAAGTTGAAGAAGCTGCCAAAAGCTTGATACCAGGCACTAGAAGTGATTACTTTAAATATATATATTTGGGTTCTTTTATTTCCCTTCTGATCCTATCAAGCGTACTGAAGGCACATTTCATTTTTTATTTATTCCCTTCAATCCTTCTTTTACTTCAAAAGAAAGTGGTTATTCTCACCCAAGAGCTTGGGCTTTCTGAATAACACCAGCTCTTATCAGACATCTGATAAAATTGTAAGAGCTGGAAACACTGAGAGTTCATTTTGTTTTAATAACCTCTCTTGCATGAATATTTACTTCTCATTTGAATAATTATCATCAATAAAAATTGAAACCTTGTATTAGTGGGGAGCGCGAACAGCTTTGGGATTAAAATGAGTGACATCCCTCAAAAATGAGGACTATGAGAGAGTTAAGTTTCTCACAAGTAGAGCTCTTTCTGCAACAGCATTCTGAGTCTGAAGTACTACAAGATGAAGAAAACAGAGGAGAGAAATTCTGCAAATGAGAAGCAGAACTGGAAACGGTTCATCTATGCTAGCAGTTTTATAGCTTTAACTATTAACAGTAGAATTAAAGTGATGGAGTTTCTAATATCATTAATGATTCTTTTAATCAGTGGGTTTAAATTATAGTTCTTGTTCATTTCATTTTCATTACTTGCTATTTGCCTGTGCAAACAAGATGCTGTTTTCAGCAATGGTTTGCTGAGAAGCATGTGAGGATATGCAGAATCGTGATCTATCACACACATGACATGTAAACAGCAGAAAAATATGAACAAAGAGGAAAGACAAGCATCCCCTGTGGAGCACTAAAGTTACAGAATGCCTAGAGATGAGGAACAGCTAATTTAGGAGAAAATGGGCTATAATTTGCAAAAAATGTCCAAGTTTGATTTATAATTTGTAGGTAAAATGTATGAACCCTGTATTTATCAAACTGAAATTCCATATAAAGCTAGCTGTTCTGGACTTTTATATATATATATGGAGATAACCACAAGCATTTATCAATCTTCATAACCTTACACTCAAAAAGACCTCCTGCTGGGTTTAGACATGGCCTGTTTCTCCCATATAAGCCATTAATTAAGCACCTGGAACAGAAATGTTGTCAGTGGTGAGGCCACGGCATCACCTGCTCAAAGGGGTGCAAAGCTGTCAAAGGAGGATCCCTCGGCCATTTTAGAGAACAGAAGGACGCTGTGCCCAGATGCCAAACCACAAAAAATCTTAACGGTGGGGAAATTGTGGTGAGGAATGAGGCGTGCACATTTTATTGTGTTGCCTTGTGCTGTTTGCTGCATTGTTAAACACAAAGAGTAATTGTGGGTTACTGCTCAAATACTCCATGCAATTACACTTGGACTCTGCCTGGAAAACTTCAGTTGTAGGAGCACTTGCCATCTTAGGAGTGCAACAAATCACACGTGATGTGCCTAAAAGTAGACCTGGTCCATGGGATTGTACCATGCAGCGGCTCTGGCTGCAGGGCTGTGGAACATACAGCTGGAGCAGAGGTACCTGGAAGGGTGTGGAGCACTGTGTGGGTAGTGTCTGGGGTTTCAGTGCTGATGGAGGAGCATCTGCTCTAATGAGGAGAAAAAGAAGCCAGATCAAGTCCTACATTATTTACACCTCTATGAACTAGGTAAGAGCACAGACCTGGGCCCAAAGTGGGCAGTGTGCCTGCACCATGTTTTGAGAATGTGGTTTTCTATCTCTTTGTCTTCCTGCTATATGTCTTACTTTATGCAGACAATGTGAGTGAGTACACAATTTGCAAGAGGTTTATTAAAGTCCCTGCTGCAGCACAGCCCCGATGCCTGTCCCATCATGAAGCAGTCCATGGCTATGCCTGGCTGTTCAGACCCTGGGACTGCAGCAGATCCCTGCTCTTATTTAGGAAAAGCACCAGACAGAGAGAGATGGTCCCTTCTCTGGGCGATGCATCTCGGACACTTATGCACAGCCCGAGGCCGTTGCCGCTGGCAGCGAGGAGCTGCACCGCCCTGCCGTGTTGTGACCTACGCTGTCCCTTGCGCACCGGCCCACCTCCCCAGGCACCACGGCCCGGGCCGGCCCGGCTCTGCTCTGCCAGGGAACACGGCCGTATGGAGGCGGCCGGGGCGCCGGCAGCGCTCAGCGGGCAGGCCCGCGGCAGGCCCCGGGCGCTGAAGCGCCTCTGCAGAGCCGGCTCCGGCAGAGCCGTGCTCGGGACGCTCCTGGGCGGCCCCGGCCGGTCGGTAAGAGCCGGCCGCAGGCCCCGCCTTTCCCCGCAGGCTCCTCGGCAGAAGGCCGGGGCGGACGCAGCCGCTCGTCGCCGCATGCCGCCGCGGCCCGCTGGAGCCATGGGCTCCCACCGCAGCGAGAGCGACTGGCAGGGGCTGGTGAGCGAGGTGAGGCGGGGTCCCGGCAGCCGCGGGCAGGGGTGCCATGCCTCCAGCGGCGCGGCCTGGGCACCGGCCTTTTCGGGGCTGCCAGGGGAGAGGCGAGGGCGGGCCCTACTCCTGATCCGCTCCTCGGGGAAACTCTAGTGGGGCGAGGGGCATAGCCATCGGGAGGGGTCCCCGGACTGGAGCCCACAGGGATCCCCACCCCAGCGGCTGGGCCGGCGGCAGGTGGAGCAGGAGGCGCCGTGGCGTTGAGCTGTAGGCTGGCAGGGCTGAGGTGTACCGCCACGTCTGCCTTGCGGCGCTGCCCGGCCACGAGCCGCCCTCAGGCTGCCGGGTCAGACCCCAGACGGCGGCAGGTACTGGGGGACAAGTATCTGCGAGCCTCTCGTGTGTATTTAGTGTGTGGCTGCCAGAAATCGCGATTAGGCTCCGAGCCTGCTGTTGGCTCGCAGTCGCCAGGGTCTCGCCTGTGGCGATGGGGTGAGAGGCCTCTGCCTGGCCCTGGTGCCAGCGGGGAGCGGGGTCCAGCAGCAGCGCGGCCCTGCTGCAGCCGGCAGTGAGGGTGACAGGTCTGGTCCCAAGAGTTCGCTCCTGCGGCATGTGCTTTGTTTTCTTACTTCGTTTGAATCAGAAAATGAAAGGGGTTTGAGACCTATGGTGTCATTTGTACAACGTGAGAAAAATCCGTAATCGCAGTGGCCCTGAGCTTCAATAAGGGGAGGATTTTCAAAATATAGGAGTAGAAAATAATATTATCTACTGTGTCCACATTAAAAGATCAACAGTGTCTGCAGGTACACATTTTCATGTAGGACAAGTTACCTAACTCTAACAACTTGAAGTCAGTATAGTTTAAAGGGGTATCATCAAGTCTGTGATAGGCAAACTCATAAAGGTTGAAGTAGGTTGGCATGCCGATTTTTACGTTGCATTTTGTATTGCGTTAATTTTGCGTAAGTATAAAAATAGTATTTTTCTGTTTACAGCTAGCAAAACTTATGTGCAAATGGCATAAGCCTAAATGAACCAGACTGAGTCTACTGTCCTAGAGTTTGATGTTCACAGATGAATTCCTGTGGTTTCAGGAGAGCTTTGCCTCAGTTATGTCAGCATGGCTTAAGGTCCAGACCTGTCAAAAAGAAGTATGAATTTAGGGTCCTGAACCTGTCACTTGTCTAGGCAAATTCAGTGGGAATTTGTACAGGCCTAGATCTGTGCTAGAATGGGAGCCTACCTGTGCACACAGTGCTTACAAACACACAGACCAGTCCACAGTAAAATGAAAAGTGTACTTGTAGTATCCTGATTGTGCAGTGTTGCATCTGACATCTCATTTACCAAATGGAGTTTTATTTGGAGTGGTGTGGTGTCACATGGCAGGGAAAGGTAAGAGCCAGAGACAATTCATGAGGTGTGTTCAAAGGAAACGTCCCTATTCTTGGCTTTAAAAATGAATCTAGAATTAATTTGGAACTTTTTTACTTTTGATATGATTTAACCTAAAAAGTTAATCCTGAAATTGAGTACTTATTTCTGGTTTAGGGGCTTCTTGATAGTTGTGAAGTTTAATGACTGCACTAAGCTACATTATTGCAAATAGTTAAGCATACATATAATTCCTTTTTTTTTCCCCAGGAACAATTGGTGATTAGCATTTCATTTTTCCTTCCTTTCTTTCTGTTCCCACAGCAGGCTTACAGCCCATTTTTCTGCATGAAGTCTGTAGCATGTGCTGTAAGGGTATAGGCTTTCCTCTTTTGCCTTTCTCTTCCTTGGCTGTTGTGATTAACTTTGTGTGATTTACCCATTAACTGCAACATCCTAATGGGTCTGTGAGGAAGTGGCTCTAACTTCTGAAGTAACTTCTGATAAGTTTTTCCAGTTTCCTGTATCCTCAGTTGTACAGAGCTTCTCCAGGTCTCTTAGCTTCAGTGTCTGCCAAGATAATTAAAGCTTTGTTCAAAATGCATTTTGTAAACATTTCAAAGTGCTTTCAAAATATAACACAGGCAAGAAAATACATGGTAGCTCTAAACAAACACTCTTACATTGCTGATGCTGGACAGTTAAAACATAGAATGCAGTTCAGAATCTCCAGAAGCTGGTGAGATCAGATCTGTGGTCATGTTCTTTTTCATTTCCACAAGCTCAGTCCTCAAGTTTGAAATCTAGGAGTAATTGAAGTATTTGCTGAAGCAACTGTAATATTTTTTTCAAGTGTGATATTGCAGGTGTTAAGTGGTAGGGTGTATTTTTTGCCCTTATATACACACACAAACACTTGTACACACAGCTTTATATTTTTGTAGTTTGGCTTTTTATTCTTCATTGGATAAAAATAATGCTTGGGGTTTTTTTTGGCACGTACCATTCTTTTTCTGTGTTTACTCTTTTTTTTTTAAATTTTTTAAATTTTCTTTTGACTTTGTTCCATTTCAGTGCCTTCTACTCTGTGCCTGTTCATAGAATCATAGAATAGTTAGGGTTGGAAAGGACCTTAAGATCATCTAGTTCCAACCCCCCTGCCATGGGCACGGACCCCTCACACTAAACCATGTTACCCAAGACTCTGTCCAACCTGGCCATGAACACCACCAGGGATGGAGCATTCACAACTTCCCTGGGCAACCCATTCCAGTGCCTCACCACCCTTACAGTAAAGAACTTCCTGTTTATATCCAATCTAAACTTCCCCTGTTTAAGTTTTGACCTGTTACCCCTTGTCCTGTCCCTAATGAAGCAGCCCTCCCCAGCATGCTTATAGGCCCCCTTCAGATACTGGAAGACTGCTACGAGGCCTCCATGCAGCCTTCTCTTCTCTAGGCTGAACAGTTCACATTTCTTTCTCTGCTTTAATTATGCTCATCACTAACTTCTTGCTTGTTCTTTTGCCTCCATGTTTATGTATTTTTCCACTTATTCTACATCCACATCCGTTTCAGGTCTAGTGTGTACCCAGAACTCTGAAGAATCTTTGCAGCATGTGTACTTGAACATTCTGTAAACCAAATGAACAGGATGATGTAGGAAGGAATACTGGGACAAAGCCTACTTAGCAAAAATTGAAGGAGATCAAAGAATCATTATTCCCATTGAATGCAAAAGAACAAACTTCAGGAGTGAGAATCCACATAAATTTTGCCCATTATTCAGCTGAGTTCAGATACTGGTGGTGGATGAATATATATAAAAGGTACTCTGTTGGACTACCACGTAATTTTTTGCTTGGGTTTTTATCTAAGATTTACCTCCCGTAATGACTCATGGTTAGGATATTTGAAAGCTGTGTAAAGCTATAGGATAAAGACCTGGTCAATAACTGCTTGTTTGACACAAGTAAAACTGAGCCATAGCAAGAACTTTCTTGCTGGCTAGACTGCAGTGAACTGTCTGTTTCATTCAGAAACGCGTGATCATCATAAATCTCAAAATACGATCCAGATTACAGCCCATTCCTTTGAACAGGCCTTTGAATGTCTCTTATTTACAACAGCAACAAGAAAAAAAGATAAACCCTTGATGCAAACAAAATACCTCTCCCACCTGGAAGAGAATGAAAAGAGGAAAGTGTGACTGTTACTAGTTGATTTGCTGACTGCACTGCTAGAAAGCAATCACAGGAAGGTGCTTGTACTGTACTCTTTACTGAAGAGAATGGAATTCTTGAAAATAACATTGGTTGCCAAAATCTTGGTTGCAGAGTTTTGACTGGTTTTAAATGCTTTTAAATGTCCGTAGTTCTCAGCCTGACAGCTAAGCTGTGATTTACAAACTCATGTGAGTCACCTTCTTAGTGGCTCAGTTTTCCTGTCTTCGTAAGGGAAATGAAACATAACTAAATCCCATGAATACTAGTGGAAAGCACGATATATGAGCTTTGTTCGAGGAGAAGAATGTGATTTCAGTTTTTGCATGAATTCCATGTAATCTGTCCTGGAATCATATGATCTAAGGATGGTGACAGAATCAGTGCTGGAGAAAGGAGTAAGTGGTAGCATGATCTTAGGGTGATGCGTTGAGTTGAAAAATGTTGGGAGATCATGTGTGGTAGGGGAAAAATGCTTCTGTATAATCACAGAATGGTTTAGGTTGGAAGGGACCTTAAAGATCATCTAGTTCCAATCCTCCTGCCATGGGCAGGAGTACCCTCCTCTAGATCAGCTTGCTCAAAGCTCCATCCAGCCTGGCTTTGAGCACTTCCAGGGATGGGGCAGCCACAACTTCTCTGGGCAACTGGTTCTAGTGTCTCACTACCTGCATAGTAAAGAATTTTTTCCTAATGTCTAATATAAATCTCCCTTCTGTTACCTTAAAACCACTCCCCCTTGTCCTGTCACTACATGTCCTTGTATATATAATCTGCAAGACTACCTCTGTCGTTGCTTTAGAGAGCTCACTTCTACAAGTTTGGTCTTTCTGTTGAAGTCAGTGAGTGTGCTTCCATTCACTTCAGTGAGAGTTGGCACTAGTCCTAATTTAATACTGCTTGCAGAACATGCACTTCTGGCGGTGATTTCCACTGGAAGCAAGAAAGGTTTCCTAGGAAACCCATAAGACTAGAGTGGTTGTCCTCTGTCCGTTATGCTAGCTTCTCTCTCTCAGATTTGCCAACTTCTAGAATTAAATCCAATGTCAAAATGCTTCTTTTTCCTTGTCACCTCCCACACATTAGAATACTTACTGTATGCTATTTACAGCTACTCATACGTGACTCTGCCTCCTAAGAAAAGCTTGAGGAAATTCAGTCTCCATTTAATTTGTCATTCTCAAGAGGATATTTCTTTATTATTAACTATGTCTGGTCTTCAGCACGGCAGAGGGAATGAGCACGGCTGTGCTCTTGAGTTCCCTTGCCTAATAATTGCCAATTTAAAACTTGGAGAAAGGATTTTGGGGAATTATTTATCCAACACTCAACTGCTGAGCAGTAGTTGTAGTTGGAATAGGTGAGTGTTCCAAACGTGAATTCTGAGTGAGAAACCTAACCTGCTTGTAATTGGCAGAGCATGCCTTTCCTATAGGTTGCACAATTTTATGTGGACAAGAGAGAAGAGGAAAAACAAATAGTGAGATTTTCATGTTTGTGGTATCTCTCTAACATTCTGTCATGTTGCCTTTTCAAACAAAGAATGAAATATAATTCACCAAACCTATATGAGGGGACCTGACAGGCTTTGGAGCCACTAATTTCAGAGCTTTTCTAAATGCAGGCAAATGTCAGTGGCTGTAGGGAAGAACAAAGTAGACTGAATGCTCTAAGGCCCCTACGTGATTGTGTTGCATTGTAACACCTTTGTCGTTTGGAAAAGGAAGTGGAAACACTAAAAGAACTGGCGCTGCCCTCCAGTTCTCAGGAGCTGTGGGAGAGGGTCTGCAGAGACCTGCATGCTGGGCTTTCACACAAAACAAGTGTTTGCTTCTCATGTTTCCCTGTTGGACTAAGATACCCACAGGGTGTTGAGGAACAAACACAAATAAATTAATAATGTAATCCAGTGCACAGCGTACAAAACTGTAAAGGGTTGGGCCATATAGCAAAATATTGTTGTTTTGACTAATCAAATGATGGTAATTCCTAAATGACTAGTGAAGATAATGTGGTGTTCTGGGGAGCTGCTTATGTCACTTATATCATCAGTGAATGATGCCAGCCTGCTTTGTGCTTCAGAATCAGGAGGTAGCTAGTGAAGCCAATCCATGGGCAGCAGGAAAAGCAGAGCTGATATTGTGGGATAAACCCAAGGACACTGCATTGTCTCAGGCTTTATCAGAGATGAGGACATGAGATGAGATGACAGGCAAAAGGCCAGTAATTGTGTGTTTCTCTGGGTTTGAGTGCTTGATTCTTTCAGATAAATTGAAGTTTAATCTGAAGTCAAGGGGAGCAATATTACTGAAACACAGTCGAAAAACACCCCGAAGAGTAATGTTGCATGCATTTTGGGACTCTTCAGTTTGTCATTTCCACAACGCAGTTGCCTCCAAGAGTAGAGTGAGGAAAAATTTGATACAACTTCAGACAGTTCAACAGAAGTTGGATCTCTTGTTCAAAAGACGGTGAGTAGAATTCATGGTCTCTGTGAGACCATGGTGGATAATAGGTTTCCAGGCCTATGTACAATGTGGTGGCCCATTGGCATCTGGGAGGACACTAGGTCCTGGAGTATTGAGAGAATACAGTGGTTCCAAAGCATGGTTTTTACTTTTACCCTCAGAAAATTAGATATGTTCCTTCTAGTTGCTATTAAATACCCAGGATTAGGCCAGTAATTTGTACTAATTTAAGAGAAATTATTTTGTGATAGAAATTCAGTGTGTTTGTTGGTTAAAAAAAAAAACCAAGTCTAAAACTGTGACTGTCCCAGCTTCATCAGATTATTAGACCATGTCTACAGCGTCATTAATGAGATCTGTGCAGATTTGTCACTAAAAATAGCAATGGACAAATAGTAAGAGTTTGATGTAGAGGGTCACCTTGGAGCAGTTACACTCTCCTGTAATGTCAGTCTCTTTTTACTCAATTTCACTAAAGTAGTCATCTGGCTGTAAAGAAGTTCAGGCAGTAATGTCGAATGTCACATATATTCCTTTAATTATCATGTTCTTCCTTGTAGCAATTATAATTTGCTTTATTGCAGATAACAGCAAGTTGGTAGATAAAAGTCACTAGACAGATATGAGACGTTGTACACTGTAGCTTTTATATTGAAAATATAGCAGCTGGTTCTTGGTTAACTTTGTTTTTTAAACTCAAAGATTATTTTGGAACATCAATTGAAAGGAAACAAGACAATAGGAATATTTTTTTAAGTAACTATAGTGCATAACAGTATTCACTTGCTTGTCTCGCTGACAGATAATACATGAGACATAGGCTTTCCCTCAGTTGCAGAGGAAGAAATTTCTATGTGACTGCCAGAAGCATCTATTGAATATTTTTTGTCAGATTGTGTGAGTTAATTTTCCTTATTGTGTGCATCGCTCCAAAAAGGCTGTTAAAGGCCTATGTACATTTTGACAGCATACCGATTTTGCTGCACTTACTTGTCCATATATGAGAAATTGTTGGTGGGACTCAAGCAGAATCCATTTCTGGTGAAACAGTTGTTAGGTCACCTCATGGACATTATTCATGCTTTTATGTATTTATTTATTTTAACATTCAGAAGCATATGTATTGAATAAACTCTTTGAAACCTGTCTTTGTAAAATTTGGTTTTCCTTCAAAAACGGTAATGGGAATTGGAACCATAGTTCTGTTGAATAATCAAATTCCACAGAAATGCTGTGGCTTTATTGTTTCTTGTACCCCAAGCCTGTGGAAACATTACATTATCACTATTTTTATCCCATTTATTTGGGGAAGTCAATATATGCTATAGGCAAAACGGCTTCAAAAAGTTTTCTAGGTGGTCATTTTTGTAGTAAAATCCAAACAGAACATTGATGAGAAATGCCAAGCCCGTTCCTTCTATATGGCACATCATCAGTTTATAATTGATCAAGTTAAAATATATGTTAAACAAGGAGGAGATCATTATTCCTTTTCATTTAGACCCTGAACACAACTGTCTGTTTATGGTTCATTATCCTCAACCTAACAGATAATGAAAAACTCCCTTGCTCTCACCTGTGCTGTGGTGAAAGGTGAAGCCTTCTTTTATGCTTTGAGTGTGTCCTTTGCGGAGGGCTGTGACTCATAGCAGAAGCAAGATTTGTTTAGCACTAGGTCTGCATTTCCTGCTTGCCAAATAGTATTTTTTATAGTCTTATCCACATGCTCCAGTTGGCTTCCATTTCTGTTGTGTGCTGTTTTGTATACCAGCACTCGTGGCAAGGCTCGGAGCTGGTGGTGTGGGTGTCCAAAGGTGAGATGTTTAGCTTTGCTCCCCTCCATTGTATAGTCTGTTCTGCTTCACGTAGGTGGTGGCTGGATGGGCCAGCTTCATTCTTCCTGGTGGTTAAAGGAACAGGACAGGCTACTTGGTTCAGGGGGTTGAGCTGTTCTTTTCTGTTGCTGTTTGTAGGTTTTTGTAAGTGATTATGAGGTTTCTTTCTACTCCTTTTTATTTGCAATTACTGTATCAGATTGTTAGTATTTAAAAACAATTTTGTGAAGGCAAGATTTAGAATTGACTAAGACATGAGATGAAACTGGAAAAAGAGGAGAAGTTGTCAGAGGCAAATATTTAACTGTAGGAGAAGGAATTATTTTATCAAATTTGAAGCAGTTTATAGTGACACAATTCTGTGTCACTATAATCGCTTGCTGACAATATTAAAGTTTAGCATCTGATACCATTCAGTGCTTTATCAAGGGACTTGACATTTGTATAACGTATCAGTAAGGACATAAGTACATAGGTACAGTTGCCTTTGTTGATGCCAAGGCATCATAATCCAGAAAATTTATGGCATTTTCAACTTCAGTATTGCCAGAAATAAAATTAATCCAAGGTGGAAGTGTCCTTTTTGAGAGTTCAAATCCTTCTTGGAATGGCTTTTCTCATTCCCTTCCTGCTTTTTTTGCAACTAAGCATTTACCATTTTTGGAAAACCTTGGCTGTACTAATATACCAAACTCGCTTTTCCCTTTCTCATTGACTTGAAATTGCTGTTAACAAAGTCAGTTCCAAGCAAGTAGTACATACGAGTAACGATTTTTGTCCCAAAGAACAGCACTGCGTTGAACACTATGGAAGTGCTGATTCTCTTGCTTTGTGCAAGAGCCTATAATGACAAAGTATTCTTGTCAGAGAATATAATGGAACTATAAATTGTTTTCATGACTGCTGTAATATTTGGTCTCTTGCAGTGCACATTCAGAAAGTATTTAGCTCCATGTCTTATGTGAGTAACATCAGAAATAGAAATATATACTTTAGCATGAGGGTCAAGTGATGGGTAAGAAGAATCTGCTGATTGAACATCACGTTAAGTGAAAAAAAGTTGCCTGAAACTTCTGATAGGTAGCATTCAGCCACTGCAGGAAAGGATGATGTACATGTTACTCTCTCCTTCTCTCAGTGCAGAAAGGCAATGAAGCAGGTCAGACTACTGCAGAACAGCTAAGATTTGCAAGTTCAGCTTTGCTTGATGCATGAGCCCTGTGCATAAGAGGTGGTGGCTGGTGGGGGAGGCTCGCCTCTGCTTTCCCTCTCCATTCAGGTTTTTGAAATATTCCTGCATTATTTCCAATTCTTTTGACTCAACAAGCACATGCATATAGTATCACAGCTGAATAAGTTTCTTTTACCTGTGCCAATAGGGTACCACACTGTAACTGTTTCAGACTCAAGTTAAACTTTGGTTGTCACTTGCGCTACCCCTTTTGCTGTAACATGGTCCTGTTTCACTGCCCAGCTGGGAGTCTGAGCCCAGCGGACATCACTTGTAGCAGGGAGGAGAAGGAGGTAAGTGAGAAGGAGGAAATGCTCATTACTAACTAACATCTGGGTATTGTGTACACAACTAGGAAAGGGAGTTTGCAAAGGAATCATTCTTCTAGCGGCCTTCCCAGGACTACAGGTCAAATTGTGGAGTTTCATACATTCCTCATACTTACGAAAATAAAGAGGAGAAACTTGAATTGCTGATTTTTTTCTAACTCATGGTGGTTGGATGAGCAATCCTTACAAATGGATTTCAGTCTTCTGATACAACAGCTTCTGATACAACAAGTCCATGATTGTTATCAATAAGCTAAGATGACTTGTGGTAGACTTCGATCTGATGCAGAGGGACTTCCATCTTTTTGGACAAATATTTGAGCCTCTCAAATCCAGTACTGGCTGGAGTTGAAATAGCTTGTTACAATTACGTGGGTTTTTTTCTATTCTGCAGTATCTGGTGTGCAAAAGGAAGCTTGAAAGCAAAAAGGAGGCGTTGCTAATCCTATCCAAGGAGTTGGATACCTGTCAACAAGAAAGAGACCAGTACAAGCTTATGGCCAACCAGTTGCGGGAAAGACATCAGTCTCTGAAAAAGAAGTATCGGGAGCTGATTGTAGGTTGTTCTTTATGAATACTGTATAACTGGGGGACATGGGTTAACCTCACAGAATTGGAAAGAAGTCCATAATGACTGCTGCAAAAATGTGAAGGTGCTTGTTTACAGTAGTCCTGCAGTTGTACAGTTGTGATCATATTATTACTCATTTGTTCCACACTGATGAGGTAGTGCCTGTTACATAAGACACAGAAAGACAGTGCGTGATCTGAGGAAATTAGTTTCAGTCATAATTCTATTTAAAAACTGACTGCAGTATTATTATTCCACAGCAACTTAATGTACCGTTATGAAAAATAATGCAACATAAATTTGTAATGACCTGCTGTTCTAGAAACATAAACAAATCTTCAGCCTTAGAGGGCTTTTTGTGTTGAAATTAATACTACTAGTATTAATCAAAATGCAGTATTTTAGAAATAATTTTAAACCTTTTAGTTTAATTATGTTTTAAAATTGAATCCAGAAAGTTAATATGGTTGCTGGCTTCAGAAATAAGTTGCCAATAAAATATGTCCATTTATTTGTAGGATGGAGATCCATCCCTTCCACCTGAGAAGAGGAAGCAGGTAGGATTTATTTTTCAGTTGATATTATTTATCTGCTACAGAATTACTTGGCAAAAGTGTGAAAATGTTAACTAAGAATTCTGGTGAAGATCAAGCATTTCTGTCTGAAGGCCTCAGTTTTTAAACTGTGGCTTCTTGTGCTTTTTGTCTAAACGTGTTTTATTGTGAAATATCTGAGCTATCATTAATTTAAATATATGGCTGTTGCTTTTATATTCACCTGAGACTGAAATTGGTCAGAATACAGCCACTTGAGATTGCTGCCCTCATTGTTTATCCTGGTATTGAGTCCTAGAATGGGTTCATGACAGGACTTTTCATACTTAAAAGCTATCTGGGAATGCATTGTCTGCATTCCATAATTGTTAATTTATTGTTGTGAGTACTATTTTCCATTAGGTACTCCCTCAGGTCGGTTGTGCTCTATGAGTTATAAATGGTAAGAACAATGGTAATTGCATTTTATGCTTTCACTGAAAAACCTTTTTGCTGCTCACTTGTGGTTTTCTTTGTTCCCAGAGATCCAGGTAGTGTCCCCCTGTTGTGGAGTATTGGTTGTCACATCTTAAAATTATCTTCATTTCTAGAGAAAAATGGCACCCAAAACACAGTGTGTGAGCAGGAAGAGGGGAACAGCCCAAACCAACAAAAATTGTTACTGTAGTTGCTAGTCCTGAAAGTCTATTTAAAACACGGTCATTGCATTCTCTTATGGATCCGAAGTTTTACTCATCATCCTTTCTCTGGGAGTTTGCATGTTGTTCTTACTATTTTTAACATATTAGGGGCTTAGCATTTTTCTTGTTTTAAACTTAACTTTCAAAGGCAATATAATTACTCCTTCAGGCACTTAAACAAATGGCTGCCAAGAAGTTGGTGGCTCAGTGTAGAATCATTTAACTTCCTCATTATTTAGCATAATTTATTTGAAAGCCTGTTATTTCAACAACCAATAAAAATTTATGACCAGATATAAGTTTATGCATTCTGACTAATAAAAGTGGAGCTGTATACAATTAAAATGAAAAAAAACCCAACAATTGCAGTACATGGGTCATTACAGAAATAAGTAGGAAGGGAGATTTTCCATCCTATAGATGTTGTTCTAATTCATCGTCTGTCTTTCAAAACAAATAAATCTGACACTTGTTTCTGTAATGCTAGCAAAATTTAGTCTAAATTCAGCAGCTGTGGTTATATTAAGTTTTGGCAAATCTTACCATGGTAAGTGAGGCATCCCTGCCCATGGCAGGGGGATTGGAACTAGATGATCTTAAGGTCCTTTCCAACCCTAACCATTCTATGATACTATGATAAGTACTGGGAAACCCATTTAATGATCTAACTAGGAGGGAGGATTTTTGGTTTAGTTTAGTTTTGTTTTTTTTTTCCCTGAGGAAGTTATGTATTCATGCTACGTAACAGTGAAAGAAAGAAAATCTTTTTCTCAGATGGGGTCATTTATGGGTCTCCCCCGAGGACAATATATACTTTAGGCTGTTATTGCACTTCTTCAGTTTTCATTTTCCTGAGAAGTGTGTCTGTAGCATCAAGGTGGATAATCTGGCATAGTTAGGGCAACCTTTCTGAAGAAGAGTATAGTTTTGCTTTGAGAAATGCATCAAAGAATAATGAAATCAAGTTACTAATGTTTTCCCATTATTACTGTATGTATGTATCTTAGCATTTTATCACCTAAGAAAGAGTGAAGTTTTCTATGCTCCTCTGCATTTTTTTACAATTCCTTTTTGCCCGGAAGCCTTGTTGCCTGCTAGGAGAAATTTCTGACCTCAGTCACTTCATGAAAAGAGTGACCCTAATCCTGTAATGAATTCTGTGTGATGGAAAAAGGACATGCTGTTTTCACAGTCAGAAATGAGCTGAAAACATGGTGAACAATTTGCTGTTATCTTTCTTTACCAGAACTGAGAAATTATTGTTGAAATTGTAATCTAGAACCTTAGAGATAGTAGGTGGGTTTGAATTGCTACTTTCTTCTCTTTTATGTCTTCATTTTCCACCTGCATAATTATCAATTATGCTTTGTGACTTCTTAAAAGATCTTGTTTCCCACACCGTGCCTTCTCTCCCTGTTTTGCAACAGAGAATTTTCATATCCTGTATCAGCAAGCAGTTAACTCAGAACCTGGTTTTGCAAAACTGATGTTACTTACAGGTATCTCAACATGCACTGCTCTGCAGTGTTATCCCTCTCAAAGCTGTGTGTGCAGTGGTACCAATTTCTGACAAAATCCGTTTGGACTCGATGATTTTGAATGTCTTTTCCAACCTAAGCAGTTCTGTGATGATTCTATCCAAAGATTGCTCCACGTGTATCACCATCTGCCAACTGACTAGAACAGGAAATGAGAAACTGTGCTACCGACATCTCTTTTCCTGCAGTAGGTGTTTTACCATTAGTGTTGTTATCACAGCCTGTGAGCTGTCAGGTGCTTTCCTGGCCCCTCTTACCAAACATTGACAATTAAATGCTGCAGTTGAAGGTAGTTTTAGAATGTGTTGTGGGTGTCAGGTATAGGGTAATTTTTGGATAGGTGATGGAAGGGTGAAATATGTCAGGAGGATGGGAATAATGAAGAGCTGATTTTGACGTTAAAATTCACTGGGAGTGGTAAACAATAGACACTCCCCTTTCTGAGTTGCTCTGTCTAGAGAGCCTCTGTTGTGCATCCTATATAAACAGACATTTTACCGTTCTGCAATGGTGTGCATTTGTATGCATTTGCTGTGATACAGAATATTTTAATGACATTGGCAGACAGATAGTGGATATCTGTTGGACAGTGTTGACATGCTGGGAAACTTACAATCATAGGTGGGATTTCTAGCTTGATTTATACTATTATTTTCATCTACATTGCTTAAATTTTCAGTATACCTTCAGTTTGGGAGAACCTTTGTTGTTGAAATAACAGATGATTGATAAATCCTTTGACCTTCTATATGAAATGGAAGTTCTTTTAATACAAATGAGATATTTTGAATAAACAGAAGTGAAGTAAAATGCATGCTTAGGAAAATGACCATGCTGGGCCACAGTCATAAATATGTTTTGCCTAATTTGATCTCAGTGAGACCATTCAGTTGAAGGTAATGGGTTTGCAGGGGGGCTGATTGTCAAAAATAAAGCCGCAATGCATATGTTAACTGGTGAAGGCTTATATTTGTATTTCAAATGTATGAGGAATTAAACTAAATGGAACTAAACATCACAAGATCACAGAATGGTTGAGGTGGGAAGGCAGCTGTTGAGATCAACTCATCCAATCCTTCTGTCCAAACTGTCCAACTGCTATGTTGTTTCTTTTCCCATCATCCCAGGCTCTTGGCTTGCCTACTCTATCCCAAGTCTCCTTGTTCCCTCCTCCTTATTTTCTAAAATAAATTTCTCCTTATGAAGTTGACTGGCCTATTGGCAAAGATACGTTAACCTCATGTAGTCAAATGGATCTTGTATCTTCCAAGCAGCTGTTGAGCCTTAGAGAGGGTCCCATGGTCATAGAACCCTCTTTGAGGGTCTTAATAATGAGCCTTAGAACATCTTGATGATATAGTCCCAGTATAGAGCACAGCTTGATAGCTACTCTTTTAGCCAGGCAAAAAGTCTTACCAGAAAACTTGTGTTCATCTTTCCTGAAGATTGTGGTTCTTAACTGTTACAGTTCTCTGTAGGTGTCCCAGAGTGCTTCATTCAGATGAAGACTCTGACTGCTTCAGTGGTCATTAGCATCACACATTACACACTTAACCGAGATGCTGGTTGGAGAGCTTGACTACTTCTAGTAAGTTCATAAGTGTGGCATTTTGGGGCAAGCAAAATATGAGATGAACCAGAGGTTCCAGGCAGGAGAATGTTGTGACATACCGCAAATAAACACAGTT
Organism: Pezoporus wallicus; assembly: GCF_028554395.1. NCBI lineage: Eukaryota > Metazoa > Chordata > Aves > Psittaciformes > Psittacidae > Pezoporus > Pezoporus wallicus. The sequence goes on from NW_026637470.1 coordinate 1,161,992, forward strand.
TGATCCTTTCACTTCCACTTCAAGCTTGTAGCTTAATGTACTCGACTATCACAACTCACTTGCGAAACAAACTCCAGGGATTACCTTATGACTGGTTTTGACGGCATCAGAAAAAATGGCTAGTGTGAGTATTTCTTGTTAATTAATAAATTTGGGAAGTTTTGCTAGTCTTGTGCTAAGGCACAAAAGCTGTATTCAGAGTCCTATGAGATAAAATCTGCAGATAAAATACACTGCAGGGTAAGCAATCATTTTGTGTTTATCTCACAAGAGCGCTGTGAAGATTAATGTGATTTCCTCCTGTCTTCAGAGGGTTTGAAGATGAAAAATATTATGCACGTGCCAAACTTAGACCTATGTGGTTTGCTCTGGTTTGTAGGTGCGTGTGTTTGACTCCCATAATATGAGGTAGCAGGTGGAAAACAGTGACATCATTTGCTCTTGGAGCACATCAGAAAGCAATATTCTCATGGACTTCAAGCTGTGCCTGCTCTGAGAGCATAGCTGATGAAGAGACGGGTTGCTGCACTGAAATTGGCTGTTCCATTGGTAGGAGCAGGTAGTATACAGAACTTAGCCCCTAAGAGTCATACTTTGAGAAGTGACACTTGTTTCTTCACCACATAGGTTCTGCAGTAAACATGAGGTTAGGAGAGCAGAAATGCTGATTCTACTAGATGTGATAGTCCCTCTTTAAATTTGGAGTGCTGTTCAGACCTGATGTGTACAACAACCTCTTCTGTGCTTGCTATGTCTTACCTTAATGGAATAGCAACACTTGTCCACACCTCTTCACCTAAACACTGTCGAAAAATACACTGTTAGTCACAACGCTGTAAATGTTTAAGGGATTTTGGTTGGTTTTGTGCATTATCTCAAATTTTTAAGTTGTTCTTAGGATCTCTAAGCAGCTAAAATATTTCTGATAAAACAAGCCAATGATACAGTCTTTTCTTCAACTGTAGTATAGTAGTCTTTGTATAAGTACAAATAAATAGTTTCTCTTTGACTGCGTTCTTCTGCTCTCAACAAAAACTTGATGCCTATAGGAAGTATGGGGGGACTGAAGTACTTTACTGAACATTCACAGGGAAGGAATTTCTGCCAAGTAATTGTTCTCATGATATGGGTAGTTCATGCTGACACCCTCAGTAGCTGCTTATAATGTGTGTTAACAAGTTGCTTTGCAAAATCTGGCCTCATAAAGAAGTCTGTAGTTGATGTTAACCTTATCTTGTTTGCCAGCCTTCGGCAAATGCCATAGGTCCAGCTGGGAGATGTTTGGTCCTGTACAACACTGCTAATCTAATACACAGAAAACACATTGAAAGGGAGGGAAAAGTATCCATTTTATATGTCTACTGCTAGACTGGCTTTTTGGTTCTGTTAATCAGCTCTATAAAAATTCTGATTGCTGAGTGCCTCGAAGGTACGTGAATGCAAGTGAGTCTGTCTTGTTTTGCAGAGCCTTGTCAGGTTTTGGCTGGTGTACTTCTGCAAAGGGATTCTTGCCTGGTTTTCAGCGTGGCAGATACTCGGAGGAGAGGATTTTCTTCTTCCTCTAATGTTTTATGTCAAGTGACTGCTTGGCAAAGCTTTGATTTTTTGCTGGTGTTTTTCTGTGGGAAATATGACCCAGTTTAAGCGTATTTTGTTTAGTATGCCCAGGACCTATAATTTCAGAAGTCTTCTCTACATGGTTCTTCAACTTAAAGAAAAAAATATAATGATTTTTGCTTTTTATCATAAGGAAGCTATTGCTGGGGGAGGATATCAGTTCTTGCACCTTGAAGTGAACAGTGGTAGTTGGTAAGCAAAGCAGGTTTTTCCATATTAATTCAGCCATTGCAATCATATGAATGCATTGGAGGAGAAACCGCAATTAAATTTGCTATCAGTCACACCCATCAAGTGCGCTTAATGTTTCATCCAACTTTTTTTCTGTCAGCCCTATAATTCGATGTTCTTCTTTGTTTGAAGGTGTGGCTGAAAGAAACTTAAAATAAATGACTGTAAACTGCAGTATAGAAATGCTTGTTTGTGTTTAAAAATATTTTTAAACTGGAAGGTTATGTTGGAAGTTTCCTTTTCTTCTTCCATCACCAAATTACTTTTTCAGGCAGTATCTAAAGGCAGAAAGTCCTGGTTTTTTAACTTTCTCTTTTTTGTATTTTTAATGTTGGATAAGATTTATGTGCAAGAGAATTGAGAGCTATATTAAAGTCTGTGTTACTATCCATCATTTTTAAAGTGGTGTGAAGAAAAATAACACTGTGTGTATGTGTAGCTAGATTTGCAAAATTGTTAAAGGAGCCAAATTCAAGTGTAGTGCATAATGCCAGGGATGAGTATTTGGAGTTACTTTTTATTTTCCCTGTTGGAAAATATGTTCCCTTCTTGGGTCATTGGTCAATAGTGAGCAAAGAACTGTTGCTGTCTGACAGGTATTCGCTGGCTAATGCTAATAAATACTTATAGGTATTTTCATCAGTGGTTTCAGATGCTCATCTGTAGCTGGAAGTAAAGTTCTGTTTCACCTTCTATCCCAAACACATTCTTGCAAATGTCTAAGTAGAAGGCTAGACTAAGGAAGTCTAAGTGAAAAAGGGTGAGGTCTGTGCTTCCATCCCACTGAATCTTTCACTTTCTTGTCTATTCTGATTTATGGTGCTGTTTTCCCCCTTATTTAAGAAAGGTAGGCCCTTCCCACTTGGCACCCTCACGTCAGTCTTTTTCTTCTTTCTTCTTAGCTTCTAGTGGGATCGTTGGCTATGGTTGTGCTTGATTTTGGTCAGAGGAAAAAACAATACGGGTGCAGCTTCTTAAGTGTAGTACTGCAGTGAAGGTTTGGACTGTGCCAAGTCATACTTCACTGCGAGGATGGTTGGTCACTTGCACAGGCTCCCCAGGAAGATGGTCATGGCACCAAGCCTGTCAGAGTTCAAGAAGTGTCTATAGGCAACCCTCCTGGTCATACAGTTTAGTTTTAGCTGGTCATGCAGGAGGCAGGACTCCCTGATCCTTATGGGTCCCTTGCAATATGAAATATTCTGTGATTCTGTGATACATGCAAGCTTCCATGACAGTTGGATGTAAAAAAAAATAGCTTTTCATGCTGCAGATGCTCAAGAATATCTGCTGGAAACTGAACGTTGCCAGAGGTGGACAGAGCTCTATAAAGGCTGTGATACCAGGCAGTTAATCAGACTCCAGTGAAGCACTGTTATTTAGTATTACAAACAGTTGCATTGTGAGAGGGTAGGAGAAACAGTTTCCACTGCTGTGGGTTGTTGCGGAAGCAAAATAAAGCAGCAGAAATGTATAGACCTCTGAGTCTTCCCCTCCCATTACCCACAGTTCAGAAATCTCTCTTCCTCAGTACTTTGGAGTTAGTTTTGAATACTGTGAGTGAAAGAAGTAAAGTCTGTGACAGTTACAGGAGTCTTTAAGGCTTCAACTAGAATCAAAAGAAACTGTTGAAGAAATAGAGTCTAGAGAAGATGAATTTGGCTGATCTTCAGACTGTCTCTGTTGCACAGGTAAATGATACAGGCTTTATTGTCAGCTGAAATAACTTGTCTTGAATTGCTAAGATAATTCTGTGTTTGTTCTATGAATATTGAAAAGAAATTGTCAGGTGGAAAAATGAATTGCCATTCTCCTTGCATAGATTGCTCCCCTCTCCTCAAAAAAATACATGCTTACAGATTCACGAAGCCAGTCTTCCATTGTTAGTTTTATCATCTTTCAGCCATATGGTATGTTTTCTTAGCTATGACAAAGAAATGGTACAAAGTCCAGGTGTCGTTCACCATGTCTTCTTGGCTAGTTCCCTTTAAGCCCACTAGAGCACTTTTGAAAATCCAGTATTTCTCCCTTTACCCATATTCAAACAAGGGCTTTAATGAGGTCTTGCCAAAACCTTTAAAACTTGGAACAATCTAAATTATATGTTGTATGGAACCTCTAAGCCAGGGAAATGAATAATTACTGGAGACTACTTCTGTGACATAGCTTGCTTGTTTTAGTTTAACAGAAGTATAATGGAAGCTTTACGTTAAGGAGTTATTCTGTTTTTAGCTCATTGTAATGCTCTTAGAATGCTTAAATGAGGCTGGGTTGTTTTTTTTTTTTGGTATCTAAAATTCTCTGTTTAATGTTCCCTCCAAAATCAGTATCTCGAATATAAAGGTTTTTGTCACATTAAGTCATTTATATGACTGACAAATAAAATTCAGCATAGAATTGCAATCCCAGAGAAATGGTTTTAAAGGAAATAAATTTGAGCAGGAAGATTTAGTACAGGCATGGTAATGCCTTTTCTGCGGTTGCCGAGAGCTGGGTTTTGACTACAGACTGCTAGAGTCCTGGTGGTATGGCTGTAAACACTGATTAGTGAGTTTGAGTTCTTCCCAGGTGTTGAAATTACATGTGCTATTGCATTAGGAGTTGTTCAAATTCATCATAAAAAGGGACTTTATAAGTTGAATCGTTTCAGAAAGGTTTGTGCAAATCATGTTCTTTTTGACTGAGTTTCTTTACTGAAAGTCACCTTTTTTTAACAAAAAGGCATCTGATCAGGTACTTCAGTTTAAATACAATTTCCTGCAAACAGGTTACTTGTTTTCTTTCTTTTAAGCAGCCATTAAGAAGTACCTCTCAAAACCGTTGATTGACTGTGTTCTGAAACTCCTTGATTGATTCAGTATATGAATATTACAATTTGTTGAACATGTACTAAAAAATGAACTCAGTACACCAAAGCACACTTGAAGAACCTTTTGCACTGCTTGAATGGTTGCTGTCTTGAAAACAAAACTAGAGGCAGCTTAATTTTGGCCCTATAATTGGCTGTTTACATTTTTTGCTATTACATTATTTTCCCAAATTATTTATTTGCAGTCTTTAGGTTTATCAGTAGTTTAAAAAATACTTTAATCTGTTCCAAAACTGTGGGAAACTTACCTTATTTTCTTCTGAACTTTTGAGCTTGAAGCACCAGAAGTACAGAAGCTTGTAGCAGTGAATTAGGCTTGTTGTTCATCAGATAGGATTACAGTTTCTCAAGTTATTTTTCCTGCTTAAAGTTTGAAGCTATTGTTGGTTTAGACCAGTGGGAATTTGAAGCCAGTGTCATCATATAGTAGCATACCAAAGTTCCAGTTGATGATAGTCTAATAGTTTAGTAGTCTCATCTTGCAAATGCCCAGATACACACATAGATATATGCATGTTAATATTCATGTTAATATATTCATGTTACTGGTTCTTTCAATTATAAAACAGGACGTGTTGAAATAGCAGCTGTTAGTAAATAAGGGGAAAAATTGCAGGAATGGCTATTAGATGCCTCATTTTAAATGTAAACCTCACAAAAACATCCTATGAGACTGTCAAGTGGTACTGAGAATGACTGGGTATAAGAGCAGGACTGAAAAAGGAAGAGAGAGATCAAAATAGAGAAATGGGATAGTTGAAAGAGAAGCACAGCAAGTAGGGAATCTAAACCTGAACCTAAAATATCAGGAAAAGGCTGGGAACAATCAGTTGATGTATTGACCTCAAACCCAAGGAGTCCATAGCTTAGAAATATTCACTTGTGGGGCTTTACAAAGTCATGCTTAGAAGATCTGAAAATTCTTTTTTCATTTCTTTTCATACTCTTCAGATTTATGGCAATGGATGACACACATAGCTGTCCATAGGCAATGTCTTGAAAGGCTGCACATTAGCCACTGTGATTATCTCCCTGAAGAGATATCAGTGGTAGGCTCTTCCTATGCTGGGTCAATGTTTGTGTATTCATGAGATATTTTTAGGATAAAATACAATCAATTTATCTGTAGTATTTACTATGATATTTTAAGATATCATAGATAGGAAAGGAGGTGATTGCATTTGGTTTTTTTTTTGTTAGCCATCAAAGTGTTGGAATTTAATTGTAAAATTATAGTCTAGACCCCTTGCCATCCTAACTCAATAGGTTAATGTCTATGGTAGCTTTTGACCTGGATTATTTGGGGGGGGGGGGATGGGGGGGAGTGGGGGGGAGGGTTTGTTTATTAATCTCTAGCTTTCACCTTTATTTTTCTGGATATCTACATAGTAGCTAACATCACATTTGAAGCTTTGTGCTACTAGATATCCATGGTACAGCACCATATAGGGGTAGGGACTCTGGCTGGCATCCTCTTTACTGGCTGGGAGTCTGCTCTAAGCACTGTAAGGGAGTTTAATTATGTAACAATTATTTCTCAGCTGTGGCTTTTGTCTAATTATATGCACGTTTAAAACTATTATTTTGGCAACTTTGTATAAATATTATCAAAGTACTCTGTATTTTGCTTTTCCCCCCAGCCAAGATACCAAGATACCAGAACTAGCATGGATGTTTCCCCTTTGTCTTGTTTGGGGTTTGTGTGCTGTTCTGGGAGTGTGCATGCACACATGCTGTATGTCTTTCCTACTATTATAGGAACCCTGGTGACTTTTGTTGTTATTTCTCTAATAAAGCATGAAGTCCGGGTACCAACAACAATAAAAGTAAAGATTGTTGGCAGATAAGAAGTAAGCCTAGGGTTTCTTCTCAATCACCACTTGCACTTCTCTCCATAGGCACTAACTTCTGACTGATATTTACTATTTTCTAGGCAAATCTTGCTCAACTACTGAGTGAGGCTCAAGATCGAAACAAGCAGCTTGGAGAAGAGATTAGAGAGCTTCAGCAGAGACTGGGAGAAGTACAAGGGGACAATAAGGTATTATAACTTTTGTTATCAGTAAACGGCATGGAATGTGCAAACTGGGTTGGAGTTTTGTATCTACTTCTTAGGAAAACAAATGAAACAATGGGTAACAGAACTTCTAGAATACTTTGATTACAGTAAATACTCAAAACAGTAGAACAAAAGAAGCTTGTACAGGATACGAGTAAGTGCAGTTTATTATTTTTGTATGCTGCTTTTGCTCCATTGTCTTTAGGTACGTATTTTGTACCTAGCCTTCCTTTAATGCTCTCAGACATTCTTTCTCTTTTTAATACAATTTATTAGTGGTATTTCCTCTTACAAATAAGTACAGATAAACATGTTGTCTTCATCATGCGATAATTATTTTTTTGTCAATGAAAATGCAAGATTTTAGTAGATTGTAAAACCAGAGGAGGCATAATTCTTCCCTTCAGAAATATGGAGGAGTTGATCACATATACAGTGAGCTTTGTATTAAGCTCTCATCCTATTACGCTTACATAACCAATATATTTTATTGCTAAATTTAGCGAGTTATATGGAACATTGCTCAAAATCTGCCATTTGGTATTAATCAAACTCCTGTTGTCTCTGTTAATTGAAATATTTAAACTCAAGCCAAATGTGTGTAACATTCACAGCTGGAGCTATATGCAAAAGTACATTCAGAACTAGTGAGAGATTGAATTTGAGAGTCAAGATGGTTAACGAAGTAAAAAATGAAACAAATAATGAATGATAACTTTCCTCCCTCAACTACAGCTTAAAGTTCCTGGATTTAAAAATGTGAATAAAAATGATGCAGCTTTTAATTCTTCAGATGTTTGTTTTGTTTTTGTTTTTTTTTCCATTTAAGTAAATTTTACTTATTTTATTTTAAACTGAAGTATATCGTGGTAATGAAGTTTTATTCATTATTTATCACAAAAGACTACCTTGAAGGTGTGTAGGGAGCTGGGAAAGGGTCAAGGAAGACCTGAATTTGTAGCATGCACAGCATTCACTGTCACTTGCTCAAGTCTTCAAAGACCAGCTTTCTCAGTGTTTCTTTTCATTTGCATGTTATTGTTTCAACTATATTACAGTGTAGAAGACAGTGCCTTGCAGTTCTTCAGTACCAATATTATGCCATACAGCCTTTCCCAAGCCAGTCCTGAACAGATAACAAGGGTTTGTAAGTACAAACAGAACACAAAGGTAGTAAAACTATGGCATATTTAAATATCAAGGTTATGTACCTATTCCAGTTGCTTATAACAATATAGTCTAGGTGACACAGAGCCTACTTTTCTGTGCTTGAACTGGCTTTGTTTAGATTTGCCTCTGTGGGTTCACTTGATATTAGCTGGTCATCTTTGTAACATCTGTATTCTCAGCATGAATTTAAAATCATAATCCTCACAATGACTGGAAAAATACAAAAACAGGTATTCTGCCCACCATGCCTCTTTCCTAAAGGTGCAGAATAGTGCATCACTAAATAAAGAGGGGGAGGAAAGGACAGCATCAGACAGGGATTAATTTAGACTAGGATTTTCATTTTTGGAACACATTCTTCACTTTCCTAGTAAATGAGAAATAGAGCTTATTTTAGTCAGGTTGCTGGGTATTGAAGTGCCTAAAAAAGCATTGCTGTCTCTCTGAGGGATTTAACACGCTCCTCCTGTGTCAGATTTTGCTTCCTCCTAGCTTCCGTGATAAAATTCTAGGCTTGTTCCCGAAGCCATTCTGTTCTGCTCATCAGTTCTCCTGTACTGGCAGCTGGGTTACTTCAGGCACTGGAGTCCAGATAATGCATGGTATATACAAAAACAAAGAACTATAATAATTTGCTTGTTCTTACATTTTCCCCCTGCATTCTTCTCTCTGCTTTTTCCAGAGTGAGGGAGGGCATCATGCCCAGCTGGTCTACGTCAACCTTACTTCTGGCAAGAGATGAACAAACAGCTGCTTTTGCAGCAAGTGAAGCTGCTTATGGATGAACAATTCTGCCTGTGTCTGAGCAGGGGTGACTCATACAGGCTTTGTCACTGGGTGGCAAGAGCTTTGTAGGACCAAAAAAGAAAAAAAACCCTTTAAATATCACACATTAGCTCTTATTAATAAGGGAATGTTTTGATGCCTTGACTTTAGTGTTTGCTGCTAGTAGGATACAGTCACTTGGATTAGCAAGAAGACCTTAAACTAGTGACATTTTACGTGTTGAAATCACATGAAGTATGCCATTAGTTAGCAATAACAAATTACTTGCATTTGGCTTAACTGGATTGGTTTTTTCCTTTAATTTCAACTAGAATTCTGTGGGCACTGATAATTTTTTTTCAGGCAGTTTCTGGAAGGATTTGTTGCTGCAGTTTGAGAAATACAGCAGTAGACTGCAGCGCTCCACCAACAGATACCTAAGACTATTTATTTTTATGATTGATCACAATCTCTTATCAACTCTGACACTATGAAGACTATTCTGTGTTTATGATAGTTATTTGTAAACCTTTTTTCTTCCTAATGTTCTGGCAGCCGTGCTTGGAGAACAATTACTGAAACTTAGGAGAAGATAGTTAGGAAATCTAATTCTCTCTTGTAAAAGGGTAAAAATAGAAAGTGTAAGAGAAGCTAGAGGCTTCTGGAAGAGTAGATGACTCAGTTACCTTCAGTTGAATGCCTACCCACACAAATAAATGGTTTTGTAAGCTGTCGAGGGCAGTGCTAAGAAAGAAGAAGATGCATGGAAAATAATGGCTGCTGTGTTACCGACAGTTTGTTATAAGGCAGACAATCATTCCTGCAGCAGCAGTGTGAAATGTGAAATGTGGTGCATATGTCTTGGCAGAACTGGGACTTAAAGTAGCAAATTTGCATAGTTCTGGTCCACTTTTTAAGATTTTGTAGACACCGTGGTGAAGACAGTTGCTGTCACTGACTGCCTAAGCACAATGGTTTCTTCCTTCCACAAAGAATTTACTGGTTGTGCTTGCTTCCCTTTCCCTTCTGCATGTTTTATTGCGAGTCAGGAATGTACAGCTTGGGCCCAGGCATTGTTTGTGGACTCCTAGCCTGCACAGCAGCTATTGCAGTGAAGCCCATTTGGGGCATTGTTGGGCTGTTACAGAGTTGCTGTTTTATAAATCATTATTTTAGTGGACACTGATTAAGAAAAAGCTGTGGTATTAAAATAATAAAGACTAGTGGCTTGCAGCACTGGATTGTTTTGGTTAACAATCCATGGGTTCTTGACAAACAGGAGCTATCTCTGATAAAGTGCCATTAATTTAAATCCACTCTGCTGTGGCTGCTGTTCACAGAATCCCAAGGGATAGCGTTAACCTGTTTTCTAGCTGCAAAATAAACTTGAGCGTTCTTTTCCTCAGTGATTCCTGAATGACTGAAATAAAAATACAGCAGCCAGAGGGCAGGTGTATAAAGTTTATAACAAAGCACTAATATGTGAAATAAACCCTTAATGCTCTGGCATAACACTTAGTGTCTCTTTGGGTCACAGCATTTTCAGGGGCGATTTTTATGGCAGGTGGTGCTTCCTCATGAAACATTCGCAATGCAGAATTAAAGGACTTGGCCTGTTCTGCCCTGTCAACTCCCTGATTGGCCAACTGTCTGCAAGAAGCACTCTGTTGTTTTATGGATTGGTATTTTACTTTATGTATGTTTAGAACGCTTTTTACTGGCTGAATTTGGATTCCTGAAGCATTCTTTTCATCAGACTTCATACCTTTTTTTCCTTATTGTTCTCTTTGTTTCAAAATCAGTAGTAAATTGAGAGTTCTCCTTTCATTGGCAAACTCTTTGACCTTGCAAATAATAATTGCTTGAAGTTATAATTGCATTTTCTGCGTCACCCCCTCCCGGGCTGGAGGAGAGCTGCTCATAGTGTATGAGTCACAGCTCTGATCCAGTTCCCAGCCTGGTGCCGAGCGTATGCAGAAGTTCTGCTCTGCTGCAGGCACTGGAGGCATTAGTAAAGTGATTTTCCCCTTCCCATTTCCAGTTTTTCTGAGCAAGATTAAGTCCTCAAAATGTTACTTACATTTGTTTCTTACTGCCTCTGTCACTAGCAAGAGATTCTAGAAATTGAATTAATCTAGCTGAATTTGTTCAACATCTTTGTCGGTGACATAGGCAGTGGGATTGAGTGCGCCCTCAGCAAGTTTGCCGATGACACCAAGCTGTGTGGTTTGGTTGATACATTGGAGGGAAGGAATGCCATCCAGAGGGACCTCGACATGCTTGTGAGTTGGGCTGGTGCCAACATTATGAAGTTTAACCACGGCAAGTGCAAGGTCCTGCACCTGGGTCAGAGCAATCCCAGACACAGCTACAGGTTGGGCAGAGAACAGATTCAGAGCAGCCCTGTGGAGAAGGACTTGGGGGTCCTGGTTGATGAGAAAATGAACATGAGCTGGCAGTGTGTGCTCACAGCCCAGAAAGCCAACCGTATCCTGGGCTGCATCAAAAGGAGCGTGACCAGCAGGTCAAAGGAGGTGATCCTGCCCCTTTAGTCTGCTCTCGTGAGACCTCACTTGGAGTATTGTGTGCAGTTCTGGTGTCCTCAACATAAAAAGGACATGGAACTGTGGGAACAAGTCCAAAGGAGGGCCACAAGGATGATCAGGGGACTGGAGCACCTCCTGTGTGAAGACAGGCTGAGGAGGTTGGGGCTGTTCAGCCTGGAGAAGAGAAGACTGCATGGAGGCCTCATAGCAGCCTTCCAGTATCTGAAGGGGGTCTATAGGGATGCTGGGGATGGACTATTTATTAGGGACTGTAGTGAAAGGACAATGGGTAACAGGTTAAAACTTAAACAGGGGAAGTTTAGATTGGATATAGGGAAGAAGTTCTTTACTGTGAGTGAGGTGAGGCACTGGAATGGGTTGCGCAGGGAAGTTGTGAATGCTCCATCCCTGGCACTGTTCAAGGCCAGGTTGGACAGGGCCTTGGGTGACATGATTTAGTGGAGGTGTCCCTGCCCATGGCAGGGGGGTTGGAACTAGATGATCTTAAGGTCATTTCCAGCCCTTACTATTCTATGATTCTATGATTCTATGAATTAAAGCACATTACTATACCTTCTGTTCATCAGCCTTTTAGTGTTAAAAAAAAATAACATCCCAAAGCTATGAAGCCATTCCAGGATTTGCTAATTGCCTTTTTGATTGACTTGTTTTGATAAGGAAATTAATAGGAATTACATCTCCTAGGATCTCTTCAGCCTTACTGTGCCGTGGTCTGTACTTTCCCTGTGGGGACAGGGAGATGTAGTTTGCCAAAACCAGTTACTTTTGGGGGCACAGCTTTCTCTGAACAAGTGAAGTGCTATCAGAGCAAGTTGTACTAGCTTCAGTGACTTGCACTGAACTGGAGCTGAAATAAGTGGCAAGGATGATTTTGGTAGTCTGTCTTGCATCAGCAGGATTTTAATTGGCACATTGCAGCTATGGTGACTGGCATCCCATAAATACCAAAGATAGATTTTAATGTACAATCTTCTACTTCAGAAGATTGATTTTTTTCTAACTCTGCAATATAATGATGTACATTAATTCCTTGGTGCAGTCAAAGATACGGGGAAGGTCAGGCTGGTTATTGTGGTGGGTTTCTCTAGTCTCTGTGAAGCTCCTATAAATGAGGCCATGGGGAGGCAACACTTTTGCCTTGTTTTACTCAGCATAAACAACTGTAAATGCTGAATGCCTTATAGACTGTTATTTTAATGCTCCATGATTCTTAAAAGCTAGTTGCTTTTTGCTTTGGATATCAAATATAACTGTGTATTAATTCAAGTCAGGCTGTTTTCTGCAGTCACAAAGTTCATGACTTCATTAGTTGTTTAGCATTTGGCTAGGTCTTTCTGTTGTTGGCTTATTTTTTTGTTAATTCATGTTAAAATTAATTAACTTTTGTGAGTAGATGAAAAATATAACGCACAAGAAAATGTATTAGCAGCTGTTAACGCAAATTCTGCACTGATGTGGCACAGTGGGGTTTTAAGTGGTATCAGAAAATGAAGCTGAGCAAGCCACTTTGTGCCTTTTTATTCTTAAGTAGGAGATCTCTGCTGCAGAGAGTTCTAAGATTTACATCCGAAAATGGCTTTCTGAGAATTCTCTAGTTTTAGTCTGACCAGGATTAGATCCTGTCGCTCCTTAAAAACATTGATCAGGTGTCAGTGTTTATTTGGTTTTTCATCTTTGTGTACTCTGGTGACTATTGTTGCAGGGGCTAATTCAGCTCCCACTGATGATTTGCGTGTTTGGAAGTTTTCACTGAGAACAAGATTGAGCCTTCAGCTCAGAAAATTCCCTCTGGTTTAAATAATACCAGCTGTTTGGCCCAGAAGAGATGAATTCTGTAACAGCTTTGCTCTTCCTAATGCAAATGTACCGTGATGCTATAGCCTGTGTTCTCTTGCTTACCAAATCTGTTTTTGTAATGTCAGCTCCTTCGAATGACAATAGCAAAGCAAAGACTTGGAGATGATGAAGTTGGGGCTCGCCACTTTGCAGCACATGAACGGGAGGACCTTGTTCAACAACTGGAGAAGGCTCGAGAGCAAGTAATAACTAAATGGGCATATATTGTTGTGTTTTAAAGAGCTAGTGCTGTCACAAGTAAATTACTGCTTCTGTTGTGTTTGGAGGGCTGGTAGCTGATTAACATTGCAAATAGTGGTGAGGATGTTGGGATTTTTACTGAAATAGTTGTTATTAAGCACTAACTTAATCATGCATGCATGGTTAGAGTGACTTTCCTACTCCCAGGAATTTCTTCTCTAGATTATTGGATCTCCCCTTTTTATAATGTGCAGCAACAACTTGTGACAATTAAATATTGTCGATGCATGTTGATGAAAGAGACTTATTAATGAAAGCTGTTACAAGTATTTAACACAATATGTGGTGGCTAATGCAACTCCCAAAGATACTCTCCAAATCAAATTGTCTGTAATAGTGCTGTTAGTATCCTCTTCCTCCTGACTCTTAGCTATTTCTTTGTCTTTTGAAAATTTCTTGCACCATGCCTCTTTTCCCTGCCTGTATTAATACTGTGTACCATGCAGCATCCAGTTCATCAGACTGCTTCCCTAATCCTGATAGATAACTTTCTGTAAAATTTTGGGTGGCTCTGTTCATGCATTCATTCCTACCAGTTCCACCCTGAATAAGCCATTCTGTAATCCAGGAGAAGGTATATTTCTTGTTTTTCAGTGTTCACTCGAGTGCAGTGCTACTTTAGCTTGCCAGAAGGACTGTTGGCTGCACTTGGTCTTCTTCCAGTATGATTCTCCCTGGTATCTCTGTTCCCAAGCTCACGTTCTCCCTGTTCATCATCTGGCCTCTTTTCACATGGTCTTCTATTTTCCTTCCTGACTTACCAGTGTTTCCTTAGGTGCCAGTGGAGACTTCTCAACTCATTGCAGACTTTTCTCACACTCTCTGTTTCTTCCTCTTGGAAGTTTGAAGCTCTTTATTCTTGAAGGAGCTGCACGCCTTCACCTTTTTGCTATAGCAAAGCTTACTCTCTCAGCTCCATACTGGCTTACTTTATACTTTTTGTAGTTCTTTTTCCTGTTCTGTGGAACTTTATTGCTGAAATTAGTACATTAGTATATATTCCCCCTTACAGACTTTTTTTATCATCTTCCAAATTTGTGAGATTCTTACTCAGTTGAGTTCATTCCACAATTCCTAGAAATAACATGCTAAAACCAGTTTCATATGTTTGTAGCAGAAGCATAGTATGGATTAAGGTTTCTTTTGCTGTTACATTTTAATTGTTTTCTAGAAGTTTTGTAAAACAAGTTTAACTGCTAAAGTTACTTAACTTCAAATTAATCAAATAATACTAAAATAGAGTGAAAGTACCAGGGCTTATGAGCTTTGGAAAGACTTTTAACCTTTTAACTGTCCCGTATCAATCCTGTTCAGACATGCAGTGCAGTGCTGTTGTTGTTTTCCATTTGGGTGCTATGTAGTTGTTTGTTTAAATGTCAAAATAGTCATACTGCTCTCCTTTTTTTTTCTCAGATTGAGACTCTGAGATATGATCTTCAGGCTGCACTGGATGAGTTACAAGATGTGAAAGAGGAACGCTCTTTTTACCAGGATAAGTCTGACAGACTAAACCAAGAACTTAATCATGTCTTAGGAGGGCATGAAAACCGTATCATTGATGTAGATGCTCTGTGTATGGAGAACAGGTGAGTGCACTGCAACCTTACTCTTACCCTAGAACAAGCAGTGTATTGCTTTAATAGGAGCATCAGGAAGTCAGTCACAACAAAACTTCAGATCAAATAGATCCAAGAATAAAAGTTAACAGATATTTTTGCCACTTGCTTGGGAATAAAATGTGGATTATGGTCTCTGCTAAGAGTCAGAGTCACTGACAGAGCCATAGCAGACAACTCCCTTAATGTCAACAATTGCCTTAAAGTGAAATAGATCTTGTAGGACACTTTCCATTTATAGAGACTTATACTTCAGATAGGAAAGTGTAACACCAAAGGCATTGCTTCCTCCCAGCAACTCCAGGTTTTTTTTTTCTGTTTTGGTGGCCTACAGAGTTCTGTATCAATTTAAGCCTCCTGCTTCCCTGGCAGTGAGATGACTTTTTTTTTCCTATGAAATACTTAAATTTTCACAAACCCTAATTCCGTTGCAGTTGCACTACATGAAAGAGGGTATTTCATAAACCCTTTATACATGAAAAACCTATTTTCCTATGTGGAAATAGCCATCTAATCCAAGTGCATAAACTGTATTAGGAAGAACTGTACTGTTTCAGTTACACCATTTTTTCAACTATACTGTTAAATTTTCTACTTTGTGATTGCTAATGAGAAGTGCCATGTAAGTGATGGATATTGCAATGCAAATGTTCTGCATAGTTGAGTCTTGTGTTGACATATATACAAATCTTCATGTGTCCATCTCACAAACCTTCAAGTACAGAGGACACGACTAAATGCTTCCTATTTCATCTAGCCATAAATACATCCTTTTAGCTTCCCTCCCCCAAAACCTAAGGACTGATATAAAATGATTGTGCATCATGCTGGACAAATCGAACCAAAGAGCAGCCTCCTTTCCTGATGCCATTTGTTTCCCTACTTAAAGTTTTATGGGGTCAAGAGCAGTAAGATTTTGTTATTTTATCCCTCACAGAACTGCAGAGGGAAAAAACCTCTCAGTAGTTCAAAGACAGGACATGCCAAATAGTAAAGGGGAGTGCTTGAGGCAGTACTTGAAGGTAACATGAAGTAAAGGATTACGTTTCTTTTTCAGGTATCTTCAAGAAAGATTAAAACAACTTCAAGAGGAAGTCAACCTTCTGAAGTCTAATATTACTAAATATAAGGTAAGATCCTTTCAGTCTATCATCTAAACTGTGCTTCATTGTTCACAGAGGTTATTATTC
This sequence comes from Pezoporus wallicus, assembly GCF_028554395.1. NCBI lineage: Eukaryota > Metazoa > Chordata > Aves > Psittaciformes > Psittacidae > Pezoporus > Pezoporus wallicus. The sequence continues at coordinate 1,178,173 of NW_026637470.1, forward strand.
ATTCTCATGTTCATATACATTTAAAGAACAAAACTGTGTCTTCAAAGAAAAATCCATCATTAACATTCTGACCATATTAGTATGTATTACATGCTCAGTCTTCCTTGTAGGCTTCTTAGCTGATGCAGTACAAAAGGCTACACACTGAGTATTTAGAAAAATGAACTAAGTATTTTAATTTGAAGCTCTCCTGCTGCTGGGAGGGTGATCAGCCTTCCAGCCTGATGGTAGGTAAAAAGTAGCATGTCATGCAGTGGGTGGTGAATGACTGCAGCTGTGTTGCTGTCACAAGCAGGCATCTTTTCCCTATTCCCTAATGGCCACACATTTCTTCAGATGTCTTAATGATTGCTAAGTCTTCATTGTTCTTCCATTCCTGGCTTAAGATACATGCTGTTTGACATGAAACCTTCAGGACTGAATCCTGAGGGAAAAATACTGTTGCTCTTCCTGAGGTCAAGCACTCTGTTTCCTTCTGCAAGTGATTTTGGGGTGTGGGAGAGGAGGGCTGCTTGTCAGGGCATGAGAAGGGTTGTCTTAGGACTGTCAATGGGACTTCTTAACCATTTAGGTCACTATGAAACAGTCACAGCACTAATTGCTTTTTGTGCGTGAACAAAGCTCCTCGAAGTACCGATTTCAGTGTCTGTTCACACTTATGACTTGGGTGTCTCGGCGTGTGAGTTAGTTTATTGGTAAGAAGTGAGCATCTTGGTGGACTCAGTTTCACAGAACTGCAGTTGTTTTGGAAGAGCTGGACTTCTGTAGCAGGATCATTCTGCTGCTAATTCCTGAAAGTCAGTATGCTACTAAAAGAGCTTCTAGATACTGATAGAGGAGCCTGAGCTTTCCCTTTGAAGCCTAGCCAAAGAAATGCTGGGAAAAGTCTGATTTTGCTCCCAACTGTTACTCTCTGCAGGATACTGCAGTATATTCACTGGCACTCAGATGATTAAACGGTAGGCAAGTCTTAAAAATGTGTTGGGGTTGTGGGTGTTGGGGACTACAGTAAAGAGCGGTGAGATAGAAAGAATCTGTAACATTGCAAAGACTGTTCTGGCTGGACAGTAGTACTCCAGGGATCACACTCCCATGAGTTACTATGGGTGCAAGCTCTAGGGCCTGCAGAGTTGTTCTGAGACCAAAATACAAAGTTCCAGTTTCTTTACTCTTAATGAAAGGGTTTGTTTGCTACTGTTTTTCTAAACAGGATGTTTGTTGTTTCCTTAGGCTGCACTAGAGAGACGAAAGAACTCAAAGACTCATGGTAGATCCAGCAGCAGTGCTCTGACTGGAGTCCTGTCTGCAAAGCAAGGTATTACATCAGTGCAACATGTTGCTTATCCTACTGAATTCCTTCCTCTTTCTGTCTTACCCCTTAATTTCAGTAACCCTTTCCTTACCAGCCAAATCAAAATCTTTCTTCTCTTTCCTGTTTATTATTATGTGTTAATTTTTTGTCCTTTTTTCAGTTGACTTGAGAGTATGAAATTTGCCTCTTCAGTACTGCTGCTCCTTTTGTTACTCTTTTGTCATTCATTCTCTCCCCTGTCTTATCTTTTTTTAAAATCTGTAAACCTTTCTGCAACTTTATCCTGACAAATAACTTGTTCATTCTCTTTGCTCTGCTAAGAATGATAATCACAATTCATATTCCTAGTCAATTCATAGACAAGGTGGCAGAGGAGAGGCCCTAAGTCAGGTTTTCTGCTACTTTTTTTAGAAGCTTTTACATTCTGATGTTTTGCAAGAAAGCCTTTTGTCCCATGTTTCTTCATGGGTAGCAAAACGGAGTAATCTCTTTTTCCACCTTTCAAAGAAAATACCAAGGTTAGGAAAGAAAAGGGAAGAGAAAATTCTTTGAGCAAAACTGTACACCTGGCACCCTACTGTTAGGTGTCGGTGTATTCATACACACAAGATCAGTAGCATTTGTCATGGTAGGTTGAAACTTGCTGTCCTGTTTTTGACTTCTCTTCTGTCCTCTTCTCCATGTACTTTCATACATACAGATAAATTATATTATATACAAAAAGGGGCACAGCCAGATTCTAGCTACAGAAGTTAGTGGTACTAGCAAACTGTCTGATATAGTTGAGAGATACAGGCTCTAAAAGCTGCAGAGGAAAAGTTCACAGTTGACTATATTTTAGCATTAGTCTTAAATAACCTGAAGGATGTAATTATTCTTAAAAGTAATATAAAATCTTCTTTGTGGGCTTATGTTCTAATGTAAGTGGGAGAGAAATGACCAATTTTTACTGATCTGTAGGCCTGTAGAAGAATGAGCTTGTTTCCTTCTGAACAAAAATAATTTTCCAAAAGCAGAGTTAACATAAGGTATGTCTGCCTGTATTTGTTGTGGCAATTGCTGTGCAATAATGATGAGCTTAGAAAGCCACCATCTTTATGCCAGCTAGAGATTACATTTCTGGGCTTTTGGTTTGATTGTAAGTGAAAGGAACAAAATCTGTATTAATTTCAGTAATGAGAAAGTTCTTTATTGCTAAGTAAATGCTTGTGTCATGTCTCTCTACGTGAGAAGCCAAAACTCATTTGTGTTTTTAATATTACAGTCCAAGAGTTGTTGTCGGAGGATCATGGATGTAGCTTACCAGCCACACCACAGTCCATTTCAGATCTCAAATCACTGGCCACTGCATTGCTGGAAACTATCCATGAAAAAAACATGGTCATACAACACCAAAGGCAAACCAACAAGTAGGTTGCATGAATTCTAAGTAAAATAGAACTTGCCAAGCTCAGGAAAAGTCATAGTTTTGGGAGAGTTTCAAGGAAATGCGAAAGAAGATCCATTTTCACAGAAAATTCATTGTCATCGTTAACTGGTGGGTTCTTTAGGTTTTAAGATCAAGTATGTGTTTAGAGAAAAATTAAATTTTCAAAGTAAAGTCTGGGTTTGACAAGAGACCTGTCTGCCTCTACTGGACAAGGTTTGCTGCTCGGGTTTAAGATAAACCACAATAACAGAGGGGGGGACTTGCAGCACGTAGTCATAAGGAGGGCTAAAGAAAAGCCGCTGGGAGGAGGGACGCCCTTGAACTGGAGAAGGTATGTGGTAATTGGTTGTTACCAGTTAGTAGGAATTTGCTAACGAACACTGCGGGCATAGTAAATGTTGCACCTAGAAAAGGATCTGAGAGGTTTTAGCATAACATTTGTCACAGGCTAGCAGCCTGCGTGTCATACAAATGATAGCTGTTGCTCCTGTAGTTACTTTGCCAAAATTTGGAGAAGATAAACATGGTTGGATTGCTACTGTGTGATTTGTTTTTTTTAAATGTGAACTGAACTTTCAGGGAGAGTTTGTTTACTCTCAGCTGTTCTACTCATCAGTAGAATTCTTTGTGTCTTGCACAGCTCCTATCATGGCAGAATGTAATCATTTTTGACACATTTTCTGGCATTCTTCTTGTCCTTATGCAGTGTATGAAAATCAGAGCTAGGGAAGAGTTCATGATTCTGTGCGCAGGGTTGGTTTTTTTTTTCCTGTTTTTTTTTTTTTTTTTCTGTTTCTTTACCACTGAGTCAGTACTGGTAATCAGAGGTTATTCAGGCTTCTCAAACGCACATCAGGACCAGATGCCAGAAATAAGCAGGCATCTTTCATGAAAGGAAGGAATAGTACCAAAGTAAAATGTATTACACTAGAATAGATGATTCATTTTGAAAATTGATAACTCTGATACTAGGCAGACTCTATTGCATAATTCTTAGTGATGTGGCAATAGAAGTAGAGGAGCAGTTTATAGCCACTCTTAATACTCTTGAGAAAGCAAATGCCTAAAGGGAGACTAAAGCAATGAAAATGTAGCCCATATCTAACTGATGGCAGCTTAGTCAGTTCATGTCTGTAAGTGTGTCATGGAATGCAAGAAGAGTTCCTGCACTGAGCAGTGCTAATGAAGGGCTAACAGCTGCTTACTCCCCTCTCCCTTTCCTCAGAAGGAAAACATTCAGAGAACAACTTTTGCTTGTTATTTGTTATTCCAGGTATAACCAGCCTTTTACATCCAGATATTGTATCATTACTCAGTGTTCTAGTTTGCATACTCTTGCCTATAGCAACCTTCTTTCTTCATTTTTGTATCTCTCAACTGTATCACTGCAATGATGGCTTCACTTTCTGATACCACTGTCTGGCTTTCAACTATTGAGTATGGGTCTCCTTTCACAAGGAGATATGATTCTTTCATCTGCATACCCAAATGGCCATACATAGCCACGAGAGTAGAGGTTGGATGTGTGCACGAACTATTATTCTGTGCCTAATAGAAGTTCAGGTCTTAGAAGGAGGTGACAGTCCACATCTCTCCCAGGTCAGGACTGTGCTCAGAGCTGTAGTGTTGTATTCATTCAGGATGCTTCGGAAGGTGGGGAAAAGGAAAGGATAAATCCTGGGGAAGTTGAGTGAAGAGCCTCAGCAGCACTCCTGTATGGTATACTCATTCTTTTTGTCACCTTTGGCTTTAGTTGGATTAAAGAAGCTTTTAAGAGGCTAGAAGGAATGAGAACTATTTCAAGTAGAAACACTTAAGGCACAAAAACATTAAAGTGAAAAAGGGAAATGCAAGATAGGATATCAGGGAAAAACATCCCTTTTTTGAGGTGCATTAGCTGGTTATTGGGGGCACTTATCTGCCATGCAAGAAGTTACAAGATAAGACTGCTAATTTCTGAAAAGAAATTGCCCATCTGTCAGAGTGCACAAGTAAAACAGATCCATAAACTGGTACTAGTAGAAGATGCATTCTTTTGTTGAAGGTATTTCTCCATTCTCCAGGAAGTTGAGAAAGATATGGGGCTAGGGAGAATTGTAGTGACAAAAAGTTTTACGTAAACTGGAAGGTAGAAGTCTTCTCCTTCACCCCTCTGTCCTGTTTGCCTGGCTTTGCCTGCACAAAGAGCATGTTTGGAGGGCATGGTTACTCTTTGTTGTTCGAAGAAAGTGAGATTTATCGGATAAAGAATGTGAGGTTTTGGGGTAGTTGTTTCATTCAGGGTAATTCTGAGTTGGATATTTGATGGATGATTGACCTGTTAGTGATTCTATTATCAGTAAATGAAACTTTTCAGACTGTGTGAACTTACTGTCCTCCAAACAGTTAACCTACTGTAAAACCAAAGCCTCTTTTGTTGCGTGCAGATTGAGAGATGGCTGTATAAATTTACAATAGCAGAATGGTAGATTTGGTTTCTGATTAACCGAAGCAATAACAAGATAGTAGGTTTTTAAAGTGTAGATTAGAATTTGGATGTGCTGCTGAAGTTGACTTTCTGATGTTATGCTGTTGTTAAAAACATCTGTTGCCACTTGCTCTTGGAACAGACACACTATTATTATTGTCGCTTTTCTAAATATGTGCCATGATAAAAGGAGCTGTGGGAGTATGTGCCTAGGAACAAGTAGGCTAAATCCAGCCTTTATTTTTCTAGCCCCACTTTTAAGAAAAAAAAGTTGTTTGGGAAGAAAACAGATCATTTTCCCCAGGTGATTTGTAGCGAGTACTGCTAAGTTTAAGTAACATCCTATGTTTCTCCTCACAAGCACATTAGCTTAATTTGAAAAGGCAGCTGTAAATGAGTTCTCTATGCAGTAATGTGTTGCAAGATTAAAAATAGTTACAGAAATGAAAAAAGAAACAGTCCTAACCCTGCCTAGCAAGTGGATAAAAAATCTTTTTTCTTCTGCCAGCAGTAAATGGTTTATTAGATGTTCTTTTTAGTGCAGTTTATTCCTGAAATCGCCAGAACCCATGTAAGCCAGGTGAAATTGCAGTAGAAGCAGTAGAAGCTGCTCTGCTACTTGGTCATGTTGGACTAATTTTAACAGTTCTAACTTGGGCGAGCTCAGTCATGACCAAAATGACAAAAAGGATTGTGTCAGTCTGTAAATGTTTCCATGTGATGTACAGAACTAGATACATGACCGTGACGGACCCTATTAACAGACATTTGAGTGATTGTGTCTGTATGCCTTCTGTAGCAAGATCTAAATTGAAAGTGAGGTGAATAGATTTCAGGTGTTGTAAATCAACACAGCTCCTTTCAGATTACAGCCATGTATGCTGGGAAGCATGGAAGAGCCAGCAGGGAGTTTCTAAATTCAGATGGGAGCATTGCTGCTATTATGTAAATAGATTTTTGTTAAACCTTATCCTGGAGGGAGGTTTAGACTAACTTCCTCGTTGCATTAGACACATGACCAGAGAACCACAGAAATGGCTGTCAGCACCTTTGTCAACATGATCCTTGTACTTTAGTCAAAGGATCTGGTCCACTATGGCTAGAGATAAGAAAATAGATTAGGGAATTTGATGCTACCAACCTATTCAGCCCCTTTAAAAATACCTGCAGTTCCAGGCCACCACAGCTCAGTCTTCACACAGCTTCTCTCCATCTTCACGTATGGAGATGACAAATTATCTGGAGGTCACAGGGGAAAGAAAGGAATGGGATAAGCCACACGGCGTTCAGGTGTGCTTGCACATCTGTTTTTCAAAAATGGTTCTGTAAGAACTTGCAGCTTTATGTAGGGTTCATTTCTCCCATAGCTATCTTCAGATAACATGGCTTGAAGCAAACTAGAATCATACACATCACTGAATGTATTTTGCTCTCTTCCTGAATGAAAGGAATAGGGTTAAGCATTGTCCTCTCTTTTTGCCAATCATTGTTCAGAGCAGCAGAATGATCCTTCTATGTGAGAACCTGCAACAAAGGTTAAAAAATAGCTCAGCATCTCTTCTGAGGATCCAGCAGGAATTATCAGGATATATTTCCTCCAAAACGTTTAGAAATCATGTGGTACAGCTGATAAATGTATTATAATATTTAAGAGAAGTAAAAGAAGAGTGACTTTGCTATTGTCTGAATAACAAGAGCAGTAGCAATAACTGAACTTGATGCAGAGGGTTGAGTTTCTTTCTGCGATAGGCTAGCTGACAGGGAGGGCAGTATCTTTCCACAGTTTTCTGCCCTGGAACTACTGGTATACTACTTATGAAAATAATAAGGATTTTTTCTTTTCCTGGCAGAAGTACTAAACTTGTGACCCATTTGTGGTGACAGTCATTAGCCAAATCAACATTTTTTTGTCATCTCCCTCGATAAGCTAATATGACATGGAATCTCTGTTTCCTGCCCTTCTAAGTCAGGGGAACTCCATGTTCTTCAGCTGAACCTTGGTGGGACCTTAGACACAAAGATGGAGTGGGCTCCCAGTACAGCTTCTTGAAAGTTGCTCTGTGTCTTTCTCCATCACCTTTGTACTGCAGAGCACAGTTGCTGGATGTCTGGCATGCCCTGGGATATGAAAATAGAGTTGTTAAGGCTGAGTCTCTTATGATGAAAGCATTCTGAAAGTGAAACCTAGACTTGAACAATTTTAATTGCCATTGGAGAAGACAGTAACAGATCCATCATAACCTTGGTAACCTATTTGATTACTGAGTTTCAATGGGGAAATAAACATAACTGCTCCCAAGTGTCTTCTCTCCTTTGCTTGTAAATATGATGGACTGTTTGTTGATATACACCCTTGTACCTGTCAGTGCTTTCTTTGATAGCTATTAAAAGCTTTCTGTTTCTCTTTTACATTCTTTCTCTCATGCTGATATTTTTGTAATCTTTAAAATGCTTACAGGCTTTTATAGTGTCATTGCAGAGCCCTCATGTAGAGATTTAAAAAATAGTCCTTGTTAATCAGTTTTTCTAGCCCCTTTGGTATTTGCTGGGTTTGCTATTCTTCATGTCCTTCCCAGATTTTGCTATCTTGTCAGTAATGACATTCCCAGTATGCTCAAATGTCTGCAGCATAAAACCCTCATTGGAGAGCACGCAGTGCAGTATTGCGCAGCTCAGGTGAGCATGGGAAGATGCTGTTGCCTAGCTGTGTTGTGGTATGCTGCTTCTCAGCATTCAGTTCAAATTTAACTGACTTATCCTGTTGCTGTAATTTGATGAGTAAAACTCACCGTTTATTATCTCTGCTGTCATGTTTAGAATTGCTTCCTCGTCCAGGTTTCTCACTCTATTGAGTATTGTTTTGGATTTATTTAAAGACTTGTGACTCCAGGAGACTTGCTGTGCCTGTGAGAGAAACACTTTCAAAAAGATCATTGGAAAAAAGAGCTTTCTTTGCAAGATAGAAATCTCTTATTTGATCTGGGGAGAGAATTAAGACTAAAAGTTAAATCCTGCAGGAGAGCTAGCTGCAAATAGCATTTTGTAGGAATCAGATACAAAAGAAGAGATGACCCAAGAAATGCAGTGAAAACTAGGAGAGGGTGATAAAGGCACTGAAGAGCTTGAAGCTTTTTAGTGAAGTACAAAATGGAGTTCAGCACAAAAAGAAAAGATGTAGTGGAAAAGATATTCTTTGCCATTTTAATCAATCTTAGTGATAGAGAAACCTCTGTGAATAAAGGACTATGCCAAAATTGTGGTTTAGAATTTCAAAATCAATTTAAATGTTGTCTTGAGTTTTCTGTATTTTGTCTGCATAGCTTTTATCTTTCTGCTTTTTGCTGTAAGAGAAAGTAAAAATAACTGGGAAGACATATTTACAGGTGAGGAAGTAGATACATTGTGAGTTGCTATTCTCCATCTTTACCAAAGATTGAATGTCCAGTACATCCCAGATGTTTTTTATTTTTTAAAGCCATGGGATAGATTTGATAACTGTATTTCATTTTCTTTTAACTCTGGGAGAGGTTGCCCATTGCCATTAGTGAGAAGAGATGACCTGTACAGGTTTAGTGCACTAGTGAAGTAACAAGTTAAAAATTCAGCTGTAGTCTGTAAGCAATTAGACTTTGGTTACCTTAGTATAAGAAGGAAGCTTATCTCAGCTGACTATCCCTGGCTTTTTTGTTTTCTTTTTCCAAGAATTCTAGGTAACCGAGTGGCAGAACTAGAAAAGAAACTAAGAACTTTGGAAATTGCTGGCTTATGGAGTCTTCCAGGTTAGTACAAATTCAAGAGAACCGCCTGCATTATTTAGTTTCAATGACATATTTGCATTTAAGAAAACCTTGGCTGTACTTTTTTTTAATGACAGTTATTTTGTGAATGTGCTGTTCAGCACATTTTCAAAATTAGAAACTCCCGATAAGTGTGAAGTTGAAACCACAAATCACAGGACTCTTTTAAACTCAAAGTCAAATATCTATACTGGAAACAAATAAATTTACATACTGGAAATAATTGAATTGTCTCCACAGTCTACAGGCAAAAACGAAAGGGAACTATTTTTTTGAAGCATTGTCTAAAATGATATACAGGATATTGGCCATTATGTTTTTCAACAAGTTGTATTTATTAATTTTTTACTTCTAGCAACTTCCACGGATTCTGTCACTGTATTTTTAATTATTTTTTTCCTGTAAAATCATAAACTCTAAGAAACTGAAATGTAAATGATCTTAAATTTTCTAGTCCATCTCTCCAGAACAGGCTTATTCCCTGTAGCATCTTAAGTATTGTATTTGGTTTTGAATTACTCAAGTAATGGGAGATTAATCTGTTTCCTAATAGACCTCGCTGTTAGGAAAATGTGCAATATTTAATTTACATTTACTTTTTGCTTCTTTTCTTCCCATTACACGTAATTGTGTCTTTTTTAACCACTGTAAATTATGCTTCTCCATTGCTGGTGTTTGAATCATTAGGCTTTGTTGTTTACGGCTTCCTGTCAGTGCTGCTGGGGGTGGAAGGTAGTGTTGTTTAGGCTTGTGTCTTTTTGGCTCTGTTTTTTTCCACCTAACCCTTACATCTAGAAGAAAACATTTGACAAAGCTGAAGGCACCTTGTGACAAACCTGCAGTGTTCAGCTGTTTGGCCTAATGTGGTGTATTTCCCCTTTAGCTTGCAGTCCCCTTTCTGGAACTGGCTCTCTTCTTGATGCTTTCCAGAACTGAAGGTCCCAAATTTGTTTCCATGGATTACTCTTCAGTTAGTCACTTAACCATACATAGTGTACTTAGTGCATTTGTCCCTCCCCACATTCTCCAAAAGATGCAGGTGAACTATTTGTCTAAGACTCTGCTAATGTGGTTTTGTCCATTAATACAGATGTGTATCATAAACTCACCAGTTTAAGGTACTGTAGGTTTGTTTCGTTGGGTTTTTTGTTTTGTTGATTGGGTTTTGTTTGTTTTTAAAAAATTTCAATGAAATTCATACACTACTAAATGCAGAGTTTCTAATCTGTGCAAAATATATTAAAACAAAGGGACAGTGGGAACTTCTTGCGCCATTGTTGTTCTATGTAGGTAAGACATCAAATGAATATTTGTACAATAACAACTGTCTCTTTCCTTCCTTTCTTTTGCTGCCTGAAGGCCTGAGCTACAATATCTCAGTGGGATTTGGGAGTAGGTTCTGCTTAACATATATTTTTAGTAACTGATTTTAGCAGTACGTTAAATATTGTCACTGCATGGAAATAAACAGAAATGTTATCTGAACATTTTTATATCCAGCAGGTTAGGATGTTCAGTCGAGTTAGATGACCACAAGAGAAATAGAGACTGCTCTACAAGACAATTTCTTTAAATTGAGAAAAACAGTAAGAAAGGACGATGTTAAATAGTGGTAAAGGAATTTTACACTGGATTGCAAGTTCTGTTGAGCCCCAAGGTTTGTTGAGTTGATGCTTGCCTTTTAAATAAAGAGTGCACTTTTGTTTCCAAGTGCACTCTAGTCCCAAGGTGGTCAGAAACAGCCTTGCAACACCTGGTAGGTCACCAATTTTCTTTTCAGAGCATGAAAAGCTTCCGCTACACAGAACAGCAGCGTATAACAAATAGTGTGGGAACTACCACAGTGGACTCTGCAGCTGAATGTTCGCTCTGGTGAGGGGCAGAACATGGGGAGTATCTGAGCCTAGTCAGTCTTAAATCCAGAGACAAAAAGTATTATTTGCTTGAGAAATGAACTTTTTTTCGTTGGAAAAAAATACAGAGCTGAAAGCTGATGTTCAGTCTAGCACAAAAAGAAACACATATTATAAATTGCAGGGTTTTAATCTGAAGTTAATGTTCCTACTTAGGCATCATTGTCCATATAACATTTATAACATCCGCTGTCACCATGATATTAATATCTTCCAAATGATGTTAATAAATGATGTTAATAAAATTTATCCTATTGAAGAAAGAGCTTGACCGCTTCTAATTTTTTGTTAGGTGACAAATATGTCATCTGCTTTTTGAACAGTGCATGAATGAGCTATGGGGAAGCTAAATCAAGACTGCGTATTTAATTTTTGAAAGGTGGAGCTGGTAGCATAGTTCATTTTCTGCAGAAGTTCTAACTACCACAAACTATAGCTTCCCCTGTCTGGAAAATGGGCTTTAATTAAGCAAATCTCTTGTGATGTTCATTGCTGAAAAGAAAGCAAACTGGGGCTTAGATTTGGCTCTGATTTTCTTGTTAGGAGCCCCTTTGCCTTGAGAAGGAAGCAGAGAATGTGATGTTTGCAGAAGATTTAATTAATTGCTTTGTCTTGGGTGCATTGTGGTTCAAATATGCACACATAATATATTGTGCATTCAGTAATAGCTCATAGTAAGCACCATCTTATTCCTCTCACAATAGGTAATTCTGTCTATTTTGGAATTTATCCTTTCCTGAAAATTCAAGATTTCCACTGAAAAAAAAAAGTCTAAGAAAAGAGCCAGCCATGACTCAGCCTTTTTCTGTCTGGGATGATAAGAAAGTTTCGGCGCTGCCTCTTGCTCTGCAGTAATCAGTGTGAAGCAAAAGCAAGGGAAAAATAATGGGCTCAGCAGCTGCTGAGTATAGTCAGCAGTCCACCCAGTTACAGGGTGCAGCAGAGGCTGTGAGAGGTTACCCAACCCTGGAAAAGAAACTGAAGAATTTACTACTACTGAAAACTGATTTGTTTGCTTATATATATATTTGAGATCTGTATGCTTTTCACTAAAGTCCTTGAAAAGTTCATCAAATAGAGGAACATAAGGCTGTATAAGTTATGAAACGGAGTTTACACAGCAGCTGAAGGAAATGCCCTGTGTGTAATCCAACTTCAGACCATGATTAATGGAATATAGTGCAGCAATACCCTCCTATATGAATGGGTGTGAGTCACTGTTAATAACTAAATATGCATCAGACTCTTTGGGCCACATCTGTTGCTTAGATGTGTGGATACTGAGCTTAGCATTATTTTCTGTAACCAAGTTGGTTTTCAGACTAAGATGTGGAAGTAAATCAGTGTACTCTGTAAATGCTGGCTGAAAGTCAAGAAGTTTCTTTTTTGAAGCTTGTCTTGCAGTCTTTTTGGACTTCAGCTCAGGCTGTCCTTTTTTAATTCAAAACCAAAAGAAAAAGCCTTTGCTTGCTACCTTTCTACTTCCCTGTTAAAGCCCCCCCCCCATTTTTTTTATTAATAATTAATCTTTTTTAATTTTACTTCCTCTGTTGCATTAATTTGTGTCTTTATGGATATGTGGCCACTTCTGATTCTTTATAAATATCTGTTGGATGTTTTCATACCACTAATTCCCTGAATGATTTAGTTCTTCCAACACAAAATTCCTCCCCTGTTGCAGCAAAGCGCATTCGTCCAGGCTTTTGCATTTTGAGATAGCCATCGGATTTGGTTTGCCTTTTTTTTTCCTCCCCCTGTTTTAATTAATTTTGCCTTACACAGGGGGGTTCTCCACTTTGCTGTTAGTTAACATTATTGTTTATTACATGCTATGGTGAAGGCAGAATTCTGATGCATACTTGGCAGGGAGGTCAAAGCTTGACAAGATCCACTTTTCAAAAGCATTAATTGCATTCATATTGTTATAGTATGTACCCCAAAATGTTAAGGATATAAAAAACGTCAGTAATTACTTCAGGATCAAGGTATTTACAGCCAGTGCTTTCAAAAGTAGTTAGGGATTGGGGTGGACCAGTTTAGACTCCATGGGAACAGCTTGACTTTCATTGTTTCTTAGTAGGTACCAGAACTTTCTCAGAGCTGGATTTATTCTGGGTATCTCCTGACCTGATGCTCTTTTGAAAGTCTTTGTCTTGGATGGGTGATTAGATTTAGGATGTTGCCTTAAGGTGAAACGTACAAGCAGATTTAGAGGGGAGAAGTGGTTGTTACATAAATGTCTATTCTTATGGAGATAAATAGAGCAGTAGCTTGCTGCCTCCCCAGCCATTACTTACCGGCTGGCAGTTGTTCTGGAGGCCACACAAACACCATGCTTAGCTGATCTTGCACATTTCCTGCCATTTCCCCTCTAGGTTTAAGGTAGTGTCAGTCACTAAAAACCTGAGCATTGTGAATAGCAGAGGACTTCCTGAAGGATCTGCAGGTGTTGCTTTTTGTATTGCTAAAATATGTAAGGTTTAGGCCTCTACAGCAGAGTCCTCAGCTGAAAAGTTTCTTGCACTATTTTGTCTGCAAAAGAGCTGGAAAATTGCCCTTTTCCATTTGGTTTCAAATGAAAATGCTCAGAAATGCTTTTGGAATTTTCAGATTAAAATCCCTTACTCTCTCAGTACTTAGTTATGCTAAGCTTTTCATATTCTTATTTTTTTTAAGGGAGCATTGTAAGATAATATGTGAGTGAGTCTGTAGCATACAACTACATACGTGATACAAGCAGGTTGATCACTGAGGCACAGTAAGAGAGAGTAAAGAGTCAGTGCTGAATGCTTGCTGGTTAATAGCATGCAAATGATCCATTACTCTTTGTAAAACTTCTGGTATGATCTTATTATTAATATTCTGGATTGAATGCTAATTGCCAATACAATTTGCTGCATGCAGCACCTGGTTGTCTTTCAAAATCTGTCCTTTACTCAGTACGGAAGGTAAAAACATGCACCCTCCCTGCATTTGACTTACTCTGTACTGGAGCTGGAACATGCATTTTTTCCATACTGTAGAAGGATCATTTGAGATGCTTTTCCTGTTCTGTACTTTTCCATAGCATTGCAAAAATACTGTAGGATATGTTTGAATATCACTAGTGCACAATGGATTTATTTGGTGAATTAATGGTTCTAACACTTGGATTGTTTCAGGTGGAAAGGATACTATAACGTTCAGTGACCCAAGCTTGCCTGTTACACAGCGGTCCAGGTCACCGTTGTTAGCGTTTACTGATAAGCCACTGAAAACTGAAGTACAAGGTGAGCACCTGGAACGTGGGGAACATGATGAGAGCTGAGCACTTATTTCTTTCCAAATAAAAAGGAATACATTTCATGTTGGGTTAGCAGAAGGCAAAGATTCGGTAGTCACAGAGATTGAGTAAATCATCCACAAGTAAAATGGCTGCATGGTCCCAGTGCAAATAGCAAAGAAACAACTGAAAACTAACCACTGAATAGATTGCACAGGGTGAGGGATCAGGTCTTACACCTCAAGGAGTTTTCCTGCCATATAACTTTATACTGTGAGAAGTTATTCATGCAATCTATGTTACAGTTAACTGCCTCCTACTCTTTTTACCTCAGTTAAAATGCACAGGAGGGAAGCAGTCTATGGAACTGGTTTAGCACTTTACTGCATTATAGCTGATATCTAGATGAATGGCTTCATGACTGCACCCAAGTAAATTGAAATTCCTGACTTGTTTTTCCCAGAGAAATTGACTGCTTTTTTTATACTCTTGCATGTGTTTTGCTAAAAATCCCTCCCCAATAGAAAGCTTTGACATCTCTCCAAAGACAAGCTTAACTTTGACAGTAGGAGCAGATATTGTTTTGCTGATAACCTTGATTTTTTTTCCTTAGTTTTTCATAATGGATGGAGATGGATTATTATGCTTGCCTATCGGCATTTGGATAAGCTCTTTAATGGGCATAACATTTTGGTATGCCAGGTTCTCACTCAGTTAACCATGAAGTATCATAAACTGTTTATTTGTTAATCCTGAAACTAAATAGATTGTGGCTTAATTTTGACTTTATTATCCATGTCATCATCTGATCAAACTTGACAGCCGGACTGATCATTTGTTATAATAATCGTGATCAGCTGGTATTTTTGCTAAAAATAAGATGTGAAACTATAGTGCATAGTTCTCTGGTGAGTAGTAACAACTCATAAATATTCATTTTTTGCTTTCTTAATCGTTGATTTCTAATTAAATCTGCAGTTACTGAAAGTATTTACTTGGTGGCATTATGCTCTTTCCTTTACGTATTTGTCCGAGGTGAGGCTGGTATTACAGTTTTGATTAAAGCTGCCTGTCAAATCTCATCAGACCCTGTTTCTGTTGCCTTGTAATACTGCCAAACTTCAGCTCTGGGCTGAAGCTTTCCATGCTGTGTTTTCTACTTCAGCTGGTTTTTTTAATGTCAGCCAAATAACTTGTTTGTGTTAGATTCTGATGACCATGTGGGGCTTGGGTTTGGGCTTTTTTTCTTTGTTTGGTTTGTGCATTTTGGGTCTTTTGTTAATTTGGGTTTTGTTGTTGTTTTGTGGGTATTTTGTTTTTGTTGGTTGGGTTATTTGTTTGTTGGGTGGGGTTTTTATGTGCAAGCATTTAGTATATCTGTAATTGAAAGGAATTAGAAATCTGAGAAGTTTTCCACCCTCAGAAAACAGGCTGAAGTTTCCAACCCATTCTCAACCATTCACTTTCAAATCTCATAGCTAAAAGCCAACCCAGTGATTCTCTTGAGCTAGCTTTATGCCACCATCACTGGTAAACCTCTGCATGCACCATTCCTTCAAGATAATGTAAACCTAAAGGGAGCAAAGCCCGGGGCAGAGGAAAGGAAGGCTGAGATCAGGACTCTCAAGCAATGGGAAGACTAGAGTAGGTGGGTAGTAGGGCACAGCTCCTCTGCAGTCAGCAGCTATATGGCAGTGATACTGAGTCACCTTTTGTGCCGCTCTGCATGGGGAATGACTGTGCTGCTGAATTTGAGGAGCTTGGTGCATATTCCAATTTCTCATCTGTGCAGTGTACCTCCAAAATCTGGAGGAGCTTGGCAGCTGGGAAGAGTGTAAGAATGTATTCACCTGCCTTAGTTTAGCAGCAAGTATGCTCTTGGCTTAAAAGTATTCCTGAAATAAAACAAACTCACTTTTATTCTCCTATTAGTTGAATGATCAGTCGAGTGAAAACAGTTGATAAGGAGAATAGTGGTCTTTAAATACTAGGCCTGATGTCATGTCGGTCAACTATGGTCCTTTAAACAGTACCATTGATATTTGGCCCAGGGAACGTTTTTTAGCTTTTTTAGGAACATACATTCTTATCAGAACTTTCTGTAACACATCAAATGTTGCTCTAGCTAGATCTGATAATAATCAGAGGGCGTTTTCAGGCTTTTTTTTGTATAATCTATCTGTGCTTACCCTGGTCTCATCAAGGCCTGTTTTCAATTGCGCATGTTATCATTGCTGCAGTTATGCTGGATGGTGGAAGTCTGTAGGATATACTGTGCAGTTCCTGTGTGAAAAGGCATAATGACTTAGTGCAATCCATGAATTCAAGACTGTCTTGTGCCACCAAATCTCACTTTACCCAGTGCACAGGGTGGATAGTGTCGTGGGATAGATTGTACTTGAGCATCTCAGCTGCTAATGAACAGCTATTTGGGTTTTTTTCCTCTTCATTGTTGAATGTATTGTTCCTGCTGTATTGCCTGTGTGCTATTTCAAGCATTCCCTGAAGACAGAAGTACTGTTTATCTAAGAACTTTTCTCTGGTGATACAGTGCTTTGAAACCATTTATCTTTAGAAAATTGCAGGAATGTGAAGGGATGGTGTTATACCGCTATAGAGGGAGTAAACTGAGGGACACAATAAGGTAGAGTCCCTACTAATTTTGAATGCAGATTTGACGTATGCAAGTTTTGGCTTTCTGGAGCACTTTGAGTATGTATGATCAGATACATAACATGAGCAGAGCAGTGCATTGCGTGAGGCAGGATTCCTGCCAGAGAAAGAGAGTAAATGCTCATATATGAAGAGGTAATGCATCTGCATGACCAAGAGTCATTTTAAGCTGTCAGTGCAGCCATACTTCTGGCATTCCCTAATTTTTCTTACTAGACTTTGCAAGCTTGTTGTCAATGAGGCTTTTTGTCCTTAACTGAGATGGGGACAAATCCGCTCTCTTTCACAAAGCTGTTTGTTTACACTTTGCTGTTTTCTCTCTTCTGACACTTGGTTCAGTGTTTGCCTTTTGGTATAATGGTGTATTTGGAATTTGTCCACTGCTGCTTTGTTTTCTGCTGTTACCCAAATTAGAATAATCTTTTATGTCAGGAGACATGTTGCAGGACCAGTAAAGAAACTTCCTTATTGGATGAAAGCCTGTGAAAAGCTCAGAATAAATGGAGCTTGTGTTAACCACTGAAAGTTGTAGTGATGTGGGGATTAATGTTAAGCTGTGCCAAAAATTTCTGTAGCTGAATGCCTTGCTTAGAGTTCATATTCCTTTGAAAAAATTTGCCTGACCCTGCTGTTCTACAGTATGGTATCAACTATGACTTTTTCAGAGTTGTCAGTGTTGGTGAAAGACAGGCTTTAAAACAGGGCAAGAAACTTACACTGATTGCTTATGATCTGAGAAATGAGCCTAGGGTGGGATAGGGAATCACTCTTGACAGTTCCTTACTGAGGTAGACATCTTTGTGGTCTGGCACTGATGATGATGGTCTTCAGGTCAGATATATAATAAATGCCTGTGACTGACTAGAGCATCTCACTGTTCATTTCTCTTTTAGCAGAACAGAAGGGAGAAGGTGATGCAGCTTGTCCTGTTGCAAGTGAGTCCCTGGCTCCAGAGGGAACAAACTTAAATAACAGGAACCAGAATAAACATTTTTACCCTTCATTACCCCAGCTACGTTCCCAGGAAGAAGAAATAAACAAGCTCGGAAGTCAGATAATTAAACTGACAGAGCAGGCAGTTGCAGAACTGGAAGGGAAAACAGGAGAGCAGAACACGGTGGTTGGAGCAGAGCTTAATGGTTCATCTGAGGGAGAGTTCCCACTTTCCAGCCCTGACCCATCCGACCCTACAGATCCCTCAAACTCGGAGAATGAACAAACACCTGAAATCGAGGCTCTGAAAGACAATGATGAAACCTCAGAGAGTGATTGTGACATTCCAAATGAAAAAGGGGATCAAAATAGCAGCACCGTGGGTGTGGTGTATACTGAGGTCCTTGAAAGGCATGGAGGGCTCAGTGTTACAACTGCACACACGAATAAGAGCTTTGAGGAGCTCCGTGAATATGAAAGCAAGAAACCATCTGATCCTGCTGAAAATTGTGAATATTTGGATAACAGTTTGGCTTGAGGTATGAAATCCAGGCCCTCGAGCATCTCACTAATCCTTTTGCAGTGTCTGTGCTGCTCTGAATGTGATCAATGAAACAGTGTGCATAGGGCTGATTTTTACATTCAACTGTTAATATTTGTCTAATAAGGGTTATTTTCTGTTAGTTTTGGCTACAGTGTGCCAAAAATGTAAATTACCTAAGGGAAAGAATTAGCAATGAGGTTTAATCATCTTGGGTTTTTGTAATGATCTGAAATTTCTTCATAGATTGGTGTAATTTACATTAGTGTAGCAAAGAGACCAATGATAATGATTTATCATGTTATCACTAGGCTTCTGTAACATGTTTGGCCCTTGTGCTGGACCATATTTTAATGGTTAGAAGTGCCTACCAAAGATGCAGAATTTGGGATGATAAATTGAGAAGCATCTTAAGGCTGCAAGCTTTTGCTCATTTCTCACACTGTGTTCTATTTCTCTTTATATCTAGTGATTTAAGTACATCCTTAGAATAAAATCACTATTCCCTTATGGGAAGTTTCTGAAAACCATTCCTGTGTGTATATATACATATATATATATATATATATATATATAGTTCTCTCATTACAAAACTTTATATCTTCTCGACTGTATGAATTTTTTCCTTCCCTCTCTCAGCTCATCTCATCAAAAAGCAGGGAGTTATTTCACCAGATCCTGAGAACCCAATTTAATGAAGCTCTGAAGGAAACTTCACCAGAGAAGCCAGAAATCTTTCAGTGAGAAATGGCATTGCTGTTCCAAAGCAAGGAGAACAGCAAGAGGAGATCCAGTGATGCCTTCTACACCTACTTGGCACTCTCGGTTACTGGAATTGCATTCCTCAGCTTACAGGAGCTGGAACAGCCCTCGGGCTGAGTAACGGGTGGTAGATTTCAGCTTGTTCCATCTGTGCTCTCCTTTTTAAAGGAATCTGTGTCTCTTATTATTTTCTCATGGTTTGGAATTAAGGATAATTCTTCCTTTCCTCCTCATTTCATCAGTCTATAGTGTGGTAGAAGGTTTATTTGCAGTGTTGCTGCTTTCTAAAATTTCTTCCCTTGATGTTTAGCCATAGGAAAACATTCCTATAATAACCAGGGGAAAAGGAGGCTGCTGTGTCATTCCCTAGCTTGCTCCTGATGCTGGAGCTGTGCCACTCTGCTCCTAGGAAGGCAGCAACAAGGGGATACTTAACATTGAAGTCAGCAGCTGTTGGAGAAGGGAGGCAGGTCCTTCCTCTCCTGTTTGTAGCATAAGGAATAGTCTCTGCAGCTGTGGAGCTTCTATGGGCCAGCAGCCATCAAGGCAATTTTTCTGCTGGCTTGGGACCTAATTGTCTGTAAATGTTCATTTCTCACTCCTAGAACTTGAAACCAATCAGAGAGAATTAAACCAAATTTAATAAAATACTACTAATAAAAAGAAGAATCCCTCCCAGATTGAGTACTTCTTTGACAAATAACTGCCAGCTGCAAATTTTTTACAGCCCACTTGTCAGCTACTGAATAAACAGAGTTTATATTAGCAGTACGGACAAACTCTTATGTATATGGAAGATGAGCTAGCAGGTGCTGCCATAATCAAGGTGTCAGAATCCATGAACAGTTTGTATTCAGCAGAAGAAAGGCTCTGTGTAAATCATTACATATAAATATAAGGAATGATGGTGAGAAGGTAAAAAACGTGGCTTGTCACTGTTCTCATTCATATAGCCATTCATATAGCCATTTCAGTGTCTGTCTGCAGGCAATAAAGTGCTCCTCAAGTATGTTTCCTTTCTCTTGAAAGGTAGTTCGACATTGCAGCATTTCACTGATATTAAGCAGCTGCCCTTAGGAACAGAAAACATCTGTATATTTAAGTGTATTAGGGACATGAAGCAGTAACAAGTTTTTATTTCATTATCCTGCTGACCATTCAAGTTCCTCATCACCTGAAAAATGCAAGAAGAGTTTAAGCATTTGAAAGATTGTCATGCTGTTCCCATTAATTGTAACTGACTGCATTATTGACTCATTCGTATGACAGTGCTGACAAGTCGGAAGAGAAATAGCTGCAGAAACTGAAATCTCTGGGAGAATGTGGCAGGATTTTTTCCTTTAATGCTTGAATGTCACATGAAGTAGGATTTTGTTCAAGATATATTCTTTTCCATCTTTCACAGACTAATCCTGAGCTAAATACCAATGCAGTCAGAACTGAGGCAAGCGAATAAGGTCAAGATTCTATGTAGCTGAGCTCAAAACATTGAGGGTGCTATGCTGTTTCCCTGCCCCATGTCTTTCCTGACCCACAGTTGTGTAAGTTGGCATTCTGCTCCTGGTCTCTTAGCAGCCAGTTAATTCTATTAGTTAATGAAGAGCTTGGTGCAAAAAAATCAAGCCAGTAGAAAGAGTGTTGGACCAACAGCCTTTTAATGCCTCATTTGTTGATTCCTCTTATGTTCTCACATTCTTTCCGTGAGAACACAGTGATGTACAAGGCAACAACTAGGACATCTTGGTAATTATCCTCACTCCATTCTCCCTCTTAGATGCCATTTTTTATCTTTGCAATCATTAAATTCCAGTAGGATATCTAGGTCTCTGGAAACCTAATTTTCAGTGCTGTGTCACTGCTGCAGTACTGCCCATCTCCTTTCTGCCCTAGTACAGGTGTATTCTAGCTACGGTTTTAGCCTTCTCCCAGGAGCACAGGGCTTCAAAGCCAGCAGATTTGTAAAAGACAGACATCTTTGCTGCGCTACGTGATAACTAATTGAATATTATCATCAGTATCTTTCTTGGATATTGTTTTAATTGCTATTGTTGTGCTATTAGAACCATGATTGTTTTCCCAGTAAATTAATTAGTGTTTTATCACTCAACACTACTTCAGTGTTGGGTTGTTTGTTGTTTGGGGGGGGGGGGGGGGGGGGAGAGGCAGGCAGGGGCCTTAGACTTGTGCTTCCTTTTTCTAGGACTTTAGAAATGCAGAAATTGCATTCAGATATATAAGCCCTTTGGTGCTGGGCTTTGGGGAAACACACTAGGAAAGGGATGTTGTGGCAGGGGTATGGTGCATTTCACAAACTGAGTGTTACGGAGTTTGTCTCACCTAGAAGTGATTTGATGCATTCATTATCTGTGAGAAGGAGTTCACCTGAAAGTGGGATGCAGTGGTTGTCTGAAAAACAGTGTTCACTGAATTTGTAAAATAAGTGTGTGAGAATGACAGGTTAATGACATCTGTTAGAAAGCTGCTTCTTTTCCAAGTGAGTCTATTTTTAAGCATATGGCGAATTTGTATAATAAAGATAGTGGCATTTCCTTAATCCATATGGGCTCAGGAATGTATTTCAAAATCTTAACTGAGATGAAGTTGAAAGTCTGCTGCGTGTCTAAGAGATAGGATTTTGTTTACAAGCTTCTGTTTTGTAGTTTTACTTTCTAAATTATGCAGTTTAATTTATTTGCAAACCTCGCTTTTGTTGCTGCACAACATGGTTAAACTATATTAATACATTTTGTCATCTTTAATAAAAACATTTCCTGATCCGCTTGTTCTACCTGCTCCTTTCCTCTTCTCCTCTCAGTAGCAGATGAATGATAGCCGTGAGGTAATGTTTTAGTGTTTTCAGTGAGATGTGCTAAATTAAAAAAGCAAAAGCTTTATTGAGTGAGAGTTTTAAGGCTGAAAATTACTGGGCTTAAATCTTTTCACTGTCACTTCTCCCTGTCTGAACTGACTGATTTACTGCCGCATTTTTGTGTGAAGAAACACACTCAGTATTTCTTGACTTTGAAAATAATATTTATGTCTGATCTGTTAACTCTGTCATCCCTGCTTAAGCAGCATCAAAACTTCCATATACAACTGTCCTGGTTGTATACAGATACAACAACAGCTTAGTTACTGTTAACAGGCACAAACTAGAGGCTTTAGGGACTTTTTGCCAGGGAATGATGATAAACTGGAGTATTTCCTGTAAGTCTGCTTTCAGATGTAAACAGTGTGACTTACCCATAGCCATGTAGACAATACAAAATAGTTAAGAAGTTGGCACATGTTTGAGAATAAAACTTGAAAATACAAGTAGAATAACATAATGGATCCAAAGTTTAAAAGAGAAATGTCTGTACTTTCCCTTGTCTTTAGGGGAAGTCCATTTTCCAGGTCTTGCAACACAACACCCAGCACTGCAGAAAGCATAGAAATGTTTTTACTTTTCAGATTGGCAGCCAAGTACAGGATAGCCTCCAATGAGAGGCAATTTCTTACTTATTCATACTAACTTCTTTTTCCTTTGCTATCTAACTTAGGATCCCTTGCAGTGCACAGACACTTTACAGACTATGGACCATACCCATGAGAACTCTTACATGCAAGGGAATCTTTTTCAGAAAATACATCACAATGTTGAGTTGATGCTGTTTTTATTGATGGGCTTACAGAAAGGATGCTCTACAAAGTGATACATGTTTCTTAGAGGAGCAAGTAAATGGAAATGAGAAGCCTTTTAGCCATGTATCTTGGTGGCCAGTGGCACAGCCCAAGGTGCTTTGTGTTGCCCACGCTATAGCCCTTGTGTTGATCTTCACTTAAGCCTGGTTCTGTGTTCTTTTGTTGAGCCCTCTCTTCTTCTTGTCTGTAACCTCAGGCAATTTCTCTTCCCACAAGTTCTTGTTGCACATCCCAATCACACAGCAAGCCAGCCGCTTACCAGCATTTCCATTTTCCAAACTGGCCTTGTTGTTGCCCTTGCCCATGTCATCTTCCTGCTCGTGGATCACAACGGATCTGCCCATGATGGAATACGGACCAAACATAGTGGCAGAGAGATTCGGTTTGTATTTTCTGATCTTGCCTTCTTTAGGGAAAAAGTTGCCGAAATCTCCCGGGTGCCGGGGGTGATTCACACTAAAGGGGTTATAGTGTCCTCCTGTAGCATCACAGCCCTTGCTGAGATCCCCAAGCTCATGGATGTGTATAGCTCTACCAGATTGATTATTATCCAGTGGAAACCCATCCAGGTAAAAAATGGCTTCTAATCTTCCAGATGAGTAATGCTGTCTGAATAAGACTTGTCCAGTCACTTGTGGCTTGTCAGCATCTATTTTGGAGCTGGGCTTCATTTCACAAGAGGCGTAAATCATCCCGTCGGTCTCATTACCAGGCATTACTGGGTAGAGCAAGTTCTGCCAGAGGTCGTTCACTTTCTTCTGTATGTCCTGAAACCACTCTTGGCTTGGATCAGTTTCTTTGTCTGTCGTGACCCCAGAGGCGGACATGGCGAGCCCAGTGACCAGAGAAAGGAGCAGAAGCATCTTGGCAATTCAGAGCCTGCAGAAGGGACAAGAAGCCACAAAGGATTAAGGGTGTTTTGCAGGTGCGTGGCTGGAGAGGAGGCTTGCAGCCTGTGGTGGGGCTGAGCAAGACAGCTGCAGCATGATCCCCACAGACTGCTGCTCGCTGAATCTGGAGCGTGATCCCCATGGACTGCGGCTTGCTGAATCTGCCTAATGTAATGAACTGAAACTAAAAATGCAGATGCGTGTTTAAACACACACAACTGACGCCTATGACTAAAAGAACTCCAGCAATTCTGTATTTTACTCTAGATCTTGATCTTAAAAACTGCCTCCGTTTCCTTGCAGGAAGCAAGTAAGCCAAAGAGTTACTACATCTGTTTCTGAGTTTGTATTGCGACTTTTCTCCTCCTACAAATTCCAGCAGGACAGTTTGCCAGGAGCCTGTTTCTGGTCCGTCTACTTAAGCACTAGTCAGGCATTGCAAACAGAAAGTAAAAACCCCACAGGCTGGTTACCTTTCCGAGCTGCCGCAGAACCCCTCAGTGGTCACTCTTTGCCTCTGCTCCCCTAAAGCGAGGTGCGCTCAGCCAGAAATGCAGGGCTGTTTGAAGGTGATGCTCATGGGAGCTGCGTGTTTGTGTCAAAGTTAGGTAACGGGCTGAGAGGAGGCGTCACCCAGAGAACTGGGGGAGGGATGGAGGGAGGGAGCAGGGGGGAAAGTTTGAGGCACTCTTGTTTTGGGCAGGGTGAACAGTTTGTGCTGTCTCTGTTGGACTGTCAGTCTGGCCCTGGGTCCCCACCGACATTCCAGAGACAAGGAAGAAAGTTACCGAGCTTTTAAATTAATCTTCCTGCTGATGACTTAATGTGCTTATCTAAGCCAAGTGACCTTCAACATGCAGTGAGGAGAGAGCAAGGAGCGTTATGAAGGCACAGCTGGGCAGTTTGCTCATGTATGTGCTGGTTGCCGTCGAGCTGGTTTGCATTTTTATTTCTTCATTAGTAAAAATCGAAGGTGGTGTGTGAGCAACATAAACTGTTCCACATGGATGGGCACCAAAGTTTCTGTGCTTTTAAAACCTGAACTCAAACTGTAGGTGTCGAGGTACATCTCAGCGATGCTTCCCTGAAGTATTAAGGGCTAGTTAGTGCCTGCTGCTTTAGTCACCAGGTCATCCTCTCCCTTGAAGCCTTTCTTTCTTCTTTTTGGAGGCAGCAGGGATTTCATTCCAAGAGGAGAAGTGAGCAGTGCTGAGGCAGTGCAACATCAGGCTGAGGCACAGAGACTGTTTCCCAGAAGCTGGTTGGAGCCCAGCGAGTTCACACGCGCTTCATCGTACCGTGAGCTGAGGAATGCTCCGCTCTCAGGGACGTCACCCTGCCTGCAGTGCTTCCCGCTGCTGCAGCTGAAATGTGGGCTCAGCCATCACCAGAGCAATTCAACGGGCTGAGGTTTCTGCAGAGAGAAAAGTGCAGCTCTGATTACTCAGGAACAATTCTCAACACGAGAAAATTGCAAAGAAAAATCTTTTTCCCAGTTCATGTCTCCTGCCAGCTGGGTAAGGAATGGGGCTGTCAGCTTCCAGAGTGTGCATGTTAATCTTGCTGGTGCTGTACACTGCATCAGATCCAAGGCACTCAGTTATCCAAGAGCCAATATTTTTCCTCTCTGTATGAGGGAGAGTAGAGTTAAAGGAATGTCAACTGCTCAGATCATTAGCCAGGGACTGGAAATAGAGTTAACTTCTGCTTGGAATATTGGGATATTGAATGTGTTCCTTTAACCCTGGGCTTCAGTTCCTAATCTACGGACAGGATAAGCAGTATTTCTTTTCTTCAGGGTATTTATGAGTTGTTCAAATCACTGTGCTCATGGGAACCATACAGTGCTCAGTGAAAGCCAAACTGTAAGCCTGAGAGCCAGGACTGCCCATCACCCCAGCTCTGCCTCCCGTGCAGCTTTTCCCAAGCTCACTCCCTGGCAGGCTCAGAGCTGGGGAAAGCCATACTTGTGGCAGGGTGATGCTATGAAATTTTGTGGGTTTAAAGCATTTCAAAGAAGTAAAATGTCTCATAATCAGGTTTTAGGAGTGTATGCAAAACTGTTCAGCCAAAACGAGCAAGGGCAAAGGGGGGTGGTTTCAGTTTGTAAAATGCAAGAAGCAAGTGCCCAGTCTGGGTGCTGTTAGAAAAACTATTACTTAGCACCATAAACCATTTTTTAAGGGCACACAATGAATGGAAGGAAGAAAGGAGTATTTTTCATGGTTTACTCCCTGAGTCATAAATTAGTGGACTGAGTTTAACACTTCTACAATGCAGTTTCTGAGTCAGTGGTCAGTACCCCAGGAAGATAGTTGTAAAGCTTTTAGCTGAATTATAAGAAAGGGGGTCAGAATCGTAGCTGGTTCAAATGATCACAGTAAATGCTGCAGACTTCAGTGGCATTTGTGCTGTTTTACACCAGCTGGGATTCTGTCGCTGAAAAAAAACCCACTTGCTGCAGAGCTCTTTTTTGATGTACTGCACACGTGGGATGGACGCAGAAATGCAGAAGGGTGTAAAGGAGATGATCAAGGGGACAGAAAGGACTGCAGCGAAGCTAAATGATGTATTTGTAGTGCTCTGCACCTCAGAGAGTGAAAGGGAAATACTAACGGTGGGCTGCTGTCGGAAAGATGTATTTTAAAAAGGAGAAGGGCTGGTAACTGCAAGAAATACAATTGCCAGGGCGATTTGGCATTCAGTCCGGGTCTGAAGGATGGTCGCTAAGTACTAACCAGGTGTATCATTAGAATCTGTTATTACTCACTGCCTATGTTTTGGTCGTCTGGTTAAGAGAGGTGCTGAAAAACCGACAGCCTTTAAAGCAGACAGCGGTGTGCTGATTTGTGCTGCAGTAGAGTTAATTTTCTTTATATTTGCTGGGGCCATGTTTTGGATTTGTTCTGTAAACAGTGTTGATAATCCAGGGATGTTTTAGTTACTGATGGGCAGTGCTTACACACAGTCAAGGCCTTTCTGCTCCTAACACCACCCTATCAGTGAGTAGGCTCCAGGTGCACAAAGAAGAGCTTAGAGAGAAGACAGCCAGCACAGCTGACCCCAACTGACCACAGGGATACCCCAGACCATATGGTGTCATGCTCAGCATACAAAGCTGGGGGAAGAAGAAGGAAGGGGATTTGATGGTGTTTGTCTTCCCAAGTAGCCGTTATTTGTGATGAATCCTGGGGATGGCTGAACACCTGCCTGCTGATGGGAAGTGGTGGATGAATTCCTTGTGTTGCTTTGCTTGTGTCCGTGGCTTTTGCTTTACCTTTAAACTGTCTTTAACTCAACCCATGAGTTTTCTCACTTTTACTCTTCCAGTTCTCTCCCTCATCCCATCTGGGGACAGTGA
This sequence comes from Pezoporus wallicus, assembly GCF_028554395.1. Classification (NCBI taxonomy): domain Eukaryota; kingdom Metazoa; phylum Chordata; class Aves; order Psittaciformes; family Psittacidae; genus Pezoporus; species Pezoporus wallicus. Next base: position 1,205,197 of record NW_026637470.1, read on the forward strand.
ACGAGTGACTGTGTGGGGATGAATTTCTGGCTGGGTTAAACTATGATGAGTGGTTAATAGGAGGTAAGCCCACAGTGACCTGACCATGTGCTTGTACTTGTATTGCAATGCTTGTTTAAAAAAAACATACCCTTGCTTTTGTCCCACCTGTACAGGACCATTGGATTTTGTGCAATATCCTGGAGTCTCCTGGCTATATGAGACCACATCAAAAAAACAAACCTAGATATAAGTTTTGTTTATGTCATGGGCTTTACAATGGACTTTACACCACACTCCTCTCACAAACAATCAATGCTATGACCTTTGGGGTTGGTTGGTTGGTGGGTGGGTTTGTTTTGTGGTGACATCATCCCTTTGCATCACCCTGCTGTTCAACTTCACATCATTAGATTTGTCCAATGTAGAGCTAAACATGATGAAGAGCATCCTTTTGTAGCAAGCGGTAGCCTTGTTTTGTGTCTCCAGCACCTGGATCTGCTCTCAGTGATTTTATGGTAGAACGATTCTCCATAAAAATGACACCCAGGGAAGGCAGGTTTTATGTCTTCTGCAGTGGGAGATGGAGCTGACTGCTTTTCTCCACGTATGGCTGAGGCTGGAGCTGTTAAAAGAAAGGGAATGTTTGTAGCCTCAGGGAAGCAGAGTCCAGATCTTGAGGACCCTCATCTGCTCCTTCAGTTCAGGGCACTTTCAGCCGTTCCTCAGCCACGGTCCTAGCCTGTGAGCCTGTTATGCTGGTGGCTCATCAGGCAGAACCAGGGGCATCTGGTATTTGTTCATATGTGTATTAGAGACTGCAGGGCACCAAAGCTTCCTCACATTGAGTTAGGTGTGGTATCATACATGCTCTGCACAGCAATTGCCTGCAGGCACAGCACCAGCCTCAAGTGACATCTGGCATGTCCCGGTACCTGCCCATGGGTCTGCAGGTAAAGCCTGCAGTTCTGGTTTTCATCTGTAAAACTTCCCAGTTAGGCAGGATTTAAAAGCAGAAATGCTGTCAGTGTGAAGGTGCGATAGCTTTGGCTATTTACTGCCTGTCCTGTTGTCCAACACAGCACTGAGCTCCAGTGCTCGAGCGAGAGGGGCTTCATCCTGGACATGAGTGTTTTCAGCCTGCACAGTGAGCATGGGGCTGGCGCTGGGCTGCAAACAGCACCTCATCCTGCAGGAATCACGGTGGAGGAACTTGTTTGCAATTGCTTTAAGGAGAAAAAAAAAGAAAAGAAAATGGAAAGTCTTGCTGTAGCAAGGGGAAAAATCTGTCACTGGTCTGGGCTTATCCTTCCTGTTTATTCCTGTTCCTTGACTTGGTGTTTCTATTTAAAGAAACAGAAGTATTTAGTGCCTGAGATAAGCATCCATTTATAGTGGATATATCCAACTTTTAAGGGCATTATCCATTAAAAAATCAAGTTAAATAAATATACAAAAGGGAAACAGCGCTGTTCTTGCTGAGGAATAATTTCTCTTGCAAATAGAAGACCATGCAACTGCCAAACTATTCTAATCAACCAATCTGAAAAATCTGTGAAATTCTTCCTCTTTAATAGCTTGAGAAGAAATCATTTTGTGAGAGTGAGGGAGAGATGAACTGTTAGTAAGCTATTTGAGAAAGCTGCATTCAGAAACTCATTCTTGGTCTGTCAACCTAATTTAACAGAATTTCAGGTTCACATATGGATATAAAATATAAATATAGAATCATATAATCATAGAGGGGTCTGGGTTGGAAAGGACCTTAAGATCATCTAGTTCCACCCACCCTGCCATGGGCAGGGACACCTCACACTAAACCATATCACCCAAGGCTCTGTCCAACCTGGCCTTGAACACCACCAGGGATGGAGCATTCACAGCCTCCATGGGCAACCCATTCCAGTGCTTCACCACCCTTTCAGTAAAGAACTTCTTCCTTATAGCCAATGTAAAATTCCCGTGTTTAAGTTTGATCCCGTCACCTCATGTCCTATCACTACAGTCCCTGATGTGATATGTAATGTAAAAAGGAGGGATGGAACGCAGCTATTAGATAGTTTGGGTTATTGTTTATGTTTGCATTAATTCCCTGATCCTTTATAAAACATTTATCCTTTCTGCTGCATAGCATTAATCTGAAGAGAGATTTGCTGTTTGAGGGGCGACAAGAAATGCACACAAAACTTTCCTCAAGTTCAGTGTTCAATGGCCACACGTGGAAATACCTTGATTTCTTTTCATTTCGAAATGCACATTGCACAGATTATTCTCTTCCTTGCAACAGCCTTGCTCAAAATGTACCAACCACCCTTCCCTCTTCCAGCTAAACAGTTTCAATTCTTTTAAGTTTTCCTCCTAAGTTTTGTAGGCTCCTATATTGAGTAGGTTGCCTTTTCCTATAGATTGTTCACCTCTTTCTGAAAGAGAAGTGCACAAACTTCTCAGCTGACCAGCATGGACTAGTACTTCACTTGTCTCACAGACTATATTACTCTCTATATCATACTGTGATCTTTGCCTGATCCTTTCCTGCAGAACTGCTGTCTATGCAATTGTTTCCATTTTATGTTTCTTCATTCCTGCCAAGTATGGGATTTTACCTTTGTCTTAATTCAATTACCTCCTTTTTTTATTCCCCCCACCCCTTATTGTTTCTGCAGCTTGTCACGAACATTTTGAATTCTAATCCTTCCCCACAGTGTATTTACAGCCCTTCCAGCTTGGTGTCAGCTGTGAATTTAATCAGTTCACTTTTTGTTCCGTCATCCAAGTCATTAACAGAAGGGTTGAATAAAACCAAAGCACAGATGACCTTCTGCACCCAAGGCAGGCTGTCCTCCCCCTGGGAACAGACTTGTTTCCAGACTGGGTGCAGATTTCCCACAGACTCTGTACCTGCTTTATAAGGATGGGATCAAGACCATTTCTCCCCCCAGTCTATGTGTAAAAATGTCACATGAGGTAGTGGTTAAAATATTCAGAAAAGCAAGTAAAGCCAAGATAAACATCTATTACTATTTCTGTATGCAAGGCTGATTATCCTCTCTTAGAAAAAAACTTTAAAGGTTCCTCAGGTCTTTTATTTATTCTCCTTTCTGGCTTTCAGGTGGATGCAAAATGTTTGCCTTTTTTAGTGGGTTTTCTGTGGCTGTGACTCCTGGATTGAGCCTCACCTACCCTCCCCAAATCCTCAGACTTCATGGGAAACAAAATCATTTACTAGCTCTATCTCAATATATCTGCATTACCAGGATTCCCCTGGAACAACCAAAATGTTTTTGAAGTGCTGCCTGACACTAAGTGGTGTCTGAAACCTCAGGCATCCAAAACCCAACGAAAGCCATCTTTTACATGCTCATCCCCACACTGTCAATCTCTCTTCTGACAAAAGAGTCAATGGGACCCATTGGTTGTTAATGTTACCTCAGCTATGGAAGCAAAGATGAGGTTAGTTTATGCTAAGTAGACCAAATACATTTCCAGAGGTTCACATTTCTGACCCTCTTACTTCTTGCCAGCAGCACCTCCTTGTGAAAGACTCCCAGTCTGTCCCTGGGGGGGACACCCCCATTCCGGTTGCCAATACCATAAGGCACACGCACCAAACCAGGAAAGCTATGCCTGTTCCTAAATTTGCATTTTAATGTAGAGCCATACAGGAATGTCAGGTAATAAAATAGAGTTTCTTTACAACCTCAGCAGGATCTTGGTGCCCCCATGTCACAGACAAGAAGCCTCCCATCAGCACTTGACTTCTTGCAGGCACCAAGGGCTCTGCTTTGCACAAGAGCAAGCTGAGGGCAACCATGCTTTATGAAGACAAAAGGCCACCTGGTTTTGACAGCAGACAGCAGCTCCTGCTCTGATAGGAGCCCAACTGCAAATACTGTGTGTGGAGGTTAGCAGCTGTGGAAGGCAACAGCCCTGGGCTGTTGTGGGAGTCAATGCTCAGCAGCATCTGGGAGGCTCCTGAGGAGGTTCCTTGTCCTTGAACACTGCAAGGTGCAGGAAAGCAGGTTTTGTTCCTGGAGGTTTTCTCAAAGCAGGTATTTCACTGCAGATGTTGTGATATGCTACTATGGTTTATATATATAAAAAAGTATAGTTTATTGTTGGATATGCATCTCCTTTGAAAGCTGTGCAGTGTAGTTCAGGGCCTGAACCTCTGAGTACTTTTCAGAGCAGTTTGTGATAAAAGCCACATTTGATTGTTTCAGAACAGCAGGAAAAAACAAACCTCAAAAACAAGCATGCTTTTTTAATAGAGCAACAACTGTTTTCATGGTAAAGTGGCTCCCCACCTTTTTAGCCATGTTTATTCTAGTGGGTTGATTTTTGTAAGCATAACTGAAACCCTGGGAGACTAATAAAGTTTAACAATGTGTGTTAATTATATCCACTTTTGTTGTCTCAGTGAAAAAATGGGATCCTAAATCCTATTTACAAGCTGGAATTTCAGAGGTTCCAACCCCTCATCTGACTTTTGCATCTCTTAGTTTCATGCAGCTTCCATAAGCCTGTGCACATACTTAAGTTCCCCTGTGGAGAATGGTTTTGGAGATCAGACATTCGGGGATTAGGAACACAAGAGGTTTTCTTTACCCTGTTTAAAATCATTTTGACACTTTAGTGTAAGTCATTAAGACTATTTTCTTGAACAGACGAATGAGCCACAGTGTGGGTGAACCATTTTTAGGAAAATTAAATAAAACCATTTTAACTTCTAAATGATTCACCTTTAAGAGTTTTAACATAAATACTTTGCACACTCGGAAGCTTCAATCTGAGGTAAATGTTTCCCCCTGAATTCTTCCTAGGAAGGTGAATTCCCAACCAAGTAAATACTTGAAGTCAGGAGGGACAGAAGGTAGCAGTGGTCACTTCTATCTGAAGTTGTTCTTAGTATTGTTTATATTTGCATTTGCTTGCCTTATTTTTCCCCTTTTCCCTTTATCTGTGCATTAGAACAAAGTTTCCCCAAGTGGAGTCAGGTTTTAGGATCTCCACAGAGATGCAGCTTGGTTCTCTGGATTCTGATTTTGAACCAGGTGAATTCCATTGGTTCCAGCCCAGCAGCACAAAGGATTCAAGCACCACTGAAGCTGGATGTGTGGCTCTACGAAAGCAGGATGGATAGAAGGCAAAACACATGAAGGGACTGTATTTTTACCAGCTCCAATGTATGCATTAATAAGCAAGACTGAGAATGCCACCTGCTTGCAGAAAGGTTTTCAACTTGCAGGGCATGGAGTTCTTAATAGTATTCCATTAGATATAATGAGGTGTGCTGGTGCAGATTTCCCCCAAGAAGTTAGTACACATTTGTACAAAATAAGGCTCCTGCTGGGGTGTTTTATGAATGTGAAGTCTTTCAGTTCCAGTTAAATAGGATAACCAGCTGTTTTCCAGGGCACACGGAGAAATCCTTGGATTGGTTATTGCTCCGGCTCTCAGCATGAAGATGCCTGCAAAAAAAGGAATAAAACCACAGAAGTATTTTACTGTGGCCTTCTTGAAGGGAAAGCAGGCCTTTGAATGCATCAGAATTAGTTCTAATAGATGCAGGGAAAAACAAACAAAAACCAAAGAGAAAAATACATTTCTTTGTCCTTTCATTTTGTTACAAACCTTCCTTCCGTCTTCAGCCTCCAGGTTTCCCTCCCTTGTCATGTGTTTTATTACTTGCAAGGCTTTATTCACAAAACCTGCTGATGCTATGAAAATTGGGGATGATAAGGTTACATAGTAGATGGTAGAAGCCAGACATAGATTGGATGTATTTCTTAGAGGATTACTAAATTTTGTTAACAGGAGTGTGCCTGAGTAATTCCACTGGAAGCTCTGCTGTGCTTGTTATGAAACATCTAATCCCAAGGCAGATACAGAGCAGCTCCTTAGCAAGGTCCAGCTCTCTAATCAGGCTAAGGTTAGGTCACTTTTGTAATGTGTAAAGCTAGATGATTAAATGGTATATAATGGTTTCACTGGAAAAAGTGTTGTGGTCATGGCAGGAAGTATCTCACCTACCACAAAATGCCGGTATCCCAATGTCTCGTTCACTTCAGAATCCTGTTCCACTGCTGGCACACAATATAGGCAACAAAATAAAATCAGCATATGAAGCATGGCCTTCAATGTTAATTTTAAATATAGTGAAAATATCTAACACTTTCTGTAGCTTTTTATAGCTTGCATATCCTTAGTACATGACACTAGGCCCTTAAGAAAACTTGCTGCTCCTGAAGGCATGAGATTATGACGACATATAACTAACTTTCTTAATGTCAGTACATTGGTGTGTTTGTGAGTGAGGGGCTAACTCAAGCTAGGGAACCTGAAGCAAGAAATCAGAGGAGAATATCAACACTAAAAAGCGCCAGAAAAGACTCTGATCTTAGAGCCACCATTTTCTCACAGTGATGAACCTGTCTAACTAAGGCCACCCAGGAGCTACTGAGCAGGTAATTTCTACAGGCTCTTCATTTAAGAGTAAGGTGAGCCAAGACATTTCCAGAAGCTTCAAGCATTTTGCATTATGACTTGTACGCTGCTGTGGTGGGGTAACCCCAGTGGGCAGCTCAGACCCACTCAGTTGCTTGCTTGCTCCCATCCCCAGCAAGGTGGGAGAGAGAATTTGAACGGCAAAAGCAAGGAAATTCATGGGTTAAGACAGTTTAATGGGGTGGTGGTAGGGAAGGCAAAGACAGTACATGATGAAAAAGAATCACTCCATAGCAGGAGACCAGTGCCCAGGAGTCCCTGTGTAATGGCGACTTCAGAAAAGCTTCAGCCCCTTAGTTTATTGCTGAGCATGAATTCACATGTTATGGAATATCACTTTGGTCATCTGCTCCCAGTCTCTTGCCCTCCCCAAGGCTACTCACTGGCAGGACAGTGTGAGAAGCAGAGGCGGCCTTGATGCTGTGTAAGCACTGCTCAGCAATACCTAAAACAGCCCTGCATTAGCAATGCTGTTTCGGTCACATATCCAAATCACTGCACCATATGAGCTACTAAGAAGGGATTTAAACCCATCTGAGCCAGACACCTGCAAGGCTGGATGCTGGCATAGCTGTGTATTGGAAAGGAAAAGAAGAAACATTTGTAAAAGTCACAGCTAATGTGGTCTGCAATTCCAAGAGTAAAGTGAAAGGTATTCAATAAGGACTTTGTTTTGTACTTCCAAGTACACCTTACTTTCTGCTACAGAGCTGAATTACCACTGGTGTGCTAACAAAGGCCACTTGATTTGTCTGAACAAACTCCTAATTGCTTAATAAATCGCTCAAAAAGTTATTTGGTGAAGTGGCAAATTGTTAACTGGCTGGAGATTTAGCAAGCAGCAGCTGTTTCATACTAGAAACTTGACTGGGAGAACTGGCCCAAGAACACCCGTGTTCATTGCCAGAACCATGATTTTTTCCAAGTTTAAAAGTTATTCCCCACTTGTATCCACAAGGAAATGGAAAGTTTGGTTCAACGTAATATAATCTTAGAGTGTAATTAGTGTCATAAATGACCATTTGGTATTTATATTATATTTATGTATTTCCTAGCTGTGAATTAATCATACAGGTCCTGTTCCACTCTGAATCTATTCATCAATTTGAGTTCTTGTGGTTATTCAGTTTATTAAAATCCAGTTCTATGTTTCTGCATGAAAGATGAATATCTTTTGCCTTTGTTATGGATATTTATGCATGTTTCTGATGAGATCTGAGATGGCACAGTAGGGTTCTTAGTTTATCTTTTGATTTAACGGATAATTTTTAATTTCAAGATGGCTCTATCAATATCCAACTGGGTAAGGATTTTGAAATCAGCTTTAGGAGAGTTCAGCTAGAATTCCACTACAAAATTCAGATTAAAAAAAAACCATTGCATCAAAAGGTAAGGATCTCTATAAGGCAGAATAGAGCATACACACTATACGTAATTACATAGTCCCACTGTTCCTTATTATAGCTATATAGTCCCCTTTTTCAGACAACAGAAAAGGATCTCTGTATTTTGAACGCTTCTGGTGTGGTGTGACTACATAGTTTGGTAATTGCTGCATGTAGCTTCATCAAAGAATATTGTCAAATCACAGCAGGAAATGTGGTCCTAAGATTAAAAGGCAGATTTGGATTCCGGATGCATTTTAGTCAGTGTCTTTCTCTTGACATGGAATAAGCTGTCTAACCTCCTCTTACCTCCAATTTGCCCTTCTTCAAAATGTTGATAACAATGACTCACTTCCTCATGGGGGCACTTTGAGGCTTAGATGAAGTCTGAAAAGTTGCTTCTGACCCTGAGAAAATTGATGTCAGAAATTGCAATATTGGAATACTAATCTTCCAAGGCTTAGATAAATAATTGTCCACAAATGAAAAGCTATTTTCTCTGCAATTTTTTGCCCCATCTATAATATTCCCTGAATTAGTAGGGTCCAAACTTAATACAGACAACAGAGGAGTCAGTGGACACTGCCTGCTTAAGTAAACAACAGCCAGAGCCCAAATTATTAGTAAATACCAAGGCTTCATTTAGGTTGAATAACGCTGCAATCCAACAAATAAATGAGCCATCAAGTTTGAATTTATGTAGCATACGAAACGCATTAAAGCCATCTGACCATGACAAAGGCTTTTTCTGCTGTGAATAATGAGGCCAACATATTATAATATCCTTTAGATGAGACATTAAACCCAAGGTCCTTTCTATTTGTCCCTGGTGGCTGTCCAGGTGGAAGTTAAAGACTCCATGGCATTTCACTAAAACCATGGAAAATTTCTGCCCCCCATTGGTATTACTTTCCCGTAAATAAATAAAAAAAATATTTTTAAAAATTGGAATAGCCAAGGCTATGTATGAGTTGAATATCATCAAGCAAAAGGACAGTTTTACTATCCATGAGGATAATGGGAAAAGTTCATTTGTTTAGAGAGAGCAAGGCCAGTGTCCCTGGTACAAATGTAGAACTTTGAAACATTTTTATGTGTTTTACATTCTTAAAATGAAGCATTTTTATGTGCTTTACATTCTTAAAATCCCAAAGAACTACCATTCTCATCATTAACAAAAATTGTGATAGAGAACAACACATCCAAATCACTATATGTTTGCATGTGTCTATGCTTACATAAGTAGGCATGCACATCTACATGCGTAATTTCCAAGAAGAAATAGCTTGGAGACAAACAGAAAATAATTATGCCAGGAAGAATTCCTTACCTCAGCCTGTACATATGTAATCTACTTCAGGAAGTGACTCACATATATATTATATCTCAATTTTCAGCTTCTTTTGTGTAATCCTAATGATTTTTGTATCACCTGAGATATTTCGGCTACACGAGCCTGCATCTTAGTTGCATAGTGTCACACCAAAGTTTCTTAGCATTAGGCTCTCAGCAAGGGCATAGCACAGTAAGTCAGGTGACAGGTAAATTTCAGAGCCCTCTCATAGGTGTAGATCTATTATTGATACCAAGCTGACTCAACTCACTTGTTTGAATTTAAAGGAATTAAAGAGAGGATGAGGGAACAACCCCCTTGAAAGAAACAGAAGAATCAGGCTAGAGCTGAACCCCCTTAGCAGCAGAGATAATAAAGCCTTTCAGGAAGAACTGACTGATGAATCTGGACATCTTTCAGTTTCCTGAATAATGAGCCAGTTCTTCCGTCTTGCTGAGAAACATATGGGACATGAGGAATCTGCTAGGAAGCCAGCCATGTCTGTCCCGTTTGCCATCCTCTCTGTTAGAGGCAGGGTAGTGGTGCCTTACAAGGGAAGAGGTTTTGAGGGAAACCTTGGTATTCAGTTAAAGCAAGCTCAGCCTTTGTGAGTCCTATGCCCCTTGGTGTCTGCTCCCCTTTTATCAACAGGAATGCCACAGAAAGCTGAGGGACTTGTCCAGCAGAGGATAAAGCTATCTGGGCTAAGGAATCCATTCTGCTTCCTTTTTTTAATGTGTATCTGCTTGAAACTCCTGACTTGACAAAAATGTCCCACAGGTCATGCCTTTCAGGTCCTTATATTTGATAAAGGTGCTTTCCAAGAGATGAGAGGGTGGTAAGAGAAAAGTAAGGTAAATATCTATCCATGACACACCTTAATATTGATTTTCTTGACTTCCATTTCATTCATCCCCACATTAGTGATAGGAAGCTCTAATAATGAGGACTGAAAAGCACAGGTTGGCTTTGATATTTCTTTTTCTTTCCTTTTTGTGTTTTCTTTTCCAAAAGTCATTAAAGACTATGCTTTAAATATATTTAATAACACTTAAATATATATGTTCTTTGTGAGCTTTATTTTCAAAATGCTAAGACCTTAGTAGATCAGACCACATCATGCAGGGAGGGTGAAGGTTACTGAAACAGCAAAGAGAAGCTATGACACAGGACCAGTCTGAACGGGCTCCAGCAGTTTTGCTCCCAGCACTGAAGAGCAGAGATATCTAAGCTTTCCTCGGGTATGAGATTGTCATGGTTTAAACCCGGTCAGCCACACAGCTGCTTGCTCACTCCCCCCTCTTCCTCCTCTCCTCTCCCGGAGGGATGGGGAGGAGAATCAAACGAATGTAACTCCCACGGGTTAAGATAAGAGCAGTCCAGTAACTAAGGTATAACACAAACCACTACTGCTACCACCAATAATAATAATGAAAAGGGAAATAACAAGGGAAGAGAATACAACCGCTCACCACCTGCCAACCGATATCCAGCCTGACCCGAGCAGTGATCTAAACCTTTCAGGTAACTGCCTCCAGTTTATATAGCGGGCATGACATGCTGTGGTATGGAATACCTCTTTGGCTAGTTTGGACCAGGTGTCCTGTCTCTGCTTCCTCCTGGCTTCCCCTCCTCCCTGGCAGAGCATGAGACTCACAAAGTCCTTGGTCAGACTAAACATTACTGAGCACCAGCAAAAAACATGGGTGTTATCAGCACTGTTCCCAGGCCAAGTCAAAACCACAGCACTGCACCAACTACTAAGAAGGAGAAAAATGACTGCTACTGCTTGAACCCAGGACAGATACGCAGGTTCATTCTATGTATCTCTATCCCACAGCATCTTGAATATCCTAGGAATATTTGTTTCTGTGGTATCTCCCTTCTTGACCAGTATTGGAAGTTTTCAAAAAAATTTCAAAAATGACTGCTACTGCTGAACCCAGGACAGAAATTGAGAGTAATGCACAGGTAGCATCCTAGGAGTGCCCAAGGTTGATGCTGTGGATGGCACCTGCTGAAGGCTCTGCCTGTGAAGTGACAATGCCTCAGCTCCAGACTCCTGAGGGGGTTGCTGCTTCCATCCTAATCTGACACTTAGGGGATACTATGACAGTATAGCCTGGTGTGATGCACATAAACTGGGTCATGGCAGAAGGAATGGCTAAAAAGCTGTGCAGCTGTCCCTAATGGTCACTGCATGACTCCATTTGACCTTGTGATACAAAAGTAAAAAAAAAAGTTCCAGATCTTCCTACCAACAAAACTTGTGTGTGCTATCCATGTCACTTCTTAAATGGGAAAATATTCAATATCAAATAGATTTTTAAGCTATGCCTTTTCTTTCATGGCTATGATCAAAGATGCTATTCTAACCTATGGGGACAGATTCAGCCTGTGTTTGCGACAGCTGCTTTGTATGACGTACCCACAAACTTTGAAAGTAGCATAAGTGGCCTTCAAGGCAACATGAGGCGGTCTTTTTGTTGTGTATCGCTCCTAGATGGACACAGAAAGAATTTGTCCCTTCAAATTCAGCTCACTAACTTATAAAGAAATGTGATCTGAAAAAGTTGTCTAATCTTCCATATGATCTGCTTTGGTATCATTGTGTACCCTTCCACCAATTACCTACAGAGCTTTATTCTACACCTTAACGTATTTTCCATATGCACTTTTCAACTCAATGAGATTCTTTTAAAACTTCCAAACCTTCTTTTTGGCTTCCTTACCTGCTGTCCAAAAAACCAGAGGCAGGATGCTCACAACATAGGGTCTGGGATATATGACTGGATTGTTTGGACTCCATCCCTTGGAGGGTGGTGATAGACATCTGCCCAAAAAGCAATTAACTGCCATGTATTTGGAGAGACAAAATAATGCAGTGGTGATTTACCACCTCCAGAAAAGATTTGTGTTAGAAACCTGGTTGTTTATTGAGGATTTTTTTTTCAGGTGTTTCACACTCTGTTTTCAAGAACTAAGAAAAAAAAAGTTGCAAAATATTTACCACATAACACAGACAGCAATATGTAGACGTAATTAATAGGGACATTTGAAGGGAAAACAGGGTCACACCATTAGCCCCTACTAAAATGCATTGGAGTTGATGAATTATTTTAATGGGACAGAATGACAAAAAAGGGACTGTTTCACCTAAGCAGGGACAGCTGGTCCCTATGACAAGGATACATTGCTGTCTTGTGGAGTCTGCCAGCCAGCAAGGCTGAAATAATAGTGCTGAGAGAGGTGTGAACACTCCTCATTCACCTTAATTGAGAGCTAATATGAAGTCTAATTATGAACACTTTGTATTAACTGCTTCAGGTCTGAAGGCAGACAGTGTCTGATCAACAGCCCCCCATCACATCCAGGGAAGGTCTGCTTTGATTTTCCAGACAGTTACGCATCCCGATGTCATGATGTCAGCTGTGCCAAACCACATCCAGCTAACAACTGTTCCTACCAGAGGCTTTTGATCCTCTTTCTGTTCCTGGGCAGGGGAGAGCTTGAGACTAAATTTCCATCTGGGATCCAAGCTTCTCCCTTCCTGCAGACTGTGGCACCAGTCGGCAGCTCCCCAGGACCTTTACAAGATGGATCGGTACAGAATCCCCCCTTTCTGCAAACTATGCTGTGCCCAGCAGCCAGAGGAACAGGGTTCATCCTGATACTGAAAAGCATGGCTGCTCTTTTGCCACTGCCAGGGAGAGCCACTACTGTCGCAGGCTGGAGGTGCAGGCACAGACAACCTGCCAGGATTCAAAGCACTACAGTGGGATTAGAAGATTTAAGTGACTAATTGCAGAATTTACTTTCATACAAAGTGTTTGTGTGAGGGGGAGAGAGAGGAGGATTAACTTAACTGCCAGAGATTTCTCCAATTATTTGAAAGGTGGTTGGAGAATGACTGTTTAATCTTGCATCTCACCTGCTGCTGAGAATAAAAGTGCTTAAGTTTAGAAATGCCAGCTAGATGAGGACTGAAGCTGAGGCTGCTGGGGCTTCATTTCTAAGTCACACAACCAAGGCTAGTGATGAATGCAAGGCATCAACCAGTTGCTAGGTTTTGTGGGCTGTGATAAATCAGACTGGAAACCAAGCCCAGTTCCAAAAGAATTAAGGATGCGATTCTACTTCCACTTAAAAGAGAGGTCCAAGATTGAGGCTTAAGTACCATGTTGCAAATCCTCGCTGCTACTTTTAGCAACTGTCCTGGCCAGTGGCACAAAGAAGATTAAGGCAGCAACTTTGAAGGGCAAGTGTTTGGTGTTGCCTGCTGAACCAGGTTGAGCAGCGCTGGGCTCATCCTGGTGCTCAGGTTCAAAAGGAAAAGATGGGGAGCATCTGCTGTCTCCCATCAGCATTAAAAACCCCCACCAACCTACATGGGAGGGAGGAGAAGGAAAAGGAGGATGGAAAACAAGCTAAGAAAAAAACCCAAAAGAATAAATATAAACAGAAAACCCATGCCAAACCCAAAGCCTTTGGTTCCCTGATCAAAACAACTTTGATCAATGCATCTATTCTCAGAAGCGCCTTATTTTAGAAAGCAGCTCACTTTCTAACAAATAAAGAATTGCTCTGTGGTTTCTTTCCAAAGCTTAAATTCAGCTTTCTAGAGTAAGATGAAAAGCTAATTTTCTTGAAGTTTAACATATTTGTGTAAGCATGTCAGGTGAAATAAATGACATTGATATTCAGCGTGTATATAGGTGGCACCAGCTCCCAAAACTCTCTCTCTTTTTCATCTTACTGGAACATTAACTTATGCTCCTGAGGGCTATGCAGCATGCAGCATGAGAGTGTGAACTTAAAGATAATCTATCATAGCTCTCTCCTGTGTATCACTCTCTTTCCCTAAACTTTTCCATATCAGAATACAGAACAAAGGGAGTTTACTTTTGCTTTAGCTGCCACTAACTGCACCCATTCAGGGTCTTGCTCAAAACAAATATTTGCATCTTACAGACTGACTTCTCCGCAAGTTCCCTTGGTAAGTAGATGAGTGAACATCTCACCATAATAACTAGGTCACAGCAACATTAACAATGGGTCTTTTGAATAACTATAGTAACAGTAAAATATGCCAAGAACTGTAGTAAGTGCAGAGCAGGGGGAAGGAGGACAGGAATTTAATGGGAAAGCCTATCATCCAGGCCAGCAGGAGCTGGCGACAGAGAGGGCTGAGGAGCACTGCTGGTACCCAGTTTCCCTTTTTCATAGTAATATCAAGAATTTAATCTGCATTAATTACTTAAACTGATAATTTATCTTTCAAGTAGAACTCAGTTTTGCAATTCACATTTTGCAGAACGGGAAACAGAGGCACATTTAGGTTACATGACATTTTTCTTCCTGATCTACTGTGAGATTATAAAAAACCCTGCTGATTTCTGCCCCATGTTACTGAGCTACTTTGCTTTTTTTTTTCATAGGAATACCAATGTGTTAGCTAATGGCTGATGTTGCTGATAGGTATCAGCATCAGAGATGGCTGGAGATGGCAGATTACATAGCTTTAGTTAAAAAATAAAATATTCTGAGGTATAATATATCTTCCTGACTTTTATTTTTCTGTTCTTGTTTATTTGTATATGATGTTAAAGGCAGGAGTAGGAGTAGCTGCAAAATAGGTAAAACACGATGAGTGAGAGGATGCATGGCCCCTGAAGAGATGTCATTCAGTGTGCAGCAAATTATCCTGAAGTATCAGATCCACAGTTATTGTTTATTTGTCTGTAGCTGTGTCTATAAGAGAAAGAGGCAGGGCTTGGCACAAGAGCACAGCCTGCAAATTTTCTTTTAATGCCTTTGCTTCCATCCATCAGAGAGCTAAACCATAGAAAAATAGCCTTTCCAAAAAGGTAGCAGAACATGTCATCAGACCAGCTGCATGTTTTGAAGAGAAATCTGACTGATAGAGTAGATGATGGAATTAGTCTTGAACCCATAGAAACATGCAATATCTGGGCAAAAATAAGCGGAACAAAGAAAAGTCTATGAAATGTAAACTCTCTGAATATGCAAGGAGCTGAATTATTATCTCCAGACGGGGCACACACAGTGCTAAGCAGTGCTCTTTCAGCTATAGCTATACCTATAAGAAAAAAGCCATTTCACAAAAGCTTGCTGGTAAGGGGAATGAAACAGTAGAAAAACAACCTCCACGTAGCCTGGAGAATGTACGCTGCACAAAGATGACTGCACTGCCCGCTGTGTGAAGTTGTATTTGATTATGTTGTAAATATGGCTCCAATGGTGCATGATACAATAAAATGTGAAGAATTCAAGCTCTGTGACTGTCTCAGGAAACAGGCTGTTTCCTTGTCTCAGGAACTTTTGGTGCTGTATTTGTCCTGTTCTTGTCACTTCTCTTTACTTACATGCCACTGGCCACCATAAGCAGAGGATGCTGACTGGTTTGACTTGAGTCTGGCTCAGTATAGTCTTTGTGCACCAGGGCTCAAGAGAAGGTTTTCAGCCATTAAGAAAAGTTGGCCGGTCATTGTGGAAGCCACAATGTAATGAGACTTTCCAAAAGCAAAACCAGCTTTCTATCCTGGTTGCTCTATATAACATATATATCACCCCTGCTACAATCTTATTGGAGTTTTGTTGGGTTGGAATGGACTGATTATTCCTAAATTCTCGAAGCAAGAAGTGTTACATTTGATACATAGAATACTTAGATATGGAAAAATCTACACTGTAGGTCAGAACCATGCTGTGCAGGGATAAATGCCCTAAGTAGAGAAACAATAACAAAGGATGTTTAAAAACAAAATTTATCAAAAGTAGCTGAATCAAAAATCTGGGAGGACAATTCCAAAAATTCTAAGGTTCACACAGATTTCTTTCATTACACTGAAGACAAATATATACTGGTTTTAGATTATTGTCAAGTAATAATCTTACTATGACAGGGTGACATTGTTTCTGAAAGCAGTCGGAAAATGGATAATCTCATGTGTGTTGCCAGAAACCACTTGTAGTAAGAAACTGAGCTGTAACTTGATAGTTACGTGTTTAAATATTTATCAGAAGAACATGATAACAAGCACTCTTGAGAGTGCTTGAAACCAGAATAGCCAATGGTTCCACTGAAGATAACATTAATGTGGTTAAAATAATGTTTGAAATAAAAGCTAAGGAATGTTACACTCCAGCTTGCAGAGCTGTCACCTGCAGGAAGCATTGTTTGACAGAAAGGTTATTACCAAAGAATCTAATTGTTTAAGCATGAAAATTATAAATAGAGAGTTGTGGAGCCTTTTAAACACTACACAGCACACAGAGAACACAGAAATCACAAAGCACAAGCTGCAGTGCATGCTATGGCAAAACAATAGAACAAGATGCATATTAACAGGAAGAGCAAATACAGGTAAAAAAAAAAACCAAACAATTTCGTAGTTGCTTTGATGCTTTTTCGACCAGATAGACTAGGAAATGCTTTCAGGGGAGGAAAGGGATTTGGATGCTGTATCCCCGAATCGGAAGGTCAGTGAAGAGCCTAACATCTTTACAAGGGCAGACTGAGAAGAACAGTGCAAAGACTGGGCAAACTGACTCAGACTGAAAATATAAGGTATGGTGCATACTTCACCCTTTCCCTTTTGGAAGAGGGAGATATAAAGATGAACAGTGGTTTGTACTGAACCATGCTCTTTCTGGTACAGAGTCTTGGCACACACTAGCTGTTTGGAGTTAGTATTAGCCTGACAGACTCAGAAATCCCTCTCCTTCTCTCATAAGCTCCTTCCACACTTCCCTGCTGGTTGTTAAATCACAGACTCATCATGGCTACAGCTACTACTCCAACAGGAAAGAGCTATTGCAGAAGAGGAGCAAACTACCACAATGTTAGTGACAAAAGGTTGGCATTTTCAAAAAGTACGACCCAGCCAATACATTTCTGTTTCTCTTTCACACCAGTGCAGCATTTACAAAAGATAAAAAAAAAAATTAAAAGTGGTGGTGGAACAAATTGTGTCAATATCATCTTCTTCAGTAAAGTCAGTTCCCTCTCCATGTGTCCTTTCTTGAGTAGTTAGCATTAGCCATGGCTAAACATATCCATCGTACCTTAGACTTGTGATCCTTTTAAGAAGGACACTATTGAAAGTTTTTCCTCCTCTTTCACACTGAAACCCTTAAGTAGGAGGCACAGTGTTAGTGTAAGTCATCACAAAGCCAGGAAACCAGCTGCAAAGGTTAAACCACTTTTCTATCCTACCTAAGGATCACTCATTGACTCCTTTTAGTTTAAACTCTTGTTTCTTGTTTATAGGTGCTTCAGAAAAGAAGTTTCTACTTCATTATAGTGAATGAAGACATGTCCTCACCCCAGTCTTTAACAGGTTTCTTCAGCCTTGCTGTCTGGCTTTTCAGGAATCATTACATTGGCCAAACTGAGAAAGAATATGTGTAAAGTCTATCTCTCTGTCCAGAGAACAGGGGTGGCAAAGAAGGCAACAGCCACCCAGCTCCATGGTTGCTCTGAGCCAGCAGATGAGGCTATTACCATTCTACCATGAATTCATTAATTCATAGAGCTGTTGGCTTTCTAGGTCAATCAGTTTTATCTATTTGTTTATCTATCATTATGATGGAAATTATACAGGAAATACAATTCATGCATGCATTTTTTTCTTTGTTCACCACTATATTTCTATAGCATCAACACCTTATTAACAAGGATAAGGCTTTTATAGATTGCTCTCTGAGCAGCAGTATTAATGCTATGAAGATTTGCCAGAATAATAACCAGCAACCTTAGAAAATAAAACCCAAGTACTGGAATCTGAATGTATTCATCAGTATGCTTTCTTGTGTTAATGGTAACAAGTGAGTTATAAACCCATGTATATACAGCTTGATGTGAACTTCGGACAAGTTTACATCAGCTACTGCTTAAAGTGGCCAATATATTATCAAGATGTATCAAAGATAGCATTGCATGTGGTGTATGCATATACCTTTAAAGCATCCCTGCTAGATGATCCTCTCTTTTAGGCATTTAACCTCCAGGGTGACAACAATCCACAGCACCTGAAATCTGAATTAGATTTTCTAAGTGCAGGTGACAGTTCAAAACTCCATGGATATTGCTTAGATGAAGACAGAGTATTGGATACTATGGCCAAGTGGCTCGAGAGGCAGTTTCTAGGCAAAGGAAGTGGTAAAGCGCAATCTTTTATCCCTTCAAAGCAAAGTAGGTTTATCTCTGAGGCTTCCAAGCTCTAGAGCATTTTACCCATACCCGTGTATAGCATGAAATTTTGTAGGGCTCAGCCAAGTCACTTCCTGACTGGAAGCTACTAAGAGACGTGTAAAGAAACATCATGGAATTCAATGGTGAACTGACCAAAGAGACAATCACTCATTTCCTCTTATGTCCAAGAGTTCTGATCCTCTAGTACTGCTCAGTTTTTCTGTGGTAACTAAAAGATTGTCACCCCACTCCCTGCAATGCCTTCTGTTGCATAGATATGACAAAATAAGTAATGCATTTGCTCCTTAGCTCCCATAGCTAAAGCTCAGTATGAAGCAGTAATCTACAGCATGAACTGTGGAACAGTATCTTAGCGACTGATGTATTAGTTTCAGCCACCATTGCATGGATCTCAGTGAAGGAAGAGTTACGCCAGACCTTTTCCACAGCTCAGAGCGCAGCTGATACTCATTCACTCTCTTTGGTTCACTGACACCTTGAGAGAGGATAGAGGCACATTTACCAAGTGCCGCTGGAAGAGTGTGCAAGGCAGTCCCTCCAGAACATCCTCTAGAGCGACACCATATTTGGGGCTTGGTAACGTTCTCGGTTTTCAGTGTTTTAGAAACTTGCCTCTGGGCTTCCCTTTTGTTTCTGCAGGACTTCCACCAGCAGGTCAGCCTGGATACTGCAGCTGAAGTGTCACCTGCCCTCAGATCAGCAGGTAGGTCCTACATTTCAGGGAGAACTCAGTCTTTACTTTGGCAAGCTCCCACAAAGTCAGCTTTGTGGGAGCTGAGGAGAGGGACACAGTCAGGCACAGCTGGTGAGAGGCTCATAGCTGAGACAGGTTCATTTCAGCACGAAAGAAGTGCAGCTATTGGCTGCATAGGGGGTCATCTTCCTATGGGCATAACATGAAGTACTCATGGTTATTTTAGCTAGGTGGGTTTCAGAAGACAGTGAAAAGCTTAAGAGCTCACCATTTGCAGATGTGGAAACTGTTTCTATACTCATAATGTGCTTTGGCCATTTCTTATTAATGTCTATTGATGTTTTCCTTCAGACATCAAATGAACTGGGTAAGGACAGAGACCATGATGACAAAGCATAACCTCTGGTAACATTCACACTGTTCTCACTCTTAGGCTTCATAGAGACTCAGCTATGAATTTGAACAGTGTAGGAAATACTCTCTGCTGACCTACACTGTATAAAATAAAATATAGTCGCTAAAGGAGGATGGCAGACTTTGCTGTAAAGGTCCACGTTTCTCTTCTTCCTTGCTTGATAAATGAGTGTCATCAGAATTACTGTGCTCTCCTGAAACAATTAGTCATTACTGGATGATCAAAAGTATTTATTAAAACTTCATGTGAGGTGCAATTGGTCTTCATTTGGGTTGGAAGGGTTTCCTTACTGGAATTTGGAAAAGGAATGCATCAGTGTCATGGCCATCAAACAGTAGGAAGCAGATATACTTTGTCAGAGAGATATACGACTATGCAGAAATTCAAAAAGGTGCCAAGAAATGCAGCTCAGTAGCAGAGGTGGTTCTGTCACCTGGCAAAGCAATTGAGGTTTTGAGGAGATGGAAAGAACAGTTAACTAACCCACCAGCATCAAGAATGCCATAGCCTACCTTAAAACATGCACAGAGGAATTTTAATTATTTACAAAGCTGTGGAATCCTGAAATCCTCTGAGTAATGTGCAGTGGACTGAGACCTCCCTGGGAAGGGCATTTCAGCATTTGCAACATCAAAAACATACAGAAGAGCTATTCCAAGATCATGCATTTCATCCACCTTATTCAGAAATCCTACCCTCAAGATACACAGCCTATGACAAAGTAAACTGAAATGTCATTGTAGCTCTTACAGCATTGTGTTCTTGAGCAACAGATGTGTTAGAAATTACTTGATGACAGGTCTTGATCTTGTAAATTGCCTATAGCACCGATGAAAAGTTATGGGGTTTCAGAATACTTACCTTCAATGTTTTCTGGTGATCTAAATAGGTTGTGACTGGACATAGTGAAAAAGCTCTCTTTGTATGTTAACCCCCACTTCCATACGTGAAAGAGGAGCCCTTTTCCTTGAGACACTAGTTTCTTCTTGCTATTCTGTAATTCAAATACAATTAAATTAAATCATCAGCCAAACCGGAAATACAGGCCTGTCAGTGGGAACTGCATTTGCAATTGCCTTCCTTCCCGAGGCAAGTATTGCAGCAACAAAACATTATACAACTCATTTTGACCATTCAGTGAACAGGCAAATTTTTCTTCTAATCAATCTCTTCTCCTCTCCTTTCTTCCCCTTCCCCCGATATTTATTTATACTAAAAGGGGCCACTTTCTTTATTGTTTTTATAAAAACAGGTAAATCCCTGTGAGATAAGAGAATATGGCCACAAGTTGACCCAGGGAAGGCTTAGACTGGATATTAGGAAAAATGCCTTCACTGAAAAAGGTTGTCAAGCACTGGAAGAGGCTGCCCCGTGTAAATGTGGCACTTAAGGGCATGGTTTAGTGGATTTGGTAGTGTCAGGTTTACAGTTGGACTTGATGGCCTTAAAGGTCTTTTCCAACCTAAATGATTCTATGAGCACACTTGGGTTACTCTGGATTATCAGTGTTATAAATAATAGACAAACTTGGCACAGTGCTTCCAATTTAATAAACCTAAATGTTTTTCAACTAATAAAATGGCTTGAATACAATCAGACAGATTTTGCTTTTAATCTGCAAAAGAAAAATGTGTTTGCTTGACCTGTAAAGCAAGTTACGCCAAATTTGATCATGAAACAATATTTATGACTAATTTTCAATGCGCTGAAAACAACTGAAGTGGGAAACGCTGATACACTAGTGTAACTATGACTGTGGAGATGGAACTAATGTAATAACTAAAACGAATGAGTGTAATGAAAGGATAAACCCACAGAGGTTGGTAATACCTTAAAATGGTGTGATGATGGTGAAAAAGCAGCTACAGCATGTGGTAAGAGTTTTTGCAGACATTTACAGAGCATTGTGTTGTGACAGCACTATTGTAAGAAGTGTCTGAGAGGAAGAACATCGCAAAGTAATGAACTCTGGAGCACACTGAAAAATAATTACTTGTGTGTGGACATAAATGTGGTCAAGTACAGCTTACAAAATTGGCATAGCAGCTATTTTAAAAAATAGAATCTTTTCTTGATGACATACTATCCCTTCCCATTTGCTATACTTGAAAAATCTCAGTTGAGGACATACATTTTTGACAGACAGCACATAGCCATGGAGTGCTGGATGGAGTGCTGACTCTGCGTGCCTCTGAAAATGGAAGTAATTGTATCACAAAGTAAAACTGGATAAATGCAGAGAAAAATTACTTTCACTGAGAGTGATGTTTTGTTCTGGTTTTAAAGTGTCCTTTTAATGTTGTTAATAGATCTTCTTAAAAATAAATTATTTAAAGAGGCTTATCTTTAAAATACTACTAGAGTTATGACTAGAAAATATATGAATCATTGCTGTTCTGTAGCACAATTAATCTTCATTGCTATGTTTGTGACCTACTTATATAGACTGCAAACACTAATCTCACTGGATAATTAAAAGAATGTAAGTATCATTTGTCCAGTCCCCGATGATTTCTTTTAGAAATCCAATGAGCTCTCTACAGTAAACTCACAGACAAGAAATCCTCAGTTACATACAGACTTTAACTGTCACATACCACTTACGATTTTAATACTTGGTTTCGTATTTTACACTTAGACTACCACAAACTGTATTTAACCTGCAATTGGATGTTTTCACCCATAAATTTATCTCACTAGATAGAGCATTCTGATGCAACAGGATATGGATACATTATACAAACCAGGCAAATATATTTGTCTTTCTTATATGCAGTCTTGGATGAAATATTCATAATAAGTTGTTGATGTAAATGAGGATTTCTTTAAAAGCTACTACTTGCCTTCTAAATATAGGTATATATTTCAGAATTTGACCAAATAAATCAGTTTCACAGTGAAATATTTGGCCAAACCCCATCCTGATTCAGCGATAAATTTAGCAATTAAAAATTATACATTTTAGTTGCATGTATAATACATTACGTTGGGAGTCATAACAAATGGGAAGTGGTAATACAAACAGACTGGATGTTATAAGCACAGCAAATTGATAAGAGAAGCAAAAGACAACAAAAAATACATGACAGTGAATGATAATTTTATGTAGTAAGAATGACAGAAATTCCAGCAATGCTATAAGCTTGTAACTAGTTAAAGACAGTAAATTTGTTAATAATGATGAAGAAAAAGAAAGCATTATTTAATTTGGGGGGCTTCTGTTGGAAAGAAACTGGATGACATGTAAAGCATGAAACTCTTTCAAATCCACTCGTAAACTGTGAATAGTGGAACCATACTTACTGGTATGTCTATGTTAAATGGATAGATAAAGGATCTTCTGTCCTTAAAAATACCTTTTTAAAGTATTTCAAAGACCTTGAGTCTTGCTGCATGTTGGTTACTGAATTATTTAAATACAAAATATTTCAATCTTACATATAAATAGTTTCGAATATCAAAGCTCCATGCTAGTAGTGCTAAAATTACTGGGAAAACAGTAAATTCCAGGAAATATAAAGTTATTGGTGAAGCATACCTTCAGTATGGGACTTCAACAGGGGCTGTTAAGACAGTTATTTATGTGGCACCTCACTGTGCTGTTACCAGAAGGACATATGGTGTATTTCATCCTTAGTTGTTAATTTTCTTCATCTACTTACAATTAGAGTCCAGGTATCAAGCAATCACCATGTGAGTAGCTTAAGTACTTTAGCACTTTTTCATTTTTTTCTTTAAATATCTGAAATCCAGTTGTGCTTTCAGTGTGGAATGAGACTCTCTTTACCTCTACCTATTTAACACATGAGTTTTGAGACTTCCCTTATCATGTAGTACAACTGAAAACCATGCAAACTGTCAGCAGAGGAACTGCTGAGAACTCCTACTTGCATCTCCTTCTCTGCTGTGTATCATTTGTTCCCTCAATTTATACCAGTTTTCTGGTCATCCCAACTCTCTTTATTAACTTTGAGTGTTTGGAAAAAAGCCAGCCAGCTAGGTCTGGGGACATATGCTGAGGCAGGTATAACATTTTGAACACTGAGGTTTCCACCTATAAGATCACCAGCTAAAAACAGCTCAACTGAACAGTGATTAAAACTTCATCTCTAAGAGCTTCTGTGTGAAGATACCAATATAGGAATCATCACACTGAACACACTGGAAGCACATTACACTAAGACTTGTAAAATGAATTGTTTCAGCTACAGCTGGTGTGTTTACAGCAGGAATTAGCTGTTTCTTATTTAAGCTTGTAGCCTACCTTGTTCTGGAACAATGTATGTTTCTGTGTATGCAAGCTATTAGACCCAACCATGGAGCCCTGTATTTGAAAAACTTCTACCCCTAAATCACGTTATTATTATACTATGGCATAAGTTGCAGGTTCATCAAAGAGGCTTCAAATTGCATGAGTGTTGGAGGCTGAACCAGTTATCCTCAGGAAATACATCCTTCTCAGACTCGGGTGGTATAATACAGGCATAGATGTATCTGTGGAAAACTTTTCTTGCAGAGAAATACCAGATTTAATTGGAAAACTTTTCTTGTAGAGAAATACCAGATTTAATTAAAAAAAAACCCTATTATCTAATACTTCTAATTGATACTAATTTCTTTTTAAACTGGTGCTTGTAATTATTCTTATATAAGCAAACTAGTCTATCTGCATAACATACACACAGAGCTATACAAAACAGAGCAGCCTGAGGTTCTACATCTTCTTTCCCTGACCCACTTTGTCATCTTTAACGTTTCCTTTGTCTCTTTCCAGCTTTTTCCATTCTCTTTTTTTCCTGACAGAAAGATCCTTCCCCCTTATCATTATTTCCATACTCTTTCTTTTTTTCTTTCCCATCTCTGTCCTCTTCCATGAGGTAAAAATGTGCAGCAGTGTCTCAGCATTCTGGCTGGCTATCTACTAGTTGGTATTTGCTTTCATAGAGGGACTGGGTGAAATTGCTAATACATCCAAGCCCACAGAAGAGTGTTTCTCTTGCAGTGACAGTACACCAGTCCCCAGATGCTCAGTAGTATGTAGTGAGTCTTGCCATAGTAGCCTCTTGAGGCCCTAGTTTTTAATTTAGTTAAGATTTCACACTTGCAGGCCCTTGTTCTCATGGGAGACTTCAACCACCCTGATATCTGCTGGAGCGATAGACAGCTCAGCACAAGCAATCTGGGGGGTTCCTCAATTGTGTGGAAGGCAACTTCCTTCTGCAAGTAATAGAGGAGGTGACAAGGAGAGATGCCATGCTTGACCTCACGCTCACCAACAGGGAAGGGCTCGTTGGAAATGTGATGCTCCAGGGCAGCCTTGGATGCAGCAATCACGAGATGGTCGAGTTCGATATTCTCAGGACAGTGAGAAGAGAGTGCAGCAAGCTCACTGCCCTGGACTTCAACAGAGCAAACTTTGCCCTCCTCAGAAACCTGCTTAGTAAGGTTCCATGGGATACAGCCCTAGATGGTAGGGGGGCCCAAGACTCTTGGTTGATATTCAAGGATCACCTACTGCAAGCTCAGGAGTGTTGCATCCCAAGTAGAAGGAAGTGCAGCAGGAGGGCCAGGAGACCTCCTTGGATGGTTAAGGAGCTGCTGAGGAAACTTTGAGGGAAAAAAGAGGCTTATAAAAGGTGGAAGCAAGGACAGGCGACCCGGGAAGAGTACAGGGATGTTGTCTGGGAAGCTAGGGACCAGGTTAGGAAAGCTAAGGGCCAGTTAGAATTAAACTTGGCTAGGGATGTTAAGGATAACAGGAAGGGATTCCACAGGTAGGTAGTGAATAAAAGACAGATTAGGGACAACATAGGCCCTTTCTGGAAGCTCTCAGGAGAACTGGCTACCCTGCATTTGGAGAAGGCTGAGGTTCTGAATGACTTCTTTGCCTCGGTCTTCACTGGTAAATGCTCTGACCACACCACCCAAGTCTTGGAAGGCAGGTGCAGGGACTGTGAGAATGAAGACCCTAGGCCCACTGTAGGAGAGGATCTGATTCAAGACCATTTTAAGAACCTGAACATACAGAAGTCCATGGGACCTGATGAAATCCATCTACGGGTCCTGAAGGAGCTGGCAAATGAAGTTGCTAAGTCACTGGCCATCATATTTGAAAAATCGCAGCAGTCAGGTGAAGTTCCCGATGACTGGAAAAAGGGAAATATAACCCCCATTTTCAAGAAGGGGAAAATGGATGACCCGGGGAATTACAGAGCAGTCAGTCTCACCTCTGTGCCTGGCAAAATCTTGGAGCAGATTCTCCTGGAAGGCATGCTAAGGCACATGAAAAACAACAAGGTGCTTGGTGACAGCCAGCATGGCTTCACTAAGGGGAAATCCTGCCTGACCAATTTGGTGGCCTTCTATGATGGGGCTACAGAACTGATGGACAAGGGTAGAGCAGTTGATGTCATCTACCTGGACTTGTGCAAAGCATTCGACACTATCCCGCACGACATCCTTGTCTCTAAATTGGAGAGACATCAATTTGATGGATGGACCACGTGGTGGATAAAGAACTGGCTGGATGGCCGCACGCAAGGAGTTGTGGTCAATGGCTCAATGTCCGGCTGGAGACCAGTAACGAGTGGTGTCCCTCAGGTGTCGGTGTTGGGACTGGTCTTGTTCAACATCTTAGTTGGTGACATGGACAGTGGGATTGAGTGTGCCCTCAGCAAGTTTGCTGATGGCACCAAGCTGTGTAGTTCGGTTGATCCGCTGGAGGGAAGGAATGCCATACAGAGGGACCTTGACACACTTGTGAGGTGGGCTGATGCCAACCTCATGAGGTTTAACCATGTCAAGTGCAAGGTTCTACACCTGGGTCAGAGCAATCCCAGGCACAGCTACAGGTTGGGCAGAGAAGAGATTCAGAGCAGCCCTGTGGAGAAGGACTTGGGGGTGTTGGTTGATGAGAAAATGAACATGAGCCAGCAGTGTGCGCTCACAGCCCAGAAAGCCAACCGTATCCTGGGCTGCATCAAAAGGAGCGTGACCAGCAGGTCAAAGGAGGTGATCTTGCTCCTCTTCTCTGCTCTCGTGAGACCTCACTTGGAGTATTGTGTGCAGTTCTGGTGTCCTCAACATAAAAAGGACACGGAACTGTGGGAACAAGTCCAAAGGAGGGCCACAAGGATGATCAGGGGACTGGAGCACCTCCTGTATGAAGACAGGCTGAGAAAGCTGGGGCTGTTCAGCCTGGAGAAAAGAAAGCTGCGTGGAGACCTCCTAGCAGCCTTCCAGTATCTGAAGAGGGCCTATAAGGATGCTGGGTAGGGACTCTTCATTAGGGTCTGTAGTGATAGGACAAGGGGTAACGGGTTAAAACTTAAATAGGGGAAGTTTAGACTGGATATGAGGAAGAAGTTCTTTACTGTAAGTGTAGCAAGGCACTGGAATAGGTTGTGAATGCTCCATCCCTGGCAGTGTTCCAGGCCGACTTGGACAGAGCCTTGGGTTTCATTGTTTAATGTGAGGTGTCCCTGCCCATGGCAGGGGGGGTGGAACTAGGTGATCTTAAGGTCCTTTCCAACCCTAACTATTCTATGATTCTATGATGGAAATAGTATATTGCCCCTGAAATGCTAAATTATTTGCAGATTAAAATATGGTGAATAGGTTTCACACTGTCTCCACAGTGCATCATCCTCAGAGTCCATTGTCTCTAGGACATCTGTTATGAATCACCCTACTCCTATAAATCTCGCTCACAAAATCCTTGGCTTTGTGTCCATCACTAGAAGTGATGTTGAGGCTCACCTGCACTGCTCTGTCATGTTCAAACCATCAGGAGCTACTGCTCCATATCCTTTGTCTGCCTCTTGGTCCTTTGCCCCAGGTGTCCAGCTGGCCATACCTTGTGACACTGCAGAACGCAGTGTCTTCCCAGTCCTATTTTCCTTCCTTCCTTCCCTTCTTTTAAGGCAATAGTGCTCTTACTGGCTAAATTCACAAGTCCATATCTATACAGTGCTGACAGGTGCCACTAAAAGGTTATAAAAAAATCATAACTCTTTATTTTACCTGATCAGTGATAAAAGGCACAGCGTAATTATGTGAATTATTAGTTTCTTGCATGACTCTTGATCTCTTACAGGGGGCTTTTACTAAGCACTGGAATTTCATCTCTCTAAAGAAAAAGCTTACGCTGGCTTTCTTATAAGAACAAACAGGCACACCCTGCACAAATGTTGACATTCTTCCCCATCCTAAGCTGAAGTGAATACTATTCACTGTAAGAATGCCATTTGCACAGCACTTGCTGTTGTCATAGCTCTAGCAAGAGTAAAGATGCAGACAGTGAGTTGAGACAATAACAGCCAATATGTGAAAATTACCATCAGAGACTGCTTTGAGAGAGAAACCTGACTACAAGCAACACAGAGAAATCTGAAAAGGAAGGGGTTGCATGAAATGAGATTATTCTTCAGCATGTGGCATGCCTAAAGTGGAAAAAAAAAATTCTGTTTTTATACAATTTTCTCCTGCATTCGAAGAATTATTTTAGCAATTGAAAATCACGCCTTTCCCACCTACGTGACTCAAGACTTGGTAAACAGTTTTTCTTTGAACCTCCTAATTAAATTACTTTTGGGTAAAATGCAAGCACAATAAATTCTAGCTCTAAAGGTCACATTTTCGAAACATTATAAGCCACTTAGCAACAGAACCTTAGAAGAAGAATGCTTTCTCAGCCTTTATGACTACCGTGCAATGCTATAATAGCATTGGGACAGCAGTGTTACTGTAATTAAATATCCTTTGTAACATCCTGGGGAAGCGGAAACACTCTGGTCATCTAAGATGTGTAGCAGAGCAACACCCTTGGGACTCAGATGTACATAAGGGTTAACTCTTTCTTGGGCAGTACAATGTGACAGCAACATTTCCCACATATATAACTCAGCTACTAAGCTTGTATTGAATTTATGTATTTTTTTTTGTCAAAACTTTTGTACTTGCGCAAGAGGAAATTCTTAAAGCTATCTGCTATGGGATTCAGGAGACTTAGCTTTAGTAATTTGAGACTGTTCCTCTCCTCACTTCCCTGTGTTTACAGTTCCAAGGCAGAAACAGTAGGATGGGATGTGTACCTGTGCCATAGTTAAAATACCAGTGACAATACATGAGGGTTAAGAGGAGTGGCAGAGACACACACAGGCCTCGCACTGGGTATGAGCAGCCTCCTAGACATGATGGAGAAGTTGGCAGACCAGGAACTTCAAAACTGTTCCAGCTGAATCTTCCTGAGCCTGTCTGCTAGTGTCTCACTGCCAGAGCTATTTCACATTAAGAGAAGACAGCTACTCAGCTGCTGCTCTCTGTCTTATTAGCCACAGGCTCTTATGCATGATTCTGTGATTCTATGAGCTTCTGTGCTCTCCAAGAATTCTTTGGTGACAGAAGGTAAGGACAAGTTTGGGAACTGTTCAGTCCGGTACATGACATTCTATTCAGTGGGAATAAACCTGTATGCAGTCACACAGTCATTATAATTAAAAATATAGAAAGAACATGGTTTCTACAGTCTTAAGAAAAAAAAAAAGTGAGAGAGAAATTATGGAAGTAAACAAGACAATTTTGTGTCCTTCAGGTTCACCTGGATGTCATGTCTGACTCAGGACTTGTGACCCACTCATGATGTGCCTGACTGCATCTAGGGCAGTTTTTCTATACCTTTGTCATTTTGGCTGATAGCAAGTTTGGTTCTTAGCCAAAACTGGAAAAAAAACAGCATAGCCTGCACACCAAACTAGGAAAGTAAAAAGTATGAGAATACTATACTCTCTGTAGAGAAAACACAGGAACACATTGAGCAAAGAGGTTTTCATATTTCCTTAAGATATTGTCCTGATTTAAGCCCAGCTGTAAATCAGAACCATGTAGTCTCTCTCTCACTCCATCCCTACCCCCCCTCTCAGAGGGATAGGGAGGAGAATCAAAATGTAACTCCCACGGGTTAAGATAAGAACAGTCCAGTAACTAAGGTATAACACAAATCACTACTGTTACCACCAATAATAATAATGATAAGGGAAATAACAAGGGAAGAGAATACAACCACTCACCACCCCCCAACCGACACCCTGCCAGACCCAAGCAGTCATCTCGCCCTTCCAGGTAACTGCCCCCAGTTCTACACCCTGGGCATGACGTGCTGTGGTATGGAATACTTCTTTGGCTAGTTTGGACCAGGTGTCCTGTCTCTGCTTCCTCCTGGCTTCCCCTCCCCCCTGGCAGAGCATGAGACTCACAAAGTCCTTGGTCAGACTAAACATTACTGAGCACCAACAAAAACATGGGTGTTATCAGCGCTGCTCCCAGGCCAAAAGTCAAAACCACAGCACTGCACCGACTACTAAGAAGGAGAAAAATGACTGCTACTGCTTGAACCCAGGACAGATACGCAGGTTCATTCTATGTATCTCTATCCCACAGCATCTTGAATATCCTAGGAATATTTGTTTCTGTGGTATCTCCCTTCTTGACCAGTATTGGAGGTTTTCACTGTTGTGTGCAGAAGCTTTTAAAACCTGAGTTTATAAATGAGGCTAAGAGGTTTAGCTGAGAGCTACAACAGTCATCCTCTCTAGTTCGAGCACGGCTGACATTGTAGAATTCATACTGTCCAGTGAGTAATACTTGTACTGATTTGCTGCATTGCATTTCATGGCTTGTATTATATTCTGGTTCCAAATATAAAGTACAACCAGTAGAATTATACTAATGTAGTGAGTTTGCTTCTAAATGCTTTAAAATTAGCACTTGTTGGATTGTTTACAGCTTACTTGTACATTTAATGTATTGAAGAGTTACATGTGATTTAAGTTGCAAGTTCCAACACAGTACTTCTACATGCTACAGAAATGCAGAAAATTTCCTCACGCCCTCCCCCCACTATATATTCATACATCTTATGCCTGCCAGATGGTGTGGAGCAAATTATTCTAGCACTCAGTCCATGTGAATTTTAAGCAGATGAATATAACAGTCTGCGCAGCACTTTGCCTGCTTCTATCAATGACTGTGGTGCTGGCCTGTTTGATCACACCCCAGAACAAACAAATCTCATTAATCAGTATTTTCTCTTTTTTTCCCCCTTGGCTGCTTTTTCCTTTCCAATCACTTTCAGAGAATTTCTCTAGAAAGTCTTGATTTTAGAGAGAGATCCATTTTTTAGACTGCTGTGTTTACTTAAAAGTTAATTTGGATTTAAGAACAAGTGCCAGTGTGATAAAACTAAGAGATAGTGCAGTTCAGGTATAAATGAAACTTGGCCTGGACATCTGTGATCGAAGTTATCTCCTAGTTCTCCACAGCAATTTACATCTCTATAGTTGAAAGGGTAATGTGATTTAAAATGCCATGTACTTTGCATTACTAGGACTCTTACTGAAACTGTCATTGAAGATTCTGAATTATGCAATTCTAATATAGTTACTTCACCTCAAATGTCATGGACATCATCCAAGCAATGATTTGATGATGTTACTTAATTTACTCTGTCATGACTAAACTGGACTTGAAGCACTCCTGACTTTTTGTTTTACCTTCAGTTCATAGAGCTGTAAAAATACTGGTCAGGAAGGACCGTTGGAAATCATCTGGTCTAACCTCCCATGTGATTTGGGACTCTTGCCAATATGAGATCAGGTCAGGCATGGTTTTATCTGTGTGAGTCGTGAAAAGTCCTGAGGATAAAGATTTTGCTGTCTCCATGCAGAAACATAGGTATGAACCTGCTCCAGGGCTGCACTGTCGTAGAGAGTCAAAACCTCCCTTACTGAAATTTGTGTCTGTTGCCCTATTACATTGCTTGTTACTACAGATAAGAGTTTTGCTTTGTCACCTTTGTGACTCCTCTTCAAGCATGGCAGGCTGCTAAGAGATGTTGCTTAGCT
Organism: Pezoporus wallicus; assembly: GCF_028554395.1. Classification (NCBI taxonomy): domain Eukaryota; kingdom Metazoa; phylum Chordata; class Aves; order Psittaciformes; family Psittacidae; genus Pezoporus; species Pezoporus wallicus. The sequence goes on from NW_026637470.1 coordinate 1,236,645, forward strand.
CTTCTTTGCCAGACAGAACAAGCCCAGCTTCCTCATTGCTCATGGATGGCCAGTGACCATCTCCTCGATGGCCAGTGGCTCCTCCCTGATGCTCTGTCTTGGTGGCCCTCTCCAGTTTCTCCATACCCCCTTCAAGGCTGGATACAGATTCCAGATATGCCCTGGTCAGTGCACCTTACCAACAGTGTCTGAATGAATCATATCTCTGCAGCTGACTTAAGAGAACAGGTACTATTTAAGACCACTGGCTACTTAGCTCTTGCAGCACTTTTCCTGTATTAAGGCTTTGAACCATAAAGACCTTTGGCTATTGTGGAACACACAACTTCTCATACAGTCTTGGATTTGCTTCTTGACTGTACTGGGGCTGCTTACAGGTTTTGGGAAGATCATTCTTTAAGATTAGTTGGTAGCTTGAATACATTGTCCATAGTCATCCTCCAGACTAAGAAGAGAAGGTAACAAAGCCAGTTTTCAGGCCAAGGCACTATCACTTCACCACATTTCAAATAAATATTGAGCAAAATATGATCGTCCACCATATTTGAAAAATTGCAGCAGTCAGGTGAAGCTCCTGATGACTGGAAAAAGGGAAATATAACCCCCATTTTCAGGAAGGGGAAAATGGATGACCCAGGCAACTACAGAGCAGTCAGTCTCACCTCTGTGCCTGGCAAAATCTTGGAGCAGATTCTCCTGGAAGGCATGCTAAGGCACATGAAAAACAACAAGGTGCTTGGTGACAGCCAGCATGGCTTCACTAAGGGGAAATCCTGCCTGACCAATTTGGTGGCCTTCTATGATGGGGCTACAGAACTGATGGACAAGGGTAGAGCAGTTGAAATCATCTACCTGGACTTGTGCAAAGCATGCGACACTGTCCCACACGACATCCTTGTCTCTAAATTGGAGAGACATCAATTTGATGGGTGGACCACTGGGTGGATAAAGAACTGGCTGGATGGCCGCACACAAAGAGTTGTGGTCAATGGCTCAGTGTCCAGCTGGAGATCAGTAACGAGTGGTGTCCCTCAGGGGTCAGTGTTGGGACTGGTCTTGGTCAACATCCTTGTCAGTGACATGGACAATGGGATTGAGCGCGCCCTCAGCAAGTTTGCCAATGACACCAAGCTGTGTGGTTCGGTTGATACACTGGAGGGAAGGAATGCCATCCAGAGGGACCTTGACACGCTTGTGAGGTGGGCTGATGCCAACCTAATGAAGTTTAACCATGTCAAGTGCAAGGTCCTACACCTGGGTCAGAGCAATCCCAGGCACAGCTACAGGTTGGGCAGAGAAGAGATTCAGAGCAGCCCTGTGGAGAAGGACTTGGGGTTGTTGGTTGATGAGAAAATGAAAGTGAGCCAGCAGTGTGTGCTCACAGCCCAGAAAGCCAACCGTATCCTGGGCTGCATCAAAAGGAATGTGACTAGCAGGTAAAAGGAGGTGATCTTGCTCCTCTTCTCTGCTCTCGTGAGACCTCACTTGGAGTATTGTGTGCAGTTCTGGTGTCCTCAACCAGATGGGATGGGAATGGGAAAGAGCTGGAGGTCTAGGGAATTTTTTGGGGTGGAGGGCAGGTTGCAGTGTTAGTTGCCAGAGCTAAATTTTATCATGCAATAATTTTTTGCCACTTAATAATATGTACATCTTTTTGTAAGTGAAGACCTACCCAGAAAAACGGAATACACGCTGGGAGGGGATCTTAATGTCGAACTACAAGAACACTGTAATATGTGATAAAGAACCCCTTATCTCCTCTTCAAAACTAGAAGACCTTGTTAACATTCCAGCACACACCTGGTTTGTAGAGCTGCTGGCAGCAAAGACAGATCTATCTGAATTAAAACAAAAGCTGATGGAAGAAAAAAATAACACAGTGCAGCAGCCCAGTGCTAATACCTGTGTATGGTACTCACCACATTGAGAAATGGGCAGGAAGGAAGAGGCAAAACTAGTAGCATTGCTGCAATACTTCCCAGTCATCTTGAAAGAAAGTACAATGAAACTCAGAAAGCTGCATTCATTGAACAACAGCAAGGTCAGTATTTCGGCTAACTGTTCTGATCTTGACTCAGAGTAGTGTATTTAGATTTATATGGTATTTAACACTATGAATTTTTCTTTGTTTCTTATTTTCACCTGCCTCAATGACAAAGTTACAGTTGCATTCTACGCAGCATCTGGGCTCATCTCCTGGGAGATGTGTGACCTTGTACCTAGAACATATGGCCACTTTGCACTTTCCCTGACTAAAGTTTCAGCCGCAGTCTTCCCTCTTAATTTTATATTCTTTTTCCTCCAAAGAAATACTAGGTCTGCTTCTCTCTCCATTGTGGTTTACAGCTGATTACTCAATATTGGTAACTTGCAAATTATTTTTAATTGAAAGTAAATGTTGGGTGTGTGGGAGTAGATACACAGTGCATGCAAACCTGTGCATGCAAGACTGCTGAGGACAGGCAGGGCTGTTAACCATAAGCTGTATGTATTTCAGAACACTAGGATAGAGGGGGAACAATAAGTAAGAGGTCTGAGGTTTGCAATTTCATATCAGTGTGCTGTGAAGACACACATATAAGGTGATAACCTTCCTTTTCCTTAAGTGATTTCTCTTTCATTCTTACTTCCTGTGACTTTTGCATCTTCACTTTAAAACTTTATCCCTCTAGAAAGTCTTAGAAAAAGCTCTGTTCAGTAGGCTGAATTTTATTTCATCTTTCTTCTATTTTTGTGTTTTGTTTTTTTTTTTTGTCTCTGTTTCTTTCTTTTTCCGCTGTAACTGTCAGCTCTTACGGTTTCTGTCCCTTTACCACTACTGTTTTTTTTTCCCTTGGCATGCTCATTTTTTATACACCCTGTTCTATTTCCTTCCACCCAGGGGAACACAGTGTTGGAACTGAGATAAACCTAAAGAAGTAGTATTCCTCCAGGGAGCATCCAGACAATAGGCATGAGCAGAACTAGATGATTTTGTCAATGCGAGACTGCATAGGACAAACTATATTTCAAAACCTTCATGCTGCGATAAATGAACATTTTTCATACTGACCCTATGAAACAGCACAATTTTTGGATCAAGTCAGATGTTTTTGGAAGCGCTGACACCAATCTCAACTATTGTGGAGTTAGTATAGAAAAGTTATTTATTGTTAAAATATGACAAAGCAGATTATGAACATATCTCTTAGCTATTTCTTAATACTAACTATTGAAAACACTTCAATTCAACAGTATTAATCACCATGGCATTAGCTAGGGGTGACATTTACTCTCAATCAGACTAGAGGTTAAGAGATGCTGTAGTTACAAACAGTAACACAAGACCACTTGCAAAATCCATACTAGTTATTGTTCAGTGGTATTATTGTAGCACAAAGCAGCAAAGCTCTCCTAGATCCATCCTGAGGATTACAAGACATTATTACCCTCAGCCTCCCGGTAATGTTCCTCTCTCTGCTGGACCGTTAATACTTTCCTGCTACTCTAATCTTCCAAGAAAGCAATTTATGTAAGTAAGTGCTCCGTAACTCATTTCTGTCCCAACAAGAAAGGTAACTTAAACCAGTCCAAAGATTACCTCTTTGTTAATGTGGCTTATATTTGACAAAATAGATAAGAAAGCTTATAAAAACTACACCTATGGGAGCTGAAGGATGTGTAGGAGGTATATCGGAGCTTTCTGTTTTATGAATGTCTTATCACTAGAGGCAAAAGAGCTGCTAGGTCTTGTACTGGTTATTTAAGATTTATTTTTAAGTGTCCAAATAAATGCACTGTTAAAAAGATAAGCACATTAAGAGTCTCATTTGATTCAACATCTTCTACAAGGTCTATGGTGTTTCAGCTATGTCTTTGAGGATTTGAAATGCTTTTTCCTACATGCTTTGCTATAGGATGCTGCATGCTTTTCATAGAGTATGAACACTTTTCAGAGAATACTTGTACTGAAGATCCAGTCCTTACCCCATCACTCTCCCACACAAGGTGCTAAGCAGCACTGCCTTTTTCTAAAGGAAAGAAGATTCTCCACTATAAATTTGCTCCAAGCTATTAATGACTATTTCCACCAGAATCTATGGAAAAATAAAGCTAATATCAGTATCTGAGTATTTCTGCAAAAGATTATAAGTGTTTTTCTAAGAACAGATGATATTATTCATGTAAATGCATCCAAATCAATCAGGATGTCAACTTAATGTAGTATCAGTCAGTTGGTATGGAAATATGCATATTAAAATAGCTTTTACAATAAAATACACACTTCTTTCGCCCTGATTCCCCAGCGATATATTCAGGAACTGAACTTTATTTACTATGAGCAGTGTCAGGCTGTTGTGTCATGGATTTTTTCAGATCTGGCAGATGACACAGTGTGCTGTCTCTGGTTACCTCTCTGTGTCCCTATGCTATGCCATCTGTTGTCCTTGTTGGGAAACCAAACAGACTAAGAAATTGCTTTTATGCTGTTGTTGCTAGAGAAGGACACTCTTACAAAACCTACGACCTGTGGACTTTGCTGTCACCGTCCTAGTTAACTAGGCCGTGGCAGTTAAACCTCAGGTTTAAAGAGTGGGGCCAGCTCTGCGCAAGCTGCGCTTCACCTAAAAAATCCACTGTGCAGTCTGGAAGGGCTTACTCTCACTTGTCCGTGTGGATGGGTGAGGGTCTAAATGGTAGGTGACAAGGTGCATGGGAAGCTGCAGATCCAACGCTGCATGTGGGCAGACCAGCGCATGGGTAGGTCGAGTTAGCTCAGGAGTTGACAGCAGTGGTCAGACACCTCCTGATTGCCTAAAAAGCCTTTTTTCCAACCAGATTTGGATATCCCACTTGCCCTTGGTCATCGTGCTTGTAGTAAGTGTGGTTAAAGCTCTTCCCAAATCTTCGCTCATGAAGCCAAGCCATCAATATTTTCAGCCATATCGGTTTCACAGCCTGGTACATTGCATGACTACCCAAATAACCATGCCATAGCAAGGGAGAGCATTCTGCAGAGATGGGACTGAACAGTCAGGATTTGGAAGGTCAGGGACTGCTTAGGTACTGCTGAAGCACAATCTTGAAAAACCTCATTTAATCCTATGGAACTACTTGCTGCATTTTACATATAAGGCTGGGCTGTTACAAGGCTACATATTTTATGTACCATTGTACAGACAGCAGGTACTTCAGAAAAATGTTAAAATTGCAGAAAAAGCGCGTTTATTTAGCTGTGATAACATTAAACCTGCCTCCCTTATTATAGTAGTATTACAGTAATAGTACAGCACTGTTATAATAGTAGTATTACACATTCATAAAAGACAAAATGAAGTTCAAACCAGCACTGCTTTATTTAGGCCATGTAGGCCGCATAACACCTAACAAGCACAGATAAATCCTGGTCATTCTCTTTTCTGGAGCTATCGCCTACAACAAGGAAATGTTCCCTGACATGATACAAAATGGGGCCCAAGAAAACGAAGCCTGAAAGCAAACTGCCTTCAGGACAAGTTATCTGTTATGCAGTCCAGGTCCAAAAAGTCTGAGCAAGACTATAGCAACAGCATGCTCCTCACCATCCTCTTTCCCAGTGGTTTCCAGATGTGGGCAGAAAGCAGCACTCACAGGATAAATTCAGTCTGCACACGTATAGATCAACTATACTATGTCCCTAGAGCAGGCCTAGTTTTAAGACAAGAGGCTGCACATGTGGCTCACTTCTGCAAAGGCAGAATTGTGTAGAAGACAAGGTCACCACTACTCTAAATACAAAAACGAGCCTAAGGGCACCTGAGACAGTTCTTTATGTTTACCTAGACATGGCTGCTACAATTTTTAAAAATGCTTTAAGTATAGCACTCTCTTTGTCTTCAGCTGAGAGATGAGTTGCTCTATCTCTGCACAGAAACTCACTCACCACAGTATTGTATCGGTTATTTTGTTTTCGTAAGAAGCAGCAGCTCTAGCAGCACCCTCTCCTTTCCCTTTGGAAACAGTCTTACTCATTAGAGAGAAAGATATTATTACAGAATATGAAATGTAATATGATAGTGCATTAATCCCCACTCCCTCACCACCAGAAAAAAAGCAAAACTTAGCAAAAGCCAATGTCTTCTTTCAGCTCCTTAGGACCCTTCTACTGTTTTTCTGATTGTGAAAAGGTTGTATTCCCTGGGGCCTGGGGTTAGAAGAATGATACACACTAACAAACAATGTCACTTGTACAAAGGCTGGGGCTTCATGGTAGCAAGCTACCAAGAGGGAGGTTACACAGCTGCAGAAGCTGATATCTGCTTTCAGGGTTCTCCTTGGCGGCTGAGGATTTTTCTGCAATTGGACTTTTAGCATAATTGGGTGAAAAGTTTTCATCATCTGGGGAAAGAATAAAGAAAGACTATTTGTTATAAAATCGGGCCCAGCTGAGCAAGGTATTATTGTTGATGTTTATAGTTTGTCATAAACTATTTCTACGAGATGATGGATTTTTAGTGTGTATAATTTTCTACCGCTATGATTTCATTATGTAGTCTGGAATTTACTATGAAGATAAGAATTACTATTTGTCTCTTTAGATGTTACAAGCCCATGAAGTGGAGGTTTCTAGACCTCCTATTTCACTGCTCACTATTTTTCTGTAGTCAGCTTGTTGAAACCGCATATGCTCTATACTGATAGCAGAAATTAAGCAAATTAATTTTTTAATACTTAAGCAGATATTCAGTGTAGTAATACTGGTAGATCCAGCAGGCCTAATCTTAGACATGAATATGCATGTTTTAAAGACTGCATTAAAGACAGGACTTAAAAAAGTCTTAAGGAGCTAATGAAATAGTGAACAGAGACGATTGTATTCAATACAAAAGGAATGAAAAATATCTACCTGTGTACTACATTTTTTCCTTCTGCTGATGTGAAACATTTGCAAGGAAAATGAAGGAAACAATCAGACGCTCACAAAAGAATTGCCACCTGAAAAACCTGCATTTGCTCTTCTCCAAAAATTCTAGCACAAAATCAAACAAGCTTGAAATTGTGGTCTTCTCTGACTTGAAACAGTTCCCCATTAAATAGTTACTACTTCCTAAAAACACCTTATATTTAAGGAGCTTCTAACAAGATTTCAGACTTAGCATAGAAAGCAGATGCTAAATTACTTAGAAGATAAACTGCCTTCACGTACAACACGTTAGGCTGTAGTTTCAGATGTTTCTGAATGCAGAAGATATTAAACAATGCTACTTTACCGTGAAGACCTAGAAGTTATGAAAACAATGTATGAATTCCATGTATACTGAATGTAAATTAGACATATAACCTAATTTACTCAGGGGTGATGTTTTACACTTACACTGTTCTTTGATTTATATTCAAAGCATATAGTGAATACTTGCTCTTGCAAGGTTTTTCGGGGGGGGGTCTAAAGGTGATTATAAGGCCTTAAGAGGTGACTGAAGGGCTCAGAATAGCAGCTGGTTGTCTACAACCAGGTATTTCCTTCTAAAGAATGGCATTTATTTTAAAAACTGATTTGTCACTCTGGTTAGGGGTCTAGGAGATACAAATCCTGCAATCTCATTCTCCTTAATTTTTTTCTCACTCCTGTTTTTCTTCTTTACAAAACTTTACAGAAATCATTCAGGCCTTTCTGACCTGCAGAGTCAGTCACAGTGGTGTGTTCCATATGGGATAGTGTTTAATAACCATTCACAAAGTTCACATAGCGTCTGTATGGCTGGTAAAGTTTGCTGTCATGGCAATACTGCTGTTGCCATGCTGGCTTCCTGCAGCGTACTTCCCAGAACAATTCAAAGTGTCGATTTATATATATTTGAAGTGTTGCAAGGTTTAGCTTCTGTAATTACAGAGTACCTGCCTCTTTTCTTCACTGCAGAAATTGAGATCAATTCATGTATTCATCTTCATATTTTTAAATTTGAAAAATGTGGAAGTCTGACATTTTTAAACACACTGATTGTATGTTCTTGTCTCAAATATTCTTTCTCTGATGATATGACAGAACATGAAGATAATATCCATTTATTCACATGGGCTTGGTGGGGAAGGGCAGAATGAGAGTTTGTGATAAGCATTTGCATTTTAGGGTCCAGAGTAATTTTCAAAAGGTACAACCCATTGTTTTATATATATATATATATATATATATATACACATACATATATAAAATTTTAAAAGTTATTGCAATGATAATTTACTTCCTTTTGATATTTTGCAGGAAAATATTTTATATCATGCTTTGTAGATTCATAAAATATAGTAGTTGAACTTGCTTTTAAAAGCAAACTATTAAAAAAAATACAGTGGCAGGGCAAGTGTGGCCACAGTGTTGGGAGTATATAAGACTGTAGTTCAGAGTCTACCACAAACCAGCCAGCCATAAAAGAAGTATGTACTACAGAGGTTTTCAGGCTCTAAGACTCAAGCTTTTGCAGATTTAACCTCTCCTAGATGTCTGTCTCACAACTGTGCTCATCATTATGGCTTCCGTTGCAGCAGTGGTTTGTGGTTTCACTTCGCCACGCCCTCTTTCAACCTAAGCCAGTTAAGGTGTGTTTCAACTAAGATGCTAGACCAGACAGATCTCATTTTTATGCCCTTTATAGATTTGGTAATAGCCAGGAAAGAGGTGAAGCAATTAGCTACAGTCAATAATATCCTAAACTGTGACACTAGACTTTTCTGTCAGAAACTCTCACCCCATCAAGGGTAGGTCTTTGAATTACGGCTTGTCTGAGCCCCATGTTTATGCTTTTGGGGAGAAAGCAATGCACAAACAGAAAAAAAATAGTACCTTAGAAATAATGTTTTAAAAGTTAATGCCTCTTTCAACCCAAATTGCATAGTTAGTATTATGCACTTACCAAAAGCAAAGAAATATTCACTGGAAATTGGCTAAGAGGATTTTGATACCATTGAGTATACTTTTTTAAACTGGGGTAAGAAATGGAGAGTAGAAGAGTAGGTAGTCAAATGGCAACTGATAAAAAGGTCTCCTGTTTCAGTAACCTAAGATTTTCATTTTTATAGATGGATATAAAATACTTAGGGGGGAGAATATAAAACCTCTTATTTAACAAATGCCTTTGAAAAGGCAGAAAATATGCTTAAATATGCCCTATTTTACACATTCCTTTCATCCTTCAGGCTTTTGACATAATGCTTATCACTTTGTCATTATGTCAATTTGTGCTTACCAATCTTTTTTTCTCCTCTCATCTTACATTTAGGCTGTGATCCTGCGAACATTTACCTACACACTTAGTTTTGCTACTCTTAGTAATACCTTTGAAGTTAAAAGGATTATTTACATTAGTAAAATAAGGCATGTGTGTGCTTGCAGGATGAAGGCCTTGCATTGTAAACTCATTGAGATGGGACTTCTCTTTTGCATTTGCCACTGAGGTATAGTTTAAGCCTAAGATCTTATACCCTCTGATACATCTGCTCCTTTTTTCCTACCTCCTAAAGCTACTACTTCCCTAGTGCTGGCCATATAGTAATGTGGAGCAAGACCCTAAGTAGCTTTACGCTGATGTGCATAGGGAGGAGCACTCAAGATCTGGAATGTGTAACTGCAGAGGTCTCCAGGCTCCTGTTGCTGGATGCTGTCTTCAGAGAAATGCACAGCAGTAGCTGCTCATCCCAACTAACGCATGTAATGCTTTCATCTTATCCTGTTTTCCTACCTTCTGGGGGACCTGGCCACTATTTATTTCTCTCTTGAGAACCTAAAAGTGTACTATTCACTCCAATTCAATAATAATTTGTTTTTGTTTAAGAGAGACATAATTTAAAATCCACTTGGGGACATACATAGGAAGTCTTCCTGTAGCTCCATTTTGGGAACACAGCTCTGTGTACACTAGCACAGCATCACAAAAAATAAGCTTGAATTTGGGATAGACACCCTGTAACATTTATTTCCTGGCAACCTCTGACATAGATATTGCAGTGTTTTTTGTAATGTAACTTGAAAATTTACTTCCAGCTTCACAGGAGAATCTCAAAATTCAGTTTTCCAAGAATATTTACTTTGGTTGATAACTTTAAACAGCAAAATGTTATTTTTATTACACTAGTGGCTAGAACTCCAGTTGAGCTGTGGGTGCCACTTTGTTATAGTATCTAAAATTAGGGACAGGAATGTTCTTCTGTTAAAAAACATAACCTAAGGACTTGTCTATACAAAAATTTCATGAATATATGAAATACTTTTTGTAGTTATACAGCTGTAATCCCAGAAAATCTTTGGAACATGAAACTATGGACAAACACCTGCTTGCTGACCTGGCTGTACCTGTCGAACAGGTCATTGCTGCTAGATGATCTCCCCTGACCACTTTCATACCTGTTAGCTGAACCATTTATGGGTATGATCCTTTGCTTTCACAATAAGATTGAGCTAACAAAAAATTATTATTTAAAACATCTGAACTAACCCAATTCCTTCGACCAAAATGCTTAAAGAATGAGTGCTCAAGTCGCTGAACAAAGCTTGGGGTAATCTCTGGCAGGACTGCAAAGAGTGATGGAAGCAAGCCTTGCAAAGTGCATGTTTTCCAACAAGTATACCTGGATGAAGAGAGATGTTTTTTTCTGTCTTAAAGTTACCTGTCTATAGTATTAAATCACTACACTGGTGGTAAAGGAGCACGAAACAGGCTGGGAACAGAAAGAGGAGAAACAGAGAACAGAACAACCAGTAGCTCATATTCTCAAAATAGCTGTCACACGTATGAGGAGCAGTGCCTCTTGCCTTTCCAGGAGCTCCTAAAGACTGGCTTTTATGAGCTGTGCTGAGGTACCAAGCAACTACACTGGAAGGGAAAGCAGCTGCTGAGGCTTAGTGCTGCGAAAGAGCAGAAATCACTGAAGGAAGTTGTGTGAGAGCAATGGCTGCTCAGTGAGCACAAAGTGTGCTTTCCAACCTGAAGACATGGCTGTTAGAGACATCTCCTCACTGGACTGTCTTCATCTTCTCCTGCTCATCTGTGCCTTCTGTTAGAAGACGAATGCTGCTTGTGTGGATGGTTAATCCAGTCCTTAAGAGGTGAACAAGAAACAACTCTGAGAACCAACTCTTCCGGACCAGGCTTTAACTCGCAGTTTTCTGCTGGTGGTTATGCTGCTTGGAATTGTGAAAAATAATTTCAGCTGTAACTGTTCAAGCAAAACCTAACTGTAGCAAGGAAATGGCGCTTGAACTCATGTGTCTTGTTTCACTGCAGGAACTGTGTTACTAAATGACACTGTCGCCATACTCACGCTTAGAAGGCTTTAATGTAGTAGAACTAAACTGGTCTGCTGGAGTTTGTGTTGTGAACACAGGCTTTTCTTTCCCTGGTAACCTTCCATAGACACAGCAGACAAGAGAAAGTGGCAAAAAACTAATGTTTCTGGGTCTTTGAAAGTTAATTTTTTCCTCATGAAATACGCTGCCATGAATATTTATTGTTGACATTTGAGTAGCTGTATGTAGCTTTAACATTTCTGGTTATCCAGTATTTCTGCTGCTACAGATGACTCTCGAAAGATTGCCTTTTCCGCACATAAGGCTTACATATCCAGGGAAATTTGTGGCAGCTTAAAATAGGTCTACCAAGATAGTTATCCTGGTTTAAACTCCCTCTGGGAACTCCCATTCCACCGAACGTGTACCTGGGCTAACAGTAAGGGAAAAGGGGAACCCCTGTGGAAAGGGGTTTTTCAACTACCTGAAAGGAGGTTGTAGTGGGGTAGAAGTCAGCCTCTTCTCCCCAGTAAGAAGCGACAAGAGGTAACAGCCTCAAGCTGTGCCAGGTTTAGATTGGATATTAGGAAAACATTCTTCACGGGGAGGGTGATCAGATATTGGCTTCTCAGGGAAGTGTTCAAAACCTGTATACATGAGGCCCTCAGAGACAAACTTTACTGGTGGTCTTGGCAGTCCCGGGGTAATGGTTGGGCTTGATGATCTTAAAGGTCTTTTTCAACCCGGTTGATTCTATGACTCTACTCTTGCGGGGCACCAGCGGTAGCAGCCTGGCACCCAGGCCTAACCGGGCCCCTGCACCCCATCCCACACGCGTTCACTGCCGGGGCGCCACCGCCATGGCGGACACCGCGCGGCCGCTGCAGCGCGCGAGACGAGACGCGACCGCTGGTTGAGCCCCCGCGCGCGCTCCACCCCCTTCACCGCTCCCTGCCCCCCGCCTCCAGCCCGCGCGCTCCTCGCCGCGCGCAGCCCCGGCGCTTCCTTCCGGCCGCCATTTTATCCCCTGTGCCTGGCCTCGCGGCGCCGCAGCCGTCGCTACCGCTTGGGGAGCGGGGAGCGCGCCCCTCCGCACCCAGTGCCGGCCGCTCGCCCTCCCGACTGCCGCATCGAGCGGCCGCTCGCCGCCATGTCCAAGCGCCACCGCCTAGATCTGGGCGACGATTACAGCTCCAGCAAGAAACGCTCCACCGACGGGTAAGGGGCGGTGCGGCCCAGCGAGGGGAGCGCGGCCTGTGGTGGGTGTGTAGGGGGCATCGTAGCAGCTGCCTCGCAATCCGCTCCCTATCCTTGGCTCTGGCCGCCCCTCCTGGGGCAGGCTCTCCGCGGGGAGCGGGGCGGCCGCCATGCCGGAGGGAGGAGAGCATTGCAGCGGTCGAAGCCGTGTCGCGAGTCCCCCGCAGCGCCGCCTTGTCTGGGCAGGCCCAGGAGCCTCGGCTCTCAGGAGCGCTAGGCCTGGGCGGGGGATCGGTCTCTCCGTTGGGTCGGAGGAGACGGATGGCGGCGGGGAGCGGGCGAGGACAGCCTCGTGTGGCGGCGCTGAGAGGGGGAAGGGAAAGAAGCTCCCGGTCCAGGCACTGGGGCGGGCTGGGCTGGGCTCCCGGCGCCGCGGAGCCGGGGGCGGCGCGCTGCTCGGCCCACTCCCTGCGCCCGGCTTTGTCTGCGGCTCTCTCCCGTCTTTATCCTTTATTTCTCTCTCTTCCTTTTTTTTTTTTTTTTTGTTTCCTTTTTCTGCTTTGAGAGGTCTGGTAGATGAGGCCCTAGAGGTCAGCATGAGGTTCGTTCCGCCTGTATAATTAGTGCCTACCATTGTAGAAACGTTATTCCTTTGTTAACGTTTTTCACTCGGTAACCGGCAGGGTTATGCTTGACTTCACCAGTTGATGGGGAGATGGGTTTTGGGGTAGCGGTTAGGGGGGGAATTGCATTATTTTTTTTTTTTTTAGTTGCAAAGGTGAAAGTTTTAAGGTTACTGTACAAACTTTAGCAGATTTTCATTAAAACCTCAGGAACACAGATACTACCCTGCTGCTGATCTTTTTATACACAGTTGTTTTAGAGCCTTCTCTGCATAACTGGGCACTGGGGAGACGGATGGCTCTTTAAATTTCTGAAGTCTCAAGGAACACAAATACTGTGTTTATCTTGTGTGTTCTTCTTGGTGGAGCACAAAAGACTTCCGTGAATTAATCCACTTCTGAAGTCCAACAGCATTGTTTTGTACTGGAGTATTTATCCAAGAAAAATCTTGTTCTCAAAGCTTGCAATAACTCGAAGTCTAGTGTAGCAGTTGGTGTTCCTCGATAAATAGTCTTTACAAAACTTGCCTTTCTTTTTCTTTTTTTTTTTTTTAAAGGCAAATTTGTATAGCTTCAGTTTTCAGACCCTACAGGTTGTTGCATTTTTCTCTGGTAAACAAACCTGAATGTTTATTATTGAGCATCTATTTCCTATATGGAGGATCTCCATAATTTTATTTTTTGAAACATGTATTTGAGCTGCCTATCTTCTTTAATACATTTTTTCACAATTTGAGAGAAGTTGAAATAACTTTTCTGTGTATGCAGAGAAGTTGTGTGCATGCAGCTTTTCTTTTACACAGAGTTTTTTGTAACGTTTTCAAATGGTCATGCCCAAACTGGGTGCTACTTAAAAGTGGAGCAACTGTTACAGTTGGCTATATAGATAATCACAGTGCAGTATTTGTGTGTATGTTGATGGGATTTATAGTTTTGATATGGTTTTATTTGGCATTGTTTTTACTGATTGCTGTCATCCTGAACTGTAGTCTTACCATTTTGTATCTGTTGAAATGAATTCCCACCAGTAGTAATACTTTTAAACCATAAGTCTTTGACCTTAATGCCACGTAAAAACTTATGCAAGTGCTGGTCTTGTGCCCCTTCTTTGTTTCCTCCTCTGCTAACGAAAGTGTTAAATGGTATAGTACTGAGAACAAGTTACCATAAGCATAATTAATGAGCAAATTATTTCTAATATTACTTGGAATCTTATTACTGTGTCTTGTGTTACATGAAATGTTGCAGTGTCTTGATTTATTTTAGGGTGGTTCAGTTTTACAGCTTATGGAAGGCTGTAAGGAAGTTGCACAGAGACATTCTCATTATTAACATGTGTGTGCATGTCTTCCTCTATGCCAGGAGGCCCTTTATGCAATTTGGTTTTGGAGCTGGATTAAACTATTTTAGCTCCTTGGGTGCTGGATTAAACTGAATTATCTCCTTTAGTTTTACATGGAGAGTAGTATATAACTCAGACTGGGTCACCTGACTGAATATGAAAGTTGTATCACATTATTTTGTATTTTCTTAGTTTCTTTTTAAGTGAGGTCTGTGTTGGTATGTGTAGCTCTACATGGCAACGATGCCAGGCTTGTAATTGTTGGCATAGCCTCAAGCGTCAGCATGACATCTGCTTTCTTCCAGTACTGGAAGTATTGACTATGAAGTAAAAACCTCTTTGGAAAACTGGGAATTGTATGGAAGATTTATGGTTACAGTGCTTGTTTGAACTGCTTTTGTACTGTTTAAGGTCTGACTGAATTGAGAGCAGTCCTGAAGAGAAGGACTTGAGGATGTTGGTTGATAAGAAGCTTAACATGAGCTATCACTGTGCCCTTCCAGCTCAGAAAGCCAACTGTGTTTTGGGCTGCATCAAAAGAAGTGTGACCAGCAGGTCAAGGGAGGTTATGCTTCCCCTCTGCTCCAGGGGTACTGTGTTCAGCTTTGGGGTTCCACATCCGTCTTGATGTGGACCCCTTGGGGTGAGCCTAGAGAAGGGTCGCAGTGATGCTCAGAGGCCTGGAGCACCTCTCCTCTGAAGGACAGGCTGAGAGAATTGGGATTCTTCACCCTGGGGAAGAGAAGGCTTCAGGAGAACATTAGAGCAGCCTTACAGTGCATAAAGCTGAACAGGGACTTTTTACAAGGGCATGTAGTGATAGGACAAAGGGGAATGGCTTTAAACTGGAAGGGGTAAGATTTAGATTAGCCATGAGGGGCTCTTTAATATGAGGGAGGTGAGACACTGAACAGGTTGCCCAGAGAAGCTGTGGCTGCCCCATCCCTGGCAATGTTCAAGGCCAAGTTGGATAGGGCTTTGAGCAACGGTCTAATGTCAGGTGTCCTTGCCCATGGCAGGGTGTTTGAACTAGGTGATCTTGAAGGTCCCTTCCGACCCAGATCATTCTATGAATCTGTGATGGTTTTGTTGTTTTTTTTTTTTTTTCCCCAAAACATGCAGAACTTTGGTGGTTTTTCTAACATCACAGTTACTGTGTTAGTGGGATATATCACTCAGACTACTTGTACTTAGTTTTTTGTGTTTGAACAGGATTCCTCCTTTATATGCATTGGCTTTTCTTAAATCAGCTGTGGCCATGTCTAGTAATGGAGAAAAACCACTGATGTTCTATTAGATGTGCTTAAGACTTTCACTCTGATCAGTGGTTTTACCTTGTGCCTTTTTAATTTT
The DNA here is from genome assembly GCF_028554395.1 of Pezoporus wallicus. Taxonomy (NCBI): domain Eukaryota; kingdom Metazoa; phylum Chordata; class Aves; order Psittaciformes; family Psittacidae; genus Pezoporus; species Pezoporus wallicus. The sequence goes on from NW_026637470.1 coordinate 1,252,393, forward strand.
TATGTATGTTTCATTCTTTTAGTGATTGCCACAGCATTTGTTTTGTTATCTCTGTGTGTGTATATTATAGATGTGTAGACATAAGGAAGTAAAAGCAGAGAGCAGATAAGCCTAGTTGAAAAATGAGGCAAAATAAACCAGTCCCCAACCTTTTCTGATTATGGAGGCTGTTACGAGATTCAGGCACAAGACAAATATGATTAAATTATGATTCCTTTATTCATTTCTATGTTTGAAGTCAGTTTTCTTTATGCAGTAATGACAACTTAAATGTGACAGTTCATAAATGAAGAACTGCCAAGTTGCATTTTTAGAAAGTTTAGTAAATTCATGTAGCAGCATAACTGTCATTCCTCTTCTCCCTTGGCCAGAGGAGTCAGGATGTGTCTGCTGACTGATGGGAGATGGGAAACTTTGGGGTGGGGGAAATGCTGCTGTAAAGTGATAAGTATTTGGGGGCATGGTTAATGTTGTATTTGTTCTGTTGAGATCTGGTTGCCCCTGCTTCTCTTTTTATAAAACAAGAAAGAGACAGAACTTTCTTGACTAAGATTAGTGTTTTTACTTCTGAAATACAGGTAGAACTTGATAGGTTTGTTTTCTTATTTGTACAGTTAAACAGCTGAAAGAGTTCAGTGAAGAAATGGGGGATTAATAGGGCTTTCCATTCTGGATCATATTTGTAGTCCATTTAATCCACTGTCTTGTTCTTGAGGTTATATTTTTATCTATGCTTTAAGCCTGCACAAATTGCTACCATCGCAGAAGAAGGCAGTGCTGCCCTCTCCCTTGTGCTGCGAGTGTCTGGGAGACTGTTCTGGGCTAGAACTAATGCTGGTGGAGGGGGTCTAGGGAGGGCTTGTTCTTCACAAGGCCATTGAAATTCTTAGATAACACATGGGAAGGATTGGCAGCAGTGTGGATCTGTTCATCTTAACAGTAGCACTGGTTTATGTGAGGCTGAAGCATACCTGAATATACACTTCATGATTTGTGATTTAGAAGCTTCTGACACCAGACTTCCTGTTGAAGTAAATGGTTGTGGAATAGTTTGCTGGTGTGTTCTGAAGAATAAAAATCCTTCAGAAGCAAATGTGCACACACACAAAACCCTACCAAAACACAAACCAATCCCCGCCCTGCATTAGTAGCGTGTCTTATTCTTCCTTTGAGTGAAGTGTGTGCTGTTACCAGGTTGTTGCATTTTACCCTGGCTGTACAATTCTTAAATTGCTTTATACCTTCATTTCCTTGTTAATGTTACTGCCTGTCCATGCAGTTGTTCATCCCAGTACCTGTGAATACTTAAAAAACTGGTTGTTAATAGCTCATTAACCACAAGTCCAAAGCTTTATTCCTGATACATGCTATTAGACTCTTACATTAAGAGTAGCATAACAGAGCCTACTTCCTTCAGTTTTAAGAAGGGTGACTTCTGTGCCAGAGAATATGAACCTGTTGGGTTCTGCAATATTTGCTTGGCATTTTACATTAATAACAGATTCCTAGCTTGTACAATATTTGACCATGTTAGAAGTCGTGTTGAAGCTGTGGTATCTTAGTTAAGTTAATCAAGTTAATGATCTGAAAGGGCCTTAGTTTTCAGACAATTCAGTATCCAGAGCTTTAGTAAAATCTATATACAAATGTGTTAGGTAAGTGACAATAAACTGTATGTTTTGTACTCCTTAATTTTCAGTGGGTCATTGTTAAAAGAAGTCTTATTAAAAAAACAATAAAACACCTTTTTGCTGCAGCCTCTGAAGTCATAGTATGTTGAACCAAGCTTTCTGGTTCGGTTGGCACACTGGAAGGAAGGAATGCCATCCAGAGGGACCTTGAAGCACCTGTGAGGTGGGTCAGTTCCAACCTCATGAAGTTCAACCAAGCCATGTGCAAGGTCCTGCACCTGGGTTGGGGCAATCCCAGGCACAGCTACAGGTTGGGCAGAGAAGAGATTCAGAGCAGGCCTGCGGAGAAGGTCTTGGGGGTGATGGTTGATGAGACACTTAACATGAGCTGGCTTCAGTGTGCGCTTGCCACCCAGAAAGCCAACCGTATCCTGGGGCGCATCAAAAGGAGTGTGACCAGCAGGTCGAAGGAGGTGATCCTGCCCCTCTACTCTGCTCTCGTGTGATCCCATGTGGAGCATTGTGTTCAGTTCTGGTGCCCTCAACATAAGAAGAACATGGAGCTGTTTGACCAAGTCCAGAAAAGTGCCATGAGGTTGATCAGGGGGCTGGAGTACCTCCCGTACGAAGACAGGCTGAGAAAGTTGGGGCTCTTGAGCCTGGAGAAGAGAAGGCTGTGTGGAGACCTCCTAGCAGCCTTCAAGTATCTGAAGAGGGCCTACAAGGATGCTGGAGAGAGGCTCTTTGTTAGGGTCTGTAGTGATATGACAAGGGGTAATGGGTTAAAACTTAAACAGAGGAAGTTACGATTATATATAAGGAGGAAATCCTTTACTGTGCGGGCGGTGAGGCACTGGAATGGGTTGCCCAGGGAAGTTGTGAATGCTCCATCCCTGACAGTGTTCAAGGCCAGGTTGTATGGCGTCTTCGTGAGTGACATGGTTTAGTGTGAGGTGTCCCTGCCCTTGGCGGGGGGGGGTTGAACTAGATGATCTTAAGGTCCTTTCCAACCCTAACTATTCTATGATTGAAGGGGGAAAAAACACACCCTGCATAGATTTCATTCATTTATACAAGAGTCATTAGAGTGCTGGTTGTTTCCAACCTGCAGCATGTTCCAACTTCATGTTTAGAGAATCATTACTGATATAATCTTTGTTACTTCATCTTCTTTGTAGGTAGGAATTTGCTATTACTTCTCCAGTTATATTTGAATACTGGCTGCATGTTAAAAAATAAGCTTTGGAGTTGAATGTTGGTCAGGGGTGTTGGTTTTAGAAATGTTCTCATTCTTTCAGGCATGCCTTAGAGCTGGTAAAGAGGGGGAAGCTTTGGTTTCCCTTAATGGCTATTCCTGAAAATGTTTATATGTGTATTTATTATAAAGCTGGCGTTAACTTTGTTCTTTTTGATGGGATTTCAGTTAACATAATGCATAAAAGAAGCTAAAAATATCCTCATTTTGCAGGCAGAGATGCTGCTAGTTTCCTGACTGGTTCAAAATGTGATGAGGTGTTTCTGTAAAGCAGGTCTTATTTCAAAATGCAGGGTTAGTATAAGTTTAGAATTTTTATTAGTAGCACATAGCTGTAGTTCTCTGGCCAAACAGGATGTCATAGAATCATAGAAGGGACCTTAAAGGTCATTTAGTTTGAGGCACACCTGCTGTGGGCAGGGACACCTTCCTCTAGACCAGGTCACTCAAAGTCCCATCCAACCTGGCCTTGAACATTGCCAGGGATGGGGCAACCACAACTTCTCTGAGCAACCTCCAGGGAAGGTTCCAGTGTCTCAGCATCCTCATAGTATGAATTTCTTCCTTGTATCTGAATCTGCCTTGTCATGTTGAAGCCATTCCTCCATGTCCTGTCACATGCCCATGTAATAAGTTCCTCTCCAGCCTTCTCGTCAGCCCCTGTAGGTACTGGAAGGCTGCTCTAAGGTCTCCTTGGAGCCTTCTCCAGGCTGAAGAAGCCCCACTCTCAGCCTGTCCTCTGAGAGGTGCTCCAGCCCTCTGAGCATTTTTGTGACCCTGCTCTGGGTTTGCTCCAAGAGGTCCATGTCCTCTGCGAGTGTTTTGATGTTTGTAGAGAGAGATCATGTGCAAGAACAAATATGTGGATTTGCAAAATAGGAAACTGCCACCAAGATCAAAGCCAGAAATACGAATTTGAGTGGATAGCTACTGTGAAAATAATACTAGGTTTCCTTTGCAAGTGCATTGAACTTCCTTTTTTGACACTATTTAGAATGAATGGGAATCCGTGAATACTGGTTGCTTTAAGTGTGTGGTAGGAGGTGATACTTGAGAAGATGGTACAGCTTGGTAGTTTAATGGTTGGACTCAATCTTACAGGTCTTTTCAAAGGTAAATGATTGTATGGAGGATAGCGGCTGGTTTTACATCCAAGTTTCAGACTGCAGAACCTGTATATCAAAGTTGATTGAGTCAGAATTGTATGGAAGAGTTTGAATTAAAAAAAAAAGCTACAAAATATTTGTAGGATGTTAAAATCAAACTTCAGGGCTCACTTGTGATACTGAGTTGTTTTTTTTTTTGGATTAGCATTCTCTAGCTAGGTAGGCAAGAAGGCTGTTTGGTGTTCTGTTTTCTGCAGCAGCAGCAAGTAGGGATGAGAAGAACCATGAGAAAAGTCTAGAAGGTACAGCTGATTCTTTATAGTCATTAAATGAAGAGGGTCAAGATGATGTTGTCTTCATGTGGTAGCTTTCATTACAAGCTTGCTTGTAATGGGAGGAGCTGTGGTAGTGCTTATATGTACAGTGATTGTGGTATGCATCATAGGCTGTTACTCTTTGATGCTTATCTTTCCAGATAGCTGTTTCCAAGGCTTTTAAAAAGATTTGGTTTATATCCACTTTGTACTAGGTATCATTAGAGTTGTGTTGTATTTAAATTCTTGCTTTGCATTGAAATATTCAAGTGTCTCATTTTCTGCTGTCTCTTAACTCATTTTAGGAAAGATCGTGACCGGGACAGGGACCGTGATGACCGTTCTAAAGATCGTGACAGGGATCGTGACAGAGATAGAGATCGTGACAGAGAAAGGGACAAGGAAAAAGATTTGCGACCTTCGTCTAACTCTACCTATTACGCAGCTGCTGGGTTACAAACCATAAAGCCAGCAATGATTCCACACAGTATTAACCCTTTCACAAATCTGCCACATACTCCACGATACTATGACATCCTGAAGAAAAGGCTACAACTTCCTGTCTGGGAATATAAAGAAAGATTTACGGATATTTTGATTAGGCATCAGTCATTTGTGCTAGTTGGAGAGACTGGGTCTGGTAAAACAACACAGGTGAGTTCTTATCTGTGTGATACTGCAGTTTTCTGTTCTAGGTAGGGGTGTGTAAAACTTGCTTTGGTTTCTTGAACTTTGTTGTCTAAGAACAATGCACAAAATGTGAGCAAGACTAATTTGATGATTTTTTTATTCGCTTAATGAATATAGAAGTGCCCCTGCTTCTGTTGGGTTTTATGGTTGGTACTTAACTTTTTGATAAAGGAAGGTAAAGAGGTCTTAATGGCTAGACAGAAGTGTACTAATCCACAAACTAAAGTGATGGGTCCAAATAGTGTATTTAGCTGTTCGTGTACATAACAGCTGGAAAGTAGGAAAAATATTACAGAGGTAGGGACTTGTTAGTGTTTGAAACTTACTGCTCCAGGTAAGAACTTAAAGGGACTTGAAATGTTGGATACAGTTCTGGAATGATCTAATAGGATAATGTGTTTTGGTGATACTGAAACTTGAGAGGAAGAGGCTTGTGTTTTTTGTGGTAGTGAAACTTCTCAGAGGTCATACAGCTTTCCAGTGCCACAGTTGAAAATAACTTTCTTTTTTTTTTGTAGATTCATGGCTTTAAAAGTCTTCCTTGGCACTGAAAATAGTGATAGTGGATCTGTAAAGCCTCCTTAAACCTTAGAAGAATTTTGGTGACCAGTAAACAGGGAGGACCTAAGACAAACACCACTGTGTATTTATAAATGAACAAACTTGCTCAAAGCTTCAGCCTGTCCTTTGATTTACAGTTTAAAATCTGTGTGGAAAAGTGATGTAAGAAAGTTCATTGTTCTGTGTCTTGATAAATTCCTTTTATCCAGGCAGAAAATAAAAGCTGAAGGGTATTTTAGCCTTTATGAAACAGGTTATAGCTAACTTATCATAAGTCTTGTAGAAATAAATCTTAGTCATAAAATAAATTTGAATGTTGAAAATGTGAAGGACATAGTAGTACATTGGATACCTTTTACAGCTGTCTCTGAAATGTTTGAGGTTATATGCCCTTGCTGCAAATTTTAGGAACCGGTGTCTTGCTCGGAAGGTACCTTATGACATTGTATGTATTGCTTCTTTTATGTATAAGTTGAGATGGGGATTTTATAGAAATCTTCAGAAAAGCTTGATTATGTAGTTACTTGGAAGGGAGAATTCTGAACATTCATGAAAAAAGTTGATGCTTATCTGTTTGAAAGCAAGATTTCTTTTTTCATGATCTGATATCTTGAAGATCTAAAGGGCGTGCTCTTAATGTCTACTTAAACTTCTACAGACATAAATCTCCTGTGGTGGTCTACTACTTTACCAGTTAAGTTTCTGAAGGCTTTTTCAGAAAAAAAAGGTGTCTTTTCTAAAAATAGGATTTAGCACATAAGCATCTTGGAAGCTTCACTTCTTCCTCTGAATTCTCTTTCTGAGATTGCATATATGTTTTGAAACAGTTGAGAGTGTTCTCTGCAGGAGCAGAGCTGAAAATGATCCTGCTGTCACTTAGTGAAAACCTTGTTTTGCAGGTGACAGTGTCACATTTTTTTTTGTGGTATGTTAAAACCAGTGGGGATGGTGTTTTTTTTCTTCTCCTTATATTCACTGATCAGACCAAGATGATTAATTACCTGTGATTAAGAAACCTTTTAATGTTCAAACTGAAGGTGTAGATGAACTACTTACTTAGGCTTTCTCTTACTGATATAAAGTGGGCATCATCTGAAATACATAATGAATTGTTCTTCCAAAATTATTTTCCCTTGTGTGGTAGTAAGATGAAGTCTCTACAGTAGTAGATAGTCTTTTTGAGCTTCAGCAGCTGTCTGTCAGGTCCTTTCCTTGGTTATTCCATGCATGTTTTCCCTTTAGTCTTGTAGAGCATGCAGGTTTGGGAGTGCTTGTTTTTTTTGACAATGGAAATAACAGGAGAGAAAACTTTGAAAAGGGTCTTATTTCACATAGAATTAAATCTGAAGTACTGAAGAAGGATGTTGGAAGCCAAGACCATTAATTTTCAAGTCGTCATTGAAAGAAAACAAGCCACTGCAGATACTGATCTCTGAATATGCTCAGTGGTGGAATGGGTGTGCTGAATTCTTTTAGAAAGATATTAAGTACTTGCTGTAATTGCAACATGTACTCCATTTTAAATGTGGGATCATATATGGTGCTAGTACAATAGTTCAAATTTCTTCTGTAGGTGGAATAGTAGAGTAGCATCTCCTTTTACATGAGAGCCCTAACTGTAAAGGTTAGGATGTTTGCTTGTCAGCTGGTTTTCTTGGCAGGTGAAATTCAGAAGCAAGGTTGTTCTGAGTATTGCTTAATCTGCTGTTCTTGCAGACCAGAAGAGAATTTATACAGGTAAAAGTCTGATGCCTTTTCGACTACTGAGAATTTTGGGAATTTTACCATATAGCTTTTAACAGAGAAAGCTTTCAATAAATTGGTGGCTCAGAAAAGCCACAAGGGCAGTGCTCTTCCCTCTCTTGCCCTGCATCCCTGTAAAAACATGACTTTCCTCTAGCTTTGGAATAGTCTTTTAACAGCCCTCAGTTCATTTATCTTTGATCTTAGAGGCCTTTGTATGTGTAGTCCATAACCTCTCATGTTTATGGAGGTTATATTGGAAAACCTCTGAGTTGAACGAGTCTTTGAGGTTAAAGGGTGCTAATTAAAGCTATTTCTCATGATTTTGATATTGATAAAATTGTTTTTTTTTAAAGGAAAGTTGGGGTTTTAGTGAAAACTGAGGGGTTACCTTGTATATAAATGGAGTCACCCAAAAAGTGTTGTCACCCTCAGAGAGGTCATGGGACCCCCTGAAAGTGGGTGGAGGGGAAGAGGGTAAACCCTCTTGAATGGGTGCTGGGGCTGAAGGAGCTGCTTCCCCCCCTCAAAGCCACCAGCCCCAAAACACTCCTTGTTGCCTAAACCCTCACCCCATGGGGCGCACCCCCCCAATATCAGGGAGCTGGGGGGCAGCCCCACAGTGGGGGAGTGCCAGATTTGGGATGTCCCCCCAAAAGACCAGCAACCAGGAGGTCTGGTGGGGAATGAGCAGGAGCACCTGCAACAGGGACTTAGAAGCACTGGAAGGGACTGGGAAGGACTGAGAGGGACTAGGAGCACCTGCATCAGGTAGTGGGAGCACTGGAAGGGATTGGGAATTGAGCACGGCTGCAAGTGGGGAGACCTGTGACAGGGACTGGGAGCACTGGGATATTGAAACCCCAGGAGTATCTGGGGCCATAGTGGCCTGTATTGGTCTGTACTGGTGCATATTGGTCCATACTGCTCCATACTGGGGTTGTAAATTTGCAGATGACACCAAGTTGGGTAGGAGTGTTGATCTTCTGGAGGGTAGAAAGCTCTGCAGAGGGGTCTGGACAGGCTGGATCCATGGGCTGTGGCCAGTGGTACGAGGTTCAGCAAGGCAAAGTGTTGGGTCCTGCACTTGGGCCATAACAACCCCCTGCAATGCTCTAGGCTTGGAGAAGAGCGGCTGGAAACTGCTCATGGGAAAGGAGCTGGGGGTAGTGATTGATGGAGGTGGACCTGAGCTGCTTGTGCCCAGGCAGCCAAGAAGCCACCAGCATCCTGGCCTGTATCTGCAGCAGGGCCAGGGCAGTGATTGTCCTCCTGCACTGGGCACTGGTGAGGCTGCACCTCGAATCCTGTGTTCAGCTCTGGGCCCCTCACTACAAGAGAGACATTGAGGTGCTGGAGCGGGGCCAGAGAAGGGCAACGGAGCTGGTGCAGGGCCTGGAGCACAAGTGTGATGGGGAACAGCTGAGGCACCTGGGGAGTTTAGTCTGGAGAAGAGAATGCTCAGGGTAGACCTTATTGCTTCCTACAATTGCCTGACAGGAGGATGGAGTCAGGAGGGGACTGTGGTCTCTGTTCCCAAGGAACAAGGAAAAGGACAAGAGGAAATGGCCTCAAACTGCACCAAGGAGATTTAGATGAAATGAGGAACAATTCCTTCTCCAGAGGGTGCTCAGGCATTGGAATAGGCTGCCCAGGGCAGTGCTGGAGTCACTGTCCCTGCAAGCGTTCACACACTGTAGACGAGGCCCTCAGTGCCATGGGTTAGTGGTGGCCTTGACAGTGCTGGGATTGGATTGGACTCGATGATCTTATAGGTTTTTTCCAACCTGTTTGATTGTATGATTTGTAGGTTTTTGGTGTCAGTCAATTTGAGGTTAGCTTTGTTCAGTTTTGTAAGAACCAGATGGTAAGAAGTGTTAGGATATTCTCAGTCAAGACTTATGTACAGAATGTACGGCACATGCCTCTTTCCTAGTGTTTATATTGGACACAAGAAGCATTGTGGTGGTCATCTAAATTGGCTTAACACATTGAAGTCTATGTAGGCATTTTGACACCAGTGGTGTACATTTTGCTGTTCAGGGGAAAAACACTTCTAAATTATATTTATTTCATGCTGCTTTCACTGACAGACCTGCTGTTTGAAAGTTTTTTTCAGGCGTTGCTCTGCTTAAAGTCCAGAAGCTTCACCTAACATGCTTAGAGTTGAATTTTTGTTAGGGACTTTGGGAAGCCAATTCCTTCCTTTAGCTGCCTGTTAGATGAGTGTGTATATGTTACAGGATAGGATTTCAGGTTCCTGCTATCAATGTTCAAGAACTTCCTTTTAGGAAGGATAGGGTTTTCAGAAACTTGAGCTCGTCAGCAGTCTGGTAGTCTTTTGCCATACTTTGATAGTCTTTGCTTACCTTTTTTTTGTTAATTTATGATGAAAATATGTTCTTCATTTACAAAAAAAGTTTTTCATTACAGTTTACATTTGTCTGCTTGTGGGTATGTTTTAGTGTTCACTTATGTCCATTTTGCTGGGGAAATATGGTATTCTAGAAGAAAAATTTCCCTGGTTTAAATTGCACAGGTTTTCCTGTTGTTCCTCATCAGTGCAATACATACAAGTGGTTTTTTTCCCTGTGCATATGTGAGCTTTTAAGAACACTTGAAGAGTGATTAGTGAGGAGGAGTGGATTTTTCAGTCTGTAGACTTGGAACTAGTTGTGCCTGGAGATGTCTCCTCATAAAATGCTGTACTGAGAATATGTTAAAAATACTCTGTTTTCATCAGACTGTTACTGACCTTAGAAATTCTTGTGAATAAAGCTTCTTATTTTGGATGACTTTTGCTGTTTCCAGATTCCTAACAAGAGCATAAAACTGCTGACTGACAAATGAGCGTCAACACAGGAAGGAAAGCACAGGGGTTTCATATCTGGTTGATATAATTTTAAAAGAACAGTAATTGAGTGATCATACCTGCAAATTCATTTTATTTGCTGTAATTCCTGAGTAATTTTTTTTATATCACTGAAACTTCTTTTTCCTTAATGTATTAATAGGAATTGTTTTTTAAAGCCACAAAATATAATTTATTTACTGCAAAACTTAATGATCTGTGTTACGGATCTTGATTTTGAATGTTAACTTCAGTTTTGGTTACTTTGGAGCATGTTGGCTGTATCTGAATGAATACTGATCTAACAGTGCTTAAACTCATTGTGAACTTATGTATTTCCTTAATAACTTCAAAGAGTTAGGTTTGCTTAATGTGAGTGTGCTTTCTTTAGTGGCATTGGATCCAAATAACTAGCCTATCTGTGTCTCATGCTTTGGATATTTTTGTGTATGCAGTTGTCATCTCGGTGAAGTCATAACTAACTTCGCAATACAAAGGTTGCAGATTACGTCTGGTCATTTAAAGTGTTTTTAAAACTGTATTTTATTCTTAACAGATCCCTCAGTGGTGTGTTGACTACATGCGCTCATTACCTGGACCAAAGAGGGGAGTGGCATGTACCCAGCCTAGGAGGGTAGCTGCAATGAGTGTAGCACAGCGGGTTGCTGATGAGATGGATGTCATGCTGGGCCAGGAGGTTGGTTACTCTATTCGATTTGAAGACTGCAGTAGTGCAAAAACCATTCTGAAGTAAGTATGGCAACTGTCAGGTAAAGGTATAATACAGTCTACTCGGGGGGGGGGGGGTGGGGTGGAATTGCAGGGTATTGAAGGGTGTGAGCAGTTTTATAGAAGTAGTAATGAGGAGGGGGGTGAATATATGCATAGGCACTTTCTGTGAATGGAGAAGAGACAGGAGGCACAGCATGAGCTGACAGAAACCTAAGGTACGGGGCTTGAGTAGAACTGAAAAGAAATCATTCCTCATAAAGAGATTATTGCACCCTATGGAAATTAATTTTAAGTGATCCATAAAGAAGAGGGTGATCTGAAGAAGTATTTCTGTGATCAAGGTGCTATTCAGAATAAAGCCCTTCAGCACTGAGTTTTTAGAATCATAGAATAGATAGGGTTGGAAAGGACCTTAAGATCATCTAGGTCCAACCCCCCTGCCATGGGCAGGGACATCTCACACTAAACCATGTCACCCAAGGCTCTGTCCAGCCTGGCCTTGAACACCACCAGGGATGGAGCATTCACAGCTTCCCTGGGCAACCCTTTCCAGTGCCTCACCACCCTTACAGTAAAGAACTTCCTCCTTATATCCAGTCTAAACTTCCCCTGTTTAAGTTTTAGCCTTTTAGCCCGTTACCCCTTCAGTTGAGCTTTCTTTGGTACCTTTGTAATTGGGGTAATTCTGGTGAAGTTAAGTAGCTTGCTTTAGTAAGTAGCAGTACCACAGTTTTCAAAACTGTTCTATACCTTCCTTAGGAATACACAATCCATAGTGTTTTTAGTTGTTGGTTGTTTGTAGATTCCTCTACTGTGTGGGTGGAAGTACACCTGCTGATGTGTCATTTGCATATGACATTCAGAAAGCTCAGTTAAAAAGGATTCCACATACTGTGGTTCAAGGAATAGTGCTTCTTTATCAAAAGGAGTCTTCTCTTTTGCTCATACAAGTAGTTGAAGGCTGGAAATAAAGCCAATATGTAAGAAGAAAAATAAAAAAATAAAACTGGTGGAAAAGCATAAAGTGAACTGATGATCTGCAAACAGAAAAGGGGAGAACAATTGCAGAAATAGTATTTCTAGGATTTCAGAGTGTGGTTTTCCCTTCGTTTTCTTGTCTCTGATTTGTAGGCTTAGAAGCCTGGCAGTAAACGTCTACAGACCAGTTATAAATGTTGCTAAATGTTGTTGGTGCCCCCCCTTTTTCTTTTAATAAACTTCTCCCCCCTCCTTCCAGATCTCATTTACACTTTGCAGTAATCTATGTGAAAGCTGGAAATGAGTGTGTTAAATTATTGGAAATAGTTTAGTGATATTTGTGTTTTAAAAAAAGCTGATTGAAAGCTTAGTTAAAGCAATCTAGTGAACAGTACAGAAGAGGATTCTCTATCAGATGTCAGTCAATAAAATCTGTGTAAAAATTGTTTTTGTTTGTGTTCAGGTATATGACTGATGGGATGTTACTTCGTGAAGCAATGAATGATCCTTTGCTGGAGCGCTATGGTGTTATAATTCTTGACGAGGCCCATGAGAGAACACTGGCTACTGATATTTTGATGGGAGTCTTGAAGGAAGTTGTAAGACAAAGATCTGATTTGAAGGTCAGTAATGATTAAGCCCAGCAGCATCCCCTTTCTAGCTGTAGGCATACCAAATAAGGGATCTGCGTGCTTACCATTCGCTGTTTTTTATAATCAACTGAAGTAGATAAAGTCTTTTGGTTTAGATTCATATTGGAAAGATAACACTAGGAAATTCTTAATGCAGTTTGTATTGAGGAAAATGCTGGAAACAACAGAATTGTAGCTTAATCTTTCCATATTTGACCAGGATTATTTTTTAGATCTTTGTAAATAAGGGTGCTGTGTTTAGGTGGTAAAAGAATGCTTAAATTAGTCAACAGTTGAGTTTAGGCTCTTACATACTTTATGTGTAACATTTCACAAATTCTTGCTAATCTTTTGAGTAACTTTTTTTTCTTTTTCCCCTCCAAACCTACAGGTTATAGTTATGAGTGCTACTTTAGATGCTGGCAAGTTTCAGATCTATTTTGATAACTGTCCTCTTCTGACTATCCCGGGTCGCACCCATCCTGTGGAGATATTCTATACTCCAGAACCAGAAAGGGACTACCTTGAGGCTGCCATTCGAACAGTGATTCAGATTCACATGTGTGAAGAAGAGGAAGGAGATCTCCTGCTCTTTCTTACTGGACAGGAGGTACTTTTTGTTTCTTTACCCATTCATCATTCTATACAGAAACTGTTCTTAGTGGCTTGTTTAGACTGAAATGCTTGGTTTTCCATTTGTAGTTTATCATTTAAATGACCTGAGGTTTTCTACCTGCCATACACTTTAAGTCCCTAGTAATCGTATGTATCTGTGATATGCATATGCTGTGCAAGCTCTCTCTAAAGTCAAAATTCTCATCTTACTCATGTAGTTTTACAACAGAAACGTAAGAGTATGAAGCCTAGTTTTATGCTTATGTGGACTCAGAAGTTCTGGGTACCTGGTAGCGTACGTGTTTTTACTGAAACTGTAGTTCCGTGCTCTTCTAGATGTGTATTGTACAACATCTGAAGAGTAATGCTTTGGTTCTGTTCCTTAGCTATCGGTAGTAGTAGTAGTTTTAATAAAAGTGTTTGGCTTTTTTTTCTTTTTCTCATGAAAAAGAAGCTGTGAGTATTGTTTGTAGTCTTTCTGTACCACAAATACAGGGAGTTAGTCTCAGAAACTGACTCGGTGCCTTGCAGGAGATTTGTACAAAAGCACTTAAGCTAAACTCCATCAGGAAATGGGGATTTTCTGGAAATCTTAAAACCTTTGCTTGAAATAAGCTGAGTTCTTTTTAGTCCTTTGAAACTCTTTAAAATGTCCTTACTAGTAGGCTGAAATGGAGAGGAAGTTAAAACCCATAGGCCTTGTGTGAAAGTTTACTTGACTGGGTCAAGTAAAAAAATCAGTGTTTTGGTAAGGAGCAGAATGCAGCTCACCTCCCCCCAAAAAAGGGTTTTTCTAGGTGATTCTTCTTGCAGTAATCCTTTGAAGAAATACCTGTCAAAGGATGTGGAATAATTCAATATCTTTAATCTAAGCATACGTAGTCTTAACTATACCAAGGGGGAAAATGGTACAAATAACTTGTGATGCTAAAGATACACAGGCTTCTTGAGTGGATTTGGCAGTCATAAAGATGTGTTCCCTCTTAGATGAGTTTTAAAAGACAATTGATTGAAATGTCTTCTGGCAGCTTGTCTTCTCCCTTAGAATATCAAAACAAGAACTGTCACTGTAAAAGCAGGTAACTCTGGCCTTTACATTTGTTCTTCTTTCTTTAGGCTTTTGTTGTGAGTTAAAGTACAGGTAGGGAAGGTACTTGAAAGATTATGGCTTTGAAATTGGCCTATTTGGTTTTAGTTAGAAGTTCTAGTTCAGACAAGTCTGGCAGTTACATGTGAGAGTTTGGGAAGGCAGCTCTTGCATATGTGTGAATGAACCAGCAACAGCAGAAAGGAACACTGCTGTCCAAAGTTTCAACAGACTGTTTCCCTGCACGGATGCTAAATCCAGCTGGTCCTTAACCCTTCAGTACTGGGACCGGTATTATTTAATATATTCATCAACGATTTAGATGAGGGAATTGAGTGTACTATCAGCAAGTTTGCTGATGACACTAAGCTGGGAGGAGTGGCTGACACGCCAGAAGGCTGTGCTGCCATCCAGCGAGACCTGGACAGGCTGGAGAGTTGGGCAGGGAGTAACTTGATGAAATATAACAAGGGAAAGTGTAGAGTCCTGCATCTGGGCAGGAACAACCCCAGGTTCCAGTATAGGTTGGGGAACGACCTGTTAGAGAGCAGTGTAGGGGAGAGGGACCTGGGGGTCCTAGTGGACGACAGGATGACCATGAGCCAACACTGTGCCCTTGTGGCTAAGAAGGCCAATGGCATCCTGGGGTGTATTAGAAGGGCGGTGGTTAGTAGGTCAAGAGAGGTCCTCCTTCCCCTCTACTCTGCCCTGGTGAGACCGCATCTGGAGTATTGTGTCCAGTTCTGGGCCCCTCAGTTCAAGAAGGACAGGGAGCTGCTGGAGAGAGTCCAGCGCAGGGCAACTAAGATGATTAGGGGAGTAGAACATCTCCCTTATGAGGAAAGACTGAGGGAGCTGGGTCTCTATAGTTTGGAGAAGAGGAGACTGAGGGGTGACCTTATAAGTGTCTATAAATATATAAAGGGGGAGTGTCACGAGGATGGAGCCAGGCTCTACTCAGTGGCAAACAATGATAGGACAAGGGGTAATGGGTACAAACTGGAACACAAGAGGTTCCACTTAAACTTGAGAAGAAACTTCTTCTCAGTGAGGGTGACGGAACACTGGAACAGGCTGCCCAGGGAGGTTGTGGAGTCTCCTTCCCTGGAGACATTCAAAACCCGCCTGGACACATTCCTGTGTAACATTATCTAGGTGTTCCTGCTCCGGCAGGGGGATTGGACTAGATGATCTTTCAAGGTCCCTTCCAATCTCTAACATACTGTGACATACTGTGACAAATACCTGCCCTTCTGATTATCAGTTATAAATGATATACTTGCTACATGTATTGCTCTGAATAATTTGTCATGACAATTATGGGAGTTGGGTGTGGGGAGAGAGCATGCGGGACAACTGCCTTCAGATGTTACCAGCTCTGAGCACCACTCATGTTTGACAGATGGCTCTAGACCCAACTGCTTTAGTGCCAGCCAGTGCTACTAGGGTACTCTGTCCTTTTGTATGAGTAGGTTCTTTGATTTTCACTGGGCTCATTTACAGGACATAATGCACTATAAGTAAGTTTTTAATAAATCATGCACATAATACATGCTCATACATACAGCTGTAATTATGCATAAATGTATCTAACTATGTCCTTACATTGCTTTATTGAATCACTTAAAACTTGCAGTGGTAAGCCACCGTCCTGTTTTTTTGTTCTCCAGTCTGCTTATCCCTGGCTGATAACTGTTCAGGGGTACTGGGGTGGCTCTGCCTAGAGCTAGTCTAAATTTAGGTAGCATGAAATTGAAGTCTGGTTTAGCTTCTGTAGAGAAGCTTTGAAGTGTTACATTCATGACTTTTTGACCACTGTTAAGGCCTGTCTTTGAGCCTTGTAATACAGTCTGTGTGTGTATTACTGTTGAATCTGACCTACTGTAATTTCAAGAACTGGGAAGTGTGCTGTAGGTACTGCTATGTGGTGTGAATTCGGTAGGCTTAGTAGCTCAGGTCTTGCATTTGATTTTTGCTGGGCAGAAATGCCTTGTAGTTCTTCTGGATTCTGGAAAACAATATGAACAGGGTGCAGGGTGATTTGATTTAGTCAGAAAGATGGATTTGCAAAGCCAGTGAAGTTACATAAAGGGGAGATAGTCATAGAACCATGTAAGTGTAAACTGGTTTGAATTTAAGAGGCCTCAGACGAGGAGCAGTTTCAGTGGTCTAAGGCAGAATGAGGGTCCTTAGTAGCTACTGCCTTTGATTCCCACTGAACTTGCAGTAATTTTATATGGGCAGTAAAATGGATAGCAGTTAATTATACAGATTAGTTAAGACACAGAGTTGATATGAAACCTGGAGATACTAGGGGTGCTTCTGTGTTGTTACGCCTAAAAACGAAAAGAAGTTTTAAGTCCATTTGGAAGCTAAAGGAATCTTAATTTGTATACGCCTGATACTGCATGAAGATAAAATTATTGTTAATGGTGTAGAAATAAGTATTCAATACAAATTTCCTTCCTGAATCTGAAGGGAGCACAAGTCTATGATTATGTTGTATGAACTGCTTTTCAGACCATTAATAACAAAAGAGGATGTCTTAAAAACAGCATTTATTAGGAGTAAACATTTTGACTTGTCCCACAGTCCATGTAAGGAGGAGAGCTTGTTTGTTAATAATAAACCCCAAACAAAAAGACCCACCCTGGTATAAAAGGATGATTCTAGAAGATGGAAATAATGTTCATATTTTATGCCAGTGCTCAAAAAAAAAGATATAAACTGGAAAACCATAAGGCAGGTTCCCTGATGTCAGTCACAGGCAAAATCGGAAACTTTGACAAGGAATTCTGTTCACAAGGAAAAAGTGTAATTACAGTTCAGTCAACATGTCTTTCTTAGACAATAGGTTTTGTCAAACTTGTTCTCAGTCATGGAGATTACAAATTCAGTAGTCTAGTTGTGTTAGATACACATTTATTACTCTTGACTTTAAATGTCTTAAGACTGGCTCACCAGCGGATCTCGGAGGTGGTTGGTTTATTGTCTGAAGTTCTGCTAAAACAGTATTAGATTTCACACTCCATTAAGATAAGTAACCTGAGAGTAGGTGTGAAGTCCTTGCAGATTAAATTTGTGGGAAGGCAGAAATAATGACACAAACTGTATAAATCTGTTTTACATACCTTAGTAACCTAGGCACTTAAAAATGCAAAGTGTGCTTTCTGCCCACCCCCACCCTTTTCTTAATAAAGCCAAATGCATCGTTACACATTTAGGAGGAAGACTCCAGGCTGCATCTGGAGAGTTGAGCACTGTTGTTCTTGTTTATAGATAAATATTCTGAATAACGTTGTGAAGTTCTGGTGTTAATGTTCCAGAAGGGTTCAAAGTGGTGTTCGTAAAACTGATTGTGGGGAGAAAAGAGTTGCAAAACGTTTTTTTGAGGTTTTAGTAGAATGCTTTGTAAATGAGGATTTATTTTAAAGGCATAGTTTTTATCACAGTGAAGCTGGTTAAAGTCTGGAACTGCAAAAGAGAGACTTTCTCATGAGGAAATTGAACTCAGAATGGACAACTTCTTTTTAGTGTCTGTGGTAGTGATTGAATTTAAGGCAGTAAATGTACTGGGCTACACTGAGCACAGGTTGTCTTGTTTAGCCTCACAGAAAGTATTGAGGACTTGGGGAGCATAAACCAAAAGACGAGTACTAATATTCTGTTCAAGTGCTAATGGTAGGCAGGTTTATTTGCTATTCATTCATTTGAAATGACATCAATATTAAATACGTCAAATAGACCAGGACAAAAGGATGTTGAATATAGGAACTGTGACAAGACCAGTTCCATTCTGACTTGTTGACAGAGCAGTCAGTCTTAGTTATGGTCAGGTATTGACTTGTTCCATGAATGACTTTTTTTTGTAAGGACACCATTTGACAAAGTTCTGCTTTTCTGGACTTGTGTTGAGAGCATCTCCTGATGATGCAGCTCTTAGGGCCAGTTCTTTTTATTGTTGTTTCTTCATATTAGCTTGTAGTTTCGCTTTCATTCCTGGATGGGGAAAGGGAAATTAGCGAAGTTCCATGCAGTTTTGAGGGCAAAGACAAATTTCTGGAAGGTTTATGTTGTCAAAGCCAGAGGTGGCTGGCAGTGCCCCGTCTGTTACAGGAACCCAAAGGAGAAGGGGAAAGGTTACAGGATCTGCCAGATATTTCTGGCAGTTTGGGAAGTACTTTTTATTTAGCCACTTAGATTTTTTTTTTTTTTTTTCCTCTCTGCATACTCATTTTACACAAAGTAAAATTGCAGTGGCATTAGTTTCCTTCAGAGTTTAACAGGTATGTCTACTTATTCATCCAAGGTGAAGCCGAGTCTGTGTATAATAGAGCAGCTGATCTACTGTAGATAGGATTTACCATCTCCTGTTTAAGAGTTTAAAATAAGTTCTAACTGGAGCAATCCTGAAGTTTTGCTCACCTCATGAGAGTCTTTGCAAGTGCTCACGGTCAACTGAAGAAAAGGGTTCTGAAGTAATGTTCGCAAGGACTATGTTTACAAAATCATTGAATTGTCTTGCATGCCAAGTGCTGAAATTGTTCTATTAAATGTGCTTAAAATGACATCACTTTTCACCATCTTTTTGTAGAAACAATGTTCCTAAAGATAACGAGGTACAGTTTAGATCTTAAGATTGAGTGGAGCTTGATGAGCAAGTTAAATGGATGTTTATATATACCAGTCCGGCCTGTGAGCCAGAATGAATGCCAGCACTTGCAAACACGGTGGTGGCTCTGAGTGACTTGTGGTCGATTGATAACTGTTGTTTAGTATCAGCCTAATTTCAGGCCTCATCTATGGCAACATGGATGGGTCCTGCACACAACCAAAGGGGAAGGAAATTCAGGTTATTGGGTAGTTAGCTCAGCATGAGCAATTTAACTCAGTAACTTAGTCCCGCAAAGGTGAACAAAGGACTGGAAAGCCTGCCTTACGAGGAAAGGCTGAGAGAACTGGCTTTGCTTAGCCTTGAGAAAAGAATGTGTAGGGGAGACTTTTATCAATTTATCACCATGTTCCAGTATGTAAAAGGTGGCTACAAAGAAGATAGAAGCTCCCTTTTTACAAGAAGTCACATGGAAAAGAGAGGGATAATGGGTGCAAGTTACTCCTGGGGGGATTCAAATTGGACACAAAGGGAAAGTTTTTCACAATGAGAAAAGTCGGCCATTGGAATAGTCTCCCCAGGGAAGTGGTGGATTCCCCAGTACTGGACACTTTTAAGATTCAGCTGGACAGGGTGCTGGGCCATCTTGTCTAGACTGGGCTTGTGCCAAGAAAGGTTAGACCGCATGAACCTTGAGGTCTCTTCCAGCCTGTGAACTTCATTGCTGCTGCTTTTTCTGCCTGCCTTTTTATGTTTGGTGTTTTTTGACTACCATTCAATGAAATGTCTTTATGTAAGAAGCTTGGCAGTATTTGTTCAGCAGAAACTTGCTTCCCAAAGATGTGGTGCATTAACTCAATAATATATGCAATTGCTTCTATAATCCTTTTCTGTTTCCATTCCTGCTAATAGTAGCCTTTCAGTATGAGCGCCTCTTTACAGCAGAAATACTATCAGGGAAAGAAATGGAAGTGAATGTCTACTGAACATTCAGTTTGAGTAGTGTATTAAGACTGGTTTTGACAGCAGATGAAAAAAATGTGATGTGCATGATAAGAAGCAAAATTAGTCACTTCTGTGGTTAATTTTATACAGCTCCTTTTAGATGAACTGCTAATGATACGTTAAAGTCCTTGGCTTTTTGATGCAGAGTTAGGGAATATTAAGTATTGGAGTACTGAGATGATAACCTTAAGCAGTGGAGATGTCATATTGGAGGCAGCTGGAGAGGTATTGTTCTGTGGTTAATTTATTTCTGAGTTTCTTTCTTTGCTGTGTGTTCTGACACAGAGCCTGAGGAACCGACATGTTTTTAGATTAAAATGACACAGACCATCCTTAAGTCATACCTAGAAGATTTTCTGTGATACGGCTTTCAAAAGTGAGACATTTTAGGAAAAATAGTATTGCAAAGTAATACTCAAGTACTGCTCACATTTTTAGTGTTGTTAGTATTTACTAATATAAATACAGGGGGTGGGGTGTGTGTTGGAATTTGAGTATTAATCCTGTAAGTGGTCTTTGAAGTCTTCCAATGGCTTAACTGTCAGTTCTGTCAAATACTGACAGCTTTTCATAATGTCTTCCCAGATCACTTCTGTCAGGTTAAAGAAAAGAGCTTCTTAGGAGACCTTTCTTTTCTCTCCCTTTCCCATGCTATCCTTTGAGCAATGTGAAAGGCTTTATATTTACTTCCTGCAATGATGGTTTAAAAGGAAACTTTAGCACTGTTACAGTGATAGGAGAAAAAAAAAATGGTTTAGTTTTACATATCAGAGGGGTAGGGATTCAAAGTGCAGATGGCTCCACTACTGTTTCTAATATATCAGAGGGAAATTGTGCACTCTGTTCTTGTCTTGTTTTCTAAACAAGACACTGCTAAGTGTTGGTTCCCATATACTTCAGTCTTCCTGAAGTCTGTGGCACCATGGGGGTTCCCACTGTAATCCTGAAGCCTTTTGATATCTCAGAATTGCTTTCAGATACTTAAGCACCTGAACGAAATCCACCTGTTGCCTGTTGTCTACCAGTTGTTTTGAAGTCTAACCAGCCTGCTCAGAACTATGTGTAGAACCAGCTTTAATCACACCTGTTTCTTGGGGGATTACCATATAAATTAGCTTACATGTAATTTCATCAATAATATTAAATCAAATTATTTTCCTGATTACTACTGCTTTTCCCTTTTGTGAACTATATTTAGCTCTAGGTACAAACTACAAATTGCTGGCTCTCACCTGGATGTTTTAGATTACTTTGTTTTTCCTGGTTGAAAAATATTCACCACCCCATTACATTTCTGATCACCAGTATATCCATAAAAATAAATATTTTCACTAGTTCTTGTCTCTCCTTGGGGCTTTTCCAAGGAGAATTGTGTATATGTGTTGAGGACTCCACGTCAATATACGACAGCCAGACTACTATGAGCTTAACTGCTGCTTGATTCTAGTTTTCATAGTGTTGCTGCTGAACTATAGATACTATGCATGTATTGTTAATTCATTTTGGTTAAGTCAAGCAAGAAGTCTTAATAGGCTGTCTGGGACAGATATGTTGAATCTGTGTGGCACTTGCCGCTTGAGATAAATAAGCATTTTTGCTATCATGTAGCCTTTCCCCTTCTTGGTATGTTTTGCTATTTGTCGTTTGGTAATGAGTCCTTTTTAGAATGAGAGCGCTAATGAACAAGTTCATTGACTGCAATTTTACTAAGAACTGTTTCTCAAGTAATATTTCCAAGAAGTCTTCAGTTTTGTGAGGAACTAGGATCAAGTTCAGGTAGTAATTTCAGCATTGCCTAAGCCTTTCACTTTCTGGATGTTAGGCCTACTTTTAGATTAGCTCTGAAGCAGGTCTTTTTGCTAATGCGCAGGGCAGGCTGGGGTCTGACTGTTGTTCCTTTGATCCTGTGTCTGTGCCTGCTTCTTGTACCCTGGTATTTGCTGTCCCAGGTAGACAGGGTAAGAGTTGGGGCTTTGAGGAGTTCTCAGGTGTAAATCTAAATGCAAGGCAAGTTCACTCTAGCTTCCCTATTTTTCCTCCAAGAAGAAAAACCTCCACTTATGTGTGAGTTGATGGAATAATCCCCCTTCAAGGGCTTCTGTAATAGATTTGGAGTAGATGATGTGCAAATGTTTAAATGTGTGTAGTTTTAAAAAACTTAAAAAGCTTTCGTGCTTGAGTAAATGGGGACTACTGGGTTAGACTTGCTCAGTCTTCAGAGGCTTGAAGTTAGGATTGTGCCTTCAAGTGTATCTCTTGTATCTCCATGTGATACAAATGAATCTTTAACACTTAAATGAATCTTTACTATTGTCAGGCTGTTTTTACTGCACCATACTCCTTCTAGGTTGTGTACTTTGGGATATCAGTTCTAGTTGTCCGCTGGAATTGCGGGGTTGCTGTGGATACAGTTGGAAGTAGAGTTTTCTCCCAGTGTGGTAAATAAAAGCAAACCACTCTTTTTTAATTAAAACAAATTGATACTAAAGCATTCTCTTTTACTGTCTTTAGACGTGTGGCAGTGGTTCTCTGTGACTGGCATCCTTTTTTCAGCAGTTTCTCATGAGAGGTGTGTAGCTAAGTGCAAGCCTGCAGAGAATAATGATGTTCTATGCACTTGTCATCTCTATGTTGAAGTATTTTAATGAGTCCTGATTAGGGATATTTTGAAATTAAATTGGGGAAAATTGAGGAAGGAGCAATGCTTTTATTGTCTTGGAATGATGAGGATAGGTGGCGGTGAGCACCTGTGGCCTGAGGAGTGTAGTGCTTTCATTTATCACTGCTTTCTTGTGTTTTACTAACTCTTAAGTATAAAACTGTCCTGGAGTCTCTAGTCAGTACTGTTGAAGATGGAGCATCCTGTCCATCAGCTCAGGTTCCATGAAACAGTGTAGTGGCCTTCAGATCTGAACTAAGGTCTGTGCTGGAATTTTGTTTTAGCATTTGGCTTGTAGGTCTTTTTGTTGTGTGTTACTTGGGTTTTTTAAGTATTAAATGTAATTTTAGATCTTGGGCCTGTTAAATATTGTGATGTTTATCATAGATAAATATTGTAAATATTTAACAGGCCCAAGTATAAGCTTGTCAAGACTTTAAATGGGTGCACATTTGAGGGAATGGTGCTGCCTAGTTAGTCAACTCTCTGAAGTTAAGTTTTTCCTTTTCACTAGCAGGCTATTACTGAACTTAAAGGGCTTTATCAGCAGAACACCAAACACTGACATCTGTGTATAGAAATTAATTCTCTGTTAATAAAGCAGTAGTGGGCATTTCAGCTCAGTGCTTTGTCTGCCCCTTCCATTTTCTGATGGGTCTGTTGGATTTGTTGGTGAGGGGCACCTTTTTTTAAAAGTTCTTGTAAATATCTGCAGTTCATTCAAATTGGCAAGATAATGCCAGAAAGCATTAGGCTTACTACTTGGGCTTTTTGACATCAAAAAGGAAGATCCTTCATTTTGCCATGCTTAATATTAATTATATGTGCTGATCAGTACAGAGCACGAGTATTGCATTGTCTGTGCTTCTTTAAAACATACTCGATTCAGTTGTGCTGAAGACTTAAAAGTCTCTTAAGAATAAATGAAAAAAGCCTAGATTTGTTTCAGGTTTCTAAAAAGGAATCTGCTTTTGCTTTTCTAGTTACAGTTTAAAGCAGTGCTTTTACCAAACCTGTACATTAACCTGTTGTGTATCTGCTTAAGGGCAAATTCAGGCTGGTGAGTTACAAGGGATAAGGGAGGTCTAGTCTCTTGGAGTATGTTGGCTTTTGCTTTTGTCTACTGTTGCTTCTTGTCATGATGACTTCATTCTCGCATCAGTGGTTCAGCTGGAATATCAATAGTTGGTAAGCATACCTTTTCGTTACAGCAGTGGAGGCTCTGTTGTAATTTTAAAGTTGAAGTTAATGAATTATGCTATTCGTTAACCTAAGTTTCTGTTCACTTCAATTTTCATTAAATGTTGTAATAACTACAGGTCACCTAGCTGACTTAAATATAGCTGTTTTCTCATGAAAGGGAGTTACAAGTGAGTTGTGGTGAACTTTCTTGTATGGTAGGCTAGCAAACAGTGTAGAAAATCCTGAAGTAAGAAAAAAGGCATGAAGAATCTTTCTCCTCTTCAGAATATTTCACTGGCTTACTTAAGCTTAAATGGGATTTTGATTAGTTTTGAAGTAAGATCTGAAACACTGGATTGAGAGTTTCAGTTTTGCGCATCCATGTTTATACTGTAAAGGTGTTTGTTCTCATTAGGTACAATGAAGCAAATCTTCCATATAATTGCATTAGTGTTACGTGACATTAAAGCTTAATTGGCTTATTTTAAATATCTTGCACATCAATTTCTTTTCATATTGTGGAAATTGAAAAGGTCACGAGTGTGGTTTCATATTCCAGGGTGAGAGATTTTGATTTTAGTGCAATTTGTACAGAATTAATTAGGAAGCATGGATAAAAGAGAAAGGATGTTGAATGCAAATTGGGGTGCTCATTAGAGTGTAGAAGCTGAAGCATCCCAAAGTATTGTGGAAATTCAGTTGAAAATGCAGAAAGCACGTTGATTGATTTATTAAGTTTTATGTTTTTAAGTAGAAGTTACTGTAATTGTTCTTCTGGATGTAGAATTCAGATAATTGTCCTAAGTCACTCCAAAAATGTGCTGCCTTTTTAATGGAGTTCTCTAACCCATGTTTTTGGTTTACAGGAGATTGATGAAGCTTGCAAAAGGATAAAACGTGAAATCGATGATTTAGGCCCTGAAGTTGGTGACATCAAAATCATTCCATTGTATTCCACCCTTCCTCCACAGCAGCAGCAAAGGATTTTTGAACCTCCCCCACCAAAAAAACAAAATGGAGCAATAGGAAGAAAGGTAAATAGTACTGTTTCAGTATGCTTCTCAGTATTAGCCACTCACACTCATGTGGGCAGTTACGTAGGAGGTTTAGCTGTTTTAAATGTATTTTCACAGCAACAAGTAGAAGTGTTTTTTGATGAAGCCTCAACAGTCCATATTAAAATGTCCAGTTTAACATTGCATTAAAATTTTGTTTGTTTCTCAGTGCAATTCAGTGTTATGGCTTCCACCTCTAAGGCATGAACTAGTAACTATTTGGGAGTGATATTTATTTACCTTTCTTAGGAGAAATATGATAAATCAGGTTCAGTATTGAACTTGACAGCCATGTGACAATAACATGAAGGGATGGGATTTTTTTTTTCCCCAAGGAATTATTGAGACTAGTTTTGTTTTGGGTTTTTTGTTTTGTTTGAGTGGCTTTTTGGGAGTGTGGTGGTGTTTTGTTTAAAAACAAACAAACAACAAACACCCAGCACAAAATGGACTCTCTCTTCAAGGGACATTACCTTGCAGGTCTCTCTCTTCAAGGGATGTTACCAGGCAGGTTAGTCTGTGTCTCAAGGTTTATGAGAATGTGCAAATTAAAACAAGTACACTGAAATCAGGTGTTTTCTGTGGCAGTAAGCAAGGAATTTAGGTTCTTTCCCTGTGCAAAATGGATTGAGAAACTGAAAAACTTGACATGGAGCTAGTGAATGCTCTTCATAAAACTGAGTTCGGTTCTTGAATGGTCACATCAGAAGGTTAGAAACTGGTTATTTCTCTAAAACTGAACATTTGAAAGGATTCTTAATAAAGCTTACCCAGGTTAGGTGCTGTATGAAACAGCCTTAACAGCACTAATGCTGTATGAAACAGCATTAGTCTATGCAGAGTTTGCCTTGATTATTTGCTTTTGTGCAGTACAGTGCATGTAGAATACTAGTGATAACTTTCTAGAGTTCTGGAAGAATAAATCACTTAAATTTACTGAATGATTCTTTTCCCTATTGAAGTTGATTGCAGAAAGCATTCAGTCTGAAGTCATGAAACTAATGCTGCGAGAAGATTGTATTAGCAAATGACTTAAATGAATGCAATTGCTTTTCATTGGTGAACAAGGGATAGCTCTGTGCGTTTCATTACATTTTCATTCATGTTTAAAACTGCACACTTTAAAATAGGCAGTTCCTGGTTTTCCTGATAAGAAGATAACATTCAGTATGTAACTTTCATTGTGTTGAACTGACAAAGCCAGTACCAGTGTCTTAAGAAGAAGACTCTCTGTGTAGCTATTTCACCACAAGAAAAAGTGCCATGCTGGAATGGTATTAACTGTAGGCAAAAGCAGGCACAGAATACATAAGCAGTTACACAATTCAGACCCATGAAATCATTGGATTTCATTTGTTTGAGTGTGTGTTTGGGGTTTTGTTTTGTATTTTTTTTATTGTTTTGTGGTATGTGTTGGTGTTTGGGTTACCACTTTTCCTCTTTGCCTACTGTGTGGCTGAAATATTCTGGCTTTTGTGTTCTGTTTCTTACCTTCTTAAACATTAGCGCTGAGTGAAAGCATGTGAATTTGTTTAAATGTTGTTTTATTTGTCTTTGTGATTGAGGTATGTAAAGTAGGACCATGTGCTGCTGTGCCTCCACTGTCTTAGAAAATATCTGCTTTTGCAGTCTCTTGCAGGAGTTGAACCTAATTTTTTAGGACTGCTGAGGAGAGAGCGAGCTAGCAGGAGGTCTGAATAATTTCAAAGCTCTAATGGCCATAAAAAGTGAAGTGCTTGCTGAATCAGTATCTCCTGAGCTTTAACTTTGTGAAAGAAGGATGCTGGAAGTTGTGTGGCATCTTGCAGTAGTAGTGATGGTAACAGCTAGTTCTGATACAGCTTGGTACTTTAGCACTTCTTTCGTCTTTTAGGTGTGCTAGGCAAGATCAGTTATCATTGCAAGAAAACTTAAAAGTAATGATAGGGCTAAAAAATGCTTTTAACTAGTTACGGCTAATCAGAGTATTTATACTGTGGAGGAAGATGAAGATGACTTAACAAGGAGCTTTTCTACTCCCCTTTCCTATCTTAGCCCTTCTTTTTAAGCTGCATTTTAGTTTGTTTCAGGGGTCTTAATCATTACTAGTTAATACACATGCAGTATAGGTATTATATATATTTTAATATTTGAAGTAACTTTATTAAATCTCAAACTCTTTGGTCTAGTGAACTTTAATCTGATGCTCAAAACATTTTTAACATAAGCATTTCAGTAATTGCAAACCTGCACTTAAAACCTTATTAGCTACAATTTATTATTTTACATAGTGTTAATTTGATGATTTCCAGGTGGCTTTATACTTAGATTTGGGCTTGAAAGATGTGGCAGAATTTCCTCAATTATTTTTAACATTTGTGTTTTTTCACTGGTTAATTATGGTTTTCAAGTACAGTGACATTAACAGTCAAGAACTGTACATATGACAATTGCTGTATGAATAACTGCTTTTCCTTCTACCTCTGGAAAGTTTTTTGTGATTCAAGAACAAGTGAAATGGCTGGACCTTTGTACACAAAGCATACTAATAGGATTGAGTTACTGATACTGAAATGTCCTAAAAGAAACTGGTGATTTAAAGGCCTAAAAGGCCTAAAACCTTTTGATGCTGCTCAGTAATTGGTGTTTGAAGAGTCTGGATATGGGTGGTTGTATAGATAAATAGATATGGAAAAAGCTGAGCCTTTTTATATAAGTTAAATTCTTAGCAGCAAGCTGAATGTGACTTGACTGGCCTTGCAACATGGGAGATGCAACATATGTCTCTTGCAAATTTTTTTAATGGAAATATATTGTGCTTTTGTGTCAGCACTTAGTTTTTGTTTGGGGAGTTCTAAGTAGGTGGAATACCATAATTCCAGCTTAATTTCAATTTTTCTTTTCCACTGAAGTGTTGCTTTCAGTATAT
Source organism: Pezoporus wallicus (assembly GCF_028554395.1). Taxonomy (NCBI): domain Eukaryota; kingdom Metazoa; phylum Chordata; class Aves; order Psittaciformes; family Psittacidae; genus Pezoporus; species Pezoporus wallicus. The sequence continues at coordinate 1,280,009 of NW_026637470.1, forward strand.
AGTAGCATCTGGGCAAGCTTAAGACCTGAAGTCTACTTAAGCAAGAGACAAGCTGTGAGTAACAAAATGTAGGCTTGCAGAGTGATGAGAGAGGAGGAAGAGAAATCAGCAGGATTGTCAGTGTAGTCCAGCCACTGGCTTCTTCATTATTGTGAACTAACTGGTAGGGGTGTCTCAAGTTTGATTTGCAAAACTGAAAACAATGATGACAGTGCTCTGAAGAGCATTAAGAGGTGAAATGCAAGTAGCATTCATGAAGTGCTGAATGGTTTTTGGGTCTTTACTGAAGCAGCTGGTTAAACTTGGCTGGTATCGTGATTTTAATGGGGTCCCTATTGGAATGAAAGCCAGTGATATCTATAGACACTGCATCTCTGGACGCAGAATTTAAATGTTAACAAATCAAGCCTCAGAACTTGCGTATCACTTTTAATTTTTGCAAGACTTCAGAAAGTTCATAGGAGTTTTAGAATGTAACCTTAAGTATGTTTGAATATCTGTTAATTTAAAAAAAAAAAACCCAAAGTTGAAATGAAATAATATTGCTTGGGATTTTAGATGGAATGTGTTGATAACTGCTTTATTCCAAACAAAGTAAAAAAACACGCTGTGGTGGTACAGTTGTGTAACCTTTGATTTTATATTCTTTAACATGTTTTCCTGTTTAGGCTTTTAAAGAAAATTCTAAAAGATAGGATTAACAGAGGATGTTAAAGGGATTTGTGTAACTTGTCATTTTGTATCAGAGATCAGTGTTCATTTTAAGGTAAAAAGAAACAGAAGAGCAAACGTTTTAATTACAAAAATCACTATTCCAACACACATTATTGATGAAGTGAAGGAAAGTTTGCTGAAAATCATGGTGTGAGACAGGTTCAGAGCTCTTTATCTTCAGGACAAAGCTGTTTCCTTAGTAATCTATTCTTTGCAGGTTGTTGTGTCCACTAATATTGCTGAGACATCATTAACAATAGATGGTGTTGTGTTTGTGATCGATCCTGGGTTTGCAAAACAAAAGGTAAGCATTGTTTAATATCCTCTTTATAGTAGGTAAGAATCTGTTATCTGGTTTCCTCTTCCCTTTCTTTAACACCTATAGGGTTTTTCCCAGTTGAAGTCTTGACCTAGGTTGGTTTGGGGTTTTGTTCAGTTTTTAACTCAGGCTAGGTTTGCACTTGGTCTGCAAACTTTAGTTATCTAGAGCAATCCAAACCTGTGCTGTGCAGAAGAATTTTATTTAAAGAAAATAAACTTAAATACAGGGATATTGAAACTGGAATATGGACTTCCTAGATTCTTTAGAGAGGGTGGTTTTGTACCATATGTCTGTGTTTGAGAATGCTCAAGTAAAACCGAGAAATTGCATGAAAGTAAATAAAAATGGTGCTAGGAGCCACAACTTCTTTTCAGTTGCGTTAGCGTAGAAAACTCCAGCACTAAAATGAAAAGAGAGAAGTAATACTTAGGGCAGTATTGTTTCTTGTCAGTATTTATCATGTACTGTTGTAGCCCTGAAGACTGTCATTGAGCTTGTGCTGCTTGGAGCATCATGGGATGTTCAGAGGAACTGATGTAGTTTGCCTGCAGACAGTGCAGTAACTAAGGGATAAAATTAGTTTAGCTTTGTTCACAAATTATAGCTGTTGTTATAACTTGATTTCCTACACTTTTCCTTTAATATTCACATACACTGTCAGCCTTTTAAACTTTAGCAAATTGAGAGATACGGCAGAATGTGAGTACAGCCAGTGCCTCTTCATACACAAGCTTCAGTTGCCATTTAGGCTGAGGTTTTGTTTTTTTTTCCTCATGAGTAGTTCTTATACTGAAAAAATCATAGAATGTTTTGGGTTGGAAAGGACCTTAAAGTTCATCTAGTTCCAACCCCTCTGCCGTGGGCAGGGACACCTCACACTAAACCACATTGCCCAAGGCTCTGTCCAGCCTGGCCTTGAGCACTGCCAGGGAGGGAGCATTTACGACTTCTCTGGGGAAGCTGTTCCAGTGCCTCACCACCCTCACAGTAAAGAACTTCTTCCTTATATCCAATCTAAACTTCCCCTGTTTAAGTTTTAACCCATTACTGCTTGTCCTATTGCTGCAGTCCCTGATGAAGAGTCCCTTTCCATCACCCTTGTAGGCCTCCTTTGGATAGAATCATGGAATAGGTTGGGTTGGAAAGGACCTTAAGATCATCTAGTTCCAGCCCCCTGCCATGGGAGGGGAGATACTGGAAGGCTGGTATGAGGTCTCCCTGCAGCCTTCTTCAGGCTGAAGAGACCCAACTTTCTCATCCTGTCTTCATACTGGGAGGTGCTTCAGCCCTGTTACTGTCCTTGTGGCCCTCCTCTGGACTCGCTCCAACAGCTCCATGGCCTTACTACATTGAGGACACAAAAACTGCACACAGTTATACAGAATACCTTCTGTAATAAGAAATGAACTTGTATATTTTATACCTATTCCCACCGTGAGGGTGTTAAAACATGGCCAAAAGAGCATCTTCAATGGAAACTGCTAGCTGACTACTGCTTTTGTTTTTGTAGAGTGTATTCTTTTCCATGAGCCCTATTGCGCTGGCAAGGCTGTTGTTTATGTATGACTGCAATGGAAATTTTGCAGAAAATTCCAGCATATTTTTTGAACTGTGACAGTCTGCAAGTACCCTTGAAATACAGCCTTGCTTTGTCATCAGTCTGAGTTTTACAGTTGCATTCATCCTTAATGTTAGATTTTTTTCTTGACCTCTAGAACATGGTTATTCAACGTTATAATTTTTATCAAGATAGTTTTTATTTTTCCTCATAGAATTATTTGAGCATTAAGAGTGTGTTTAGCATTCTTCAGAACAAATCGGACGCATTCCTTCTGCCACAAAAATCTTATCTAAAAATACACACATGTAAGGAGGGCAAAAAGGCTGGCAGGAGTTGTTAAGAAATGAACAAAAAGTAAATGCTGTTCTTGAGGCAGTTGTATTTGAAGCTCTTTGTCACTGATCCAGAGGCTCTTGTAGCCAATTTTTTCTTCTCCTTTCAGATACATACAGCTTGTGATTTCCTAGTCAGAAGCTGTTTGAAAATAAGTTAAAAGCACTTAATTTTTTTTAGATAGTTGTCTCATCTGTGAGCAGTGTTCATTCTTCACCCTTTTTTCCTGTTCTGATTCCACTTTCAAACAGGTGTACAATCCTCGGATCAGAGTGGAGTCTCTCTTGGTGACTGCAATTAGTAAAGCTTCTGCTCAGCAGCGAGCTGGCCGTGCTGGTCGTACTAGGCCAGGCAAGTGCTTCAGGCTGTATACAGAGAAGGCTTACAAAACTGAAATGCAGGTAAGAATGCATATATAACTCCTAATCATTACAGGTAGCCGAGTGCCTTGCTACCAAACTAAATCAGAGTGTGAATGCTTTTGTAGTTTAAAATAACAAGTGTTCTGAATTTTCTTTCTTTTCCTCTCCCTATCACAGGACAACACATACCCTGAAATTTTGAGGTCTAACTTAGGATCTGTAGTACTGCAGCTTAAGAAGCTTGGCATAGATGATTTGGTGCACTTTGATTTTATGGATCCTCCAGGTATCTGTTTCTGTTTTATCTTGCCTACTGTAACTGTTATACTTTAACTTGTGAAATCCTTACTTCGGTGAATATTTAACAACGTCATATAACGTATTTTGGTGTTTGTTTTTCACTTTTTAATCTGCAAGGAATGTCTTTTGTTTATCCTAAAGTAGTGATGTGTGTTTCAAAACCAGCTTATGTTTCTTTCTGCATAATGGTTTTAAATGGAAGGGAGTAATCTACTGAATATCCCTTACCTGCAGAGGATAAGACAAAATTACGGGCATTAGAAAATCTATAATTTGATGAGGTTTTTTGATTATAACCCTGATTACACATTCTAATTGTGCATCAGTTAACAATTGTATGTAAATAAAATCAGCTAGTATTTTTAAAGCTGAATACATGTTTTTACTCAAACTATGAAGTTAATGTGTGTCTCCCTTTTAATAGTGTTAAATGTTCATACATTCTTTACCTGGGTTATTTTGATAATTAAAAATGTAGATCAGCCCTATTTAAGTACATTAAAGTTGGTTGCTTTTCCCCATAAAATAAAAATATAATTTATAATCTGTACACTTTTAAATAGCTGTATGGAACAGTTAAATCCTTTATGCTGTGCAGCATGTATGGTATCTTAGCAGGAAAGCATTTTGGTTTTCCTTCTGTTTTTTTTTTTGTGGGCGTGATATACACTCACTGAGGAATGCAGGCTTAGATTTTTGAAGGACTATAGGTATCTAAAATGGACATGGATAAGATTTTAGGACTGTATACATCTATTTTGTATGGAACAAGGGAAAGTGCATCAGTACATGGCGGGAGGGTGTGATATTACTGTGATAGTGAATATTTTACAATTCCACTGCTGTCTGAATTTTTGAAAAGCAGTAATCTTCAAATATTCAAACCTTTTGATCCAGTTAAGAGCTCTTCTAAACAAGTGGCACCCACCTACCCATGTCTGGATGTATATAACTCAATTTGAAACCAATTTTATGTTTGCAAGTCAGTTGAATGGAAAATGAAAAATAAGATGGCTTATAATAGTCCATGCTTCCTCACTTTTTACTTACTCAGGTATTCAGAGCAGTTTGATTAATGTGCCTACCTGAATATTTTTTTCTTTCAGCTCCTGAAACTCTGATGAGAGCCTTAGAGCTTTTGAATTATCTGGCTGCTTTAAATGATGATGGAGACTTGACTGAGTTGGGATCCATGATGGCTGAATTTCCACTGGACCCACAACTGGCTAAAATGGTTATTGCAAGTTGTGACTACAACTGTTCTAATGAGGTCCTATCTATTACTGCCATGTTGTCAGGTAATAGCAGAGAAAGAGATACTAAACAAAACATAAATCTTCAGTTTAGGGAAAATTTGAGTTTGCCACATCAAAACCATAAATAATACACATATATTTCTAATAAAATTAGAAATGTCTTTTAAAACCATACAGGTGTTTAATCAACCATTATGGGCTTACATAGAGATCTTGAAGCTAATGAATGTTAATGTTAAATCAACATACGTAAAATGGTCAAACAGTTTGCTCTCAACTTCAGGTAAAAATGTGTATATACATATATAAGTTGATGGGGGGTGGAAATCAGGCTAGTGGAACAGAGATTTCTCTTCAGGCTCATAGTCAGGACCAGGAATGTCAGCTCAACCACTGTTTTTAAGGTGGTGAAATCTATTTTTGCATTGTGCATTCTTCTGCACTTTGATAAATCCCAGTATTTCCAAAACTATTACAGTGTAATTTATATTAAACCATAAGGCTGTACATGAAATTATGATACACTTTTTCAGTCATTAAGGGGTAAAGCTAAAGAACAGTTATTAATTTTATAGGGAAGAAAAACTTTGGGGAGGACGTATATTTATAAGAATTAATTTATGTGTGCAGCTGTACTTTGCTGCTGCTTTCTGTGAATAGCACTGCATCAGAGCAGAGCTGCTGCTTGAGAGAGCTTGATGAGAGAGAAATGTTATCAAGCAAGCAGGGTATTTCATTTCCCAGTTATGTAAAACTGAACTTCATTTTACAGTTAGCTGTCATAGGACAAGCAGCAATATTTAGCCTGTTATGAAAATGGGGATTTCTTACAATTACTCTTTCGCCTTTTGGGTGTGCAATTTTCGCAGGCTCTGCACAGTGCAGGTGTGCTGCTTACATGTTTAACTTGGTTGAGTAGATTAAAAAATATGTTTTGGCTAAATGTAAAATCTGTTGCTTCAGTTTAGCCTTACACTATGTGAATGTGAAAGTTTTTAAGCACAAGCTAAAATGTTTGTTGCAGAGTTATGATTGTTCAGACTCAGAGCAGATGGGCAGGGCAGAATCATCGTAATTATTTAATTAAATGGTAGGCTTAATTGCGGAGGTGGTGGTAGGTTGGTGCCTGTCTTTGTCTTCCCTTTCCCTCTTCCCCGCCACTACAGAACAGTGAGTCTAGTATTTCTGTCTGTGATCTTAAACTGATCTGTCTTAGTCCTTTTTCTATTTACCTTTACCCAGGCCATGATACTTTTTTTTTTTTGTTTTTGTTAAGGCACAATAAATGTCATAGATGAGATAGAAGGAAAAAAATTCTTTACTGTGGGGGTGCAGAGGCACTGGCACAAGTTGCCCAGAGAAGCTGTGGCTGCCCCATCCCTGGCAGTGTTCAAGGTCAGGTTGGATGGGGCTTTGAGCAACCTGGTCTAGTGGAAGGGGCTGGACCGAGATGATCTTTAAGGTCCCTTCCCATTCTATGATAAATAAGGCCTTTTTAATTTTTTTTTGGGGGGGGAGGGGTGTGTGTGGAGGATTTGAAGGGTTGAAGGTGGGTAATGTATGGGTTGTAATCTAGCTCTGCTCTTAACAAAACAGAAAAACCCTCAACAACCAAAACCCACTTTTTTTTTTTTTGTCTTTTTTAAACCATTGGCGTAACTGCATTTTATGGTGTCTTAAGTCCCCATAAAGATTGTCAGGCTCTAATAGCAATCCATGTATTAATAGTTTGGACTGTATGGAAAAACTAGGTACCAGAAGAGAGCAGAGGATAGATTGAATAAATGGGCAGATTAAATGGTCATACTTTGTTTTGTAAGAGTTGTGGTGTGGTGCTGTGGAATAGAAAGTGCTATTAGTTACTCAAAGCACTGAGTTAAGCCAGAATAATTTTGCATTTCCTTTTATTAGTCTGAGTTTGAAATTAAAATACGCTTTATATTTTCTCTGCTTTCAAGTGCAGGGCCCAAAATATAAGGTGCTTATTTTCCACCTGCATTTCCATTTTATTTGGTGTGTTAGTCTTGATTTGTTACCATGTGATTCAGTGTTGCAGTGTCTGTTTTCCTCAAGTTCCATCCAGTATTCAGCTTAGCATATTTCGGAAATGTAGTGTTTGGGGGCTTTTAATAGGAATTTAAGAATAAAGTAAAACTAACTACCCACAAAAAGATCCTCATCTGGTAGCGCCAGATGAGGTGCTAAAAGGTGTTCTTATGGAGATTTGGTGGACTTTAGTTCTGAGGAGACTGGTGTAGTCCCAAGCAGCTGGAAAAGGATAGAGGATGTTTAGCATCTTAATTTAACTGAAATTAACCTCTTAAGAATTACATCTACTTTAAAACCAAACTGATTTTGTTTTCTTCTGTAGATCTCTAAAGTGAGGGTCTCATAATTACATCTTGAATATTAGTATCGATATTACAAACCTGTAAGAATGACAGGCCATGAATTAAGCTGCCTGCAATACTATTTGTGGCCTCTGGTGGTCTGTATTTGGAAAGGGAATGTTAAAACATGTTTTTTTGGATTCAAGTCAGACTGAGTCACACTTACGTAAGAATATAATGATGGAGAAAGCTCATCACATTGCGGGGGTGTTTTGTTTTGTTTTTATTTCAAGTAGTGCCAGAGGACAGTTTAACCTTCCACCACTACCGCTACCATCACAACCTTTAGACTTATTAATGCATTCATTCACATGTTTCTGCATACCAGTGCTGATAACAATACCATCTGGGGAAGAGGGCTTGACTTCACTGCTGTGTTATGTCTGGTAGCAGACCTGTGGTAAATCTCATGTTTGTTTAGACTGTACTAGTGCAGTACAGTTTCAGAACTATCTTCTTCACTCTGTCCTTAGAGGCTTTCTGAGAAACCAGTTGCAATTGAAGCATTTTGTTACATGGGCTACTAACTCCTGGTAGAGCTATCAGCACTGGGTCTTGAGCCAAGATCTGTTTAGCTTTCCAGTATACATAGACAACCTTGATGGCCTTCAGACTAGAGATTTTGATGCCTACATATAGTTCTATTTAAATAATCAGGTACTCTGTAGCTTTGAAACCCTCTTGTCTTACAGATGTGGTTAGGTGTTGATGTACCAAATCATGGTAGTAAACAGTCCAAGATGCAGTTGGAGGCCATCCTGCCCTGCCCTATGCTCTGTGAACTGACCTAGCTAGGCCTTGTTCCTCTATCTGTGAATGCGTGACTCATCGATATGGGCGTTTGTGTTGGGCCCATACCAACCTTGTTTAGTCCCACAGTGTTTTGTTCGCCCCACGGAAGCAAAGAAAGCAGCGGATGAAGCCAAGATGAGGTTTGCCCACATAGATGGAGATCATTTGACGTTGCTGAATGTCTACCATGCTTTCAAACAAAGTAAGTGTGCACCTGCTTTAGCAAAATTATTCAAAATAGTTTGTGCTGCCAGCTTTTGTTCTGGGTTCCAGGGACAGATGAGAGGTGTGGGCTTGTTTTCCAAGCCATTCTGTTGTGATCTTAAATACTTTTTCGTTTTGAGTATGTAAAAGTTAAGTGCTGCTTGTCTTTGGGATGGAAGCAAACCCAAAAAATCTAGCCAAGATAATAATGTAATAAACTGATGACTGTGGAGGCAAGCCAGGCTTCTAAATCAGCACTGGGTAACCTTGGACAGAAGGAAGTAAATGTGCCTATAATTAAGAAATATTGGAAGTTTGTTATCTGACATTAATTATACCAAAATCTGCTTAATTGCTTAATTTTCAGGGAGAGCAGAGCAGAAAATACAGTGCAATTGAAGAATATGCTAATAGAACCAAAGCCTTTTTAATATAGTTAGAAATTCTATAATAAGGCCTTGGGATAGATTGTGGGGCAGATGGGTGATGCATCAACAAGTAGTATCTTAAAGCCCTATGATAAATTTTTTTCATTTTCCTCATTTTTGTGTAAGGATTTTAGGGAAAATATGTGGTACTTCTCAGCAGTATATTTTAGCAGCTTGAAAAAGATGGGAATGAAGAGGGGAAGCTAGGAAAAATGGCTACATAAGTGGTATGCTTTTTTAACAGTGACGTATCCTGGTGGTAAGGAAAAAGATTACTCTTAACTGCCAACCAGGTTAACTTGGGTGCTCCATTTGCATTTATGTGTAGACAACAGAAAAGCAACAGTCTTTTTTTTCTGAGTAAAAAGAAACCCAACTGGGTGTCTCTTTCTGCTGCAGTTTTGATCTAGAAATTTTGCATTGAAATAATCTGCCACTTTATGTGGCAATCCTAAATAAATCTATTTTCAGAGTAAAAGTCAAACAAAAGTATTCACAATTGTTTGAAACAACAGCTGAGAAAAACTAATACTAAACAACTGGGAGTTGGAGGCACCTTTTGCTTGTTTTTATTAGCTTTTTAGTGAACAGGATCTAGTATATCCTTTGAATGTGTTTTGGCGGGGGGGTATTTCTGGAAGCCACTGGTTTCATGCTCAGGTTCCTGAGGGATGGAATTATCTGGGGAATAATCTTCTGTTCAGTTTCACTGTGAAATTGAGTAGGATTTCTGGGGTTCAGGATCAGAAGATGAAATGCTGCTACTGTTTATATCTAGAACAGTATAAACCAGTTACAGATCATCTGACTTGCACAGTTCAAATGGCACAAATGCTGTGGTACTTAAGCTGTGATTCTGCTGGCTAGTGTACAAGAACTTAAGCATTCATACTTAATTTTAAATATATTCTGTAATATAAAGCACAAAAAGAACTTAAACATATTTCTTATTGTGAAACCTTCTCAATGGAAGTTAGTAATAGTCTCTGTACAGGAGATACTTTAAGTTTTGTTAGCACCGTTTTTGTTGGATTAGTAAAGTAACAAAAAATTTAGAAGAGCGTCACTTCAAAAGCAACAGAATTGGTAGGGAGAATTGGGTTTCTTGGTGTTAAACATGCACTTGGGTTTAAGGAGGGTTTGTTTTCTCAAATGCAGTGTAATTGTGTACAATCTTGTGTCCATTGCACGCTGCAGTTAAAGATGGTGCAGTGTTCCTGAAGCTGTTACATTTTACAGTGCCGATTGAGAAGATGATTTTTGTAGTTGTGGGGTGTGATTTTTTTTTTTTTTTTTTTTTTTTTTTACCTTTACTGGTGGGGATGTTTCAGCCAAACATCAGTGATTGTATGTATATTGTGTTGGGGGGGTGGTGGTGGTGAGGGAGCTACTTTGTCCTGACCACATGCTGCCTGACTAGAAAACAATTTGGGCAAGTTACCTATAATGCAAGAAAATGACTTAAGAAACTAAATACTCTTGTCATATATGAAAGCTTGTGGATATTTTTTTTTCTGGTTCATGTGACTGATTGATCAGTTGCTGTTTTACTTAGTTGCTCTAATTGGATGAAATACTAATTTTTGATTCATGTGTTTTAATGTTGCAGATCATGAGTCGGTTCAGTGGTGTTACGACAACTTCATTAACTACAGGTCCCTGATGTCTGCAGACAATGTACGCCAACAGCTGTCACGAATCATGGATAGATTTAATTTGCCTCGTAGAAGTACAGACTTTACCAGCCGAGACTATTACATCAACATAAGAAAGGCATTAGTTACTGGGTATTTCATGCAGGTATGTATGCATCCTTGCGAGGAACATAGCTTGGTATTTAGGTGGCTTTTAATGTTAAGATGGTTATTAGAATTTATCAAAACTTTATGGATGTTAATTAAATTATATGATTCACTCTATTGCCTTAGTCTTTGTTGGATTACTTGTTTTTTGCTCCAGTAGTACATTCTTTAGGCAAATCTTACTTGGTAGAGAAGCTTTAGGCAGTCTTCCTCATACCAAAATACTGTTTCTGGCATGACTAATCAGGAATTGGCTACCAACTTCTCAGTAACTGGGGAAGGAACTTCATACAACATTTCAAGTTAACTGCAGAAATGTAGTTTTAAAATTATTTGTAGTCTGATACAAGTAGGGGAAGTGTAGCTGTATGTAAATATTAATTATATGTAGAAGGGGAGTATTTTCTTTGCGATACTTTTCCATATTTATATTTCACTTTAAAAATATATGTCACAAGTACTGGACCAGATCCGTACTCTCAAGATGTACGCTGTCTGTAACTCACTTGCCTCTTGAACCAGGACGTATGGAAGCCAGTCTTCACTGCTGCTGCCTGGTCGCTTTGCATTTCATGTTCAGCATGTCTCCAAGCTAGAATGCAGGCTGTGGCTTTTCTTTGTGTGGTGTTTCTTGTGTTTTGGTTTGGTGTTGCCTTTTTTGTTTGCTTTGGTTTTTGGTGGAATGTTTTGGTGTCATAGTCCCCTAATGCTGTGATTTTTTTCTGCTGAGTGTTTATCCCTGGGGCTAGAAAGAGTCCCTTTGCTGGCTTTTGCAGATCCAGGAGTACAGAAACTTTAATGGGAGTCACTGTGTTCAGTCCTTGCTTTCAGCACTTGTTTTCTTCATCTTTCTTGGGGATGCCTTAGCACACAATCCCTCTACACCTTTAATACTGTAAATCTTTTCAAAGACACTTTAGTCTCTACTGCTCAGGAGGTAAAGATCTGACTATACTACTCTATTCACCATACAAATATAGGCTCACATGGATGAAAATGGAATCCCTTCCAGAAGTTTCCTTGGCTTCCATGGCCCTCTGACCCAAATTGTCTTTTGGGGCTGAATCAAGGAATAGCTATGGCAAACCTATTGAAGGCATTTGGAGTGGAAGCCATTTCAGCAGTTTCTTTTCTCCTTTGATTTGTTTGAGTCCATTTTATTTTGTTTTCTTCTTTGACTGTTTAACCTCCATGATAGTGTGCTACCTGTTTGACCTTGACTGAACTCTCTCATGAATTCCATGTTGTTTTGAATAGCTTTCAGTAGAAAACTTAAAATATATATACTTAAAAGAGATGTTGTTTACCAGCAGTTGAAGTACTTAAAAATGCAGCCTGTGTGCACATTCTACTCTCTTTAAGCAGGTATTCTGGCTCTGCCATTTGGGGGCCCATGTTCAGAAAGCCCTGTAAGGAAATTCATACTTTGTTCTTTGTCCTCTTAGTACAGAGTGTGAGTAGAGTGCCAAGTCTGAGCACTTGCAAAGTGTGTGCATGCCCTGTAAATATCATAGTCTATGGGCAGCACATGACAGAATTTGTTTCTTCAAACTTCTTAAGCTTTAAATGGAGTGTTAAAACCAGTAGCGGCCCTTGTTCTGAAGTAGTTCTCATTGCCTGCATTGTTTTATACTTTGGTAATAGCCTCTGTGTCTTAAAGAGAGTCACCAAATCTTACTGTAAAAATTGTTTGGTTGATGTCAGGGTCTGTATTAACTATTAAAATAGTGCAAATTATGTAATTGTTGTTGAGTACTGTAAATTTGCCTTCAGTTGTGTGTCAGTGACTGATAAACGTGGAATTTCTGGTGGTGACACGTCTCATTACCCTTTATATTTAAATACGAACTTGAATTCCAGTAAATCCTTAGACAAGCAGAAGGAACAGTAAAATAAGTTAAAATTACCAACAGTTCTGTATACAGAAAAACTTTTGGAAGGATAGGTGCTAACAACAAGTTGAGTGTCTTACAGAATTCTTACATCCCTGGTTTCTTCTAGTTTTTGTTATGAAAAATGTTTATTGACTTTTTTCAGTAACTATTTCTGTGTCATGTATCAGAATATGTAAAATATGTAAAACAGAGCAGGAGTGGTATTTGTAGAATCTGCTCACTTAAAGTATGCCACAGAAATGCCATCTTCTCAGTACTTAAGTGCTAGATATGTCCTGCCTTAAAGGGGAGGGATTGGAATATCGTACAACTAACACATCTGTAATTTGGCAAAATAACTCACGAACTAGTGATGTAGATGATTATTTACTCAACACAAGTAGGAAAACTAAGCTTATAATTTCTAAAGTGTCAACACACGTGTAGCTGAAATAAGCGTGTGGAAAAGGCTAAGCAAAAATTATACAACAGGAAGTAAGTGAAGGAAATTGTTACAATTGAATTGGAAAAAGCAAGCAAATGCCAGAGTACCTTAAAGATGGGCTGTCTTCATTGTAGTGATTTTTTTGAGCTTGATATTGCCAGTTTTCTTAAGCTTTTTGTTGTTTTATTTCTGCTCTAGTACTGAAGGCAGAACAAGACTATATAGTTGGAAATTTAAGTCAGATTTTAAAGATTGATCAAAGTCCTGTGGTGTCTTCAAATCAAGGCTGGATGGAACCTTTTTTGGAAAACATGGCTTGGAATCACAGGATATATCAGGGTCATTAGGATGAATTTCAGTGATGTGGTGCTATACAGGAATTTAGATGTCAGCACTCCTCTTATGATCTCATTCTTACTGTTGTTCTGTCTTTGGTGCTATTATGTGTGTAAAATGGTGTATATTTTGAAGTCTTTATGTAATCAGGCTCCTACAACAATAGAAAGGTAATAAAGCCATGACATGAAGGTGGTCACCAGTGCAGTTAATGGTATTCATTTGAGCTTTACTCTGCAGGCAGAAATCCAAGCAATTGACCATGCTCCTTTGGTGCATGCTACCATTCTTCTTTCAAAAAGACAGACAAGATACAATAATTTCTCTAAGCTGTCAAGACCAGCCTGCCAAAATCTGTAGCCTTAAATCTAAAAAAAAGTTGGATCTGACAATACTCTTCCTGCTTTTGCCCTTTTGAATGCATTTGGATTGGCAGTGTTTGATTAAAGACCCCTGGTTGGGCTCTCTAGGTTCAGTGACGTGATGGAGAATACATAAGCATGAGCACGCTTAAAATTTCAGAGGAGGGTGTGCTATTCTTAATAAAATTGTGACATCCCTGAAGCCTCTGTTAGAACGTGAACTAAAAGGTTTTCCTATGGTGGCCACTCTTTCCATGAGGGTTTGTCATGTTGATAACAACCTTGTAATTGTCTCTAAGTGATCAGCAGGTGTTTTTTTTTAGTCTGCAGAGCAACCTGGGTGGCTTGGCTCTTTGTGATCCTTTGAGAGTTGTGTTTGTGTAGCTCCTCATAGTAGTCAATAGTGTTAATAGTTTTTCTCTCCACTTACAGCCCCATTGCTCATTCAGGTAGAATAATTCACAAATGTGTTGTACTAACACATGATGGACTCCTTGATGATTGCAGGGTTCAGGTGTGTATTTTGCTTACTACAACTGCTCATTGAAAAATGAGTGTGTTTGTACAATGCTGTGGTTTCTGTGGAAGCTCATGCTTTTTATGCTCTGAAAAACATCACAGAATCATCACTAAAGGATTGGTTGAGGTTGGAAGTGACCTCTAGAGGACATCTGCCCCAACCATCGCTCATTTACAGGCACTGGAGTTCAGAGGAGTGTAGGTGCATATGCTGCCTCCCATGGGTCCCTGTTCATTCCCTTACATCGACCTTGCTGCTCACCTGAGCCCTAAATTCTTGTAGCTTTGTGATCTGGCAAGCCACTCACCCCTTTGGAGAAGCGGCAGAGCTGGCACTCAGCTGTGCAGGAACAGCTCAGGCCAGAAGGGAGCAGGAGGATGCAGTAGCTGACCGCTGGAGCGTCATGGCCTGCGGTGCAGCCGTAGCGTCACTGCGTGTTTCGTGATGCTGTTGTCATTGCTGGGCCTGAAACTCTTCACCAATCCGTGTGCTCACAACAGCACTTTATGGAATCTAAATAGGATAAGTGCTGTAGCGCAGTGTTAGCTCGGGATATAAATAAGTCACAATAGTGTGTAACCACTTAATAGAGACTTATCCCTCATATCTGTGTTCCAAGGAAACATATTTTTCTTAATTGGAGTTATTCCAGTCGCTGTCCTTCCCTTGAAATTAAGAGCCAACTGCACTTCTCCGCAGCGTTTCTTTTTCTTTGAGTATGCTTAGTTAGTTCTGAATGTTTTTTCCTTAGTTCAGAATTACACAAAATAAACAGGAAATACAGCTCTTTTCTTTTTCTTTATCATTTATAATGATAGTAATCATATGTATTTGGGAAGACTAGTTAATAAGACCTCGCTGTCTTAATACATGTGAGTGAGACTGAGGTGCTAAAGGTAAATTGCGTTGGGTTAAATTTAACAGCGAGCTGTTTTCTAGAATGAAACCTAAATAAATGAATTGTTCTGTGGCAGATGAATGTCTCTTCTAGTCTGGTTTGCAGCTATACCGCTACTTAATTTTGCAAATGTTGGGTTGAATTGGATGAAATTAAGCCTAAATGGTTACAGAGTGCTGTTAATCTCCCTTGAAAAGAACCTCTGTTGACTCTGTGGACTTCAAGTAAGGCAACAGCGTTATTGCTAAGATCTTGGGTGAAAATTTGCAGACCATTGAAATACTTTGTTCTGCTCCTAAAACATGTTCTGGATATTAATGGCATAAAATATAAAAGGGAAGTACACTCAATGTGTTACTAAGGAGATACTCTGACTTTAAAATTTGAGGTAGCTATTGCTTTAGAAGACTTGGGATTTTAATCTACTAGAAAAAGGTGAGATACAGCAAGGAATTAGGAAAACAAGGAAGTACACAGCCAACATTAAAGGAAAGCAGCTAACCATGACCTGATAAAAAATGTCTTTCAACATCTTTCACCCATTGTCCATCCTGCTTAATCATTTTTATGGGGGGTGTGTGTGTGTGTGTGTGTGTATATATGTAATGAAATAAGTACTGAGGTCATCTTGAATTGCCAGTATCAAAAGGTTAATTCTGGTTACCTGTTCTGTTAGATTAACTGTTCTTACCGAGGATATACTTCTAAGGATAACTGTCTGCTTCCTCACAAATCTTAATGAGCTAGGTATCGGAGCATCTCAGTGAGGGAGGCATTATTCCCTTTCATAGCGCAAGCAGCTTAGTCAGAAGAGGTTAATTGATTTTCACCAAGGTCACAGCAGAAGTGTGTTGCTGAACCTACATTTTCCAGCTCTGAACCTCATGCTGTAACGAGGCTGCTCTTACTTCTGACATGCCAAACTTCCCATTCCTACTGGACTGACGTTTTTCAGGCCACTGCGAGAGGATTTGCAGAATATATTCATCAGTAGAATTACTGCTGAAACACTGCACTAATAAGAACTTGAAAGTACAGTGTTGTGGATTTCCAGTCCCATGGTAGCTGCTGTGATCAAATGTTTGAAGCAGGTGTCTGTAGTGGACCGTGGTTGACTCTGTGGGATGTTGCAAACCTGTCCAATAGATACTCCCTTTTGATATTCTCTTTGCTTTGCTGTTGTTCTAATAATGATTCTTCTCTTTAGGTGGTAACTATTTTTGTATGTTGCTTGAATTGTGTATTAGAGTATACACTTACCATGGCAGTTAGCAGAAACATCTGGCATCTTGATTGTGTCTATAAAAAAGCCTGAATGGTTGAAGTGGTCAAGTAATGTGCCAACTTTAGATGAGATTTGAAAGTTGGGATAGTATGTTGTGTGTAGAACACTTGAGAGTCGGCTTGAAATCACTTCACTTAAAAATTGCCTGTGGTAATGGAAGAATGTCATTGTCCCTAGGTGGCACATTTGGAACGGACGGGGCATTACTTAACAGTGAAAGACAACCAGGTGGTGCAGTTGCATCCCTCCACTGTTCTTGATCATAAACCAGAATGGGTGCTCTACAATGAGTTTGTCCTTACAACAAAGAATTACATCCGGACATGTACAGACATCAAGCCAGAATGGTAAGCCAGAAGTCTTAAACCAGTCATGACCTGCTGTAAAGCTCTTGGGTTTTCTTTTTTAAATTGAGGCAATTCCTTTCACTTCTCCTGAAGCTAATACTAGAGAACAGTCACAGGAACAATGATGGTGTGGACTTGAGCTCTTGCAGATGATTAAAGGTTTTATTTGTGGATACTTGTTGCTGTTTGTGGGAGCTGTGTGTGAAACTGGCCTCCGTGCAGTGCGCAGGGAAATGCTTGCCTTAAATCCAGTGACTGTGGTACTCCTGGGAAGGAGCTGCTTGGAGGCGCTAGGTTTGGGGAGATGTCCTAGAACCCACTTGCTTACTTAAGAGATACCATTAGATGCCTCTGTTCTCAGGATTGAGGTCCTCTCTTTGCAATAGATGTCTTAAATTTTTCCAGAAGGATCTGAGCAGGATTCAGTGCTTTCTTAAAACATGAAGGGAAGAAGTACAACCTGTCTTGTTGTCATATTTATTTGTCAATAGCGTGTCTATTGAGGAACTTAGAGGCCTGATCTTCTGCAGACAAGCAAAGGTCTGAATTGTCTTGTCTTTAAGGTTGTACTTAAACTGCCAAGTTACAAGCTTTGGAGACACATGAGGCTTTTCAGTTGTTGAGATCGTGCTGTTGTGCAGAAGGAGTTCATAAGCACATATACAGCCTGCAGTATTTGAATGGAAAAGATTTGAATCCTTCCTCAGCAATCCTTTTCTTGAGAAGCGCTGCATAGCCTAAAGGCAGGGTCCTATGGCTTTGATTGTGTTTTTAAGCTTCAGCCAGTTAAGGTTCAACTTTGTGTTCGTGCACAAATTGGTTTTGAGGTAGGCTCTGTTTCCTGTGGGCTTCTACATGAAGCAGCAGCTCTGACTGCAGGGACTGCTGTGACACATACTGAGACAGCAGTGAGGCCTGTGAGGGACACGTGTGTGCACACTTCTTGTGAGGAGGAAAGCATCTTGTGAGGAGGAAAGCTTGTGCGTGCTTTCTTGCCTTGGACTCCGGTGCTGGCACAGGGTGGGACCGAGATGTAAATGTGCGTGAAACTTTCATTCATCTTAGCATCACAGATGGGCTGAAAATGAAGGATAATTATTTCCCTCAGCTGCAGAGTTTTTGTAGGATGCATCTTAAAGTTTAAGTATTAGTAACAAACTTTTGCTTTCTTGACAGGCTGGTGAAAATTGCCCCACAATATTATGACATGAGCAATTTTCCACAGTGCGAAGCAAAGAGACAGTTGGATCGCATCATTGCCAAACTTCAGTCCAAGGAATACTCACAGTACTGAATTTATGCTTTGAACTGAAGTTACTCAGAGGACAGCTTTAAGAGACGAAAGGATTCAAACAAAGTTCAAGTTGTGCTCTTCACTTCGGTTCAATAATGGCCTTTATTTGAAAGCTTTTTAATTTTTCTTTACAGTAAATATTCCATTCTGATTTCATAAATTAAACATTTATGCCTCCCTTTTGTGTTGACACTGTAGCTCATACTGGAAAAGCTAATCAATGTTTTGCAGTTTATTGAAAGTAGTTCTATATATAACAATGTTACAAGCATTTCTTTAGAAATGGTTGAAAATGCTTCTAAAAATGTGATTATCGACCATGGTATGCATGATCGTTGTAATTGTTGACATTCCTTTTAGAAGTTGTGAAATGTTACAACTTGTGCTTATGTAGACACAATCTTTGGCCTCAGTACGAAGGTACTGACTTCAATAAAGTCTATTTATACTAATTTGGTGCCACACTATGTCAGTATTTCTGTTGCTTTGATCAGAAGGTGAGGAACCAGGTAGTGCCCCATGGAACTGCTGCTTTACTGACATGGCAGTAGTTAAGGATTTCAGTGTTGAAAGTGCGGGTACTGCAGCAGCAGGTTATGATGACTTGGATACAGTGCATGCAGTGTTGATCCCTGGCAAACCTGCTTAAGTTATGTAGGAAGTTCTTCTAAAGATGAGATGTGTGCAGATGTTTCTGGAGACTGTTTTCTTCCAACGTACTCCCTAGATCTTTCTTGGACAGAGCTGTAGTTGTGTCCTGTGCAGTGCCTGTTGCCAGTGAGAAATTCCCCTGCTGGGCAGTGTTCAGGTGCAGGTGACGCAAACGAGAGCATCAGTGACACTGCAGGACAAATACCATTGTGTCACTGTAATTTTGTAGTGATTTTTAGTGAAATAACCATTTGACTGCATTTTCACTTTGGGAAAGCTTAACCTATGTGGAACTTGTAGTAAGACTTGATCAGAGGGCTGGAGCACCTCTCCTGTGAAGACGGACTGAGAGGACTGGGTTTGTTCAGCCTGAAGAAGAGAATGCTCTGGGGAGACCTTAGAGCAGCCTCCAGGACGTAAAGGAGGCCTACAAGGCATCTGGAGAGGGGCCTTTTTTGCAAAGGGTATGTAGGGATAGGTAGTGGGGAGATGCCTTTAAACTGGAAGGTCATAGATTCAGATCAGATACTGGGAAGAAGTTACTGTCCCAGTGTCTCAGCTGGTGAGGCACTGGCACAGGTTGCCCAGAGAAGCTGTGGCTGCCCCATCCCTGGCAGTGCTCAAGGCCAGGTTGGATGGGGCTTTGAGCATCCTGGTCTAGTGGAAGGTGTACCTGCCCATGGCAGAGGTTGGAACTGGATAAGCTTTAAGGTCCCTTCCAACCCAAACCTGTGATTTAACATATTTACATTTAAAAACATACTTAAAAACATATTTGGTCAGATTTCAGGAATAACGAGGTTTGACCCTTCTGACAAAGAGGAGTTGGAGCAGCTCTTTATGAGGGAAGTTCCCCCAGAACAGGAGCTTTGCACTGCTGTGCTGTGAGGTTGGAGCAACCCTAGTCTGTGTTTGCAGAGCTGGCAGCTAACCTGTTAGACTGATCTGGGACACTGATCTTTGGGAAATCCTATTTAAATCATAGCAGTTGCCTATGAAATTTCTTGGAATCAGTAATTCCAGGGTTGTTTTTTTCTTAATTGCCATTTATATAACGGGGAGAAGTTTTGAAAACTTTGTTAGCAATGCAAACAGTTATTGTGAAAGAATGTGTCTCACAACACTTGAGTGAATTTATGCTACACAGTGGGTCTGTGAGTGCCTCAGGTTTTGTAAGTGAGGGGGAGAGTCTCGCCTCCTTCAGGTGCTGTGGCATGGGTCTGGACTTCCCTGGCCTATGAAATGGTTCTCAGTAGGAAGAAAGGAGGTTGATCTGTAAGATGTTGAGCTGGATGAATTTATCTGAGCAGTTACAAGAGTGTCCATTTTAAAACATGGGGATCCTGACCTGAAGCAAACTGCTTTCACCCTAATGCTCCTAAACATGTGAGTGGTTTGGATCCCTGCCGAAAGGTACCTAGGGTCCACTCAGTATGTGGTGTTTGCTCCCCGTCCTGCCGGTGGGGGGCACTCTGTGCCATACTGGAAACTGGCTGCTCCCCAGGTACCAATGTGTCCAGTGTCTGCACAGCGTTCAGCTCAAGGATGCTGCTCTGCCGGCTGCCCGGCTCTCCTGGGCACAGTGAGGTGCAGAGGCATGGCCAGCTCTCAATGTGAAGCCCCTTGAGGACTCCAGAACCAGGTGGCATAAGCTGCTGTGGCATTGGTGTTTGCGGATGGGGAGCAGATGGCTGTGGTTGCCAGAGGAGATGACACAGGAGGGACTTGGGCCTGGTTTCTCTTTTGTATCTGTCATACGCGCAGACTGCTCAGGCAGCGACAGCTGACCTGGGATCTGTCCTTGCTATGAGCAATGCCAATCCTGCAGGCCAAGTCAGTGTCCCCTGGCAGCTGCAGTCTTCCTTTCTCCCAATTAAGCCACTGACACCTGTGTAAGCTATTGAGAGGTGCTGGGTGCACCCGTGTCACTGGTTTAATTGGAAGTTTGTCAGTGCTCCAGCTGTCAGCAGAGATGGCACAGGCCCCTTGCCTGCTCACCTCCTGGCAGCCATGGAAGGCAGCTCTGCTGGTGAGCCTGCTGCAATCTGGGAAATGACAAAGCTCAGACGTTCAGGGGATCCAGCAGATGGGACACTTGTGTTTGTCACTGACTCCCTAGAAATACTTCTCTTCCTGCAGAGCAGGCAGGTGAAGCACTTGCAAGTGCTGAAGTTTAGGGCTGAGGCGTTTTCCCAGAGGGGACCGTATGTGCTAAATCCACAGTTGTTCCTCACTAGTGATCGGTCCTGTAGTGGAGAATGGCTCTGGGGTTGGAGTGTGTAAGGGGTTGGGGCTGTAACATAAGGACTTGCTTAAACCACTATGGGTACCTAAGTGCTACTGTGAATTTCACTGTGTTTTTTAATGTGACTTTGGAGTCATGTAGCAGTGGGAGTGAGTTATCCAAGAAATAACTGTCCCTTCCTGAAGGACTTTTGAAAAGGACAGCATAGCATCTCTGAGAGATGTTTCGTAGGTCCTGAAGGGAAAACTATCGGGAGCTCTCCTCTTGCCTACAGCTCCTGAGGGATAGACCAGATGCACACAGAGTAAGCTGGGTTTGAGAACAGCCCTGGGGTTTTTGTGAGTTAAGTGTTGAAAGGCAGAACCTCATTGCCATTTTTCTGGTGGGAAACCTTTAAAAAGGCTGCCTGGAGAAATGAAAGGAGACCGAGAAGGCAGTGTAGGAGTGAGGCTGCTCTGTTTGCTAGAGTATGAAGGTCTCCGCTTCCCTCAGTTAAAACAGCTGCAGCCCTGCGCATCACCAGAACTTTGGGTTTGCCTGCTTGTGCTGTGGACTGCAGTAGGTTATGGGGGAGATTGGAAACTGCAAAATACACAAGAGTTTGCTCACAGCTGACTGAAAGGTCCTGTACTCTTTGCTGGCCTGTGGAGGTGCCTCACCTGCTCCTGCTGACCGCAGCTGTTTTCTGCATTCCCTGCGTTGCCAGTCTCACATCAAATGTGTCCAAACTGCTAGGGAGGGTGTGAGTGTGGCTCTTTTGGAGCGCTGAGGGATTGCTTCCATAGGCTTCATTGGTTGTTGGCTCTGGAACAACCTACAGGGAGAAGCAATGCTTTGTTATTACAGTGTTTTTTCCTTTTTTTTTTTTTTTTTTTTAACCAGAGAAATTCAGGTGTGTTTTTGAGAATGCAAGTTTATATCAAATAAAGTGTTTATAGTGTTGGGGCTTTTGAAAATACGGAGTGGATTAGATGATAGGAAAATAGTACAGTGAAAGGAGTCTATTTTTTTGAAAGGAGGAGAGTCTTCTGTCTTGATTGTGCTTCTGTATAATACCTCAAAGCTGTAAAGGGCTAATATTGATGTGAGGTAACAGTCTAGGTTTGTTAGCTATGGAGGTAGTTACAGTACATAAGTACATAAAGCTGTGTTTAGGTATGTATATAGTAACGTGAGGACAGAATTGAGCAGTTGTACTGTGTTTAGATTTGTAGGGATTTTATAGCATTTAGAGTTTTTGTCAGAGAAAAGAGTAAATCGTGACTTTATGCTTTGCTGTGTCGATGCCATAAACCCTCTGGGAGATGCGTACACACAGTGGCACAGGAGGCAACCCTCTGGGGGCTGCAGGGGTGTATCCCTGTGTGGCACCTCTCCTCGCTCCCTGCGGCTGGAGCTGTTGGTACGGGCCAGCCTCTGTTAGTACATTCTGTGTTGATGCACTCAGCTTCGTGGTTTCTGATCACCAACCACCTCTCTGTTTGGATGAGGCTTGTGCAACAGCAGCACTTTGTGATGTGTCATGTTCAACCTGTGCTGCTCCATGGTGCGTCTCAAACTGCTAATTATTTGTCATACGAAATGCAGCTTAAAGCAAATGCACTGAGATTTGCTTTCAGTGTGTCATTTACAAAGATACCTTAACAAGAGTCACAGGCAAAGAGTTTTCCTTCCACCCAGTCAAGCTGCAGTTATTAATTTGTAATCAGATTGCCATTGTTTTCTTCATTTGCTGACAGTTTAGCAATAGAAAACCAGCCTGCACCATGATGCTAGATACATCTAAAGTACAGGAGTTTATTCACTTGCTGTAATTTGTGAGGAATAGCCATTTATCTTGCTTTTCCAACAGCTGAATGTTTTAATAATAAACATTATACAAGTAAAATCTTGTATCGGTACTCTGTTGACCATTTAAAAGTATTTAACTTCAGGACTATGTATGTGATGTAAGATTTATGTGAAGCGGGGGGGGGGGGGAATGACCTACTTGGTCAACCTGGCTCATTTTTCCACTCATACCTTTTACACTGGTAGCTTGCTTCCATGGTGTGCTTCATAGAGCTGTTCCCAGACAAAACTGGGCATCAGTCTCCAGTAATATGAATGTCAGATATCCTTGAGCTTGAAATAAGCAGCTTCAAAACTGGGATGAAACTGGTATATGAGAGTGTTTGCTCCTTTCTTCATTGCTCCTTTAGCAAATGCCAAGCTCAGGCTGCCTGTAATTCACACTGATGCATTCGAGAGAAGTAGTTGGTTTCCAGGAGCTCCCAGCTTCCATATTGAGGGGATGAAGTGAATGTGGTAACAGCAGTAATGTTCCTTTGGCAGCAGGAGCAGATGAGTTCTGCCGATCTGATTGGGGGGTGTTCTCATTTTGCAGTTTTTACTCCAGTGAGGCAGTTTCTCAGGAACACTGAATGTATGTTGGACAGGTGATAAAATACTTTGTGTACATCTTGGCTCTGAGTGATTCTTTAAGCTTTTTCCAGCTATGGAAGCTATGCAGTAGTTATGTTGTATAGAAGAATAAACCATAGTACAAATTCATGTTGATAATAAATATTTCCTGTGGCTCTAAACATGTATTATTTTGGGTTGGTCTGATTCTTTAAGCTGATGTAGGCTCTCGCCTTCCATTTGAAACCAGTGTTTATTTGGTAAGTGTATTGCAGAAATGTCCCCACCTCATCACTTCCAGCAGCGTAACCAGGAAACCTCAGAGCATCATATGCTTAGTGGGCTCCATGGAGCGAGTGGGTGCTGGTGGACCCATTCCTTGCCTGCTTTGTCTGTTCACATATTCAGTTATGTAGCCAAACCCTTTCTGCTTGTATCAATAACCAGTTTTATTCTCAGAAACATCAGCCTTTTCAGCTATCTGAAGGTGCTCTCAAAATTGTGTGATTTTAAAGAATTACAAACTAAATTTGACCTTTCAAATCCTAGAATGGTATCTTTGAGGTTGTTCCAGTTTGCAGGTTGAGTAACGAGCAACTGATAAGCCTTTTACTGTGACAGGGACAGTATCGTTGTTCTAAAAATACTAACACACTGTGAACCTTTCCCAAAAGGCTGCAGTTTGTGCAGGAGCAGCAGCAGGTTAAAAGCAGTGCGAGTCACGATGTGCTTCTGGTGAGCAGCGAGCTGCCCAAGAGGGCACTGACAGCTTTGTTCCAGTGAGTTACTGCGTTACACAGTATAATGGAAGTAAACTTAAATTACTGCTACTTTTACCTACTTTAAAAAAAAAAAAAAAGAAAAAGATTTGATTATGAGCAGAAATCAAGGGTAAGAGTTGGCAAGAATTTAACATTTCAGCTTTAATGTTCACAACAATATGTACCCTGTTTGTTGAAAGCAGACGTTTCATTTTCAGTAAATTTATGGACAGTGAACAGCTTCTCCCTGTAAGCAAGTCGGTGTTAAAGAAAAGCTCACACAGCAACAGAAACAAGAGCATTTTGGATGTTAGACCAGGTTTGTGCTTTACATGTTTCTGCGCTAAAGCTCCTTTTGGCCTCACTGCTCTGTGCACCCCAGCACTCCGTTCTGATGTCTGTTCTGTACATTCTTGAGCACAGCCAGTGTGATGTGAGAGGGTAATGAGGCGGTAGAGGTGGGATTTTTCTGCAGCCTAGAGAAATCCTGCTTGTTTCTGGAGAAGAATTAGGGAAGGAAAAATGAATAGGAAAATATTCCATTGTATGAAATGATAATGGCCTACTTTGTGATCTCCTTCATAATCATATTTGCTCTTCACAATAATTGTCTGCAATGAGTATTATTTTTGCAAGTAAAGCTTAAGAATCCAACTGTTTGTAGTCTACTGGCTTGATGTGAGACTCGCATTTAGATCTCTTGTTAGATGCAGGGAGGTTTCAGAAATGAATTTGCTTTTTTTTTAGCAGTCTCTTGATAAAACTAATTTGATTACAGGAACAACTTTATCAGTCCTGGGCTGTCTCAACTCAGAACAGAACTTCCTAAATTAGCAACAAAAGTCAGCAGCAAAGCTTCGTTCTTGCTGCTTCCAAACCCTCAACATTAAAACAGTAAAAGTTTGCAGAGACATTATAGTTGTATTCACCTGATCATCCTTTCCCTTGATTTGAGGTGATGGTTAACAGAAAGTCCACGTGCTTACAAACTGCAGTACTATGTCTATACAAGAACCTGCCTGGGTTTTCTCCTGGTGAGGTTTGTTTTTATTAATTGGATCAAACAGGATGATGTCACCAAAGAAATCCAGAGTTAATGATCTGTCAAATCCCTTTGAAATATCTATCAATTATTTCTGAGGGTTTGCTGCCTCTTTGTGGCATTTCTTGTGTAAAAATGGAATTCTGTATTGATCAAAGCTCTTCCTGGGATTGTGCACAAGACGGTGAAATGCAATTTCCCCAAGTTCTGCAGTGTGCGCCTGGGAGGCTTAATTCCTCCCTCCTCCATGTTCCTCCCTGCACAATACAGAGATAGTACCAAAGGAGTAGCCAAGTGATTTTTGAATGTCTGTAATTCACTTTGTGATGAGGAGGTGATACCACAGCTTTGGATAATGTGCAGAATAGGGAAGCCTCTTACCTCTCTCATTATCTAAGCGATGGCGAGACCTTGTCATGCCTTTTGGTACCTTTGTTCTTAGAAATCTTTACCATGGTTAATAAAACAGTGGTGAATCTATTCTGTTTATATCCATCAGTATTTTGCTGATGATCTGCATGTATCTGGAAGCAGGCAGAATAGCTGTGGGGGGTTTCTCAGATGTAAAGATACTCATGCTAGAGGCAGGGACTCCTGGCAATCCAACTGTCTTGATTCCTGCTCGTTTGGCTTATTTAGGGTTTTTTCCCCCTTTGATTAGTTCCTTCATAACTATAATCACAGAAATGTTATTTTGGGGAAATTATAACCTGATAGGGTTTAAGTAATTTATTTAGATTGTTAATTGGTGGTGAGACTCTAAAAGTTATGAGCTACCTCATAAGTTCATGCCTGCCTATGTTTGAATGGCACATACTCGCTGTTATTTATAATTTTGGGAGTATTGAACTGATGGAGATTACTCATGTTGAAAAGCTGCTGGAAGGCCCGAGGTAGGAATTAAATGCTCATAGTGGCTTCATTTTGTTAGCAGTCTCATTGAAAATATCTTGCTTGCAGGACAATCAAACTCATCAGTGTTCTGCTCTTCCACTTCAGTAGACAAATTTTAATCAGTGGCACACTTGATCTTGCAGAATTCAAGGAAAATAATTTCCTGTATTTCTGAGATGAGCAGAATTTCATGTAATCGAGCTTTTAAACTCCTGGCACTTCTTTTTTCTTTCTTTCTTTTTGAATAATCAGCTTTGCTTCATTCATTGCCTATTTCACGTAACTTCAATTATCGAGATGACCCAATGCTTAGATGGGATTAGCTCATGGCTGAAGAGCAAGCAGCAGATTCTGGACTCAGGCAAGGCAAATAATAGACTGAGGGTGAGATCAAAGCATTTTGAAAAATGTCCTGTTTTCTCTGGGCTGTAGATCTGCAATTGGCCTTTGCATTTAGGTGGCTTTAGAGAGCCTTGTTACTCATTTCTGATGGTTTCCTAACAGCATTTACAAAAACTGCTCTTACACTGTCCCTTTCCTTGGAGCTGCCATCCTATCTCAGCAGTCAGCAGTTTTCCTTTTATCTTTTGTATGAAGAAGATCAGCATATGCACTCTTCACCATCTAGCAAACTTTTATGAAAATGAGTTTTATTCCAGGTCTTTGTGGTTTTCTTCAAGACTCTGAACAGCCTGGGCTCAGCTCTGAGAGGGAGATGGTGAGTGCCAAAGCCAGTGCCAGTTACTTCTTTGATGTAATTCAACTTTGTGAAATAAGGGTAAAACTTGCCTGTGCAGTAAGCGAGCAGTAACCGTAAGTACAAGATGGTGTAACAGATTTCAGCAGTAACCAACAATCATCTAGTATCTCATTACCTTCTGCTTTAATTGCAAGGACTGCTTCTTTGAGCGTGTCTTCTTTCACCGTTGACAGCAAAGACACAGTACTGCTGCTTTTCCTATGAGGGGAACAAGCAGGTGTTAGTCACTTAGCTTAGTGCACTACTTGAAAGTATTTAAGTATTGTGGCTGTAGGTACAATCATGAGTTCTGACAGAACAGAACTTCAGAAAAGCTGGCACTGATACGTTCCTATACCCCAGCATCCCGTGGATGGGAAGTATCTGCTTTCTCCATTTTGATCAGGGACATTCAGTTTTCTGAATGCAATTTTCTTTCAGGAGAACCTTATATATTTGGAATGGTGGTGTGTAATTGAAGTTTGGGAGCAGTATTCTGGGATACTCTAGAAAAAGCTGTACTTTGTTTAATCTTGCTCTGTTATACCAGTACTGGAAAACCTGCACAGTTCTTGCAGCTGAGGCTAATGAATCCAACATGCGGAAGCTGTTCTGGGAGCTCCAGGTCTCTCAGGTAGCTTAGTGCTGGACTCTCATTCACGTGAAGGTGAAAAAAAGCCACCTGGCTTTCAGCTAGAGTACAGTGAAAAGCCAGTGAAAAAGCAGAGCACTAAAATGATGTTTTAAAGGTGAACATGGTTGCTGTGTTCTCATCCACTGGTGGCTCCTTTCTTGGTTACGTTAATTGTACATTTTTGTATTATCGACACGAGTTATCTGAAAGTTAAATAGAAACCTAAACACGCTGGAATCACCACTTCTGCTGTAAGTAGGTTTTTGTTCCTTTAGGGCTAATTGCTTTTATAAACATTGGCTGACAATGTTGCTTGACTTTTCCAAGGGTCTGGTACTTGAACTGTTGATCTCTTCAAACATTAGAAAGATGTAATACCTGGCTCCAGAGGTGTTCGTAAAGCAAAATGAAATAATTTGATAGAAGGTGCTAAGGAAGCTTTATGTATTAGGCTAATAGAAAACCTATCAGTGGACTTTTAAAGCCTTTCCTCTTCAATTTTAATGGACTGTCTTAATTGACTTTAAAAGGCTTTTATGCACTTATGAATTGGCTAAGTAGAAATAGTCTTCTTTTTTTTTTTTTTCCCACCTGCAAGTAAGATACAGGGACGACTTCTAAGTTTATTTATAAGATATCTGCTATTTATAAGATATCTGCTATTCTATGCCTTTGCCCTCTGAGAAGGGATTTTCAAGTAATGACGTCTAGGAAAGTCAGGAATAAAACCTGTTACATGCGTCTGCTAATGCTGAGAATTTGGTAAGAGGAAAAAAAAAAAGGGACAATGGTAAATAAAAGAATAGCACCCACGGGACATTTTGAGGTATTTATGATCACAAGTTTTAAAAATACTGGAGGCCACAGCACTGGGTTCAGATGCTACACTGTTTGTAGGAGAGACACACAAAACAAAACATACAGCTATGGAGTATCACTTTGTGTTGCAGAATATTAATTTAGAGGCTATAGCTGAGTTGCATCCTGATCCCTGTGGGACTGTTCTGATACAAATCTGTCTGCTTACATGGAACATGCAAGTTGAAGACAAATGTCTTTTCTATCTCAGATTCTGCATATGCATGTCAAACCCAAAACCTCTGGAAGCCTTGCTTTTCAGGGAATCTCTTGAGATATCCTTCCACATAAAGAAAAGAAAGATTTGTTCATGATGCTCTGGCTTTTGCCTGCAACAGTTTACTCAGAGAGGTGTCTCCCAAAACTTGACACTTTGATACCAGATCTATTATTGGCTCAAACAGCTGTCCTTGGTTTTTAGTCTTCTCCTAATCCATGTTGTGGTTTAACCCCAGCCAGCAACAAAGCACCACACAGCTAGTCATTTGCTCCCCCAGTGGTAGATGGGGGACAGAACTGTAGAAGTGAGAAAACCCATGGGTTGATATAAAGACAGTTTAACAGGTAAAGCAAAAGCCACAGACACAAGCAAAGTAACACAAGGAATTTATCCACCACTTCCCATCAGAAGGCAGATGTTCAGCCATCTCCAGGAAAGCCAGGGCTGCATCACATCTAACGGTTATCTGGGAAGACAAACACCATCATTCCAAACATCCCCCCCTTCCTTCTTAGCCCAGCTTTCTATGCTGAGCATGACACCATATGATCTAGAATATCTCTTGGGTCAGTTGGGGTCAGCTGTCCTGGCTGTGTTCCCTCTCAACTCCTTGTGCACCCCCAGGCCTTGCTGGTGGGGTGGATTTGTGGAGCAGAAAAGGCCTTGGCTGTGTTAAAGCACTGCTCAGCAATAACTGAAACATCCCTGAATTATCAACACTGTTTTCAGCACAAGTTTAAAGCATAGCCCCATACCAGCAAATATGAAGAAAATTAACTCTACCCCAGCCAAAACCAGCACAGTGCAGTAGCCTCAGGGGAATGAGGATGTACTGTCTGTGAGAAGACAAGACCAGCTTCAATTTGAAAGCTTCACCCTGATGCACCTTATTCCCATAGCAAACAGGCTTTGCAGGTAACACCCTTCACTCCCAAGAAAACAGTTTCTGGTTTATTTAATAGACTTTGAAAGTCTTCAAGCTGAAATCATGGAAGCAAAAACGAAACTAAATTAAATTCTAGACTGAGTTTAACAAGATGCCTTTCTAGGTGCTCTGCTGTCCTTTACCTAGTACTCTGGCACATCTTAAGTCCACGGTATTATGCTGTGTGTGTCTCTGCAGAGATTTAAGTAATTTTCTCTGTTCCATCTGCACCAGGTCTTTCTTTCAACACAGATGGAGTATTGATGATTATCCTGAGGTTACTTCTGTTGTTCAAACATTTCCTGGATTTTGCTGTTTCCTCCAGCCCCCACCAATCCGTTTTTTTTCCAAGTTCCTTAAAGAGTTCATTTTATCTCCACTTCTTCTAGTCCACAGGACTGAATACAGCATTAGCATCTTTTCTATGGAGCTGCTAGCACACTCAGGATATCAGACAATGGTTATTTGTGGATTTTATTATGTTTGGTTACGCACATTTAGGAATAGAAATAACATACAAAGGTTTTTTGCTTCATCACCAACATCACAGTGATGATGCCAGTGTGCTAAATCATGCGGTAGACAAATAGGTCATTAGCCACTTCAGCAATGGCTGGTTGACTGAAAACTTGTACACATGGGCTGGAGGAGCAATACATAATGCTATAAATAAGTGTTCAGATCTCGTTTTGCTGCTAGCAGAAGTGTGCTCTCCAGAGGCCCTGAATAGGTTCTGAGTAGTTCTCAACTATAAGAAAAGACTACAGCTGGATCTCCATTAGTAACCGGTCACTGCGCCATTAAGCTTAACTTCCTACCAGTGACCTCCTACCAGTTGCCTCTCCCAGGGCAACCCTCTGAACTTCAAATGAAGAGATTCCGAG
Source organism: Pezoporus wallicus (assembly GCF_028554395.1). Taxonomy (NCBI): domain Eukaryota; kingdom Metazoa; phylum Chordata; class Aves; order Psittaciformes; family Psittacidae; genus Pezoporus; species Pezoporus wallicus. The sequence goes on from NW_026637470.1 coordinate 1,310,090, forward strand.
CTAGAGCAAAGGGTTAACAGCAGAGTGAGGAAAAATGTGTGAAGGAAAAAATACAAGTAAACCCCACAAATATCTAAGAACCTATCATCTGCTTGATACTTATAAAGAGCATTGCATTGGTAGGGCATATAGCATGTCTGTCTCTAGAGGAGAGGAAGTAGGGAAAATGCCACCTACTGAAGTGTATCAATATGTCAGCTATTGGAGGGGAGAAATAAAAATAATAATAAAAAAAAAAGAATAGAAAGGAGAAGAGTAGGATTTTCACTTCAAAACAGGAACTTTGGCTCAAACCACGTAATTTTACAGTGCAGACTTTACCTGCACGGAATAAGTAGCTCCGAGGTCAGGCTATCCTGGAGTGCTGTCGGGATGGAATGCACCAAGACTTAAGATGAAATATGCAATATCAAGTTGCTTAAAGTTTTAGAAGCAAGATGCTTTGAACGCTGACCCCTCAGAGGGAAGGGAAGGAAACAATTCAGGAAGGATGGTGAAGTACAAAGGAATTTTATGCCATAATTGTTGCTGTCTGAAAAGTTGAAATAAATTCTTAAACTGCATGAAATTTTGTGGGCCACTAATGAGCAGTCTTAACAGGCAGAAGTGTCTGAAGGAAAATGTTGCAGTAATTTGAGAAACAAATCCTTGTGGACAGAGTAAACACCTTGTTTCTGATGTAGCTTCCATATTCTGTTGCTGGAAACTTTCCTGCTGAATTCTAACCTGCAGAATGAAAGGCTCTTTGGCCTCATACAGAACAGAGCTGACTGTCACAAAGGTTCCTCTGGATGATGAATTCAGGTGTTCTTGGCTAGCCTTCATTCAGACAAAACCAACTCACATCAAGAAGCTGAGTTTCTACTACACTTAAGTGTGCTTCATGGCATTCCATGCTCATGCCACATTTGGAGACTCAAGAAAGTAAGATTTCCTCAACAAATAGAATGGCCAAAGGATTCCATAGGTATTACTAGGTGGTGGTTTCTTCCTTCAAATAGGCAGCAGGCGAGTGAGGAGCTTCAGTGGGCCTTGGGTCAGAGTTATGGCAGAAAATTGCCTCCAGGCATCGGAACATGTTCCTGGGAAGTGGTGGATTCACCGTACCTGGAAGTGTTCAAAAACTGAGCAGGTGAGGCCCTCAGTGACATGGTTTAGTGGTGAACTTGGCAGTTCTGGGGTAATGGTTGGACTTGATGATCTTAAAGCTCTTTTCCAACCTAGTTGATAAAATGGGCTGTTATGACTGTGCTGCTCAACAAACCACTGGCCCTCCCAGTTATGATCTGGTAGCAAAACCAGTATTTTTATAAATGAAAAGCTTATATTCTTATCTGAACAATTATTCTGAAAAAAACCCTACTTTGCTTTTTATATTTATTTTAGTTTTGTGATATCATTATTGGTATCATCGATATCATCAGTGTCAGATGAGGAAAATGTTCCCCTGTAAGAGGACTGTGCTTGAGGTGCTGGGTTTGCAGTCAGGGTAAGGAGTACTCAAGAAACATGGTCAGCGTAATCCAATCCCTGTCTGCTAATTGCTCGGCAAACACTTTAAAATCATTATATTCAGTGTGACTTCGCTGTGTCCGACGAACCCTGCGGGCGGCTGAGGCGCCGTCCTTTTCGCTTCCCCTGCGGGACGAAGAGGTTTCCTGCTGACCCGGCTTCGCGGGCTGCCACAGGAGCGGCGGGAGGGGGAACGCGTCCCCCGTGCCACTACCGCGATCACTGCACGCTTAAAGGAAATAATAACAATGAAGAATCCGCTCCTGGAAAACGGGGTGCTGAGAACGCGCCCCAGAACGGGGCAAGCGAAGGAAACGGCACTTGGCAGGGTGGGGGCCCGTCGCCGACTCTGAGGTGAAGTTTCCCGCGGGCGGGTGAGAGGCGGTGTCCCGGCCCCGCCCCAGCTCCGTCCTTCCCTCAGGCGGCGCCGGGGTCACGCCTGCACCTCACACGCTTCGCGGGCCCCGGGGCGCGTGTGGAAACCCAGCCCCAACTTTTCACCGGCACGGTGCGGCGCGGGGCGGGGCGGGAAGGCCGGTCCGCGGCCAGGAGGGCGGGCTCGCCCGCAGCGGCGCTGCCCCGGCGCGGCGGGGGAGGACGCGTGTCGCCACTTGCCAGCTCCTTCCCCGCCGCGGTGCGGTGGCGGGTCGTGCCGGCTTCCCCCCCCCCCCCCCCGCCTCGTTTCCCCGCGCGGTGCCGGTGCCGGCTGGGATGGCGTGGCGCCCCGGCGCTGCTGACTCGGTGCCGGGGTCCGTAGCACAGCCTGTTCCCGCCGGCAGCAGCGGAGGGAGCGCGCGCACGTGACGCCGGCCCCGGCGCCTCCGTGCCCCCGGGAGCGCCGCGCGCAGGCATCCGCGCTTCCCTCGCTCCGCTCGCCCGACCGCGCTCCCCCCCGTCCGCTCCGCGCCAGGCGCAGCCGGGGCAGCAGCACCGCCGGCAGCGGCGATCCGCGCAAGAAGCCAGAGTTTGTGGAGGCTGCTGCGTGCCTTCCCGAAGAGGTTTTGCGCCCGGAGGATGGCTGGCTGCGGGCTGTCAGAAGACGCTTGCTTCTCCTCCTTCTTTTACAACTACACCTCCTCCTGGGAGACCTCCTACAACCAGGTAAGAGGCGGCCGGTGCCGCCAGCCTGGCTCCCCGGGGGAGGCGAAGGTGGTGCTAGTGTGTGCCGGAAGGGTCTGGAAGTGTTTCTGTTCCACGTATGGGGGAGTCGGCCGAGAAGAGAAACGAGGGAAAAGAGCTTTTTACTGTGTGGCTTTCAGCCCCCTTCCCTCCGCCTCCGCCCCTCCCGTGAGGAAGAGGAGCGGGAGGAGGGCTGAGGAGCGGGTTGCGCGCTACCCTGGAGCAACTCGGGGCGCAACAAGGCAACTCGAGCAGAGCGTCCCCGATCCCGCCTTCGGCTGCGCTCACCGCCGGCTCGGTGCGCGGAGCGTCCCCGTCCCCGCCGGTGCGAGGGGAGCCGGCTGGCGAGCGGCAGGCTTGGTGCGAGAGGGACCCACTCTCCCTCCGAAATGGCCGCGTATGCGTTCAGCCTCGTAATTTCGGGTCCTGCCTAGGTGGAAATAGTTAGGTTTACCCCTCTCTCTTTCTTGTTCAGACCCCACACCCCCCTTCACGTAGTTAACTTTGATGACAGTGCAGTGCGGAGCGCCCAGCCGGGCACCGCCGGCTCCTCCAGCCGGGTCGGCCAATGCTGCCCGCGGGGGGCGGCAGGCGAAGTGCTGCGGGAGAGCGGGGCGAAACCAGAAATCGCGCCTCAGAGGCAGAGAGCTATTCCGGGAGCCTCCAAAGCGGCTTTAATTAAACAACTGTTGTCGTCTGCTGCCCCCGGTGCTTGTCTGGTGAAAGTCTACAGGCAGCTGTCATCGATAAACTACATCGGTGTGTGTGTGGAAGGAAGGAAAGGGGTTCTGGTGCTGGCGTGATAGGAAAAGTTGAGCAGCGGGCGGGAGGCTGCCCTGGGCTGTGGAGGCGGTGGTGTCCTCCCGGGGGCAGAAGAGCCACTCGCTGCCCCTGAGGCAGCGAGGGGTTGCGGGGGGTGGGGTGGGTCGGCTCCCGGCTCCTTCCTTGCTCGGGGCAGCGCCCGCTGAGCTCATGGAAAACCCGCGGCCCCGGTTTCCAGGGAGCTGAGATCCCCGAAGGGGCAGTTGCCGGTTTAAGGTTACACCTCACGGCGAGGGGTCTTGGAACCTCGCGTTCCTCCCTGCCCCCGGCAGTTGACGCCGCCTGAGCTGGGGGGCCAGGCCGCCGCGGTGGGGCCCTGGAGCCCTGACAAACTGGGTCGTCTCTTGAAGCAGCTGAATAAATAGCGGTGTCCCGGGTGCGAGCGGACACCAGCCGGGCCCATCCCGGAAGGCACCTCGGCTGCCCGCCGAGTCCGCCGCCCCAGTCTCCGGGAGAGCCTTCCTCTCAGGGAGCGAGCGAGGCTCGCTGGCGCTGAGGAGGGGCTCCCGCGGGGCTCGCCGGTGCCTCCCGGCTCGGTGAAGTGTCAGTGAGCTGCGGCGTGAGCTGGGTCGGGGCTTACCGCGAGCAGTGGGTTGGGGCGGCCGGTGCTGCTGCTGGTGTGCGTTTCCCTGCTCATACCGAGCCCACGCACCGGTGCTGGTGTGTCTGTGTGAGCAGAGAACGTACATCGTTATCCTGCTAAATAGGAGCCCGTGCAAGTAACTGTGATTTAAGAAGGGCTTATGGCTTGTATCAAAGGCAGGCAGTCATCGAAGACTCATTTGGAACCATCAGAGGAGGAAAATGGTTAGGAACGCAGACAATACAATCAGGTTTAAACCAGTTCCTTTATCTAAAGTTAGTTTCATTCTGTAGCAAAACAGTTCCGTGAAAGAATGTCACTGTGAAACCTATCGTTCCCTCCATTTCTTTTCAGGAGAGCAAGCCCCTATCACAATGGAAGCAGGGAGAATTACTGACAAATCCAGAGTTGATCTATTCTAAATACCAATCTTGAACTGTATCTGAAGAAAAACGGGGGAGATAATTCAGGATGCACAAGGTCTATTTATAGAAGGACTATATAAACTGTAGGATATATACACAAAGTTGAATTAAATATGCATGATTAGGAAGGGAGTTTGGAAGGAGAAGGTGTAATCACTATATGGCATTACAACAGGAACAGATGAGCTTGCAAGACTTTCCAGGGTGAAGATGAGAAGAATTTTTAAGACGCACATTCTTTCTGGTGCTCAAGGCTCCTTTCTATTTTCATCTTTTGAGTATTACGTTAGCATTTGCATCAGTCACATTCACCAGCTGAGGATTAGCACTAGATGTTAGTCTGAATATGAAATCAAAATGAATATTGGATTTTCCTGCAAATAGATTTTTCTTACAAGTTTTAACACTTAAAACGGCAGAGTTGGCTTCAATTTGACAGTCAGCCATATTCATGTTTGTTTGTTTTAACCTGAATTGCATCCAGGAAAAAGAAGTAAGAGCTTGCAAACCATTTCTTCTTGCTAAATATAGCAATGTGGCTGAAATAGAATTTGTTTTGTATATTCTGTTTAAAACAAAACAGCAAACAGAAAAACTTTAAGACAAAGTGCTGAGATGAGAAGAGGGGTTGACTACTGGAAATATAGGTTTTTATTCCTAGATCAATATGATGTGCTCTCAGCATCTAGTGTGAGGTAAAAGGATCCCCTGTATAGTATCAGTAGCGGTTCAGCTAGAGCTTACAAAAAGAAGCTTTTCGTGGCATCTCAAGACGTTAATGAGAGCATAAGTAACCAAATAAAGCTTAATGATGGAAACAGTCAGGTTAATGTGAACAATGTTTTCTTCTGGAAGCATAATATACTATCTGACAGTTTTGAAAGCATGTATTTGCTTTATAATTTGGGAAGGTTGAGAGATGCCTTTCAGCTTACATTTTTGATGCATTATTGCAGTTCATTTTTAAGGACAAGATCATATGCTTGATTTGTTGGTAATGTTCTTGGAAGGAACTTTTCCCATTGCATATTAAATTCCAGAGTGCATCACAAGAAAAGCTTGTATTGGAAAAATTATGTCTAGAAACTTGATGAAGTCTGTTTTGAATGTATTTCTGAGACAGTCTTCCAGAAAATAAGGCACTATAATAGTTACAAATAAGATTTTGCATTACTAAGGAGAACTCCAAAAAGATTGACTGTCATTTTTTACAGTTATTTTCATACAGGGACTAAACCGTTATGCAAAATTCTAGACTAGAGGAACTTGTAGACTTAAATCCTGAAAACTATGAGTTGTGGTTGCATAAACTTACCTGTGATGTTATGCCAGTGGGTGTAAACCTAAGGTGAACGAATATCCAGCAGATTAATTCTCTGATCTGCATTTTTAGACTATCAATAAACATTCTACTTTTAGTTCTTTTGTGAATACATGTTTGCCAAAAATTTCCTGAGTGTATCTTCTGGTTCACTGAGATTCTCTTTGCATCCATTTCTTAATTAGTAGTCATGAGCAAAGAACAACTATGGCTAAGTACTGCAGAAGAGGTATTCAGCCTTGCAAGAGCAGTAATATTCTTGGGCATAACCTGTCCATGCTGAACTGGCAGCATTATTTGTATTAATTATTTTCCACTCTCCACTCCAGAACTGGCTACGTTGTTATGTTACTAATCTATATGGTGGGGAAGTGCTTGAAAATCATTTGAAATGTAGTTCATGAGTGAAATCCTATGATTAAGGCATAAATCTGGATGCTAACTTTAATTTGATCTCAGGAAAATCCCTGCTGTATAGAAGTAAAATGAGGGGAGTGTGCTGCCTGGTTACTGCCATTATTTCAGAGATTTCTCCCTGCAGTGCTCAGCTGAGGGCTTCTTACAGGCACCAGCTCTTTGTCCTGTATTTTTGAACATGGCAGTATGTTATACAACAGTTCTTTCACAGAATATATTCTGTAGATAGAAGTAAGTCACTGAAAGGTAAACTAAGAGCCAACTTTGTGGCTTGGCGTTTGGTCTTTACATATGCAGGGACAAAAGCTCCAATTGCCAGTATTTTTGGGGATCTCTCTACAAGTTTTTTTGGGAGAGCTGGACTGAATGTAGTATGTTGCTTTTATGCATTTTATTCTTTTAGCTGGAGTAAGTCCAATGGCCATTTCTATTTTCATCCATAGCCAGTGGGACTTTTTGACTTATTTTTGTTTCCATGGTTTCTGGATTTATTTTTTCTTTTTGGAGTGGTTTTTTGGTAGTAGAACTTGGTGTCTGCGGGTTTGGAAATATGCCAGATGAGTTTGTGTTAACATGTACAGCATATACTGAATATGTATGTGCATGAGATGTTGAATGGAAGATACTCTATCAATCTGCACAAGATTGGGCAGTGCACATTATGATTTAGGTAGCCCTTTTTCTTTAATGGAAAAAGACTCAGTTGATAGTTGTACATGGTTTGGCTGTGAAAATCATTGGAACAAACCCATCACTCACCTTCAGTTATGTTTTAGCAAAGCTTGTAACATCTCTGCAAATTAAAAAGACACTGGTAAAATGGAATTAGTTAAGAAAAAACAGTGATCTTGGGTTAGTATTGACAGAAAACACTTGGCAATTAAAAAAAAAAGTTAATCTTGGATTTTAAATTTTCGTTACTCTTCGATATCCAGTGGTTGTTGTGTGCCAGTGCACAAAGCCAGGGAAATGGAACACAGTAAAAATGAAAGTGAAACTCAAGAGACCTATTTTCTTGGCATCCCAGCAAAAGATAAACCGTAGGATAATGAGGAGGTTAGAGTTCAATAAAAGAGGTAATAGACTTAAAATATAAATTGCTAAATATATTTCTCTTTCTCTCAGAGATTAATGGCTCAGTTGGTCATTCAACACAGTAACTTTGAAAAGTGTATTCTGATGGCCGTCTCATCTGGCCAAGAAAGCACATTTTAAACTGGGTGCAGACCATTTCCTCAAGCCCCAGAGCAACCCAGCTAAATGGTGGTACAGTAGAGCCCAATAATACGAATTTAAAGCACACACAGCATTGGGCAAGATGTTATTTCTCTGTCTTAGCTTAGAAGAAAAGCTGTATGCAAATCGTGAGTTACAGTTATGGCTGCAATGAACTAATGCATTTTAGTGATTTATAAATAAGACAGGATTTTAAAAAATACAGTTGTGTTCAGGAGAAAATGTCAGTAGTTCTAGCAATGTGTTCTGTAGGAAGAGGGCAGGGAGTTCTTAGCTGGTCGAATGTTCATGTGGTCTAAGCAGAAATGCAAAAGTGCAGGGTTTGCATTGGAATGAGAGTGGGGTCATCCACCCTTTGTACTCATCGTCAGGGAAGCAGAACCTTCTTCCAGAGAGACCATAGGAAATCAATGAGTGCACTTTGCTAGTGTAGAGATAAATGTGTACTGCAGAAGGGTATTAAATATAAAAGGGCAGCAGTAAAAAGATTTACTACATGAAGCAGTGGAACTTTCTTTTGGTCACCTAAAAGGCAATTTTCAATTTTTGATAACATAATTGTATTTTGTTTTTTTTTTTTTTTAGTACTACTAAGTGAAAAAAGATGGCAAATCAGCTATTTTACAGGGATTTGAGGTATATAATGTAAGCTGAGAATCTTGTTTACAGGTGGCAGCTTATTTACAAGTATATCCATGCTTTTTTTTAACATACTATCTGGCATTTATAATTTAGATTCTAATAATCTGATCTAACTTTGAAAAGTTAATGGTTTTTTGAATGTTTTTTCCTGAGGCAGTGTGATCCAGCTTGTCTCGCCATGACCAGAAGGTATCACTGAGGGATACCAGCACAACGGATGCACATAGGAGAGAACCTGACGTACATTTAGGTGTAGAGGCTTAATAAAATGTGGAGGAGCAGGTGCGCAGCCCTAATGTGTCGGTGCTTGTTTTAATTTCCTCTGATGTGCCTGTTTGCTGTGTGAGCAAAACTCCTTGTACACTTAAAACCTATAGGACTGGAAAATTGCTAAAAAGGATGGAAACGCAACAGTTCTACAGTATTTTTTTGTCTTAGACTGTCTTCTTTACAAGTGGCAATTGAGATTCTCCTTCCGCTAAGTAGCTGTGTGTTATTGTCTCTAAAGGTAAAATGAAGGTGAAGAGAGATTAATAACAGAGTGACCCTTGCTCTGGATATGGCACTTGTCACACTGTGGTTCCTATTTTGGAAAGAGGAATTGGGCATGCTTGGTTCCATATGAACTCACTGGGACCTGAAATGACAAGAGGTGTGTCTACACTGGCACTTTCCTTGGAAGCAGCAATGTGCTGCGTTCATCCGGACTCTGCTATGCTTTGGTTCATGTTGCGGATTGGTCTTGTTGCAAATGAATGGAATTCCGTTTGGGTAGAACTGAACAGGGAGATGTGTTCTAGGAGTAGTCCTAGTGCATCTGAGCTACAAATTGACATTCAGCTAATGAGATGAGACCAGAGCTAGGATGAAGTGAAATAATCAAACAAACCAGTGGTGCGAAGCATATATTAGGTGTCAGATCCTCAGCACCAGCTGTCTGGCTCTTTCAGTCTTACAGTTCTGTGTTATTGGCTCGTGTAGAAAGCCTTTGCACGTAGTTAGTATTACCTGGCAGACAGTGCATGAAAGCCTGTATTTGGGAAGCTGCTTGGAGAATCATGGGTAGGGTGGTCACCTGACATGCATCCTTATGTCGCAATCATAAGACCATTATTCTTTCCCTCAAAAAAGGGTAGTTTGTGTTGGCATGAAGAGAAAAGGTTCGTTTGATCACTTGTGATATAACACATGAGCGAGTGAGAGGTACTGCTACTTTGGCTCACAAAAGCCCTCCACATTTTTAACCCATTTTATTATTTGCAAGAGCAATTTAGTTCCTAATGTTAACAATGAATGATTATGATTCTGTACTTCCGTTTACAGCATAAATTAGCATTTTGTTTTCCATTACAGCTTTTGAATGAGGAATTATAATGTATAATTTGCTGCAAATAGATGTTATCATCTCTCTGGATGTGAACAACCACATAAACTTGAGCAAATGATAAAAATGGAATCAATTACTTCTCAAATGGAAGTAGTTTACAAACCTTCACATACAAAATAGCAATAGTAGCTGGTTATTGTAACAAATAATTAGATTTTTTTTTCCTTAAAAACAACATTTATTGAATTCCATTGACAATTTAGTAATTGTTTGTAGAATATTTAACAGCCCCCCTCACAAAATACATGCTGTATAATATATGCATTTTTTAAACTGCAAATTGCCTCTGTAGTCCTTGCATGAAGCTTTACTTGTGTATTTTCACCTGTACAAATGTTCCAGAAGTGGAACGCTGAGCTACAAATTGCTGATGATGATTAGAGAGCTTCACAGTATTCTGGAATTAGTAGATCAAGCTTGAAATTGTAGAGGAGAGAAGGATGAAGAGTCTGTGTTAGACGCTATATCCAAAACCTGCTGAAGGTGGTGTGAATTTTTCTGCTGTGTTTGAAATCATGATCTAGGTCCTGGTAAAAGGATAGAGGAAGAGACATTATTATAGTTGCTTGAATAAATGCATGCTGTAAGTCTCTACTGGAGAGAAAGGTAATACCTTGTAATGTAATGAGTTTACTAGTTTGAATTTCACAAAACAAGTTTTCACTGTCAGTTGCTACAATATGTTTCTGTATTATACAGAGTTATTCATGCTTGGAAAAATACCAGTCCCCAGCCAAAATGAATGTGAGAAACAGTCCAGAATCCCACTTACTCTCTTCCTCTTGCAGAATCTTGCTTCATATCACTAAAGGACAAAATCCAAGCATCATTTCCAAACTCTTCCTTTCAAGGAGGCTGTCTAAATTCTGATGATTTTCTACATACCGGTTTGCACATATATTCATTTCTGATCCCTTAAAACTCTGACCATGAAGCCATCATCTCATCACTTCCTGTCAACCTGAATTCACTAGCCTTTTCCTCACAGTCTTCCCTGGTAACCCCATTGTGTACATCCATCCATAACCCCAAGCTGAACATACTGTCTTGATTGCTTCCGCCTTCTGTCTTACCCTTGTTAAAAAATACGAATCAAAGTCCATACTTTGCCTCATCTAGTGCTTTAGATTTTAGAGTTCTTGTTGTCCTTTTAAAATGTTAACACAATTTAGCTTTTCCCTTTTATTGTTACCACCACCTCTTTCTGTTTAGGACTGGTGCTAGATTTCATACTTCTTGCATTGCTTCTTTTTTGCTATCCCCACACTTTTTCCCTTTTTACTTAGTGAAGTCATGAGCCCCTGGAGGAAGATCATGTAAGCTTTCCTCTACCTGTTCTCTTGAAGGCCATTGTTGCCTAATTATTAAAAATGGATAAACTTATTTTGTGCTTGATAAACTATGGAACAAGCTGACCAAAACCCAGTTGCCACCCTGACTGTCACATTTCATTGTATTCATCTGTTGCTTGTTTCTTTAGGTTGGTATCTGCTGCCATACTCTGATCAATCTGTAGATCAAGTAAATAATAGCTTTTTATTCTTCTAATAATTAAAAAAAAAAAGTGCCTAATGATGTGTTTTCTCATCTACCCCACTAACAAACATTGCAAGTGAAGGAGTTAAAGGACGAGAGGTCATCATGTGGTCCCTAGACTGAGCAATTCACAATGTCTGAGGTACACTTGTGTTGTAAAAACTCACTTTAGCCATTTGTTTTAATTTTTTTTTTTTTTTTCTGGAATCCAACAGCACATTGTGACTTGATGTATCTGCTGAACTTTGACTTTTTATCCATGAAGCTTCTTATTATACCTGTCTGCTGCCTCCATATGCTCATAGTTTCCTTAGGCCTTGGTCCAGCAGACCACTTAATTGCTCAACTGTAAACGTTTGAAGTCAAGGGAACTGCTTACTGTTTTAAAATGAGTGTGTGGTGTGTTGGACTGGGGCCTTACACAGCTGTATCTTAAGGACAGAGAACTTCGCTTCCTTCTTGTTTGTCAAATACTTGCCATACTTCCAGTACATTAGAAGTATTGATGGTAGTTATGGCAGTAGGAGCAGGAAAGCTATGAAGAGATCAAGGAAACCTGGTAATGTTTACAGTATTGTTCATTTGCAGTTCAGTCTCTTTCTTTGCTCAGTGGATTTGCGAATAAAAGACAATTCCTCTTCTTCTCCCAGACATAAAACCTGTGATGAAATGAATAGGTAGTGTGTTAAAATGCATGATTATGTGCAGTGACAGAAAGCCAGGCATGAAAGATACTTAAGGACAGGAAACTTCTTTTAGATTGTAAGTATGGTTTAAAAAAAAGAAAAAAATAAAAAGATGGCTGTAATGGTAAAAGGAGAAAAAAAGATAGTAAGTAGGACATGCACACACTTAAATATTTAAGCCGTGTGAAACAATGAATAAGTGTACTACTGACCGGATAAATTAGCAAAACAAAAGTAAGGTTGTACTTCCAGCCTTTTTTATTTTCATCCAAAAGATTTAATTGCTGGAGGATTAAAATAATTAATATTCAAGGCTAGAAAGTGATAACAGTGTGCAGAAGCTTGGATGCTCCAGCTACCAGAACCAGTGAAAGGAATACTTTTCTCTGTGTGATGTCAAAGCCAAAAGAAGAGGGGAAAAATGGAGGGAGCTGTGGCTCTTTGATGTTACTTTCAGAATAAAAATAATGCTGTAAAAGAAATAGCTTAATCTTTTTCTATTTATCTAAGTCCTTTTTTTTCCTAAAGAGTTAGGGCAGCATTGTTAATTGATTTTTCTGACACTCATAATAAGTTGTATTAAAAACAATTTACAAAGGATTTTTTTTTTTCTCCAGAAGCTGAGCCCTGCAGAATCTGTTGTAGAAAAGTCGGTAGAGAGTGGATTATTGTACATCGCTGTTCTCACGTAATTGTAATATGCTTGATTGGTAAAATGCGTTGTCCATTTTCAACCAGTGGTGTCTTTCCAGTAAGATTTGCTGGTTTAGTAGCAATAGCATCAGGATATCTCATGCCCTTTCAGTAGAAATAAAGGTTGTCCGAACAGCTGCTCAGATTGTGCTGGCATAGTAGCTGTCTTTGCTGGAGTGCCAGTTTTTGGCTAGAATATTTTAACACACTGGAACTTTTCTCTGGTTACCAATGGTTGAATCATTTCCAGCTGTGAAAACAGATGTGTGGCTTTTTTGGGAAGTAAAGCTAATTAGGGGAGGTTTATGAATTGGTTCTTTATATTTTTAATATGGGGTTAGAGGATGCTTTCAGAAAAGAAATAGTTTTTTTTTTATGAACATGAAGTTGGACAGAGTATCAACACACACAGCGTCATAAGGAGAATTGTGGGCATTATCCATGACAAAAAGAGCCTATCCATTGTCTCATTACCTCCTAAAACCAGGTTAAAAATGAAGAAATGCTTACTGCTTGCATTGGTAACTAATGAAGTTGAGACAAAACTGGCAAATAAACGTGACTAGTTTATCTTGTTGCGCATTGAGTATTAATACTGCTGTTTGGCCATTTGTAAGGCTGCTCACAGTCTTTTCAAATCTGTATGGGCCAACACATCACACACGTCTCCTTACATTTTTTGTTTTCTTCATCTTTGGCTTTTGTCTTTGAAAGGAATTCTCTAGGTGAAAACTCTGGAAAATATTTGCCATGTTTCAGACATTCTTTTCCCCTTTGTGTTTAGCATAGTGATTTGTACCTTTAACATTGCTGTCTGTCTATTTTTAAGATCGCTGGTAGGCATAACGCAGTCGTTACAGAAAAGGAATTTTCTGTCTGAAGAAACTTCTAGTTTTGTGATTCCTTTTTTGACTCTCTTTGTTCTTGATTGTTTTGTAAAATAGATAGTGAAGGGTGAAAAATAAAAACAGCAGCAAGTTGTTTTATTTTTGTTACTCTTGTTGCAAATAAGTGTCATACGAAATGGGAAGTTGTTGGTTAGAACATCCTGAAACAAGGCTGTTGTTCCTTGGGCATATGTGCATATGCTGGGGCTGCACAGTGTGTTGCATTCTAAAACCCCAGATGTACAGAAGTGTGTCAAGAATACTCACTAAACCTTCATGTCTAAATGAACTGTAAGCTCACTGAGTAGCATTCAACTTTCTAAGACCACAGCTGTAAGCTAGCACACAAACATAAAAAAAATACTGTTTACACATATATTTTTGCATTTTTTTTCCACATGAAAAAATGAGTATTTGGAAAGATCAGTGAGAGACTCATATTAAAAAAATCCCGACCAACCAAAAAACCCCTAAGAAACAAAAACTGTTGGAGCACATAGACACATATCCATGAAACCACTTGACTGATCTTCTTTAATGGGTAGCTAGAACTATTCTGTCAATTGCAGGACATGTTTGGTGCTTTGGATGCATTCCCTCTCAGAGAGTCTTGATGAAAAGCTTTGTGTGTTGGAAATAATATGTTGCCTATCTGAGATTTGCAGAGAATAAGGAGATGATATTCTGTTGTAAAAGCACAAGGAGCTGGGCAGTGGTTTTAGGTGTTTTTGCTAAGAGGCATTGCCCACTGCTTAAGCAGAATGACTGTCGGTCTTTGGGTTAGTAGTTGCCCAGAATGAAGAATGGATGTGGCAATGCTACCTGCAATGCAAGTTTCTAATGTCTTGCCATGTTAGGTTCCTATATAGTTTTGCCAGATGCTAACTGTATGAGCTGTTTTGGGGCCAGTTGTATGTTTCCAGCTAGGGTTTTAGTTATTTTAATAAACAGGTACCAGTAAATGTGATTTTACTGTCTTCAGGAATGTTATTAGATTAAAAAAAAAAGCCCATGCAAAATTTCATAGTATGATGTGTAATTAAATCTTGTCACCAGGGCAGGCAGTCTAAAGTGTAGATCTGTGGGTTTATTTTCCTATTTTTTTTTTTTTAATAGAAGATTTGTTGTTGATTTATTTATTTTTTTTGGTGAAGACATTAAGTATAAGGCAAAAAGCAAGTCAGAGAAGAAAAGGGCTGGCATATTGAGAGATATTTAATAAAAATATAAATTCTTTTGTACTTTAGAAGATGTAAAGCAAAGTGGCAGCAAAAGTCAGAGCTGTATTTGATTAGAAATCAAAAGGTTATTAATAGTGCTGATTACTTCAGCTTAGTTATGTCTGCTCTAGTATTACTCTTACTTGTTTGCAACACTAATCAAGCTCACTGTAAGCCCTTATCTTTGACTAGCCAGAAGAAATCATAAAAGGAATAATTGTTTAGTGAGAAAGACTTTGATAACGGCATTACTCTTGTGTGGGAGACAAAGAGATAACACTGAATGAAATGATATAACCCAGGTAGCTAAGGTGATAAATTCTTTAGCTGACTTGTCCTCAGCAGTAAAATATACAGCAAATTAAAGATGTCTTTTCAAGAACCATTTTAAGAACTGATGGTATTTGTAGTTTGCATGTTTCACATTTGCATGTGTAGAGGAAAGGGAGGAGATTTGGTGTTTAAAATAATACAATTTTGTAAACCCACAGCTTTAGACCAGGCAATTCAGCATTGCTTAGTACCCAGTTATCTCCCCATTACATTGAGAACTGGGGTTCGTGTTTGACTTATGTTTGACCAAAAATATTTTCCAAAATGTAAGTATTTATTTGAAGGAAGGCATTGAGTATTCAGTAAAGCTTTTGATACTTATTGTACTGGTCAATCATTCTCATTGTTTGCTTGCTTTAGAAAGCCATATTTTTTGTTAGAGTTGTTCAGAATTGATTTGCTAGGCAGAGGTTCTTTTTGGCTTGACCTGGTAGGTTGGGAAGCCCTTCAGTGTCTCTTTGTTTCTCCCTCTGAAAAATGCTTTTACTGAAGACACCGCTGTGTCTTCCTTTTGTTAAGCTAATCACAGTGACCTCTTTAAGACTCTTACTGGAGGACATTTTTTGCAGACCTCAAGTACATTTGCATGACTTTTCTCTTTTTCCTTCCAATTTTTTGATTTCCCTTTAGGAAAATGAGATGCCGGAAGCAGGAGATGGTATTTCAGTGTTGGTCTCTCCAATGCTTTCACTACTACAGAGAAGAGTTCCCTTATCTGCTTCTCTTCATTACATTCAAGGTTCAAATTAATTCTGTTTGCTGCAGTATCGCAATGAGAGTTCACATTGAGTAACTTTGCACATTTCAGTACTTGCTGTCTTAACTGAGTCATCCAGGATAATCTACTGTTCTGTACATATGCTATACTTTCTGTTCATTTGTTTGCACCTTAATACTTTGTTTTATCCAAACATACTGTTTAAAATGAGACTCTTGCATTCTTTGTCTTTTTGCCAATCTTCCTTTTTTCTGCTCATTTTATCATAATTTTATATGATGAAATGTTGGCTAGTGTGGAGCCTGGGACCAATCCTTGCCGAAACCCAGGAGAAACATCTATGCTAATTCCTCATTGTATTTTGTAATATCTCTCCTAGCCCCATTTTAAAGCACTTAATATACTCTTATATAGTATCTTCTTAATTTCTGAATCTGAAAGTCACGCTGTAATAAATCAGCTGCCTTGCAGAAAATCTTCTACAGACTCATAATTACTGAACAAGTGGTGTCATCAAATATTTGAGTTAAAATTACTGGATATTTTTAGTGATAAGATGCTAGTCCGCTAGTTCAGTTATACATATATGTAGCAATATAATACTTAATATACCTTTCCTGGGAGGAAGAGGAACTTTCGTGTCATAGGATGTAAATGAGCATTTCTAAAATAACTTTGAAGCTGTAGACGTTGTACCTGAGTTTTTAGATGGTTACAGTTGTAGTGCCTGCACCAAAGAGACAGTGATAAAAGCATCATGTGGGAGCAATACTTCATGCATGATGCATAATATTAGTGTGTCTGTGTGCCAGCAAGTTGTGTGCACCCTGGGTAACTTTAAAATACTTAAAATATTTTAAAATATTTTCTAGACGGGACTTTGAATAACTAGAGAAGTACTCAGAATTGGTCTAGACAGGGGCCACCCTCCCACCTCAACACAAAATAAAGCTTTAGGATATTTTTGGCTCCTTAATTTAATACAAAAAGAAAAAAAGAAATAGAATACTAGCTCCTGATTTAATTTTGCAGAAGTCAGTTTGTGTCAGGGCTGAATTTGTTTTTGTTTATCTGATAATGAGCTGGATGTGTTACTTGTCTGGTAGGCTATAGTTCGTTCTCTTTAAACTCCTTCAGCCAGGACTACTTCTGAAAGAGATGGCCCTGGTGGCCCCCATCTGCTATCTTGCCTCCTGCATTTGTGCTGGCCCAAGTGTTCCATGTTCAAGTTCATTCACCTCCTGCATGTGACTCTGTGGCTACCCAGACATGGGCCATGGTGCAGAAGAGGAGCAGCACAGACTCAAGAGAGAGCAAGCAAGAAGAAGTCAAATCTGTGTGTTTTAGCATCAGTGATGACCCATAGTGGTTTCAATGTGGTTTAAGTCTGCAGCCAGATGTGCTAAGGAAGTGACCATGCCAGTTGTTGACCTTTACTGCCTCAATGTGAAAGTGTGGTGTTTGTGACAGAAAGCCTTCCATCCCAGTTTGCAAGCTTAACTGAACATGCAATTGCTCCCTAACCTGGTTCCTTCAAAATGACCTAAATTAGTATAAACATTGAAAAATCTCTACTCTCATGAATATTAACAGCCACAAGCAAACCTGCCTTTATTTTGAAAGAGCTTGGGTAAAGTACAGTACAGTCAGTGCTGATGTGCTGTCATGCTGGGTGATCATCAGGAAGTGATGATGAGCAACTGGAGGTCTGTAAAGGTGGTAGCCTGGGTCAGCTGCAGCCTCCAGAGACTAACTGGATTCAGCCTACATTTGCTGTAGAAGCACTAACTAGGGAAAGATACTAAGTAAGAAAGAATTAAGTGCCTTTTCTAGGAAAGATGTCAGGTGAAAACAGTGTGAGCTTCTCGTTTTCAGTAGGTCTGGATTTTTCCTCACTGAAGAGGAAAATTGTTCAGTGTTTACTGAGCTTTTGGGCTTTTTGAGCAACGAAATCTTAAACAACAAGAATCAATGGCTTTTGACATACGTGTGTTTAGTGTTTAATGTGTGAAGGCAGCTTGCAAGCACATTGCAGGGAAAGCTATATGGGAACCTTGCTAGGCTGGATTATGCAGAGAATTACTGGTCGTCACAGAAATTGATTACTGTAACTGACATCTCTTTTTACTAATATATTCTTATGATGTTTGTTAATCGTAGGTGGGACTTTAAAGCCCTACTGTGTAAGTTTTTAAAATAAGCCTAGCATGCTCAGGCTTTTATGTAGTTCCACAGTGCAGGGCTCTGAGCTTCGTGCAGGCTCTTGAGCCTTAACACTCGTGTTCCCCTAGAAAATAAGATTTGATAATGTGTTTTTTGCTTGCAGACTTCTATAAGCTGAATTTGAAGACTCAAACAAGCCTGTCGTGGTATCTGTGCCAAACTTAGGTGACACACAACACAACCTGAAATAATTCCCTGTAAACTGTCAGTGACCACCGAGAGTTTTGATTTGGCAGTGATGCCTGTATTTAGAGTTGAGTCCAGGAGACTTTGGGTAACATTTGTCAAAGATACTGAGTTGTGTCTTCTGAAGGCACATGGGTGTGAGAAGCAAGGTGCCTTTCAGTGAGACTTCAGGTAAGCTCTCCTAAAATACATAGTGCTGTGGAGGAATATTTGCTATAGTTTGAAATTGAGTACCTAAGGTAACAAGGGCAACAGAGCTAGGTGGCACCTCAGTCTTCTAGTGGATTAGTTATTACAGGTAAAAAGCATTTCACTGTGTCTTCATTTTGTCTGCTCTTCAGATGTAAGGCTATGTTGGAAGATGGAAGGCTATGTTGGATATCGCTGTGCAGCATTGCACTTCTGATGTAGTATATGTGTAGATTTTAAACTGATGTAAGTAGCAAGTGAACGTGAAACGAGGGGGATTCTGAGTATTTTATTCTTAGGAGACTTAAGAAATCTCTGTCAAGACAGACTTAATAGAAGATACCTGAAGTTTAGGTAGAAGAGTTTAAGACTTCCATTACCTGAAGGAAGAAGGATTCTTTACAGCTGTGGGTTTCTTAGTTGGGTTTTATGTTTGTTTGTTTTTAAAACAGCTTAAAAGCAAAATAAAGGTACACATTGGAATACCTAATTTTATATTAATTTAGATATACTTACCTGAAAACCCTAAATACTCTACTGGCAAGCAGTAAAAAATCCATCCACATAACATTTTCTTAAACAAGTTTTATATATGTGCCTTAATTAAATTCTTAATGTAAGAGATTTGACTGCTTTTGTAGTGCAAAGTACTGGTTTCAGATTAGCAGAAAATACTTAATGCTCTGAAACAGAAGAACATCATAAAAGCATCTAACTCAAAGTTAACTTAGAGTGTGGCAAAGCAGTTGTGTGGCAGGAGAGAGAGTGCAGAAATTTCCATTTTTACAAATGAAACTAATGGAAGTTTTAAGCATTGTCCTGCTGTTTCTGTATTTAATGTTCTCCCCAGTATCTTCTGGTTAAGGAGTAGCGCAATGTGTGGCATTTAGTATGTGTTTAATCTCTTGTTTTTAAACAGATCTTCTTCAGCTGGTAGCAGCTTTAAGAATTATGTGAGTAGAATGGTAGAAGCAAAGGCAAATGAGAGAAGACAATGTAATGATGCTTTATACTTATATATCAGTTTTCTGTCATTTGGAAACTCGAGGTCTGTTGCTTTTGGTTGCCAAATGTCAGGCTGATTGCTTTCCAGGTGAAGCTGTACTGTGCTGCTTTGAACTGATACTGCATGATTAAGGTAATAAGTAAGTGCCACTTAACTGGAACAGGCCTGATCAGAAGACATTCCAGGTAACTGATTTAAGCCGAACAATACTTAATTGCAGTGACTGTTGCTTAATGGGGATGGTAATTATGTGCATTGGGGATACCTTGAAATGATTCATTGGTGGTTGGGTCTTTTGTGTCTCTCTCACTGTTGGCTCTTTTTCCTCTTATTCAAAATAGCTTTCAGTGACTTCATAAATAGCCATGATTCATTCAGAAAGCAGATAGACTCAATTGCTGATGGTTGGCTTTTAGTAATTCTGTGCCAGAGGTTTAAAATCAGCTTGCTTAAAATCATGATGCCTCTAATGATTTTTAAGAACTTTTTTACTTGCTTTCAGGATTTTGAACTGTTGGGTTTGCTTTTTCTCTTTTCTATGTGATCAGGAATGTTAGAAAGTTAAATAAGAAAGGACAGGTCACAGTTTCTTGGCTTCTGGATTAGGGCCGTCTCTACCATCATGAGACTTAACTAAATCATAGAAGCTGGTATGTTCTCTGCCTTTGGCAAATCACTGACTTGGTTTAGTTCTGTCACATTTTCTTCCAAGGATTGACTGTTTTCTTCTGCATGAGGCCACCTGATCTGTTACAAAATGCACTTTACAACTGAGGAACACCCCCTTCATAGTTAAAACTGGGCAAAGATGAAACGGGTCCTTTTCCTATTTTTTCCTCGAACTTTGGCCTGCAAGTGCATGTTTCTATCTTCATAAGTTAGCCTTGCTCTGCCTGTCTTCCCTGCTGCTTTATCATACGTGGGATGCTGATGTTTTCAGCTTCCATTGCTTTGTGTCTGTCCAGTTTTCCTGTATAGATTTTCCACATTCCTACCCTGTATCTTTTGGGGCAGACCCCCTTTGCAGACGAGTTTGCTCCTGATGCTGATATCACAGTTCGTTTTTAATTTCAGAAATCTCATACTTCCATAATTCAGTTTTCTCTCTTGTTTACAGTGAATATGCTGGATTAACATAAGTAAATGTGTGTCTGTTTAAAAGACTTAAAATGATTCTGTTTATTATTTCTAGAATACCTAATGCTTTTATGTTCTTTTTTCCCCCTCTTATATCTAGCACTTGACATGTGGGTAGGTTTTGACAGTGGCTCCTGCAGGAAGTGATTTTCAGTGACAGAAACATGTTTAAGACATTTTCATTACTTAAAAAAGAAATGTTTCTCTTTCAGCAAATCCACTGCATATATGACAGCAGGGCAATATTTTTATCATGAACCTCAGAACCAGACTATATTACCTCTTAAAAAAAATGAAAGGACAATCCAGGGTTTGCACGATTGCACTTCCTCCTGTTCCTCCATTTCTCATTATCTCTTCCTATTAGGAATATTCAAGGAGGAAATTGAGGGTGGCACATATGAAAGGTGGCATAGGAGATTTTGTTGTCAAAACCAGAACAGAACATCTCCAGAGTGCCACAGCTGTCTCTGATCCAGCCACAAGCAGTCTGTGCTTTCCATATACATGTTTATAGGGAAGTTGAGAAGTTCTTTGGTACTGTATGGACTACCTAATTCATTAGCCAGTGCTTGACAGATGGAATAGTTAATGGGTGGGTTTTGTTTGTTTAGCTTATTTTTTTTTTTTTTCTCTCTGCATCTTTAAAATGGTAGACAGCATTTTCAAAATGTTTCTCAGTTTTGGTGCCATTATATGCTTCTACCCCATCTTGAGCTTCACTAAAGGGCCGGGTTTGCAGCGGGTAGAGAGGTGCTACTTTCAGGAAGTTTATGCTACCTTAAAGTGTCTAAAGGTTGGTTCCATTTACCTATAGAAATTAAAAATTAAGCAGAAACTATTAAAATACACTTGCAAGACCATTTAGTTCAGTAATTTTGATGTCTTTAAAGCATATTAGCGAGATCTAGATCCTTGTTTTTGTAAGGCGTTGTACTTTCTAATATCATCTCTTTTAAGTCAAGGACTTGAGTAAAAAAACCCAAACAAGTAAATTAATAAATAAGAAAATCATAAATCTAACACTGTCCATGTAATAGCCAATTATTCTAGTTCTCTGATGTATAAAGAAATACACATTTTTATCACAGCATGACTTGCACTTCAGCACAACATAAATGCAATTCTGTCATCAGTAATTTCCGCATGCATACACAAATCTTGAAGTAAAAACAATCATAAAACATAACTGAGTTAAATCTGTTTACCAGTCTATAGAACATACATAATATTTTTGTGAGTAGATGATTTTACAGTTTTTCCAGTAAATGCTATACTTAATATTGCTTTTAAGGAGAGCAGTAATTGTAAATATTTTGAGTAAAACTAGGAATAATTACAACATTTCTCATTCAGTAACATCTTTCAATATAAAGGTCATAATTACTAGAAATTTAAATAGTAAAGTAGTTTGGCTGAAGTCAGCAGAAGTAATGAGTTTCAAATTTGGTGATTAGGCCAGAGTACAGGTGATGTAGATGGAGCTGGCTGACTTCTGCTGAGGACCTACTCTCCTATGTGTACTGTGAATATGAGTTCCTTTCACTTGTGGGTGCATAGTGGAGGTATTTGAATGAAATATTATGTGGCTGGTTTTTTTTTTTTTTTTTTGTTTTTTTTTTTTTTTTTAAGGTTTTCAGGCTGAAATGAAGTCTGTCCCTTACTGGTTGCAGTATCTGTTGAGGTTGAAAGTTAATCTGGCTCAGCCTGATGGGTATGGCTTCTGGTGTAAGGGCAGAAGCGAGAAATGATGTAAAGATGCCTGCAATCACACAGAACTCTGTTACAAGATGAGGGCTCATAGGAAATGCTTTCTTTGCTTAGCTGTCAGTATTTGTAAAGGGTCCTCTTGCCTCTTACCCAGAAAAAGGGTGCTGCCATCTCTGGCTTTTTCGTCTTACACCTGGAGATTTGGTGACTGCAGTGGTTATGCAGGGCAGTGCTCGTGCCCATGGCTACAGGCCACTGAGGCTGCGGCAGGGGTACTGTTTGATCACTATGCTCTGTCTCTTGTCTTAGGATGCAGACAGGAGCGCAGAGTCTTTCAAACTTGTGCTGTTGCTGATGAGATTGATCTGGGATCTAAAGCCTTTAATTTTTTCATAGCCTTCATAACCTTTCTGGTTTTATCCCCCCTTGGCATCTGTGTGGTTTGTGTAGCGTACTGTGGAGCTAGGATGTGGACAAAGAGAGTTACTGTGACTTGATCAGTTGAGACCCCTTACTCGGAGGAGAGGTAACTGCATATCTTCACGGGGGGGTGGGGAGGGAAGAACAGACAATTTAGTTGGCTTTCTGTGTTGGTTTAGCTTGTTTCTGGTGGGGATTGTAGCTGAAGAGAGTCTTTTGAAAGCCATCTTATGTAAGAGAAAAGTGCCCTGGTGAAAAATGGCCCTAGTAAGGATCTAAGAAAAGACATGGAGGGCCCTGTGGAAACAACAGACAAATGGGCCATCAGACGCTACTACTTGGATGCTGGTAGTGCTTCTGAAGTCATAAATTGATAATGCTGTTAGTGTTAGACACCAGAACTGCTGCTGGTGTCCAACAAGAGGGCTGATTTTTCCACTGGGAGAGTGAGTCCTTCTCTCCCTGTGGAGAAAAGTGTATTAAAAACGTGGAAACTGGTGAATTATGTTGTGTGGTTTGTGTGGGGTTATTTTATTTTTTTTTCCCCGAAAATACTAACATATATCTTATACAGTGCCTTTGTTGTTGCATTTCAAACAGGTTCAAGTATGTAACCTAGAGCAAAATAGGAGAGTATATGTGACTAGTTTGTGTTAGGCCACTAGGATGGCATGTAGAAGGGCAGAAGGAAGAAGGGAAAGGACATAGATGAAGGATTTGAGGTAGAGGTAGGTAAAGGATAAATTAGAGCTGCCTTTCCATCAGTGATGTCACTGCTCAAGCAGGAGAATGCAAAAAGTGTCTTATTCAAGGAAGAACACAGCTCTGCTTAGTGGTATTCCTCCTTATTGTTGCAGTAGCAGACCTAGTCATATGTGGGCACCCTATTACAATAGGCTATGTGCAAATGCCAGATAAAAGGTAGCATCTGTCTGATAGAGCTTACCCTGCAAATATAATGAAAGGTATGAGGGGTGAGTACAGTCAGGTGGGGAGCTGCAAGGAGACATTGAAAAAAGTCATCTCTGATCTCTGTATGCACTAATGTACTGATCCTGCTATGAAAGCACAAAGGGCTGAAACCTCTTCTCCTGAGAACATGGTCTCTCTTGCAGCAGCTGTTTTCTCTTTGGCGTAAGTGGGGTTGCTTGGGGAATGTGTCATAGTTGCGCAAGCCTCTTTTAGAAGAGACACCTGATAAGGAGCATTATGGGAGAGCTGCCTGGACCAAATCAGCACCTACTTGCACCAGTGGTGTGACGAAAGACTTGTCTCAACATAATGCATGCCTGAGTAAGGCAAGTGGAGTGAGAGGGATGTCATAGAATGGCAGGTGAAAGAATAGCTTGAGGTCTCTCTACTCTCCGAGAAGTATTGTGTCAGTGACTGCAGTAATGATTTGTTTGTGGTTATACGACGTACTTTAGCTTCAGAACACTGAGTCAGAGCATTCCACAAACAGTGTGATTTTAGTGTAGTGTTTGCAACTTGAACTTATACTTCTATGTCCCTTTGAAACAATGTGCCTATTTTAACAGAAGGTGCCTTATATATGCCACCAGTTGTGTACTGAAGAAATTGTGTCTGGCTCTTCAGAGAGCAGTCTCTATTAAATCAGACACTAGAAGGTCACCCTGGGGTCATAAACTATGTTGCAAAGCATAAAGTCATTCCCACTTTTCAGAAAGTTTTGGGGTTTTGGATACAAACAAGTAACAAGGTAAGGGAGTCCATATATTTGATTCCATTTCAGACTTCTGTAAACAAATAAACTGCAACCCCAATCTGATGGTATACAAAAAAAAAAACTGTTGGCATGCACCTCTCTCTCTTCCCCCAAAGTCCCCTCCGATTAGGTACAAAGGTCTTGATTTTTGCTCCTGTTTCATCAGATAAACTCTGTATTATGAAGCTTACAATGTAGTGTTACACAAAGAACCAAGTTAATTTTGGGACATTCTGATACTAAAAAAGGGTGAACATATCTGGTGTCAAACACATGACATTCGTATTTGAGTAACTTTGTTTACCACTCAGGAGGTCAGTGCAGGCAGTTAGCAGTTGGTTGGGTGTAAAGTAGATCCTATGTGGCTAAATGACAGTGGCAGAGCATTGCAGATTGTCCTTTATTTTTGGTTTCCTGTTTTTGTTGGAATATTCCATTCAAATCCCTTTACTTTGAGGATTTGTTGTATTACAATCCACATGTTTGGAAGTTACAGCAATGAGTATCTGTGAAAATTAGGCTTGAGCAAACCAAGTGATGTGGAAAATGTAAAATGGTTTTTAGATTCACAGACTTTATCAACTTTTTGGAAAACTTTTTACTCCCAAGAATAAACACTATATAATGTCCAAGAAACATCAGCAGTGGAAGAGAATGGGGGAGTCAAGAGGAGAAAAGTGGTTTTATCTGAATAAAAGATCTGTGCAAATGCTGAAGGAAACAAGAAATGACGTTATATGGCAGAATTCATCTGTTCCAGCAAGAATATATGCTGTAGATGGAGTAGCAGCTGAATTGCTGTAGAAATTAATTTGCCCCACACAGAATAAGTTGAATAATTTACTAGAATAAACATGCAGGGCCATGATGGGAAGCCATCTATTCAATGTATCTAAAGGAGACAAATAATGAAAGTAATCTTGTAACTTGCTCTTTGCAAGCAGAAAGGGAAGACATAAAAAGCTTTCTTGGGCTTTGTGCATGAGGATGGAGAGAAGCCGCTCTGCACACTGCCATCTTACTGAGCAGATACGGGTACTGAGGAAAAACAGACTCAACCAGCTCGCTCCTGACAAGACAAAGAAGTCCTGAGTGTTGCTCCTTGTATCAATGTGTGTTTCTTGCCTCAGGAGAAAAAGAAGAACTGGAATCTTAAGCAATCAGTCCCTGAAGCAATGCATCCTTCTCTCTAAATTGGAGAGACATCAATTTGATAGGTGGACCACTCGGTGGATAAAGAACTGGCTGAATGGCCGCATGCAAAGAGTTGTGTTCAATGGCTCAGTGTCCAGCTGGAGACCAGTAACAAGTGGCGTCCCTCAGGGATCGGTGTTGGGACCGGTGTTGTTCAACATCTTTGTCTGCTGACATGGACAGTGGGATTGAGTGCGCTCTCAGCAAGTTTGCCGATGGCACCAAGCTGTGTGCTTTGGTTGATACGCTGGAGGGAAGGAATGCCATCCAGAGGGACCTTGACATGCTTGTGAGGTGGGCTGATGCCAACCTCATGAAGTTTAACCATGCCAAGTGCAAGGTCCTCCACCTGGGTCAGAGCAATCCCAGGCACAGCTACAGGTTGGGCAGAGAAGAGATTCAGAGCAGCCCTGTGGAGAAGGACTTGGGGGTGTTGGTTGATGAGAAAATGAACATGAGCCAGCAGTGTGTGCTCGCATCCCAGAAAGCCAACCGTATCCTGGGCTGCATCAAGATGAGCATGACCAGCAGGTTGAAGGAGGTGATCCTGCCCCTCTACTCTGCTCTTGTGAGACCTCACCTGGAGTATTGTGTGCAGTTCTGGTGTCCTCAACATAAAAAGGACACGGAACTGTTGGAAGAAGTCCAGAGAAGGGCCATGAGGATGATCAGAGGACTGGAGCACCTCCTGTATGAAGATAGGCTGAGGAAGCTGGTGCTGTTCAGCCTGGAGAAGAGAAGGCTGCATGGAGACCTCCTAGCAGCCTTTCAGTATCTGTAGGGGGCTTATAAGGATGCTGGGGAGGGACTCTTCATTAGGGACTGTAGTGATAGGACAAGGGGTAACGGGTTAAATCTTAAACAGGGGAAGTTTAGATTGGATATAAGGAAGAAGTTCTTTACTGTGAGTGTGGTGAGGCACTGGAATGGGTTGCCCAGGGAAGGTGCGTATGCTCCATCCCTGGCAGTGTTCAAGGCCAGGTTGGACAGAGCCTGGGGTTTCATGGTTTAATGTGAGGTGTCCCTGCCCATGGCAGGGTGGGTTGGAACTAGATAAACTTTAAGGTCCTTCCCAACCCTAACTATTCTATGATTCTATGATCTGTATACCACTCCTTACACAGGACCTGTGACAGTTGTTTCTGGTTTCTGTATTATAGCCATAAAGCTGTATGCTTCCTGCCAGTTTTATAGTGGTGGAGTGTAATGATGAATTAGAGTAATTTGCAAAGGAAAACATGTATGGTCTGATTTTATTTTCCTTTGCAGTGAAGTAATACAATGTCCCAGGTGTCCAGCAGGAGAAACCTGACATGGGGAGTGAACTCCTTGCACAGATATATGTGTACAAATGGTGAAATCCGGCCTTCACTTGCCATCCTAGCCAGAGCAGTGTGCAATATAGCTCTTGTGTTCACAGCCGGTGGAATGAGGGGACACAAGAACCAGCTTGCTGAAGAGCAGCAGGTCTGTTAGTGCTCTGTCAGTCTCCCTTTGACAGGCAAGCCCCAGCCGTCCCTGTGACACTTGTGTTGTGTTTGTACCTGATGTTTGGGAGTAGTATAAGGTGAGATGCAAAGCTTTAATAGCTTAACGAGGTGCTCATCATAATAGTCAAGATCTGTTGAAATAAAACATAGTTGTTTTTTGCAAGCAGCTGGGAAAATGCAGCCTTAGTGCTAAATTAGAATTTTTATTGGATAAATAAAAATCATAGAAAACTATTTAACCCTCTTTCATACATGAGAAGGAAGCAAAAAAAGGACAAATCCACTGTTTGCTTTTGGACATCTACCGTTGTTTCTGATGTCTTTTGGCTTTTGTCTAGACGAGAGAAAACTGTAGTGGTTTTCATTTGGCCTGTATGAGAAGATGCTTACGTCATTTACAAATATTGAATAGTTAATCTCCATTGAGACCAACTGAATCAGCACATTGTTAGGAAACTTTCTGGCTTCTTTTACTACAGCCTTATGTCACATCAATAAGCACGCATGCAGCTGTCCCTAGTTTTCCACAAAACATTATGGAAGTGTTACACTGGGTTTGGCTGTGCATGTAAAACATACCCTGTAAGATGAAAAGTTTTTGTGTTTTTGACCAGCTTTTCAGGCAGCTGAATTTGGTGAAATGTGTATACATGAGGTGGAATGCTTCTTTTGCAGTGTTAACCAGCAGTCTGGGCAGAGTTGTTTGGGCTGCCTTAACAGCCTGAGAAAAAAAGAGGTGTCTCCATTGGGTGACTGACTCAACCCTCATTCAGTGGATGCACTTGTTTAGATGCATTACTTGTAGGTAGCTTAAAGTGACAGAAGTTTTGTCTTTACTCATGTGGTAGTAAATGGTTTCATCATAGTGGGAAGTTGAACTGGGAACCGCTGTGGCAGGTGAGCATGTATGCCTTAAGACCCAGTATAACTGTCGTGTTAGACATGACAACTGATTGTTACCACTATCTTACTGCATGCCATGAGCTTTGGCAGAAACACCCTCTGAAGTTACAGAAAGGTCTTTGTTAATGATCACAGTCTGGTTTTATGACCTTGTAACAATTCCCACCATACCGAGTCATTTGGACTTGCATATGGACAGGTGAAGAAGCTTATTGTAAGCTGGTGAAAGGGGCACAAGTCTTCAGATGCTTGATTTCAGTGATGTAGTTGTGTACCTTTCTTCTTCTGCTTGTTTTGCTGCTGAAAGAGGAACAGCCAGATTTCTTCTGCTGCTGATGCCTGTAAAATTTTGACTCACAGAACTGCTTCTCTACCCACTGCTGGGAAATGAGTTCAGTGGGGTGGTTGATGGAGCAGCTGCTCCCTGTGCCTGGCCCAGTTGAGAAGATTATTCTGCTGTCAGTTGATTTGCCTTTCCTGCCTACCCAAAGTTCTTCCACTGTCCTCACATGGATCATCTTCTGGTGAATTTGCAAAGCTTTATACCTTGGATCCATTAGTGAAGCAGACTTTCTTGTGCACACTTAATTCATTGTGCTCTCATGAGAACGGTTTTGTGCTACCCAAGGCTTATGATTGGTCTGGCTTTTGAAGGCTGATTCAGCAGACATACCTGCTATAGCAGTCTCAAGTGCAGCAAGTATTATGCATATCTGCTGTATCAAATTCCATGGAGCTTGTGGGTGGTTTGGAAATAATGTAAGCTAAGCAATTTTTGAGCACAGCTTGTTTCTGTAGATGAAGGCATTATAGCTTCTACAAAGTGCAGCTTTTTAGTTTGTTTTGTTTTTTTTTTTGGTCATGTACACTAACTGGGCTTAGAAGTGACAAGTTTCAGTGAGAACCACTCTCTCTTTATGATCTGGGTGGAGTGGGAGAACCCAGGAGAGGATCGTAGAGTTTGAAAGGCAGTGCCCTGACAGAGATGTACTGCCAGTTTTGCTAATTTTATATGTGTGTGGATCTAGACATGTGTAATGATTCCATCCCGTATCATTAAGAGGCGCTGCACCCTGGAGACTTCATTCAGATTGGACTCTTAAGGTTTGTGTCAAGTTATACTGACCTTCTCAAAACAGTGCTGGTAGCCCTGGAGAAGAAATACCTGCAAATGGTTTCTTAATTTTAATGCCAGGAATGATGATATATTATTTTCCTTTTTATAGGCTCAGTGGCTCTACAAGAGAGTGCTTGCATTTTTATCCTAAGTGTGTGGTACCCCACTTAAGAACAATCAATGAAAACTTTCTTTTTTAAGGTCAGGCTTGTAGTTTTAGAAGGGGTACTGCTGCCATGTAGCTCTGTTTCTGCACTAGCATTTATGCTGTTTATCATGTCCTTTCCTGTCTTTATACTTTTGAAAAGGGAAAGCTTCATGTGTAGATAGCACATTCTCTTCTGTGGGAGCAGAAATAGATTTGAAAAGTAGCCCTTCATGTGGAACCTATAAGCGAGTATCAGCGTTTGGAAAGGCACAGCTCACAACAGTACAACAGGGACTTCTTCTACAGCCTCCCTTGTGATCTGAACGCAATAAACAATACAGGGGAATGTAGCATGGTTCGTGAATCTTTGTAATTTTTTCTTATCTTACAAGTCAGTTAGCTCCAAAGATGCTGGGTCCAAGGCAACCTTTTGCAGGAGGAGGAATATAGCCTGGGTAGCGTTCCTGAAGGTGGAGGCACACTGTCAGTTAGCAGGTCTGTGGAGATCTCCCTGTTGCTGTGTCATTAAATGCACTGATTTGCACAGATCACTTTGTGTTCCTTCAGAGAATCTGTGCTTGAGAGTTCTCCTTAACAATTTCCCATGTTACCTTTGTGTCCAGCTGCAGATATATCAGCCTTTCTGCTGAAAAATGTAAAATCTGGAGGTAGTAGAAGGCAGAATTGCAATCTGGCTTATCCAGTTGGTTAGTAATGCTGCTCTGTAACCAGCTGATGTTTCTTCATTGAGAAACAGTGACTGCTGTTTGACTTCTTTGCTTTTTGCTGATCATGACATCTGATACTACCACTGTCCTGTTTCCTGACTGTGTCCCTTTGATGCTCTTAGAAAAATCACTGAGTTTGATTCTAATACACACCATTTTTTTGTGAATGTGACATCTCTTCCCTCAGGAATGGTGGGCTTGTGAGAAGAGGCTGTTCTTTAAGCACAGGGGAATGCTCATTATGGCACTACTATAAATGTGTCAATGGGCAGTTTTTAGGAGCAGCAGGGCAGTAATGCTCTGGTGGAACAACAGGTGATAAAGCACACGTTAAAGCGGAAGAACAACTTAGCCTCCTAGGCTGAAAAAACAGAAGGGGTCCATATTTGAGAGATCAGAATTGTAGACTGTCAGTATCAAATGTAATGTTACAGGAACGGCCTGTATAACATAGGAGCAGCACTATGCTAATATGTGCCCTGGTCCTAAAATCCATCGCCTCTTTGAATGCCAAAGGAGAATATGCTGGGAGAGGAATTATTTCAGTATGTACAACTGAGGCACTTTGGCAGTGTTATGAACAGTGTTATTTGATGCAGGAGATGACTGAACCAGCAGAGCAGCAGCTGGCAAGACAGTCCAGGAAAGCCTGAAATCTATGTCTGTTTGAAGGAAAGACAACTACTGTGTTGCACTGAAGGCAGCTCAACCTTTTCCTGGTATTAGAGGCAAAAAAAATTGATGTAGACAGAGATCTTTACAATCTGAGCAAATAAATGCTTGGCAGTAGCATTATATGAACATAGACATCAAGTCACTGCAGAGCTATTGCAGTATACTATCCTAGATGCTTCTGAATGTGTTCTGTGTTTTGTTTACTTTCTGTTTTGTTGAAAAAAGATCTCTCCACCAAGGTTTCTTAAGGATCTTACTCACTCAGAGAGTTCTTTGTGAACTAAGCAAAGTGTATTGGTAGTGCCTAATTGCTGTATTAATTTTTAGGTGATTTCCACATTCTGATGATCAGACGTTGATGACATGAATCAGTCTAGCCCAGGTGCCTCAGTTATCCAAAAGCCCATCACTAAGGTTTGATGTGAAAATACAAGTCTTCAAGTGTTGGTGTACTGGGTATACTCTTGGCACACAAATCTTTCCCTGCATTGGCAGATAAATGAACCTGGTGACCTGCTAGGTCTTTTCCATCTCCCTCTTACATGATTGTCCATGTTGAAGCCCTAGAGCATCACTGTTGCCTCCATGTGATCCAGCTGGCCTCAGGGAAAGAATCTGTCAGTCAGTGACCTAGAGAGCTCGCCAACTGGCTGTGAGTTGTGTGCTGGCTCAGGAGACCACTCCTTCATACTTTTATAGCCTGCAGAAAAGGCCTTTCTATTATCTGAACCTGTGATTGTTTGGAGATTGCTGGGCTTTGTGATGACCTGGGTATAATAGCCTTGTGCTTTATAGTGTTCTGCTGCCCTTTGAATTTGAAGTGTAGTGAGAGCAAAGAGTGGCAGTTCTTGAAATACCATGGAAATGGACCCAGCCTGGGGCCTGTATGGAGATCTAAAGCATGTGGGGTGCAGTTGGCATAGCTACCGTACTGCTGGACCAGTGTACCCCTTTGCAGCCTCTGCATCCAAGTTCTTCACAGTAACCTTAATCCTGCTGCAGAGAAAGGGGAAAGATTACTGTGGCATTACGGCTGGCACTCTGCGAGATGGGTCTTTCAGGCAGAGGGAGCACATGTCTCCCTGTGTTGTCAATGTGCCGAGATTATGATAGTGTGTAACTCGTGAATTGGAAGTGTGAATTACTACTGTATGAATCTTTCTCCTTCACTCCTCTAGGCACAAAGTAACAGTGGCTTCTAGAACATTACTACAGTGGAGGAAGAAGCCTTTGAATTCAAAATATTATCTCTTCCTTTTTTGTCTGTACATAGGCTTCCAGCTGTTACAGAGGAAAGGGTGAAAGGGAGAGAGGAATCCCCCTTAAAAAGGTGAAGGAAAGAAACAATTAGGTTGGTTGAACCAGAAGATAGCAGAAGTAAGAGAACAAACAGATGAAAAATGTATGAAGACAGTGAAGAGATAAGCTGGTATCTGAAAAAAATGGCTGTATTCTTAAATATGTCTAGGAGTTTTGGGACCCTCCAGTCTCACTTTATTTCAGGCAATCGAAGTCACTATTGGAAAGGCTTTTTGGGTTTCTCAGTCATTTCTGAAGTTCTTCAAAATTTTATTCTGGGTCTGACATACTAGGAAAAGATGCTTTTTGTCACTTGAACTATACAGGAAGCAGCTGTAAAGGTTTTCTGTATGCTACCTATATAGGATGCTAAGGGAAGTCAGATGAAAGTGCATTGACAGTATAGAGCTGGGTGGGATGTGATGTGCTTTACCACTTCCTGATCACAGAAGGAACAATGTTGAGTTTTGGAGTGTCTCATCACAAGGGGGTAACAAACAAGTAGCTGTGCAGAGCCAGAATAAACACTTATATAGCCTTGTGCAAAGATCTTGGGATCTAATTTACAAATATTTATTTATTCTTCCTCCATTATGCCCCCTTGTCACCTTCCTGTGGTCAGTGTAAGATTTCTTCTGTCAACAGGTGCTTCTGTGTCTTGTGAGCAGCAAAAAGCTCTTTGATACATTTTATATGCCACAATAATATCTAGAATTGCAGCGATATAAAGCACCCTTGGATGCTGAGTTCATATTCCAGGAAAAACACAAAGTCAGCCTGTATCAGGTTATGTTAGTGTAAGACATGTCTTTGAATAGCTAATTCCTATGCACCACACTCTGCACTGCCCTGATATCTGGTGATTAAAGAGCATTCTTTAAAGTGGCACTAATATTGCGCATCTACTGGCAGAAGTTCTTAAAATCTGCACTGATTGTAGTTGTTCAGTAAAAAGGTAAGTATGCCCCTTAGGAGAGCTGCAAGGGAAAAGAGCTTATCTGCACACACCTGAAACTGGAAGAGACAATTCACTGGAACTTAATTTGCTGTGTGTTGGAAAGACTAATGATGATTCTGCATTCTATTGGCAAAAAAAATGAGGTAGATGGTAAAAGAAGCTCTTATTATAGTGCCTGTGTAATAGAAATTTATGAGAAGCTTGTACTGCTTTTGCAACCTGTGATGTCATTTCAGAATCTTGCCGTCAGGATTTTGAGGGAGAAAGCTGCAATACTGTAGCTAAAGAAGAATGATGCCTGTACCAGGTCTGACAATAACGTGATTTCTGTCACATCATATGCTAAATACTGCAAATGTACTGTTGCAGTAGATGAGAAATTTAATCCTATTTACAGTGTTTTCATAATAAAAATGGTGCAGAATGGGAAAAGGAAGGAGAACCCCTAGGAGAAGCAGCTATTTCATAGTATGCTGGTACAGTATTGCCAGTGAGGAAAGAATGAAGTGACTTCTGTCGCAGCTTCTTCCAACAGCTCCTCCTGGTCAGTAGAACTTAGCTATGATGTTGATCAGAGGGTGCAGTAAGTAGAACAGGTATGTCATTGACATGTATGATGGGGTGCTAACTGAATTGCAGGGAATTGGAAGAGACTGTCCATTTCTGTAAAGCATACCTCTTCAGTAAGGGATACAGGGAAGAGCATGAAGACTTTGACTAGAGCTTTTTGTAGCTGGTATCTTTTTTCATCTGATAACCATTAGCAGAGGGCAGTAGTGAAAGGAGTGTAAGAACTGGAAAACCCATTCTGTAGGTTTTTAAACTGAAAAATTGTGTTCTTATGTCTTTATTATTATTTTATTTTTCACTGCTCCTTCCCTCCCCCCAAATGTGTTGGTCCAGTTGAACTTTTAACCCATGAACACTTCTGACATAAATCTCAAAGCCTCATCCTCTGGCAGTGGATGACACAGCTTGGCTACATTTTGTAAGAAGAAAGGTGAAACTCTCCTTCTGAGTCTTCCACCTGCTGACCTCAGTTTCTGTTGGAGGAAATGCTGAAAAATCAGTCTTCATTTACTTCTTCACTTGTGATTTTGTGGCACTTTTCATAAACTCTCCGGTTATTTCTTTGCCAGGTTGAAGTTCCTTTATCTCTTCAGTCATTCTTTACATGGCAGCTGTTCCAGGCTTTTTATCAAGCTGGTTGTCCTTGTTTTTTGGTGCTATTGTCTTTCCTGAGAAGTGGCAGCCATACCTGTGCACAGTGTTCAAGATGCAGATGAACCTCTCGTTTATGCTGTGGCATAATGTTCTTCTGTTTTTTTCCTTTTTTAAAAATTTCCAAAATTGCACTTTCATGTTTGACTTGTGCTGAGCATGGAGCTTGACTTTAGTAAAGGTTTCTGCTATAACCCCCAAATTTGTCATGAGTGGTATCAGCTAGTTCAGATCCCATCCACGGGCATGTCATACAGCATTGTTTTAAGCAATTATTAAGAATGGATTTCATCTGTCATATTGTTGTGATACTGTTGGTCATCTGTAGCTCTTGTCAAATAGTTTTTGGTTTTACTTGTTTGAATAACATGGTGACGTCT
This sequence comes from Pezoporus wallicus, assembly GCF_028554395.1. NCBI lineage: Eukaryota > Metazoa > Chordata > Aves > Psittaciformes > Psittacidae > Pezoporus > Pezoporus wallicus. Next base: position 1,344,337 of record NW_026637470.1, read on the forward strand.
ACAAACCTTGACAGTTCACTTCAAAGTAAGGGTCATTTCACCCTTTTCTTGCATCATTTGGTAATAAGTTGGACAGCAACAGCTATCGATCTGGAATAGCTCCCAGCCAGATTTCACCGAGTCCCTGCTTTGAAAAAACTAATTTTTCTTCCATCTGATTTCCTCCCTGTTTCTCCATCAGGCCACTTCCAGTCTTCACCCACACCAGTGTCAATGGGGGAATTTTCTTGAATTCAAGTAGACTTTATCACCGTGATCTTTCATGACTGTGTGCTCAGCTATTTCTTTAGAGGACTCTAGTGTGTAAGAGGCACATTTCCTTCTACAAAAGCTGTGTCAATCTTACTGCAAAAAGGTCATTAGATTGTTGGCAGTAAGGGGCATTCAAAAGCTGCAAATTCAATGGCAATTAAAAACTAAGGCTCATCAAAACCTAGTTGTGAAACTGAATTTGTGACATTTTTTTGTTACAAAGCTGTGGCTTTAAGAAATGCATCGAATCTTAGAGCATTTGACAACAGGGACTCTCAATTAATTTCACATGCTTATCTTAAAATGGTTTGGTTTGTGATTTAGTGGAAAACATGCTTCTTCTCCAGACTTCATTTGGATGCCAAGTCCAAAATCCCAGAACCAGGCCTATTTCTAGTTGTTCAGCCTTCCAGCAGAAGCGGTAGTTACATTAGATTGCACTTGCATAACTTCCATGTATCTGAGAGGATTTTTGCCAAAAGACTGCATTGCCGAAATAGCTTTATACCAGAGGGCAGAGGCAGCATAGAACCTTCTGAATCTGCTGCAGCAGATGATGGTATGTGGTCATCAATATATTATTTTTTCTTTTCCTGCCATAATGTTGCAACTACAAGAGCTGTATGGGATTACTTGTGAAGTCTGTGTCTATTCAGCAGCTGTTAGAGAAGTGGTGGTGTGGTTTCTCCATGTTGTTTTTAAGTTGTACTTATTCTGGGGGAACCACTGTGAGAAACAAGAGACTTTACTCAATCTGTGGATTTTCTGTTTCTAAATCTTTTCTCTCTCAAATGCTCATGAAGTTTTACAAATGAACAGGACTGAGAGATAGATCAGATCTGCTGCAAGATGATTTTTAGCTGCCTGGCCGTGTTTGTTGAGCTGCTGACCTGGAGGCCAAAGACCTCAGTAGCCCTTTGAGTTGTCTGTCCCCTGTGGATGGAACAGCTGATACTGGTGTATGACTTGTGTATGACCGGCAATGACTGGTGTGCAGCAAAAATTTTTTTATGAGAAACTACTGTGCAATGAAAAGCAATCCTATGGAAACGTGTTCCGTTGTAGCAGAGCAGAAATTAAGTCCTGTATCTCCCCACTGGGAGATGACTAATATTTAGGTTATTGCCAAACTTTTAATGCAAAATAAAAAGCGAACCCATTCCAAGAGGCTGAGGCTCAGATGAGCTTCCTCTTTAAATTAGACTTTTTTTTTCTTTTAATATATATAGAGAGGAAACTGTTTTAATTATTTCTGTACCTGAAACTAAAAGCAGTGCCATGAGGCTACTGTAACATTTGGAGTGGAGATGTATTCAGCATTTCTGGCGTTCCAATGTGTTGGCATGTGACTGGCCATGCTGTGTATCAGGGCTGTGCTGGAGGATAGGTGGCTGACTGGGTGGATTGAGGAGTCATTATGCAAGCTAACTTGCTTCTGTGTCATTTTGTCAATAGAGGTGTTACAAAAATCAGTAGTAAGCTATTTGGGAACTGGGGCTTTGCCAGATGAAAAGAATTAACAGCTTCTTGAATATCAGCAGTAGAAATTAGGTCATCTGAGGAGTCAGCCATGTGCTCAGAAATAGATGGTAACTGAGTTTTACTTAATAAGAGAATTTAAGATGATTGTGAAGAAGACTGTGGGAGTGAACATACTTTCTGCAAATGTACAGAAAGGATTAATAAATGGTTTTTAGGGAACAAATTGTCTGCCTGCTCTATTTTAAGCATAGGAATGTTCTTTGCTACCTGAATCATTCTCCTTTTAACTTCTTTATTTTATACAACAAGGTTTTTTTATTATTTATCTCCTCTGGGTACATCTGAAGCACCCCACTGGTGTGCTCAACTTTTGAATCATAGAATCAAGTAGGGTGGAAAAGACCTTTAAAGGTCTTTGAAGAGGTATATCAATCAGTGATATTGCTTCCGGTTTATAAAGAGCAGTGTGATGTTCCAAATCATACTGAAACTTGGGATCTTGTTTCAAAAAATTAAATGGGAAATTAATTAATTGTTCTTTAGGGACTCATCTCCTGGGAATAATGCAGAATAAGAAAAAAAGGTATGATTTCCCATAGCAGTGGCAGAACAAAATGGTAAGGTACCTATGTGAGTTGTGGTTTGAACCACTGATGTTTTATATTGGAGGGAAGCTGCAACAGGACGGTAAGGTTTAGGTATATGGAAATTGTGGAAGAAAACGTTGGGCACACTGTGTTCTGTTTGTCAGCAGTCAAAAGCCTTTTTAATGACTACATCTTCAGAGTGGTCTGCTTTGTGGTCCAGCAGCAAGTGCAGTGACTGCTGTTGCTTGCATTTTTCACCACTGAGCCTTTCTGCTTTTCTCTGCTGCAATATCCGTTTTCCTATTTTCTCTGTGATCATGTTCACCATTGTGAACTGGTTTGTGATAACTGGTATAGAACAAGAAATGTTTTAAGCATTACTGTATTTTGCAGAAGGCCTGAGGGATGTAAAAAGCCGCAGAAAGAGGCGAGAGAAATGTTAAGACAAGTTTAATGCAAACGTGTATTGTATATTTGTACATGTACTTTGTAGAATGTCTGTGCCATTCTCTTTGATTATGTTTGAATGGGTAATTCTGTAATTCTTGTAAAGAGATGGTTAGAAGTATCAGTGTGAGCTTTGGAAATGTTCATGACCTGTAATCACATCTGGTGAGAAAGTGTTTTTCCTCATAAATTCATAGGCATGCAGAAGCCAGACCTTTCCTTCTGGAAGAAAGGATGAACTTTACACAGCTTCACTGTATTTCTTCCTTTCAAGAGCATATTTGGCCAGGTCTTAAAAGAGCTCAGCTCCCACTTGGGCACCTAAATTAAATGGCTGGATTTGCAAAAGTGTTCAGCATCCAGCAGCTACTTTTATTCCAAGATATGTACCCAAATGGGAGATGAGTTGTTTTGACAGTGTGGCCCATTATTTGTCAAGTTGGTTGTGATTAAGACTCTGAGCGTTCCATGAGCACTCTATTAAAATACTTATAGAGCAGACAACCTTATGGGGCCATTTATAAAGCTGTGCTGCTGAGCCACTAGAAATCTACCTGAGTCCTTTTCCCCCCATCCTTACACTGTTAGTGAAGCACAACTGCATGACAGGCGCTAAAACTTTCGTTTAGCAAAGTCTTTGGTTTTCAGAAATCTGCAGCACTGTGGCTAAGGTGGCCAGCTGTCAGAATTGTGTAGGTGAAACTTGTACCTGAAGGTAAAGAAGAGAGCTGAGCTTTTTCTTTCCTTCACTATTATGTGGGTTTGGAGACTTTATGGGTAAGATCTAGAAATGTGCTGAATCACCTGCATAGGGATGTGTTTTCAGCAAGTTGAGTACTGATATCCTGGCTTTTAAATTGGGAAAATTGGCGTTTGTTGCTTAGGTGTACCCTCTGCTTACAGGTCCTGTGAATCTGTGCTCTGAGCAATCTGTTATTCTAGGAATCTGCATTGCCCCTGCCTTAACTCAGAATTTGCTAACTGAGCTTATGTAAGTATTCTAAACTCATGGTAGCTGAGATCCTCCCAGACATGCCTGCATGTGTATTTATGATGTGTCTGTTTTCTTGGTGTGGACAGAATAGATTCGTATCATGAGTCAAATATCTCTTCATGGTGCACTGAAACGTTTGCTGACATGTCTGACCTGCTGCTCACTTGTGGAGGCAGCTTAATTATATCCACATACTGATTACACCAGGAGGATATACAGGACTTTACAGTTTAGAATTAGCCTGATTGTCTCTGCAGCAAGGTGCTGTAGAATTCAGTGTGAATCTCTTTGATTTCAGGCCAGTGTCCAAATTAGTGTCATTTTTTTACTTTTTGTTTCTTTAACTCTTTCAGGCTGCTGTGATGGCCTCCAGGAGATTCATTCGTAATCAGAGTTCATCCTATTAGGGCCTTTACAGGCATTTAAGCGCTGAGCTGTTCACCTTTACAGTCAGTGTGAAGACTCAGTGTTTCGCATTTTTCATTAGAAGTGGATCAGATGCTTACTGGCAGAAAGTACTCTTTTGAGAGGTTGCAGTTACGGATAGAAGTAGAGTCGGCGAAGCAGCAGTAAGGAATTCCGTGGAGGGGCTGTGGAAGATGTTAAAGAGTGTGTACAATGTAAGGGGCTATTGTCTCTCTTGAGGGGACATAGGAAGCGAGTGTGCCAGCATCCGTACAACAGGTGTTGTCTTAAAATTGTTCCAGCATACTTGGACTTAGTGCTGCACTGAAAGAGAAAATACCACTACTCAAAGCATGTATGGTTTAGATCGTCATAAAGCTACCTGGTGGGATAACTTTGGAGAGAGAGAAATCCATGTGTGCAAGCTAGCTTTGTAATGGTGTATTTATGGCAAGACTGCCTTACTTAATTACTAGCTATGGCACTGCCGTGAGCATCATACTATGCCTAAGCTAGAATACGTAGTTGAAAGTCAGTATTGATCATTACCTGATAGGTAATGCCTGAGGAAACGAAACATTATTGCTGTTATGAATTGAAGGTTTTTTTGCTGGTTTTGGTTTTCCATTTTACTGAATAGCTGCTGACAACACCCTCTGAGTCTCTTGAAGATAGATTACCGTGGTTGACACAGGACAGTTTTATGGCTTTGTTGTATATGTATGTTTTAGAAGACTGCACAAATGTCTACTGCATTAATTATTGAAAAAAAAAAAGTGTAATAGGAAATTTTACCTTATGTTACAACTTTAACTAGTGATGCACTACTGGAATCTCTCTTCAGATAGAAAAGAATGATTTAAACTATTTTTAATTGTTTTTAGCAGTCATCTGCGGCTGTCAGTGATAGTCACATGAAATGTGCATAGAATCAAAAACTTTATGTGAAAATAAAGCATTTTAATGCTGTGATTTCCTTTTTTTGTAGTTTTGTAACTGTTTTTTCCTTAAGTATTGTCCACTTAGTTTATCAGACTTTTGAAATTTGTTTCTAGAAGTTACTTATCTCTGTTCTGCAGTTTTAAAACTGCAAGCAAAATTATATGTTAAAATTTGGGTGTTTATTATATATCCTAATTTTCAGTGAAAGGATTACTCACAAAACAGAGCTAAGGAAAGAATGGAAGAACATGATGATTTGCTTCCAGATGTGAATTCTTTTTCCCCTCAAGGTATAGGTGTGAAATGACAGATACTCAGCTGAACAGTGGATAAAAAGGTCTTAATATTAAAAACAAAATGTGATGGGAAATATACTTTACAAGCAGTCTTTGGATATTTGCCCTTGCTTTCATTTACCGTCCTGAATTAATATTTAAACTTAATAAGATCTGCAAGGGAGTTGTGTAGCGATTTTTCTTTTGTCTTCATGTACTGTAGTGCTGCTATATAGAAAGCTGTATGAATGTTTATAAGAGGCAATTTTGTCAAGAACTATTGTATAATATAAATCTGCATTAATTATTGTGTTTGTTAAAAGTGTAGCAATAAAACATCATAAATGTCTGTTTGTATACCTATTAGATAACCGGTAACTATGGCTAGGTTGCTCTGTGTGCATGTGAAACAGAAAAACAAAGTACAAACCCAGCTTTATTATTAAGTAAAGTACACTGGGAGACATAGATGAACTACTGTGTATAAAAGGCTTTGCTCCCGCTACTAAAGAAGAGCAATTTCATGATGTTTGTTGGTGTGGTCCAGCTATTGCATAGTAGCTCCAGCTAGCCATAGTACACATAATCATGATATATCTCTCATAATCTCTATTATCATAACACATTTTTCTTCCACAAGAGAAATTAGATGCATAGTGCTCTGTGGCTCACGATTTTGCCATCTTAAAGTGATGCTTAGTATTTGAGTGATGGTTGAATCACCTATTTTATACTTAAGTACATAATCCCAAGAAGGTTTAAATCAATGTGTTAATTGGTAAGTGATACTGTAATTATATGTATAATCATGGAAATTTGGAATCCAGATTATTTACTTGCTCTCAGGAAATTAATCTACAGAGGTCATACATTAGATTGCTTGTTTATTAAGTGGAACCCCTGTAGTTACAAAGTACTGATTGGCTATAAGCTGAATGAAGCATTCTTAGAGCTGTATCCAGCAGGTGTCAACAGTTCAAATCTTTGAGTGCATATCGATCCAGATTCAAACAGTTCATTAATCTAAGCACACATTATATAGATTTTTCAATGCAGTTTTGAAAGAGTTGAAAAATTGTATTGAATGGTGGGAGATGATACTCAAATTATGGTTTTATGGCGAATCTCCCTTGTGCTTGTGACATACTTGGATGGGGTTGGGTGCTAAAACTGTGTCTTGATTTTTATGTTCAGATGTACTTTTCTGGCTTGAGAGTAGTTTCAGTGGGTGAAGTAGTCTTCCTTTGCTGACAATCCAAACCATCTCTTTTTCTAGCATCGGGTTTGTCACATTGCTTGCACAGAAATGATGTTGGTACCACTTCAGAGTCTCAGAGACATCGAGATATGCTTTCTTTTATTTCTTTTCCTTCGTCTTGATCCTGGAATCCTCTGGCAAGGCCATTCATCACAGGTTTAAATGGGACAGCTGTAGTGAAATCATCTGAACAGCTCGAACTTTTAAAGCTAAAGCATGTGCTTAGGTGCTTTGTTTCATGGGGAAAAGCGCCATGGAGAGCCTGCTGAGTGAAGCAGTCAAAAGTATTTGGCTGGATTTTCCCTCGTCCACACCAGTGTACCTGAGAACAGAGATCAGATGCTCATCCACATCACTTGTCAAATACTTTATTCTCGCCTGTGAGGTTAGTAAGAGACATGGTGTTTCTCTTTCTGTGTTGAATTCTGACAGGGCTCTATCAGTTGGTGTGTCTGTAGGCTTTTATTTTGGCAGTTGTAAGATTTTGCGCTCTTTCTCTTCTCTGCTAATTGCTAGGATCTTTGTTGATGTGCAGAACAAAGAAAAGAAAGAGAAAAGAGATGTTTCTGCTGTTACTAGTGAGACAGAAAAGGGAAGATGGTTCAATTTTAGGGGAAAAAATGCAGTATGTGGAAACAGCAAGGTTTTCAAGGAATTATTATATTTTTCCCTTACTGTAATGGTCGAGGTAAAGATGCTCTTCAGTCCTGCTGACTGATTTTGATGAAGTTGCTATAATACACAGTACCATGTATTAGCATAGCAAGAATGTCTATTTAATAATTTACAAATGATAGGAGTGTTTTATTCTTTCATTTTTCCAATTCCTTGCAGTTCTCAGATTATTTTTTTCTGGAGTGATATTATGGAAGTTATGATACCTCTCTGAGACACTTGCAATTCATACAGTATGAATTGCAAAGCTGCAAAGAAGGTAACAATTGTGCAATAGTGTTGTAGATCTAATCCAAGAAAGATACTGCACAGAATCTGACCCAGTTACCTGACGCCAGTTATACTGATGCTGCTACTGTTATTTCCTGGTACTAATAACTAACCTTACACTATAGTTAATTTACTGAAGTATAGCTTGCATTGTGCAGCTTGCATATCTAATAAAAAAATGCAAAATGGCAATAAAGCTTATAAAATAATGGATAGGAATTTTTCAGCAGAGTTGACGTGCCTGTCAAGATAATGCTGATAGAATTTTGTACATCTGCAGTAGGACACAAAATTAATTACAAAAGAATCTGACATTGTTAGTCCTTTTTATTCATTTCTATGATATCTTCAGTGCGCTGGAAAAAAAATATCAAAGCAGAATTTAAAACTGTTCACAGAATGGCAGGTTTTCATCTAGAAATGTTAATGTATGTTAAACTTTAATTAAAAAGAATGCATATCATATCTTAACTTTTTTTTTTTAACGTAGCATAATTATCTATGGTACAGATCACATTCAAAGGTATATTATTTTATTGAAAGCTTCTATTTTAATGTAAAGGATTTCTGGTTTTCAGCAAGTTTTTGTCATCTTGTAATTTTGGCGAGCCAGGCATACACACAATGGTACAATCTGCAGCCTTCCGTGAAGTCCAAGCGTGTAATTCAGTCACAAAGATTGGTGACATTTCCAACTGAAATATAGATTGAGCACTTCATACAAATATAAAATACCAAGGTCCCTTTGTAACCTTTATGTTTTTAAAGACACTTTATCCAGGGAGCATGGGGGAGTGCAAATTGCAGAGTTCAAAGACCCGTGTTTGCATGCAGGCCGCCTCGACGGTGCCTCTCCTGCTTTCTGGGGATGCTTTTCTTTTATCCACACCGTGAGCCACAGTTCCTGTGTGCAGCAGTGGTGTGCGGAGGACAGGCGCTGGGCTCCAGATGTGCCGGGTTGGCGCGCAGCTGGGTGCGGAGCACTAGGTGTCACTGTGCCTCCACCGCGGAGCGCCCACCAAGGCATTTTTTGGGCCGCGAGTGTAACGTAGCTATAGGTGGCAAGGGTTTGAAGATACAGTTTGTACAGTGGCACTTTAAATCATATAGTCATGAACTTTGAGAAGAACAGCAGCTGGATTACCAAGCGTTTTCTCATGTTATTGAAACATCAAGCATATAATTGAGAGGCAGACATCAGCAAGCCATTTTTAGCTGGATTGGTGTGAGCCAACTGTGGTTTGCTATTTTTGAACCCCTGAAACCTTAACACACAGGAAAGAAGGCAGATTGCTAATCTGCATTTTATTTATCAGCTAAGGGATGCCTTTATTTTGTAGCCACTTGCTGGAAGAACTGGATGACAATTTTACTAGAACTTCATAGATAAAGGTGGGTCAGGTAGTATATGCTGTAATTGCTCTCTCCAGTCACTCACTGAAATTCTCTCTTTTTTCTCTTAAAACAACTGAATATAGGTTTGGCTGTTGTTTAAGCTGAAACTAACTGCCAAAGGTAAGAAATAAAGGCAGAAACACAGGGCCAGCAGTGGCAATATGCTTATATGCTAGCATTTAGACCAGAATTTATTTGAGAATAAGTACCAGTGACAAAAGTGAGTGCAGAAGTTGGCCATTGGTGCTGCATGTATTAAAGTAAAAGCTTAGGAATAGCTTCGATGACTTACAAAATCTGTCTTGTTACAGATGCTTCTCTGTCTGTGTATTTAGAAAGTATTTTCTCCAGCTTTGCCCTTCCTTCCATCAGGAGAGGATTTCTGCCGGAAGGGAGTTCGTTCAGTCTGGAAATAAAGATATAGCTCGTAACATCCAGTGGATAGTAGCTGGAGTTAGAAAACTGGTATTTTTACAGTTTATCAGCAAATCTAATTCCTTCATCACACAGCAGCTCCTGTGTCAGCTGACGTCCCTAAATCAAGACAAAATGTTTTTCTAAAAGATACCCTGCAAATAACTTGGGCTTTTTGCAGGTATTACGAGGTGAGTTTTTGTGGACTGTCTGTTATATGAGACCTAAGGCTTTGAATTATTCTTGCAACTTCACTGTCAGATAATCTTAGATGGATGTGCGACCTCTGTTCATTTCCTGTGCTTCCGAGTAGAAGATCTCAGATTCTATCCTGACAGGACGGAAACAGCTGAAAGTGAACTTTTAGCCACTTTAGATAAATAAATCATTTTTATGGTGTTTGTCTGCAGAAGAGTAATATTTCATAAATAAAATCTGGTTTCTTGTTTATTGCCCCAATGTTTTTTGTACAACAACTGCTTCATTTGCAAAGCACATTTTTTTTTTTAATGGTGAATTTGGCAAATGAAATTGGTGTTTATTCTGTCTAACATTTCTTCTCAGTGAGTATGGTCGTTGAGCAGACAGATCCATTCGACCCACTGTTGGCTTGCACAGAGGTAATTGATTCTGGATTAGCAAGCAGTTTTGGTGACGACATAAAAAGTTGAAATGAATTGAATTCACCTGGGTAAACTTTTCAGAGCTCAGAGGAGCAAAAAGAAAGTGAAAACATTTTATCATTAACATCACAAGACTGGATAGTCACACGGTTGTGGTAATGTAACTCCTCTGTAGAAGTGCATCTTCAAGCAGTATGGATGTGAGTGACAAAACTTAGTTAATAGAAAGCACAGGTTATGCAGCTCAGCAGGTCTCTGTTTGACAGTTAGTGTATTGCTACAGGGATCCTGTTATAAGCTAGAAGGGTGACTCCATACCAAAATCACAGGTAAAACACTTATGATGACTTTAACTTCAAAGCCACAGATAAGCTATTACTGTTGCACTGTCATACTTTGTCTGGAAAGGGCATCATCTATATCCCTTTGCAAGATGCTGGAGTTTAATGACCTGATTCTCTCTTATCCCTTCATAGAGAACTGCAGGTTTGGGCTAATATTGGACGCGAAGAATGAGATTTTTAGAAGAGTATGCCTTGGACCTCAATTCTGGCTGCTAACTTCAAAGCCGGTGAAGAGCAGACTTCAATTTAAAAGGGTCAGAGATGTTACAATTTTCTGACCTCTTTAAATAGACAAATTTTGTTGCAGTAGTTTTAGGTACTGTAAATCAGGCTAGGGTTGTTAAAGGAGCCTGGGTCCTGCAGAAGCTTTTCTTCTCTTTTGAGGCTGGACTTCAGAAAAGTAGAAGGGAATGTCTGTGTGGATTCCTTCAGCCTGCAGTGGATGCTTTGAAATCAGCAAATTCTGGGTTCAGACTCGCTCATTCAAGGTTTTCTTTCCTATTTGGAGATGTAAGGGTCAGAAGGCAAGAGGAATGTAGTGTTCCGAGTGTGGGGAATAAACCACTGCTGCTACTGATGTGTTGCAAAAGTGTCTAGGAAGCACCGAGCTGTGAGATAACAATCCAGAGAGCAACTTCATTCAAATGCTTCCATTTTATTTAATGTTTATTTAAATAGTGAAACTCTTTTGATTGTTAAATTAGCATTAAAGCAGTCTGGAAACTGGTTTACAGTCTCTGGAAAGCAGCCACACATCATCAGTGTCATAAATTATGTCCTTTTTTACCAAGATACTGGCTGCCAGCTGAAAGGTTAGAAATAACTTACTTTATTTTCAAATGCAGTTTGCAGTTTATCCACAGAGAGAAATGAGCAAAATGGATGCAGCTGTCCTTTAGATTAACCCCACAGAGTTGTCAAGCTTGGAGTTCCCAGAGAACTGCAATGTATTCAGTGTTATCCCTGCAACACCTGAGAGGTTGGGGTGGAGGTATGTGTGCTTGTGTCAGCTGGAAGCCCAGGCTGTCATAATAACATATACCCCCAGAAGAAGACAATGGAATAACTCTCAGGACATCAGTTCAGCAGTAGAGTGGTGTGTTTAGGTCATGCAGACACAGTTTGATGATATAAGGTGGGGCTCATGATTTTTAAAGCCTTTTTTAGTGCTGAGGAGCAACATCAAATTTTATCTGTGTGGTTAAGGTGTGCTGTCTTACTTCAGTCTTTGAGGAAGTTTTATCTTTTAAAGACAAGGCACCTTCTGTTTTAAACTGTTGTGCCTCTTGCAAGTGCCGAAGATATGGAAGTTCTTCAGATACTAATGAATTGGAGAGGTTATGGCATTTTTCCCATTTATTTTGTGTTTAGTTTCTTTCAGTGCAGTTTGTACATTTCTGCAAGTCAGTTTGTCAGGAAAAACTGCAACATAAGAGAGTAAATCTGGAATTGATAGATCCGGTGGCTTAGTATTCGTGTCAGGTTACCTAAAGTTATTTTAAAATGATACATAAAATGATTTTTAAAAACAGTAAGCCCCCTAGGTTGTTTAATTTTCAAATCCATCACTCAAGCCAGGGCGGTTTACAGTGCATGTGACATAGCAGAAGAAGGATTACCATATGTGTGAAGCGTGAGGACAAAGATTACTGAGGAAATGCTAGAGTCAGACGTAGCTGGGAATCATTGTTTTGTGCATAGGAGGTGTTACTTATTTACAATATAACTCCATTTGATTTGACAGTGAGACTGGGTCCTACATTGAGCGTGCAAGTTCAGACTGAAATACAATCTTATGTGGCATAGATGTATGTTAGTTTGTTTTTTTGTCACGCAGCTGCATCATTAGTAACAGTGACATTTTGTGTGTAGAACTGCAGTGGTTGCTTACTTAAAATGCTTTCCTGTAGCCTGTGCCTTTTTAATGTTCAAAGGAAACTCACACAATATCTTGATCTTGATGTCTTGTGACCTGGGAGCAGAGCTTATTGTATAAAAACAGCCAGCAGAAACTGGAGCCTTGCAGTGAGAATGTGCAGTTCATTTCAAGTCCAGTTGGATGAATCATTGTTGAGTTGTTTTTTTTATAAGGTCACTTATTGCTGCAGAGTTTTTAAAGGAAAAATACAAAACCGTACAGTCACTCCTGGAACAGTTTTCCCTGCGTGTCAGTGGTGTATTCCCCGTGCTCAGGAAATCAATGTCAGTGATGTAATGGGAGTTTCTACATCATACTGGTGTGTCATGCACACGAAGAGAGCATCATGGGAGCTGGTGAGATTGATGTGTTCTCTAAGAATAGCACTGATTATAGAACAGATTTTCCCATATACAGAGCCATTTTTAATTCACTGCCTACTGCAGCTGCCAGCCTGCGGAGATAATTCCTTCTAGCAGAATAGCTCTAGATTATTACAGGGAAATCAAATTTGCATAAAAGCATTTTATCTCTCCCCTTTTTTTCATGTCAAAGTTACCAAACATTCACTGTCAGTTACTTTTTTGTGTGTAGGAAGAACTTTGTTAGAATTACATCTTAAGTAAATTTTGTTAACATCTTCCCTACTCTTTGTGGTTTGTGCATTTTACAATGAATACTAAACACCTACAAATCACTGTTGTTAGGGAACAAGCAAGCGTTTTAAAAAAGAAGAGTGAAAAGCAAGAGCTGTTCTTGCTTGAGAAGCCCAAGTAGCTGCACTCATGTCTTCTTAATTACATGGTCCTTGTCACCTGTGCAGATCTTGCAGGATGGGTCACTGTGGTTTGAAAATGTGATGTGGCCAGCCATTGGTTTAAGTGCTGTGCAAATCTGAGTAGCTGTTGTTGTTTACTGATGAGGAAACTGAGGCACAGGTAAGTTAAATGATTCGTGTAGGGTTACAAGCTGATAGCAGAATAGAATTAGCCTCCTGAGTTTCAAGTAGTTGCCTGCATGGTTGGACTGTTCTCCATGTTGTTATGTTCTATAGCACTCATTCAAACAGATTTTTGAGGTTCAACAGTGAGAGTTATGTTTGTTGTTTTTCAGGATGATGCTTTTAATTAACTTCTATACTTCAGCATATTTAAGTGCAGTACTTGCTATCTTAGAATCTGTATATAAGCTGCTTTTTAAAAGGTCAAGGAAAATACCGTGAAATACTGAGGTCTTAGGGGGAGAAAGAAATGTTCCTCCCCTTTTGAACTCGGGGGTTGAAATTGTGTTAATTTGCCTTTGCCTTGCTCCTAGGTCAATGGAGTACTGTTTAAAAGTGTTATTAAAATTTGTGTCCTCCTCTGCTGAGTTTTGCAGAAACTAAATATTTAAAGAAAACACCAAGGCAAATTCAGTTACCTGAACTGAGGTGGCTAATGCCATTTGATGCATGCTATGACAGCCTCTACTTGCTAGTCCAGAAGGGTGCAGGCATCCCATAGATACTGTGTTGGATCTGGCCTTTTGTAGACACTGTTGGATACCTTTGCTTAAGCAACTGAACTGAGATCCTAGGTGGACTGCAGAGCTAAGTATTTTTTTAAGAAGGCAAACATAACACCAGGGACATGGCCTAGCAGACTGACCATGAAGGTAACATCATGGCTCATATCTGTGTGAAAGCAATCAGAGAACTATTCATGCTAGTTTCAGATTCAGAATTTGCTGCCTTTTTCAGTCTAAAGCTCTTTGAAGAGGAATATTAAGTGTGAACATGCTATTAGACCCTGGCCACAGCTGGGAATTGCTTGGTGTGACAGAGCAGAGAGGCTGCATGGGAATTGATTCTTATGCTTTGTGGTGTTCAAGTCCAAACCTTGGGTAGATTGGAGCATCTGGAGCTCAAGCTTACATGGCAATGGCCCAGTGGGATCATCCGCCACTTAAAAGCAGCTGAAGTGCTGAATGCTCCAGGAAGGTCCTTAGTGATCTTGTCGTACAAGCTCTGTAGGAGGCCCCAGTGGTTTGGGTTGGAGTGAAATGAATATTTATGTTGATAGTTATGAGATCATGAACTATTACACAGAAACAATTAATTAGTGACCTATGTGCCTCTTCTGGCTTCATTGATTTCAGTAGATGGGGCTTGTCTTGGCCACTCAGTGCACTCTCAGCAGTAGAAATTATGGTTTCCTTTAGCAGTGTGCAGAGTTATGTTTTTCCCAGGAACTGTGATAGCCTGCTTAAGTACTGTGCTCCCTCTGCTATCAGGTGCTAACGCAGAGTTTATGGTTGTAACAGGCAAAATGACTTTGGAGGATTGTGCTGTAACCTGATAGTTTTTCCCTTACCCTCAGTGTTATAACATGATTTGGTCTTGCCTGCGGACGGAAGTAAATCATATTTTACCCTCACTGCTAAATTGTATTATGGCCCTGACCTTTATAGGTGAAACAAAACTCCATTATAATGTGGTTATAGGACTGCTGTTTTATACAGGGAAAACGTGGTTATCTGAGGGCCCCATGGGAGTGTCCTAAACCCCGAAGATAATCAAGAGTTTGGATAATCTGGAATTTCAGCCTCGCCTATGTGTTAAGCTAAATCAAAGCTTCACTGCTGAAGCTAGGGGACAAATGTCAGTCTAGTAAATATGCATTAAAATGTAACATAATATTCAATGTGATGAAATGGAGTGGAGGCCCTCAGCTGCTGTGAGTTGTCATGACGCTGAAGTGAAGCTATGACAACTAACACCATCTGGGATCTTCCCGTCTTTCCACATCGGCACTCCAGTGTGTTTTTCCTAGTATGATGCCTTCTAAAAATAGAAAAATTAGAAAAGTCAAGCCAACAGGCAGTTTAAGGTCCCATTAGACAGGGAAGTGGAGGTAAAAAAGCCCTGCTAACCCTGCAGCTGGGCTGGGTGTGTGGTACCGTATGTTAGTTGAAATGCTGGTTTTGTATGCGTGGTTTCAAACAATGCAGTAGAGAAACCAGTTGAGGAGAACACCCTAGAAAATACATACTACTTCAGATTCCCTAAGGATCATAGGTGATATGTGGTATTACCTTCTGAGTGACCTGCTCTGTTGATTCCTGGTCTGGAAGGGAGGTCATGGGACCACAGGTGGCTGCACTGGCTGTCTCTATGTAGGAGCACTGAGTGCAGATGCTTCTCTGAGCAGCTTTAGTGACCCTCCTCACAAGAAATGTGGTCAGTGGGAGGCAGCAGGGCTGACCTGGGGACACAGGTCTGTTCTATCCTACCGCTTTGATGTTCTCCAGGAGCCTGAGTGGAACCTTCCAATCTCAGTGTGCACATCCAGGCCCTGCTAATTCACAGCTAAAGATCAGTTTACCGTGTTTCCTGCAGCGTGTATCTAAGGGTGAGCCTTCACCTCATACGATACGGAGCTGTGTGAAGCACTCTGCAGGATGCTGTAATGATTGCTTACCTAATGTATTCAAGTTACTAAATGAAGTCTAAAATTAATTGGAATGCTCATAGCATCTTCAGGGATAAGGGTTTAACAGTGTGCAGACCTTAAACTGTTTGCACAGTTGTGCCTTACAGAAAGGATGTGTAATGTTAGCAAATATCTTTGCATGCCTTTTTACAGGCAGCTTCTCTCTTCCTGCAGGATAAGTTTGACAATGGGGACTGCCATCCTGCAGTCTTTCACAGATTGCACTACACTGGATGCGTGTGAAAGTGTTATGTGTGTGAGTGCGTGTTTAGCTCTGTGTGTGTGTATATATAAGGAGAAGGAATGGGGTTTGTGTGTATACATATAGTAAAGTTGCACTTAAGGAAAAAAAAGTAATTCTTTATGCCAAGGAATTCTCAGCACTTACCAGTATGGCCATTTCTACTCTGGCGGGTCCCCTATTCAGTGGATCTGAGTATACAAGTGGATGGAAAGGTGGTTTCACAGGCCCACAACGAAAGTGTATCTCATTTTTAGTGTATGCTAAGGATTGGGCATTGGTATCCAGTTCTGGCTTTCTCCTTCATAAAAAAGAGGGATGGGAGGTACTTCGGTAACACTGAGGTTTAGTTTCTGCAGAACCTTGATACTGTATAAGATGCCAGAGCATCAGATTCTTGGGCAGTAGTTTTTGCTGATATGAATGAGGCTACCCTGGATTACAGAGGATCTAGTTCTGTAAATCCTTCAAACTTAGTTTGCTACGTGAAGTGATTTCTCTTGCTTTATCTCAAAAGTCACAAGAAATACTACTCTGCTTTTCTTTTCCTAACATTTGAAGTCCAAAATACAAACTTATATTTCACTCTCAAACTGTACTAGGCAGGTGACTAGTAAAATAATATTATGGAATTAGGATAAATTCCTTATGTACCAGCCAGCCCCCCATCATGTCTAGTGTAATAGAGTTTACAGTCATGTGGCTACAATTTTGATAGGATTCCAGCAGACATCAAAATTTATTATGTCAAAGTTGTTAAAGAAGAAATGCTGTAAGGAAACATAATTACTGACTGCCTTTCTGCAGACTGTATTAACTTGAATATGATCATTAGCTGTAAATAAAAAATAGGTTTTGATGGATTTTATTAAGAAAAGACTGAATTTCATTTGGACTTTTACTATCTTGTGCTTGACATTCTTGACAAGTGTGTACTAATCCTTACGTTCTTATAACAGTCAGATAAGAAACTGATCAATTGGAGACATTATGAATTAAGGGTATAATAATATTGCTTGTCAAGGTATTGCTAACTAAATAAGACCTGGCTTACAATTTATCTGATATATTTTTATTAAGTGGGAATTACATTTAGAGAGTTGTATAATCGCCTTGCTTTACAGCCTTTCTAAAAAAAAAAATAGATTAACTTTTAAATTATGTTATTTGCTGTAAATAACAATGATGCATTTGGTGCAGGCATAAGATGAGGGAACCAACAAGCTCGAAGAAGAGCCCTGTCAGATGGGCAGCACCATCATCCTTTACAGTTTACACTGGCAGTTAAAGTTTTTCTCTTCCAAATAGAGAGTTCCTCTTCTCTGGGTTTCCAGTAGAGAGTTGGTGTGCTCTTATTGATGTACATTTGAGCTTTCCATTATCAGCAGTTTACTGAAGCAGCTGTACAACACACAGTGTTCTTCTGCATAAGCATTTTGCAGGGAAGGTTACAGAAGCATCCAGAGTCACTCATGAGGACGCTAACTTTAGGCTAAAGTAAAAGAAGGGCAGAAGTGTTTTTTTTATTGATGATGCACTAACCCACTGGGTTTAGAACTGTGCCTTCTGGTTGACTACTTGCTCTATTTGGAGCCCAAAAGATGAAACTCACTGACCAGACATGATGGTAATCTAGTAGTGGGAAAGATGAAGAAGATACAAGGAGTTTTCATCTTTCAGCACTTCCATTATCCTTGTTGGGATTTTAGCGAAGGAGCTTTGCACAATCTGAACAGGCGCTGGGGTTGGAAGGAAGTACATGGAATTAGAACAGTGGATGTGGGTGGCTTTTATTTATTTTGTTTTTGGAGAGAAGTCAAGTTCTGTTGCAGGTGTAAGTTTTGAAAAATATAAACAAGAAGAAGACTCCATGTAACTATACCATCAATTAAGTTGGTTTAATAGCATTTCAACTTGTTGTTAATAAAGCAAACATTTACTAATCTTATCTCTTGTAAGCAGGAAGGAAGTTAAAGTGCACAGTAATGCACATTGCTGTCAGGAAAAGTGGTTTATAATATCATATGATATAATTTGCAGTGAAGCAAAACCAGCAAATGGCTATGTGGGAGCACTCTTTATCCTCTTGATTTAACTTCTTCCCCTCCCTTCCCCTTGGTAGCTTCGCTGCTGCTGTTCTTCATTTCCCTGGTTCTGTGGATCCTTAGAATTTCCTGCTGTAATCTGCTGGGGTATCAGCAGCCTGGCTATGCAAAGATCATACTACTGGAGTCCACATGAGATGAGGGATAAATAGTGTGAAATTTCCTTCCCTCAGGTTTTTACTTTTCCTTCTCCTTGGGTTGAGTGAGCTACTTTGAGAGCAATCAGCATGATCGTCTAATTGTACTCCAAGGACTGCTCTGGTATCAAGACTGACAAATGATGGGCTGAGGAGAGAGGGCACTTGCTGAAAAATATGACAGTCATTTTTAAAAGGGTGAATGTCAGTGCTTGATAATGAAGCAAATATTAATTCCCCTGTCGCACGTGCCTGATTTTTCCCCTTTTGCTCTCAAATCCTCTTGTGCCATTCTCGGTTCTACCCATTGAGAAGAAGGTTCTTTGCTTCTAAAAGAAGCCTAACTCTTGACTAAATGTAGGTTATTAAGGCCATGTTAAGCTTCCTAAATAAGCAGACTTCCTGGAGCTGTTCCATGCTCAGCACTTTACAAGTCAGCCTGCTGATATTTAAATAAGCCTAACTTTGGGCTTCTGTTAAAAATAATAGCCAGGAGTGTGTGGGAGGAGTTTGGAGCACTGGAGTCGGCAATTGCTGCAGTGTCCCGCTGCTGTTGTGTGGAAGAGAATGAATTGCTGATTAATTTTATAGTTTTGCATGAATACTGATTTCTGAAAACACTCCCCACCTCCTTTGCCTGGAAACGATCCCATCGTCTGCTGACATTTGAAAGAATATGCAGCTTATCTGTTGTGAAGTCCACTGAAAAATAATTTACTATTCACATGTTAAATATAGGGGCAGTTGGTCTTTTTATACAACTGCAACAGGTCTGTGAGGAAATTTTCAATGATGAAAATGAAAAAAGTTAAAATAGTCATAATTTACTGCTTTAGTCTGCAGGGCAGCTGTTTTCTGCCTCTATCTGTATTCTAATAAGTCTTTTAAATGAAGAGATTTATGAGATTATTTTAATTTTGATGTCTTTTTAATGCTTCATGCATTTTAAATACAACCTTTTAATAGTTTTTGAGATTGAAGAATTTAATTTAATTTTATACTGCAGAAATAAATGTATTCTCAGGAGACTGCACCATTATTACAGCTTTTTATTTTTTTTTTTAATCCAGCATATCTGGCATATACAACTGTAGCACCAACCAGCAGTGCTGCACTTCGCATTGAACGTGAGGCTTCGTTAGAGCTTGAGAGACAATCTGGCTGGTAAGGGTACTTAAAACCCAACAGAACTCCACTTACTGTGGGCAATAACATTCTGTTGAAAACTCGTGCTATAAAGGTGAGAGTCAGGATATTACGGATGCAACAGGACAGGACTGGTCCTGCTCTGTGAGGTGCCTCCACATCCCTCCTGCCTGCTTCTGCAGTGTGTGTGTTGAGGACAAGCCCTGCTGCATGCTGCATGGGCTGTTCTGGAGCAGCTCTGGCCAGCTGCCTGTTGCCAGCTCTTAGGTGTATGGCTGTGCATGAGTTTGATTCTTCCTTAACTCATGCAGAACTCTCTCAAAATCTTGTGCTTTTGCTTTGGTTGCAGGCTGTTAATAGAAGGCGTATATTTAATGTGAGAGCAGAAGAAATTGACAAAAGGCTTCAATGAAGTAGGAGGAGGGGCAGACTCTCACCTAATTTCAGCCACCCAAAAATGAAGTATTTAGCTAGTCGTAGATCTTTCCAGAGCTCAGGTAATGGGTCTTGCTTGGAAGGGCATGGTGCATGTTTTAACTGTGGTTGGGAAATGTGAAGCAGATGAAGCGTGGCAGCCAGGAGAGCATGACAGGTGATGCAGAGGCTGGCTGGGTTCATGACCAGCACAGTTCCAGTGGCAGGTCAGTGCTGCTGACCAGCTAGTCGTACCTCTGCAGCCAGAACCTATTCCAGCAGTCCTCAGTATTACAGTGGCTGGCAAGTCTAATTGTTATGTATTAAAAATGAGCTTTGTAACAGTGTTTGAGAAGACGTGGCCTGTGCTCTTCAGGCTCTGTCAGCTCTGCTTGCTGAAGAGAGTATGGGACTTTGTTTAGCTCCATGCTGGTCCCATGCTTACCAGTGGGTACCTGAGAGACTTGAATGTAGCATTTAGAGTCACTGTTTTAGTGACTCACATGAATGTACTTAAATCAGCCATAAGTATTGCTTTCTCATCCTTCTGAAATACTTTGGTTGAGATTTGTCAAGTCCAAGCTGTTAGGCACGTGAGGGATCAGGGAAGACCCCCAAGTATTTTAAGAGAACATATCTTCCAAGCCATTATTTCTACCTTACCTTTCAGCAAAGCTTGAAATGGTGTTAAAAAAGTGTTTGGGATGTTCCGAAACAGTGCAAGAATCTCATCAGTTCTTAAAATGGTGAAGCCACACCTGGGGTACTGTGTCCAATCTGGGCTCTCAGTAGAAAAGAACATGGACATAATGAACAGAGTAGAGTGAAGATCCACAAAGATGAGGAAGGGACTGGAATACCTCACCTACAAGGAAAGGCTTAGAGAGGAAACTGTCCAGCCTGGAGAGGAGAAGGCTCAGGGGTGGCCTTATCAGTGTAGATCAATACATGAAGGGAGGGTGAAAGATGAAGCCATGCTCTCTTCAGTGGTGCTCAGTGACCAGACATAATGGACACAAACTGAAGCACTGGAGGTTCCATCTGAGCTGAACACTGACACAGATTGCTCAGGGAGGTGGTCGAGCCTCCATCCCTGCAGATAGTCAGAAGCTGCCTGGGCATGCTTCTGGGCAACTGGCTCAAAGTGACCCTGCTTGAGCAGTGGGGTTGAACCAGGTCACCTTTAGAGATCTCTTCCAACTTCAATCATTCTGTGAATTTTTACTCTGATTTGCGTAAGTTTCATAGAGTGACTTCAAGGGAAAATACTAATTGAATGAATTGTGTGGATTTTAATGAATTAAAATATTTTGTGAGGAAACAAACACTAGGGTTGGAATGTAAAGCCAAAAAGATGGGGTGAGCAAAGCAAAGGTGATGTTGTTCAAGGAGAGAATTGAATGAGGACTGAAGAAATCCATTGGGATTTAATAAATACAGCTACTCCATCAAGTGCAGGAAATGCTCTGGACTACAGCTGTTAGAAACTCTCAGAGGAGGGGAGGAGAGGCCATGAGTTCCTCCAAAGGGCATCCACATCTGGCTGCTGCTGGAATTAAGATCAGATAGCTGCTTGGCCTGAAATAATAGACTGGTCTTCTGTGCCATTCTTATAAGTAGCCTTGTCACCGTAGGGTAGCTATTAGGCAGTTAAGTCAATATTGTGTGTGGTTAGAAGGGTAAAGATCAGCAATGGAAGCTCGTATTTGGATGAGTAAAATCTGAGAGAAAGATGTATTTACTTTGTAATCATGTTACAGAAATGGAATTTTCTGCATGACTAGGTGCTAAGAGCACCTGGATGTCCAGCTTCACATGCATCTGCCCTGCGACAGCAGTTACCTGGATCAATTAGTGACAACAAACACACAAATGATTATGTTTTATCATGAAATACAGCTGCTAAGTTACTCAGTCTACTGAATATCCCTGTTTTAGTACTAATTCCTTTGTTGCAGTATTTTGGGCTTCTGAGGTTTCTAGAAGGTTAAAATACAGGGCTTGGAAAAAGTAATTTTGTAGTTATCAGAGAAGGAAAAAAAGGAAGGAAGTGAGTAAAAGCAGGCGAGAGCCAGTATCTATCTGTCTTTCCAGCTGGTTCTACTTACTTTGAGCATTTCTGCCTTGATCTGCCTTGTGTTAGTCAGGCTAAAGCAACAATATTTGCTGTGCATGCATGTGAGATTTCACTTTAGGTTTGTAATTAAGAAATTAATTAAAATACTATACAGTTTACTGCACAGTCTATCAAGAGAAGGGCAGTTTACAAGATTTTCCACGTGTGTGCAATAAATTCAGTGCTACGGATATACAGGATCATATTCACAGTGACATTAAAGTTATACTTCTCATGCAGAGGAGTATCACGAAAAATTATTGTGAAGGACTCGTTATAAAGTAATTGTCTCAGCAGAAACCTGACCAGTAAGAATGAAAATTTCAGTGCTGAAACACTAACATGGAATCTGAAGAGAGAGGAGGCAAGAGGAAGAGATGTAGAAAACCAACCAAACTAAAAAAACCAACCCCAAACTTCTGACTTTGCCTGCTGTTTTGTGAGGTTAATGATGAGTTGCTGCTGTCAACCTTCTGTGGATGATGCCCCTTTAATAGTGACATGTCCGAATTCAAAAGTACAAGTCTGAAAGTTGTAAGTCAGTTTTGCACCATCATCAGATCCAGTGATAACTGTTACCAGTTACGTAGTGTAACTGCAGCCATTTCACTGTCCACAGAACTGAGCTAACCTTAACTGAAGACACTAAAAAAGACACCTTTTTGCAGATTCTAGGTTGTGACTGACCTCACTTTCAGTAAAACTGTGGATCTCCTGCTTTTATGTGTTACTAGGCGAATAAAGGAGAAATACTTGGGGTGATGTTGCTTATTAAAAAAATACCTCATAATGTTTAAGGTGAATTTTTGGAAAACAGCGTATGTGAAAATACTAGCATAAAACTCTTAATTTTCCATCTTTCCAGTGATGAAGGTAAGAAAAAAATAGAAGTGAAAATGAGATTTGTATAATAAAACTGATACAGAATGGTATTAGTGAAACTCTTCTTTGGGTACCCTCTTAAAAATGTCAGGTGTTACATACCTTGAGAGCTACTGCCAGAAGTGATGCAGCAAAGGCCATGGAAAAAGCAAACCAAGGTAGTACTGGTAGGAAGATTTAAAACCAGAAGGTGTAGCAGACAAAATCAAACATCACACTCCTGTATCTTCTTGTTATCAACAGGAATTGGATTAAATTTTGCTGTGTAGCAAATTATTGATCTCTTTTTCAAGGAAGTTTCATCAAAGTGTTGAAGCTTTTGAGGGTTTCTCAAGAAATGCTAAACAGTCAATATGAACTGGGATAATCACTTCAAATACGAGGTGGCTCCTCCCTTCCCACTGTGTCTCTGTAGCAAACAGTTAAGCAGTGCCAGTCAGTATGGGCTGCCTGGTTAGTATGCTGAAGGAATCTGGTAGATTGTTAAAGGAAGGCTGTTGGTGCTAAACTGAAATCTGCCACCTCTGTACACAGCCACCTAATGAATCTATTTAACAGTTACAGAATCACAGAATGGTTTGAGTTGGAAAGGACTTTAAGATCATCAAGTTCCAACCCCCGTGCCATGGGCAGGGACACCTCACACTAAACCATGTCACCCAAGGTTCTGTCCAGCCTGGCTTTGAACACTGCCAGTGATGGAACAGTCACAACTTCTTTGGGCAACCCATTCCAGTGCCTCACCACACTCACAGTAAAGAATTTCTTCCTTGTATCTAACCTGAACTTCCCCTCTGTAAGTTTGAACCCATTAGTCCTTGTCCTGTCGCTGCAGTCTCTGATGAAGAGTCCCTCCCCAGTGGCCTTATAGGCCCCCTTCATATAGATATTCAGATTTTTGGTATATTATAGCAGTGTAATCTGGGGCAGATTTTTGCCTTCTGAGTGATGCCATGTTTTGTGTAACCAGAAGCCCTCTCTGACTCCCTAAAAATGCCTCCCAGACTGTTTGTGAATTGTGCTACTGTTGATACTGTTGCATAAAATAGCCTAAAACAGTCGGTTGGATTGCAGCATCCGACTGAGGGATTCCTTACCCACCAGCATACATAAACTAGGCTTTGTTGCAGAGACACTGGTATATAACTTGTTTAAGAGTGGAACTGAGAGTTGCTTCTATGAGGATGTTCTAGTGTATCAGCACACCAGGTGTCAGTTGTGTTTTTTTTATTTGATTGTTCTTTATTTCTACTTGAATATTGAGCTTTTGCTGTTTCAGAGCCTATTGACTCACTATTAGAGTTCCCTTCCATGTAACACCATAGCATCTGCTAATATTAAGGCATACATGGGAAGAAACAGTACAATGTAAGATCAACTGCATTAGCTCAGACTGCATAGAGAGTTAGAGGGAAATATTGTGGGAATTGTGTGGAATATCCTAGTTTTGGGTCCAGAACTATTGCTCTTTATCTCATGGGTGCAGGCATAGAAGGGGAGGTGGCTTGTGGACAGAATCTTGTTTCTTTTCCTTAAATGCTAGGAGATGCAAATTGGCTCAAATGTCTTCATTGGCCCTTGGAACCAGAAGGGAAATAACGAGGAAGGACATTATGGCTAACACTTCTTCTGACTCACAGTTCTTACTGGGACAGTGCCTTGATTGGTGAAGACTGCATGTGATTTATTGTATTCATGTCTGAAATGCGTGCTGCAGCAAATGGTAGAGTACTGTGTGTTTTTTGCAATTTCCAAAGCCCTAAGTGGCTTACCACCTGCCTGCTTCAAGGACCTGCCTTTCGTCCTCTCTCACTATCAGTTTGGATCAGTAGGACCTTTGGCTTGCTGTGAAGGGAGGAAAGGTCCAAATGACAAAGTGGTCTCTTAGAAGGTTCTTTTATTTTGGAATATTTTTGCCTTCGCCACAGTTTTTACTGCCTCAGGTAGCTGCTCATTAAGTGGCAAAAGAGATGGAAGTTGTGACGGTCCATTCATTGTGTGGCTCCTACCACGAATATGATTCAAAGACTTCCCTTTGGGTTTGACAAACTTCTTTTGGAGCTTTTGTAAGGCTGAAATACTCCCAAGCAAATAAAATTCCATCCTGGATGATGAAATATAGATGAACACACTGAGCATGAGAAACTTGATAGCTATTTGTGAAACAGTTGAGCCTTTGTGAAGTACTACACTCTCCACCACATTATGAGATGTATTTATTTCGTGTGCATTTAATAATGCAGTGAAGACGATGCCTGAAACACTGAAGTACAATGAGGAATTACTAGTTTTCTGCAAGCAAGGTAAAGGCACTATGTACGATGGCCCCAGAGGAAATGCAAGATGCAGAAAATGAAATGAAATAAAAAAAAAAGTGGCAGATGACTGGTTTCTGGATATTGCCAGGTGAATTTATTAATTGCTAATGGAGCCCTAAGCCATGAATTAGTCATTGCCATTGTTTCAATTTTACGACTTTTATCTTAAATACAGATTTGTTAGGAAGGAATCAAATGTCACTGGGCAGTGAATTATACAGAAACAAATTTATGCTTGTGAATGAATGGTGATTTCCCATAGTAAGTTACGACTTTAAAAGGACACCATTAAGGTATTTTTCATAGTTTCAGCATGACTTTGCTGTTATCTATGGTAACCCCTTGTGCTCTGGATAGGGAAAGCTGTCATATACATTTCTTCTTTATGTTTGATCATGGGTGAAAGAAGGTTGTCATTGCAGGTTTTAATGCTATAAAGTTCCTAAGTTTCAGTAAAAAAGCAAAATATTTTATTGCTGTAAAATATTTATGTTAGAACTATGTACATATGTAACCACATATAACTATCTTCTGGTCACCTTAAGCATGTACTATCTTTGAGAAAGGCTTACCTTAGAAACCTCAGTGTATCTAGTAATCTTAAACCCTGTTCTGCTGTAGTCATGGACTGGCTAGATCATGTCTGGCCTGTCAAAATAGGTTGCATGCTCTGTTGGGCTTTGTAAAGTGGTTCTTGTGCCTGTGGGTTCTTAGGTCGTATTCTATGTTTGATCACTAAAGCATAGTTTATAATGGTCTAAAACATAAACTAATGAAGAAAACCAGGAAACAGCTTTGTAGCTTGTAGCTCCAGGGACTGACATCTATGTGAAAATGCCTCCAGCCCCTCAGGCTTCATGTGGAAGATCATTCTTACTTTACTGTGTTGAGGGTAAAATAAAGCTAAGTGTCTAAATTTTCTGGCTTAGTCTTGGCAGCTTTATCAAACAACAAATGGCTCAGCGTGTCTGCATGGGGCCGAGTATGGTAAAACTGGGAATGAGGTACAGTGTCAAAAATCTATGTTGAAATTTAGCAAGAAAAATGTATTTGATCATTTTTTTGGTTATTTTTTTTTTTAAATGTTAATAGTTGGTTTTTAGAACTGTGTGCAGAAAGCAGTGTCTTAGGTCTTGACTATGTATGTTTCTAATATGGTTTTCATTTGAGCATGATACTGTGTTGGTTGCTTAATAGTCAGAGTCATGCATATGCAAGGTTTTCCTTCTGATTTGGTTTTTCATGCTGTGACCAGGAGCTTAAAATGTAAAACATTTATAAATATGAAGAAGGGAATTTCTACTTCATTCTTTCTGTGTCTGTTTTGTTTGGTTTTGGGTGTCATTGCCACCCCTCAAATATTGCTGTTTATGCTATTTAGATGTCTGCAGACATTTTAACACCATATTGCCTACTTTAGTCTTTGCCTAGCTGAACTTTATGTCACCAACTCTTGTATTTTTCCTTTATATTTCATACTGTAATGCCAGAATAAGGGTAGAGCATATTCTTTCCTGTGCTGCTCCAGTTTGGATGGGAGAAGTATCTGCTTTGCCATCACCCTGTTCTCTTCTTGCAGCAAAATCTGTGTTACAAGTCCCAGCTTCTTTGTGCCAGGCTGTACCTGGGCAGCCGTACTGAATGGATGAGCTGGGAGCTGTTGCCAAGAAGCCCAGTGTGTCTCTGGAAAGAGACAGATATTAAAGGCCAGGTTTGTAAAGGGATGAGGCACCTATGAGTACTTCTGGGCACCTGACAGGAGTCCAGAGAAAAGGCTTAACGGCTCCTAAGGTACCTAAATAGATAGTGCCTGTCGGTAAGGTGCTGTCTCCACATTTTTCATGGCCCAAATCAAAGCCAGGTACGTGACAGAGAGCTGGAGTGTACTTTTCCCCAGTGTCTGTGTGAAACTGGGGTTTTGTGGGATTCACTCCTTTGGTTGAACTAATATGTTGTTATAAATTTGTGTATTTAAATGAATGAATGCATAGCCTCAGTTGTGGGGGATCCAGTTGTGTGGGGAACATGAGCAGCTTTGAGATCAATAGGACTGAGCTTTGGGAAATATGACTAGAAAATGAATTTTTGTATGAGGGAGAAATAAAACACCAGGTGGGGCCCATGACTCTAGGGATTTTCAAATGCTTAACAAGACTGTCTGCTTTTCATTATCTGTCTCCTTTCCTTGGGTCTTTTCAAGGGGACTGAATTACAGTATTCCTTGGATTGTAATTGTGGACAAGGCAAGCTGTTTTTCAGCAGATGAATATGGCATTTCTCCAAGCTGATTTTGGGATGGAGAAATTCCTTTTCAGCACTCAGGGTTTTTTCTGTATCAGCTGAAAAGCTGGTGAGAAAAGGAGAGCCAGTAGGTATGGAGAGTAGGCAGTAACCATCTACACAGAAGAGTAACACAGGAGTAACATACTAACGTGCAGCTCTCGGAGAAGAGGCGTGAATAAAGGTTTACAGAAATGGCATTATAAAAACTATGCCTTTCAAGATTAGTGAAGTGCTTATAAATTATTTTATATAACACTTCGGGCCGAAGCATAAATTCTTTTTCTTAAGCAAATTGCACCTGAAATACCATGCAAACAGCACATTCCAGTGCAGTAACTCATGGTGTCAAAGTGTGATGTAGTGGCTGACAGGAACACTTTTATAGGCTGTGTCATCTGCATTAGAAATAATCTGCCAGTCTCTGTATTGCACACCACCTGAGTTTATATGGGCAGTTGATCTGCCCCTGCACTGTGGGAAGCTGCTGTGGACAACCTACTGGATGCTTTGGAAACATGTTTAATCTCAGGGCTTTTCTTTTGGTTTAAAGAAGGGGGATGTGTTTTGAAGACTTTGCTATTTGAAGCTTTTTCTTATAGAACAAGTAACGTCTAGCCAGGTCAGTCTTTTAAATCATCTCGGTGATTGCATAAGGAACACGTTAGGAGTGTTTCACATGCCACGAGCCCTTGGCACTGGAACAACAATGAGGGTGAAGTATTAAAACCTTTGTACTCCTAAAGACAAACATGGCTGGATTGTTACACAGAGAGATCCTCTAAGTACTTGCTGTTGAATATATCTTTACATTAATTCAGCTTGTTTCTGAGACAGCACACTGGAAGAAATCGTAATTTGAATTAATTATTTGCACATATGGCATATGCCTGATGTCAGCTAATGCTGCATTAAGGATAGACATGCCGGGCACATATTAAATAATAGAGTAAATATTTGTATTGTTTATGATAAACTAGTTCCTTCTGCAGATCCTCTTTGTTTGTGCCTCAGTAAACGTTCCCATTGGGCTTATTTACTGTGATTCATATAGTGCAATATGTTAAGTGTTATAAAAAGTGTGTGTTTGAATTCTATTGCAAGGCCTCACTCTGTTTTCAGAGCAATTGATGGTTTAGTAACACTTTAAAATGACGTTGAAATCATTATGGCACCTTATTATTATATGGAATGTTTTCTTAGCATTAATCACAAAGGTTCATTTTGTGTCAGAAATGCTTCCGCAGAAGTTCCATTGTAATCTAACTGTAATGAAACATACATTTATCTCAATGTGTTTTGAAATATTTATGTCAAGTGATTATTTTAGGAAAGAGAATTAGATGCCCTAAAGATGTGCAGCAATTGAACAAAGAAGGATTGTAAAAAACACCCAAAACCAAATGAGAAACCAAATCCAATGAAAAAATGTTTAGAAAAAAACCTCAAGTTAAGATCAAGGACCCTCCATAATAAATTTAGGCACAGATCCTTACCTAACTGAGCGTAAAAATATGTAAGATCAAATTCTGTAGTTTTAGAGGATGCGAGGAAGCAAGAGTAGAAGAAATCCAAGTCAGTTAGTTAAATGTGGGGACAAATCTGAAGTTGACCTCTATGTTTTGTACTGCAATTGAGTTCTTAGGGAGGTCTAGTACCAGAATGGAGACACTCGAACCATGTAGGGTGGTATGTGTTTTTCACACTTAGTTTGTGCCAGCTGTAAAGGATTATTCCAAGGTGTGATTCCTTGGATTTCCAGCCTTGGCAAGCCTGACACATTGTGAGGTGCATCCTTTGGGGGATGTCCTGCGTATGTTGTGGCTGATCTGCATATGCTTGTGAAGTCTGATGCCCTGGACTTAGAAGATGCTTAGGTTGACTTGCTGTCACCTCTGAGGCAGGTCTGATTTGTTGTGTAGATGTTGCTTCATACAGGGACAGGAGGCAAGCTACCAGACATGTGGAAAATGACCAAAGCTGAAAGGAGGTAAGTTATTACTAAAGGCATGTGTCTTTTCTTCATGTTGATAAGCCAGGTAGGTGTGCTGAATGGAGTCAGTTGGTAGGGATGGTACACCCTCTCTGATCTGCCTGTCCAAGTGCTCTTCCTCAGCCAGTGAGCGCACACAGCAGAGGGTCAGTGTACCAGAATCTGGTGTCTTTATTGAGAATGACTCATGGGAAAGGAAGCAGAGGAATCCAGGGGAGGTCTTTAGTTTTTAGGGAAAGAGGGCGTGGGATCATTGGCTGCAGGATAAACAGGTGGATGTATTCACACCTCCTGCCCTTCTGAAGATCATAATAGTGCATGTGTGAATGTTTATGTGTCAAGTTGGGTATAACCGTGCCTTCATTACTCCCTCTTATTTTTACGTGTATATTTTCAAATGTGTAATTCCTTGAAATATGTTTATCAGAAAATGCCACCTGGCAGAACATGTGTCTACATGTGTCTAAGTCCTGAAACAAAATACCAAAAAAGACAAGTCCCAGTTTCTGGAATACTGTTGAAACAGAACAGAAATAAATCCAGCAGCGTCATTTACGTGTTAAGGAAAGAACAGGCATTCTGAAAAGGCTTTGAAATAGGAGCAGTGCTATGGTGACCCTGACTGCAGACTCTGCAGTCCAGCCTTGTAAGTCATTTATAGAAGGAGTATTAACTGTTGAGAGAGTGCATGATAGAACTGAGATCCTAAAATGTATAGATAAATGCAGGCTTCCCCTTTTCCATTACTGGTTCCCCTTTTTCCCAGGCCAATATTCTCAGTATCATCACATGTGCTTAAGTTCTTCCACATTCCTGAAGGGCAGTATAAGCCATCAGACTTCCAGTTACTATAAATAACAAGGTCCCTGATAAGTAGTTTGATTTTCACTTTGCAGACAGAATGAGGAGAGGTATAAGGAGAGGTTAGTGATGTTTACTGTTAATTTGGGTATGCTGCAGTGAGAAGGAACTCTGCATTTGAGAGATAATTAAACTACAGTGGCTAAAGTGAACTGTCAGTTGCTTCACCTTCCCAAGAGGTGTCAAATCCCCGTTCAAGACATATGGCAAAGCAGACATAGTTCTAAATCACCTCTGCACTCTCTGCATTTTGGGAGAAGTGGTCATTTTTGCAGTATGAAGCTGTCTTCAGAAGGCTGCATGCGATGGCTCTTCTGAATCTGCTACTTCTGAAAGTGGAGGAACAGAAAAAGGTATGCCATCATACCTGGGCAGGAGAGTAGGGAGTTCTAGGTATGGGAGAGGAGAATTGTCCATGGGTGCCAGAGGCTGACTGTGTTTCTGTACTTGATCTGTTGGTGAAGTTGATTATTCTCCAGATTTTAAATATTTAACCGTGGCTGGTATAAACTTGACAATTGTATTGACTTCCATAATTTATCCTTTATTTTCAAAGTACTGTGCATTTATTTTCACCAGGTTTTGTTCAGAACCTTATTAAAAATTACCAGGGAAGTTTGGAAATAGGTGTCCTTACTTTTAACAATGCATAAAAAAAATGGGTGGGTTCTCCAAGTAAAATGCTGATAGGCAGTTCTGTACGTGGGGACATGGAACGTAGAGCAGTCTGTGTGACTGGCCTGCCAAGGCAGTGGTGCGGAGAGCCCCCGGGCTATGTGTTGCCTCAGAGCCGGTCAGGTACTACAGCTCCTCGCACTCATTTGCTTTTCTTGCTCACTAATCTGCTGCAGCGTGTGGCCTGCAGAATAGGCACCTCATCAGTTTGTAGAGGAATCGGGAGTTTGTTATTTAGGGGAAAATGGGGATTAAAATAAAAAAGATTGATTTTTTTTTTTTCCTAAGTGTCATTTGGGACTGGCTTATAATAAGATCCTGCTGCATTAGACAGTCTTTGCTTTGATTCTTGGCAGCAGTACTTGGATTAGGAGTGTCTAGCATGCAACTGAAATCCAGAGATTGCATGCCAGGTATTAAATAGTGGCAGAAGCCTAGTGAAAAGTGGGAAGGCTCTTTCTAATAAATGACTTGTTATTTTCTTCAAAATGCAGGAATACATTTTGTTGATTGAGGTCTGGGTGTGTTTATGCATTTTCAGTTGAGATGAAATGATTTTGAAAAATAATTCTTGTAACACATGAGAAATACAGGCAATCAATATGTATTAAAATATCACAAGTTAAAGCTGTTAATGTTATAAATCACCTATCCTGGGAATATTTTCAACTAGTTCTTGAAGTACAGAAAATTCCTTTGGGTTATTCCTGATGGGTATGTCTTGATTGGTTAGTCTTGGGTGGGATGTACAACTCCCAAAACATATATTTGTATGTAGTAGGGGCTATAATACAGTATGTGCTATTACTCATTTTCATCTAGATTGTTACGGATTAATAGGATTTATTAATTTTCTCCCTGCTACAATTCTGAGCTGTCTTCACATGCACATCCAAAATACTGCACCCTGGTTCATATAATGGCTAGCAGCTAAGGCCTGCAGTAGAAATGGCTGATATACCAGGTTTGTGACCCAGCTGGTGACTGATGTGGCTTCCAGGAAAATGTAAGATTGTCTTCAAGTCATTCCTGCGCTAATGGCCTCACATGGGTGCTTTCTGCCAACCCACGTTTACTGGAGACTGATATGCTGTGGCTGCTCCTGCTTTTCACCCAAGACCCAGGTGTGAGGGGTTGCACCAGTCTCTTATATCTTCAGGGATGTCTCCTCAATGTGCTACAGGTATCTGAACCGAACAAGTGGGCTGGGAAATGTAGTAGCAGACTTTCCATGGAGCGTGATGGTTTTGAGACAACCAGAAATGTCTGTATCAAAGCCATAATGGAAAAAATTCATAACTTTTTTTAAGAACTGGGAACAAGACAGTGAATGTAACATAGTGAAAAGGAGTAGAAGCAGGAGGCTGTGGGCTTCTTTCCTGCAGAACAAATGTACATTTGATGACCACAGAGCTCTTTGCGTGAAGCAGTCGCATGCAGGAGCACTCAGGGTGATTTCGGAATTTTGGAAGAAAAGGAGAAATGTAATCTTGCTGAAGTTCAGCAATTACATACCATAGTTAATTAATCATATAATTAAGTAAAATGAGACCATATTTCTTGAAATGTGTCAGATAATTATGATACGTCTTCATAATTACGTGCAATAAAATTAATTAAACATATAATTCAAAGAATCAGGAAAATTATTACTTGAAATGATTGATCCCAAACGTAGGTCAGAAATATCTATTTCCTTGTGCTCAGCCATCACCTTATAATCCACTCTTTTCTGGTTTTGAAGGCATTGCAGATTTCCAGTATTAGCTTTGTGCCCTAATATTAGTTCTTGGTCAGAATTTTTCTTGTGATTCTTTCATCTTTATAATAGTATTGGTCATCCAGTATGAAAATCCTTGGATCTCTCCTGTTAGATCGTTACTCAGAAAATAGATGTGACTGTTGGATTGTGCTGATACTTGCTTTATTGCTGTGAAGTCATGCACAATATTTGTAAAAGAAGGAAAAAGGAAACAAGAAGGAAACAAATACTACCCAAGTGTAAGCCAGCATGCTCAGAGCTCAGAGGTGTTTTAATATGTTTTATTGGCATTTGCCTGAAGCATCAAGCACACAAATACTCTCCCTTGGTACAGAGGGCTAAACTGACCTCCCTTTCAAGTTGCAACATTTTTTATAGTTAGTTCTCATTTTCATTACTGCTGGAAGGAAATTCTGCTGCCACTGCAGATGAGATACTCCAAGAAGGGGAGGTGGTATAAGAAAACCCTATAAAATCATGCTTGTGATATTAATTTTCTTACCTCAGGCTTAATAATAATTTTACGGTCATTTTTGAGAAGTTTTTTAGCCATAATGTTTTATCTATCTTTATGGTCCCTTACGCTGTATTTAATCAGTGTAATTATAGAAGGATAATTAAATATAATGCTACTTAGTTCTTAAGATTTTAGCACTATTGCCATTAATGTAACTAAAAAACCCCTTATAAGTCTTGATGATTACAGAAAGTAAAATATTGGTGCAGTATATTCAATATGCCATTAAAAGGGAAGTGGTGGTGCTTTTTTGTTGGTATGGTAGTACACATCCTAATTCATTTGTTCATTGGCAGTTGAAGAGACTTTGTAGCAGCATGAAATCAGCTGAAACGAAGGAGACTCATTTCTTTTGGGATGTCCAGATTTTGAAGAAAAAGCACTGACCCCAATTTAGAAAAGTACTTTGACATGTGGTTAAACACATCTTCAGTAAGTAGGATTCTTGAGTCCTTATGCTGTTACAGGTTAACGTGGCCAAATGGACTGACTTGAATGTTTTTGTTTGGCTTGAAGAAGGCACATCTTACAGCTTGTTGTGCAACCAATTGGATTCTTTATTTCATGTTAAGTGGACTCCGGACATTTCTACACTGGAGCATAGAAGAGGCCACAAAAATGCTCAGGAGGGCTTCTTGAGAGGAAAGGCTGAGAGAACTGGGGTTGTTCAGCCTGGAGAAGCGAAGGCTCTGGGGAGACCTTGGAGCAGCTTCCAGTGCCTAAAGGAGGCTTATAAGAATGGGGACAATCTTTTTTAGTAGAGTCTGTAGCAATAGGATAAGGGGTGATGGTTTTAAACTGAAAGAAAGGGGAGTCAGACTATATAATAAGGAAGAATTTTTTTTACGGTAATGTGGTGAAACAAGGGACTAGGTTACCCCCAGAGGTGGTAGATGCCCCATTCCTGGAAGCATTCAAGGTCAGGTTGGACAGGGCTCTGAGCAACCTGCTCTAGTTAAAGATATCCCTGCTCGCTGCAGGGGGGTTGGACTAGATGAACTTTAAAGGCCCCTTCCAACCCAAACCATTCTGTGATTCTGTGAAGTTGTGCCAGACCTTTCCCATTGTCAGACAGACTTTTCCATAGCTGTTAAGATCCGCATTCATCTTGTTTAAATCGAGAGGAAAGAATCCTATGTAGGCAAATGGGTGTGAAGGGGTATGTTTCAGTGCTGCTCAAACCTCCTTGTGATGCTGTTATGAACAGGATGAAGGATGAATATATAAATTTATAAATATATGATGAAGATATAAATATATGAATATATAAATTTAATATATAATTTGCTCTAAATCTATTCCTTTAGCCATTAAAGTTCACATTCCTGACTTACCGTTGGGTGAAAAACCTAGATTGAAAGGTTAAGTTGTGCTCTACTACAGTAAGCATCACAGCATCCTCCATCCCTTTTCAACTAGGTGGAAAGTATTATGGTATTTGAAAGTCCTGTAAGTATAAAGAGCATATTCAGTTTGATACCAGTACAAAACCTTTTCACTATGTGCACATTAATTAATGCACACTAATTGTCAAGCTTGTTAGTCTGCTCAGAAGACAGCCAAGACTGAATGCACTCATCCTTCCTAGCTCAGAGCTGAGGCTTGTTGGCAAGGCTGAGGAGAGATGATGCCTTGGTTTTGTCATGCAGTGCTGCTTGTCTCTCCTCCTCCACAGTATCTGTCAATTAGACACCTCCACAATCATCATCTTTTGGCATTTCTCTGGGGAAGTCTGGGACCAGCGTTTTAATGTAATGGTGCTAGCCCCAGTCATGCCAAAAATTGTGTGTGCTTTCGGATGGTGGATGCTGCCGTGTTTCGCACATGCAGGTGTCAGACTTGCAGGTTTGGACCTTAGATTGGCACTGGCTATTTGCTTTGGAATAAAGTGGGATAATGTTCCTCACTCATGCTGTCTTATTAGCCCTGAGCTGTATTTACACATCAGTACCTTATATAACAGTGATTCAGAATTGATCTGCCATGCAAACACAAAAATTATAGTGATATCATGTTGCATGTTAGTAGCCTGGCAGTGGTGCCTGATGATTTCATGCCTTTGAGAAAAATGAAGGAAAGATATGCTAGGAAAATCTGTGAACTAGATGTTTCTTCACTGGGAATTTCCGATCAGAGTAGCTGTCACTGGCAACAGTATGGTGCCATGTTCAGGCTCCCTCTAGAAAACTTGCAGAACCTGCCTTCCAGGGACAGGAGCACAGGATTTGGTCCACCAGAGGGTTTGAGTTCATTCTGGGGTGGACAGTGGCAGCTGACTTGTTGCTGGAATGTAAAACTTCCCTCCTGTCTTCTCACTCTTGTCACAGAATTCATTTTGCAAACTAAAACTGTTTTCCATTTCATTCTCCTAAAGGAAATGTGTCTCCTGTGGGGGAAATGCCTCTCTTGCAGAGAACCTAGGCACAGCTCGTGTATCACCTGAATGCTGCCTCTGCCCTACTTAGTGTGGCAGTGATAAGAAATACTTTGTGGAGTTTTCGTAGTATGATACTAAGGTATAGTGGTAGCCCAAACTATGAGAGCAGTAGTACATTGATTTGAGAAGTGTTGCAAAACAACATATGCAGGGTTGGGATGGTCAGGGTTTTGTGTAACTAATCATATTAAATGCCTTTTGTTCTGCTAATCCTTGCCAAAAGAGAAGGAACAGCAGAGTTTGGAAGTGCTCAGCCGTTTCTGAAGTGATCTTAGTGGAGATGAGCAGCTTCTGCTCTCCTTTCACTTCCAAGAAGATTCCTAGCACCCTTTCGTGTGACCCATTACAGCTGTTGTTCCTTCCCTCTTGGTGCAGCTTCATGGGTTAAGTT
Source organism: Pezoporus wallicus (assembly GCF_028554395.1). Classification (NCBI taxonomy): domain Eukaryota; kingdom Metazoa; phylum Chordata; class Aves; order Psittaciformes; family Psittacidae; genus Pezoporus; species Pezoporus wallicus. Next base: position 1,380,363 of record NW_026637470.1, read on the forward strand.
GGGCACAGGGGTGTCAGTAATTTTGGAAGAGTTGAACAAAGCCTGAAAGGCATACAGTAATTCTCAAATGTGGCTTTCAAGGAGCAAAGCAGCTGCCAAAAGTGTAGAAGTATCAAAACGTAATACTGGTACCACGTATTACAGTGGTTGTTTACTATTCATAGCATCGAGTACACATTCCTTTACTACTTTGGAGGTTGAAGTGGGATGTAAATGTTGCATCTGCCTTGTAGCAGTGCTGCACAGAAGTCAATTGCATTTGTATCTCCATTTCTATGGGATTAAGTCAGAGTTTATGGAGGTATATATGTAAAGCTGTTTGGATTTAGATTCCAGGTTCCTTGGCTAATACCCCAAGCTGTTTTATTAAACATATACGAATGCCCCTGTGGTTACTGCTGTGGTACATTTGCAACTTCTCTCCACATTTCAGTGAAATACAGGATGGCAGCTTCTCATAGAAATATGTCTATGACTTTGTTTGTTGCTTGGGAAAGCACTGGTGCTGAATGTTTCATTGGTGGGCTCATGAAGAAGACATTGGATATCTCTGTGTGGTATTAGAACTTTAATGAGTGGAAAACATCTTAGAAACTGTATTTCGTGTTTGGAATATGAACAGGGGCTGCTTGGCTGCCGCTCCTCTGCCACTCCGATAGTTGGTTCCTTAGAATGTAAAGGATTCTTTGGCTTAAGTGAGTTTCTTTTGCAGCACATAAGGGGATTTCTTAAAATAGCAACAGAAACAGGCTAGTTAATGAAAGAAGTGATTTTTAAAATGCCAGGTAAATCTTGGGTAGTTGAGTTACTACCATGTTTAGCAAAGGTGTAATAAGGAAGGTTCTTTAATTATAAATAAAAGGATTGGTAAGCAAGATGAATTTCTGCCAAATAGAGAGCTTAGTCCTGCTTTGGCTTTCAGCAGAACCCTGTAGCCCCTTCTCATTTTTGCTAGTGTGGCTCCTTTTAATAATGTGCTTTGGTTTTCAGCGGCTGGACAGAAAAAGCATTAAGAAAGCTACAGCAATTCATTAATATGGGTTTGCATTTGGAAACTAATGGGTAGTGAAGTCCATTAAAAAACAGTTAAGATCCAATGAAATGCAGTAATTTTGTTCTCTCGGGGCATCATGTGAGGGGGCTACTGTTACTAAGTTAGTGGTGATGGTCTTCTAATGGCAGCAGAACCCTTGCAGCTACAACCAGATTTTTTCTCTTCACATACTTGGCTGTCTCTGATCAAGGTAGCTTCTTACCTGAGTGGTTAAATGCATTTCAGAATACGTAGGTTTGTGTTGTGTCCCTTCTCTGAAAAACCCTTAGCAGAGAGGAAGGAATCACAGCTCGTGACACTGGATTCAAGAAAGGAAAGTAGCTCTCCTTGTAGACTAGGGAACCTTCTCTGGACCACTCTATAATCTGTGTTTCAAAACCTTGTATCTAGCATAGTTCCACCCCAGTGTTTAAGGCAAATCTGTTTTTAAAGATGCATATATTCTTAGACTGTTGCCATTCTCTTCTGCAGCTTTATGCTCAGAACTTCATTCGTTGTGCTTACAGTCAGCACTGGAGAAGATGCAGTGGATATTCCTATGGGTTTCTTCCGTCCAGCCTGTGATCTTATCCATTTCAAGTCAGTAATATTTATCTCCATCAGTCTTTATGGGTGAAAAGTTAGCTCCCTGTTTTTCATCCTAGAATTTCCCCCTGGCCTTTTCGTGCCCAGTCATTCTGTAGATGTTTGTTTTTTTTCTCCTTACTGCTTTTCAGAAGCAGCTCTCCTGACTTTCCAGTAGGAGCTAATGGCTGCACAAAATATGCTGGTACAGCGTTCCAGATACTGCCTGCAAACATTAATTCCTTTGAGTGCTACTCGGTGGCATTTATTTTCCTTTTCCCCACCAGACCATCTTTTCTTACATTCTCCTGCCTGCCCCCTTGCTCATCCATTCTTAGGACTGGCATGTTGCCCCATGGTGGTTATTAAAACACGGCTGCTGCTCTGTAGTTTCTTACCCCACCATTTCACCTCCTTGGTGAATCTCCCACTCTCTTTTGGCTGCTTGCCTCCCCAGAACTTGCTGCATTCAGATGAGGCACTGTCTTACATACACAGGATGGTTCCTTGAGTGATGTGATCTTCATAATAGTCCTGGAAGGGGAAAGGTGATAGATAGACATGGTGAAAAAAGACAGTTTTTTTTAGAAAGTGGGAGCATGTTTTTACTGTGCTGTCTCCTCTGGTCCATTTACCACTGAAGGAAGAAAGAAGTGGAGATGAGAAGCTGTTCTGGTAAATTAACCCTAGCTGGTTTCAGCTGATTAGTCACTAATACATTTTTGCATGAACACCTTGGGCTGACAAATTCTGACTCGTAGCACCAGGTGGCTAAGAGCTTTCCTACAGAAATACGTGAGCATAAAGTGATATCTGCTGATGAATTCTTTTTTTAGTTAATGGGAACTGGCATCTTCTGCCATCAACTGTAATTCAAGTAAATGATACTCTTTGTGACAGAAGAAATTAAAGTACATTGTACAGCACACGGCCCCAACACAAATTTATGTTTTTCAACATCCTAAATTATATAAACAACATCTTTACAGTCAAGGTTTTAAGGCTGATTAATTGTTCATGTCAATGCGTATTTCTTTGAAATCTTTGTGCTTTCATTATCCAGTTTTTCTTACCTCACCGGAATCACATAGGGCTTCTTTTCATACAGACAGGTGGAAAGAAGTTCTTAATTTCTTATTTGGTGCTTGATTTGGGAAACTCCTGCATACTTGGCAGTTTGGAATGTCAGGTGTCTCAGTAAGGAATTGGAAGACTATTTTTAGATAACGATGTTTTGGAAATCTTGCTTGTAATTTTCTTCCGTAATAAAATGTGGTCAATTTAATCTGTTCTGCATAATTTCCAATCATGATACTACCTCTTGTGCATAAATAATTAACTAGGATGTCTGAGGTCATTTGTATCTTTTCCCTTACAAAACAAATGACATAATGGCCCCTACTCGGGATTAAAGACAAGCTGGTCTTCAAGATTTAACATTGCTGTATGCTGCTAGCTGACCTGAATCAAGGTACCCAAAGTGATATCTTCACCTGCAGAGGCACCTTCAGATGTTGAAACTAATGCTAGCCAGAGTTGTGCAGCTTCTAAAACCTCCACAGTGATGGTGCTGTGTTAACCGATCACTGGAACAGCTGCTCTAATGAAACCCTTTGGCAGTTTCGGCCTTTATTTCTTTTGTTCCTCCTTTTCTGCCTGCAGTATGGGGCAGCCAGTATTTATCTGCTTGACAGGGATGCTGCGGAGAGTAAGGAATGCCTGTGAAGTGCTTTGAAGTTGTGATGCACAGCGGAGTAACACTTCTATGAATAATATTTTCTGCTCCATTTTTCATGATAGCCAATTAATGTATTGAAAAGGAGTATAACTTTCAGAATCATAGTAGTTGATAGAAATGCACAGAATGCTTATCTTTTAAGATGTAATAAAGAAAAGTAACTGATGAATATGGCAAAAATCACTTGGAAGAGAGAAGTGTGTGAGTGAGTGTTCATCTTCCTAAATTAATCAGCAGCTTCCTTAAGATGGAAGATTTGACTATTTCAGGTCCACTTGTCGTAACTAAGATATCAGCTAGGCTTCAGTATCTAGAAGTGTGTTTTAATTAATTTTCTCCTACACTTCAAAGTGGAGGAAAATACATTACGCTGAGGTATTAAGCAGTGTGTAAAACCACCCGTGTATCTTTCAGTTACAAGACTGAACCAAATGTGGGTGCTTAGATGTGTTTTATCTTTTACTCTGTTTGCTTGGGGATGTAGAACTGATATTAGTCCAGGTCTGCAGACAGAGAATTGTACCACCCTAAGCAAGCTCAGCGGTATGAACTTCCCTGTAAGTGCTGTTATGGCCTCTTTATCTTCTAATGCTAGTTTTAGTGTGGAAACAAAGTATCTTAACTGAACCCCATGGACAGAAGTAAATGTGATTTAAATTTCTATTTTTCTCAGCTGTAACTGGGAGAAAGGTCAGTATATTTTTGTATCAGTATCACTAAGTAAAACCTACTAGATCACTGATTAACCTGCTATGACATTCTTTTGATACAACTTTTCTTCTAATGAAGAAGCTGACTAGGTGACATGGAAGAGCTGAGCCTTACATGAGGTTTTTATTACCCATCTACTTGGCCTTTAACAGTTCCAGAAGAGTTAAAGAAGTGTTTAGCTTAGAATTTTTTTTTTAGCTTAAAAATTAAGTATCTAAAATTTTTCAGTGCTGGAGTGTTTTTTGTTTTGTTTTGCTATCTTGCAAGCTTTTTCTCAATTATTTAAATTGAAGCGTAGTATTTGAGGCCAAACAGACTGTTCCAGTGTCAGGCTAAAGATTATTTTCTGACTTTTTCATTCTCAAAATTCTTTGAATAATATTTCTGGTTTAACCTGAAAAAAATATTATGACTGAAGAATATACTTCTTGTTACTGATGTTTTTTATTTTTATCTGAAAATCTGTTATTTACGTAACAATTGCTTTAATTTACCATACTTAAAAATTTGCAGGAATTTTCTGTTCTCGAACAAGGAAATAAGTAGACGTGAATCTGATCTTTCATGAACTCTAGCTCAGTTTTGCTGTTGAGTCAGGTGACAGGCCCATTGCAAATACAAAGTTTTTTTGTGTAATTCTCATGATCAGTATGCATAACAGTGTATATATGTGTATATCGATCATCTTTGTGTGCTTGGGCATGTAATTTATTTATTCAACAGCAGTTCAATTTGTACTTGCATTGTTAAGAACTTCAGACTTGGTATGTCATGGGTTCAGTAATTTTAACATAAATTATTCCTGGGTTGAAATTAGCTTTACATTTCCATTGGGAAAGAAACAGTATCACCTATTTAGAAAATTAGCCTGGGGTTATATGTATCAGAGGCATCGAAAGTGCTGAGGAATCACTGTGTTCATCATTGTAGAGTGATGCAATGTATTGGGGGACAGATTCCAAAGGAGTAGGAGATTGACAGGTCAAATTCAAGTGGCTTTTTTTAATGCTGTCAGCTTCAAAGTCTGGCTCCTTAAAACCTTTGCTGATATCTGATTACTTTGGTTCCCATCTTTGTGCTGCTTTATGGTCTTTCTTGCTCTCACATTGTTAGTAGTGTTGTCATTTTACTGGTTGTCAGCTGAGAATGTCTTCTCTCCCCGGTATGTATTCTTATGTTTAGGAACTTTATATCAGTGGTGCCAGATCCTGGTTCACAAGCTAGATTCCTTGTGATTTTTTTCAATATCTAATTTAACTTAAAAAAGAAAAACCCTGACAACAAACAAAATTTCTAGATTTCATGCCGGTTGAGAAAACCTTCATTAAGTGAACTAATTGTAATGTAGTGGAATTTTACCTGCCAGGATACCTGGGACATTAATTCCAGAAACAACCAGACAATCTTGTGTGCCAGTATGATATTATTGATTGCTTGTGTTTTTAGGAAATACAAACTGGAAAATTATTTAAAATGAGCATTGAAAGTAAAATGTCAAAGGGAAGAAAGAATGAACCACGAAACATAGAGAAGAAAATACACACAAGGGAGTAAGACAGTTCAGCCTTCCAAAAACAAGCCATCCCTGGCAGTGTTCAGGGCCAGGTTTGACGAAGCCTTGGATAGCATGGTTTAGTGTGAGGTGTCCCTTCCCATGGCAGGGAGGTTGGAACTAGATGATCTTAAGGTCCTTTCCAACCCTAACTGTTCTATGATTCTACATTAGGAAGTGGTGCAGCAGCAATGCAGGTGAGGACAGGAGAGGTTGAGCAGCAGATCCCAATACTCTTGAGACAAGCACAGGTAACAGAAGCATTCAGGGATAAAAGTGGGGTTGTTCTGAACTTTTTTGAGAATAGGGTTTGTGCCTAAGGCCCCACTTCTGATGTGGCTGGCGGATTTGGGACCCCCTCTCAAAGCACTCATGCATTAGGTATGTAAGCCAAATGTTTTCCTTGGCTTATGAATTATGAATTGTCCTGATAGGGAAGAAAAGGCATAGAAGATAGTAGATGAGCAAAGACAACTTTGTGCCAATGGAGAACTGTTTTCTAGGAAGCAGAGCACTTGCACAGCTTTGTTGTTTCTGGGTCGCGGCTTCTGCAGGTCAGCGCACATCCACATTTGTACACTCTTGTCGTGAAATTTAGTTGTCCAGAATTTGTCTGAGCTAGGTGGAAATTTTAGTTTTTAATGCAGCTGAATTACAGGAATGAAGGTAAAATAGGGGCGAGATGTTTACTGCTTGGAACAGTGTTTCTTTTCTAACGCTAGGTTTTAGAAAAAGAGAATGTGTTTTAAAAGAAAAAGGTTCTGTTTCAGTGTCATGATCTATATGATGAAATTTGAAACCTATTAGACTAAAGTGGTAAAGAAATTAAAAATTAAAGATGACATTTAATCTTTAAGCTATCATTAATAGAAAGTAGTGCATCACAGTGGAATAAAATAAGAAAAGTATGTGAATAAAATTTCTAGTTTTCTCACACATATGTTGTGTACAAGATACCAGCATTTGACAATGCAAACTTAATGATCCGCAATAAGAAAAGTTAGGGGAGGCAAGCCATAACACATGGCAGTGAATTTACTCATTTCTTTATCGTAAAGATAATCATGGTTCTGAAATGCAGTGAAATGGGATGATTTTGAGATGGTCTGGTTAATGGGGGCCATATGAAACTGAAGTAGGTGGAAGAGAACAGATGGAAACTTGAGGAGGGGAAATGGGCAGTCCGAAATTCTGCATGCTGCTGTCATTTCAAATCCATAGGGTTTAGTGTTATATATAAATATAATTTCCTTGGGCTTCCAGCTACTTGGAGGCAATAAATGGACTCCTTCACCATGTTGTAATTATGACAGAAAAAAGAACTACCTACAGGATCTTAGGATAATTCTATCTGAAAGAGTCTTCATGAGGTCTCTTGACCAGGGATTGCTCTGGATGGATCTTCAAAGCCTCCAAGGAAGGAGACTGAATAACCTCTCCAAACAGCCCATTCCACAGCTGGACTGTCCATATGGGGAAAGGTTTTTACCGTATGTCCAGTCTGAAGCTCTCTTATTTCACCTCAGGCCCATTGTCTTTTGTCCCATCATGGTCTGCTGTGAAGACCCTGACTTCATCTCAGTGATCCTGCTAAGAGTGCTAGGAAACTGTTGGTGCTCACAAAGCCATCTCTTCTCCAGGTTGAACATGCCTGGTTCCTTAAGCCTCTTCTCACAGGGCAGATGCTCAAGATACCAACCAGACTGGGGGCCCTCTGCTGAAATTGCCTCAGTTTATTCATGTGTTTTTTGCATTTGTGGGTCGAGGTCATGGTATTTTGGATGTGGTTTGATGAGCTGTGGAGGGAGCCGGTATCATCCCTTCTCTCTGTCTGCTGGCTATGCTCCTGTTCACACAGCCGGGAAAGTTGTTGGCCACCTTTGCTGCCAAGGCACACTGCTGGCCTATGTTCAGCTTGCTATATACCAAAACTGTTTCTACCAGCTTGCTTCCCAGCCAGGCCTTAGCCTGTGTTGTGTATTTCCTTCCTGAGTGCAGGACAGGGCATTGCCCTTGTTGAATTCCAGGAGATTCTTGCTGGTTCTTTCTGAAGACTGGTGCAAGATATTCCTTCCTCCCGGTCTAGGAAATACCTCCAGGTCTCTTGCTCCCGAAATCCTTTCGAAGGTGACAGTGCCTTTACAACAGCAGCAGCCAGTGCTGTGAGCAGCTCATTAGGTCCCGTGGACACCTATGGGCTGGATTCTCTTGAAATGCCAGACTTGATCCTCATCCACTACTGGTCATCTCCACCAACCCTGCTCCTCAGCAATGAGGCCTGAGGGTCATTGTTGGTGAAGGCTGGAGGAAAGAAGGTGTGGAGTATCTCAGCCTTGCCTGTGTCCATGGTCACTAAATCACCTGACTCTGTTGCTGTGTCCTCTGAAAACTAGATAGTTAGTTTTAAACATTCTAGTTGAAGGCATGGGCACTATTCTGTGAACAAAGGCCAAGGTTTTCCTGGCCAGGTATTTTTTTTCTGTTGTTGGATATCCTATGCTAGTTCAGAGGATGGAGGCTGGCTTGAACGATGATGGAATAATCTGTATGCAAGGAAACTTTCAACTGCTTTAGTTAGGGACCCTCTTCTTCTGTGAAGCAGGAGGATTTTTATCCTTGATGTCCTTTGGACTGTTTTTTCATGTCCTTCTTGACAGAGGTAATGTATTCAAGGGGAGTAGATGTCATTAATTTACAGTGATGGCAATATAAATGGCAGTATATTAATATTTTTCATACTATGTATTCCCTTCTCAATACATCGTAACATCCTGTTCACTCTTTTTGACCCCTCACGTGTATTGAGCAAATGTCTTCATTGAAGTGCCCATGATGAATCTTGCCTCTTTTTTCCTGAGAGGTTATAACTAATTCAGAACTCATCAGTATGTACAAGTGGCTTTAAATTTGTTCCTTCTAGTGTACCCTGCACTGCACTTTTTTCCACAGTGAATTTCATCTGCTGTCAGGTTGTCCAATTACCTAGTTTTTTAAAGGTCCTTCTGGAGTTCCTCACAATCCTTTGTAGCCTTGACTACCATAAATAGTTGTCTGTAGTCAGCAAATTTCACATTCTTATTACTTATAGCATGTCAGGTTTCAGTTATTAGTAAATATGAATAACTGCACCATTCGTAGTATTGATCCTTTGGACATGCTTTCTTCCTGCACTACTTATTTTCTTCTCCTTGCTGCTATTTCCAATCATTTAGTTATTCTCCTAGTCTGTGGCAGGAATGCACCTGTAAATGTGTGGATGACTGTGAATGCTCAAATAGACCCACAGGAGTTATCAAGGCTGGTCTTCAACATGTTCTCTACAGTCAATGAAGTGGTCTTTGAGATCAGAATGTAATTGTAGGTTCCTGAATTCCCTTGGAGGCCTGTCTTACCCTTCTGGAATATTTGGCCTTCATGACTGTATGTCCAGGTTTCCTAAGTAACTCTGTACCTAGAAGCTTCTAGAAAACCTGTCTAATGTTCCTTTGCTCTCTTGTTTGCTCAGACTGTTATGGATGGGTTCTCGGAGCACTCCTGGTGGGATGAAGCCACCCCTCTGAGGAATTCTGCTGCACTCCACATGGGCTTTGTAACTTTTGACTTCTCTTGTAGGTAATAACCAATGCTCTTTCTGCATTTCTTTGTGCCTCTAATTACATGGATTTTGCACAGCTTCTTGCCCTTATCTTTGAGGCTGGAAATATAATAATACATTTGCATTAGTAGCTCTGTTGTCATGATTCTTGCTTCTTTCAGAATGCCCACCTTTGGTGCTGGAAGCTTAAGGTACTGTTTGGAAAACATAATGAAAACTTTACAAAACCTCCTCTGTCTACAAAAGGTTTGCATTGGTTCAAAGTGATACTGAGCAAGTAATTGGAAGAGAGATCTGTTGAGAGTAACAAAATAGGTGAACAGCACCAAGAACAGGAAAATCCATCGACTGGAAATAGCCAAGGTCAGAAGAGGACTTTGGAGGGGGGGAAAGTAGTGTATATTTGTGCCCAGTTCTGGCTTCCCAAGAGGTTGAGCACTGAGGACATGGTTGAAGACAGGTGAAACCTCACCTTGATTATGAACCAGTTCAGCTGTTCTTGTATTCTTAGAAATGACAAAACTACAAAATCAAAGTTTATGCAGGAGACGGAGCACATGATATCAGAACACTCAAAATAGAATCTTCTCCTACTTGACCTTCAAATGCTGTCTCTGTTGGTGCTGTGAGAGTCGTATGGTGACAGATGTGCTGTAAGTGGGGTCAAATTTGCAAATGGTTTTGAAACTGAGGAAGGCTTTTGGTCCTGAAGAGAGTAGACAGTTGAATTTGTCAATTTTCACTCTCTTTAATCATCCTGTCTCTGACAACACCAGTATGATAAAGAGTTGTCCATCCTTTGTCCATACATTAAGTGTGATGGATAGTGATTCCAAGAAAGATTTTAGCTTCCTGGCCATTTGCTTTGTTTAACTCAACTGTTGATACCCAGGTGGCCTAATATGTCCTGCTGTTAGCTACACTTACAGACCCTCTTACTTCTGGGGTGTATATGGCTGTTTCGGAGACTTCCTTCACCCTTGTAGTCTTTTTATACTTTATACCTATTATATAACAAAGTTTCGTGTGTGTGTGTGTGTGTGTGTGTGTGTGTGTGTGTGTGTGTGCTTTATTATTTAGCCACAGTATTTTCTTCTTGACTTTTAATTTTTTTTTTTATACATATAAGCCTGCTGTGACTCTAATAGGGTATTTTTTAGTAGACGTCTATGGATTTTAATTTACTTACTCTCCTTTAGGCTCTAGAACTAATTTCCTCTTTTAGAAACAACGCCCCTCTCTTCAGGTTTAATGCACTGCCTCTTGATATGATGACCCCAAGAGGGGATCCATTTTAATTACACTTTGACCACTGCTAGTTATGACCAAGTTTCCACTTACTTCCTGGACCAGTTTCACTATGTGATATGAAACATGTATTTTGTGACTTTTGTGTGCTTGATGGTGAGTTTCCATAGAAAGTAATAAGTTTATGGTATTGAGAGTATTTTTCTTCCCTCTCTAACCTGATATGACACTCTGCCAGTGGCAGTCGGGGGGCTTGGGATGTCCATTGTCTCTGTTGTAACTAATACTGTTTGTGTGTGCACACAGCTGCCAAACACATTTGAATTCCAGGTCTGGCTTTCCCTCCCAATCAAAGGGGAGTGGAGGGCGAGTATTTTCCCACAAAAAACAGTATTTCTGGAGAATGTTTCAGTCAGCCTATGTGTATTTTTGTTCATATCTGAGCAGAGAGTGGACCCCTTTCCTTCCAAAAATCTTCTTTACTGCTTGTCTCAATCTCTCAAAGTGCAATCACCCTGATAAAACGCATTGCTTTTTACAGTGGCTGTTACACTGTGATAAACTCTTGACTGCTGCAGTAGTTGCTGATGCTTACTTGGGTTTCTGATCTTCTGATGCAGTAAAGCTGAGAAAGCTGATGGTCCGTAGGTCAGCTGGGCAGCGTGAGCCTTCAGTTCTGAAGCAGCACAGTGTATCAGCAGATGAATTTCATAATTCCACTCCTTTTCTTGCCCCTTCTTCCTAAACCTCAGTGCTATACAATGGTGTTTATTAGGTCAGATGGTGTACTTTTCTCCAAAACATTCATACTGAAAAAAATGAACATTTGTGATTAAAATTGATTTTTTCCCTTTGGGAAGTTAGAATAAAAAATGGTTACCTGCTCATTTATGAAACAGATTTATTCTGTTGACATGGAGGCTTGTTTGAAATGTAATTGAATTTCTGTTACCTAATGGAAAGTGACAGTTAACAATATTTATTTTCCATTTGTGTCTCAGTAGATAACATAACGCAATTTTGATTTGTAGTTAGCTTTGGAATCTGAGATTATTCTATCTCTGTAATTGAAAAGATGGGAGCTCAATGGCCTAATACAATCCTGGTTTTGTTTTTATTACACCAGTAAAGGCAACATTAATACAGTAAACAGCATCTATTCTGGCTTAATAGTTATACTGAGATGTTATTTTTGCATTCTGCCTTTCTCATTAGAAACTGCCACATCACGATCTGGATTGATAATTCTTCCATTTAGACACTCTCCACAGCAGCTAATTTGCAGGAGCAATGCCTCCCTTTCCTTGCCCATCTCAGAGTACCTTTTTTACCTTGCAGCTAGAACATCCTTTTTTAGTCACAAAATTACAATTATATTTCTCACATTTTTTTTTTCACAGTGTATTTTCACAACATGTGTCATGCTCACTTTGTATGGAAAGCCATTACTTCATCATTAATGTTAAAACCAATGGGTAACAACTCAGTTCCTGCATCTGTTACATGCCTTATGCAGCAATTCCCCTGCTACTTTTTAGAATACTCTAAAATAATTAGGCAGCCTCTTCTCACAGAAGGAGTTACCTCTTCAAAGCCAAACCCATTCCCACTTGTATCCTTAAGTCTGGTGGCACTGAAGGAGAAACACTTTTTGGAGAGGTAGTTGTGTGTTCTTTCCTTTGTCATGGTGAAACCTTTGCTGTGCTGTCTAAAAGCCTGGTCACCAGTTACTTGCCTTGTAACTAACTGTACTTACGGAAAAATCTTCAGCACTCATATTAACACAAAGGTGAGTGTTAATGCAGCAGGACCAGATGTGAAGGAGCTTGTTTTCTCTTAATTGTCAAAGAAGAATAATCAAGAGCAATAAGTGTTTAATCTTAGGTGGTACAAGATGGTGCTTCAGGACAAGACGGTGGCTGTCTCAGTACTACCTCCATTTTAACAACCTGCTTTCCAGATGGGCTAGAAGCAGGACACTAACCACCCGCACTTTGCTATGCTATTTTAAACCAGTAGTTTTTGAACAAGTAGTTGTGCACTGTCCTATTACAGCATTTGGGAAAAGTATTATTCAGAACATATTTTTGGTATACTCAAGTGTTGTGTGCTCATGAAGTCAAGCTTTTTATAGTGTATCAGATATAACAACTATTAATTATTCTACCACCAGATTTTTTTCTTCATGCTGATGAATAAATTAAGAAGTCAGGTTTTTATGAGCTGCCTTGACTCTGAAGTTGATTCAGGGATAGAAAATAGAAACATGGCACTAGTTTCTAAAATGGAAGCTGAGAGGAGTTTTTATACATCAAGAGCATGCTATCATGAAGGATTGTTTCACTGGGATTATTTTAAGGGATTGTGTGTGCCTGAAAACCACAGGAAATGGGTACAGATTTTTTAAAATGCAGAAATGGTTCCTGAACCAGAGAAAAGCAGTACGGTTTATAGCTTCTGCCTTTAGGCTTTTAGGTTTTAAGTCACACAAAAATCCGTATATTTTCAAACTGCAGTTCATTAAAACTTCAGTGATTTCTAATATGAGCTTTGCAGAAGTTGAATTTATCTATTCAATAAATAGATGAAATAATAAATAAAAAAAATGTGCAAGATACTGTAAATTGACAAAACCCCAAAGTAATCTGAGCAGGAGACTAGCTGCATTGAATATGAACAAAAGTATTACAATGAAACATGAAATATTGTAATTTCAAAGCATCCTTGAGCTGCTCTGCAGTATTCACAAGCCACAGATTTCATCCTTTTCCCTTGGTTGACCTAAAATAGTCATAATTTCAGACTTCCCCTAATTCAAGACCTGCTAATGAACAATTATTTAATGAACCGTTTTTAATTGTGCTACCGAATGTGTAAATGTGCAGTTTCAAATGATGGATATCCAGGCCTGTAATGACTAAATATTTCAAGACATTTTAATCAGACCTGGAGTGGAGGAGATATAAATGGGTATTCCCGTGCATGCTTCTTTACATATGCAAAAACACATGCATGTAGAGGTACACATATATGTATGCACATAAATGTGTCTGTGCATGTATGTGTACAGTCTGTTGCAACATTAGTTATCAAATGCAGATGATAACCAACTACGAGCACATGTATTTTCAGTGGTATGTAGTGGCTGCCATATGGGTGAGACAGTTTTATCACAAACACAAAAGCTTTTGTACTGAAAACGTTAAAGTTGGTGCAAAATGTAATTTGCAAACTTTCAGGGTTTAAAGGTCTCCCACTTTTTGTTCCTCTCCAGATCCATGGATAGTCAGCAGTCTCTGGCAGGAAGGGTTTCCATATTTGCTCTTTTTTAATCCGAAATTATGGCTGTGTACTGACCTTCATTGTACTCTTCTACATGCCTTATTCTGATTATTCAGTCTTGGAGATAATTTCTAGTAATTTCATTAATAGCAGGAACATAAACCAACATAATTAGTACAGCATTTTGTGGAATAAGCTATCTTTTGCTGGTAGGGCAGCATTTGAGTAGGCTTTATGTGGAAAACGTTGGGTATGAAATACACAGCAATGCTCCATTTGAGAGGGAAATACAGGGCATAGGTGTGCTGTTTCATCAGTTTCTTTATGTTTAGTTGGTACATTCCTCCTGGAAGTGAGCTGATCTCTATTAATAACTGTAAAACAGCAGTTTTAGTCATAAATAGGTTTCAAAATACTCAGCTGTATAGCAGAAATGAAAAGATGTTTTAGAAATAGATCTGTGGTAAGATTTCCAGTAGAAATTAAAAAGCTGGAATTTCTTAATTCTGAGCAGAGATTAATGGTAGAAACTGTAGGAAACTGGTACAAGAAAAGCCTGGTGGGATAGAATCATAGAATCATGGAATAGTTACAGTTGGGAAGGACCTTAAGATTATCTAGTTCCAACCCCCCTGACATGGGCAGGGACACCTCACACTAAACTATGTCACACAAGGCTTTGTTCAGCCTGGTCTTGAGCACCACCAGGGATGGAGCATTCACAACTTCCCTGGGCAGCCCATTCCAGTGCCTCACCACCCTAACAGGAAAGAATTTCCTCCTTATATTCAATCTAAACTTCCCCTGTTTAAGTTTTAACCCGTTACCCCTTGTCCTGTCACTACAGTCCCTAATGAATAGTCCCTACCCAGCATCCTTATAGGCCCCCTTCAGACACTGGAAGGCTTCTCTTGAAGGTGATGAGGTCTCCACGCAGCCTTTTCTTCTCCAGGCTGAACAGCCCCAACTTTCTCAGCCTGTCTTCATATGGGAGGTGCTCCAGCCCCCTGATCATCCTCGTGGCCCTCCTCTGGACTTGTTCCAACAGTTCCATGTCCTTTTTATGTTGAGGACACCAGAACTGCGCACAATACTCCAAGTGAGGTATCACAAGAGCAGAGAGGAGGAGCAAGATCACCTCCTTCGACCTGCTGGTCATGCTCCTTTTGATGCAGCCCAGGATACGGTTGGCTTTCTGGGCTGTGAGGGCACACTGAAGCTGGCTCATGTTCATTTTCTCATCAACCAACCCCCCCAAGTCCTTCTCCACAGGGCTGCTCTGAATCTCTTGCAGCTGTGCCTGGGATTGCTCTGACCCAGGTGGAGGACCTTGCACTTGGCATGGTTAAACTTCACAAGGCTGGCATCAGCCCACCTCACAAGCGTGTCAAGGTCCCTCTGAATGGCATTCCTTCCCTCCAGCATATCAACCGAACCACCCAGCTTGGTGTCATTGGCAAACTTGCTGAGGGCGCACTAAATCCCACTGTCCATGTCAGTGACAAAGATGTTGACCAAGACCGGTCCCAACACTGATCCCTGAGGGACACCACTCGTTACTGGTCTCCAGCTGGACATTGAGCCATTGACCACAACTCTTTGTGTGCAGCCATCCAGCCAGTTCTTTATCCACTGAGTGGTCCACCTATCAAACTGACAGCCTGACCTTTCTTCATCATGTAAGAGTGGTGAGAGGAGGGAAGCATCCTACTTGATTTAACGAATTTATCTAGGTATTTATCCATCACTGTACAGTTTGACTTGTCCATGTCTTAATGGTTTTACTTTTATATTACAGTTGTCACGGAGGGAAATGCAATTATTCCCTTTCTGAAGGTACAGATTGGGGCAGTGACTTGTGCAGGACATTACAAACAGAAGCCTGTTATTGAATCCGTGTGCTTACTGCTGGTGTGTTTTTTTTCTGAGACATAACCATTTCAAGTAAAATTTATTAAACATAAAATTGCTGAAGTTAGCCCATACAGTATGTGTGTATTGTACCACAGGCAATAAAGTCATAGGCCTCCCTTTCCGTGATATAGTTGCTGCCTCACTGGAGAGAAGGATAGGTGGTGTATGCAGGCATCTTTGAGGAGTTCTTGCAGCAGAGTGGGTAGCACTGAGGACCAGCTACAACTCAAGATCTCCCGGGGTGCTGCTGAGCTCCTTTTACTGGCACATGTCTGTGTTTTTCTGCTGGGTGTTCCCTCCTGTGCTAGGTTTTCAGGGAGTTAATCGTGGTGAAGGTTGCTCAGAGACATGGGTTGACTTGCATTAATAACAAATCAAATTATATCTGGATTAGTTATTAATTTGAGACTATTATCTATACTGTATCCACCATAGATGGGAAAAAAACCTACATATGGATGAACTTAATCTGCTCATTGGTTTATGAACATGTTGTCCCCAGAGAGTGTGACAAATGAGGCATGTAGATGTACTTGGGCACGTGAGTAGGCTGTCAAATAAGAGGTGAAGGGACTCCTTTTGGCTAAGCAATTGATGGGTCTTGTGTGTATTATTCCTTCTAGCAGGTGCATGTAATCTGTTGCATTTTTGACACAGGCACCCCATGTAGAGAGGCAAGAATGTGGCCCACCAGTTACAATATCAGTTCCTTTCACTTCTGTCCTCTTTACCGTAAGCATCTTTGTCAGTGATAGCTTTATTGAGTCAGATAAACTGGGCTGGGGATGAGCTCATTTGGAGATGATGCCAAGTCCACAGCCCAGGGATGCGTCCCAGTTTGGCTGGCAGGAAGCGCAGCTTTTCTTGTCCAAAGATGCTTTCTTGTTTCTCTGCCTCTGACGCTGTTTTCGCTCTCCTGACCCACCTCCCACATTACTTAGAGCAAACTGAAGCTGGAGGGAAATAAACTAAAGAGGTTAGAATGGATTAGTTCCCTCCACATTCTCCTCCTGTCTACAACAGAAAGGGCTGCTGTTGTCACAGCTTCCCTCATCATCCCTGCCGAAGGACAAGGGGTAATTGTTTTAAACTAAAAGAGGACAGATTTAGATTAGCTATAAGGAAGAAATATTTTACAATGAGGGTGGTGAAACAATGAAGCAGGTTACCCAGAGAGGTGGCACATGCCCTATCCCTGGAAACATTCAAGGTCAGGCTGGAGGGAATTCTGAACAACCTGATCTAGTTTAAAGACGCCCCTGCTCATTGCAGGGGGGTTGGGCTAGATTATCTGTAACGGTCCCTTCCAATCAAAGCCATTCTCTGATTCTGTGTAAACATGCAGACATCCAAAAGTTGTCCTAAAAGTGCCTCAGCTTGCATGCCTGAAAAAATTGATAGTAGGGATTCCTGTCCGAGACCTTCCGTTAAAACCTTTGCTCTTTTATCTGTAAACTACATGAGGATATGCATGAAATGAAGGAAAATTCCAGGAAGAGTTTACTCAAGACATTGTAAATAGTAAGTGCTTGTACATGCAATTGCATTTTATTGTAGAGTTCTGCAGTGGTATTGCATCTTCTGACAAGGCCTGAAGTTTCTACATACATTACATTTGTCATCTGAAATTTGTATTATAAGCTCAGCAGCATAAAAGCAGTGGTAGATTCCAGCTCCAGCTTTGATGTGTGGTGCTGAGCTGCAGAGAGGCTTGTAGAGTGAGACTTGACTGTGCTCAGCCTGGAAAGCAAAACTGGTGCTCTCCAAATGTTGGATCCAGATCAGCAAGAGATTCAGAGGGGAAATGAGGAAGTGAGAAGTAGAATGCTCCTTCACAAAACAACCACAACACAAACCCCAAACTTTCAAAAAGCCTGTTGTGGACATCACAATGAGCACTTCAGCTCAGCAGTTTTGAAAACTAGAGAATCCATTTGGAGGAATGGAAATAAATGTGGGGGACTTATTAAGAGTAATAATACAATTGCAGGGAATTCTAAGTAGCTGCATTCAAAGTCCTTCCTCATTGTCCTTCCTTTTGGTGAACTGTCTGATGGTTTTAAAACACCACAGTCTGTATATGATCCCACACAGCCCTATTTTACATGTATGCAACACTTTTGAAGTATTTTCTTTACCAATTCCTATATCAAATATGTGTGCTAAAGCATCCTTAATTTTCTACTAAAATCCAAAATGATGTTTTGGAGAGCGTTTTCTTAATAGCTAAGACTGCTAAGAATTTCATCTGGGATTCATTTCAGTTTTTTTGTATTAAAGGTTTACTTACTTTAAGCTCAGATGCAGCTGTTTGAGGTACAACAGAGGTTGGTAGAACAGGGACAGTGGCTAAGTGATAATTTTTATATCTAAAAGGTGATATATTTTAAGTTGCATGCCTGCATGTGATGTGATTGGAGGGGGGGGACGACTCTTAATTAAAGTACAGGGAGATTAGCTTAGTTATATAAAAGCTTTGATTGTGACAGCATGCAACACTATTTGCCAAACCTCACCTCTAGGTACAGTGACACATCTTGGTAGGACAAAAGCTGTAAGGATTGCCAGCAGTCACTTTCCTTTCAATTGAGAAGACAGAGATTTGCTTGAAAGCTTGTATTTTTTGCTTGAGACCACTGGTGCCTCAAACCATGAAAATGGCAAAACATTTCTGATAGCTTTTTTGCTAGATAATTGAATATAGTTATTTTTCAATACAGGAATCAAAGAAAAAAGAATACTGGGGAAAATAAAAAGGATACTAGAATAATGTGATTTAAACTTTGACAGTGTACCATCATTTGCAGCTGATAATGCTAATGAAAATTTTGGAGACACTAGTCTGCCTACAGAGTAATAGAAAATGAGAATGAAAACGTGCTTCCATCTAATTGTGGTGCTCATAATCCTGTGATTCCATATAGCAGGAGAGTACACTGTGTGTCATTCACCAGCTGCTTTTAGAAGCGTGCAAGAACAATTTTCAATTGCATTTCTGTATGTGACAACAGTTTCAGAATTGCAGAAGATTTGTCAGTTTGCCAACCTTTTAGTGAAGTGTGGCTTAAATCAAAGAGTTGAGGACAAGTTCTTAGGTTTACAAAAGCAACTGTTATTTGAAAACACATCATGGCAAAACAAAGTAGAGAAAAGGGATTTCGTTCATTAGCACATGTGGGGGACCTCTCAAATACCTGTCTCACATTTTGATTCTGGCAAAGAGAAATACTTTAACTTGATCCAGTAACTTTCACTGAAAAATATGTGTATTATTCCTAAACATTATTAATAGTGAAACGTGACAGAAGTCTGTGGTTGTTTGAATGAAAAAAAGCTTTGTACTGACAGATTCAGTAGTTGTGTTCGTACTTCAAGACTCGATATTGAGCAGTTAAATATTCAGTCTTCAGATCTCGTGTCTCTCAAATTCTTACAATTTGCAGAGATTATTGTGTCAGCAAATACAGCCGTGAATAATATATATCCTGCATGTAGGTAGAGTTGAACAGATGGCAGAAGAATGGCAAATGCTCTTTCCAGTAAAAGCTACTTTCAGATTAAAATGTTTTTACTTACGAAGGGATTTACAAATTGACTGGAATAACAGATGCAGTAAAATTTATAATAGTTGTCATTTAAAAGAATAAATCGAAGGTTATTAGAATTTGATTGTGCATTTGGAAGTAGTAGAGTGGATACTAATGTTGAAGTGCCTGTGTCCATCCCTGTGCCTGGAGTGAAGCTTGGTAACACAGGATGGGTGGTGATGGCCACCAGGAAGCTCTGCATCTGCCTGGACATCCATGTGCTGCAGGTGCAGTTACCGCCTGTCCGATGTTACTGGCTGAAACAACAATTCAGTTATGGTTGTTTGAGATTAATATGAAACAAGTTCTCAGCCATGCTGTTACTGGGTGATGTGAAATAATCTGTAATGATGCTAAACCTGTAGTATTTTCTCACTGGGTAAAATTAAGTTAGTCTGACTATTAGAAATTAGTCTGTTGAGTGAGGGGTCAGTAGGGTTGTGGTTTCAGATTTGTGTGTTCATTTTCTCTGGCTTCTGCATGCTGACAAACAGGATGTGGCCCATCCAGCTTTATATTAACTAAGTACCCGAACATTATTTGTGATAACTACTCTTTTTATCTAGGGAGGCAGGAAAAAAAAAAAAAAGCCTGTTGATAGGCAGCTGAACTGTATTTCTACCAGCAACTTAGAGTCTCTGCTCCCAGTCTGCTTTGGTCTTCTGCAGGTAGCATCTGACAAAGAGTTTTTATTGACTCCCTCATTTCATTCCTTGCTGCACCCCTTCTCTTTCTGTAACTGTGTAGGGAACCAAAAGCCAGACCTGGGCTTGCAAGAGTCCCGGTGGAGGTCAGGCACCAGTGGGGTTGTTAGATGTTGCCTGTGCTCTTTGGTTACTTGTGCACTCTGCAGGTAGTCCCACAGGTGCATAACCAGTAAGAATGGCTTTTGGGAAACTGCTGTAACTGGTTTGCTGGTTGAGAGAAAGATCACTGGCTGATGATCGCCACAAGGCTTTGTGAAGGCAGAGGCAGGAGTCTTTTCTGTGGAAAATCTGTGGTGCAAAAATAACACTTTTTTATAGAACAGGGCAGTTCAGTAACACTCAAGTGTCCACTTCATGTAAGAAGCTGATCACATAGTGGTCAGATGATATCAGCCCATTTAAGCATTCAAAGCTGACTTGCATTTTGGAATAGCAGTATATTGTTAGTGCTCTGACGATGGATTTCTTCCTCCGAGAACATCAGCCACTGGTGAATAATAAATATACCACGATGTTTGTTTGAAATACTATGGATATCCAAATTGAAAAAAGAAAAAAAAAAATGGACTGGGATCCTTAAACAAAATATTTCTTATTCTGAACAGACCACACATTTGTTTGCCTTTAGGGGAAAAAATAACTTTCTTACTTCAAGCATATCGGATTTGCCCATTCATATGCCTGTTCTAAAACTCGACCTGAGTTGTGTTGTCATGAGATTCAGTTCAGCCTATGGAATTCATGAAGGAAAACCTTAGGGAATGTTCAAATAATGAGAGCACGTAAATTAAGCTTGCTGTGAAGAGTTTAAAGGACGCATTTTATGTGTGTAAATGTATCGATTGCTCATATGTTAGGTGTCATTAAGACTTAACAAGTCAGTACAATTCATTGAGCAGGCCTTGTAATTTTGGTTTTATTTTGAACATAGGTTGAGAATTGGTGTAGTGATCGGTTTATTTTCTAGTCAGATGGACTTGATCTTGTGAGATACTTAGCAACTACCCATCCCATTGATCTCATAAGTGACTCACATGCTTCATGGCATTGTTACGAGCTCAAAGGATATGCGGTGTTCTTGTACTGAAGTCAATGGAATCTTCTGGGTGCTCAGAACTTTCTGAAATCAGGTCACATCTTTAGATTTCTAAATAAGGATTTTCAAAAGGACCTTGGCTGTCAGGTCAGAGCCCAAATCTCTTATTCCTTTCTCAGCAGCTTTGAGGATTCTTTCAGTTTTTTCATCATTTGCTTCCCTCAGCTTCTGATGAGATCAGCCAATGGCAGCCAAACCATCACAGGAAGAAAGATGTAAGGGTCTGTCCACCCCGTGTATGACTGTGCCTCTCAGTTCTGTTATTTCCTTGCTCTTTCATTTCACTTTTCATTAGCCCATGTACAGCAATCTTACTTCTCACTGCATGTTCATAAAACACTCAATGCGCTGCTTAAATTGCCCTCTCTCAGGATCAAATTCTCAAATACTAAAAATAATCATTCTTGAGACTGTTTTTAGGTAAGACATCATATAAAAGGCAGTACTGTTAATATAGTGGATAGATATAGGTTGATTAAAATCATCTCCTTCCCATACATTGCTCCTACCTCTTTTGAAAGATTGGGTCATTTTTGCTTTGGCTTAACTGCTTTGAACTCCAGCTGAATACGGTATGTAGCTGAATAACATGAATTAACATCTTTTCCTTGCCATCAGGATGTAAAATTCCACAAGTGAGGGCTGATTTTTGGAGATAAACTTGTGCCTCAGTATCATCAGAGCTGTGAAATACTGAGTATCTGTGTACATGTGCAGGTCAGGTATCTGTGCATGCACACCTGGTATTTGCATGCATAAGTTAGGCTGGCACAATTGCACATGCCTGACTTGGAAAATCTGCCTTGTAGTTATTGGAAGATGTAGATTTTTCTGGCGCATTATGAAATGCTGGGGAATACCCCCCCCCCCCCCATGACACAAGTACAGACACACACACCCCAGAGGTTTGTGTCCACCAAGGGGGAGTGCTTTATTTTCTCTGTGTTTGCCATTTGGGAAGGGATGGGGATTGAGAGCAGGTGTGAGAAATCAGGTAGGTTTTGGCTCACTTTACCACAGGCACAAGAAACAGATGGCTTAGGTTGGTGCTTGCTGAACATATGGAGTGAACACTGAGCTAGAACCTCAGCTGCATTAGCCAGTGCTTTCTGCTTGCCATTTAACTGTGAATGCTATTTAGAATATTGTGTCCTGTCTTCATTCTGTGTTCTTCTTCAGTGCCCTTTTCCCTTTTGTTATCTTTCCTCCTCTATCTTGCTCTCTCTTCTTTGCTGCAGTCTCCTTTGTTATTTTGCTTCTTATCTAAATGGATGCTTAGTTTTTGACTGTAGGGATCGTGTGGCCAAGCTGCCAACAAAAAGGAGTGTGCCTCAAGTTTGCATTCATGTCTGCTTCTAAAGCAGAAGGAGGAAACCTCCCCAAGAAATAAAAAGTGTAATAAGCATACCCGCTAATATCTGGAACTTAGATGCAGCTGTACCAGAGTACAGTAGACAGGATCATAAATCTTTCTCTTAAAAATGATACGAACTTTTTCACTTACCAGCCACTGGGGGAGAGGAAAAGTAAAAGGAGTGAAAACATTCATAAAGCCAGTAGAAAAGCAGTAAGTGATTTGAGCTGTGAACTCAAACTCCTTGACTGAATTCTTTCATAAGTCCACTTCTAAGAAACCTAGAGATGTGATAGGATTTTGAAGCAACCCGTTAGCTTCAGTGGGAGTTTCTTGGCCCTCAGCACCACTTACTCTAAATCAGCCTGATCGATTGGAGTCCGAACTGTGCGTGTAAGTGCTTGAGGCACCCATTGATGAAAACCCTGGTCTTGGTTATTACTGGCTAGTTCTCTGTTGAAGTAATGATATGATTGGTATGTTGGTGCAAGGGACTGGGCAAGATGCTCTCCTGAGGTCCCTGCCTTTCTGCAATCTTTAAATATTTGAGAGAGAAGAGAGAGAGTGGCCTCAGGCTGCAGTGTAGCACTTGATGAGATGCATTTGGCCCTTGGGCCATATTCGCCTGTTTGTTTTCACTTAAAAGTAAAACCGCAGCAAATCTGGCTGCTAATGACTGTCTTAAAAGCAAAAGAGAAAAACCTGGCAGGGAGCTTGTAAAGCAGTGAAGATTTTGAGCGCTACTCTCCTCCAGCAGCTCGAAATTCGTGAGTGCTTCCCATGGGGAACAGCTGATGAGGATGCAGGAGCTGAGCTTGGTGAGGGCTGGTGTTGTAGGTGCAGATCCGCATGCTTTCAACTCACACACCACCGTTTGCTCCTTGGAGGGCTGGCTTGCACGTACAGCTTTATCTCTCTGACTGCTAAGAGTGGCCCTGTGTACTGTGCACATATGCTGGAGACCTGATTTATAATTAAGAGCAGCTGGCCATGCTGCTGTCCAAAATAATTTCCCCTAGTGAAGGATCAGTGGAGAAAAATGCAGACAGGTTTTAGCCTTTTGTTGAGAGAAAGGAGCCATCACGCTGCACACAGCCCCGGGAAGTTTATTGCTTGCCTGAAGAACCGAGAGCTGGGGATCTTCCCTTTTATGAGTCCCTCCTGTGCTGTACCTGTGGTGAAAAAAAGAAGTTAAAGTTGCCTAAAGGCAGCTTATGGGGATTCCCCATATAGCTTATTTAATGTGTGCTGGGGACTGCTGCTGCTCTGGTAGTCTTTGGAAATGCAAAGAGCAGAAAGATGGTAAAGAAACCCAAAATAAGTAACTAAAAGGCTTCCGCCTCTCCACCTTTACCCGCAGTTCCTCAGATGTGCTTGGCACTTCTCTGGTATCTCTAGTAACTTGATAACATGAGGGTTATTTTTATAGTGCTTATGGAAAAAGATTTTCCATTGATATGGCTAACTGGACTCAGATGCAGTCCATGCATAATGTTGGGATTTAATAAGTATAAGAGAAGTTAATATCACACTGCAAATTTCCCCCCTCCCTCAAATATGTATTTTTAGAGTGAGTGAAGCAGATGAAACAGTGAGATGTCTACAGTCATTTTTGGGTAGTCCACTTAGGATGGCTGTTGTTGCAACAGTAGTTCCCCAAGGGATGGTGGGAGAGCAAAGCCCTGCCTTGTCAGTACTCTGCTGCTTTCTAAGCTGTATTCGCACAAACGTTACTGTCTTCCCTTCCTGTCTCTGATGCGTTACAGGAGATGGGAAGAGGATGAAGCTGGCATAGTCCAACTCTTCCAGAGGTAATTAGAGGAGAAGAGCAGTGCTGGTGGCTCTTGCACTTCTTTGCACCCTTGCCTATGTCTCCGCTGCGTGACTGCTGAGATCCTGGAGACCCTGCTTTTTGACCTCCTGTTTCTTTTTCTGGCTAACATAAAACCTGCCACAGGGTATGTGAGCACAGGAGTGGCAGAGGGGAGCTCCTGCTGCCATGGGGATGGTTTCTTTGTGGCTTCAGGGAGGCAACAGCACAGGGCTTGTGGCCTTTAGGGGCTGAGGATGATGTGAGGGAACATCATAGGAGGGCAAGTACTTGAGAACCTTTTAGCCTCCTGAAGGAAGATAACGATAAGCTAGTTTTTAAGAGAAATGTTAGCGACATATTCATAGGGAGTAGGAGGCAGCATTTCTCTAATCCGCGAGTGAGAGTGGAGTGTGTGTTTCTGTATAAGGAACTGCAGGTTTTTGGAGAAAATGAAGGAGCAATTATCTAATTGTCACTCTGCCTTGTCTTGGACAGCAGCCTTTCCTTGTTAGAGAGTTTTTACTGTGAGTAAATAAGGTTGCAAGTGAGGTCTGTTCGTTAAACTCAACCAGGCATATCCTGTGCCCTCCAACACCGTGACACCATCAAGGGTAGCAGCATTGACCAGCTTCTACCTTTGAGGCCTGGACTTCCAAACAGGGGAGTTTCACCCACTCTGTAACTGGGTGCACCTAAGCACACACCAAAACAATGAGGTAATTCTATTTTCATAGCAGCCTCAGTGCAGCTTTTCATCCAGAGTGAATTGTGTGTTTAAGTGAAGGCATTTGACTACTCTACAGGGTTGAATATATGTTTTATTTTATATATATATATATATATATATATATTACAGAATCATTAGGGTTGGAAGGGACCTTTGGAGACCTTTGGGGTCTAATCCAACCCCTTTGTCAAGGCAGGGCCACCTACAGCAGATTACATAGGATCACGTCCAGGCAGGTTTTGAATGTCTCCAGAGAGGGAGATTCCACAAACGCCCTGGACAACCTGTTCTAGTGCTCTACCACCCTCAATATCAAGATGTTCTTTCTCACATTGAGGTGAAACTCCTTGTGTTTTAGTTTATGGCCTTTGCTCCTTGTCCTGTCACTGGGCACCACTGGCACCATCCTCCTGGCACCCGCCTTTGAGATATTTATAAGCATTCATGAGATGCCCTCTCAGTCTGCCCTCCTTTACACTAAATAGGCCCAGCTCCTGCAGTCTCTCCTTATAAGAGAGATGGTCCAGACCCCTGATCATCCTTGTGGCTCTCCACTGGACGCTCTCCAGTAGCTCCTTGTCTTTCTTGCACTGAGGAGCCCAGAACTGGACACAGGTTTTGTTGTGTGTGCCACTGAGGCTTTTCTGAGCCTATTTATGTGACCTGTGGCCATTGCCAGAGCGTGATGGTTGGTGGCTGTCTCTGGTCTGCTGAATGCCAGGTGGATGCTGTAAAGCTTGGACTGCAGCACAGCTCAAGTCAAGCAATAAGGTTATGCATTTACTGTAACATGATTTATGCAGGCCTTCACAGTGGGTATTAAGTTGGCTAAAAATGGATGCTGTCCTTTTTCTGGGCATTCAGCTCTGCCCTATAAATATGTTATTCAGGTCTACTAAGTTTTTATAAACTGCTGTTTCTGCCAAAATAGCTAACAGGGCTTATTCAGCAGTGACACTTCAATAGCAAATGTTTTGTGAATGATTTTAGCCTATTTGTTTTTCTCTCCTGCTGTGATCCTAAATATTTTTACAAAACTATGTTTGAGAGATGTATTTACTTGGGATGGGTTAGAAAAGGCAAATTAAGAGGTAAATTTGATATTCAACTGACATAGTGTATTTTCATTAGCTTGAAAGTTATGATGCATGTACGACTGTGTTTATATCGAAATTACATGTTCACAAATACTGCTATAAAGCTCAATTCTTCAGTTAAAAAAAGGAGTTGTTACAGTGGCTGTCGAGGAGGCAGCAGTTTGTCCATCAGTTGTATGGTGCTGTACTGTGGAGCTAATAGCGTTAATAGAAGGAACATTTTCAGCTTGCAGATCTGATGTAAAATCCTAGATTTGTCAATAATTGAATTCTGAAACAAACAGCCCAATTACTAAGGAACTGTAGCTTTTGTTCATGTGATGAGCAGGCAACAGTTCTTGCTTGTACCTGTCCCTACTGATTATCATTATGTGTATATAAAGTTCCTTTTTATTTTTCCCATTTTCATAACAACTACATTATGATGTGACATATCTTTTCCACATATTTTGCTTGAATAAATAAGTAGGATATTAAATTCAACTAGGGTATTAGATTATAAATTAGTTCTGTAACAGGCGTCATAATGTTATTTAGATTTTCAGTTTATACAGACCTTGTAGCAACTCCCAAGAGCTATGCTACAGAATTAGGGGAAGATGTGAGCTGATGTAAGAAAATTGGTTTTGGTAATATGCTGATGTCAGTAGAGTTTTGCTGTGTGGAAAGATATTTAAATTAATGTTTTTACTTACTCCATTGTACAAACTAAAGATTGGTAATGATTTCAAATTACTGATGAGTTGGCATTTGGGCTATGCAAACATGACCATAAATGTCTTTTCCCTAGTAGGACTATATTTACTTCGTGAGTTTGTGTATGGGTTTTATTTTTTAACAAACACAGTAACATATTCCAATCTTCCCTGTAACATAAGCATTTCATTTCATGTCAGGAGAATGAAGAAAATTTAAGAGCATTTTTAGATGAAAAACCCCTGGCTGGCTAACAGATACAGAGCTGTCTGTGTCAAGGAAGGAAGATCAGACTTACAGTGCCAGTCTTGAGTAATTGTATCATCATTAGCAAGCACAGTGACACCATATTGGTTAGAGATGTGAAAACATGAACGTTTATAAGTACATTTATTAGTCAGATGGATGGTAATGGTAACTTGAAGAGGGAGCTTCTAAATAAGAAGATTTATAGCTGCTTACATAGGTATTCTGTAAATATGGGAATCCATACCCACTGTGATTTTTTTATATATTCAGTGAAAGAGTAAAGGTGAAAAATAACTGAAAGGAAGTAGATATCCTCCTGAGCCACTTTCCTAGATGATGGGCAGCGGTATTAGTAGGGGTCTTAATTAAAATAAAGCCAAACAAAAACCACCCCAGTTGCCTTTAATAATGAGGAGTACTGGTGTAAGGGAACAGATTATCTCCTTCTCCTGAGAAAATCGGCAGACGGAGCAAATGTATGTGCAGGTATCAGCAAGATTGCCTTGAAAGCCCCTCTGCTGCCTGTCACTGTGGTGCTATTTTAGAGTCTTCCATCAGGGCTGCCATGAGACAGTTTGGTACTCAGGCCTGAAGGTGGAATTTGTGTCCCTTCTCCCATTCTCTTTCACCTCTTACCAACTGCTGGTGCAACAGCCCAAAGTGAAAGTCCAGGCTGAGCAGGATGTTAGTCAGGAAACCTCTCCTCTTTACCTGTTTGAACAGCAGAGAATAATAGCCAGGGCTTTGTTTCTTGCAATGTATTGTGGTCTTCCCCAGGAAGGGGAGATTGTCACGGAGTTACACATCTTCTTTTTTTTGTCCCTAGTTTAATCGTGCAGATACCTCCCATGGCTTTAGGAGCTATCAGCCCCAGCTTGCTGCATTCCCAAAGCGAGCATGTGGTGCCAAACAACAGAATTGGTCTAAACTGGGAGTAATTCTGGTATGAAAGGACTCAGGGGGTTTGGAAGTACGAATGAGAGGAGACTCAGGCATGACCTTCTACTGTACAGGTCGTTTGTATGTCACCTGCCCAAAGTCCAGAAGTACAGATATCTATGTCATGGGCTCTTACAGGTATCTCAGGCTGTGAGGGCCTTTTCCTGCTGCTCTTACTTGCATGTTGGGGTTGATCTTCCTTCACCAGGAAGGAATTCCCTGATTATCCATGGATGCAAAAGCTCTTGCTTACATATGACATATGTGGCCTTTTTTTGCTTTGGTGCCTGCTAAAATTCACTCTATATACATACACAAATATTAAGGATAACAGGTGCTGCCAGCTATGTGACCTTTAATGACTGGGCTGCTTATTTAGTGTCTTAAATCTGAATTTAGGACCCAAGAGTAAGTATGGGGTGTTTTGTTTGTTTGTATTTAATGTTGGAGTCATACCCAAACAATCCAGGAGGTTCCTTGATTGTGTGGAAGACAACTTCCTTGTGCCAGTAATAGAGGAGCTGACAAGGAGAGGTGCCATGCTTGACATCATGCTCACCACCAGGGAGAAGCTGGTGGGAATTGTGACCCTCCAGGGCAGCCTTGGTTGTAGTGACCATGAGATGGTCGAGTTTGAGATTTTCAGGACAGTGAGAAGAGAGTGCAGCAAGCTCACTGCCCTGGACTTCAACAGAGCAGACTTTGGCCTCTTCAGCAACCTGCTTAGTAAGGTTCCATGGGATATAGCCTTAGAGGGCAGGGGGGCCCAAGACTGTTGGTTGATATTCAAGGATCACCTGCTGCAAGCTCAAGAGTGTTGCATCGCAACTAGAAGGAAGTGCAGCAGGAGGACCAGGAGACCTACTTGGATGGATAAGGAGCTGCTGAAGAAACTTTGAGGGGAAAAAAGAGGCTTATAAAAGGTGGATGCAAGGACAGGTGGCCTGGGAAGAGTACAGGGATGTTGTCTGGGAAGCTAGGGACCAGGTTATGAAAACTAAAGCCCAGCTAGAATTAAACTTGGCTAGGGATGTGAAAGGTAACAGAAAGGGATTCTGCAGGTACATTGCAAACAAAAGCCAGATTAAGGACAACGTGGGCCCTTTCTGGAAGCTCTCAGGAGAACTGGCTACCCTGGATTTGGAGAAGGCTGAGGTTCTGAATGACTTCTTTGCCTCAGTCTTCACTGGCAAATGCTCTGACCACACCACCCAAGTCTTGGAAGGCAGGCGCAGGGACTGTGAGAGTGAACACCCTAGGCCCATTGGAGGAGAGGATCTGGTTTGAGACCATTTTAAGAACCTGAACATACAGAAGTCCATGGGACCTGATGAAATCCATCTGCGGCTCCTGAAGGAGCTGGCAGATGAAGTTGCTAAGTCACTGTCCATCATATTTAAAAATCATGGCAGTCAGGTGAAGTTCCCGATGACTGGAAAAAGGGAAATATAACCCCCATTTTCAAGAAGGGGAAAATGGATGACCCGGGGAATTACAGACCCGTCAGTCTCACATCTGTGCCTGACAAAATCTTGGAGCAGATTCTCCTGGAAGGCATGCTAAGGCACATGAAAAACAACAAGGTGCTTGGTGACAGCCAGTATGGCTTCACTAAGGGGAAATCCTGCCTGACCAATTTGGTGGCCTTCTATGATGGGGCTACAGAACTGATGGACAAGGGTAGAGCAGTTGATGTCATCTCCCTGGACTTGTGCAAAGCGTTCGACACTGTCCCACATGACATCCTTGTCTCTAAATTGGAGAGACATCAATTTGAGGGATGGACCACGTGGTGGATAAAGAACTGGCTGGATGGCCGCACGCGAAGAGTTGTGGTCAATGGCTCAGTGTCCAGCTGGAGACCAGTAACAAGTGGCGTCCCTCAGGGATCGGTGTTGGGACCAGTGTTGTTCAACATCTTTGTCGCTGACATGGACAGTGGGATTGAGCGCGCCCTCAGCAAGTTTGCCGATGACACCAAGCTGTGTGGTTCGGTTGATACGCTGGAGGGAAGGAATGCCATCCAGAGGGACCTTGACACGCTTGTGAGGTGGGCTGATGCCAACCTCATAAAGTTTAACCATGCCAAGTGCAAGGTCCTACACCTGGGTCGGAGCAATCCCAGGCACAGCTACAGGTTGGGCAGAGAAGAGATTCAGAGCAGCCCTGTGGAGAAGGACTTGGGGGTGTTGGTTGATGAGAAAATGAACATGAGCCAGCAGTGTGCACTTGCAGCCCAGAAAGCCAACTGGATCCTGGGCTGCATCAAAAGGAGTGTGACCAGCAGGTCGAAGGAGGTGATCCTGCCCCTCTACTCTGCTCTTGTGAGACCTCACCTGGAGTATTGTGTGCAGTTCTGGTGTCCTCAACATAAAAAGGACATGGAACTGTTGGAACAAGCCCAGAGAAGGGTCACAAGGATGATCAGGGGACTGGAGCACCTCCCATATGAAGACAGGCTGAGAAAGTTGGGGCTGTTCAGCCTGGAGAAGAGAAGGCTGCATGGAGACCTCCTAGCAGCCTTCCAGTATCTGAAGGGGGCCTACAGGGATGCTGGGTAGGGACTCTTCATTAGGGTCTGTAGTGATAGGACAGGGGGTAACGGGTTAAAACTTAAAACGGGAAGTTTAGATTGGATATAAGGAGGAAGTTCTTTACTGTAAGGGTGGTGAGGCACTGGAATAGGTTGCCCAGGGAAGCTGTGAATGCTCCATCCCTGGTGGTGTTCAAGGCCAGGCTGGACAAGGCCTTGGGTGACATGGTTTAGTGTGAGGTGTCCCTGCCCATGGCAAGGGGGTTGAACTAGATGATCTTAAGGTCCTTTCCAACCCTAACACTTCTATTATTCTGTGATTCTGTGATCCTGCTGGTGCACAGCAGTTGGTAACTCAGGTGTGCTGCTAGCTAGTGTTTCTATGCAAACTCATGAGTCTGCATGTGCTTTTATGTGCAAAACATGTCTGGAGCCCATATTCCTTGTCGCATCATGGACATGCAATGTACATCCACTATTTGGAATGTGATTTATCATCTAAATGTAGCTGGTGTTGGAGTCTGAATGTGTCGTTACTGTGAAACATTTTGCTGCTTTTAAAACAACTTGAACAAAGAAAGAACTTCATAGTGCACTTTGATGTGTGTCTGTATTGAAAAAGCTCCTCTCCATTGCTGAGTCAGTGAAGCATTTGAATTAAGTGATACAGGAGATGCCATAGCAATTTCATGAGAGTTACCCCCTGCAATGTATGTTAGATTAAACATCTAAGTAAAATCCGTTGAAGGTGGCCAGAATATAAATTGGAGCAGAGCTCTACCTAGGTACAGTTAAATTATGTTCCCTCTTTTAAAGATTGTTTTTAATTGATTTGATGTATACACTTTATTAGTTAATAACAAGTGTTGTACCTGTGGCTATATGATCACTCGTCTGAGTTAGATTTACAGCACTAAGAAACTCCCTTTATAAAAAAAAACTGATTTCATAAAGGGTTTGTCCCCTCTCACTGGTCTGTTGCTGATAATGTGTCTGGACCGTTTTCTGATTAGTGTTCCCATCTTTCACTAATATTAAAGATGTTCTTTAGCAAATAAATGTAGGTTATCACACTATTTTAGCAACCTAATCTGTTCCTTGCTTGCACACTACAGCTGCTTTCCTGTCTCAAACCCCTCCTCTCCATTAGGGCTTCTACAGCACTGAAAAAATGAAGCAAGGAGGGAGACGAGCATGGGAGGAGTAAAGGACAAAGATACAGAATACAAAAATGTGTATGATGGAGTTCCAAGTAGCTGGAAATTTTGCCAGGACAGAAGTTTCTTCTGTTTTGCTTCTAAGGAAGTTTGAAACTAGGTGGTCTTTACAACTCCCAGTGAGCTGATAGGAATTACAGATCTTCAGTACCCATCAGTACTGGACATTAAGGTCATCATCTGAAGGCTGTGCTAGGTACTTTAGTCCAGCTTCTGCATGTTCCCTTCCAGTTCTCACTCAATGTTTTACCAAACCTAGGTTTAGTGGGGTTTTCTCTTTGCAGCTATGCTTGGATAGCTGCCTATATGAGCAGTGCCCCAGATCCCCATTTGGGCTCAGTGTGGACACATTTCTTATCTTTGTTCCCTCTTGGATTTTAAGAAAAGGCTTCAAGTTACACATTCTAAAGATGTTCTGATAATGATCTCAACCTCTAAAAAGAGGATCTAAATGGGAAAAGAAAAAAAACCCACCTAACAATTAGATAGCAAATGTTTGCATAATTTTAATTATCACACATTGCAATTATTTCTAATTCATTCCGGTATACAAATCACTATTTTATATATGGCACGTTGTTAATGTTTACTGCTATAATTACTAATTTGCAATATAAGGCACCAATTTTATAGTTATCCAGTTATGTATAATTATTATGTCAAATAAGAGATAGCAATTAACGCTGAAATGTATTAGAAATGATTGTACTAAAATCAGGCTAAGAATATTTGACATGTACTTGTCACATAGTGGAAGATGGACGGCATTTTCCTGTTCTTTTCCCCTAACTATGCTTTTAGACAATGTATTTATTTGAGATCCCAAATGATTTAATCCTGCAGGATTTCCTATTTCACCATCACATTGACTGAAGAGTTAGGGGTAGAGCTAATGAGCAAAATCCAGGGAGTCTTCTGTAGCTAAATCTCATGTGAAGTTTCAGAATTTAGGTGTCTTGTCCTACAAATGCATTTCAGAAAGTTCTTGCTTCGGTGGCTGCTGAAAAAGGAGGTGTTTAAGTCCCGCTGCTGCCCATAGCTCCGTGTCTTTTAAAGGAGATGTTCAGAGAGAGTTCTGAGCTGCAACATCGGCAGTGCCTCAGCAGGAAGATGCCAAACAAGGTGTGAGCCTGCAGCTGGCACCTCTGGGTGCTGTGTGGAGCTGACCAGCAGGTGAGTTACTCCTTTGTGGTGGCAGAAAGAGTCAGGGTGAAGAAGAGGGTACTAAAGCTGCTCATGGAGACCCACAACACAACTCTTACGTGCTTCTGAGACCACCCCAAGCACAAAGTACCATGCAATGCATTTTCAAAACTACAGTGCTATTGTTATGTGAAAACTTGGGCAGGAAGTGGGAAAGCTGAGGTGTAGGTCCTCAACTGGAAGGAGGGAATAAACCCTTGTGAAAGCTCTACTTAGAAGGTACCTTGACTTCCTTTGCTGGAGCTGGGCTGCTGTGCTGTCCAGTGCAAGATTTGGGAGCCAGGAGGAAGTAGGCATCTGAAGGACTGTAGTGCCTCTGGGATGGGAGAGACTTGACCTGGTATGGGTTTGGGAGCTCCTCACTCCACAGAGAGGCACGCTGCAGTGCAAAAGGTGGAACATAGCTCTTCTTAATATACAGAAAATTACAGCCTTAAATCATGCCCTGGAGGGAAGGAATGCCATCCAGAGGGACCTTGACACACTTGTGAGGTGGGCTGATGCCAACCTCATGAAGTTTAACCGTGTCAAGTGCAAGGTCCTGCACCTGGGTCGGAGCAATCCCAGGCGCAGCTACAGGTTGGGCAGAGAAGAGATTCAGAGCAGCCCTGTGGAGAAGGACTTGGGGTTGTTGGTTGATGAGAAAATGAACATGAGCCAGCAGTGTAGGCTTGCAGCCCAGAAAGCCAACTGGATCCTGGGCTGCATCAAAAGGAGCGTGACCAGCAGGTCGAAGGAGGTGATCCTGCCCCTCTACTCTGCTCTTGTGAGACCTCACCTGGAGTATTGTGTGCAGTTCTGGTGTCCTCAACATAAAAAGGACACGGAACTGTTGGAACAAGTCCAGAGAAGGGTCACAAGGATGATCAGGGGGCTGGAGCATCTCCTGTATGAAGATAGGCTGAGAAAGTTGGGGCTGTTCATCCTGAAGAAGAGAAGGCTGCGTGGAGACCTCATAGCAGCCTTCCAGTATCTGAAGGGGGCCTACAGGGATGCTGGGTAGGGACTCTTCATTAGGGACTGTAATGACAGGACAAGGGGTAACGGGTTCAAACTTAAACAGGGGAAGTTTAGATTGGATATAAGGAGGAAATTCTTTCCTGTTAGGGTGGTGAGGCACTGGAATGGGTTGCCCAAGGAAGCTGTGAATGCTCCATCCCTGGCAGTGTTCAAGGCCAGGCTGGACAGGCCTTGGGTGTCATTGTTTAGTGTGAGGTGTCCCTGCCCATGGCAGGCGGGTTGGAACTAGATGATCTTAAGGTCCTTTCCAACCCTAACAATTCTATTATTCTGTGATTCTATATAGGGAATTCTTAAAGAGGGGAAAAATCCTGATTCCCAGAGAATCTAAATTAGCACTATCACTTAAACTTTCTGTGTGGCAAAATAGCTCTCTGTGACAATTCCTTTTTTTGCCAGGGATTTAAAATCTGGGCAGCTCTAAGCCCTGCTAAACAAAATTCATGGCTGTACATCTTAATAAAGCAAAGAAAAGTGCACAGAGTGTCAAGCAAATTCACCTCCTTCCTTGGTTTAAGTGTAAGGCTGCTGTAGTGGCACACAGCAGGGGGAGATCCAAATAGGGCCCTTGGAGTGTTAACAGAGCATATTGACTTATATCAGTCCTTTTGCCTGGTTTAAAATTGATCCCCTTAGAAAAGTTAAATATCACCTATGTTTGTAGATTGCTAGACAGCTATTAAGATAATGCTTTTATAAATACAGATGGTGCCCTTATCAAAATTACATGGCAGTAAATAGATGCCAGTAGAAATAATATGACACTTTGATTAGCTAATAAAATGAAGCACAAATAGAATGGGGATGCTAAGTTGCTCTGACAGTTTTCATACTGTCTTATTTATTGCTTATTTAGCTTTGATAAGTTTCTATTACAGTTTTTGCTTCTTAAGCAATTCCTTTGAACATTTAATTTTTAAACAGTAATCTGTATTTTATTGATTTAGGAGGAAAATCCTCATTGTCAATAAGCTTTTCATCATGATAGTAAATGTTATCATTCTTTTTAAAGTAAATTGATAAGCCAAATTGCATGCTGTAAGTCATGGAGATAAAGGTGGCAAAGGGTGCCAATTATGTTACATGAAAATTATTGAGTAGAGCAAATTATTGCTGGAAGTTTGGCAAGCAATATTGGTTCACTGATGTGGCAACTTTTTATGCCATGGGAGATACAGTGAAAGTCTTCTATCAGTATATCAAATGACAGCAGGAAAACTGTAGAGGAAGACTACTGTACTTTGAGGAAGTACTTACACTGTAGTCTGAGTATTTAGGGAGAGAGTTGTTCAAACTGAGTATTTAGGGAGAGAGTTGTTCAAAACTGGTGTAATTCCCATCAGCTTCAGTGGGTGTACTGGTGCTCCCAATAAGTGGGGGGAGCTAAATCTCTTCTTCCATTTATACAGAGAAAGGAAGGTCTCCAAGCCCATGTTCCTGTTCACAGTGCTTTCCTCTGCACCTTGTGAAGCAGTAATGCCATGGCTAAACATGACACCCAGTTCTGCTCAGTCTAACTCCATAATTACTGCTCTGACATGATTACTGCCTCTGTAGCCAGCAGTTTTGTGTAGCTTTCAGCCAGATGGAGAGATGGGAGCAAGCGTCCCAGCTGCAGTGTTCTTGAGGAGCCACACTGAGCATCTGAGCTCGTTTCTATAGCCCTGCTATGGCTCCACTGCCCTTAAGCACAATAGCATTTTCCTGCAGTCTTTATGCCTACTGCCTTCTGCCAGGGGGACAGAAATTTATCATTTCACATTTAGACAGCTGGTGTGAGGACACACAGCTTGTGTAAAGACTGTGGGATAGATGGGAAGGCTCCACCTGTTGCATCCTCACTGGGGAATGTCAGTGGAAAAGGCAAAGGTATTTTATTGTTTCTCTTCGGCCGCCAGCCATCAAAGTTCCTTGCAAGCGGTGTTGGTTTAGGGCTCTGAGAACATTTTGCCCCTGATTATTCCTATAGATGTAGCCCAAACATTGCAAATAGGTCATTGTCAGAGAGAGATGAGGCCCATATGTAGTTGCCAGATGGAAAAATCCTTTTAGGTGTCCTGGCCCAGGCTGTGTGGGCCTAATGGAATCATGTTGCTGTTTGTGCTTTCACCTTTTGTTACAAAAATTCAAAACCCTATTTTTCCAAATAAATAAATTTAAGAAATCCCAAACCATAGCAAAAACCCCCTTCAGATTTCACATCTTTATGGCTATTTTGTCAACTTGATGCATGGGGTTTTAGCTGTGCAAATCCCTTTAATGCAAGTGGGAGTTGTACAGCTAAAGACATTGACTTTAGAATAATATTCCTTCATCTCTCTCCTTCCCCCCCTTTTTTCCCCTTTCTTCTTTCCCCTTATTGATTCCCTCCCCAGATTTTCCCCATTGCTCTTTAGTGAAAACCACAGACTAACTCAGTGCTTCTCTTTCTATAGGAGAGACAGGCATGATGATCCCTTCCTACTCACTGAACAGGCATAAGTCCAAGGGAATGATATGTGAAGGTAGTGATAATATGTGATTATTAAGGTGATAGTGAAAATCCTTTAGCTCATCAGTGATTCCCACCCAAAAACCCACAAGTGTGATACTGTAAATACTATGGAACCTCATCCCAGTGAAAAAACTTGGGTTTTTCTAAACAGTTTATTTTTTCAGGATGACTGTGTCAGCCTTTCTGGCTAAAATTTCCTTCACTGCTTATAAGTAACGTGGTTGACACAAACAGATGTACGTAAATCTAACATTTCAAGGAAGATCATGCCATATCCTATCTGTATGACAGGGCAGAATTTGAACAGTCTTGTGCTAGCCTGTGGGCATAATGCAAATTCCCTGGGCTGGAGAGACTTGCTTTTGCTCCAGAATTTCAATCGGTTTTCAATTGTTTACAAAAATGGGCTCACTCTATATGGCTGGGTTAGGGAGGTTTCCTTCATTGTATTTGGAGGGTCTGACAGACCTAAACATTGAATCCTTTGGAACTGTGAACAATAAAACCCCCTTTGTCCCCAGTTTATGTTAGAAAGTGCATCTCTCCATCTTGTTTTGTCTGGAGAATTTGCATTGCTTCCTGATATACAACTTGGGAGCAATTTCTTGTCCATGTAGCAGGATATGGAGTTAAGTGTTTCTTTTTTAATCCAAGGGAAAAAGGCAGGAACTGTTGCCCTTCTGGGTGGGGCGATAATCCTACGCAGCCCCAATCCTTGTCAAGGCGTGAGTGTAGCCCAGGTAGAATTCAGAATACTGTAAGGAAGGCATTTTGCCAAAATGTTTGTCTGCAGAATGGCAGAGATTAAAGCCCTTCTAGCTCTGATTGGATTACCATAGACCAGAAGCACTTTAATCTCAACCACTGTGGCTTTGGGGGAAGCCAGTGATTGAGATGTGCGGCAGGACCATGCCGAAGAAGCGGGTGACTGCACTTGGTTCTTTAACCTTCCAGTCCCATGGCTGTAGTAGAAAAATATTTAACTGTTGCAGCAGAGAGGGAGAAATAGGCAGTGAGTAATTATTTCACCTTTTACTGTGTGAAGAAAATACAAATCGCACTTCCTCCCCTCCAGAGCGGTGGAAGCAGCTTGTGTGTGATAGCCTGACTCAGAGCAGCCTGAGCCCCTGCTCAAAACACAACACTGGGTAAGCTGCTCGTTGAGATTAGTGTAAGCACATCATAGCCAATACTAGAGATCAAAGGTTTCTGTAACCTTGTACCATGTCTCAGACCAGCAGCAGGTGCCAATGGAAGGGTATTAAGATGCAGTGTGTTTAAAATGACTTCTTTTTTTCCTCAAGCCTGACAATGGTCAGTATTTGCTGGACACTTCTTGAATAATTTATGTTTGAATGCTGTGTTTTGTGCAGAAGAGTGGCTGCAAACTGAACTGGCTGCAAACTGAATGATTCCAAGTATAGGAATGCCGTTTTGGAGAAGGGAGGAACACAGAAGCATGAAATGCTAAAACCCAAATTTGGATGTTATGCAGGTCAGTGAAAGGATAGGAATAACAGTGGAAAATAAATGGGGACCAGAGCAATTTCTCTTGCTCAAGTCTCAGAAAAGAAAGGACATACTTAGTAAAAAAAGCTTGATATGGGTGAAAGAAAAGATACTGGTGAGGTGGTGGAAGTTGTCATGGGAGATGTGAAATGTTGATCTAGTGCCTGACCTAGAGCACACTATCTGACCAGTGGGATACAGGATGCTGAGGGAACTGAAAAGGTCCCCAACACAACTTCAGCTTTGTGCACCTAACTAAGTTAATTTGGTGTTTCTACAGCGAACTGCTCTCAGTCCCCTAAGGCAGAAGCTGGGGGATGCTGTGAGACTGACGGAGTCTCCAAAACCTGCCAGTAAGGTTAGATATTTATTAATCAGCACATGGCTCCACATAAAGAAAGAACTGGCTGTCAGTTTATTGAGCTTCACCAAGAGCCAAAGCCTCATCTCTCTTGTCCAGCTTCTGCTGGCGTGGTGGGGCTAGAAGAGGAGCAGGGGGATTCACCTGTATCAGGAGTGGGAATGGAAATCTTTCTGCAAGGGTGAGAAGGGCTGTGCTCAAACAGGCAGGGAAGTCATGGGGCTGTTAGCCTCAGTGGAGCTTAAGTAGCCAGAAACACAACTCCCCAAATCAGAAGAAGTCTTAATTCCCGGTTTGAGTTACCATTAAGAGTCTAGTCCTTCTGTGAACTGGCTGCACATTCAGCCTTTGTAAAAATACAGGCAAGTTCATTTGGAAGCATGTCTAAAGCTGCGTAGATGTCTTTAATTTTTAAACAGTTCTTCAGACCGGGAGGGTAAAGCTGTGTAATCGTTATGTTTGATAAGTTATTGTGCCAGCCTTTCATGGTGAGAAGCTAAATATTTTTGTCATTTTAGTTAGCTTATATATGCTATTCTTGGTTTGCTGCCAAAGTGAATTGTCTGATGTGTCCCACCCCTGATGTCTGCATTTGGATGCAGGATGAAGTGAAATGAACCCTATAACCCAAACATTGAGTTCCTTTCCATGCTTTTATTAGCTTTTACTTGGCAAATTCTAGTGGCTTTTGTATAGAGAACATAACATTGTGAAAATGGTGGATGTTTATGGAAGGCACAGCATAGCTTAATAAATACAGTATACGTGTTATGAGAATGGATGCTCTTCGCAAAGTATGGAAGCTACATATGGTGCTGATAGCAAATGCCATATGTTTGCAGAAGAGGCTACATTTGTACAGTGCCTTTTTCTGAGACCTACTAATCTGTGAGAAATAACAGTTCTGCTTAGTGCTGCTGTTTTGTGGCATCTTGGTTTTGTCTTTTAACTTCTGTGGATGCATCCAGATAGAATGGACCTGGATCAGTAGGTCTGCACTCTTCTTCAAGGCCGCTTAACCCCAGCAGTGTCCATCTAGAATGTCCAGACTGCTCCTTATCCTAATTATGGTGCTGCAAAATTACACTGTCTTTTATATTATCATGTCTGGTGCTCCAGATCAGAAGTGCCTAGCTTCCCTGTGGCACAGCTTCCAAAGGGAAGTATTCATTCATCACCAGTGTCACCTGTGGCCTGCTGGCAGTGATGTTCTCAAGGGAGACATATGATTGAATCTGGGCTTGAATCGGGGTCTCAGCCTGGGGAGAGGTTTGGGTCCAGGCATCTCACCTTTCCGTTGCCATAACCAACAGTGTATGGCATAACAGCTACTGACAGCATCTCTGCCAGATGATGCTCTGTGGAGCTGCTGCTGCTACTTTCAGAGAACAGAAGTAGGCATTTACTCTCAGGAGAGGGTTCTGAGCTTTGGGTGGAGACAACCACCTGATGCCTTGTCTTAGGGGATTTTGGAAGCGGCTGTGACTGAATGTACTCAGTAGCAAGCCTTCTTCTTTGGCTGTGTGGCCACTTGCCCAGTATGAATTCTGGGGTTTCTCACAGTCCAGTGCACTCCTGAAGTTGGA
Organism: Pezoporus wallicus; assembly: GCF_028554395.1. NCBI lineage: Eukaryota > Metazoa > Chordata > Aves > Psittaciformes > Psittacidae > Pezoporus > Pezoporus wallicus. The sequence goes on from NW_026637470.1 coordinate 1,420,209, forward strand.
TTCTGTATGCCCTAGGGGTCTATGTGTCTATCTCTGCATTTCAAATTCCCTTTTGGGACCAACTTTATAAAAACATATGTCTGCTTCTAGGTGCCCAAGCCCTTCATGGGATCCAACCTGCAGCTGAAACCCGCTTAGTTAGGGATCTGATTAGATAGCAGCCATACCTCATGTGGTGCTGCTTCCAGGAATATCCCTTCCTTTTTTATCTAAAGATGTTTGAATTAACTAGATCACTCTGATTGTACCATCATTAATGTGCCATCCACAGCTGCTAGCAATTGCTGGCATTTCTAAATTATTATTTTTATTTGTTCATTGAGGTAAAGCATTTGGAAAACGATGTGTAAGTAATTTGGTTGGGCAGGCTTTTTAGCAATATGCAATAGAGAGTTAATTTTGGGTGTTGTCAGCTGCTTTCACTTTTGAACATGTTTCGGATTCAGGAGATAGCTGTACAGAAAAGAATGTTATGTTAATGTGACAGCAATCACAGACACTGCTATTGAAAACTCACTGTTGCTCTCCCCTTGAAAATTAACATCATAACCTTATGTCAGTGACTCACTATTATCCTAATACCTGGTTTTGGATTCTGTCCAGTCCCATTAGATATCCCTGTGTTGATTGCTCTGTTACTGGTGAATGTTAATTGCCTCCAAATCTCAGTGGAATTCAAAAGCTTGGGGAAAAAGTACTGGCTGATAAAGCTGCTAGTTTTATTAGCAGGCAAGTAAATAATAAATCTGTTCAGAGATTTGAGTGAAGTGCCTGAAACATGAGGTATAAACAGCTGATCTCGCATCTTTCTTTGCATGTCTATCATGTTAGTAATGAGATAGTAGAGTAAACCATGCTGACTTTGAACGTTCAAATGGTATCAGTAGTGCCTGTCCACAGTCAGTGTACTTCAAGAGGTAGTCAGGCTCCATGTCCTTCCCATTGGGATTCTCATCTGTTTGACATTAAATGATGCCCCTTATTCCTTTTTAAGATGCTTTTTAGAGTTAATGTGAATATTTAACTGAAATGATGATGTCAAAAGATGGGTATAGCAAAGCTTGTCACATGTCATTTAGTATTTTTTCCCTCCTTCTGGTAATGCATATTCGTGATTTTTTTGAGAGAGAAACTGCTCTTTTGCTTTAAAGGAGACCTGAGATCTTTATTACTTGTCTGCTTTTTTTTCTGTTTGTTTTAATCACAGTATTTTAAACAAAATCCCTGTGTGCTCCCCCTTTTCCACACTAGAAACTGCTAGGTGGAAAATCCTCATATAATCTCATTGTGTGTTTGCTTCTTGTCGCGTATTTTCTGGTTCAGGTACCTCTTTTAGTAGTTTCTAGCTTGTAAAACCATTGGTAGCACTTAACAGAGCTGAAATAAGTGATGTGAAGAATATACTGTAATCACATACTGCAGAATAATTACATATTTTATATCACTGATTTTCAGTTGGTAGATAATATTTAATCTTCTAGTAGAGATCTGTAATGACTCATTTTAGACACTGACCCTATAACTTCATTTCAGGAATGAAATATTTCCTAATCCAGTAATGTCTGTCTATACCATCATGTCATGTAGATAAAGAGCAACTCCAGGCACCCACTGCTAGACTGCTTAACAAAAATAAATGTCAGCAGGTGAATTGCTTGCGGAATACTAGGCTGAAGTCAAACGTGAGCTGAACGTGTGTTATGGCTTTATGAAATCTGTATTAGAGCAGGTGAAGTCACTATTTTTGTTATTTTAAAGTGACCTTTAGGCTGATATAATGAAAAGCATACCCAATCTTTACTTGAATTACACTGATTTGATAGGCATAGCATGTCCAGATTAACATGGGGTTTTAAGCAGTGTAAAAGTGAGTCAGCTGGTGGTGCAAATGTGAACAAAAGCCAAGAATTTCATTGTGAAACTCATTCCAGAGAAACCAAACCAGAACAAAGAAGGTGAGAGAGAAGCAGAATAATTAATACCTTTTTTATTTCTGTTGTTAGGCAACTAGTGTTTATTATTAAAATACTTGTGAAAAATACTTGCATTTAAACCTTTTCCATGTTTTTACCGGATGTAGTAAGAAATACATACAGAAAATGAGCCCAGTGCCAAACACACTGTGTTTGGGAGGTCCCTAAAGTAAAGATGGTGGGTGATTGCAATAAGCTTCTTTAATCAAACTTTAAACACATAAGTAGCTGCCAGGATTTCACAGCTTCTGAGCATTAAGAATGTCCCATTCATTTCCATGCTGAAAATGTTGGTCACAGTCTTCTGTAGCTGGTCGGCATTTCTCACTGTGAAGATATGTTTTTCCTATTGAGCCCCTTTTCACTGTTTCCCTCCACTTCTGTTCTGCCTTTATGAAGCATTTCAGCAAAAGGAAGGACTGCACGTTATGTTTGATAAACAATTTTACATTTCATTTTTCATTTTTCTAGCCCACAGTAACACAGATTGTACGCCAAGGCACAAAAAGAGAGAATGAATAAAAGATTATTTACTGTTTATTTTGTTTTACCAAGTTAGTATTTTGCTTTCTATATGAAAAAAATGTATTCATGTTGTTTATTAAATCATATTTCTGTAGCTGTCCTGTAGCTCTGAAACATGTGTTTGTCCCTTAGGTGGCATAGAGTGAAGCTGTGTAAGTTTACTGTAGGTTTTGCGTCCTACTTTTAGCTCCCGTTTTCCCTCCTAGGTTCAGACAGCCCGAACATCTGTCTTTCCTTGCACCCTATTACTGCAAGGTTCCGGCCGAAATGAATTTCCCATTTCTGCCATGGCTGTGTTGGCTGAAGGAGAAAGTGGTGTGTCTGTGTGTGTGCAGGAGGTAAGGTAACAATGACTTACTGCCCATCCCTGCCTGTATTCCCTTCTCATCTCTGCTGGTAGGTGTTAGCTCAAGCCAGAGAGTGGAAAAGCCTGCCCCAGGCTTAAAGAGAGGGAAATGTGGTCTGCTGCTTGATTGCCATTAAGGCATGTAGATGTAATACCAGCTCCTTCAGTAGGAGTTTGTCTTTGACGCTGTTTAGAAATGTTACACTTTCTGCTGAGTGCAAGCACTCTGCAGTGCAGTGGACCCTTGTCGCAGGTCTAACAGTGAAGTAAAGCCCCAGGTGTTGTAGTTTGGTATGGGTCAAATCCATCTTACCTGTCAACAGCATCACCCTACGTGTGCATAAATTATAAGAGTTTATGCTAGGGATTAATTTGGCCCAGTGATTCCGGTAAGATGGAATTCTTTGTGTGCTTATGGATTGTGATGTCAAGAGAGGGGGTCACTGTTGCTGGAGAGTGTCTATGAGAAATAGGCCAAAAGTCAAATAATTTCCAGAGCTCGGAAGCCCCCCTTATAGAATCATAAAAAGTAATCAGCTGTTGGAAAGAATGAATTCTGTGGTCCTAATTCACAGAAATCCCAGCAGTTGCTACTGTGCCCAACCACTCGCTAATACAATAAAATATAATTACATAATTAAATACAATATAGGATTTCCATAATAGGGAACTTTATTTCCTTGTCACAATAAGCGAGTTGCTGTGGTTGAAGCTCATAGTCGAGCACAGTAACTATTATTAGGTGCTAACATATCATGTACTCGGCAGGATTCTCCTACAGGGACACTTCCCAATCTGGGTGGAAATTGTTTGCTGTAGACTGTGGAAGCTTTGTATGAGGCCGCCTAAAATGCGCCTTTTGGATGGAGAAGTATCTTATGAAGCATCTTTTGCTTTGTTACTGGTCTCCCGTTGCTGTTTGTTCAGACTGATGAAATCTGTCTGCTGCTGAGCCCTGGACTTGCTGGAGGCTCAAATTCAAATTATGAGTGACTTGCTGGGGTGGAAATTTTCTTAGAACCTCGTTGCTCATTGCTAGCGCCGGTGAAAACTTGAATAATTAGACTTACAGAAACAGACAGTTAGGTACGAGAGTCTCTGTTAAATAAGTACTGTCTGTTGCGATGCAGGAACACTAATCCTCATTTTACTGACCTATTTCCATTTAGGCAGTCATTTGTGTGAAATTCCACAGTATATGAGATCGGTTTGTAGGTAGCAGGAACAGTAGAAAAACCTCTGGATGCAGTGCTGAGCAATGTTAGGAGGAAGGGAAATAATGGAGGTGCAATCCTTGAAACTTCCAGAACTTTGATGGGTGAGGCATTTTTGGTGTTTATATATTTGACGTCAGAAGGAATTAAACTTTCCTTTAGGATGCTTCTTTTTTTTCCTTGTACAAGATACAGACATAAGGGAAAAGAAAGAGACTAGGAATTAGATTTTGGAGGAAAGAAATGAAGCCATGTCAGCTGTAATACAGTGTCCAAGTAATCAGGTGCGTCACATCATTGTGCAAGTATAGGTCTTTTTGTGTTCAGCCAGATTCACATGAAGGCCAATGTAAAGTGCTAAGACAAGATAAAACACAGTTTCGGTTGTCTGCAGGGCAGCCACTGGTGGCAAGTCATGGTTGCCTCTAATTCTGCTCTCAATTTCTCTTCCAATCCCTTTGTTCCACGCAGGTTTCTGCCCTTGCCCCCTTTCCGCTTTGATCAGCTCGCCTTCATTTATTGCAGTTCATCAGTGGCCTGGTCCTCATCTCATTAAAATCAATGGCAAAGCTATTATTTACCTTAGTGATACAGGAAAAATCCCAGGTCAACAATTCCTTACTTATCCTCATCAGTCAGATCATCATCATTAATTTAATGATCTTAAAATCCATCAAAACACCGCATACTTTTAGTTTACTTGCTAACACATGAAGTGCATAATGCTGAGCCTTCAAGCAGAAGCTGGTGTGATGAGTTTCTCCCTAGGTGAGCAGCCACCTTGCTTGTGTTCTACATTTTCTAAAAGTAAGAGTTTGAAGAACTGTAAAGTCTTTGGGATTGGTGTGTTCTGTTTGTAGGCTACAGAACCTACTGATTTTTGAGTAATCTGTGTAGATGTGCGTGTAGAGTACTTTCACAGTCATAATCTGGAATAGTTCAAATTTAATTATGATGAGAGCCTGTATTTCATTTATATGTAAAAGTAGAAGAAAATATGCAGAAGCTAATCCTATTCTGAGACTGACTCAAAATATTTCTGAGCTAAAATGTTTGTAACATAGAAATCGTATTAAAATTCCTGTTTCTACACATTTTAGTAGTAATTTGGCTTAAAAATTGCAAGACTGTAGTTTCATTTGACTGAGAGAAGAATTATGAGACTGTAGACAGGGTAAATGCAGTTTTAACAATGCTAAAATCCATTATAAATCAGAAAAAGAGGGAAAAAGTACACATGCCATAATAATAATTTATTTGACAGTGCTATTGAATATACATACAGCTCACAGATTATGTGTTTCTAGTACACTAAAAGTAAGAAAGCTAAGCACAGGAACATTATTTTTAATATGAGGATGCAGTGCTAAAGAGGAGAGAAGTTTTTGGAATGATAATCAGGCTGCTGGAGCACCATGTTATACTGGCTCCTGGTTACACAGCCTCCTGCGCCAGCTGTAAAAAAGAAACCGCACAGAAAAGCCAAGAAGGCAATACGGTTGGCATCTCTTGCATATTTTCCTTTATTTTCATATTGTTATTAGGGAGATTCCCCCAATTTCAGAAATGGTTTTTGAGCTGCAGCTCTCCAAAGTCCAGAGTCAAGAATGACAAGCTCCAGTACCCATTAGAAAATGGGTGGCGGCTTGGCTGTGTCCTGCTAGTATGCTTTGGTGGGGATGGGGAGTGAGTGATTTGTATGGCTGCGGCTTGTCAACTCTTATCCTATCCTCTGTATTCCCCACAGGTCACTTAAATCACAGTGGCCACTACTGGGATTTATTTTGGGAAGCATTCTTTGCATCAGGGATTAGAAATACAACTGTTAGTCTACAGAGTTAAGGCTGTATGGATTTCAGATGTATGGGAACATGAGTTGGCCATTTCTGATGCCTTTATGGAGTGGTTTTATAAAATTGGAGCTTTCCTTTTGGCTGTCAGTGATAGCTTATGTCTACCAGCAATATGCTTCTTATTGTAGTCCTTTTTTCAGGCACAGCTCTGATCCTGAAATACTAATTGTAGCGATTCTCAGTTACGGATGAGGGTGTGATAGGGCTTTCTCTGAATGACTTGCTCAGGCTGAGGCACAAAGTCTGGTTGAGGTATAGGTTTAGCTGGCTTCTTTACCTGTATTTAAAAGTTCTTTTTAATAGGAGCAATAATAAGTATCAGCCAAAATCTAATTGAGCGCATAGTTCAGTTGGAATCGGTGTCCTGAAGGACTGTCCTTCGTAGTACTGGTCCGTGTTCTAACTGCTCAGAAATGCGTTTTTGTGTGTTACTGCCTGACTGGTGAACTGTAATTGCCTATATTGAGAACTGCTCTGGAGTCAGGAAGATTAATTGGGGCAATCACCATCCCATAGATTTCTAGTAAAGTGACACCCCCTTAAAATGGTTTTCTGTGAGTGCAGCGTAGTCCAAAACGAAAGACAGACAGCACGTACCTTTTGAATGTGCTCTTCCCTGTCCCAAAGCTCTGTTCCTCAGCATACCTTCACCGAGTACTCCAGGTACAAGATTTTAGAGGGACTGTAGTTGAGAAAAGGCACAGGAGATTTGTGTTATACTATTTTAGGCAAAACCTGTGACCACATTGGGGTGTGTGTGTGTGTGTCTGTGGCTTGTGTCCCTTTTAGATTTGCTTTAAGCATGCATTTCAATTTGAGGCAGTTCTGTTGGCTGGTTGAGGACTAGCCACTCTTCCACCTAGCTGTGTGCCTGCAGTGTCCTGGTGATGAAGTGCTGACCTCCTGGGCCAGCTCCATGGTGCAGTTCAAGTTGACATGCACCAACCCCAAAATGCCTCATTCTGTGTTTGGTCAAGTACCCTTTGATGGTCTGAAGTTGGCTGAACAGGTTTCTCCCAATACCTCGTGGCTTGCCTGCATGAGCTGAGCAGTGCAAGTGGAGCAGGAGGCAGGGCACCCTCCTCTCACGCTGCACCATGACTGCTAGCACTGCTAGAATAGGAGTGTCACAGTTAAACCTTGGGTATAGAACAGTTTCTGAAGATGTGCTGAAGATTTTACACAGATGGGAGGCTGCCTTTACGTGATTTGAAATCCAGCCCTACTACGTGCTTCTGCTACAGCAGCTGAACCATGGAGAAGTAGAGCTAAAAGATGTTGGATCATGTGGCATCGGGAGGAGATAGACTCAGTGTACTGTAGTGAAATGTCACATTCCAGAAGGTCCTGAAATCAATAGTCTCCATGTCACACCATACTACAGTCTCAGTTCACATGATGCAAGCCGGCTTTATGTGAGCTATCCTGAAGTAAGAAAGCTGTTTGCTTTCTTCATGAGGATTGTGCTGCCGTCGTAGCATAGAGTGGAATATCATTTGGTCACCTCAGTGTGCATTCACTACCTGCTTCCCAGTGGAGTAAAAACCTTTACCTGACTGAGCTGACCATGGGAAGACATGGAGCTGCCTCTTGTGCTGGTTTGGGGGCTGCTTACATGTAACGTGATCCAGCTGCTGAACTTTACACGGTTTCTATTTCTAGCTTTAACTTTCTCATTCTTTATAAGAACTTTGGCCTTGCTTCAGAGGTGACAGGATGTAACCAAATATCAGGAAGTGAGACACAGTCCGGGCCTGGCTGTCGAAAGTTAGAGATGTGGGGATGGCTGGCAGAGGTGCTGCTTGGGGTTGCCGGAGCACTTGGCATTCCTGGTGCTGTAACTTAGTGCAGGAGGCCCATCGTCAGACCTGTTGTCAGGCAGACATCTCACCTCCACTGTGTGCCCATGGGAATTTCTGCTTGTTACAGGAATCCAGAGAAGGATTAGGGCAAAATCTGTGTTTGATAAAATTACACAGTTTTCTTGCACTGTCTTCTCTTTGTTGAGGGTCTGGTTCTTGCTCTCCTTGAAGTACAGAAGTGACTGGGGCAGAAGAAATTTTGCATGTATATCAGTGATGGTAATACCTGGAAGGACCCCTGTGGCCACTGGGTTTGATCCATAACATAAATGTGCTGCTTGAGCTTGCCAGAATTGGTTCATAGTTACCCTTGAAGCCTCTTTTAGGGAAAATGTCTGATGCTGCAACTGCTCATGACAGGCAGTGTACCGCAGCCTGTGGTAATTGCTCCAGCAGCTAATTACCCACAAAATCTAGTTTGAGTTTGTGTGGCTTCAATCTCCTGCCTTAGATCTTCCTTTTATTTTACTTGCAAACGTAGTTGTTGCATGCTGGCTACAGATCGCTGCCAGAAAAGCCACAGTGTGTGCCACCAGTGTCAGCAGGGAGAGAAAGGGCAGTGTGGATGGCCAGGGTGGGGTGGGAATGAGCCGGGCCTGAACCCAGGGGACAGAATCGTTTGAATTTTGTGTTGCCTCTGTGCAAACCCTGAATGTTGTGTTATGTTATCTCTGAATAGGCTTCAGGTTTAGGTCAGTCTTTAGCTGTTGAAAGAGACATCTTGGAATACAGTCTTGTTGGCATGTGTGCAAATACTTTTGGCTTTAACTTAAACTGTCGGTTAAGTGTACATTTTATTACAAGGTCAGGAACAGTATTTCTCAATTACCATTTATTTGTTCTTGTGGAGGAAAAGTGAATTTCATTTCGGTGGGGAAAGAAGACAATTTAGCAGGTTTACATTAGACCTAAATCAAAAATCCAATACTGTTCTTGGTGCAAAGAGGAAAAAATTGTATGGGGGCAGCCTGTGATGTGGAGGTCTGCTCTGCTGCTTCACAGGAACAGCAGAGGCTGCAGCCCACAGCTCCATAGCTCAGTGTCTGACCTCTTAGTTATCATACGGCTTGTTCCAAACAAGGGCATGTTGTCTGGAAGTTGTACCTGGGTCTCTTAAAAAGCAAATGTTTGGGTTCCTGATGATTATCCCATTTGGGTTCCTGACCCTGTGCAGAGACAGTGATATTACAGCCGCAGCTCACCACTGATGGGTGCATCCTCGAACGACCTGTCAGGCAGTGGAGCCAAGAGAAGGGGCAGCCCAGAGGGAATGAGAGCAAACCACCAACTTCTGCAAGTAAGTAAGTGAGCAAAAAGAAAGAGGAATGGTGTAGTCCTTGCAGCCTGTTGTCCTCTAAGGCACAAAGAGATTATCCTGTGCTACAGTTCTAAAACTTGGTAAGCAGCTACCACTACTTCACATGCTGGTGCACTGTGTTCAGCTCTTAAAAAAATAAGGACCAGCGAGAGGAGAGGACTGCAACCTGCCTGCCAGACTTCAGTCTGATAGAGAAATGCTTCTGTCCAGAGAAGAAAGGAAAATGAGGTAATTAAGTAACTGTGGAAAGGCTGAGCCATATGTTACAGACTGCATCAAGAAGAAAATTTCATGATCAGGGGTCTGTGCTCAAGAAGCTTTCCCTGGGTCCAATTCATTTTGCTCATCCGAGAGAAAACAAGGACATACCAACTGCTCTCAATTGCTATATGGAATATAGGGTGAAAGACAATCTTGAGAGTGGCTTGCAGCTAGGTTATTGAGGATGTGGTATCTAATGAGACCTTGTACTTGCAAGACCTTGAAATGCACGAGCGCCTTGCTTGCTGACTGCCAATGTGAGGTGGGGAGGTCTGCAGGTTTTCATTTTTTCCACTTTGATTCTTGTAATGAAGGCACCACAAGGAGAGCTCTAGCTATTAGTAGCTCATTTTTTAGTCCAAGTAAGCTTAATCAGTTCCGTGGGCTTCCATAAACTCATAATGTTGTCGTACAAGTTGTGTAATCAACCATGACAAGATTATCACTTGTCTTGAGGTGTATTTAGATTGACTTTTTAGGTGACTTGGATGTTAAGTATTGAGTTTTTTTCTGAATCTTATTGTCAGGAAAAAATTTGTCTTGAGCAGCTAGTCAAAACGAAATGGTATCATCCATTAAAATGAAAGTGATCATTTCTGAATAAAAGCAACTTTTAAGCTTGCTCCTGCCACTGTAGTAAGGAGTCAGTTTATTTCTCTCATGGACATCACTTTTCTATTCGGCGACCATGTAATACAATGTACATTTAACCCTTTATAGACCCTTCCTGGTGGCTCACAACTCATAGTTCCAATATTATGATTCTGGCATAATTTTTTTTTGATCGAGATACATAAAGAACTGTGTATTTCTTGCTTCTAGTTTCCTGTGCTGGCAGATATTTTTAGAATGAAAGTGTCGTACTACTGGCTTTCTATAAAAGCAAAGAGAGCTTTCTGGTGGCCCAAAACCGATGGACTGCTATCAGTTTGGAGTCTTTAATTGATGAGCACAGAACTGTGTTGTTACCAGGTTTTGATGATACCAGCAAATATATGTAAATAGGGTATAAAATTAATCAGCTGCTGTTCAATAAAAAACCCATCGTGTTTACCTCAGCTTTGTAGCTACTTTGCCCTCCTACAGGGGCTATTTTAATTAGCAGCATGAATTTTGGATAGTATAATTTATTTTGTGATTGTGTAAGAATACACTTTTGGAAGGGTTTATAATAAAACTGCACAGGTACTTAACAATAGAATTTCAGCAGCATCTGTAAGAGCAGGATGTCTCATAAAAACCACAACTTTTTGCTCTTCTTTTTGATCTTTGCACGCCTTGCTAACAGGATAGTTACTGGCATATCTTATTTGCTTGCTGTTCTTTGCTGGTGAAAGAAGAGTGAAACAAAGTGAGGGCCAGATAATTAAATGAAAAAATAAACAGTTGTCTCCTCTGAGAAATTCTGTATAAATTGCTCATAATCATGCCATATGTTTCAGTAGTGACTTCCATTCCAGCTGACTATGGTAGACTTTACAGACTTTAGGATCCATTCATCTGCTTATTGGATTTGTTCATCTGCTGATTGAAATCACAGCAGAGTTTCTGTAGGCTTCGGTATTTGTAGCACTGTGTGATAAATGCCACATAGCTGCAGTTCTGGATTGTTTTGTGTTATGCTGCTGTTCTATAGAGCTGATAACATGTAAGGTCGTACAGAATCAATCCAAAGTAAACTCAGTCCTTAAAAGCTTGCATAACCCATGTACTTCCAGACGGATTCTGCATGAGAAATGTGAGCAAGGGTTTTGAGTATTTAGACCGACACAGACACTATTTTACCTATAATTGAACAAAGTCCCTTCCTATGTTTGAAATAACTCAGCTGCCATTGTGTTAGTAACTGGCTTTAAACTTTGTAATTCAACTGGGAAATTTACGAAAAATTTCCCTGGGATGTAGTTATACCGTGCACAAATACATTTAACTCATAAAGTTTATTTAGCTTTCTTTGTACTGTGAGTAGAAAGAACATTGTATATGGGTGTTCAGAGCTCTTGTCTAGGGAATGTCAGCATTCTCAGTGCAGGAAGACACTTCCAGCAGGGAGTATTTGTAGTGTTTGGAAAGTAAGATTCTGAGTTTGAGAATGTTCTCTGCAAGGCTCCACTTGGAAAGTTTTGCAAACTGGTCCAACCTAAGCAATTAGACTAATGAAGTGTTCCACCACTGTAACTTCTGACAGAACATTCTATACATATATAATATGTGTATATATATACCTTTTCAAGGGGGCCGATCGAAAAATTACAAAGAATAAGAAACTACCTGTGAATATTCTAGTTTTCAGAATTGCATCTAAATGTGTCCTACAAAGATGAAATTCCCAAATCAATGTGATGTCAGTATGTAAACAATGTTTTCTGGGTGGGATCTCATAGTCAATAGGCTGTAATGGATGCATTATGTCACCCTCAGTTTCTGTCTGCCTTGCTTTTCCTACAAGTTAGGACTATGGTTTATTAATAAATGAGATATTTGGATGTTTATTTAAACATTGAAGTCTTTTAAAAAACAGACTATTTTCTCTCATAAAAATGACACGGCATGGACAATACTGTGGTTCCTGCTGTTAGGAAAGAGTAATTACTTACAGCCACACTTATAATATGCTTGCTTGCTAAATGCATGAATCTAATAATGCAACAATACAATGCTACAATGAGCTTCATGAATTGGAAAAAGATAGAATTTAAATGTTTTTGGCACCTGACATATATTTCTCACAGAAGGTCTATAATTTCCTGTATTAGAGCTAGTTGTATCCTTTCATGAATGCAACTGAAGAAGAGTAAAGGCTGTTTTGAGATTCATGTATTTAGTCCTTAGTCTACTAGGTACCATTTTGCTTGTTACTTCTGATTTTAAAGCTATCAACCTTATTTGGGCAGTTTATCCTTTTTGTGGGGAGAAAAATGTAAGGAAAGGATAGCAAATTGTGTTTGGAAATTAAGATTTAATAATGCAAGGTTAAAATTCCTTTCCCTATCTGTTGTTGGAAGTGTATTTCAAATACCTCAATATCACTAATACGCATTTTGAGTCTGTGTTTTAAATGTTAATGTGTGCTTGCCTGGCTCCTTGTGCATTTACGAAAAAGCACTAGATTATATTGTAGCTTGCTGCGGTTTCTTTGACCTAAGCATCAGCCATGAAAGTTTAATGTAATCTTCTCTAGTGTACTCAGCAGTCATACAGGTGTAAGCATGAGCTGTCATTCCCACAAGGATCCTTTCAGCACTGATGCTGGACTTTCTTATTCCAGACATAGGCAGAAGTAGCATCAGTGGTAAAATAAGGAGCACTATATCCTTACCAACACCACTGAAACCATTTTAGAAAACACTGGAAAAATGCCATATTTTAAAGCTAAATATGATGCTAAAGCTGTCTGTACAATGCAAGTCCGAGTATGTAGTTCTAAGGACAGGGTTCAGATACTTGGAGAACAAACTCAGCCATTTTGGAAATGTATTTTGCTGGGTTAGTCTGTTTTTAAGGCTATGCTTGTGATAAGAGGAAGCTGTCGGGTTCTCTGTGATCTGTACAAGCTTCTTGCTCCCCAGAGGATCTCCAGCATGTGGTCTCCTCCCCTCTGACCTGCACCAAATATGCTGCTGTCCTAAAGGTGCTTTTGCTTATTCCGTGTTTGTTGTTGCCAAAGGGAAGCGAATGGAGAGCTAGTAAGAGGAGCTGGCTGCTGACGGAGCTGAGGCTTGACAAGGCAGAAATATTCAATGCAAATGTATCAAAGCAATGCACATCATTTCTTTTTGAGAAATATGCTGTACTCCACAGATTTGTATTTTTCACAGCCTTCTCCAATTTGAATCTTTCCTAAGTCATTTTGAACCTGTGTTCCAAAGTGTTAAAAAACTGCATCCTTGGAAAAGCTTTTGACGAAACTCATAATAATTTTTAGAGTTAAACCTTCTCCTTTCCTTGTGACATCGCCTGTCCTTCTTGTGTGGAGATCATGTCAATCCTCTATCCTGATCAAGTGAAATTACTTAAATATTTCACTAGCTGAATACCTTTTTGTGTTGACCAATTCCATTCAAGGTATCAAATGATTTTGCCTCACTTTTGCCCTTTGTCTCATTTAATTAGATACAAGTCTACATACAATTCAGTCCAGCTAGTTTCTCAATGTAAGTTGTGGTTTCTCTTTTTGGCTTGCTCTCTACTTCTTCTGTGATTGAAGCTGTGGAATCTTGTAATTCATTTTGTTCCACCATTATTGATTTGGTGGCAACAGTCCAAATGTTGAAAAATATTTCCTGGGTTCTTGTTGCCCTTGATTTCCAAAGACACTGCATACAATGAAGCATGTGGATCAGGAATTGACGTATCCTTAGTGTCACCAGGCTTTGAGGGTGGATTTTCAATTGTAAAAGCAGTTTATTGTTAATTAGAGAGACTTCCAAGGGCATCATGATCTCCTGATAGGCTGTGAAGAGTACCTTCAGTAGACTGTGCTCTGGGAAGGCTTGCCAAGACCATCACTTGCGTAAATCCTGAATTGATTCCCTGCTGAAGAAGAGTTGTTATGGTATCCAAGTTACAGTTACGAATAATATTAATATTAAAATTTAATTTCTACTCTTTTATTAGTGGATTTTGTTTTGTGATTCTCATAAAAGAAAAATATCCAAACCCAAGTGCTTCACCGAATCTCAGCAGATGCATATGCCAGTCCCTTGTAGCTACTGTCTGTACAGTGAAGTAGATGTGTTTCAGTGGCAACCCACAGTTTAAGCATATTCCCTTAGCTAATTTGTCACTTAGGGTGTAAGCCTTCCTCTGAGAAGTTTTTGGATGGCATACAATATGACTAACTAGTGAAAGGCTATGGAATTGAATTTTCTCCTACTGTAATACATGCTGTTTTACTAACAGGCTAAAAGGTTGTAGCTAGAAAGCCCAGTTACCTTTACAGCCAAATGCTTCATCTCTTTCTGATGTTAGATGTCTGCACATGTCCCTGAGATCTTTCTGAGGACCCTCTACTGAGTTACATGAGAATGCAATGGAATGTTGAAGAGTCCATTTTCTTCAATGTCTGGGCTGCCTTTCCACAGTGCATGCTTCGATGACCAGTTTGAATTAGTGTAAAATTCCACAGTTCTCCATTTCAGATGTCCAGTCTTTCTTTAATTTGTATCACCTCCTTCCTTATTAGAAAAAAATGTGTTTGTATTTGCCTGTCTATGCTTGTATGTAAAAAATTATGAAGATGAAGTCTTTCTCTTGTGTCTCTGCCAGTGCTGCTTTGATATAATGGAACGACGAACTGTAAATAGAATTGACTTAGAGGCTGAATCGGTTGTTGGTATTTTGTTAATAATAATACAAGCTGCCCCCCATCAGGTAGTGCGAATATAAATTCTGAGTTGATATGAATGCCGAATAACTTTGTGAAGATTACTAACTCAATTCAACAGATCTGTTTAGTCATACATCAGTCATTTTGACCTGCTGTATGGTGAGATGTATTTTTATTAAGTAACCTTGCTGTCTGTTGCTCAGACATGAATGTCTTTTTAAAATCAAGAGGCTTTGGATAGCTTGTGCCTGCAGATGCTTGTCCTGTTTATGTTGTAAACTAGTGAACACCCTCTGTAGTTTCCGTGTGTTTTGTTTTTGATGCATCTCTTACAGTATGAATAGCTTAGTCGAGAATTACCCAGCTAAGATGCTAACCTGTACTAGCTTTGTGCAGAATATGCTCCCCTGCTGCTTCTGCTGTTTACATTGCCTTTTAGTTAAGTGCTGGACTGAGTTTTAAATCCTGATCCTGACATTCATTGGGTTATATGGATCAGCTCTTTCCTGTCTCTCTGAATTGCCAGACTATTAAACTCTGAACCTCCATCATTCCTATGTCACGCCAGATTTTGGTCTGTCATCAGCATGTAGGTTAGATCTGTTTGAATTCCACTCCTGACTGTATCCCCTCCGGTTTGAAATGCTCTCTCTGTTGAGCTGTTAGAAAGCAAGAAACTAAAGAACTCTTGGGATTGTGACTCCCTTTCTTTTGGGGAGAGTTAGGGGTTGTTTGGCTTGGTTTGCTCTGCCTGGAGGGAATTGAAAGGGCTTTACAGATGTGAGCAGGGGCTGAAGCATTTTTGTCATGTTGACATTTTGTCTTTTTCTCATAGTAGGTCTTTCTCTCCAAAGCTGACAGTGATGAAATAAGGTGTTAGACTGTCTTTCCAGTAGTTGTGGCTGGTACACTTTGCTCCCTGCAGGCCTGCACACGGTCCTGGCAAGCTTGGGCAGCAGTGGTGAGATGTTCTTGGGTGTAGGCAGCTTGTAACTCTTCGTGCCCAGAGGCAGGTATGAGCAGCCTCTGCAGAGGCATGCAATTAGTTTGGAAAGAGCTTGACTATGAAGGGTGTGAGCTACCGCTAACCCCCTTCAGGGCAAAAGCATTGCCAGGAGGAGTAGACACTAGGAGAGCCTGAGTAAGTAAGTGGACGATAGAGCTTTTCATTGTAGCTTGGTGAATTTGCTCTGAAGTGGTGGATCCTTATGGTTCTTTGAAAAGCCTCTGCTTTGGGAAAGAGAAAATGAGTAGAGTGATGGACAGCATAAGGAGAAAAGTCTGCTCTCTTGTGCTTCTGTAGTCATTAATTTATTTGCTTTAGTGGTGGCTTAAATGGGAACTCTCAGGTTGTAATGGGTAACTTAGTTTTTAAGTACACGGTGAATTGATAGGTAACCTTCACCACATCTCCTCAGTTTCTCTTTCTCATATCTTGATGGCTCATAGGACCCCATATTGCAACTTAAAAAGGCTGCTCTGTTGTCTTCCTTTTGGCTGTAAATGAAAAGGCTAAGGATTTGTTAGGCCCCGATCCCTGCTACATGCATTAAGCAATATGTATTTAAGCTTTGTTTATTACCGTCCACACTGAAAGGAGCATCAGGGCTTTGAAGAAAAGCTGCTCTTGAGACTGTGCATGGACTGACTTTGGTTGGTCTGGTTGTTTATCCTGTGAAAGCACATTTTTCATTAAAACTGAAATGCTGTCAGACTTAGACCACCAACTGATAGTAAGTGGGGTTTTTGTTTGTTTAAAAGAGATGAGCCATACTATTTTTACCTACATTGGATCAAGATGTTAATAGGAAGTAATAACATGTGATTGTCATTTTGCATCTGTCTTAAGAAATAACACTTCCTTCTTTTACTTAATGAAAGTGGATTTGCTGAATGTCCTCCTTATTGATTACAGCAGCAACTGAATTTTTATGTGCTATATCTGCATGTTCTTATTTGGGTTATCAAATATTCAAAGGCCATTTTATTTTATTTTATTTTATTTTATTTTATTTTATTTTATTTTATTTCATTTTATTTTTTAAAGGCAAAGTATTTCTGTCTCTCATTAGACTGACTGACACTGCTTTAAGATAAGTCACTATGGGCCTAAGGGGAATGCTAGGTATTTCTTTTTAATGGGTCATGGAATTATGGGTGTGCTGGGTTACAGCCCAAGTGCAGTCAGTGTTCCCCTGCAGCATACAGTTTTGGTGTGAGTTTTATTCTAAAAGGAAGAATCAGAATGGTGGTGATGGCAAGAGCTGAGCTAATAGTGGGACGCCTTAGCTGACACTTCACAAATGTAGAAAAATCTGTTTTGCTGTATTTCAGGTACTGGCTGAAACCTCTGGCCTGTGGCTCGGAGTAAGAATTGTCTTTGCTGTCCCATGTAGTGCATGAAATGGGGTGGTGGAGTCTGATTGATGTCATGGTACATTATTGCTCTCTTTGCAAGTCCACGGAAGTTCAGGACTATTTTCCAGACTACACATTCATGGTTTCTTGATAATTGCAGTCATATGGTAGAAACAACTGTTTTTTATTTTCAACAGTGTTTGTCTTGCTCTGTCTTTTACTGGTAAACACCGGCTGTCACAAGCCTTTGTAGTACTTTACAGATACATCTACCTGGAACATTTTATTTGCCTTTTTGTGTTGTGCTGTAGAGCAGAATATGAAACTTTCAAATAATCACTTCCCGGTTTTCAAGGTTGATTACATTGTTTTATGGCTATCGTGTCTCAAAATAACCAATAACAGCATTCCTTTTAAAAGAAATCCAAATAACTGAGTGCTGATAAATCCAAGAAAAGGAGGGCTTTATTTTCAGCATTTTGGCATCATTCTTTTGTGCTTTTCAGTTTGCTTTAATTCTGTCATGCTTCCTTTCTAATGTTATATACTAATTTAAATAATAGAACTTGTACATAAATACACAGTCATGCAAGAATGACTAAGGATGATAAAATTGGAACAGTGATGCTAAGTGCAGCATTGCAATCAATAGGACTGCAATGGTAATAACACCAATATGTCTAGTTAAAGAGATGTAAATTGCTCTTAATCTGAAAGAAGGTTAGAACCACAGTGGAGCAGGGAAATGAGTAAGCTGCAGTGTGAGAGCTAGCGAAGATGTCTGTGCCCACTCAGAATGTCTTGCTTCACAAAGAGCATCCTCAGGGGGCCTTCAAGGGATTGCTATAAAGTGAGCACAAGCTCTTCAGAACAGAAGAGATGTCCTATGCAGCAGAAAAGCCCTGCTACTAGCAAAGAAATATTAGAGAAAACTAGTAGGAGGATTTTTCAGGACTGATTGAAGTTAGGCTTGGAAAGGACATGATTCTTTCTGCCACCTGAACTCTTCCTGTGAGCTCAGTGTGGCAAATTACAAAGCACACTGGTGCTCCTTGCAAGCAAAAGGTGTGGAAATGGGCACAGGATAGATCAGCCAAGGCAGCCCGGAAAATCTGCTGTCCTGCCAGCTCGTTTTAAGGCCTGTACCCCATGATGCTCCCACAGCAGACCATTACATTCCCATGCAAAATTAACCCTGCACAGAAAAGGAATCTCAAAGACAGTGTTCAGTGGACAGAACCCTGAGCACTCCAAGCTCAAGCTGCCCTTGCACCTTTAATTTGCCTTATTGTGTCCACTCAAGGTATTTCTGTTCACTTGATATGCAGAAGAGCTCACTGTTCAAAGATCCTGCAGATGACTAGGCACCGCGAAGGTATGTTAAGGTTAGAACATTTATCTTAGCTCTGAATTCCACTGCTGGGCTGGTGTCAGATCTCTGATGTTGTTCTCACATTTCTTCTGATTTCTTGTGCGTGTTTATTTTTTGTGATGCTTTAGTAATAATAAGAAAATGGGGCCACCCTTTCCTTTCTCTCCATTGCCCATTTAGGTTCATAGAATCATAGAATCATAGAATAGTTAGGGTTGAAAAGGACCTTAAGATCATCTAGTTCCATAACCCCTGCCATGGGCAGGGACACTTCCCACTCAACGATGCCACCCAAGGCTCTGTCCAACCTGGCCTTGAACACTGCCAGGGATGGAGCATTCACAGCCTCCCTGGGCAACCCATTTCAGTGCCTCACCACCCTTACAGTAAAGAACTTCCTCCTTATATCCAATCTAAACTTCCCCTGTTTAAGTTTGAACCTGTTACCCCTTGTCCTGTCACTACAGTCCCTAATGATGAGTCCCTCCCCAGCATACCTGTAGCCTCCCTTCAGGTACTGGAAGGCTGCTAGGAGGTCTCCATGCAGCCTTCTCTTCTCCAGGCTGAACAGCCCCAACTTTCTCAGCCTATCTTCATACGGGAGGTGCTCCAGCCCCCTGATCATCCTCGTGACCCTCCTCTGGACTTTTTCCAGCAGTTCCATGTCCTTTTTATGTTGAGGACACCAGAACTGCACACAATACTCCAGGTGAGGTCTCACAACAGCAGAGTGGAAGGGCAGGATCACCTCCTTCCACCAGCTGGTCACACTCCTTTTGATGCAGCCCAGGATCCAGTTGGCTTTCTGGGCTGCAAGTGCACACTGCTGGCTCATGTTCATTTTCTCATCAACCAACACCCCCAAGTCCTTCTCCACAGGGCTGCTCTGAATCTCTTCTCTGCCCAACCTGTAGCTGTGCCTGGGATTGCTCTGACCCAGGTGTAGGACCTTGCACTTGGCATGGTTAAACTTCATGAGGTTGGCATCAGCCCACCTCACAAGCGTGTCAAGGTCCCTCTGGATGGCATTCCTTCCCTCCAGCGTATCAACCGAGCCACAAAGCTTGGTGTCATCGGCAAACTTGCTGAGGGCGCACTCAATCCCACTGTCCATGTCAGCGACAAAGATGTTGAACAACACTGGTCCCAACACCGATCCCTGAGGGACGCCACTTGTTACTGGTCTCCAGCTGGACACTGAGCCATTGACCACAACTCTTCGCGCGCGGCCATCCAGCCAGTTCTTTATCCACCACGTGGTCCATCCCTCAAATTGATGTCTCTCCAATTTAGAGACAAGGATGTCGTGTGGGACAGTGTCGAACGCTTTGCACAAGTCCAGGGAGATGACATCAACTGCTCTACCCTTGTCCATCAGTTCTGTAGCCCCATCATAGAAGGCCACCAAATTGGTCAGGCAGGATTTCCCCTTAGTGAAGCCATGCTGGCTGTCACCAAGCACCTTGTTGTTTTTCATGTGCCTTAGCATGCCTTCCAGGAGAATCTGCTCCAAGATTTTGTCAGGCACAGATGTGAGACTGACGGGTCTGTAATTCCCCGGGTCATCCATTTTCCCCTTCTTGAAAATGGGGGTTATATTTCACCTGACTGCAGTGATTTTTCAAATATAATGGACAGTGGCCTAGCAACTACATTTACCAGCTCCTCCTGGACCCACGGATGGTTTTCATCAGGTCCCATGGACTTGGTCATATTTAGGTTCTTTATACTTTTCAGGCTGAAACATTTAACTAGAATTTGGAAAGTTGGGTTGCTTGAGAACCGTATTTAGATTATGAAATGACATGCTTTCTATGAATAAATATATCTGAAAAAGAATCACCAAATTTATATGAAATTCAGACTCCTTATGGAGGTATTTTCCTAACTGTTGTGTTGCTCTGGGTAGGAGAAAGAAGGTCAAGTGTTGGTCCCTGGCATGCAGTGCTGTTTAATGCCTCAGTGCAGCACTAAGTAGAGGATAAGTGAAGTTGTAATAAGCAGTGAAGTTCATTTAGGATGAGAAATTTTTGTACACAATAGTTGGAAAAATGTATTTAATGCAAGAAATAGAGTGCAATGTAGTCCCCAAACTAGCCAAATTTTCTATGCTGTAATAAACACATGCTCTAAGTATCCTATTTTGCTAAGGACAAAAACCCTTTACTGCCTTTTCTTTGCAGATGGTAACTCTTGAGCTGTTTATCCATGGCTCTGGCAAAAATTTTGCTTTAGCTGACATTCACAGAAACCTGCTACCTACAGAGAGGCTACATGATTTGTTAAGAGACACCTGGGCATCATCCTGTTGGAAGCACAAACCCTTCCATGAAGAAAATCAAATGCTTACGTTTTCTAAGTATGTCTGTGAAATAATGTAACAATTAGAAAGGAGATTTATGCCAATTTTCCAGGCTATTTTGTAAAGTTTAATGAAATATTAAAAGCAGAGGTGATGAATCATACACAAAGTTCCAGTTCATTATGAATTGGCTGGCATTTTATTAGAGTTACTATGAAGCATCTGATGTTGGAGTTAAGTGTCTGTAACCCTTAAGAAAAGGTTCATCGTGCACAAAAGTAGCAGTTAGTAGTAGCTGTTCAACCTTGATGATAGGTGACAACTCTGTTGCTCACTTGAACAGCAGTGAGAAAGAAGAGAAACTATTTTAGTTGCTGAGTTAGATCAGCCCAGTTGTTTGTCTGCTGCTTGGACTCTTGAGTGGGTTTCTGTTCAAGGACTTCAGTTTTTTAAAGAACATAAACTCTTATTACCATGAACTGTTATTTAATAAAACTACATCTGGGTCCTTGAATAGTGTACAGCCAAAGGAACATAAAATAGATCCATATTTCTAAAGTCAAAACGCAGGATTTTTGCTTGGGGAGCTGGTTCTACAGATACTGAAGCAATGCACAGAAGTTATCACTCTGAAGAAATTAATTTAATTTTTCTCCCCAAACAGTGTACTTTCTTTTTGCTTTTAACCTTGATCGTTGCATTAATAGATGATAAAGGCACTGATGGGAAGAGCATAAGAAAAGTGCTGAGATGCTGGAATATAGTGATCTGAGGACACTTATATCACAGAGCAGATAACCTGTTTGCTTTTATTTGTGAGCTTTCAACCATGAATGTAGAAATGGCACTCCACAATTATTGATCAGCTTACCCCACTGTCTGCCATTAGACAGTGCTTCACTTAGACCTACTGCCAAACAAAGGACATTGCAAACAGATGCCACGGAAAACATGCCTTACATATTGCTTGCTCACTGAGCTAGAATATTGCATTAACTTTGCAAGGCTTCTAATATTTCAAAAGTTACAAGTTAAGTGATTTTAAAAATCTCTCAACAGCATTATCATGGAAGGGCTATTTATGGTATCTGCATGAGTAAACTGATAGCAGCCTGGTTGCTTATTGTGGTCATCCAAATTCATTCTCTTAATAGCTTATTGGAAACTTCAGTGGGGACAGTGCTTTTGTGTGGTGTCTCATCATTCCTCATAACAACCATCTTTCAAATAATTAAAGATACATCACTCTATCAGAAGGTGCAGCTCAAACTGGTATTTTACAGTCATTAAGCAGCTCTCAGTTTTGCAACAGGAGTATGTAATGGATTTCGAGGAGTAAATCCTGTGCTGGCCTTGTATTGTAGGTCCCAAATTGGACATCATAAAATGGTATCTGCTCCTAGGTTCTGTAAATTTTACACTGGGATACCCAGGGCTAAGAATCCCTCTCTGAAGAAGGAAAGCAATTAGATGGAAGCCAGTAGTAAGGAGTACAAGCTGTGCAAAAGTGGCAAAAATGCTGCAGAAGGGGAAGAGATCAAGGGCAGAGAGACTGGAGTAGCCTCAATCAAAGCAAGATGCCAAGGCAGAGAGAGCAAGGTCCTGGAGAGACATCTTGGATATATGGGTTGTACAGGGCAATGAGAAGGGGGCTGACAAATGGGGATGCATCTTCCAGTCATCCGTTCATATACCCGCAAATTCATGGTGGATATAGCTAGAATTGATGTTTTTAAGCTGAATGTAGACCTTTCCTTGCCCTGCTCCCAGCTTTGGCTGTGGCTGATATTTCTCAACCCTTAGGAAAATAATTTGAAATAATGCTGTTGTTTTCAGACAAGCATGTCATTTGTTTTACCGGTCTGTAGTTGATTAATTTGCAAATGATATTCCCAATAAAGTGCTTAGAAGTAGATAATTACAACTATATTAACAGTTACCGGGGAAGCAGATGGTATTCTGAGGAGCTGCCATGTAGAATTAGTGCTGATGCTCTACTGTAATGTACCATATACCCCAGCAACCCACAAACAACAAACTAAAATCCTGCTGATATTCCAGATTGTAAGTAAATTGTGCTATTGCTTCACATTCGGTTCTTCTCTGAATTTTTATGTGTGTTTTCTAGATAGCTACAGTGCTCAGTGAGCTGCTCCTTTTTATGTTCAGTCACGTAACTTTCCACGTCTGTATTTTGTGTTTTCTTGGTATTAAACCCATCAAAGTGAAGTTTCTAGACTGTATGTAAGTGTTTTTTCCACCCTGCTACTAGATACTCTGAAGCATAGGTTAAGTCTATACAAAGAGGGACTGACTTGTTCACACTGAAATTCCCTGGGACGTGCTAAGTTAAGGAAGCTTGGAAGCAAATGGGGCCATTTCACATGCCCACCTGTGCCCACACTCTCCTTCTCCCCTGCTTTTTTTGTTAACTCCATCATGCTGCCTGATAAAGTGTGACCCTTTTTAAATGCTTCCAGTGATCAAGAAGAAGGCCCCAACATCACTGCAGTTCCTCTTGTACCACTAACCCTCAATAGCTTCTGTTTTAAGCAGACTGGAGTTACACAAGCAATGACAACACTCACCGGGGCTGGAGGTTGCAGCTAAGTTGAGGTTCCTGCCCCAGGCCAGAGGAGTGCTGCTAGCATCCAAAGACAGCATACTGCAGCCGAATGGCTGTGAGCCTTTTCAGAGGATGGTTTCCTTATTTAATTCCATTTTCTTATTTAATGTATTTGTCATCTACATGTTTAAATAGAACTGACCATTTTAAGACTGCTTAAACCCACTGGAAATAGTTACTAAAGAGATTTTCTTCATTTTTTTTTCCTCCTGAGTACATTTCTTTGGTGTAATTGTTTCTAAAACAAGCACTTCGCAGGAAGTCTGTGGTATAAGCATGTGAATGTACAACACAGGCACCTTTTGTGTAGAGGATCAGACAAGGAACTTGGACTCTTTTGGCTGGGTCATGTTGCTTATTGCCTGCCTGGAAATACCTGGGTTTAGTACAGCTGAACAGGGCCCAGACTGACGTTGTTTTATTCCAGGCTTGTGATGAAACCAGGATGGAGCTGGCAGATGTGATGCTCCCCTTTTTCAGCCAAGGAAAAGACATTTGTCAGAAGGCTCTTAGCATAGTCTGAGTTGGAACCTCCTTAAAATTACAGTGTTTTGCAGCCAAGTGCAAATTGAAATGGTTCTGTGTTGTTTTGCTGGTCTGGCGTGACAGAAGCGTGCACGCGTGTATCTGCTCATGAGTGCATGAATCAACATGAGCAGAAGCAGCTCAGGCATAACAAGACAGTGGTGGAAAAGCAGGGCAGCTGGAGCAGCATTTGAAATGTAATTCTGAGGGAAGGCTGAAAAACCCCCAGCCCACAGAAACAAAACACTTTTTAGCATGAATGAAGGCCCAAAGGAGGGTCTTGGGCTACAGAAGTAGGAGAATGTTTCATTCTTGTTCATGGTTATGAGGGAGTATCTTCTACACTACCTTTGATGAAAAAGGGTTGCCTTCAAGCTGTACCTGATTCCCTAAGCAATATATTTTTGAATGGAAGCTGCAGCCGGATGCTGAGTATTAGTTAATCGCTTCAGTCAAAACAGCAAATGCTGCTGCCAGCCCTCCTGCATCTGTAGGTGAAGTGAGTGGAATTAGCATTGCTGGCTTTCGGGACATCTTCAGGCAAATGGGAGAAAGAGGACTTTGTCCGATAAGGTCTCCTGACCCTCAAATACTCTTCCCAATTTGCATCAAAGTATGTCTCTGGCTTCCTTCCCGGCTTTGCTTCTCTTGGTTGAAATGAAAAGTTATTGGATTTATTATAAGAAGGGCAAGGGTGTGACAAGATGGTTTGTTTTTAAGGCTGTGTAGCATGTCCTTCTAAAGGATCCCCTTTTTGCACTGCTTTAAACTTCAACCATATTCCAGAGAAAGTTTCCAGCAGAATTTCCTTGCAAATACTGTATAAAGTTAGCAACTTTCTGAAAATGAAGTGCTGAAAAATATGCTGTTCTGCTCTTTTTAAGAAACACTTCAGACTTCTTGAACAGCTTGTGCTTCAGTGCAGTAGTTTGGCAGGGAGATAGTCTCCATTGTCAAGGATGCTTCTTTTGCACTCGTGGAAAACAAGCCCATTTTTAAGTAGTTTATGAATCTTAAAAAGGAAAAAAGACTGGTATGTGTCCTTTAAAGATTTTATTAGGGGGCTTCATGTTACAGTTGACTCTTTCTGTCTGTAGTCAGGTTTGGTAGAAGCCATAGTGTCTGCCTGAGTTGCAGGTGAGTAACTGGTGGAAGGCAAGTGAATCTCTTGATGGACGTAATCTATTCAGGCTCCACCAAGCCTGGCTGGGTCCAGGTTTCAGAGCTGAAGACAGACAAGTTTGTGATGTGATCTAGTGCAGGAAATACAACTGGCGGAAGTGCAAAAGAGGGAGAAGCCAGACTCAGTAAGTGGGTGGAGGAAGAGGCGGGAAGATGGGGTAGTTGGCCAGGGACTTCGAGTGGGACTGTAATGAAAAAGAGAGAAATGTAATGGGGATTTGGAGAATGATGCTGGAGCTGGCTTGATGAAGAGCCTAAAAAAAATGGGAGGGGTAGGACTAATACTTGAGGGTGTTGCACAAGAATGGGGAATCCTGTATCTGAAGAGCTACATGTCAAACTGGAATTTTGTGCCCGGTAAGGTTATGTGGATGCAAAGGGAATTACCTTTTCCCTGACAGGCATGTGGGGAACTGGAACTGGCTAAGAAAGGGAACAGGGGAAGGGGAAGAGATTATTTGGACAAGGGCCTGGTGGGAGAGAGGAGGTTCTGTGAACATGTTGAAAAGCACTGGAGAGGGATGTATGAAAGGGTGGAATGGGCTGATTCTGGGACCTGGGGTGTTAAAAGGGGGAGAGAAGAGAGATCACACGGTGACCTGGGAGAGCACAACACGGGCAGGCCACGTAAAACATAAGCATCTGGGAAGGGAGAAGGGAAAAGATGGATAACTGAATGTGAAAAGATTGGGTGTTGAAGAGTGAAGACAAAGAGGGTGGGTGGTCCTAGCGAGGAGATTGGAATTGCTTTGAGATTTGTAAGGAATGTAAACTGGGAAGGTCATACTCATCTGTCTTATGCTGTTCCCAAACACTTCTAAATTCTCCTGGTAAGAGTGTTTGTCATCCATTTTCAAGTGTCCACATCAGTGAGGATAATATATTATTGCTGTCACTCTACAAGCTGCAGAAGACTACATGGTATAACTTAACACTCAAAACTCTTGTTGAGTAAGTGGGAGGGTAACCACACAATACTACACATTTCTTGTGTTTCCTGCCCTACCCATTGCAGGGGGTGGGGCTGGAACTAGATGATCTTAAGGTCCTTTCCAACACAAACCATTCTATGATTCTATGAAAATGCATGTAAAAATCTCCAATAAAAGCATAAGCTTTTGAATTATGAAGAAATAGGGGAATTGAGGTTATTCATGCAATACTACTTTGCCCCTTACACACTGTAATAGCCTTGTACCCATGATGCCACATTGTTCCCCCAGGTTTTAAGCCTCACTGATTGTGCAGGGCAGATGATGGTAGTGGGTAAGCTGGGGTTGTAGTCAATGGGACTGTGTTGTCCCTTGGAAGAGGTGGAAGAGGTTGGTGGATGGCAGCTATGGTCAGGAGCTGGCCAGGTTTCTGGTTAGTTACTGGGCCCCTAAAATTGGGTTCTTTTGTTCTGTCACAGATTCCTCTGTGATGGTAAGCCCCTTAAATCAGACTTTTTAAAGAGGATTGCTAATTGTATGTTTCACATTTTTCTGGAAGCCCAACCTCAGCCCTGGGGCCTGTTTTGCAGAAGAGCATAGCTGTGACTGAAAGCAGTGAGCCTCATGCTTTGAAGATACAAAGCACTGCATAATGTTAAAGACTGAAAAATCATGGTCTGGACATCTTAAGGCAGGCTTTCCTAAATTAGTGGGTACTTCTGGCTTTAATTTATCTGTGCCTAAGCTCCCCATGTATAAAACAGAATAATTAGTCCCTCAACTCACAGGGATTTGGTGAAGATTAGTGACGAGTCTGTGAAGCCCTCACTTACTTTAGTGATGAGTGCTATAGAAAAGCCCATAAGGAAATTAATAATTTTGTCTTCAGAGCACTATTTGAATAGTTAGCAGGAAACAAGCTGTAAGGCCGTACCCTGAACAATGATAAGACAAAATATTGAATAGTAACTATTAATTCAACACCATCCATCCTGTGCTGTGAGGGAGAACTGCACTTAAAAAAAATGTTAAAAAAATTAGGCTGTATGATAATGTGTATGCAAAGGATACCAAATTACGTTTGCATCAGCAACCATAATTCTTCCATTGCCTAATGTTGGAGCCTTGATTTTATAGCCTGAAGAGCATTCTTTTTATCAGAAGGCAATTTTTGTGTGTGTGATGCAGTATTTTAATGGGATTGTGACTTTTAGATATTTTTAAGAATTGTTTTACTCAATGCATAATTCAGTTTTTAAATATTTCTCGCTTCTGTAAGATGTGGGGAATTTCTAGCACTGACATTTAGTATCTTCTTTCCCCTCTGCTAAAGGTCCTACCTTGTAGCATTTATCCAGGGCCAGCAGCATTTGCTAACACAGCTGAAAGCACGGGGGATGCTTGAATGAGGAAGGAAGGCAGAATCATGCCATCCATTTTTCAGGCAATTGTAAGGAGGTATCCTGCAACCCACATTGACTTTTCCTAAGGTCAGAAAACCCTCTGCAGGGGAGGGAGGGAAAAGCACAGAGGGTGAATTCGGCCGCACCAAGGCTAAATTACACATGGAGCCATGAGAGAGCCCAGAAGAGTAACACGCACGAATCCTGCCGAGGAGGTTGTTTTTGTGAAGTGATGCCCTTCTCGCAAGGTGCCGATCCTCTAGAGTTGTTAAGTGTAGAGGGCACTTAGCCCCCAGCAGGATCAGTGTCTTGTTTCCTGCTGTATCTGTCTGAGTCTTACTCAATCTTACTTGATTTTACACTTGTAAAGTTTTTGAGGTGCCATTCTAGGAGTCAGCCTCATAATTTCCCAGGGGTGTTTTCCCTGACCCTGTGAGTCTTTTTTAGTGCTCACCAGTTACAGACAGCAAACATCCATGGGGGTCTGTCTGGGAGGTGATCAGAAGCCCCCCCATGCTCTTGAGTGATGCTGTTTGGACCCAGAATGGGAACAGCTCACGGCTGCCAGGACAGCCTTTTGTTAGCTGTGAAATACTGTCAGGTGAAAAAATTGCTGTGTTTTGATACACAATAAACACTTGAAATTTGTAAGTGTGGTATTACTAACTGCGTGGGTGCAGTCTTTGCCTGAAATTTCAGTAGTTATCATTAGAAAGATACAAATTCAAAAGGAGGTGTTAACCAGCCCTTCTTCCATTTCTGTCTCAAAGTACTCATTTCTTTATAGATGGACATGTCTCAACTCGCTGAGAAGAATTCTCCATAAAGACCACAGAAGTTAAAGGACATGGAATGAAGTATCTATTTACATCTTTTCGTGGGTGCAGGAAGCTAAATTAGCAAGCGCTCTGTTCAGAAATACTTTTTTAATATCCGGATCAGGAGGTTTTGATCTAGTCTGTATTTGGAAAATCCTGATATAAGCAAGGCTGTAGTCTGTTGCTGAAGTGCTTAGCCACAAATTGTTCCAGCTGTTCCGTGATGATAGCAGACTTCTGATGGATTGTACAACATGGAGATCACAGCTAATTTTATCTCCATGTGGTTTCTTGCCATTGGACTGTAGGTCTGCGTCGGGCATGGGAAAGGGAGCTGGACGTATTGTATTTCCACCTGTCAACCTCAGCTTTTGAGCTGTTTGGGGTTGCTAATGGTAAAGCTTGCAGTGAAGCACGTACCTAGAATGCACTTTTTAAACAAGATCTCAAAAATATATAGGTAAATGGGAGCAGTTACAGTGAAACAGCCTCTTGTCTTCCCTGCGGTAGTAGATGGTAACTGACGATGGTGAAGGCAGCAGCTTTGTAATCCTGCAGTCTTTCTTCCTGTCAGCCACAAAGCAGCTCTTTGCTGTTTTGATGTGCCCTGTGTGATTCTCCTCAAATCGATCTGTACTGAAACACATCAGTTCTCCATTTTACTGTTTCTTTTTTCATGAGCAATATCCTGCACCACCCAGTTCCACAGATAAATTAAATGAGGAAAGGCTGAGATAGTTGGGGTTTTCAGCGTGGAGAAGAGAAGGCTCTGGAGACATCTTGCTGTGTCCTTTCAGTACTTAAAGGGGGCATGCAAGAAAGATGGGGACAGACTAGGGCCTCTAGTTGTAGTGTAGCGATAGGTAATGGTTTTAAGCTGAAAGAGGGCAGATTCAGACTTGATATAATGAAGAAATTTTTTATGTTGAGGGTGGTGAAACACTGGACCTACCACCAGAGAGGCGGTAGATGCCCCATTCCTGGAAACGTTTGAGGTCAGGTTAAACAGGACTCTGAGCAACCTGATACAGTTGAAGGTGTTCCTGCCACTGGCAGGGGAGTTGGAACTAGATGACCTTTAACGCTCCCTTTCAACCCAAAACGTTCTATGATCCTGTGATTCTAAGTGTTGTGCAGGCACTTTTTGCTCTCTGTGTCAATGCCCGAAATCCTGATCCATATGTCTGCGCAGCCATATGGCCTTTCTGATATGACCTCTGTCTGCCAGAAACATCAGAAAATGCCTGGGAAGCTGGTTCCTTTGCATTACTGGGTCCAGCCATAGGAGGAGGTGAAGCGGCAAACTGGCTGCCCTCCGTTCCACCCTTTTCCGTGTGGAAAGCAGCCTTGGAGCTCTGTCTCCATTAGGAGCAGGCTGCTGATGCAGCTATACCCACACACTGCAACAGCAAAGCAGTGCTGGGTGGACTGCTGGAAATAGCTTGTCCTGGCAGAATGGCGCTTTTTGACAAGATAGCTGATTACAGCAGCCCCTGCCCTGCCCCTGCGGGAGCAGCAACCCCAGCAGCAGCCCTGCTCTGGCAGTGCGGCTGCCTTTGTGCCACTGCCCTTACCTGTTTGTGCTGGTCAGGGACTGCTCACCTTGTAGACACAGGGTAAGATCCCTTTTGCCTTGGGGGACCTTGTTTCTGCTTTATCATCAGCACTATGGGACCTTCACTGGCAGCAAAACCACGGTTAGAGTGTGGTTTGAGCCTCCCAACTTTATTACTGTCATCTGTAACGAAGATTCACTCATCTCCTTTCCTGTACTTTGCCTATAAATTTCTTGATTTCCCCCTTTCTTTTCCAGAGCATGGTGTTCTTTCCCATTTTATTTCCACAGGAGCAAGCACTTAAATTCCACAGTTCCACAAGAATTTCCCTCTTACTGCAGCTGGGGTAACCCAGCGGACCTCACCGCAGAGGTGTTGGTGCAGCAGGCTTGGCCCGGGTCCTTGCAGGGTGCTCTCCTCCCTCTTGCCAACAGTCCTGATGCCTTTACCTAGGCAGGGTTTACTCCACTTGCATAATTCATCTTCTGTTCTAATATGGTTCTGTTTTTATTTTGGCTGGTGTTTTACCTGAATGATTGCAGTGTAAGATCTGGGTAGCAAAAAATTACATTTTGAAAATCAGGTTGCAGGCTGGAGTATGTGACTGAGAGTTAGAAGGGTTAGAAGACCCAGTGGGAGTTTTCCTGGAGAGGTTTGCACTCTACATAGGAGCACAAGAAGTGTTCTACAAGGTGAGATTTATGGGCTGCCTAGGCAGTCTGCCTCTGACAGTGGCAAAAGGAGATGATTCAAGGATTTGGATAGGAGCCTGGCTGGCCATTCTCCTCATTTCTGTCTGCCCCAGCTCCTGTGCATCCTTTGGATGAAAAGTGTTAGGTGGGAGCCAGGAGCGTGCCCGGGAAGCACACAGGCAGTGGGATTCGTTGGCAAATAAACACAGGGCAGTGTGTGTACTCGTGGGAAGAAGTTTTTTTGCTGTGTAAAATGTAAAATTTCCTGACCCATCTTGCCTCCTTTGGGGTATGAGGAGAGGAATTACTTCAGATCAGTGGGTGTGTAAACAGCTGTATGATACATTGCTGCGACAGCACATGGAGGAATAGGCCAACCGCAAGGACTTGTTAAAACAGTATTTACAGGATTTTTCCCTCCCTCCCAGAATAACTCCTCATTTCTCTGCAGTAGCAGGAAAGAATTTTTTTACGTTGTTCTTTTTCCATGTGTGGCAGGTCCATGGGACTTTTCCCTTGATGTGTTTGCTTGTCACAGGCTGGTATCAAGCTTCCCCTCTTTTTCCAGATTCTGAGTTTCAAAGATAATGTTTGTCAGTCCAGTGGGATAAAAGTAGCATACCTTTATCACCATCATCGTCACCAGTTACAGGAATCACTAAGGCATCTGTCACTGTGGTAGAGAGGTACTACAATATGCCTGTAAAGCATCTGGTCCTTTCAAGAGAAGGAACTAGTTCTAATTCCCTCTGCTTCAGTTATACATCTTTTGCTTATGGGTACTTGAATTCGTGTAGTTTAATTCAGGATTACACTCCTGGGGCCATTCCACTGTTCAGCACTTAGTAATGTAGAAGATCCACTGCCAGCTTTGAATTGCAGTTTGATAGTTTCAGTATTTGTGCTCAACCCCGTCTTCTCTCTGGTAGTGAATTCCAGAGGGGGAGACCATTTGAAATGCAAGATCTTTGGCCCAGTGAGTTCAGCTGTAGTTTCCATCAGGCTTTTATGGCCCCGTTATATGTAGCTGCTCCTTCTCCGGTGCAGACAAATAGGTGGAGCTGTGCAGAGTTTCAGCTGGGTTTCAGGAGTTGCTCATGTATCCGTTCTTGTCCCCATCTTTCAGATGCACACATGGTGCATCCTGCTTGCCTCACTGGATATCGTAAATACTGGAAGTTATAATAAAATTAGGAGCACAGATGTTCCTCTTACAACCAGTGCACCCTGTATACAATAATAATAATGAAATATATCCAGTGCTGTTCTCGGCGGCACTAAATTTCATCCAGTGAGGCATCTTGCTTTAATAATAAAACCACATTTTCTTAAACAAGGGAGTATCAGATTTACATTGGCAGTATGTCACTATTTTCAAATAACATTAAGAGAGATATCCAAGGTAACTGTAGGACTCTCTAGGACAGCTGACTGTGCATGGGAGCTGCACAGTGGAGTGGTCCACTGTTAGGCTTCATGTCTTTGCTTCATCAAAGCAATTAATGGGAGAGGGCTGTCAGCCTAAAGTTTCGCTCTTTGCTGCCAAAGTGGAACTGCCTTGTTGGAAGGCTAGTCAAGGTTTAAAACAATCTATTGCAAACTGATGAAGTCTTTATTTTCCAGCCGTGGTTGTATCCAAAGGTTCTGGCCAGAGACCTTTCCTCTACTAATCTGTCATGGAAAGCAGATTGCTCTGAAGAGGTAATAACCCAAGCCCTGATGCTGCATGTGGGTAAAGGTAGGCGTGGGCTGATTGTCATCAGTGGGCATAACTTTGCACATGTTTTATTTTCACATTTTTCCTCAAGGAATGTGGAACTAATATGAGTGTGGTGCTATAACCCCTTACAGAAGTATCTGTTGTCATTACTCTGCTTACTGTAACTCTCTTACTGTGTAAAAGTAGTCGTTTTGACTCCTTTGTCTGAGTTTGCAGAATTGGGCCCCTGCTGCCCTGCACTCTTAATTATCCACAAGGAGAAAAGTGCTTGCGGTGACCAGGGCATGGCTGCAGTAAATGTTATCCTTTGAGGTGTAAAAGAGGTCAGACAGCAGTGAAAGAGGAAGAAAAATAAACGAAAAGGATGACAAAAAAATGTACAGGTAAAATAGAATGAAAAATATAGGGGCAAAATTTCACCACTAATAATTCTCACCAATTCAACTCTTCCCTAGTAGTGTACCATTCATTTACATTGTCTGCATTAAATTTATCATCTCTGGGCTAGCTGGGAAATGGAGGTCAAATTTCATTTTGGCCTGCAACTTGATAAAAATGACCTGCAAAAGGTAGATGACAGGCTGTTATTTTATGCACTGGAAAATTGCAAAAATCAGATCCTATCTCCTGGGCGTTCTCTTTTACCTGCATGTCTGATGCTAGCTCCTATCCATAATGTCTCACTGGTGAGTGCCCTGATTTGTTGGATGGCTGGTCAAGCTTTAGAACAAGAGTGATGTGTTTGGAACTGGCAATCTCATTCAGCGTGGGTTGACGAGGCACTTTTTGCCATCTGAAATCTCCACTGAGTCACTAACAAGTCATAAAAATACTAAGTGCATTGATGTGACAGTCAAACAATCTACTTGTTATAGTTCATTTCATCTCCAAAGCAGTCTATTAATAGTAATTAATGATTCCTCAGCAGTTGTATTCACCATGTCTCAGTAACTTTCAGGAGGCAGGAAAAGCCCTGTTAAAATGATTGTGTGCTGACAGAACTTGTGGATAGCAGAAGGGTGTGAAAGTTAAACTCCGTACAGGAGGGAAAAAAACCTCGAACAAACTTGTCTATTGCACTTGGAGTATTTTGGGATCTACACCAAATAGAGACTGTAAAGGACTAGTAGGACTAGTCTGGGATTAAGAATCCTTTAAACTTAGGAAGTGCTTAACCTTCACTGTGTCTGCTTCTGCTGTTTGCAATATTGCTCTGCCACTTTTGCAGGGGAACTCATAGCAGAGCGGTAGTGCTGCAATGCAGCCTTCTCCATGTTGGGTCTTTTATGATTCAGTACTACTTTTAGTTTGCTTTGTAAAGATCATTGCAAGGGCTTATCTTGTGTAATTGTTTTACTGCCATCTGCATTACAGTATAATTACCTTTCAAAAATGGTAGATCTCTTTTGCTAATGTTTAAAGGCAAATAATAGGCAGCTAAATTGCAAGGTCTTGGGATGTAGCAGCACACAGGCAGTAATAAAAGTATGCTATATTTACAGCATATACTTCTGTCTCTCCCATTCGTTCTGCTTTTCTTTTATTTCTTTGTTTTCTTTTTTACCTTCCCCACCACCTAGGAATGGTTGGTGGTGATTGCGGGTTTTTCTCTTCCTTGTATTTTTTCCCCTTTCCTGTCCTCTTTTTACATAGAGTTAATCATAACTCGTGAGGGTTTTTTTTTAGCATTTGTTCTGATCCTTATCTGATAACTGTCCTACAGTTCAGGAAGGATGGATATTCTGGTGTTTTCCTTAACTATAGTGACAAACAGAAGTATGGCAAATAAATTTAATACAGATTGAGCTAAATAAAAGAAGTCTCAAAAAAAAAATGTAGCTATTCCTTATAAATAATCACTGCTAGCTTTTAAGTTTTAAGATGTATAACTACAATTGTATATCTGTTTTCTGCTTACAGCCTCTGAATGCCCTTAGGTTCATATGATAAACTACTTGTCTGATAATATCTTTTAAGTTTTCTGTTCCCTGCAATTATTATATCAGGAATTACAGGAGGTGGCTTTAGTTACATATGAACGCCTGTTCCCTGCCTGCTGCTGTAAATCCTGTATTACCTGAGAGGTTAAAATATGGAGGTGAGGACATTAAAAACACGTCCAGAAAATGTAGATGACAGGAAAAAAAGAAAATACAGTGACAGAGGGGAAATACCATAGATAAAATGATAAGGCAGAGGAGTAAAGCATGACAAGACCATGATAGTTTGCATAAGTAATGAGAATTGAATTTGTGGTTTTTAAATTGCTGTTTAAATTCCTATTTGCATGTTTATCAGAAATCTCCTTTGCTTAAGTAAAACTGGCCTATATGCATTTGTAAAATCCATGTATAGCTCTAATTTTGTTAAATGGAGGAGTGTGATCCACTTATAAAGCTGCATGTGTATGATTCTGTTTTAATGGTGGCAGTGTGCAAAGGTCAGTGGCAGCTCTTTCAGATGGGCTCCATGATGGGTCCCTTCTTTCCCTAATTTCAACAGGAAAATGTGTTGTCTTCATTAGAGGCAGGATTGAGTCCTGAGTGACTTGTAGAGAACCCCAGGCAATAAACCCACATGTCCTTGATCCTTCTAGAGCTTTGTAGACCCCTGATGTTTACAAACTGGGAGGGAAAGCCCCTTCTGCAGTGTTCTGAGCACCTTTTGTCAGGGTTTAGTGGCCTCAGCTCCCAGGTCAGAGGTGCTTAGAGGACTGAGTAGTGGTTTTGTGTCTTCCATGCCACTATCCTTCCTGGTTACCTATGGTTAATTGCCCTGGCCACCGGGTGCCCTGATGCCTCAGATAAATGCAAGTTCAGGACCATGATTTTGGTACTTTAAAAAATTGCACTTTTAATGATGGAATACTGGACTGCTTTACCTCTGCAATTCATACATGCCTGAATTTGGCTTCCTCTATTTGTGTTTCCTATATGCTTGTGGCTGCAAGGAAACCTGTGTGCCTGGATAACTGCACCTTCCACGTGTGTCCCACCCATCTCCTGCAGGCTCCCAGCCTGCTCTCCTAGTTCCTGCTGGCTGGTGAGCAAACTGTGGTGGCACCTCTGGGAGGTAGAGTTGAGCATCACCCCAAAAGGTACTGAATGAATGCCTCTGGGGGTCCTGATCACCTGATAGTCATCAGCAGCACTGTCAGGAGATGGAGAAACTCTGTGGTGAGCAAGAGATCATAGAATCATGGAATAGTTAGGGTTGGAAAGGACCTTAAGATCATCCAGTTCCAAGCCCCCTGCCATGGGCAGGGACACCTCACACTAAACCATATCACCCAAGGCTCTGTCCAACCTGGCCTTGAACACCTCCAGGGATGGAGCATTCGCAACTTCCCTGGGCAACCCATTCCAGTGCCTCACCACCCTTACAGTAAAGAACTTCTTCCTTATATCCAATCTAAACTTCTCCTGTTTAAGTTTGAACCTGTTACCCCTTGTCCTGTCACTACAGTCCCTAATGAAGAGTCCCTACCCAGCATCCCCATAGCCCCCCTTCAGGTACTTGAAGGCTGCTATGAGGTCTCTATGAGATAATAATATCTGCTATGAGATAATAAATGTGCTTCTGAATAGGCTCTCCAGCATGTAGAAACCCAGAGCAGGCAAGGGCAGCCTGTTCCTCTTCTTCTGGAGCCACACTGGGAAATGCCTCCTGCTGGACTGCACAGTCCTTTGAAGGCTACAGCAGCTTGTGGGGAATGGAGCCACTGCAGATCGAGTCATGTGCGTGCCCTTATATGCATTCTTACAGCATCTCTGAAACAGATGCAAATTGAATTTCAAACAAAAGATATCACTACGGCTGCTACAGTGGTGAATGACCTAGTCTTTGAAAACTGACACTGCCATACACATTTGCAGGTGTACACCCTGCACTGATAGGGTTTGGGTACGATGTACAGTTCCTGGCAGAAAAGTAATCATTGAGCAGCTGCTGTTAAAACATAAAAATCTTCTTTTCCTCTTTCTCAAAATGCGTATATGCAGTTTTTGTCAATAGATATTTTTAGTTAGGGAATCAAAGGAAGCGTACTTGCCTTTTTCACATATGCAACCTCTTTAATTAATCTATATATCTCTCCTGAAATTCTGTTTTCTAATATACTGGTACTATGGAAAAGTCATATGTCTAATTTACATGTCCAAATTAGTTTCAACTTAGTTATATTGAATGATAATAGATTTCTTTTTCATATAATTAATGTTGTCTGCAAACGTAACGTGGATTAAATTTATCATTGTAAAGATCTTAAGATTTTAATATTTTTGCAGAGGCATAAATACAGTGTAGCTATAATTATTTCATTATGTATGTATAAAAATAGGATACGGGGAAAAGTGCATGCTTTCCTTCACTGATTACTCTTAATGTCTCCCAAATTTCCTGATTTACAATATTCTCCAAGGATGTAGATTTTTCTAATTGAAGTACAGTAATTTGCATATTTTTAGACCTTGTGACACAGTTAATTGATATGTCATTACTTATACGGCACTGAATATATTTTATACATTCACTGCAGAGCAGGCTTTGAGATGCAGTGGCACTTTGCAAAGAACTCGAAACTATTGCATATGATTTAATCTTTTCCTTTCCTTGCTCACCCTTTCTTTGTAAAGGCTAAGCAAAAATGGATGTTGTAGTAATTGGTGTTGTTCCTGTTCAAATGTACTCGTTAAAATAATGTTACTGTGTAAATGACAGGATGAGAAAAGTAAGAGCAAGTAAACAAAGAAAGGAAGAATAATGGGAGAGACAAGGACAAAGAAGATAAGGTTAAGGCTGGGGGGGGCTAAATGTCAATAGTATCAGTGCTGAGTGTTTGAAAACCAAATTGTTCTGTTTTCTTTTGCGCTATTCAGTATAAACTTGTTAAATGTTCCCTGTGTCTAGGAATATTTTAAATGGGTCTTTTAAATTTAGGAGCACTATATTTATCATGGATGCTAGCAATGTGCCTCATAGTGCTCCAGTATTCAATAAGGGGCAGAGTTTTTCTAGTGGCAACGTATTTATTTCTCCTAGTACATACCTCCACAGAACTGAAGGCTTTAGATCTTCATTTGCTAACCAGAAAGGTGGCTCACTCATGTAAAAAGGACTAAAGGGAATGTAAGTTTATTTTTCCAGGGTTCTTGTTAGAGGTATGGCTCATTGACAATGGCATCCTCATCTCTTTTGGATTTATTATTAACACTGACCATTACTTACACAGTAGTAAGGGTGAATGGGGGGCTGTACTGCAGGGTAAGAAGATAGGATTCCGCTCCTTGCTGCGTAGAGAACGCAGGCTGTATTGTAGCAGGTGAAGGTGAACAGCAATGGAGACATGGGAAGAACTGGGTTGTAATGGGTCCAGTCACAGCTGCGAATTAGGAGTGATGCTGTTTCTCTAGATCATCTCCTTAGAGCAAGGCTTATTTACTCTGCAGTCAGACAGCGTCTGAAGGTGCAGCAAGGAGCAGGATGGTGCAAGTTCATGCAGCGAATGCAGTGCTTTCCTGTGCACCTGGCTGCTCCTCAGGTGAATTGCTTTTCTTCTTGGCCCTGCTATGTATGTGGTGCTCAAAATGTATGACTTATGCCCATGTTAATGCTACCTGCATTTTGCCCCATGGGAATTGCACTGTGAGTTGCTTATGAGCTTTGTTATTTAAGGAATGTCTTATGTGCTCTTTTTTCCTGTTTTGGGAGGGTAAGGTTGGGCATGAGAGCAGAAGGTGGTGCTGGAGTGAGAGTTACTAAAGGAAGCTATTTCATTTTCTTAAGAAGTGTGATATCTTGGCAGGAGTTTCTTCTAAAGCAGCAATAAAAAAATAAATATAAAACCACTGAGCACATCCTTTAAAACATTTGTACACTAGAGGCTTCTCACTTCCAGATACTTCCTGTTGAATCAAGCTCTGGAGACAAGTATGAATTCCGAATCCTGGCTACAAAAGTAGAATTTGCTCTCATATCAACTTGCTTTTTTTTTTTTTTTACTCTCTCCAGCAGAAGGGATGAGGAAAGGGGAAAAGTGCCAGAAGTTGTTCCTGTTTCTCACTCTGAATTTGGGGTTCCTGATCTCAGACCAGAACACTCAAGCAGCTGCAGAAGGTGAAAATGACGGTAGAGCAGCAGCTCAGGAATATATAAAGGAAGCTCTGCCCAAGTTAGCTTTTCATTTTGATCTGATTTTGCTGCAGCCCCAAGCCTGCCTGAACTCTCTCTCTGCAAATAGAGGTGGACCATTCTCCTGTCATAAGGGCACATTTTACTGCTCTGTGACAAAAAACACATTTAGGGAACTGGGGAAACCAAAGCTGTTGACATTGAGGGAATTTTCATTTGGCATATTGTGTGGTTTGTTTGATGTTATTTTTATTTAAACAAGCTATGGTAGACTTCTCCAGGTAGCAAACATCAAATAGTAAAAAGCCTTTATTCTTGCAGAATCATAGTGTGGCAAAAGGGTTAGTTTTCTTAGGACAGCATTAACTTCACATGCTTTTAACAATCTATGAAACAGCTATTTATTATAAGCCAACTGTTTAAGCGCTATGTCACTGGGAAGGGAGAGAAAGGGGCATCTCTAGACATACCTGCCGCCGGTCTTTGGTGCCAGACTGAGGATGTGACAAATGATGTATGTGGGAAAACAGTTAGTTAGAAGTGATTTCTTTCTTCTGTTAAAGATAAATTTTACACCGAGAATAAAATAAAAATATGCAGTATTTTCAATTTTTATTTCTGCCATTTTTAAAATGGTCCCATTTTCTGCTTGAACTTTTTGGTAGTAATCCAGTAAAGAAGTGTAGCATTTATAAGTATTAAAATATAATCTGCTTTGTATGATTAATGATAATTAATAAAGACATTCCTTGATACTTATATGGAATGAGGTGATCGATTTTGCACTGGAGAGCATCTTTCGTTACAGGGTATTTTGAACTACCCTGAGAAAAGATGTTTAAAATGAAAATATGCAGCACTTAGAGAAATATTTTATCAGTTCAAAGCAGTTCTAAGCATCAATAAATTTATACTATAAACCACTAATTCTTGAAGAGCAACATGAAGCCTGTGAATGTTTTTACATCACCGTGTTTCTCACTTTGCTGGTTGTGCAACTCTCGGGTTTTACTGCCCTTGAAAAAGAGCTGCACTTAGGCATCGATTGTGTACATACAGAGTGCTGTAATTTCATAGACGAGTACATAAGGTGCTGCTGTGTTACAGCTGAGCAATGCATGTGCGAGTGGTGCTAATCTCCTGCTCTTTGGGAAGATCTCTGAAGGTTACTGTGCAAATACTAACAACTTGTAGACTTTTGCTTAGTTAATGGAAAGGGAAATCTGTTAACACTTGTCTTTCCAAGGAAAGAACTCACATTTTGCTTTTCCATGTTTTGCTGTAATGTTCACAGATCTCTTGTTAACCTTACTGCAGTTTCCTTTTCAAGAGCTTCGCTGCATGTTCCTGTTATCTCTGAGCTAACATTTTCTCCCTCTGAGACAAGAGTGCCTTGTAACCTGCCTAGGGAGAGATCCTTTGTGCATCACTGAGGTGCTGCTGCCTCTGGGATAGTCCTTCCTAACTTCAAGTGTTTGCAGGTCCATCAGTAAGGGATGTAGAGGTTAACTTCTTCAAGAGAAACTTCAAAGGAATTTTAAGAGGGCAGAACATAATTACCTGAGCTGAAAATTTGCCAAGACACAGGTTGAATTCCCACTCTTGAGAATTCCCTATCTAGGGGAAACTACTAGCCTGGATAAGTCCTGGCCTTTTAGGAGCCAGTGGTAATTGTCCCCTGGATTTTGTCCTGTGAATCACCTTCAGCTTCATCTAAGTCATGTCCGGACTTGCAGTCCTTAACTGTGCAAAGCTGCTGGTGTCTTCAGGGTGAGCTGTGTACAAATTTGAGGTATGTGCACGTAATTGATACCCAAATAAGGATGAGGAACAGCTTGTGTGCAGCTGGAAAAAGGATGAGGAAACATGCACTGGGAAGTAACGCTAGCTGCAGATTAGGGGTAGCAGCTTTTTGGTCTGGCAGGCAGAAGCACAAAGAAATCCAGGGCCTGGAATTTGAAGTTTGTCAAATTCATCTTTCAATAACACATGTTTATTGTGAGGTGAGGGCAGTTAAACGTGTGTTTACAGTGAGGTTCAGAGAGGGACTTGCCATGGCTCATGCTTTTTGAGATGAAGTTGAATGTCCTTTTGGGAGAAGTTACTTTCATGTGTTGGAGACCTTGTATGGTGCTTTGCAGTCACGGTGAGGGATGGGTATGTGTTCTCCTTCAGCTCTGGGCTCAGGGCATCTCTTACCCTTTTTTCTTCTCATGCTGTGGGCAGAACTGGGTTGCCTTTGCTGCTTTCAGCACATCTGTCACCCTTCAAGTCCCAGCTCAGGGTAGTGAATATAATGAAGGCTTGTGTGTCAGGACTCCAGCAAGTCACCTGCAAAGAGAAGGATTTTTTTTTTTTTCCCCTCCCACAATTAACTGGATTTATTCTTTATATAGTAACTGTTTATCTCTAAAGCCTGTTGCAGTCCACACTTGAAAGTGGGGCTCTGAAACACAGGGGTACCTATGCTCACTCTTGAGTTTTGTTATTTGGGATTGACTGACATGGGCATAGTCTGTTTTTTCATCATATGGAGATGGAAAGAAGTCTGTCAGGTTGGACACATGTGAATGTGTGGTCATATTCCCTGGGTTATTTTAATCCTGCCAGCATTTTACACGATTTCCTCCTATTTGCAGGGTCTTTGGTATTTGATGGAGCTTTAGTTCCTGTCTGTTGAGTGTTTAACTCTGGTCATCTGAGAGCTACTATTGTAATTTAACTGAAAATTTGGATTGAATGTAGAGCATCTGTGTGAAATGTGATAGCCTGTGGGGCAGCAGAGATCGTATGGCATAATCTCTTGGTCTGGTCTGTCTAGAAACTGTGGAAACTCTCCCTTCACTGTTACTGTCCAGATATCTTGATGAACAGATTTCAGTCAAATCTCTTACAGAGTTAGA
This sequence comes from Pezoporus wallicus, assembly GCF_028554395.1. Taxonomy (NCBI): domain Eukaryota; kingdom Metazoa; phylum Chordata; class Aves; order Psittaciformes; family Psittacidae; genus Pezoporus; species Pezoporus wallicus. The sequence goes on from NW_026637470.1 coordinate 1,461,408, forward strand.
ATGACAGGTGAATCTTTGTGCTCTTCAGGCGTTGTGTGTTATTAAGTGGTCTATAGGTATAAACCTCTTGAAGTACTTTCAGAGAGGCTGTAACCCTATGTCTGTATCATACATACATACACACACACATGCACGTGGGACGCCACTTTGGTGTTGTCTTTGTTAACAGAGAAGCAAGTGAAAAGACCAGGACAGTTTCTCAAGTGAGTGCAGGAAACTACAGGAGAAGAAACTGTTTATACCTGCTGGTCCTGTGCTAGATTTACCAATATGAATGATCAGTGGAGACCCTTATGCCATGAAGGCAAACTTTGCCTTTTTTTGAGCCCTCCCACAATATTGCTTTTCAAAGGTTAAAAAATAAAGGTCAAAGCTTAAAGACTAAGAGGAGAGTGTTTACTACCCAGGTAGGTCCATCACTAGGTGCTTATCTGTCTTTTGAGTTGCTGACAGATGTTCCATCTGTCCTACTGGATGAAATAATGAAGTCTTTGTTTATTCTTATACACATAAATATTCTAATATAAGTCAGTTGTTCTGAAAGCCAATATTCCTGATGCTTTTTTCCCATACTATTAGAATTGCCAAAAATCTGAAAGTAGTATGTGTCAATGAATATAAAATGTACAAACAAGTCTCTATTGAAAACTGTATTTTTCTAATCTCTCGATTGTTTTTAAAAGCATTTATTTTTATTAACTAACAAACCTGCTTTGTTGGGCAGTTCATTAGCTGTAGAAAGATTTTACTATTTGCATCAAAAGTCTGTAATAAAATTCTAGTGGTATCGTTTAGAGTTGATTTTTTCATAAAGCATTATGCATCAGGTAAATAGTCTGAATGTAAATGTCTACTTTAGGCAGGGTTCATTAACGGGTAGGAAAGATGCAGTTTTGACTAGGAATGAAAAATAAAACAATGAACTATTTTGTGACATAAAAATAATGTAATATTTCAAACTGGCTTGTACCAAACCCTGAAGATTGTTAAATTTTAGATTGTAGCTACTATAATTTTTATCCTACAGTGGACCAGTGTAAGCCAGAGTACAGTTTACAATATTCAGCATATATACAATATATAAGCACATAGTGCTGAACAGTAGATCTTAGCCATAAAACTAAAATGCTTGCTGATTTTAAGGTCTGCACCGTGAAATGGCAGCAGTTCAGGGCTCTTTCTTTGGTGAACATTTGTATAAACTGGGACTTGGTTAATTGGCTTGTAAGTTTTCATAGTAGAGATGAGGTACTGATGGGTACCAGGGTGAGGCCGTTGATCCATTTCTCCCCAGTTCTCGAATGATTATTGTTAATAGAAATTTTATCTTACATATATGTGCAGCTGTATATTCATGTTTCCTACCGTGTGTAGCAAGCAACAGAAAAAATCCAGTCCTTGCCACTCTCCAGGTAGGTCCTTTGACTCAGGGCATCTCATGTCCGTCATATGTATGCAATAGACTTTTATACCAGTGTATTTTTACAAGGAGCTGATCAGCATCTGTTTTAAACTCAGAGAAATCTTTGATTCAGTATGAAATGCCTCTGTACCATCTAATATCATGGCAAATGTAGCCAACTGCTAAAGATGACATTTCTATGAGGTTTCTAGCACATGACTGCCAGAGTAAAATAGCTGGGGTAAGTGTAAGCTGACTAAAGGGTTTTTCTTCCATTTGCTCCTGCACAGGAGTAGCTGGATATCCCAGAAGGTAGAGTAATTTGTTCTGTGTTCTTGGTTTCCTTCTCTATGCAATTAAAGCTTAATCTCCTGTGTCGTATGTGGCAGACGGTTATCCTTGAAACTGAGAAGTAGTATTACACTCCTTTTGCAGATGGGGAGTCTGGGGCACCTAAGATGGCTTTCTGAAAGCCATCAAATGCTAGCACCGCCTGAATCCTAGGACCAGGAGAGATGAAAGACGAATCCAGGAGTTCTGGCCCTTAAGCCTCTGCTCACCTCTGGTGATTATTTCGCCATGAACTACGTGTCTCTCTCTAATACAAAATGCCTTAGTAGAGGACTGAAAACCTTGCTGATGCTCCCACTCCAAACCCATTGAGACCAAGGACTTCAGAAGCTTCTTGCAAAATGTGCTTTTTGCTGCAACCTGAGCATATGTTCAGCTTGCCTGTTGGGAAGAGACTTTCTCTAGAAATTCAGAAACTTTGATTACTTTTCTCTAAGTGGAAGTGGTGTCAAAGACAGAGGGAGGTGGACCAGATTTAGGATGTGTCCTCCACTCTGCAGTTCAAGCGTCCTCCTACACCCAGGTGGGTTTTAGTCACCATTCTCAACATGCCATTGCTTCAGGTGAGCTTGTCCTGCTGGCTGTAATATATAACCAGGGGAAACAAGGAGGAAAATAACCATTGCAGCCTCCACTGTATAAATCCAGCAACTTTTATCACTGAGCCTGCTAACCCTTTTGTTAGGGGTATCGTGCATGGACCAACATGGGTCCCAAGGAATCAGGTTGAGCCCAGGACACCTGGGTAAAAGAATACATTTCCTTTCTCCCCTGTTCTCGTCATTACTTCATAGAGCAAACCAGATCCTTGGGATCTGCTCCAGTCTGTCGGGAAAGGGCATGTTTCCTAATTTTGTTGCAACTCAGTAGTGAAGCTTGTGAAATAATAATACATATACTGAAGGCTCTGTGGGGGACTGCAGTGAAGCAGTAGTTACTTCTCATAAAGCTTTTTAATAGGATGTGAGCTCCAGGATTCAAGGGAGTGAACATTAATGTCCTTTACAGAACGTCGTGGAAAATAAATACTGTGCAGCACCAATCTCTCAGCAGTTTCAAAGAATGTCTAAAGAGGATCATTATGAGACCATTTATGATGGGAACATGACTCCATTGCAAGTCTTTGGAGTCTCTGCTGGGATGTTGTTCCTACTACTTGAGATTAGGAGAGGAAAGCAATTTCAATAGAAGTCAGTGGGGACTGTGTGGCAATTACACTGCTGACAATATCAGTATGATTTTAGTGTGAGTCTCTGGAGACACTGACTTCTCAGTGAAGTGAAATGCATCATGCCCATACAAATTATATTATTGTTTGAAATAAACCAGAATAAGTTAAGGGTAAACAAGTACTGGAATAATAGGAGCATTCAAATTGATAAGCCTTATGGCAACTTAGGCAGGAAATGCTGCCCCCATCTATTGTATGGCCCACTGCTGCCATCCTCACCCCCGGTGTGCCTGGGGTGATAGCTGGGTGACGATTTCTCTTGAAACCCCATACAGAAAGACTGGTGTGTGTATGGTTGATGGCTGGTTTACAGAGGGAATTGTACAACTGGGTTGTTTTACTGAGATCCTGCTCTGCCAGTAGTGATTTGTGGGGTCTGGAAATTGCAGGAGGTGAAGCTGTTAGTGGCAGCAGTCTGTCAGAAAGAGACTAAGGAAGGAGCTGGGGTTAAAACTGTAGTGATGAATGAGTATGGCTTTGGCCTCACGTCTGTGGTGAAAAAATGACTACTGGTTAGAACCATCTGGCTTGGACAGTGATTTGAGCCTGCTGAGCTCAGAGAAGCAGTTTCCAGGCATTGCTTTTCTGAAAGTATACCACGACTGCCCTTGCTCTTGCTGATGTTCTGCAGAGCCTGCTCTCTAGGAGGCTGTTGCAGAGCACTGCCAGTCACTGCAGCAGTAGGGTGCCAGCAAATGCAAGATACCCACATGTCCATTGCCACTGGCTGGGTGCTGAGCAAGCCCCCCTGCTTATCCTGCCCATTGGTCACCCACGACCTTTCTTTCCTCTTCCCTTGAACCGCTTTATGTAGGCTGTGAAGGGAGAGCTGCAGCATTTCCAGGGCTGGAGGAAGGCAGTCTGAAGCAGCCAGGGTAAAGTGCAGCATTTGCATTTTATTGATTCTTACCTATTGATTCCAATGGGATGAAGTGTCTGTGAAAGAGAAGTGAGACTGTCAGGCAGACAGGAGCTCTGGCATCAGAGGCAGGCTGGCCTTGCCTGACAAGAGAAAATTGTATAAACAAACACCCCAGATATTTCCTAGGTCAAATCTAGGAAGAACCACAGAAAGGGAGCACTGTTCCTAGGAAGGGACGAGATTTACCAAAAGTTTAGTTTGCATTTGATCACCTCCGCAGATAAAAGGGAGCAAGGCAAATATGTGAGTGTTTCATGACAGATTGCCTTGTGCCAGCTACATTGACCAGGTTCCTTTTCCTGTAAGCTGTAGGCTGACAAAATGTAAATGCACATCTCCTCACACAGAGGGTGATTCTTGTTGGCTGACTCAGATGTGGGAATGAAGAGATATGCCATAGCCTGACCCTCAAGGTAGGAGGAAGATGTCTGAAGGGGTGCTGAATATCCAGAACATGTCTCAAGTGCACAGAGTCCGTGCTTTACTCAGTATGCTTTATATGAATCATTTTATTGGAAAGGCTAAGCACATACTGAGGCAAATGTGCTCAATAGGAGTATTGATCTTATTAAGGGTTTCTCTGCAGATGTATGTATGTATCATCTCAAACAAAGCTGCTCCTCTGATTGTGGCCAGTTTACGACAGACTTGTTTAAAAATGTTCCTTCTGTGCTCTGTCTCTGTATGTGTTTTGGAGAGGAAGGTGGCACTGAATCATCTCTTGGGCCCTCTGAATCCTTTAAACTCTTGAATTACCCATTTATTCCTCCTTATGGATTTCCCTTGCTTACTGGTTTACAGGTTTACTGGAAGAGAAAATAATGTGAAATTTGCAAACCATAGCCCTGCTTCTGCTCACATCATAGAAACAAAAAGCAGAAAGAAAAAGTGAAATAATTTCATCCTGCTTCTTCCCACGAGTGATAGAGGAGACACTAAGGAGGCAGCATGGAGTGCTGGGGTTGCTGATCTGGTTTGCTTGAACATGACCTGATAGGACACAGCATGTGAGTAACAGCAGCAGTGGGCACCACCAGGTTGCCACAACCACCAGCCTTGCTGTGGTGTGCACCAGGGTCCTGAACAGACAGGGCAGGCTTGGAGGTCTGCTGGCCTGCTTCCACTGCCTTGGGTTGTGGGGGATTAGGATGGGACAGCTCTGCCGCCTCCCTGTCTGCCCAGCTCTGTCCCCAGCTTGGGGACGCGCCATGGTGTCTTATTCCATCCTGTCTCTGCATCCTAGAAATGCCAGTTAGCATCCAACCCAGCCTTGCCTCCCTTCCTGAGTGGTGGTATCACTGAATGGTGGCATCATTTGTTTCCAGCTGCCACGGAGAAATGGGATGAGTTGTGTCTTCCGTGTTGTACTGAAAGAAGTAGGTTTGGGGCACTCCTTGCTTTTACCAGCAGTATGTTTCCCACAGAGTCACTTATCTGCTTGATTTTCAGCTATAAACCTAAGTGGTCCTGCTTTTTCTAAGACCATATGTGACCTAGCATCCAAGGATGAGATCCTGCCTAGGTGGTAAGATGCTCGAGTTAAGGATATGCAGTTTGAAAATGCTGTTGCCTCTGATTTTGTCTTTCTCGTTATGCTGCACTCACTTAAATCACAGTGGCTTTTTGCTTAACCTATTGAAAGAAAACAATAGGCCCATCATTAAGTTTAAATGCAAGATGCAATTAAAAGCTGAGATCTCTGATGTGGCACTTTAAAAATCCCTCTGTAGATGGAAGGAGGTTTCTTTTCCGTTGGGAACTCTGCATTATTTAATAGATTTGCCTTGCAGGACAGATCGTTTCAAGGCTTTACAGTTATATAGAGGATCAAACATTTCTGTGGCCTGAATTAAAGCAAAATAATCACCAGCTCCATGAAACCTTGAGGTTTCCTGGGCAGGCTTTTTTCTTTCCTTATCTTCTGGTCCCTAAGCAGATTCTTTTTACTAAACCCTCTTTATTTGACATGTTTTTTCTTCCTGGAGTGCATCTTCGACCTGGTTCCCTGGTGAAGTAGTTTAGACAACTCAGAGAGGCATTGTGAGCATCCTTGTGTCTGCACCCCAAACCCTGGCTCCCAGAAACCAGAGAACCTTTTTTTAATTCACATAAGAAAACCAGTTAATTTTGCCATGCGCTGTTTTTGGTTACTCATCAATGTCTCTCCTTTAGAACAAACTGTAAAGTGTAGAACTTTCTTGCTTTAATCCTTTATTCTTCTTTGGTTGGTTTGTTGCTGGCCTCTGTCTTGCCACCTGAGCAGCGCTTCTCTAATACTTCTTCAGTCTTGTTGAAAGCCTCATGTACTCTTCAGTGCTTGTATTGGTCCCCGGGGTGAAGAGGTGCACGCAAAGCAGACATTGGAAAAATAGGTTATTTCTGGGGGAGCACAGCATTATGCATTTTACATCTCCTTTAGTACAAAGAACATTTTGGCATACACTGGACTGTTTGGTTTGAAAGAGAATATTCGTACTGAAGAAAAAGGTTTTATTTCTGCAGTGACTTCCCCAAAGTGGTGGTTCTTTATAAAGTACTTCTCCCCACAGTTTCTTTCAGTGGAATTCTGAATGCTGGCAGCCAGCTGCAGGCTCTGGTGGTGGGGTGCTGCCTGAGCTGGGGTGGGCTTGGTGGCAGCCTCACATCCGCGAACCGTAAATGATGTATGAAATGCAAAATCCTCACTTGCCCTGCACGCAGGGAGGAGGAGGCAGTGCTCTGCTGCCACTGGGTCTCTGCTCTCTTAGCTGAAACTCCTCAGTAGAGAATCATTAAAAAATAAACATAACAATAAAGAAGAAGAAATGACAGCTGGAAGACATTGCAAAACTGCAGAACAAACAAATGGGAGAGCCAGTTAAGGCCACCTACCACTGCTCGTGGCTGGCTGCACAAAATGACTGCCAGGCACATTCCCTTCTTCTCTGACTTGATTCTTTTTATTTTCCGGAGGAACTGTGCTTCCTATCAGCCATAGCACCTGGTTGAACCTGTCTATTTATCTTTTCTTTTAATTAAGAAATAATGTCAGTGGGATGAAAATAAAACCTGACAGGATGAAAATCTCCTACTGTATTATAAAAACAATGTGAAGGTGAAACTGAGATGTTTATTTTTGAAAGCAAGAAATCATCTTCTAGTGGCAAGATCCTATTACTGGGAGCTTGTTGTTGTTATATTAATGAATGAGAAATACATACGATGAAGTGAATAGCAGGAGATCTGACCAGACAACCAGAAACTAAGCTTCTCATAGAGGCAATGGTGCAACTGAGGCTAGTGTTGGCTGCTATTTTTGGACAGCCTGTCCCGCCTGGCTCAGAGAGGATTCTGTTCTGAGTTAACTGGCCTGAAGAACTGCCAGAGACTGCTGGTAAGTGATGGGAGATCAGGTCCTTAATGCTCTTAACTTCCATTGACTGCAGTGGAACTGATGATGGATAAGAAGGCAGTGGGGACATCTATAAGGCCTCTGGAGTTGAGCCCAGAGATGTGGTTCAGGCACACATGGTATCAGACATGCAGGCTTCCTTGGTGTTGCCTGCAAAGGGCTGGTCACTTGACATTGGGAACCAAAACCTGCCAGCCTTCTGGGAAGAAACACGTCTGCATAGTCATTGGCTTACTGCAATGGGAGATGCAGAGGAAAAGCATTTTTTTTTTCCTTAATTTTGCCTTTCAGACTGTTTACTCACAGCTGCAGGGAAGGGTCTTGATCCACCCAAGATCTACAGCCCTTTGCTTCCTCCTCAAAGCACCTTTCTTTGGACAAATTGACCTGGACTGGCTTTCTTCCTTTAGAGAACAGCTGAAGTAAACATCACCCATTCTGTAGTGTAGCTGAGTGATCAGAAGGTTTGACCATGGTGAGACATTGGAGGGTTTGGATTGCCTTTTATGTCTAGTAGGGCTTCCCACCAGTATGCCCTCTTTCAGGAGTGTGTCTTTGGGCTGCAGGTTGGCTTTGAGGGGCAGTGGGAAGCAAGCAGGAGATCTTCCAAAGTCTTCTCACCCCACTGAGCTGAAGCACTCCCCAAAACTTGGCCAGAGCTGGGGAGCCAGCCAGTGTGGCATAAAGACGGGCAATGATTAGAGCAGCTGCATAGGGAACCACATGTTCTTGCTCCCAGGAATATGTCTGCATTTCTAATTTAAATCACTCTCGGATACAATGAAGAACAAAGTATTTTGATCAGAGTTAGCTATGACCTATTTAACATTTAAACTGGTTGGCACTTATTTCAGCTCGTTTATGAGTTCTTAATGAGTTTAATGAGTTCTCTTGGATGTCAGCATTTACTACTAGTGTAGCTTTACGGCCCTGCATTCCTGAGATGTGAGTGGCTGGTTCTGTGACCTTGGGCAGTGCCTTGAATGTAGTCGTGCCTCAGTTTCCCATAAAGAGGGTGATGCAGGACACCTTTCATGGCTGCTTGCACTGCGAACTACACGGGACAATTACATTTGTATTGTACAATGCATTTTATTTGCATAATACTCAGTGTAATTGGCACCAGGGTTTCTGTAGGACCTCTAAATGATGCTATTTAAAAAAATGATAGATGGTGGTGAAGAAATGCAGCATAACATTGCAGGGACACACATATATATGTATGGTATTGTCTTAAAGAAGACAGAAAAATAGCAGTGTCTTAGTCAAAGTGATGCAGTCCCAGGACACCACAGCAATTATTTCGTTTGTATTACTCCCTGCCCATGTGAGAACCCATACCTGCTTTCCAGATTTTCAAACACTTAAGCAATTTTTTAATTGATGCTTAGCCTGAATATATCTAATGTCAGCCAACTGCTGTTAATAGGAGCTATAATGTGAAAGTGCTGATATTTTAAATGTAGTTGGTCAGTCCCAGCAGGACTATACATTCAGGCCTCTTTGCAAGGTTGTATTAGTCATTTGACACTGGTGCTGAATTTATGCTGTCAGATCCATGCCAGCTATTGAAACTTGACAACTAATTCTGGATAAGACTGATTGGAATTGATAAACCCTCTTTTATTTTGGGGCAAAAATTGGAAGTGGCTGCTAGTCCAAATAGAATCTCTTATCTAGCATGGCATGATGGCACTTAATGAAAAACATTCAAACAAATCTACTCTTGGATTGCCCTGAAGATAGAGAGTTGCAGAGCTGGATGCAATTCAAATCAGTAGTTCTGTATTTTGCATAACTTTGGGGCATGCGAAGATGTTTCATCAGTACCTGATGTCATTAACTCTGACGGCCACCACCTAAATGTCTTGCTCCTCACGTGTATGAACCATTATATTATTAGATGAATGTTTGGAAGATAAGAAAACACATTTGTTTGTTTCGTATTCTTTGCATACGCTAATAATGACACCTTAAGTTATTAGGACTGAGACGTGTTTTAAATTTGAATGTCGTTTTGCCCTGTATAAAAAGCATTACCTTGGGTTTGCAGTATAACAGCGACAGCGTTGAAACTGTATTTATTTAGAAACACTGGCTGTAGCTTGGCTCCTTATTTTTCATGCAATACCCCAAAACAAGCTAAAAAGCTGCAGAGAAGGTGGTGTACCTTGTCGGGCCAGCTCCTCTACTTCCTGCATTACCATTGGGTTATGGCAGCACTAAGAACCCACTGTGAAGTTTAGTCTGAGCCCTAACACTGTGACAACATGTCTTGATGACGTGGCAGTGGGTTTGGCCTTGCTGCCTTGCCATACAGGCAGAGCTGGTGCCGATGTGTCTGTCCCTGCTGTGTGGATGGTTCCTGGGGAGCACGGGAGTCCCGGGGATCAGAAGCCACCTCAAGCTCTGTTGGCAGTTTTAAAAATAGGAGGGGTATCAGCAAGGTTTGACAATGTCACCTTCAGCCCCTTCATGGCTGTGTGGCACTGCGGTATGTGTGATGCTGTGGGGCTGGGTTGCATTTTCCAAGCAGCCCTCGCATTTTGAGGATTGTGTGCCCAACCTTGTAGGGGAATAGGCTTTTTTTTTTGTTTGTTTTGGCTTTCTAGTGTGATTCCCATCATTCTCCAGTGCTGCAGCCTATCCCGATGTCTTTGAGGCATTATTTCCTCTTATAGATACGGGTAATTTAAGGCATTGCCTCGGGTGCTGTCATGTGGTAAAATGCTCAGAGGACTAACTTCCCACTAGTTGTGAGCCTGCTCTCCTGGCCATGCCTATGTTGTTCTGGTAGCAGCAAACTTAAACAAAAGTTATTTTAATTTGCACATAAAAACTAAGCTATGGAGAGAAACTAAGCTTTTTATGAGGTAATAAAGCACTGCCTCAACCTCATGCTTAGTGCTTCCAAGTGGGGTGTCTCTGAAGGCATCTCAGCAGGGATAGAACCACAGTAAGATTCAAATGTGGGGGCAGCGAGGAGGAAACAGTAAGAGTGGGAATGCAGGTGGGATTTAGTCAGACTGAGTTTAAGCTTAGGAGAGTAACATAGCTTCTGGGATGGCCTTTGGACAGGGGAATCACCTGGGGCTGGGCAGTATGTCACATCTTTCAGCCTGTCTCATCCTTCCCTCTTCGAGACCTCCCTCACTCACAGTCGTGGTTTGGCCACTGTCTCATTTCTCCACACCTTGGCGGTGAAGATGTATCTCTCACAAACTGCAGGGGAGCCATTGATGCAAATCCCTTCAGCCTGGCCCCGACCCTCTCTTTTGCCTACCAGTGTGGAAGGGTGAAAAGTTTGACAAATGGCTGTCCACCCAAAGGCTCCCAAGTTCTTTTACTCACTTCTATTTTTAGACTGATTCCCTTTGCTTTTTTTCATTGTGCTACATTTTGCCAGATTTCTGCCCAGAGGAAATTTTTATAGCTCAATTTTAAAACTCTTGCAATTGGGGATTTATCCTGGGAATGACACAATCCAACTGGAGTAGCACAAATGCCACAGCACTGAAATAAAAGGTTATCAAGACTGTAATTTATCTGTTTAGGCCACTCAGAGTACAAAAATGCCTCTTATTTCTTCAGCTCCCTGAGTGGGCTGCAGCGTGGTGGATGCTTTCAGACTGTCTTGCTTTCTCCATCAGTCATTTTCTCTACGGCAGCATCTTTCAGGAAGTACAATTAAAAAGCTGTTTCCTGATACACCTTCCCATTGCCTCCATCCCTTCCCCCTCAAAATGCCACCTCGGGCACATGTTGTTTCCTCCTTTCTCATCCAGGTGACTCGAGGGTGAGAAAGGGTAATGGGCTCTCTTCATGTCTTGTTATATGGCAGAAGACTGAAATAGCAAAGTGGCAGGCTTGATCTCCAGCAGTTAGGGTGAAAAAGAGAGACAGGATGTGAAACCCACTTAAAGGATGTTTCCATGTTCAAATATACATTTTGAATGTATAGAGAATTGACTTGTGCCGTTTGTTCAAAGGCTGAAAATGCATGTGGTCTGCAGTTGAACTTAGCGCACTGTGCCAGGCAGTTTTCAGGAGTGATGGATACTGTTTTTCATGAGTCCTTTCCGCTGAGCTGATTCAAGGCCAGCCGCGATAAAACCAGTGACTGTCATTAGCAGTGCCCCCTGCAAAGCTATTCAGTTAGGAGCTTGTAGGCTGAGGTAGGCAGTGGTTTTGTGACCCTTCCTTGCTGGCAACTCCTTGGACTTAACCACAGAAGAAAATGACATGTCCCTGGGGGTTAAAAACGGGGCAAGGAGTGATTAGTCTCTAATTGGAAGATAACCGAAGGGCTGTAAGGAGTAATGATAGTTCTTTGCCAAGTGTAAGGAAGTCGAGTTGTGCTCTAGGTAAAGTCAAGTCACACGAGAGGGAGATAACCCAGCTTCCCGGAACACACTGGTTCATGAAGGACTTTGAGGGATGCCTCATTTCCTCCCAGTAGAGAACAGCACGTGTTGGTTGGGCTGCCCTTGTCAGGAGACAGAGGTCGCTGAATGAGTGCAGACAAGCTGCCTGCTCTAAGGTGGGAGGAGGAGCCACATGTTCAGGATGGCTGGAGTGGTCTGGAGGTGGAGGCATGCAGAGAGTGAGTTTCTATGGGGGCACACTTCAGCAGGGAAGTTTTACCTGCCTTTGGCTCTGTCTGCAGCAAACCAATTTGGTAGCACTGTCAGTTGCTTTCCCTAGTGCCCTACTAATCACTGGGGGACCTCTCAGAGAATTGGGATGGAGAAGGAATTTGAAGGACAAGGAATTCAGGGTTTGCCTTGGACAAGGAGTGTGGTGAAGGTCTCAGCCCATGCTACAGCTGGCTGAAGACAGAAGATCTAGATTCGCAGCATTTCTGTTTTATCTAAAATAAGATGAAGTGATTTCAGACGATTTGTGGCTCTCTGGACTTCTGTTTTGATCATCTTGTATCAGGCTAGAGGAGTTTGAGGGGGCTGTCATAGACCAGGCGGCTCTGGTTGAGCCTTATGGTCCAGACTTTTGTGCTGAGCACCAAATGCAAACATGTGATAGATATGTGTTTCTCCTATAAGCATCCAAGCAAATTCTTTCCTGCTTTCTACCACTTCTGGAATAGACCTATTTTGTGTGCTAATATTTTAGAAATCTTTCCACATAGCCTCCTGGCATTTTTCTTTCCTTTGATGTAAATTATAACTAAAACCCTAGTCCAAGGCATCAACCATAGAAATAGATAAACTTTCTTATCAGGTTGTCTGTTCTGTACATGCTAATGAATAGAGCCAGTCAGAACCTTCCAGTGAAAAATGCTTTATCCCATAAGTGTCCCCCTCTGCACCCCGCTGCATGACTCATTAGAAGGAAGGGTATAAAAAGTCTGTTTCAGCATGGTTGTAGGCAACCACCACCTGCTTGCACAGACTGCATGTTTGCTCTGTGTCAGGTGAAGTGATGCTCCTCACACACTGTCATGCCACTGTCAGGCTTTTCCCACATGAGAAGGTACAGCCACCACTGTCTGGATAGGTCTTAACCATGTAGATGAGTGCATGAAGAAACCAGAACATTAGAAGGAGATCTGATTTGGGGAATTTCCTTCTCTCTCTGCAGCTCATAAATCGGAGTAAACATCTGGTGTGCTTCTACTGGCATGCCCAGTAGCCAACTGTATAAGATACTTGGGAAACACCACATTTATCAGACTGGATTTTGGCCCTTATAGCCACGGATCTTATTCACTCAGAGCGTTAATGTAGACACTTACGAGACACAGCAAATAAATAATAAAAGGGCTTTTCATCTCCCCTGCATTTTTAGGAAGTAATAGTGGCTGAAGTCCGTGAGAGTATGGTAAATATCAAACACTTATTTTTCCAGCAGAATGACAAATGTGTCTGGTTAAAAAAGGGTAACTGGCTAATGTGAAGTACAATAATGTCTCAGTGGTCTCCCATTTCTTTTTAAAGAGAAGTACAAACCATAATGCATGCAAGCTAATGTATAGTGGGAAAGTAACTCCTCAAAATATGAGCTGGCTCCTAACTAGTATCTGATAGAAATATTTAGGCAACTAGAAAGCAAATGTAAAATCTCGATTCAGTTGTTTTGGTAAGCACATCAATCATTTTCTATTGCTCCAAATTTTAAAGAGTTTGAGATTTTTCACTACTTTCAGGATGCTGTGCTGATTGCAGAACTATACCCTGTATGTACTAATCACAGTGTCACAGAACACCACATTGGAAGGGACCTCGGAGATCATCTGGTCCAACCTTTCTTGGCAAAAGCACAGTCTAGATAATACAGTAATTTGAAAATAAGTACTAAAGCTAAAAATGCTGTCACCTCCATCCCAGTGCTGGGGATGTTTGCTGGCTGCGGAGGGCGGTTTCTAGGTCTCCAGATGTGCATATTGCATGTTCCAGAAGGATGATTGAAACGTTGCAGCAGAAAGAAGCTGGAATTCCCACATATAGAAAAGCAATGCTGTCTGCTGTCACAGAGGACTGTAAATGTAGTGTCCTGTATAAACCAGCTAAGGATTCCTATAGTGTCCCTTCTGATCTGCAGACTACACATGCACTTCTGTCTCTTCCCCTCAAACTAACGTTTTTATGTGGCTATCACAGAACAAAGGGTCTGAATTTTGCTGCTATTTCAGCTACAAATAGGCTTTCCTTTTGCATTTTTTTTTTTCCTCGTGGCAAGGACAGGGAGCTGGGTTTGCCCTAGTTCTGTGTATCATTTCTTGGATAGAGATACGGGCACAGGGGCTACACAGGTGGCCTGCACATATTCTGAAACCATTTGCCTGGGACTTCCTGAGATCTGCGTCTGTAGAGATTTGCATATCCAAGGCACGTGGCCAAATGCCTCTTTCTTCACCTGGAAATGAATTTTCAGGCAGAAAAACAGCTCCTGCCTGGGGAAGCTGGGATGTGCAGCAATTCCAGATGAAGATTAAATTGTATGCTTTCAGAAAAAAACCTAATCCTTACTAGCTTTAGCGCTGCTTAAATCCCCACTGCATATGGATCTGTCCATGTACTTTTTGGAGGTAGAGGTGTGCGTACATGCATGAAACCTGACACCTCACACCCATTCTGCACTTTGTTTGCTAGGATGTTTCCCATAGTCCATACGCAGAAGGTTTTCCAAGGAAGAACATGTGTATACTTGTCCATTCAGTCAATGTTCCTGTGTGAGTCTGGGGTCTTGCATACCACTTTTATGCATATGCTTGAAAAATACTAACATTGAGATGGGAGAGAGGTACTGGTGATTACAGTGTAGTAGAGTGAACCAGGCAACCCCAAGGACCCTACCATCCCAACTTGCTTTCTCTGCCTCTCTGTTCCCATGTATCCAATACCAGTAACAAATATAGAACAGGCAACTCTGGCTCTCTGGAGGTTTCTAGGGGCTCCATGTGGCTGAGAGTAACAGTTCTGAGATCCTTCTGCAGACAACACTGTACAAAAGCCAGGGGTTGAATGGTATCTGACAGTCTGGCAATGTCAAAGGCAATCAGAGCTCATAGAGTTCTGACGTATAAATATTGGGGACAAAAATATTCTATATGCTTTCTGTGCAGTCACTCACTCTGTGCTAATACACAGAGACAAGAAAAAGGGGAGGGTTTTCTCCTTCTGATAAAAATGCTTTCAGATACTGAAAAAGATGAAAACTGTGCAATTGCCTGAGTAATATTGTGTGTCAGGATCCATATCCTCTTGCTTGCAAGTGGGAGATTTTTCCTATTTCAGTGCAATGCCTGAAGTCTTTACAAGAACTCTACATTTGCTTTCTATCACCTGAACCTAGCCCATTTTTTGCTGATGTGGTTTAAAAATATTTACAAGTTACTTTAAATGCAAAAGAGCCTATTGATTTTTAAAGTCTTATATTGTCATTTTTCTGTTTTATTAAAAAACAAAACCAGCATCAGCTTAACATATTTCACAACTTGCATCCTGGGCTTGAAAGCTCTGCAGATACAAATAAGATCACAAAGGAAGAAAAAAAAAAAAAGTACTGAAATGCAAAGGATCAGTATTACCAGATGAGTAGAAAATTAGCATGGTAACTATTTTATTGTTAAAAGTACCTTGCCCAGTGTATTTCTTGCTCTCTGACTGAAGATGAAATAAAGTTCTCTCATCTTGTTTGTGTTGCTGATTTGTTGGCTATTCATCGATTTACGGATCATAATGCACAATTTTTTTCCCATCTACAGAAAGAATCTTCTGCATCTGTCATGCTATCTATGAGTAACTGATCTTCTATGATCTGTAAAACAGGTTTGTACCAATATTCGTTAGTCATTAACATTTCTAAGGACTTTCTTGAAAGATACTCATTCATTCTGCTAGGAATCAATGAATTACAACTGAGCACTAATACTATACCATCAAATTTTCTGTACAACATGCAGGACTAGATTTAGATGCAGGTAGGTTTCTATTGACTACATAAACATCTTTTACACCTTCCAACCCAAACCATTCTATGATTCTATGATCTATCGTATGACTTAACTGTACTTCCTGGAAAAATCAAAATCCCTTAGGGGAAAAAAAAAATGAGCTATTCATGGTCCTGTTTACTCTTGTGCTGCTGAGAGCAATAATGTCACTGGAAGCATTTCCATCATCTGTTAGGAGCTTGAACAGTTCTAGATGGACCTCCTCTGTTCAAGAAGGCCTAGGATCAAAGAAGTACCTGGCAGCATAACCTGTCCAGGTAACAAAGTTTTAACACAGTAGGGCTATAGGTTGTGACTGCAGCTTCACTACTTACTTTATCCAATCATTGGTATACACAAGAGGTAGCAACAAATGTGGCTCTAAGTTGTTTCTGATTTTCTTGTGATTTGGGTAGTTCCTGTGCTTGGCTAGAGACTAAGCTCTTCAGGTGATCTGAATTTTGCTTGAGCCCTGACCTTAGCAGCTGTAGGTAGGAAACACACAGAGTAGAGCATCATCCTTACCTTCATGTACTTAATATGCTGGGGAACAGAGGTAGTTGCAGCTATTTATTTCCTGAGAAATCTTGTTACGCAGGAAATCTCCTGAGGTTGAGGTCTGCAGTCTTTAAGCCTCTTTATACTACAAGAGCAACAGAAAAGGCCTTAGGGCACCAGAGACAATTTGATCCACTCTGTCTGGAGGAGTTGCTGTACAGCATCTTAGTAGCCCTAGTTACTTTGCCAAAGTCTACTAATGCTCTTTTATCAATGATGCTATCGAGAGCTCAATTAAGTATTGCACTGATCTGTTTCAGTTTATCTTCAAATGATGTTAAATCTGTGGAAAAAGATGCTGACACTTACTGTGGTGTAATTTGTAACTCAAATTTTGATGATTTTTATGACCTGACAAGACTATGTTTTTTCATTTAGCTGAAGAAGACACCTATGGGTAGGAGTGCAGGATGTTCATCCTAAATGACTTCTCTGTAATAGGTTTCCTAATCGTGAGTGTAGAAATACAGCTTTCTTGTAGATGCTTACAAGGTGCAGTAAACCAGCAAACTGAAATTAATTTCAGGTTCCAGCCTCTGCATTCATATGACTTCAGTTCCACATGTCTCTTTAAAACTCCCCTAATAACAGCTGAATTTTTCGCTAAATGAGCGAGTAGGAAGTGTTATTAGCAAGTGCCTTTTTGTAACAGTCTTCTATTGGATTTTTTTATCCTGCACAGTGGTCATTCCAGGCCAGTCCAACACTGAATCATTCATTTTTTCTTTGAAATGTTTCAGATCTGGCTGGAGCATTTGCTTTTTTGTGTATTGTTTCAGAAGATCAGTTAGTACTGATTAATTAATAGTGAGACATCACTACAGTGAAACTCCTCAGAGCTCTAAACTCCCATTCCCTAGCATGTGATGACTTGCAGTTAAAGGACCTAATCCTGGCAGGCGCTGAGATCAATACCACCAGCAGGAGGTCATCTTGTATCTTTACAGGGTATTAACTGATTTGATAAAGATTTGGTCTAAAGGTGGTTCAGTTCTTTTTCTGGATTTTTGTCTTTTTCTGGGATACGATAAAGAAGCTTCATACTGTGCTTTGCTGAAGGACTTTGAGGGGGACCATGGCACAAGAGTAGGGAGGGTGAGCTGTTCATGAAGCAGGGAAACAAGGTGCAATGGGGAGATGTGAAGGGACATTAACAGAGAACATGGGCCAGGCAAGGCAGTGGGAAGATGTACCAGCAACCAGGACATCAGCACATACGCAGGGTCAAAACTGCACAGCTTTCAAAGCAAGACGAATTGCTTGAACTTAATGTGGAAGGGAAACAAGAGAGGATCTCTCAGTAAGAGAGGACTGTCAGTGATATTAGAACTGGTTTTTGTTTTGTTCCCCTAGGTGACTTCACTGGTCCCTTTTTCATTATTTCAAGTAATTGGCTATCAAATGATCTCCTCGACTCTGGGGCAGTCTAAATTGTTAGGACAGCTGTGAGGCCTGTGTAATTCACCTCCTCCATTTTAAGGCTTTGGAAATGTTCACATATTTTGAGTTTGTATTTGCTTGTAACTGGCTTTGTTGAAATAGGAGCTCAGCATTCACATCAGTCCATCTGCTCCTCTGTTGTAGCCATCTATCCACCAGGTCTTTCCATGGTGCTTCCTGGATGGCATCCACACAACTTACCCCTCTACACAAGACGTGTATTGATTTTAAATATTTTGTAAGTAAATAGTCACCCTTCAGAGGCTGTCTGGCTGGTGTAATGTTGATGGAGCAGCCCACAAGAACAAGGGACATACTTTCTGTCTTATTCCTCTGGTCCTCTCATGTCTTTTCCCTCTTGAACTAACAGCATCCTGGCTCAGCATCTTCCAGTGCCTGTAATGGCACATCCAGAGAAAAACCAATGGCTTATCTAGCTCTGGACAGATTATCAAGAGGAATATTAAGCAGCAGCAGCTTGCTTTCTTTCCAGAAGATTGCAGAATCTTCTACAGAAAGTGTTACCAGGTAATGCTTTCTTCTCACAGTTGCCCCAGGAATCAGTGCATCAATGGCCAGGGATGTGCAAATCCTGTGGGTCACATTTTCATTCTTAACCCTTGCAGAATGTCAAGTGAGTAGACTATACCATTAATCAGCCAGTTGCATAGTGTCCTTTCTTATGATGCAGCTTTTTGCTAGAGCCTGCTCTTGGCAATTTCTTCCAGAGTTTGAGGTCCTTTCTTGGGGTTGTCGAGCTTCTCTATGGTTATCTTCCCAAAAGAGCTCTTTCTCTTTTCCCATTCTTTTTAACTAAATAATACATCTCAGAAAAGTAAAATTGCAGTAATATGTACAGGTGCAGGCAGTGGGAGGGAAAGAATTGAACTCATTGTCTCAGATGAATTTTACATGGCTCCTTTATGCATGGGTGTCATAAGTCCAGGTTTCTCATCCCTTTTTAACCAAGGTAATGCTGTATTCTGCTCCCAGCATTCAGGGACTCTTGTTGAGATGACACAGAGTATTGTCTCAGTAAATCTGAAGTAATCCTGTTAAAGAAAATGAGTTAAATAATGTAAGGGAATAAGATAGGTAAAGGCAGAAGATGGTCTAAATATTTTCATGCATTGTCTTTTGTGTTAATAAGACTGAGGGATACTAGTGCCTGTGAGATTAAAATGGCATATGGGTTACCTTTGCCGTTTCTTTTTTTTTCCCACTTTTCTTCTGATAATGAGGGTACCAACAAAATGACCTGGAGTACCCACCAGCTACAGAAATCATTTTGATTCATTTCATCATGCAGAGAATTAGGATGCTATAGTTAAAGTCTCCCCACTGCCATGCATTTGCTAGGTTATATTATCATTCATACAGTGTGTCTTTGGGTATTTTATATAAAGTAACTAATTGGTAATAAACCAATATTGGAATATAGAAATTGTCACAGAGTTCATTAGACAGTAAGGCAGAGCAATAAAAAAGAGAGCCTTGTAACCTCCTGTAAAAAATGTACTGTTGGCCTTATTTTTACTGTTATCTTCTGCTTTTCGAGGAGGACAGAATTCTCTAAGGAAAAGCTGTTACTCCCCAATACTTGCCAGCAAAACTCAGGAGAAGTGACAGATTTCCCTCAGCAGATTCAAGTGTACATCCAAGAACATAAAAAAAAGTTAAGAGATGCTGGACAGAGGCCATGTAGTACCTTGTAGGTTAAAAGAGCAATTTGAAAATCAATACTTTTGTTTAACTGGCAACCAAGGTAGTAGTTTGAGACTGGGTGAAATATGTGAAGAGCAAAACCCTTTTCACAGGGAGGGTTTTCAGGTTATCACTGCTTGAGTGCTATGCAAGGTTGTGTTGGACATGCACTACGCTTGGGAATTGCAAATAAACTCAACTTGATGTGACAAAATTATGCATAATTATTTTGAAACCTGAGGGAGTTTGAAATGGCCCCAACTTGGTGATGTCCCGTCAGTGATAGGCAGCTGCAGAATTTATAATGGCTCATTGTTCTAGAAGATGAGAAGGAAACTGAAAATAACCTTTTCTGCTGCAGTGCTCATCTATTTGCACTTCTAATTGAGAGACCTTGAATGGGGTGGAACAATGGGAAGCCCTTTGAAGCAGTGGACAAGCATTAGCTCTGGCCCGTGTGCACCAAGGTTTTGCTCTTCCTTGGGTTGTATGTACCAGCCTCCTGTCTGGTAGAATCACAATGAGAACCTGTGCAAGTGTGGGAGTTACATGGAGGAAAGGGGAAGCCTCTCAAGAAGTTTGCAAGTCTTCATTGTCCTGTTATTGTTTTTGTTAATAAAATTATTAGGAGGAATTGCAAATCCATCGGGGCACAGTTGTCTGCAACTGCCATCAGATAGTTGGCAGTCAGCTCTAAAATAGTGTAATCAACTGAGGAGGACTGTTTAGCACCTTAGTTCCTTGGTCCTTAGGAAGATCTCTTTCGTCTTCCCAGTAGCGCTCTGAATTTCTACCAGCCAGAAAAAGGAATCCAGTTACACTTTAATAATGATATACAACACCCAAAAAATAGGTATTGATCTCCTTAGCATACACCAAATTCAAAGTGATCAGTCAAAACACTGAAGGTAAATCAGCCAGCGTCGTTGCAATGTATTGGCTTTAGACAGAACTAGATATTTTGCAGTCTTACAATGGGAGACTTTTATTCTGTAAGGCAACAAGTAGAAAGATCTTAAAGTGAGAAAGCAAAAAATGTGACACTTGAGGTCAGGAAGCAGCAAAAATAAAATTAATTCAAACCCAAATTTCTTGGGTTTAAGGAGGAAACCCCCTTAATTATTATCTGATACTAAACATAAAGCAAAAGGTTGCAGATCATCTTCCTCTTCAGCCAACGCAACTTCTGCTGCCTGGTGTGTATCGTGAGCCTGGTTATTGACTGGTGTGAACTGAGTTATTTCAGATAATACAACCAAGATTTTCACAACTGGGACTCTGATCTATTTGGCTGCTGAAGTTCAGGTTCTACTGCCTTTTCCCCTTGTGCCCGGGTGCT